>NC_086123.1:9796071-11138214 GCF_963921235.1 Mobula hypostoma | reverse complement strand
ATGTTCTTGGTTATTCAGAGCGTCAAAGGTTACAGGGAGAAGGCAGGAGAATGGGGCTGAGAGGTATAATAATCCAGCCACGATGGAATGGCAGAGCAAACTCAATGGGCCAAGTGGCAGAATTCTGCCCCTATGACTTATGATAGGTATTGTCTTTCTAATAGTAATTTTTGTGACTGTTGCATATGACCCTTGTGGCTAGGGGGATCAGAGGGTATGGAGGGAAGGCTGGTGCAGGGTTCTGAGTTGGATGATCAGCCATGATCATAGTAAATGGCAGTGCAGGCTCGAAGGGCCGAATGGCCTACTCCTGCACCTATTTTCTATGTTTCTATGTTTCTATAATATGTGCACTGCAATGCTTGATTGAATTAATCCCCTGCGTGCATTACACGTGACAAAGCCTAACACGATCTCCGCAGCAATGATGTGGAACATGAAGTGTTTGAAACTGCTGACAAAGAAAAGGGAGGAGCTGGAAGCTGGTGGCACCTTAAAACTCTCAAATGTGAAGTTAGTTTGCCAAAGGAAATCTATTTCAACGTTATCAACTGGGACTCTGAACACCAATGGGGCAAGCTTATTCATTTCTGTGTGCCCCTTGCAGAAAAGCAGAGTTCAGCCTTTCCAGTGTGTAAAAAAAACTATTTTGCTTAAAAAGTTACTGAACTACCAAGACAAAAATTGCATTTTTATTGCTATGCAACCATGGTATCCGCGATCTCACAATAATCCAAAAGAGGAAACGGACTGAAAGCATTTGAAACCTGAAATAATAAAATAAATTCCTGGAGTCCAATTACAGATTAATCATTCATCTGAATGAAGCTTTGGCAATAAGCTGGATTAAAAAGTGATATTGTAATTAAAACTGATTGATCTGAAAAGGGTAATAGAATAAATAAATCAGTTTAACACGCAAAAATGCTTAACTTAATCCAGCATGTTTCAGATTCTGCTGACACCATGCAACATTATTGCTCGTCTATGGAAATATTCATAACTGATTTACAAAAAAGCTAATCCAAGTTGGCTTCCATAAAAGAGGCTCTAACACAGATATATTTATGCTTGGCGTACAGCATCTCCTTTAATAACCTATGATTTGGAATGAAGCTCGTCTTACACCAGCACATTAAGCAGAAACAGCCATTCCCATCCATATCAATTGTTTTCTCTACTATTGTCAAAGTCTAATCGTTTCACCAAAATAAGGTCATAGAAGTCCACACTAAATACAATCTAGGAAATGAAATGAGCTTGTTCTACAAGGAATATGACAGATCTAATCAAGTATCCATGATAGTTGCTTATCAAGACAAGCGTTATATCACAGCAGTTTATATTCCTCAAACTTTCATCCTCCCTTCTAACTCTCAGAAATTTATTTGAGATGGATAATATGCAACACGTTGGCCTGAGCACTAAATATTCTGTTCATTTTTTTTGAATGGTAGCACCAATGTCTTTCAACTGGAAAAGGAAATTGTATCAGAATTCTGGAATTGGCTGTCTATTGAAAATTCTTCCAATCACCCAATGAAACAGTGACTAGATACGCTGAAGAAATGGACAGCACCCTGACTGTCGACCAGTTGCAAAATAATTGGGATCATATCGGAAGGAAATACAGCTCAGCACCATGGATCCAAAGTATCGTAGTGTCGGGGTGCAAAGTACACCTAGATAGACAGAAAGTCAAAGCCACATAATTATATACTGGCAACATACATCAAAGTTGCTGGTGAACGCAGCAGGCCAGGCAGCATCTATAGGAAGAGGCGCAGTCGACGTTTCAGGCCGAGACCCTTCGTCAGGACTAACGTCCTGACGAAGGGTCTCGGCCTGAAACGTCGACTGCACCTCTTCCTATAGATGCTGCCTGGCCTGCTGCGTTCACCAGCAACTTTGATGTATGTTGCTTGAATTTCCAGCATCTGCAGAATTCCTGTTGTTTGTGTTTAATTATATACTGACCCCTTTGTTCAGAAATGAACAGGACGTATTATTATGGTCCCACATTGCTGTCATAAGCACTGTTTTCTGGTGCTTCCACAAGCTGCTCTTCCATTGATTGTTTGGGCAATTAGCCCTTCCTACAGTTGCCTTTAAGGTCAAAGTTCAAAGTTTATTCATTATCGAAGTATGTATATGTCACCATTTACTACACTGATTCATCTTCTTGCAGACATTCACAGCAGAATAAAAACATGCAATAGAAAGACTGACACACGACCAATGTGCAGTAGACAATCTGTGCAAATACAAAAAAGTAATAATAAATATATAAATAGTACTGAGAAAATGAGTTGTTGAGTCTTTGAAAGTGAGTCCATAGGTTGTGGAATCAGTTTGGAGTTGCGGTGAGTGAAGTTACCCACACTGGTTCAGGAGCCTGATGGTTGAAGGGTAATAAAACCTCCTGAACTTGGAGGTGTGGGACCTAAAGCTCCTGTACCTGCTTCCTGATGGCAGCAGTGAGAAGAGAGCATGACGAGGATGTGGAGTCCTTAAGATTAGTGTTAACAGATACGGGGAAAGAGGATGAAATCATAAGGGCCATACCACAGGGAAGATCACACCTGTCCAGAGATTGCCCAGGAACAATTTTCAAAAGAAAATTGCCTCCCAATTTAGCAGGAAGAAATTAACTAAGTACTTATCCCTCATTTGTATTTGAGATCAATACAGTACCTTCACTTTTCCTTAAGTTCTTCCTTCCATTATTACCTCTTTCATGTCTTTCTCCAGAAACACGGCTGGGAAACTGAGGCTTCTGAATAAATCCCTGTCATATTTCTTCGATCCCAACTTCAGGTAAGTGATCATATATAATCATTGACCTATCAAAAGAAATCTTATTTTGCTGCAGCAGTAGTCAATCTACCTTGTGAGGAGAAGTAGGCATCAGTTTGGTGTTACGATTAATGGAAGTAGTTCAATACAAGAACTCCTTTCCATTCAATTATCATTATATCAAAGAATTATAGAGCACAGAAACAGGCCATCTGGCCAACTCATCCGTGCCAAATAAGTTAAATACTTGAACTAGTCCCAATGTTTGATTCCTATCCCTCTTAACCTTTCCTATCCACAAACCATCCAAAATATCCTTTAAATGTTATAGGTGTACCCACCTCTGGTGCTTTATCTAGCAGCTCATTCCATGTAACCGCCTCCCTCTGTATGACAACGTTGCACCTCTGACCCATTTTAAACCTTTGCCCTCTCACCTTACACCTATGCCCTCCACACCTGCCGCAGAAACACACGAGATTCGGCCTATGCTGGAAATTCAGAGCAGCACACACACACAAAGTGCTGGGGGAGCTCAGCAGGTCAGACAGCACTGATGGAAAGGAATAAACAGTCAACGTTTCGGGTGAAGACTCTTTGTCCGGACACTAGTTTAATACACTCCTACCATGGGAAAATGGCCGTGAATATTTACTAACCAATGCCTGTAAATGATTGCATAAGCTTCTATAAGATTACTCCTCAGCCTTCTATCTCCAGGGGAAAAAAAATCCCAGCTGAACTGGTCTCTCCTTATGGCTTAAACCCTCCAGTCCTAGTAATGTCTTTACGAATATTTCCTATACCTTTTCCAGCATAGTGACATCCCAGGTAAATAGAACTTCACAAAGTAGTCTAAGTTCAGCCTCACCAATGCATTGTACAGCTGTAATATGACAACCTCTCATGTACACTGTGCCCTGACCAATGAAGATAAGGTCGCCAAACACCTTCTTCAGAAGTTGTTATGTCTTCACTCTGTCAGTCCTATTGCCTAAAGATTTAGAAGTATGCCGTTTTCAGAACGACTATTTCGACGTCAATATACTTCAGGAAAATTGGCTTTATGTGTTCTAAAATTACAACTTCTATTCTAAGACTAATTGAGACTGCAAGCAGCAACACTGCAATCACATTAAGGCAATGTATGTTCAGAATAATTCAGCCACCAAGCCTCGCTCAATGAAGTTGTGAATTTCAGACTGGCCAAAGGATTACAATGGTATTATGTGACACTAATTACACATAGCACACCGTATTGGTAAATACTCCAAGAGGGCTAAAGTTGCAGCGGCAGAATTAGAGTTCTCAGCAAACAAAGGAGAGATTAGTTTGAGCTTGCTGTCTTTTTATTTAAGTTCATTTATGCGGAGTGTAATTCTTTCAGCGGATGAGTTGTTTGATTTAATTAGTGATACTTCAGGTTGTTGTTAGAATGTCATAATATGACGGATATTCACTCTCCAGTCTCTAGTAAGGTCGAGCTGCCAACCCCACCCACCCCCACCAAGGAGGAGATACTTCCAACCAAAAAATTAGTTTAAACACAGTTACTGATTTTAATGGAAGAGGTACAGTCGATGGTTCGGGCCGAGACCCTTCGTCAGGACTAACTGAAAGAACAGCTAGTAAGAGATTTGAAAGTGGGAGGAGGAGGGGGAGATTCAAAGTGATAGAAGAAGACAGGAGGGGGAGGGATGGAGCCAAGAGCTGGACAGGTGATTGGCAGAAGGGATATGAGAAGATCATAGGACAGGAGGCCTAGAGAGAAAGAAAGGGGGAGTGGGGGAAAAACCCAGAGGATGGGCAAGGGGTATAGTGAGAGGGACAGAGGGAGAAAAAGGAGAGAGAGAAAAAGAATGTGTGTATATAAATAAATAACGGATGGGGTATGAGGGGGAGGTGGGGCATTAGCAAAAGTTTGAGAAGTCAATGTTCATGCCATCAGGTTGGAGGCTACCCAGACGGAATATAAGGTGTTGTTCCTCCAACCTGAGTGTGGCTTCATCCTTACAGTAGAGGAGGCCGTGGATAAACATATCAGAATGGGAATGGGATGTGGAATTAAAATGTGTGGCCACTGGGAATATCCTGCTTTCTCTGGCGGACAGAGCGTAGGTGTTCAGCGAAATGATCTCCTAGTCTGCGTCGGGTCTCGTCAATATATAAAAGGCCACATCGGGAGCACCGGACGCAGTATATCACCCCAGCCGACTCACAGGTGAAGTGTCGCCTCACCTGGAAGGACTGTCTGGGGCCCTGAATAGTGGTAAGGGAGGAAGTGTAAGGGCGTGTGTAGCACTTGTTCCGCTTACACGGATAAGTGCCAGGAGGGAAATCAGTGGGGAGGGATGGGGGGGGATGAATGGACAAGGGAGTTGCGTAGGGAGTGATCCCTGCGGAATACAGAGAGAGGGGGGGAGGGAAAGATGTGCTTAGTGGTGGGATCCCGTTGGAGGTGGTGGAAGTTACGGAGAATAATATGTTGGACCCGGAGGCTGGTGGGGTGGTAGTTCACCAGCAACTTTGATGTGTGTGGCTTGAATTTCCAGCATCTGCAGATTTCCTCGTGTTTACTGATTTTAATGATTCACTTTTAAATTTGGACAACCAGTTCTTAACACACATTTAGCACTCACAGATTTATAAAAGATATTCTAACTACAAAAACATTACAAACTCGAAAGGACTTCTGAACACAGCTACAACTCCTATGAACTAAAAGAACATTCCAATGAGTTGCAGCTGAAAGAATCATCCACTGCAGAAACTAAAAGCTGAAGAATGAACTTGAGTTTGTCCTTCTGTCACCCCTTCTTTCTGTCATTCTCATTACCATTCCTAACAGTGCTAAATGCTTTCTAATATTTACACTGTTTTGCAGCTAGTTGACATTATTTGCATGTGATGCTTCTCAGTTACCTTTGCTGTGATAAATAATTCACACAGATGGTCTAAAAGATTCTGAGGACAATGGTGCAGATAACTTCACTGTAGCTGCATGGATTATGCAGACCAAGTAACGTGGTCCATTGTCTTATCTTTGGCAAGCACAGACAAGTAGTTTTATAAACACAAACACCAAGAGTCTCCGCCCGTAACGTCGACTGTACCTCTTCCTAGAGATGCTGCCTGGCCTGCTGCGTTCACCAGCAACTTTGACGTGTGTTGCTCAAGTAGCTTTATAGTCATTTCAATTTGTATACCACATCTCTTTGCAACCAGCTGCCTGCTGTGAGTGAGCAGCCTGTGAACTGTCATGCTATTTACAACACTGCACTTTTAACTTCAAACTGATTGCTACTTGCAACTTACATTAAGAACTGAGGATCGTCTCGTGTTTACAAGAAGAAGCTGAGCAAGGAGTATTTATTAGAAGTTTAACTTTATCACAGACATCTCTAACCCTTTGTAAAGGATATGCTGCTGTAGTAGAAAGCTGAGGTTAGCAGTAAGCTTCCTGAGCCCTGGAAAGTGAATATGTGCCACAAATTTAGAAGTGTAGTTTTGCAGACAGCATATGTAACGGAGCACAGGCTGCTGGCCCACAGCAGGGATTGGCTCTGGTCCCTTGAGTCATGCTGCTCAGCAATTCCCCGATCTAATCTTAACCTAATCATGGGAAAATTTGCAAGCACCAATTAATCTACCAACCAGAACTTCTCTGGAATGTGGAAGGAAACCGGAGCATCCCAAGGAAACACACGCGATCACGAGGAGAACGAATATGGGAAGAATGCATAAATTCCTTACAGACAGCAGCAGGACCTGAACCTGGGTGACCAGTACTGCAAAGTGTTGTGTCAATATCACAGATGAACAACTGACATGGGTAAGTTACCTGAAGCTGTAGAATTCAGTATTTCAGCCCAGGAGGCTGCAATGTGTCCAGACTGAAGGTAAGGTACTGTTCCTCAAGTCCGTGTTGGGCCTCATTGCAACAATATAAGACGTGGATTTGTGCCTAGTAAATATCAGTGTGCATTTGCTGCAGGGTCTTAAATTTTGCCTAATCTATTTGATACATTTGTGATTTTAATTCACTTTTTCCAACTAATCTTAGGAAACCCACAAGGTCTTTGTAATAAAAGATAACATCTTAAACTTTGAAGCGGCTTCTTCAGAGGCCTTCCATATTTACTGCATTTAATAGCCAAGGGTTTATTAGCAAATGGATAATTATTGACACTTTGGCAAGGCCATTGTGGAATATTACCGGAGAGAAACATCGTGATGACAGGTTTGCTGAGTTCAGTGCTGCCCTTGTTGGCAGCTATTAATCATCCCAAATTTCACCTGTGTAAGTCTATTAATAAGTAAAGTTAAATAATTGCAATGAAAGGTGTTAACAAAACAGATGCCATCGCAGAGTTGAGCAGGACTGGGTGTCCAAACCAATTTCGCCAATCAAAATTAGAAAGGAAATGCTAAGAAGCCTTTCAACATACAAAGAGAAAGGTGGCAATAAATCAAGTGCTAGTTATGTAGGTTATTAGGACAGCTTTACAACATACTGCATGAACGTTGGACGGAAGTCATTATGCGAGTCACCATTACGGAACAGCATGTGTGTTAAATCTGACTAACTAATACTCTTCTTCTCCTCCTCTTCTCAGGCACTGGGGTAGCTGAGGAGGCAAATGTGGAAACTGCAGACTATTCTACTTAAGGGGTAGGAGATGCCTGAGGAGATGGGAGTATGTCAATTTTGGAATCTCGTGAGGTGGTCTCCTCATCTGCCATATACGCAGGGCTTCCATTTGTTCCCAAGGCATGGTCTTAAAGTTTATTACCTTTCCAAATGCTCCCTCTCTGCTCTGAGTGGTCACGGATCAGAGATTCCCAAGAGTCAGCATGGATAATGTATTTTGACAAGGAGGCTTTAAGCATGAGAAATTAACGCTTAGCTTTTCATTGTTGTAACTGTTCTTTGCACTCAGGAAGACAATAAGGCTTACTTTGTTCTATAGTTTTGCTGTTTCTGGGCATTTAGAAAACAATATCCTGAAAAGGCACAATTTCCCTCTGTTCCACTTGTCCTCACTTCCTGAAATTATCCAGCCTGATGTGTTTGGTTTCATAGCTACACTCACTTGAACATCCAAGTCAATATTCTTCATCTATGCACAGACAAGCTACCTGTCTACAAAGGTCCTGTACCAATCCACTATTCGTAATTGTCTTTTTTTTTGGCAGAAGCTATCCCTCAACGTCAGCAAGATGAAGGAATTGGTTGTTGACTTCAGAAGGAGTAGCGGACTGCACGAGCCCATTTACATCGGTGGTGTGCAAGTGGAACAGGTCAAATGCTTTAAGTTCCTCAGAGTCAATATTACAAATGACCTGACTTGGTCCAACCAAGCAGAGTCCACTGCCAAGAAGGCCCACCAGCGTCTTTACTTCCTGAGAAAGCTAAAGAGATTTGGCCTGTCCCCTAAAACCCTCACTGATTTTTATCGATGCACTGTAGAAAGCATTCTTCTAGGGTACATCACAACCTGGTACGGAAGTTGACCTATCCAAGACTGGAAGAAGCTGCAGAAGATCGTGAACACAGCCCAGCACATCACACAAACCAATCTTCCATCCGTGGACTCACTTTACACCACACGCTGTCGGAGCAGTGCTGCCAGGATAATCAAGGACACGACCTACCCAGCCAACACACTTTTCGTCCCTCTTCTCTCCGGGAGAAGGCTCAGGAGTTTGAAGACTCATACGGCCAGATTTGGGAACAGCTTCTTTCCATCTGTGATAAGACTGCTGAACAGATCCTGACCCGGATCTGGGCCGTACCCTCCAAATATCCAGACCTGCCTCTCAGTTTTTTTGCACCATCTTACTTTCCATTTTTCTATTTTCTATTTATGATTTATAATTTAAATTTTTAATATTTACTATCGATTTGTAATCCAGGGAGTGGGAAGCGCAGAATCAAATATCGCTGTGATGATTGTACGTTCTCGTATCAATCGTTTGGCAACAATAAAGTATGAAGTAAAAGTAAAGTCACAGGACAATTGAGCACTGGGGTGCCTGAAATTGAAGCAGCCATCAGCTAGTTCCATGTACAGCAGAAAGCAAACCATCCTGGCCTCTAGATCTCATGCAATTGATTCACCTGCTTAACCATGAGAGCCACGTTCAAGGTTTATTTTGCATTTTGCAACAACCATGCCTCTAGAAATAAATTTGTTGTCTTAATGAAAGAGATTAACTTTAAGAGAAATTTCAAATTTTGATGAAAAAGGCCAAAATATTGAATTCTATATTAAGAATTTTAACTTCAAATTTTGCATGAGCTGCAGCAAAAGGCACCAAGATATTATTCACACTGTCCGTACACACCTACATGCATACACATAACAAGTCAGTGCACAACTAATACACATTCACACGTAAATATACACAAACAATATATATTGCTCAAAGCAGCTGCACAGGTTGACTCTGTGGTTAAGAAGGCATACGGTGTATTGGCCTTCATTAATCGTGGAATTGAATTTGGAGCCAAGAGGTAATGTTGCAGCTATATAGGACCCTGGTCAGACCTCACTTGGAGTACTGAGCTCAGTTCTGGTTGCCTCACTACAGGAAGGATGTGGAAGCCATAGAAAGGGTGCAGAGGAGATTTACAAGGATGCTGCTTGGATTGGGGAGCATGCCTTATGAAAACAGGTTGAGTGAACTCGGCATTTTATCCTTGGAGCGACGGAGGATGAGGTGACCTGATAGAGATGTATAAGATGGTGAGAGGCATTGATCACGTGGATAGTCAGAGGCTTTTTCCCAGGGCTGAAACGGTTGCCACAAGAGGACACAGGTTTAAGGTGCTGGGGAGTAGGTACAGAGGAGATGTCAAGGGGCAAGTTTTTTTACGCACAGAGTGGTGAGTGCATGGAATGGGCTGCCGGCAACAGTGATGGAGGCGGATACGATAGGGTCTTTTAAGACAGGGACGATAGGGTCTTTTAAGACGGGGTCCCCAACCATTTTCGCACCGCAGACCGGTTTATTATTGACAATATTCTTGCGGACCGGCCAACCCGGGGGTGGGGGGGGGGTAGGGTTGCCAACGGAAAAGAGTAGCAGTCAAATACATTGTGTTTACCCTGAGAAAGACTACCATGACCATGAAGCCTTGCGCAGGCACCTGTGTGTGCATGCGTGACTTAAGAATGCGTGTACGTGCCGATTTTTTTCTACAAATCGTTTTTGGCGATTCTGTTCTGGGGGGGGGGGTTGTTAAACACAACCGGAATATGGGTGATAAGTGGATAATACACTCAATTTCTTTTCTAAAAGGGTTGATCTAACGAATTTAATATTAAACGCACAGTGCATATTTTCCTCGCATGAATATAGTGATAAGTCAATTATCAGGGGAGGACAGAGGAGCTTGAAGTTAGTGTTGAACGAACTTCCAGTAGAATTGGTAGAGGCAGGTTCAATATTATCATTTAAAGGAAAATAGGATGGGTATATGGACAGGAAAGGAATGGAGGGTTATGAGCTGAGTGCAGGTTGGTGGGACTAGGTGAGAGTAGTGTTCAGCACGGACTAGAAGGGCAGAGATGGCCTGTTTCCGTGCTGTAATTATTATATGGTTATATAAGTCACTTATAAGTCAATAGCATCATAACATTTTAAGTAACGTTTCGATATTAAGAACACCGCACATATTTTCCTCGTATGAACATATAAAACCATTGCAACACACCAATATCGCTGAATCAGTGGGAGCCCTGGGCTTGTTTCCCTGCAACAAGACGGTGCCATCGAAGGGCGATGGGAGACAGCAATATTCGAAGGGGGTTCCTTGTGTCCAGTCTATTCCGAAATTCAGTTTTCGTTGCATTTATTGCAGAGATATGTTGGAAATGGAAGCAACATTTTCAGTGCTTTTGTGGCTATCTCAGGATATTTAGTCTTGACTTTGATCCAGAATGCTGGCAGAGATGTTATGTCAAACGTACTTTTCAGCCTGCAGTCATTTGCAAGCTCAAGGAGTTGATCTCCTTCCCGCGCTGACATGGATGACGCGTGGGTAATGACCTCACCTGCGTAATGACCTCGCATGCATTAAAGTTCAACAGTGGGCATGACAGGGAATGAGGAAAGGTGCAGCCGACTCAAATCGCCAAATCATATCGTTGCCTCACGGCCGGGTCGCACATGCTTTGCGGCCCGGTGGTGGGGACCGCTGTTTTAAGAGACTTTTGGATAGGTACATGGAGCTTAGAAAAATAGAGGGCTATGTGTAAGCCTAGTAATTTCTAAGGTAGAGACATGTTCGGCACAACTTTGAGGACCGAGGGCAACTTTGAGGGCCGAGGGCCTGTATTGTGCTAAACGTTTTCTATGTTCTCTCTCTCTCTCTATATATATATATATACACACATATACATACATATACATATTCACAAGTGACACACAAACAGGTGACGCACAAAGGCAGAATGATAATGTGCACACACCAGCAAACATTTAAGGACAAAGGAGAAGGCAAGCATATCTGTTAGTCTTTAAAATTCTCCACTGTAAAGGTGGCAAAGCAGGTGACCCAGTAAACACAATGGCATTCATGAGCGTAATAGCAGAGCTAACTCTATAATTCTCCAAAATAGCCAAATTCAACAAGTTTCTATTCTTTTTGCCTATATTCGAATTATTTCATGCCCAAATTTAATTTAGGATTAATGGCAGTAACTTGTGCTAATTTGCTGCACGTAACTGATATCAAAGCTTTAAAGCTTTGGTGTCCCATTTGACTGAATGATCGTCCAACAATTGTCGCATGTTTCTGTTTCTCATTGGAGCAGAACCAAGTGAAAGAGAGCATTGACCAAAGGGTCAAAAAGTGTCATACTGAAGTGGAAGGCAGAAAATGTTTATGGTCTCATAAATGAATATAATTTAGGCAATAATAAAGCAGAGGGAAGCAAATTGTGCCCACCAGCTATAGAAACAACCAGAGTGCCTGGATAGGCCATTAAAAGGCTGTACAGGGAATGTGAGGAGATAAGACATCCAGATAGCATCACTTGCTGCAGACATCTCGCAGAGTGATCAATGGCTTTCATCGTCTACTGGTATCTGTAATGACGAAATTATGGTACTATATTCCCTTAATTATCCAATCAATGTGCATGTGTTGATAAGGAAAGCGATACTTTGAGACACTCTGATAGTTGGGCACGGTGAGGGATTTAATCACAAACTGGCTTATCTGAGAGGACAAAACTGCAGGACAAAAGGCAGAGGACACCAGTCAGACTTTAAGACACTGGTGTCTCCCACTAATACCCAAATGCTTTTTTGTTAGCCTGTATCTGGGAATCATTGTCAAAGGTCTCTGTGGCAGCCGGTTAACCTGAACAAGTGCTTCACAGAGCTTTGCATCTGCAGATCAAACAATTGAGTGCACTTTGATTCCACTGCCCGCACGAACAGAAAGACCAATGGGCACGCAGTGAAAGCATGCTCTGTGTGAAAGATTGAAAACGTGAAAAAAAGCAGCACTTCACTTCAGCCCACAAACTAGGGAAACCAGGATGAAGAAGAACATGAAAGGGACCCTTTGCTGGAGACCGTTCTGACTGGTTGCATCACAGTATTGTTTGGAACCTCCATTCCACAGGATCGCAAGAGGCTGCAGAGGGTGATAAAGTCCAGCAGCTCCATCTGGGGCAGAACTCTCCCCACCCCATGGACATTTTCAAGAGATGGTGCTTCAAGAATGTAGTGTCCATCACTAACGACTCTCACCATCCTGGACATGCCCTCTGTTAGAGCGATTTTTGGGTTTAGCACATTTAGCTAATAGCTTCGGCCACCACTCTTCAATTCTGAATATAGATTGTAGATTTAATTTAAAAAGCAGCCCTGAACAATACGTTCCTTAAAAGCCTTGAATCACAGACCAGTTAGATCAGTTAACACACATCAAAGTTGCTGATGAACGCAGCAGGCCAGGCGGCATCTCTAGGAAGAGGTACAGTCGACGTTTCGGGCCGAGACCCTTCGTCAGGACTAACTGAAGGAAGAGCTAGTAAGAGATTTGAAAGTGGGAGGGGGAGGGAGAGATCCGAAATGATAGGAGAAGACAGGAGGGGGAGGGATGGAGCCAAGAGCTGGACAGGTGATTGGCAAAAGCAATATGAGAGGATAATGGGACAGAAGGCCTAGGGAGAAAGAAAAGGGGGAGGGGGGAAAACCCAGAGGATGGGCAAGGGGTATAGTGAGAGGGACAGAGGGAGAAAAAGGAGAGAGAGAAAAAGAACGTGTGTACCCCATCCGTTATTTATTTATATATACACATTCTTTTTCTCTCTCTCCTTTTTAAACTATTACGTGCATGTGTAGTTCAAGAGGACATTGTAAGTATGGACTTGTTTGAATTGTCCTGACTTTTCTTTGATCTTTAAAACATAAAATGTGGGTAGTGCTGGGCGTGTGAGCACGTGGCCAAGTGGTTAAGGCATTGGACTAGCTACCTGAAGGTTGTGAGTTTGAGCCCCAGCCGAGGGAACGTGTTGTGTCCTTGAGCAAGGCACTTAATCACACATTGCTCTGCGAGGACACTGGTGCCAAGCTGTATGGGTCCCAATGCCCTTCCCTTGGACAACATTGGTGTCATGGAGAGGGGAGACTTGCAGCGTGGGCAACTGCTGGTCTTCCATACAACCTTGCCCAGGCCTGCGCCCTGGAGAGTGAAGACTTTCCAGGCGCAGATCCATGGTCTCGCAAGACTAACGGATGCCTTATAGTGCTAGGCACAGGAGACCTTTCAATGGAAAGAGCCTCAGTATGATGCCAGCTGTATCTTGTTTTGTTGAATACAGAGGCTGCTTCATACCGACCACTACTTTTCTCCAGTGACTTCATTCATGCGACAACACCATCTTCTCATTACAACCAGCCCCAAGACCCACATTCAATGGTTTAGGAACAGTTCCTTCCCCTCCGCCATCAGGTTTCTGAACAGTCCACCAACCCATGAACACTACCTCGTTCACAAACAAGAGAAAATCTGAAGATGCTGGAAATCCAAGCAACACACAGAAAACACTGGAGGAACTCAGCAAGTCAGGCAGCATTTAGGAAAAGAGTACAGTCGACGTTTTGAGCCAAAGCCCTTCGGCAGGACTCTATAACACAGGACTGAATAACACGACCTTGTTATTCAGTTTGAGCACTATTTATTTAATTCGCGACTTATGCTAACTTTTACGTCTTGCACTTTATCACTGACACAAGAGCAACAAGTTTCACAACAGACTTCAGTGATAATAAACTTGATTCTGATTTTGATCAATATCTGGACAGTGTATGAATATAACAACAAATTGGGCAGGACGACACCTGTCTGAAACGGCAATGCCTTCCGTCACGGTGCCTGAGGTATCTGAGAAGAAGTGAAAGTAATCTTAGAACAAAAGCTGCAGTGTACTAATGCTGTGGTGCCTGGTTCTGGTGCACATAGGCAGAAGACCTCATGGGAAAAGCATGCCATGGCAGGGAATATGATGGGGCAGACCTCTAGACTTCTAGCCCTCTACTACCTCTGCTGCCCAGGCATCTCTGTTAGGGTCCTACAGTTGTACACTGCATAACTTCTCTGTAATTAGGTACAGATACCAATGCTAGCAGGAGGTCATTATACTGAGCACGAGAGCCTGCACTATGCACATCCATGGATGGCCATCCACCTCCTTCCTGGAAATAATAGGTTGCAAGCTCTGCCAAGTTGATGCTGGACACAGTACTTCCGGTCGGGCTAACCAAGTAAAGGCATGCAAGTCTTCTGCAGAAGTACTCGTGCAACACCCCACCAGGTAGGGAGCTGTTATTCTCTACATGAACAATACTGGCAACATCTGAGCTGGCGTTCAAGAATGGACGTTCTGTCCAAGAATGGGAAGAAGACAGTGTGATTTTAACAACTAAGTTTTTTGTTCCCCAATTCCTGCATATGCTGGTCAAAGCAAACTCTTCTCAACGGAAAATGAGATGGGCATGATTTAAGGTTGAGCCTGAGAAAAGTAAGATATCATGCTTGGAAATTAGAAGGCATCAAGGGGGAGGTGTGACATGAGAAGGGCGATTAAGCATGCTGATGATGCTGGGATCAACATTTTCAGCTTGTTGTTGGCTACACAAGAGCAAGAGAGCTGCGTAATGGCCAAGAATGTGTCCTCCACAACTGGCCTCAACGGATTCAGTTTGCTGCATTCATATGTGTGCCTCTTTGTGTAGAAGGAGGGAGAAGGAGAGGGAGAGGGGAAAGGGAAAACGAGAGGGAGGGGGAAGATGGGAAAGGTGGAGGGGAAAGGGGAAAGGGGAGAGGGGAGAAGAAGGGAAAGAGGGGAGGGGGAGGGGAAGGGAAGAGAGGAAAGGGAAAGGGGAGGGGGAGAGAGGGAGGGGAGAGAGGACGGGAGATGGGGAGGGGAGACGGGGAGAGGGGGTGGGGAGACAAGGAGAGGAGGGAGGAAGGAAAGGGAGAGACGGTGATGGGGTGGCGGGGGATAGGGGGTAGAGGGTGAGGGAGTGAGGTTGAGGGGGTAAGGGTGAAGGAGTGGAGAGGGAGATAGGAAGGGAGAGATGAAGCAACAAGCTGGAAAGGGATAGGTGGAAGAGGTATTGAATTGACTTTATTTCTTACATCCTTCACATACATGAGGAGTAAAAATCTTTACGTTACGTCTCCATCTAAATGTGCAATGTGCAATCATATTAATTTATAATAATTTATAATGAATAGAACAGTCAATGTAATGTAGAATACACTCAAGTCAGCTTAAGTTCATCAGTCTGATGACCCTGTGGAAGAAGCTGTCCCGGAGCCTGTTGGTCCTGGCTTTTATGCTGCGGTACCGCTTCCTGGATGGTAGCGGCTGGAATAGATTGTGGTTGGAATGGCTTGGGTCCCCAGAGATCCTACGGGCCCTTTTTACACACCTGTCCTTGTAAGTGTCCTGAATCATGGGAAGTTCACAATTACAGATGCGCTGGGCTGTCCGCACCACTCTCTGCAGATTCCTGCGATTAAGGGAGGTACAGTTCTCATACCAGGCAGTGATGCAGCCAGTCAGGATGCTCTCAATTGTGCCCCTGTAGAAAGTTCTTAGGATTTGGGGGCCCATACCAAACTTGCTCAACCATCTGAGGTGAAAAAGGTGCTGTCGTGCCTTTTTCATCACACAGCTGGTGTGTACAGACCACGTGAGGTCCTCAGTGATGTGGATGCCAAGGAACTTGAAGCTGTTTCCCCTCTCAACCGCAGAACCATTGATACCAATAGGGGTTGGCCCGTCTCCATTCCTCTTATAATCCACAACCAGCTCCTTTGTTTTTGCCACATTGAGGGAGAGGTAGTTTTCTTGACACCACTGTGTCAGAGAGATGGCTTCTTCCCTGTAGCCACCTTGTTATCGTCTGAGATAAAGGCCAAACAATGTAGTGTTGTTGGCAAATTTATTTAGCAGATTGGAGCTGTGGGTGGCGATACAGTCATGGGTATACAGGAAGTAAAGGAGGTAAAGGGTTAAAAAAATGAATTTAATAGGAGAGCGGACCATAGAAAAAAGGGAAAGGGAAAGTAAACCAGAGGGAGGTGATGAGCAGGTGAGAAGAGAAGGGACGAGAGAGGAGTGGGAAAAGAGAGAATGACGGAAGAGGGAGAAACTACCAGGTTAGAGAAATCAATATTCATGCTATCAGATTGGAAACTAACCAGACGGAGTATCAAGTGCCATTCCTCCAATATAAAGCAGTCGAGGAGGCTATTGTCAGGCATGTCAGTATGGGAATGGGAAGTCAAATTGAAACGTGTAGCCATCCTGCCTTTAGTGGTGGACAGGTGCGAGACAAAAGGACTGCCCTAAACTACTTTGGGGCTCATCAGTGTAGAAGAGACAGCACAGGAGCCCTGGCTACAACAAATGACACCTAAGACTCACAGGTGAAGTGTCACCTCACCTGGACAGATGGCCCGGGGCCCTGAATTGTGGTGAGGATGTTTGTTTCCCTGTATAGATGCTACCTGGCCAGTTGAGTCCTTCTAGGGGGTGTGTGTGTGCGTGTGTGTGTGTGTGTGTGTGTGTGCGTGCGTGCGTGCGTGTGTGTGTGTGTGTGTTTGTGTATGGTGTGTGTTTTTGTGTGTGTTTGTTCCTCAAGGTTTCCAGCATCAGCAGAATCTCTAGTGGCACTGAACAAGATGTGATGGTTAATCCAGCACCAGGTGCAAGTAGGCAAGTAGTCCTTCCGCAAAGCAAACAGCATTATGAAGGACCCCACGCACCCCTCATACAAACTCTTCTCCCTCCTGCCATCTGGAAAAAGGCACCGAAGCATTCGGGCTCTCACGACCAGACTATGTAACAGTTTCTTCCCCCAAGCCATCAGACTCCTCAATACCCAGAGCCTGGACTGACACCAACCTACTGCCCTCTACTGTGCCTACTGTCTTGTTTATTATTTATTATTATTTATTGTAGTGCGTGCACTGTTTTGTGCACTTTATGCAGTCCTGGATAGGTCTGCAGTCTAGTGTAGTTTTTGTGTTTTTTCTTACGTAGTTCAGTGTAGCTTTTGTATTGTTTCATGTAGCACCATGGTCCTGGAAAACATTGTCTCATTTTCACTATGTTCTGTACCAGCTGTTATGGTTGAAATGACAATAAAAAGTGACTTGACTTGACTTGATAATGACTTACAGCGCCAGCGACTCTGGTTTGATTCCCACCACTGTCTGTAATGAGCTTGTACGTTCTTCCCGTTACCTCATGAGTTTCCTCCCACGTTCCAAAGACGTCCATTTAGGGTTAGTGAGTTTTGGACATAGTATGTTGTTGCTGGACTCATGGTGATGCTTGTGGGCAGCCCCCAGCACATCCTCGAACAGTGTCTAATAACCACACAGCCATATCTTCCAGTGTTGTACTCGTCTTCCGTCCGTCCCAGATGGACTTCAGTTGCAGAATAGCAATATCTCATCCGGCATATTTCACTTTCCCTTAAAGAGGTACAATTCAGCTTCTAAGTTGTGTCAGCCACACAATATTAGCACCGTCCTGAAGCATGCAACCATCAACTGTTCAGACCTGTCTGCCTACACTCACATTCCAATGCAAAGCCAGCACAAGTTGGCACTTTTGTCTCCATTATGATAGACAAGCATAAATCAGTTTTGCCTCATGATCCCTCTACCCATTTTGAGGAAAATATCAACTTTAGCCCTCATGATATTTATTCTGTACCCATAGGAACCTGTCTCTCTCTAATGTATTAATAATCTGCCATATCACTTTACAGGAGGAAGAAAAAAATCTAAGTAAAGCTTGCCACGGAGAATGACAAGAAAATTATGTTAAAGCCTTCAGTGTTTCTTGTGAATCAATGTATTCTTTGTCTATAGACTTCCATGTGTATATCAAATCTCATTTTTCATATGCTATAGGTTCCATTTCTACATTAAAATAAAAGATAGAGAAAAAGAGAAGTATCACATTTATGTTCCACATCACACTTAGAAAGTCAAAGTTCAAGCTGTCTTTGAATGACTTCAGACTCCAGCAGATATACACTGTATGTATATATTTACTTTTAGAGTCATTGTCACTGGCCTTGATAATGGCAGAACATAGAGTCAGAGACAGTTCTGAGATCATCTTGAAAAGATGCTTCCATGTTAGGGGCAAATTAAAGGTGCCCATTCTCATGAAAATACACTAATGCTGGAATTTACAGGAATGATGGAGTATCTCACTGAAACCTTCTGAATATTGAAAGGTCTAGTAGGATAGGCGTGGAGAGGATGCTTCCAATAGTGGAAGTGTCTGTGACCAGAGAGCACAGCCTCAGAACAGAAAGAAACCCCTTTAGAACAGTGATGATAAGGAATTTCGTTAGCCAGTTGGTAGTGAATCTGTGGAATTCATTGTCATGGTTGTGTAGGTCAAGTCTTTGGATATATTTAAAACAGAGGTCGAGAGGCTTTTGAATACTGTCAAAAGTTATGTGGAGAAGGCAGAAGAATGGGGTCGAGAGGAAAAATGTACTGTATCAGCCATAATCGAATGGCAGAACAGACTCAACGGGCTGAATGGCCTAATTCAGCTCCTGTGTCTTATGGTCTAATTCCTAAAGTTATACATAGCAAGAAAGCAAGGTGGCTCTGAATCATTTTCATTAAGGATACTTCACATGTGAATATTAAAATGAGCAAATAATATGTTTTTGTAAATAAATAAAAATGTAATCCTGTCTCAAAATCAATGCTGCTTTAAAATATTTTCTGGTAAGTTTTGGCTGTCCTCTGCACTTAATTATTTTTTGATTGTTTTAGTTTCAACAATACACTTCTGTGGGGGGGAAAGTGCCTATTTTGAGACATCAGCTGGTGAGTAAGAACCAGCTTAAAATTTAGCATTACTTTGTTGTTTTCTATGAAAGCAGATTGCTATTTTCCCCTGGACTGGCAGAAGAAAACATATTCTTTGTTATCACAGAATACAATTACAGAACAATATTGGTAGCACAAGACTAATACTTCAAAAATCTATAAAATCCTCAGAGACTGATTTTTTTTTGCTCCTTTCTGCTGTCTTACTCTTCAATGCTCCTTGTGAAATGGGCTCTGGCTCCTAGCTGTCTGCTGAGGAGCTGGATTAGATCAGACACCCTGTTCACATCACATTCGCCCATAACCCTCAACCAGGGACAGTTGATGATGTCTCTGCACCCCTTGACCTGCTTTGCTGAAAGTCAAAACTTGCAACACAAAGCACAGTATTCAGCAAAGGCTGTCTGAAGACAAAAAGCCAGATAGAAAAAGATCTCATTCATAAAACATTTGCTTCATGTCTAGTGTTTTCAGTCACACGCTAGACTTACCTACTACTAAAATACACAAATATCTATTATTTATCCCTGCACCCTGACAATAATAATAAAAGCGTTATAGAATGAAAAATTACAATTATTTTGTTGCCTTGGCAATAGTGAGCATTATGACATATGTTAAACCTTCCCTGCATGCATTTCAGAAATAAATATCAAAATTGCACCGTGAACCCTGGTAATTATTTCATATACCATCAATTGCCGCAGTTAATTTCGATAATTTAGCTTCATAAAGAAAACAAAGCCAAGCAACTACTGATTATGTAACATTATAAAATAAAGACAAGGTATCCAAAATAAAAGCTGGCTTTAATTTCCATGTATGCGTTCTCAAAGTATTTAAAAGATTAGTATTATTGATTTGAATTAGTTTTGCATTCCAAATTAAGAACTATTACTGTGACTTAAAGCAATGTTATACTTTTGACAGTTACAATATAATCCTTACAGTCAAATATTTTTTGATGATGATGCACCTTCGAGGTTTTAGCATTCTTTTCTAGCTACCTAATCGGCTACGGTTCTGCCAGTCTTCATCTGAAAAGACTTGAGCCAATACATTTAAGAGGGAGAATGTGCGTTATAATTTTTAAGTCATCAAAAAAAAATGCGAGTGGAACCACATGGCAAAATTTTTGGCAATAGGGTGGGAGGAAATCTTAGCTCAC
Source organism: Mobula hypostoma (assembly GCF_963921235.1). NCBI lineage: Eukaryota > Metazoa > Chordata > Chondrichthyes > Myliobatiformes > Myliobatidae > Mobula > Mobula hypostoma. The sequence continues at coordinate 11,117,845 of NC_086123.1, read as the reverse complement.
GGATTATGCGTGTGAGCACAAATATCAAAAGATTATGAAAGAAATAATTCACTGACAGTATAATTATAGGAAGGATATAGTGTTATTACAGCCCTGCTGATTTAGTCTTTAGCTGCAGACAAAAGAAAACAATACCTGTTTCTCACCCAAGACATCTAAGACTTGCTTTTTTCCCCAAGCAGTGAAAGGCTACGGCAAGGTGCCAAAATCTAATATAGCCTTTGTGTCTAATTTAAACAACAGTAAGTGGCACCAAACTGACCTTTAAAAAGAAACTGTTCACAACTAAGGAAGACAATAAAGGGCTTGCCAAAGAGCCAGCTGTATTTTTAGAGACAGCGACACCTAAATCAAGAACTCACACTAGAGAGGTATAATACCAGGAAACTGCTCTAAAGAATAGATTTCCTCCTTGGAGAGTCAGATGTTCATTTTGAGACTCATTACTGTGGAAACGCACAGAACAGAACTGGAAGCTAATCTGTAAACCAGATCCAGAAGAAACTTAAGGACGTGAGATGTTGGAGCAGATATGACAGGAGATTTTACCCCATCAACAAGACCGTCTACTTTTTCCCATCAGCGTCCATGGGAATACACAAGGGACGATGAATACAACAATACTCATGGAACAACCAGGATTAAATATTCACATGTGTATTACTTAGTCAGATCTAAATCAAATAGGGAGTCTTCTAATTTGGGGTTTTCACATTTTTTGGAAGAAAAGGAACATAACAAAAAAGGTTGGAGATAGTTTTACAAGTCTTACCAAAAACAAAACAACTGCATACCAGAAAGGTAGGAAATGCATTAATAATGTCTTAAAAAAGACTGATTGATTTATCTTCTAACTCCCTAACAACTAGGCAAGTGTTTGATGGTTAACTAATTAGCGTTGTTCATCACTAGGAGGTACCTGTAATGTGAAATGTGTGTTGCCACATAAACACTTCAGCATCATTCATATATTGTCACCATAATGTCACCATAAACTCAGTGCAGTCTATGTGAATTTGAAAGCCAGTGAATGTGCAGTCTCTTTGGGTGCTCTCTTTGACCTTTTTTGGATCAGTGACAGTGACTGATCCACACAGATCAGAGATCTCAGGATTCACGGTGGAACTCAATCCCAGAATAATTCTCACCTGTTTCAGTGTGAAAGAAGAACGTGACTAAAATACATAGCTGGTTTTAGACACGTGTTATGTAAAATGACTTAAGCCTTTTAAAAAATGTATATCTGACATCAACTCACTAACCCAGCTGGGGAAATTGTGTGAACAATTATTCATTGATTCACTTTTTAAAAATCTAGATTCCATTTTACAATTCCTTTGCTAAATTGAGCATATTTTCAACACTATCAAGTTCCATGAACTGTCCACAGCAAAAATCCTTCACTTAGCCATTGGGATTCAATGTATCAACTGAATTTAAATTCATGAACTGTCAATATTTTTATGTTTTCATTTGGCAATTCTGGCAATTCTTCAAATGCTAATTTCTCATTGTGTTGTTCCTGTAGACATAAGGATTATGGTTTAACTAACTGCTTCATATATCTTTATGGAGTATGTGGGTCAATTTGAAAGGAAAGCATCAAGTGATCTCATTCTTACAGGTCGACTCAAGATGGTTGAGTTTGCTGGAAAAATTACCATCACTAAATTCTAAAATCTGATTTATAAATAAAGTTAAAAAAATAACCCACAGGAAAACAACATTGGTTATCAGGAGACTATTTAAAATGAGAAATTAAAAACACATTTTAGATTACCCTTTCCTTTGTCATCTATGTTTCCAGTCACAATTTTAACATAGACAAGAGTGGCATTTACATTTGAAATAAGAAGCTGAAAAGAGCTTCAGGGAAACTTTAAAAGAAAATAAGATAGAAAAAGTCATATAAACGTGGTATTAATCTGTTTGACATGTGTAACCTTTAAAAAGTCTTTAAAATCTCTGAAATTGGTTACATCTAAGATAAAAACTTAGCATTTATGCCCTGTTTTGAAGTTCTCATTCAAGACGCTGTTCATTTCACATAACTAAAACTCTCATATTTAAAAATAGCATATAGTTGTATAATAAATTTATTAACAATATTTTTTTTCCAAATGCTTTACAAGCTGAGAATTAGGAAGGGGAAACATTTCTCTGAAAAGCACAACAAAATGTTACCAATTTCCCTTCTAAAGGGCTTTATGTTCCAGGGACCTTTCCCCTCTCCTCTTCTTTCCCCTTATTATCCATAGGATGAACACAAATGTACATATATTGTTCTGTTCAAATAAAAAAAAGGTAAAGATGTAATAACTTGAAAGCTTAAATTATCTTCTAAGATACCTTTTAACTTTATTGTTGAGCCAATTTAAAATAATGCTAATAAACAGGAAATAAGTTAACTATCTCAACTAAGTTTTTAGTGAAGTGAAACAATTGACTCCAGTTGCATATTTGCAAGTCATGGCAATAACCAGAAGTCAAATTATGCTACAAAAAAATCAAATTCTACAATGATTAAGTGCAGATATGGGAATCAAAACTGTACAGAACATTTAATACATTAAAATGTGGTGTGTGTGTGTTGGGGGGTGGTTTGCAGAAAATGTAGAACTTTTTAACACCTTGAAAAGAATAGAAAACCAGCTGCATTGATTTAAAAGTTTACTCTAATGATTGTGAGATCTTGGCTTTTATAAACAGAGGCTTAAAGTACATCAGAAAATGCAATGCAGATCTCAGTAAACATATTTCATAGGTAACAGTAACACAGAAAACATTTATCTGGTATTTATGCGTCCAGAATTCTCATGCAACTGGCAAAACTTGCTAAGATTATTAAGCAATTGCGTAAATATTTGTGAATACAGTCTGTTCTGAGGTTGGAAGCCTGTCTGCGTGCGTGAGTGGGTCAGTGGATGGAAGGGTGGGAAAGGGATTTGCTTTGCTGTTGTTGTTTTGTTTTCTTGTTGTTGTTTTTGTTGTGGTTGCTATTTTGTGTTGTTTTGCTGAACGTTGTGGGCATGCTATGTTGGCGCCAGTACAATGGCTCCCAGCACATCCTTGGGTGTATTGCTTGTTAATGTAGACAACGCATTCATTGTAGGTTTCGATGTACATGTGATAAGTAAATCTGAATATATATTAATAATATTGTATTAATATAGGGAAGTGCACTATAAACATTATTATATGCTGATATATAATTCCGCAATTTATTTAAATGTTTATGTATGGAAGAATGAAAGTTACGTATGTATGGCAACTGTTTTCTCCCCTCTCGCTGTGGAAGGAGAAAACCTGTCTCTCCCTTGTTAGTGAGAGGGAGAGCCTGTGGGACGTCAAGTATTGTAGGGATGAACAGTTAGTTTTTGATGTACCATAGACCATGGTCTCTCTTTGGGGGCTTTGCTGTTGCTGACATGGTGGGTAGTAGGAATGCTGATGCTTTATGCTGGAATAAGTGGGTGTGGGGGACAGCTGATGCTACTTGTTTGTGGAGGGGCACAGGGAGCTTTGGGGTTCTCATGTTTTCTCTGTCATTCATTCTTTGGGGGTTTTCTTCTGTTTCGAGATGTCTGCGAAGAGTAAGAATTTCAGGTCGTATATTGTATACAATCTCAGATATTAAATGGAACTATTGAACTATTAAATGGTGTGTGATGTACGGTAGTTTTTCTGAGCAATTCTCATTCAAGTAGTATACTTGTGTGATAGGCGCCATCTCTGCCCAGTACTTTGTGGTTCTGCATGGCTAAAAGTAAATTGCAGTCATGGTGGGATTATGAAAGGGATTTATTGGATGCTATCAAACATTAGAGGGAACAGAATGAATAACATTAGAGTAACTAAAGCTCTTGTCACTGAGGTTGAAATTGGACTGGAGACAGGGGATAGAGGAGATTCACCAGGATGTTGTCTGGATTGAAATATTTCAGTTATGGAGACACTAGGCTGCTTACTTTCCTTGGTGCAGAGGAGGCTGAGGGTGATCTGATGGATGTATGCAAAATTATGAGCAACAGATAGTGTAGATATTTTAAAAACTCCCTACGGAAGAGGCATCCAAAACCAAATAAGAAACAGGAGGTTCAGATAGGATATGAGGGCAGGAGGGAGGAAAGGGAGGGTGGGAGAGAGGAAAAAGGCTTGTTTTATTGTTGCTTAGGTGCTTATTATGTTCTGTGATGTGTTGTTCTACCAAGCTTTATGGGCGTGATGTATTGGTGCCTGACATGTGTGGTGACTCTTCTGGTCTACTCCCAGCACATCCCTAGGATGTGTTCGCTGTTAATGCACATTTCACTGTATGTTTCGAAGCACATGTGGTAAATAAATCTGAATTGGATAAGTGGAAGATTTTTGACACCAGAAATTGTCTGAAACCTGGAATGCACAATCTGCAAAGGTTTTGGAGGTTCGTCTAGTCACAACATTTAAGAAATATTTGCATGAACACTTGAATTGCCTTAACATAATCAGGTGGTAACCAAGTGCTGAGAAATGGGCTAGATAATTACTTGAAGGTCAAGTGGGAGGAAGAAACTTTCCATGTTGTATACCTCAATGATTCTATCTGTGGCCAGAAGAATGAAGCTTAAGAGAAGGCTGAAAGAAGCATCCATGACTTTTAATTGTATTTTGGTAGATCAAGACTTCAACGGTGTTGTCAGGTAAAATAGGAAAATTGTGTGTATTTGGTTATAGAATTAGTAAATTTAAGATTATCAACAAAATAACAAGGAAAATAATTTTATACGCAAAGAGTTTTCAGAAATTGAATTTGTGGCAGAAACAGTGAGAACAAAACAACAAAAAGGTATAAATGGAATAAGAAGACAACAAAAGCAGGACCAGGCTATTTGGCTCTTGGATCTGCTGCACCATTCAATATGGTGATGGCAGTGCAACAGAGGCATGGAGCTAAGTGAGTGAGCTTGTCATCAATTTAATGTAGGCCGATTAAATCCTATTGGTTTAAACTTACTTGATTAATCAAGAGGCAATTATCTCTAGAATGTATAAGAATTCCCTTTTCCTATTCCCATGTGCGTTAGAACCCTGAGAAAAGGGCAGAGCCTCCAACAATGCAGACGAGCCATGCAGATAGTCTAGAACAAGCCTCATCCCCAACCATCACACTCCTACACCCCCCCACCCCGCCTACCACTACACCATTTAAAACACGGCAAGTGCTATCACTGCAGCCTTGCCAGCTGTCAAAGTTCTTCAATAGTTCTAACCTTTCAAATGTCAAAGTATTCTTAAAACTAAAATGAAAGTAATTAACTATGTAACAAAATAATTAAAATATTTATTTCAAACACATAACGGGCTTCTCAAAAATTAAAAACAGTAAATAAAAATGTTATATAGCTCACTGTATTCATGCCCTTTGTCTCTGCAGTGCCACAGTCTCCAGATAAATGCTTGGGAACCTCAGCAAACTCCCACAACACTGCAGGTCTGGACCAGACCCTGTTAATCACCAGCAAAACTCAGCCAGTAAATAGGTGACTTGCATCTCTAATGGGACATCTCAAAGCTTGGAAGCACTTAAGCTGAGGTCCTCCAGTTTTGGCAAAGCCAAGCAATGTTCGACGCAAAGGGTCAGGGGGAAAAGAGGATACATGTGCAAAAAAGTGCAAGATATTAAAACTTTAAAATGGTCACAGACTAAAAAGGAAGAGTAAGAAATAAAATTTTATCTGGGTTGGGAAAACAAAAATAGGTGGAAATTAAGGACTATTTATTATACTCCTCACCTGATTTTCTATCTCAATGTCAATATCAACCAAATGCCTTTGCAGCCATTTAGAACAGATACTGATGTATTTATTAGTTAGCATGCTGCAATCTGCCAGGACATTATGCCTGCCATGGTTTAGTAGTGATGGGGTCGTATACTGACCAATGTTTGAGGCTATTGATGCAGTTGCTGTGAGATGGGAACACAATGGACTAAGGTGGCCTTTAATGCTTCACACAAGCCTGTTACCAGCAATCTTTCTACTGAAGTAATCAATATCCCTGCCTTCTTATTTATGCCTAATGTGGTTACCTAGCTTTGACTTAATGCATGATTGTTACTGACCAAACCTATATTTTGACATAATAAATTCAAAATTCCATTTATTCCTTGGGTAAAGTGGCATTGCTGGTAACAACTGGGGTCAAAAGTGACAACTTTATGACTTTATGGCACCTACTTCGGTCTCCAGCATTTGTACGAATGTATTTTCAGTAATCATCCTTCATTATTTTAAGAACTCCTGCTAGGACGTGTCTTACCTTTTGTTTTCTTCAGAAAAGAGCACCACGACTGGGTTTATCTCAGAGTTCCGGCATCAGTAAATCTACTTGCACCTTTTCAGTAGGCTAGAAATTCCATTGTGTGTGAAAATGTCCTTCTATGTTGTGGACATGAAAGGACCTGTGGCACTTCTGCTTGTGCTTACAGCGGAGTGACATTCTGTCACGTAGCAGATATGCATATCCTGCAACTTTGCTGATTGATAGGGGATAAAGTGGGTTTTGGCTGGAAAGTACAGCCTTTCTCACCTGACCTTCCACCATGGTGGAAGCAGCCTCTAACGCCGGACAGTGACTGCAAATGCGACCTGCCATCATGGACTCTGACTGCCTGGGTACCTTTTGGACACAGTCACACAAGAAAGAGCTCACAGGCTCTAGGCCGTTCCACTGAAGCGGTCTTGGAGCTTACCTCAGGGTGAGGACTTTATGAAATATTTGACTATGTGAAAGTGTCACTGCTCCAGGTGACTCAGGGATTTCAGACCACGAGAGAATAACGCCTTTAAGGAGTGTTGAAACAGCCCTTTACCTTCCAATAATGGCCTGCTTCAGTGCCCAAGACACACAGTGTGTGTAAACCCTGTTTGTAAAGACAAAATCACCTTAGTGTAATCAGTTGCAGATCACATGCCAATTGATATTGATGTGCATTTTCATGTAATACGCACAACAAACTGCAACTGAATATCCAAAAGCATATTTTATGAGGGGTATAGATAGGATAAATGCAAACAGGCTTTTCCCTCTCATTTTGGGTAAGACTAAAACTAGAGGGCACGGGTTAAAGGTGAAAGGTCAACTTGACTAAAGCTCAGCATTTAATACCATCATCCCCTTAAAACTAATCAATAAGCTCCAAGACCTAAGCCTCAATAGTTCCTTGTTCAACCGGATCCTCAACTTCCTCACTTGCAGACCCCCATCAGTTTGGACTGGCAATCGCATCTCCTCCACTTTCGTCATCAGCACAGCTGCACCACTGGGCTGTGTGCTTAGCCCCCTGCTCTAGTCGCTTTATACTTATGGGTGTGGAGGCAAAACACTGCTCCAATGCCAAATTTAAGTTTGCTGACGACACCAAAGTCGCCGGCCAAATCAAAGGTGGTGACAAGTCCAGCATACAGGAGTTGAGATTGACTACCTGGCTGAGTGGTGTGACAACAACAAGCTCTCACTTAATGTCAGTAAACACCAAGGAGCTAATTATTGACTTCAGGAAATGGAAACCAGAGGTCCCTGAGCCAGTCCAGCACGTAACTGCCATTACAAAGAAAGCACAGCAGCACCTCTACTTTATTAGAAGTCTTTGAAGATTCAGCATTTCAGCTAAACCTCCGTCAAACTTCTGTAGATGTGGGTAGGAGAGTATATTGACTGGCTGCATCACAGTCTGGTATGGAAACACCAATACACTTGAATGGGAAATGCTACAAAAAGTCATGGATAGAGCCCAGTCCATCACCAGTTTAGCCGTCCTCACCACTGAGCAGATCTACATGGAGAACTGTTGGAGCAATGCACCATCCATCACCAAAGACCCCCACCATTCGGGCCATGCTCTCGTTTAACTGCTGCCATCAGGAAAGAGGTACAGGAGCCTCAGAACCCTCACCACCAGGTTCAGAAACAATTATTACCCCTCAACCATCAGGCTCTTGAACAACAGGGGAATAATTTCACTGAACAGTTCTCATAACGTGTGGACTCACTTTCAAGGATTCTTAATCCCATGTTCTTAATACTTATTGCTTATTTATTTATCATTACTATTTTAGTTTCTTTTTCATTTTACATTGGCACAATTTGTTGCCTTTTGCACATTTGTTATTTGTCCACTATATTGTGTATGGTCTTTCATTGATTCAATTGGGTTTCTTTGTATTTACTATGAATGCCTGCAAGAAGATGAATTTCAGGGTTGTATATGGTGGCATACAGTATATGTACTCTGATGGTAAATTTGCTTTGAACTTTGGGACAATGAACCAAAGAACACTACTTCAGTACTTTTCACCTCATTTTACACTATATAATTTATTGCCAGTGATATTAAACTTAATTCTGATTTAAGGTGAACAAGAGAAGGTTCAGGAGCTTGAAGACTCGTACGGCCAGATTTGGGAACAGCTTCTTTCCAACTGTGATAAGACTGCTGAACGGATCCTGACCCGGATCTGGGCCGTACCCTCCAAATATCCAGACCCGCCTCTCGGTTTTTTTGCACTACCTTACTTTCCATTTTTGATTTATAATTTAAATTTTTAATATTTCCTAATTTTTACTATTTTTAATATTTTTTATATTTAATATTTGTAATCCAGGGAGCGGGAAGCACAGAATCAAATATCGCTGTGATGATTGTACGTTCTAGTATCGATTGTTTGGCGACAATAAAGTATAAAGTATAACTGAGAACTTCTTCACTCAGAGGGTGGTGAGAGTGTGGAACAACCTACCAGGGAAAGTGGTAGTTGTGGGTTTGATTTCAGCACTTTTAGGGAAGTGTGGATAAGTATATGGGAAGGATAGGGAGGGCAATGGGTCAGATGTGGATCAACGGAATTAGGCAGAACAATATTTCAGCACAGATTAGATGGGCCGAAGGGCCTGTTTCTGTGCTGTAGTGTTCTATGTCGATATGATTCTATGATAAAATATGCAGTTGTGTTCTGATGAAGTTCACTCATATAACCCAAATGTGATCGGATTTTTATTCTCGTGCCTCTATATGTCCTTCATAATTGTTCTCACAGGCATTGTGCAATTGCACCAAAGCAAATGATTTTCACCAATTTATCTTGTTTGCAGTTGCTATTATTTTAAAGACAGAGAACGTTGAACATTACAGCACAGTGCAGCCCCTTCAGCACATGATGTGGTGCTGACCTTTGAACCTACTCGAAATAATTTCTTGGCTTTAATTTATATCTAAATCTAGCTGCCTTCCTCTTATAAAAAAAGGCACCATACAGTACATTGAGACTTCATAAATACTTGAATTGAAAGACAAAGTATGTGAAAGAATAACTGGAAATAATGGACAAAGGAAGAAGCTACAGTCATTGCACAAGAACTTCACGTTTCTTACTTATTCCTTGATTTTTTTTAAAATCAGTCATGACATAGTGCAGGGTGTATCCAATTGACAAATGAAAATAACGTGACCAGCTGTCAAACTGAACTGAATCTACCCAAATTGGTGCCAGTTACTACTTTTAATTCATCCTCTTTGCATTAAAAGATAGACTTCTGTGTGGAAGTAATCTATATCCTCTATACCCTGGGGGTACATTTTCTAAAATAAATGCATGTGACCTGAGATCATTCACTTCCAAGTACCTCTGTTGTGTCATGAACTCTGGTGTCTCAGAGGCTTTTCAGAGTTACTAATCTGAGCTCCCCCAGCAAAAGTGCGCGCCAGTTGCACAAGGTGCCGCGACCCTGTGATGGAAGGGTCACTGGTCTTTACCCGTTGCCACCAACTCGCTGTGACACAACAGCCGAGCAGGGGTCTACTGGAGCCATAATCCAGGCAACCCGACACTCTGGCACTGCCTCGAGTAAAACCGCATGAAAACAAGCCTTTAATTAATAATTAACATCGCCAAGAGAAGTGCTGCAGCGGACCCTATAAACTATAGTCAGCGGAATCTGAAAGCCCCTAATTATTCGCCACAATCGCTGTCTCAAAAGGCTGCAGTGGCAGCTTGGGATATCCATATCTTTAGAGACACTGATGGGGCCGGCAGCCAGTGTGCCAGCAAAGCTCTGGGACCAAGCAGCGACTCATAAAATGTTACTCCAAGGTATGTCGTCTAACCCCTCTGGATCAGAGGTCAGCAACAATCTGAGATAATGACTACTAATAATGTCATCTGATAGGTCAGAAGAAGCAAAGAGATCTGAGAGGAAATTATTCAGAACAAAGGAGGGTAAAAAAGAAGCAAACTCTTTATCCTTTGTTTAGACTTCAATAATCCTTTCTCATTTGTTTTCTCCTTCCAGTCCCCTTATTATGGGCTGCTGTCAGCCAGGCGTGCTCTGGATATTCCTGACTGCATTTTTGCCAGCACAGGGAGACCAGCTGCCTTCGCCCCTGCACAACCTTCAAGCCCATTGAACTTGTGGAGTGTCAATTTTGGAAGCTTACATACAGAAGATGGCCAGAGAGGTAATCATTTCTTTGCCATTCTTTGGAGGGATTCCTTACTTAATCCAAGACTCCTCTGCACTTTTCCCAGAGATCTGCAAAATATTTTTATCCTTTCTAAAGTTCAAGGCTACAGCAGGACAGCTTGGGGCATTTGTCACATGGAAAAGATTCAATGTGCGGTTGATATAATACCACAGACAGATCTTTCCCCAGGTTCGTTCAAAGTACCTTCTCTGCTGAACTTCTTCCTTGTCACTGATCCATGGAATCTTCCCAGCAGGCACTGTAGGCTGTTCCTGAGCTGTATTCTGCTATATTAGATTAGATTAGATTATGAGGACATGCAGTCCTCTTTTACTGTCATTTAATAATGCATACATTAAGAAATGATACAATATTCCTCCAGTGTGATATCACAGAAACATAGAACAGACCAAGACTGAAAAACTGACAAAAACCACATAATTATAACATATAGTTACAACAGTGCAAGCGATACCGTAACTTGATGAAGAACAGGCCATGAGCACGGTAAAAAAGTTCAAAGTCTCTCGAAAGTCCCACATCTCACGCCGACGGGAGAAGGAAGAAAACTCTCCCTGCCATGCCCGGCCACAGTCCGACTCTGAGTCGTCCGAAAACTCAGAGCCTCCGACACCAAGCACCGAGCACCATCTCTGCCGAGCGCTTTGACTCCAGCCCCGGCCGCCAGCAGCAGGCAAAACCGAGGATTTTGGGGCCTTCCCTCCGGAGATTCTCGATCGCATGGTAGCAGCAGCAGCGAAACGGGCATTTCAGAAGTTTCTCCAGATGTTCCTCTGTGCTTCTCTCAGCTGTGTCCATCAAATCAGAATTGTGCACGGTACCCTATTTAACAAATACGATATCATTTCACCGGAGAGGCTATTAGAATATTCAACATTCTAATTCAGTTTCGAGAATAAACAGCATAGCACATGATAGCTTTCCATTGAGCAGGGGAGACTGAGAGCTGACCTGACAGGGGACCATTGAATCGATGGCAGGTCACCTTTCCCCCATGGTAGAGATGTCTAACACTAGCAGGCATAGACTTGAGCTAAGGAGTAAGAGGTTTGCAGGTAGATCTGAGAATGAATTGTTTCATCCGAGGACGATTGGGAACTGTATTTCACTGTCAGTTTGGGTGGTGAATGTAGGTACTCTCACAACACTTCAGGCATATCTAAGGTGTTGTAAACACTTTAAACCTCTTTTTATGTCTGCTTACGTTGTAAGTACATGTTGGTATTTATTCATTTATGCACATTTTATTCCATATCTATACTTTAACTTTATTTTTATATAATTCTATGTAATTGTTGAATGCTGTTGGTTTTCCTTGCAGGTCACCACAGCAAATTCCTAACACCTAAGTGCATGTGGTGAATAAAGTTGATTCTTGATTTCCAGCTCTTGAACCACTGAGGTATCCTCCAAGTCCACATCAAGCATTACCATGACACCCAGTGATGGATCAGAGACTCCTAAGCACCTGATGCATAAGTATCTTGGCATTGAAGACAACTCCAGAATCCAACATGGAAGATATGTCTGTAAATACCTAAGCTGCATCTGGGCCATGTGCATGTGCTCTAATTGCTTGGGGAAACCTGGAACTAATGACTGGGTTAAATCAGCTTCAACAATTGCATTGCCAGGGTATCATCTTTCTCGAACACTGCTGAGGCACTCATCTCTCTGAATACTGAGAAGTTCCCCAGCAGCCAGAAGACTGTAGAGTCTAACCTTCTCTTCCACTCTCCAGCAGTATTGTCTGACTTGCTGACTCTATCACCCTCCTCAGCATTTGCAAGTCAATAACTCAATCTGTGAATAAACTGAAAATGAATTTCACCACAACCCCGATCCCGCTGACAGTGCGAGCTCCCTGCATTCTGCAAAACAATTACACTTCATGGGATATCAAGTGTCCTTCCACTTTATTTTTGAAGTCAACCTATTTTTATAGCCTCAAGTCACTTAATTTCAAGTCTGGACCAACCCACTTTAATTCTTGCTGATCTTCAGTACCTTGGCTGTCTCCTCCAGCTGATGATGTGATGATTGGCTGGCATTTCTTTTTGAATATGAGTGAGGCATGTATAATTGTTCGGACTGGCTCCTCTGTTTTTTTTCCAGCTCGTGGTCTTTCTGCTTCACTAACTGGGCTCCCTCATCATTTCTGGCTCCTTCAGGGCCAACCTACAGGTTCATCTCTTTTCTGATCCCTGCACCAACTACCATGACTGTTCTTGCTGTGAACAGGCCTTTACCCACTGTCCTCCTGTATAGAAGAATTCCAAAAACAGGTTCAGTGGTGGTTCACTGTTTCAATAGTCACCCAAAGGCTTGGTCTAACAATCCAGGGACCCAAGTTCAAATCCTTTCCTTCCAGCTGCAGAAATTAAATTCACTTATAAGACATAGAAACAGAATTAGGCCATTCAGCCCAATGAGACTGCTCCACTGTTCAAAAATGGCCGATTTAGTAACTTCCTCAACCCATTCTCCTGCCTTCTCTCCATAACCTTTGATCTACTTACTAATCAAGAAACTATCAACTTCTGCTTAAAATATACTCAATGACTTGGCCTCCACAGCCGTCTGTGGCAATAAATTCTACAGACACACTATGCCCAGCTAAAGGAATTCCTCTTCATCTCTGTTCTAAACTGATATCCTTGTATTCTGAGGCTGTGCTCCTTGGTTCTAGACTCCCCACGATTGGAAACATAATTCAGGCACAGCCAGACTCAGTTTTAAAGATCACAATAACAACTGCGGAGAAGCTGTCTTCTCGGGAGGAGAAGATGGTGGCACGACGCAGCGCGCGCGGCTGTTCCGAATGAATATCGCATGTGTAACTAGGGGGGCCGTGCACAATCTGGATTTGTTGGAGACAGCCATGAGAAGTGCAGAGGAACACCTGGAGAAACTTCTGAAATGCCCGCTTCGCTGCCGCTGCTACTGTGCGATCGAGAATCTCCGGAGACGAAGGCCCCAAATCCTCGGCTTTGCCTATTGCCTGTTGCCGGGGCCGGGGTCGGAACGCTCAGCAGAGATGGTGCTCGGTGCATCGGTGTCAGGGAGCTGGTCGGAGACCCGGAGTTTTCGGACAGACTCGGAGTCGGGCTGTGGTCGGATGCTTCCAGGATGCTACATCAGCAAGTTGGCGGCGCTGGAGGTTCATCGTCTGCGTGAGATGATGGGACTTTCGAGAGACTTTGAGACTCTTACCGTGCCATGGTCTGTTCTTATCAAATTACGGTATTGCTTTGCACTGTTGTAACTGTATGTTATAATTATGTGGTTTTTGTTAGTTTTTAAGTCGGTTTGTCACGTGTTTCTATGATATCATTCTGGAAAAACATTGTATCATTTCTTAATGCATACATTACTAAATGACAATAAAAGAGGACTGCGTGTCCTCATAATCTAATCTAATCTAATCTATTGAGGCACTCGTGGGAAGACATTTGTCACCCTTACTGGTGACCTTCTGTCATTAACTTTTAAATGCCCTCTGAAGAAGCCTAGCAGTTTCAGGGAGCTGGCTCACTAGCACTCTGCCAGGGTGATCCGCAATAAATGCTGGCTCTGTCAGTGATGTACTGATCCTGATATGTACAAAAATCAAACTGAGCCAAGTCTAATTCTGCTTTGTGTCTTTGCTTGACCCCTCCTGACCTCTTTCCCCTCAGCCCACAGCCATCTCAATTCAAAGCTTAGAAGGCTACAGAAATGGGATTAGCTTTGATGGGTTCTTGATAGTCAGTCTGGACAGGGTGGATTAAAGGGCCTGTTTTTTTGTGGTGTATGCCTCGATGACTTTTCCCCATGTCCCTCTGTAATTCTTTATGTTCTGCTGTTCTGGCTTGGAAATCCAGAGAATGGTGAATGAGGCTCTCCTTGATCTTCCTTCATGAAGATCTGAAGGGCAAGCCAGAGGATAGGTAGCTGTGTAGAACAAGATGCCGGAGGAAATGGTAGAGGTGGATTCAAATATAACATTTCAAAGATATTTGTGCAGGTACTTTAATAGAATACAGATTAGTATAGATCGGCATTGGAGAGTTGGACTGAAGGTTTTGTTTTCTATACTGTACTGTCTTGAGCTCGTGTCCTCTCCTGGTGGCCCCCAACTCCACCTCACCCTGGCCAGGGTTGCCTGCACTCCTTAAGCAAAGTGCACATGAACACCCACAGGCTGGAATGTTGGCTTGAAATCCTGACCACTCCATTTCCCAAACAAGATAAGATCTGCAGTTGCTGGAAATCCGAGCAACACGCACAAAATGCTGGAGGAACTCAGCACGGCCGGGCTGCATCTGGTTTCGGCCTGAAACATTGACTCTAAGTTTTTCCACAGATGCTGCCTGGCCTGCTGAGTTCCTCCAGCATCTTATGAGTGTTGCTTCATGTCCCGCTCCTTTAACCCAACTTAAATTTTCCAAACCCCTGTTAATAACAAGAGAAGGCGGGGGTGGGAGGAATTACCGCAGCTGTCTTCAGGACCAGGTCATGGAACTGTAACACAAACATTTTTAATATTCTGTGAAAACACAGTATCAATAAGGAGATTATTCTTTAGGGAGATAATCTTTTCTCCTCTTGTGATACTGACACAAGGCAGACACTGATTCAGAAACTCTTGCCATGCCTCGACCTAATCTAGAGGTGGTTTAGAGTTTAGAATTAACTACTACTACTATATCGACTCAGGCCTAGGGGGCCGGCGTTGGGCACGGCGACGGACTCTCCACTTCTCCCTCTCCCTCATCAGTGTGTTCAGCTCATCTGCATTAGAATTAAACTTCGGAAGAAATGAGAGATAGTAACACTAAGTTATCCTTTTAACACACAGTAAATAGTCAAGGGTGCTCAGGGATTAAAACAATCTCAGGATTCTGATTAATGCATAAACCACTCAGCCTTTGCTACTTTAGTTTATATAGTCGGAATTCTTTATAAACAAAGTAATGTATATTGCGTAGTCAAATTCATGAGTATAATTTTTGGCAAAGCAGTCTTCCTGTTATATGATACTGAAACAATGCTGGTCCGCCTTCATAATTGTTGTAACTCCTCTCTTCCTGTCACACAAGTATTTAAATCATGGAAGCTGTCCTAAAGTAATCTGTTTTCAATGATACATATCCAATGCTGATATCTCTAGGGGACTGTGTTAAAATGCAGTGAGCTATATTACCACAGTAACCAGACTGAATTTGGTTCAAAGCTTAGTTGGGTGCAAGCCTGTAAATTAAGCTGTCAGAACCATGTCTGTCTCTACCAGGGGAAACATGCCTCGGCTCTCAGTGACCCCTCCCCCGTCATGTCATCTGCACAATGGTTAAAATGCTGCATTTAACTGATGTTGACTGTCCTGTCAATTCTCGGCTAACATTAAAAAGATTAGGGCTGAGGATGACCCAATGGAGCCAAAGCAACTCACAACGAATGCCAAAGCAGTGAGTCGATTCAATAGCCATTTCTGAAATTCGAATCAAATAATCCAAGTATGGGGTTATGACACAGTTTAAGGCAATTTTAGTGTCTCCCTCAATTCACGTAATCACCGATCTGATGCTGCCCTCAGCTGCATTCCCTTGCCTGATCCACAAAAGCTTTCATTCCTCAGAATCCTGTCTAATCAGCCCTGGGTATGCAGAGACACTGTGTCCACAGATACCTGGGGTACAGAACTGCCAAGGTTCACTACCCTGAAATCCCACAACCCCCGTCACCATTTTCTGCCTCTGAGCCCGAAACCATGTTCCCTCGCTGTGACGTCCCACTGGGGGATCTGTCCTTGCAGTACCCATCCCCAGAATGAGATCACTGCTCAGTCTTCCAAACATGAGAGTATACAGGCACACCCTGTTCAGTGTTTCCACCCTCATCCCCTTCATCTCATCCCATAGGTCATGGAATTTAAATTTAGCTACAAATCAGGGATACACGAGGGGAGAAGAACTTCCCTCCTTTTAAATATGTGGCAATAAGATTCACACTATTTGAAGCACTTAGAGAGTCTTTCATCTCTTTTATGTTCATGTGTTTTTATTTCAGCAGGGGAGACCTTGTATCTGGCCCTGAAATAGACTTCTAAAGTGTCACATTAAGTCTTGAAAGGTGTGGATAACATGGGAAAGTATTAGCACGGGACTGTCACGGCTCCTCTAAACCATTGATCAAGCTGATTTGAGCTGGGTCACTTGGACCCTATCCATCCACACGTACTAAGCTGGACGCAAAGGTCGCAGACGAACTCTCGGGAGACACCTGGTGAAGTACAGCGAGGCCTGAGAGGCAACTAGAACCCAGGCAGTGCACTGCTGACATTCCTGTCTCCCAAAATGCCCTGAAATGATCGGACAGAAGGTTACGCTAAGGCCTGCAGCTGAAATCCAAGCAGCTTTTCTTAATATTATTTCTCTTGGACCTGCAGATCAAGAATATCAAACTGCTTTAAATGATAAAATAATTTTAAAAAACCAAAAGTTGTTTTTAAAACAAGTGTAGTTTAAAAAATAATTGACGTAAATAAAGCGAACCTTTCTGCCTGCTAACCTCCTTGTCAGGAATCCCCTTTCCAACAAATGGGACCCTCATCTTACACCAGGTCGGATCAGTGTTGAACAAAGAAAATGGACCCCCAAGGTAACACAGCAGAGGTCTGTTGTTGGTGTCCTTCTGCAATGCAGGAACAAAAATGAGCAACAAAACTTGCCGGAATTGTGCAAGTCCCAGGCATCCTTAATTGAGAGCAGCCAAACATCCCCAGTTCACAGATACCTTGACTTGGCACAATATACTGTGCGTTTTACAGTATTTAGGGAGAAGGTCAGAGATAATTGCTGGGAGTGGGTGTGGGTTTCAAATTTACTCGTGCTGGACTTGATTAAGGAAAAGGAAGAAATCAAATATATCCCACACAAAACTCGCGCAAGCCATTGTCCATACTGGCCATCTCTCCTCTCAGTCCTGACGCAGGGTTTTAACCTGACACCTCAACAATTCCCTTCACCCCACAGATGCTACTCAACCATCTAAGTTCCTCCAGCAGACTTTGTGCTGCTCCAGACTCCGGCATCTGCAGTCTCTTGCACATCCTCATGAATATATTGTTCCCAGTCAAGGTATATACTGTCTGGGTATATCCTCTCTGATAAAAGTGCTTCCTTATTTTTACCATTTATTTCTGTTTTTCTCCCTCCTTCTTATTTTCCGCAAACAGAGTGATAGATCACTGCACAGAGAGTCACAGTATAGAGATACTGCCTTACTTCAGCAAGATACTTTATACTTTATTGTCACCAAACAATTGATACCAGAACGTACAATCATCACAGCAATATTTGATTCTGCACTTCCCGCTCCCTGGATTACAAATATTAAATATTAAAAATAGTTAAAATTAGTAAATATTAAAAATTTAAATTATAAATCATAAATAGAAAATAGAAAAATGGAAAGTAAGGTAGTGCAAAAAAACCGAGAGGCAGGTCCGGATATTTGGAGGGTACGGCCAAGATCTGGGTCAGAATCCGTTCAGCAGTCTTATCACAGTTGGAAAGAAGCTGTTCCCAAATCTGGCCATATGAGTCTTCAAGCTCCTGAGCCTTCTCCCGGAGGGAAGAGGGACGAACAGTCTGTTGGCTGGGTGGGTCGTGTCCTTGATTATCCTGGCAGCACTGCTCCGAGAGCGTGCAGTGTAAAGTGAGTCCAAGGACGGAAGATTGCCCAACCATCCAGGGCCATCCATGAGCTGTGCAGACATCAACACATAGCACAACGGTCTCCCACGGCTGACTCAGAGCTTCACTCTGCCAGCTCTCCGAGAGGCCGGCAGGAAAAGTAGGGCTGTACATTGGAATAATAATAATAAAAGCAATCTTTCCTCCCACTAGATTTTCTGTTGGGAATCCCCTTTCCCAATCGCAGTCCACGTCTGACCAAGGAACCAGTGGCTGTTCTGATTAAAGGTAACGATCTCACTTGGGTAAAGAGAAAATCAAGAGCCAGTCAGTACTAATGCATCATCCTGAAGATCAGTATTACGGTGAGGAACCACTTATGTTATTCCAGGTATCGTCCCCCAACAATGTTACCACATCAGGTCATATTGTCTCCCCTCTTCGCCACTTACTTTCTTCATCCCTGGCCAGAGCCCCACAGAAGAGCAGTGGTGTTACTAGAATAATGTTGCACTTATGGTCAATCAGTACCCGTGACGCAGTGCTACGAAGCTAGGTGGCATTTCTCAATGGCTTACGTCACCCGAGCTCACAACGTCCCGAGTGGCTTGCTAAGCAGATTGTGGAGCGTGTACACGTGAGGCAGGGAACGGAGCCAGGGTCAATGAAGTTCCTCTGCAAAGGGGGCTAGCTGGAACTCTTCCTCGTCAGCTGACACCTCGGAGGTCGTGAGTGGCGAGCAGATTCAGATTTATTTACCGTGTACAACAAGACATACAGTGAAATGCACTGCTTGCGCTAAGAGCCGACACAACCCAAGGATGTGCCGGGGGCGCCACACATTCTGGCGCCAACGTAGCATGCCCACAACGCCCGGCAGAACAAGACAGAACACAACAAGCAACAAAATGACAACGGCAAAACAAGCCCCTTTCCTCCCTCTCACACACCCTCCCACATGGACAGTCTTCCAGCCCCAGGACAAGCCTCCAGTCTCCAATTCTTCAATTTCAAATGCTCTGGCTTCTGGACATCTGATTGACCTTTGGGCTTTGACCTTTGGTATCGGCCCCCGGAGTAGCAGATGATGGGACCTCAATCTCCAGGCTGACTCACCAGCCCTTGTGCCTCCTCATGCTTCCTGCTCACACAAACATCTGATCCCAGGACCCGCCGTCAGCATGTGCGGTACCAGACAGCTGAGTCTCCAGGAATCCATTCAGTGGTATCCAGAGCACACCATAGGCTGAACTGATGAACGTGGATCATTCATCAGTCAATGCTTATGCCATGTTGGCATATGGCATCATGTTGGCATCAGTCAATGTTGGCCTTCATTGCTGGAGGGACTGAATTTAAGAGAAGGGAGGTCATGCTGCAATTGTATAGAGTAATGGTGAGGCGGCACCTGGAGTACTGCGTGCAGTTCTGGTCTCCTTACGTGATGGAGGATATACTGGCTTTGGAGATGGTGCAGAGGAGGTTCATCAGGCTGATTCCAAAGATGAGGGGGTTACACCAATTGAGTTGAGTGCCTGGGACTGTACTCGCTGAAATTCACAAGAATGAGAGGAGATCTTATAGAAACATATAAAATTATGAAAGGGATAGCTAAGATAGAGGCAGGAAGGTTGTTTCATAGCCTCAAGATTCGGGGGAGTAGATTTAGGATGGAGGTGAGGAAGAACTGCTTTTCCCCGAGAGTGGTGAATCTGTGGAATTCTCTGCCCACTGAAGCAGTAGAGGCTACCTCAGTTAATAAATTTAAGATAAGGTTGGATAGATTTTTGCATAGTAGGGGAAATAAGGGTTATGGGGAAAAGGCAGGTAGGTGGAGATGAGTCCATGGTCAGATCAGCCATGACCTTATTGAATGATGGAGCAGGCTCGACGGACCAGTTAGCCTACTCCTGCTCCTATTTCTTACGTTCTCATGTTCTTAAGAAGCCCAAAACCAATATGCAGTGTATGGTTGCCAGCTTCACGGCCCTGAGGATGCCAGTGTCGGGCTGAGGATTGATTTGCCCCTTGAACCCTCTGCTTGCATGCAGCACTGAGATGCGAGGCTTCATGTCAGTCGACACAGGGGACCTGGTGTTTCCAGCACGTACAAAATGCCAGATAATCCCCCCAGTCTCATACTCCTTCGGTGGAAACCCAGAGCTTGCGCACAGTCCCCAATTTCCTGCAAGTAAAGTGGAGGAGGAGGTGTTTACGGAAAAGAGCCCCGGTCAAACCGCAACTGAATTCTACCTTTAACTATCCAGTGATGAACTCATTTGTAACATGATGGCAAAGGTACAAATACACAGCCCGTATAAATGAACATAGACACTGGAAACCTGGGGCAACACACACACACAAAATGCTGAATCAACTCAACTGATCCGTTTCTGTAAAGACAGGGAGAACTGACTACAGTCTCTGAATTTTGGGATGTCAAGACTTCTAGTGAGCTGTTTAATTGCTGCAGAGACTGCAGTTAAATGACTATTGCCACTGTAGGCTGTGGCTTCCTTTCCCTACCAGCGTCCATATCAACCACCCCAGATGGATGAGCACAATAAAGGGATGACTCGAAATCAGGAGACTGTTAGAGCATATTCCAAAGTTAGGTTATATAGCAAAATATTAACTTCAGCAACCAAACTTTAGACCTGAATGTGGACTGTAGATTAAATTTAAAATGCAGCCCTGGACAATAGGTTCCTACAGCTGTGAACAGCAGGTAATTGAAAAACCAGACAATGCTGATTAAGCAACACACATCAAAGTTGCTGGTGAACGCAGCAGGCCAGGCAGCATCTGTAGGAAGAGGTGCAGTCGACGTTTCAGGCCGAGACCCTTCGTCAGGACTAACTGAAGGAAGAGTGAGTAAGGGATTTGAAAGTTGGAGGGGCAGGGGGAGATCCAAAATGATAGGAGAAGACAGGAGGGGGAGGGATAGAGCCAAGAGCTGGACAGGTGATAGGCAAAAGGGGATACGAGAGGATCATGGGACAGGAGGTCCGGGAAGAAAGACAAGCGGGGGGGGGGGACCCAGAGGATGGGCAAGAGGTATATTCAGAGGGACAGAGGGAGAAAAAGGAGAGTGAGAGAAAGAATGTGTGCATAAAAATAAGTAACAGATGGGGTACGAGGGGGAGGTGGGGCCTTAGCGGAAGTTAGAGAAGTCAATGTTCATGCCATCAGGTTGGAGGCTACCCAGACAGAATATAAGGTGTTGTTCCTCCAACCTGAGTGTGGCTTCATCTTTACAGTAGAGGAGGCCGTGGATAGACATGTCAGAATGGGAATGGGATGTGGAATAAAAATGTGTGGCCACTGGGAGATCCTGCTTTCTCTGGCGGACAGAGCGTAGATGTTCAGCAAAGCGGTCTCCCAGTCTGCGTCGAGTCTCGCCAATGTATAAAAGGCCACATCGGGAGCACCAGACGCAGAATATCACCCCAGTCGACTCACAGGTGAAGTGTTGCCTCACCTGGAAGGACTGTTTGGGGCCCTGAATGGTGGTAAGGGAGGAAGTGTAAGGGCATGTGTAGCACTTGTTCCGCTTACACGGATAAGTGCCAGGAGGGAGATCAGTGGGGAGGGATGGGGGGGACGAATGGACAAGGGAGTTGTGTAGGGAGCGATCCCTGTGGAATGCAGAGGGGGGGGAGGGAAAGATGTGCTTAGTGGTGGGATCCCGTTGGAGGTGGCGGAAGTTACGGAGAATAATATGTTGGACCCGGAGGCTGGTGGGGTGGTAGGTGAGGACCAGGGGAACCCTATTCCTAGTGGGGTGGCAGGAGGATGGAGTGAGAGCAGATGTACGTGAAATGGGGGAGATGCGTTTAAGAGCAGAGTTGATAGTGGAGGAAGGGAAGCCCCTTTCTTTAAAAAAGGAAGACATCTCCCTCGTCCTAGAGTGAAAAGCCTCATCCTGAGAGCAGATGCAGCGGAGACGGAGGAATTGCGAGAAGGGGATGGTGTTTTTGCAAGAGACAGGGTGAGAAGAGGAATAGTCCAGATAGCTGTGAGAGTCAGTAGGCTTATAGTAGACATCAGTGGATAAGCTGTCTCCAGAGACAGAGACAGAAAGATCTAGAAAGGGGAGGGAGGTGGCGGAAATGGACCAGGTAAACTTGAGGGCAGGGTGAAAGTTGGGGGCAAAGTTAATAAAGTCAACGAGTTCTGCATGCGTGCAGGAAGCAGCGCCAATGCAGTCGTCGATGTAGCGAAGGAAAAGTGGGGAACAGATACCAGAATAGGCACGGAACATAGATTGTTCCACAAACCCAACAAAAAGGCAGGCATAGCTAGGACCTATATGGGTGCCCATAGCTACACCTTTAGTTTGGAGGAAGTGGGAGGAGCCAAAGGAGAAATTATTAAGAGTAAGGACTAATTCCGCTAGACGGTGCAGAGTGGTGGTAGAGGGGAACTGATTAGGTTTGGAATCCAAAAAGAAGCGTAGAGCTTTGAGACCATCCTGATGGGGGATGGAAGTATATAAGGACTGGACATCCATGGTGAAAATAAAGCAGTGAGGGCCAGGGAACTTAAAATCATTGAAAAGTTTAAGAGCGTGAGAAGTGTCACGAACATAGGTCGGAAGGGATTGAACAAGGGGTGATAAAACAGTGTCGAGGTATGCAGAAATGAGTTTGGTGGGGCAGGAGCAAGCTGAGACAATAGGTCGGCCAGGACAGGCAGGTTTGTGGATCTTGGGTAGGAGGTAGAAACGGGAAGTGCGAGGTGTGGGAACTATAAGGTTGGTAGCAGTGGATGGGAGATCCCCTGAGCGGATAAAGTCGGTGATGGTGTGGGAGACAATGGCCTGGTGCTCTTCCTTCAGTTAGTCCTGACGTTAGTCCTGACGAAGGGTCTCGGCCTGAAACGTCGACTGCACCTCTTCCTACAGATGCTGCCTGGCCTGCTGCGTTCACCAGCAACTTTGATGTGTGTTGCTTGAATTTCCAGCATCTGCAGAATTCCTGTTGTTCAATGCTGATTAACATCCATTTTGGGTGTCTGGAGTGTGGGTGCGGAGAAGGAGGCCTGAAAGTTATATGTAATTTAAAGAAGGCATTGTGGATACATTGTAAATATAGAGTTGTCCTTTGATCTTTAGCATATAAAATGTCATGCAATATTGAATTGAACAGGCCTCTTCCTGCAGAGAGTGTCTCATTTTGTCAAATAAAAGACTACTAATATCTGCCAGCTGCAATTCTCTGGTGACTTTGTTCACATTACAGCAGTGACCACTCCCTCATCTCCAAGGGTTCAAAGCCTGAGAATGTAAAGTCAAGAAAAGTAAATAAATAACTACCATCTCTTCTGAAAAGGAACGTCTGTCTGAATAAACGAAGCCTACCTCATCGCAGCCAATCCCACTTGGAGCAAAATCCAGGCTACAAGGCCTCCTTCAGGGAAAGTTCACATTCATTATGACAAGAAATCACTTAGTGATGCATTGTTTCTTCTATTCCCCACTCTGATCTCTTGCCTCTTCTCACCTGCCTACCACCTCCTATTGGGTCCCCTCCTCCTTTCCTTTTCCCTATGGTGCACTCTCCTCTCCCATCAGATTCCTTCCTCTCCAGCCCTTTTGACCTTTCCCACCCAATTGGCTTCACCTATCACCTTCCTCCTTCCTCTCCCCCCCCCCATCTTTTTATTCCTTCCTTTCCAGTCCTGATGAAAGGTCTCGGCCCAAAGCATTGACTTTTTATTCACTTCCATAGGTGCTGCCTGACCTGCTGAGTTTCTCCAGCTCTTTGTGCGTGCTGGATCACAAACAAGTGAAAATCTGCAAGTTCTGGAAATCAAAAGTAATACAAGCAGAATGCTGGAGGAACTCAGCAGGCCAGGTAGCATCTATGGAAAAGAGAAAATAGTCGACGTTTCGGGCCAAGACCCTTCATCAGGATGCTTTTGTGTGCATTGGTTTGGCGAGGGTGATGGTTTCTGTAACATGAGGATAAACATAACATGTAGAGTGCCCTTCCAAAGCAGGAACCCTTCTCATGGAGATTGATGCAGCAGCGGGGGTACACAGGTCAGTCTCCTTCCTTCTTGCACAAAACTTTGTAAGGTGATCTCTACTACGTGAGAGAGCATAGCACCCAACTTTCCATCTGAAATGGGGACACCCCTTATTAGGCAGAGAGAGAGAGCCTGTGGTATGTCAAATTACCTGGTGAACGAGTAGTCTTTGGGGTACTGCGAATCTGTGTATTTATTAATGCTTTGCTGCACGCTTGAGTGCTCGACGGAGGGTGGTGAAGCTTTTTTGCTCATGGAGAAGGGGGGGGATCGTTGTCTTGCTGCTGCTTGTGTGTGAGAGGGGGGAGCTGGGGGAGGCTTTGGAGTTCTAACGCTTAACTGTCATTCATTCTTTGGGGTACTTCTCTGTTTTTGTGGATGTTTGCGAAGAAAAAGAATTTCAGGATGTATACATTTCTCTGACATTAAATTTACCTATTGAAACCTATTGAAACTTATAGGGGGGATCTTATTGAAACATATAAAATCCTAAAGGGATTGGACAGGCTAGATGCAGGAAGATTGTTCCTGATGTTAGGGAAGTCCAGAACAAGGGGTCACAGTTTGAGGATAAAGGGGAAGCCTTTTAGGACTGAGATTAGGGAAAACTTCTTCACACAGAGAGTGGTGAATCTGTGGAATTCTCTGCCACAGGAAACATAGAAACATAGAAACATAGAAAATAGGTGCAGGAGTAGGCCATTCGGCCCTTCGAGCCTGCACCGCCATTTATTATGATCATGGCTGATCATCCAACTCAGAACCCTGCACCAGCCTTCCCTCCATACCCCCTGATCCCCGTAGCCACAAGGGCCATATCTAACCCCCTCTTAAATATAGCCAATGATCTGGCCTCAACTGTTTCCTGTGGCAGAGAATTCCACAGATTCACCACTCTCTGTGTGAAGAAGTTTTTCCTAATCTCAGTCCTAAAAGGTTTCCCCCTTATCCTCAAACTGTGACCCCTCGTTCTGGACTTCCCCAACATCGGGAACAATTCCCCTGCATCTAGCCTGTCCAATCCCTTTAGGATTTTATACGTTTCAATCAGATCCCCCCTCAATCTTCTAAATTCCAACAAGTACAAGCCTAGTTCATCCAGTCTTTCTTCATATGAAAGTCCTGCCATCCTAGGAATCAATCTGGTGAACCTTCTTTGTACTCCCTCTATGGCAAGGATGTCTTTCCTCAGATTAGGGGACCAAAACTGCATACAATACTCCAGGTGTGGTCTCACCAAGGCCTTGTACAAATGCAGTAGTACCTCCCTGCTCCTGTACTCGAATCCTCTCGCTATAAATGCCAGCATACCATTCGCCTTTTTCACTGCCTGCTGTACCTGCATGCCCACTTTCAATGACTGGTGTATAATGACACCCAGATCTCGTTGCATCTCCCCTTTTCCTAATCGGCCACCATTCAGATAATAATCTGTTTTCCTATTTTTGCCACCAAAGTGGATAACTTCACATTTATCCACATTAAATTGCATCTGCCATGAATTTGCCCACTCACCCAACCTATCCAAGTCACCCTGCATCCTCTTAGCATCCTCCTCACAGCTAACACTGCCGCCCAGCTTCGTGTCATCTGCAAACTTGGAGATGCTGCATTTAATTCCCTCATCCAAGTCATTAATATATATTGTAAACAACTGGGGTCCCAGCACTGAGCCTTGCGGTACCCCACTAGTCACTGCCTGCCATTCTGAAAAGGTCCCGTTTATTCCCACTCTTTGCTTCCTGTCTGCTAACCAATTCTCTATCCACATCAATACCTTACCCCCAATACCATGTGCTTTAAGTTTGCACACTAATCTCCTGTGTGGGACCTTGTCAAAAGCCTTTTGAAAATCCAAATATACCACATCCACTGGTTCTCCCCTATCCACTCTACTAGTTACATCCTCAAAAAATTCTATGAGATTCGTCAGACATGATTTCCCTTTCACAAATCCATGCTGACTTTGTCCGATGATTTCACCGCTTTCCAAACGTGCTGTTATCACATCTTTGATAACTGACTCCAGCAGTTTCCCCACCACCGACATTAGGCTAACCGGTCTATAATTCCCCGGTTTCTCTCTCCCTCCTTTTTTAAAAAGTGGGGTTACATTAGCCACCCTCCAATCCTCAGGAACTAGTCCAGAATCTAAAGCGTTTTGAAAAATTATCACTAATGCATCCACTATTTCTTGGGCTATTTCCTTAAGCACTCTGGGATGCAGACCATCTGGCCCTGGGGATTTATCTGCCTTTAATCCTTTCAATTTACCTAACATCACTTCCCTACTTACATGTATTTCGCTCAGTTCCTCCATCTCACTGGACCCTCTGTCCCCTACTATTTCTGGAAGATTATTTATGTCCTCCTTAGTGAAGACAGAACCAAAGTAATTATTCAATTGGTCTGCCATGTCCTTGCTCCCCATAATCAATTCACCTGTTTCTGTCTGTAGGGGACCTACATTTGTCTTTACCAGTCTTTTCCTTTTTACATATCTATAAAAACAGTTGAGGCTAGTTCATTGGCTATATTTAAGAGGGAGTTAGATGTGGCCCTTGTGGCTAAAGGGATCAGGGGGTATGGGGGGAAGGCTGGTACAGGGTTCTGAGTTGGATGATCAGCCATGATCATACTGAATGGCGGTGCAAGCTCGAAGGGCCGAATGGCCTACTCCTGCATCTATTTTCTATGTTTCTATGTTTCTTATTGAATATGAACACAAAGAAATTGGACAATATCCCCATAAAATCCTTCCATTTCTACTGCAGAAAGCTCAGGGTTGAGACTTCAAGATACACCAATGATAGACCCCAGTTAATAGTAGCTTCCCACCCTAAACTTAACTTATTTGCTTACCTAGGGTGATACTATAATACTCATGTAGAATATTATCTCATGGAAACCAACAGTATTGAGGTAGTAAACACACCCATTAATTCAACAGGCAATATATTAAAGCAACATACATCAAAGTTGCTGGTGAACGCAGCAGGCCAGGCAGCATCTATAGGAAGAAGCGCAGTCGACGTTTCAGGCCGAGACCCTTCGTCAGGACTAACTGAAGGAAGAGTGAGTAAGGGATTTGAAAGCTGGAGGGGGAGGGGGAGATGTAAAATGATAGGAGAAGACAGGAGGGGGAGGGATGGAGCCGAGAGCTAGACAGGTGATAGGCAGAAGGGGATACGAGAGGATCATGGGACAGGAGGTCCGGGAAGAAAGACGGGGGGGGGGGTGACCCAGAGGATGGGCAAGAGGTATATTCAGAGGGACAGAGGGAGAAAAAGGAGAGTGAGAGAAAGAATGTGTGCATTAAAAAGAGTAACAGATGGGGTACGAGGGGGAGGTGGGGCCTAGCGGAAGTTAGAGAAGTCAATGTTCATGCCATCAGGTTGGAGGCTACCCATACGGAATATAAGGTGTTGTTCCTCCAACCTGAGTGTGGCTTCATCTTTACAGTAGAGGAGGCCGTGGATAGACATGTCAGAATGGGAATGGGATGTGGAATTAAAATGTGTGGCCACTGGGAGATCCTGCTTTCTCTGGCGGACAGAGCGTAGATGTTCAGCAAAGCGGT
Organism: Mobula hypostoma; assembly: GCF_963921235.1. NCBI lineage: Eukaryota > Metazoa > Chordata > Chondrichthyes > Myliobatiformes > Myliobatidae > Mobula > Mobula hypostoma. The sequence goes on along the minus strand of NC_086123.1, from coordinate 11,090,037 downwards.
CTCCCAGTCTGCGTCGGGTCTCACCAATATATAAAAGGCCACATCGGGAGCACCGGACGCAGTATATCACCCCAGTCGACTCACAGGTGAAGTGATGCCTCACCTGGAAGGACTGTTTGGGGCCCGGAATGGTGGTAAGGGAGGAAGTGTAAGGGCATGTGTAGCACTTGTTCCGCTTACACGGATAAGTGCCAGGAGGGAGATCAGTGGGGAGGGATGGGGGGGACGAATGGACAAGGGAGTTGTGTAGGGAGCGATCCCTGCGGAATGCAGAGAGAGGGGGGGAGGGAAAGATATGCTTAGTGGTGGGATCCCGTTGGAGGTGGCGGAAGTTACGGAGAATAATATGTTGGACCCGGAGGCTGGTGGGGTGGTAGGTGAGGACCAGGGGAACCCTATTCCTAGTGGGGTGGTGGGAGGATGGAGTGAGAGCAGATGTACGTGAAATGGGGGAGATGCGTTTAAGAGCAGAGTTGATAGTGGAGGAAGGGAAGCCCCTTTCTTTAAAAAATGAAGACATCTCCCTCGTCCTAGAATGAAAAGCCTCATCCTGAGAGCAGATGCGGCGGAGACGGAGGAATTGCGAGAAGGGGATGGCGTTTTTGCAAGAGACAGGGTGAGAAGAGGAATAGTCCAGATAGTTGTGAGAGTCAGTAGGCTTATAGTAGACATCAGTGGATAAGCTGTCTCCAGAGACAGAGACAGAAAGATTTAGAAAGGGGAGGGAGGTGTCAGAAATGGACCAGGTAAACTTGAGGGCAGGGTGAAAGTTGGAGGCAAAGTTAATAAAGTCAACGAGTTCTGCATGCGTGCAGGAAGCAGCGCCAATGCAGTCGTCGATGTAGCAAAGGAAAAGTGGGGGACAGATACCAGAATAGGCACGGAACATAGATTGTTCCACAAACCCAACAAAAAGGCAGGCATAGCTAGGACCCATACGGGTGCCCATAGCTACACCTTTAGTTTGGAGGAAATGGGAGGAGCAAAAGGAGAAATTATTAAGAGTAAGGACTAATTCTGCTAGACGGAGCAGAGTGGTGGTAGAGGGGAACTTATTAGGTCTGGAATCCAAAAAGAAGTGTAGAGCTTTGAGGCAATATATTAATTTACTTTACTTATCCTGAAGTCTATCACCACTTAATTCTGTGGAAGACAGTGCAATTCTCCTGAACCTCCATGTACCTCATTCAAGGCTGTCCTCTGAGAATACATGTAGCGTTTTGCTAAACTGATTGTGACCTTTTCCATGGTCATCTGCCACATGCATGTTGTGGACAGTCCAGGCTTGGGTTGTTGTCGAACTGCTCCCAAGTATCGCTTCAGTAGTGTCTTTGGCCACCAGCTCATCTGAGTTTTGGATGCTCCCTTCGGGAGTACAGGCTCTGTTTAGAGATGTCATTTATCTTCTTCGTTCTTCAAAGACCAATGCTAAAGCTAGCTGCTTGGGAACAAAAACCTGCTGTCATTATGGACAATGTATGCCTTCCGTTTATGCAGATTACTCCTGCAAATTATTTAGTGAGATGATTGGAGGGATAGGTTGCGATCTGCATAGATGGGAGGGAGAAGGATTGGGATAAAACCAAGGACAGCCATATCCTGTGTCCTTTACTGACGCTTCTCTTATATATTGTGCAGACAGGCCATAGAACATCAAAGCAGAAATATGCCATTTGGCCCATCAAGCCTGCATCACCATTCCATACCTCTCAACCCCATTCTCCTGCCTTCTCCCCGTAGGTGGCCTTACTGATCAAGAATTGACCAACCTCTGCTTTAAGTACACCCAATAATGAGGCCACTCTCCTTCACTCTCAACAGGTATCCCGCTAGGAGAGAATCTGCTCAGCCTTTATGCCAGGACTGGCCGCCCCATGACCTGGAGGAGCAGCTTCCGAGCCGATCGTTCTCTGCTCTTCGGCATTGCCAGTGAGGCCTCTCCACTTCTCCGAGGTGAGTGGGTATTGTTCCCCACCTACCATCTTCAGTGGGAAGATCATCCACAAGAGGCAGCTGCCAATGCTAATGTTGCACTTCCGAAACAAGGCATAAAGTCAGACGTCACAAGAGCAAGCCCTTCAGTTCAACTAGGCCACGCTGATCAAGATGGTCATCCAAGCTCTTCCCATTCATCAGCATTCGGCCTAAATCATTCCTTTTCATGTACCTGTCTGGCCTGTATTTTTAAAGTTGTTATTGTACCTGCCTTAGCCACTTCCACTAGCAGCTTATTCCGTACAAGGATCATCCCTTGTGTAAAAGCAAAACCTGCCTCTCAAGTTCCTACTAAATCTCTCCTCTATCTCTCTTTCCTGATTCACCAACTCTCGGAATCAAACCGAGTACATTAACCCTGTCTAAGTCCTTCATGATTTTACAATCCTCTATTAAAATCATCTCTCAGTCTCCTATGTTCCAAGGGAAAAAGTCCTAGCTTATCCAACTTTTCCCTATAACTTTGCCCCTCAGATCCCCACATCGTTGGGACATCGTTCCTGCATTCTTTCTAATTTAATAACAGCTTTTCAATAGCAGGGTGACCAACACTGAAGACAGCTGCTTTTGGGCAAGACCACATCCGGCACGTGGAGAGTGTTTAAAAACCAAATGCACAGAGCACAAGGTCGGTATGTTCTGGTCAGAAGGACTACTTCAGCTTTATAAAACTCTAGTTAAGCTGCATCTGGAGTATTGCGTCCAGTTCTGGTCGCCCCTGCGCTTTATATACTTTACTGTCGCCAAACAATTGATACTAGAGCGTACAATCATCACAGCGATATTTGATTCTGCGCTTCGCGCTCCCTGGAGTAGAAATCGATAGTAAATATTAAAAATTTAAATTATAAATCATAAATTGAAAGGATAGTATAGGAAAGATGTTGAGGCATTGTAAAAGAGGTCACCAGGACAAACTTTCATTGCTTTCTCTGGAATGGCGGAGGCGAAGTAGAGGTTTATAAGATTATGAGAGACATAGATAGAGCAGACAGACAGTATCTTATTCCCAGGGTTAAAATAACTAATTTCAGGCGAGAGGGTGTAATTTTAAAGGAAGTGAGTGAGGGGTGGGTGCTTGAAAGCGCTACCTGAGCTGATGGTAGAGACAGATACATTAGGGAATTTGAGGAGACGTTTAGATAGACACATGATTATGAGGAAAATGGAGGGATGTGGGCAAAAGGGATTAGTTTAGTTAGCTCGCAAACACGAGGAAATCTGCAGATGCTGGAATTTCAAGCAACACACATAAAAGTTGCTGGCGAACGCAGCAGGGCAGGCAGCATCTCAAGGAAGAGGTACAGTCGATGTTTCAGGCCGAGACCCTTTGTCAGGACTCACGACTTCATCCTGACGAAGGGTCTCGGCCCAAAACGTCGACTGTACTTCTTCCTGGAAATGCTGCCTGGCCTGCTGCGTTCACCAGCAACTTTTATGTGTGTAGTTTAGTTAGCTATTTGGTTACTAATTTATTGGGGTCAGCAGAACATTGTGGGCTGAAGGGCCTGTTCTTGTGCTGTTCTATATTCTGATACTCCAAGTGAGGCTTTAGGTAGTTGATACCTCCACAGGTGCTCACTCATCCTTGCTGCCCCTGGAATCAAGTGCCAAACTATCCCTTCCACTGTGTACTTTACAGTGGTTGGCTTTGGTGGAAGTGTGTGGTCAATATGATTGATAAAACATTTGCTTAGAGAGTAGAACAGCACCAAACAAGCAAGTTACAAGCTATTAAAGCAATCAGCACAACACAACAAAAAAAAAGACAGCCAGGCTCACCGAATGATTTCTTTCCAAGCAAGTTACCTCCTACAGCTTTACATACAAATAATTAGCACACATATTCAGTTAAAACACCGGCCCTTGATGCAACGTTCTAGGTTTTATGCTGTAACAAGCCTGCAAGTACATGTTGCTACAAAACCCAAGAGCGATGTCTTTCACCTTTCACAAGGAAAAGTATTTCAAGATGTTTCACAGGAGCACTATCGAGCATTGACGCCACGCCCCATCTGGAGATACTGAGTTTCTAAGGGCTGGGTCAGAGGCAGGTTGCAGTGCGAATTGAAAAAGACGAAAGTGAACAGGAAACTTCATATTGACTATCTCGGAGCTCTGGGCCTTTGAGATAAAGAGAGTGAGAAGTTTGAAATGCTGGCATCATTTAAATGGAAACCAATATGGATCAACAAGTATTGGGGTGATGAAAGAATGGGATGGTGCTACTTGAGGAATGGGAAGTAGAGCTTTGGAGGACCTTATGGTGATGGAGAACAGAAGAAGTGAAGAAGAGAAGGATTTCTTTTCATGTCACGGGATGGAGCAAAATCTACAGGTAATAAAGGGATGGATTGGGGTTCCGTGGGGGTGGATGGAGTGGTGACGCATAGATAAATGTAAACGGTCGCACCAACAACATAGATACAATGCACCAAAGTTTGTCCTGGAGCAACACCAAGGTTGAGAGCAGTCTGCTTACGTTTTGCCCAGAAATGTCAGCAACAAGGCAGCAGAGTCTTTAGAGCTCTGAGATAAACTCTTGATTGCCCCAGTATTGAAGTGAGGGAAAGCTCTGCCCACCCAGTGTAGAATGACAGACAAACTACCTGGCATTGAGGCCAGCAGATAGATCCAGGGAGACGAGGGTGAGGTAGCTTCAGTGAGGATGATGCATCAGGCCAGATGTGGATGAGAAAAAATGAGCAACCCTGAGAGAAGCCCATGGGAGGCAACTGAGGTAAGTGTGGAGGGGTGAGAAGTTTGAGTGTCTGAGAGACTGCAGGCCCGGAGGCAGCCTGTCCTGGAGTTGGTGGCCTGTCTCAGTGTGTGAATGGATGGGTAGCAGGGTGGGAAAGGCACTTCCTTTGCTGCTGTTGTTTCATTTTGTTGTTCCTTGTTTCTTGTTGCTTGTGTTGTTCTGCTGAATATTGTGGGCATGCTGTGTTGGTGCTGGAGTGTGTAGCACTACTGGTGGGTTGCCCCCAGCACATCCTTGAGTGTGTAGGATGTTAATGCAAGTGACAGATTTCACTGTATATTTGAGTGTATATGTGATAAATTAATCTGAAGTTGTTAACTCTTTTTTTTACAGTGCTGAGGTAGAGTCTATTTAACTCTTTTTCTCTTTCCATAGATGCTGCCTGAGCAGCTGAGTGATTCTGGCTTTTATTTTTGTTGTTTATTTCTATAATTAGAGATTGTCCACAATCCAGTGCCGTTTGTAATTTTCCAAGTGTGGGGCCACTGAAATAAAACGACGCCCACTCAAAATGATGTGAAAACTCTGCTCACGGTTCCTTCTAAAAAGAAACAGTTATGAGAAAGCAGTTCTGATTTATGAAAAAACAGAAACAATGTGTGGCAAATTTGTTGAATTGAAAGATGGTGAATCTTATGATTGTCTGCACTGAAGTCCAGCTAAAGTGGGCTCCTAGCCAGTGTCCAACTCTTTTAATCAAAGCTGCAGTGGAACTCCAGAGAGGACAGAATTCTATTTGCTCTGTTATGGTGCTGTACTCCGTGAATTATTATTGTGGCTGCAGCTAGAGATGGCTGACAAATTTAACCAAACCAACCAGCTAAAATAGTTCACTCCGTCAGATTTAAACTTTTAGTCTCAGTGTTATCATTTCTGCTTGTTCTCTGTATCACTTTCAGGTTAAAGAGTTGATGCTGTCTATTTCCCAGATGCATACAAACAAACCAGTCATCCCAGTTCAACACACTGCTGACTGAAAGCAGAATGGGAACTTTCATATTTCACAGAAGGAAATCCTCCATTCCTCACCATGGTGAAACGCGCCACCTAGTGGTCTCATTTGGTAACTGGTGAAACAATTGAAGGCAGATTCCTTGCCTTGCTGGTGAGTTTAATTCGACTTTAGCAATGCTTAAAGCACAATGATTTCGATAGAGCACTAAGTGAAAGGTTCTTTTTGCCAAAGTTCTAAAGTCACACTGACAATGTTTATATTTTTCCTATGTTCTAAGATTCTGATGGAAGCAAATAAATATGTTTAAATAAAGTATGTGCAATCCTTACTGAAAGCACATAATAATCACATTTCCATTGTTTTAGTAGCATGTATTTGGGTTCAAATACTTTTCTCCCTTGTTACTTAAAATATAATGAAATTCAACTTTGTCCAACTGCACTTCCTCAGTAACTACAACACTACATTTTGTACCATCTTCATACCATCTCGTTGTACTCATGTATAGCACACAAACCAAAGCTTTTCACTGTATCTCAGACAATGCAGAAATAATAGACCAATGCCAATACAGATATTAAAGAAAGGAACAAAAAGCAAAACGCTGGAAGAACTTAGAAGGTCATTCAGCATCTGTGGAGGCAGAAGGTGCAAGTCCTCCCTCCACAAGTGCTGATTGATTTGCTCAGTTCTTCCAGCATTCCATCTTTTGCTCCAGATTCAACCTTCCGCAGTCTCTTTTGCCTTCACTTCAAAAAGGACATGTTTACCAGTTCTGCGTGTCAAAAATTAAAAAAAATAAGATTTTTACAATGATTATTGCAAAATTAAAGTAGCACCCATTTCAATATTAGCATTTAGATTTAGAAATTCAGATTCGATAGGAAGCTGAAAGTTATATTGTACCAAAAATAGAAATGCTCAAGACCTGTCTGACCTCAGTGAACACTCAAAGCTTTAGACAACTTAATTTCAAAGCTTTAGACGACGGGCTATGGGAAGCAGCAATCACATAATGTTCAGAAACGTGCCTTTGGGCTTTTTTGAGCAAAGCCCTCTATTTCAACGATTATCCGTTTCTCACCCTATTGTACTTTATAGGAGTTGCTCTCCAATGGAGCAGAACTTACTGGTTGAGATAAAGCACGGAATAGGCCTTTCCGGCCCTTTGAGCCTCACCGCCCAGCAAACCCCCGATTTACCCCTAGCCTAATCACGGGACAATTTACAATGACCAATCTGTAGGTATTTCAACTGTGGGAGGAAATCTGAGCATCAGAAGGAAACCCATGTGGTTATGGGAGAATGTACGAACTCCTTAAAGACAGCAGCAGGAATTGAACCTGGGTCACTGGTTCCGTAAGGCATTGTGCGAACCACTCTGCCCTTTATACATGCCAGCACATGATCCTTGTATTCTTATTCATATTTAAAAAAAGCCTTTCAATGCAAGTTACATGCCAGGACCTTGCCTCCTAGCAGTAAGCTTTATAGGGAATAATCTACCCAGAATTTTCATCATTTCCTGACTCAAGACTTCAGGCAGGGAACAGAATGCCAGATTTGCCTATTGCCATTATGAAGTCAGCCAACTAAAAGCGGTAATTATCCCTTGTGGCCCTAGTCTACTGATGTGCCAACTTAGCTTAGATAATAATAACCCTGTCACATCTGGGTCATGTGGCTGTGACTTGGAGTCCAATCCAGGACTGGGCTCATTAATCCAGACTGACATATCACTGCAGCACTAAGGCATTGCTGAATTACCGGCTATTAAACCCGTGCCTGCTGATTCCAGCAGAATAGTTAGATATTAAAAAAACTATTTATTCAGAGAGAAACAAGCAAGAAGCAAGAAGTAATCCTGGCATCTGCCTCAAAAGTCTTTTATTGTCCCCCTCTAAGTTTCACCTATCACCTAGTGTGTTTTTCTCTCCCCTCCCCCACCTTTAAAATCTACTCCTCAGCTTTTTCTCTCTAGTCCTGCTGAAGGGTTTCAGCCCGAAACGTTGACTGTATTTTTTTTCCATAGACGCTACCTGGCCTGCTGAGTTCCTCCAGCATTTTGTGGGTGTTGTTCAGATTTCCAGCATCTGCAGGTTTTTTCTTGTTAGTCCTTTATCGAAAATCTGTCTTATTTACTGACTGGCTGTTCAAGTACTTGTGGGGTTTTACAAGGGATTGCTGGGTTTGAGTGTATAATACTACTGCAGTTCATTTTTGAATTGTGCTTCAAGATACATCTGGGCTATATTGCAAGATATAATTTAAAGAATCGTCATCCAGTTTTCATCTCTGCACAGAAGCATGGTTGAAATGGACATTGGTGAGATTCTCATGGCCATCGACAGAGCCCTTCATCCACTTCTCTCCCCTTCACTCCATCCTTCAATTTCCCTACCCCCAGCCCACCCCCACATCTTCCCTTCCATTCTCACTTTCTTTCCGGAGACACAAGAAACTGAAGACGCTGGAATCTGGACCAACAAGCAATTTGTTAGAGCAGGGCTTTCCAACCTGGGGTTCACAGACCCCTCGGTTAACGGTAAAGGTCCACGGCATAAAAAAGGTTGGGAAATCCTGTGCTAGAGGAGGTCTGCGGGGTAGCATCTGTGATGTCCCAGGTCAAAACCCTCGTTAGGACCTTCTCCTTCCCCTTTGTTTCTTGACTCTCAATTATTTCATTTGGATTTTAATTCCTCCCCCTTTCCCCAAGTAGAAAAAATCTACTTAATTTTGCACTTGCACAATGTTTAAGCTAACATTTTCATGGGAATAAAAGGAATTGCATAGAAATGCAGAGCAGAACAACTTGATCGCATTCTATATAAGAAATATGGATTAGGCTCCTTGCAAAACACCTGACAAGGATACTCCATAAACCTATTAGTAAGTTTTGAGCACCATTCCCAATTTTCCCATGTTGTTATGCTGAAATATCAGCTAAATCTGTTTTAGATTTGCCTGATTTTCACCTCAGTGTTCATCATTTACTACTGTCCAGCGGCTAAATATTGGACAAAAATCTACATTTGAAGCAGTGACTGACTGTGCTTTGTGAGCGGGGATCCAAATCCGATGAATGCCCAATCAGTAAGCTTGCTTAAAAAATACGGTACATCAAAAGTTATAAGTCAAACCAAAAGCAGAAACTGCCAGGTACTCAGCCAGCCCACTTACATCTGAAAATATAGGTTTCATTCCAAAAGTTGTTACCTAAAATAATTATCTCACCTCTTCTACATTCAGATGATCATATGTGCCTGCAGCATTTCTGTTTGCTTTTAAAAGGCACTTTATGTTGATGAGGTTCCATTATTTATCAGTCCAGTTCATAATTTTATTCTCTGCCTAGTTGCAAATAACAGTAATATTAAAGAGTGGAGCTCTTTCCTCTATCGCAGATTGATACTGACCGCCACACACTCTCCAGTGCTCGTTAGCTCTCTTGAGCACGCCAGTCAGGACAGAGAGTGGGAACACATCAACTAGGTTCCACCACTCCCCTGTATGCTCACAGTAATTTAAAGTGAACATAATACATAGAATATTCAGCGCAGTACAGGCCCTTTGGCCCACAATGGTTTGTTGAGCTTTTAACCTACTCTAAATTCAGTCTAACCCTTCCCTCCTACATAGCCCCCTCGCCCCATTTTTCTTTCATCCATGTACCTGAGTTTCTTAAATGCCTCCGATGTATCTGTCTCTACCACAACCCTTGTCACGCCACTCCATGCATATACCACACTTTTTGTAAAAAACTTACCCCCCCCACACCTTTTTCCAATCACCTGCAAACTATGCTCTCTCTCTTCTCCACTGAGGAAAAAGTCCCTGACTATCCGCTCGATCTATCATCCCGTATATCTTCATCTTGCATCTTTGAGATGTGTGAAGCTCCTTCAATAATTCCAAAAGACTGAAGTAGGGTAAATACTGAAAGGCTTTTATTCGCCATAAGACGTGACCTCCATGCTGAGTGTCTGCCCCTGGTCTGAGGGGGAGGAGCAGGGCGAAATCGCCTTTATTCAGGGGTCTGTGGGAGGAGCCACAGGTGCAGTCAGCAGAGGGGCGTGTCCAGACAGTCAACCCAGTTACAACATGTATATATATGGGTTACCACAAACTGGGAGGAAAAGTGAAGCACCAGGGAGAAGCTGACATGGTTATAGGGAAATGGAGAACGACAGACAATGCTGGAAGTCAGGTTGCCGCATCTCTGAGGCAACGGCTTTGCGAACTGCATCACTGCACTGACCCAATGTAGATGGGAGCAACAGGAAAGGGTGATTTCAGTGCGATGTATAACAGCTCTACAGTACAATAAGTAGCTGATCAATGCACAGAAACAACCAGTAAATGTTATTGCATTTCTACTTTTAATTTTACTCGCCTGTTCGGAGAGAGAGTGGAAGACTGGTCCATGACTTGGGAAAGCAAAACTCACTTTCTCTACATGCGCTCAGTGTGTTGATCTCCACTAGACCCACTGTGATATTATCCAGAGGATAGTGAGATCACTACCTTTAACAACTCCAAGGCCAAATTCTCCACCAAATACCGGATCGCCATCTCATTTCAAAAAGTAATTGAAATCAAAGCAAGGATCTAAGCAGCACCTGGCAGAGGTAGGCGGCGTGTAGAGTACAAAGTGGGTGCTGAATTAAGACTGAAAGTTGACCCTGCCTGATAACAAGTTTCAGGGTCAGACTAAACGTCCAAACTAATCCTCACGTTACTATCTCCTAGATCTACAAATAATATGCTACTCCACGTAATGAGTATCGGCACCATCACATTTAGAGTCACCAACGGCAAAACAGTCTAAAAATGCATTTGCTAGTTTTCTGCTGTGATCACATTTCTTTTGTCCGAAATTGTGGTAGGAATTAGCTATGTCCTTTGTCCCCTTAGGCTTGCCAGAAAGAATCTTGTATAGTTCAAGGTGCCTATGACTGACATCACTGTTGACTTTATTTTTAATCAGTGGGTACATGATTAGCTTCAAATTTAATGTCGATCAGTGAGCCATGCTATGACCTAAGGGATAAGGATGTGGAAATTACCTCCCCTGCATTAGAGCATTTGAGCTTGTTCTCACTAAAGGTAGTCGGAGAGTGATTAATGATTATACATCTGCTGTGTTGAGATTTAATCTGTTACAATTGTGCACAGCAGAACAGATGCTTCCCTTTACCTTAAATTGTGCTGATTCCTTGTGTTTGCACAGAACTGGACACAAGTATTTTAAATACAGCTACACAAAAATAAAGGGATTTCTATTACAACAGAAAAAAGACTTGTTCTGATTTCTGATCCCTGAAACATTTCTTGACATTGGGCTCATATCATGATTCCGGTCCACTGTTCCAGAGGCAGCAACCCAAATCCGTATCTCCGTACAACACAGGAGGGGGACATTTAGCTTGATCAAATCTATGTTGGCTCTTGGAGCAATTCTATTCCATTACTAATGTTACCTGTTTATCCTATACTCCCATCAGCTTCTCCCAGGTTCTACCACTTCCCTCAGGGCAGTTTAGAGAGCCAACGAACTTGCTAATCTACACATCTTTAGGATGTGGAAAGAAACCAGAGCATGGAGATGAAATGCGTGCGAAGGGAGACCATGCAAACTCCACACAGTCCGCACCAGAGGCCAGGAATGAATGCTGTCACTTGAGCAAATCCTTCAAAAAAACAAAACCATTTAATGGGAATTGGTTTTGGTGGGATGATCCCAATATAGGTTGTAATAACTGCTTTTTAATCTGGTCAGGAAAACATAACCCGTAGTTGTTAGAGAGAAGGAGACAGAGAGGATAGATAGATAGATAAAGAGAGGGAGAAAGAAGAGAGAGAGGATAGATAGCGATAGATAGATAAAGAGAAAGAAAGAGAACACAGAGAAGGAGACATAGAGATAAATTGATAGTTAAAGAGAGATAGATGGGTAGATAGAGGTAGAGATAGATAGGTGGATAGAGAAATAGAGGTAGATAGATAGAGAGAATGAATGTATTTGATGTTTAAGCATATCTTTTCTTCTCAGACCTCCTGTGATTTTGATTATCCTCAAGTCTAATATTCAAATATTTACAGAAATAAGTATGCCACGTGTCTTCATTCTATACCCAAACTCTTCGGAAACGTCAGAAATTCTTGAGTTAAGATCAGCACCTCAGTCACAAAATCAGCAAAGCGCTCCTAAATGAGCCTGGTGGTTGGGGAGGGGCTGAGCTGGTCTTATCACCAGCACATGTTGGGAGGTGATCCACTGCCATCAGGGCAGGTTAGAACTGACTGGTCAACAAGGGTGATGCCTGATTGGATCCTTGCCCTGTGCTTGCAGGGCTCAGCTTGTATTGTACAGCAAAAGGGAGAAAGAGAAGGGCATCCAAGTATTAGCTATCGCACTGAGCTAGCTCTTCGTCAAGTATATTCATTTCACAACAGAATAAAGCCCTTCATCAAGACTTCTGCAGAAGTGATGGCAATCAGTTACCAGCCCATTGTAAATGTAGACATTCTACCCAATTAGCTATTTTCTTAAGACTGCTTGTGTCACTTGGATTTCCAGTGTCTGCAGATTTTCTCTTGTTAGCTATTTTCTTCTTGTGAAGAAAACACACAGGGCTTCTTCACGTGAGGTATCCAACAATTTAAAGCTGGAGTCATCACGAAGTCGAAGATCTGACATTGAACTCAGGTAAGCCTCGGTTACTCCAGGGGACGGCTGATAGGGACCAAGTCAGGCAAGCCCACGGTGATGGGATTCTTGTAATGTGGGTCACAGAATTTTCAGAATAAAGAACTTCTTGCCTACTGTTTCAGGAAGGAGAATCCCCTTTCATGGAATTTTCTTTAAAATATATAGGAAACAAAGATTTGTAAGTGAGTGCCCTGATTGGCAGGGAAGTCCCAGCTTGGACATGTTCTCAAACTTCCTGTCCCAGTAAAATGTGTTCATCTAGCAGTTTAAATTCCAACAGCTCCCTCAAAGATCAACGTATCGGCATCCCAAACTTTCTTCTTCCCAGTTAAGCTCTCTCAAGTTCAAAGTATTTATCTGTGGGAAGAGAGCGAGTGTTTGAGAACAATAAAAGGACTCTCTTAGTATGGATTATACTGGAGTTTTATTATAAACTCAGAAGTAATGTGGTGGTAGGATTTCATTCTGCTTATTTCTTCAGGAGCAAAATGAAAAGGATAATCTCGTCCTGATTATATAAAAGGATTTAGCTTTAGCTTTCTGTCAGCATAATGAATTACTGCTCAAGAAGTAGTTATAGATGTGGAAGTGTGACACGGCACCATCCCAGGTCAGGAACTGCCCCTGCCGGTCTGAGAAAGAAGTGAAATCCCATGTGCAGGGGTCCCCGCCATTTTTGCAGAAAATGGAGGAGCCAATTTTTCCCTCAAGCCTTTTCCACCATTCAGTTAGAGCATGGCTGACCGATCCAATAATTCTCATCAGCTGTTTGTGCCAAAACTTTTGCTACTTTGAATTAATAAAACGCTATTGATCTAGAGACTGAAAGCTCCAATTTCCCAGCACCTATGGACAATTGAAGCAGAAGATTCTAGATCTGTACCATGCTTCTGTGGAACATCTCAGTCTGATTTTTGTTCCTGATGGCCTGGCTCTCATTTTTATTAGACCTCCTTCATTTCTGATTCTTTCATAGCTGGAAATATCAAATGCATCTACCGAGAAAACAATATCAAAATCTGCAATGTACGAATTGCTCTCAGTCATTTTTCTGAACAAAAGAAACTGGCCGGGCTTATGCAAATACAGAACTGGAGAAGCACAGGAAAAAACAACTCCATCACTAATCAAGGCCTTGCCCTCTTCTCATTGTTACAGTCAGGAAGGAGGTACAGAAGCCCGTAGACCCACACCACCAGGTTCAAAAACAGCTATTACCCTTCAACCGTCAGAATCCTGAACCAGGGTGAACATCTTCACTCTCTACCCTGAACTGATCACCGAACACAACTTTTGGGCTCAACTTTAAGGACTCTACAACTCATGTTCTCCGTTTTTATTTGTATATTATTATTTATACCTGTTTCCTTTTTGTGTTTGCACAATTTGTCAGTCTTTGGATGTAGCTTTCACTGTACTTCTTTGTATTTCTGTGAATGCCTGCAAGAAAATGAAACTAGCTATTTTCTTGGATTGAACCATAGAACCATAGAAACTACAGCACAGAAACAGGCCTTTTGGCCCTTCTTGGCTGTGCCGAACCATTTTCTGCCTAGTCCCACTGACCTGCACACGGACCATATCCCTCCATACACCTCCCATCCATGGATTTCCAACAATTGCAAATTTTCTCTAGGTAGTATTTGGTGACATATAAATATTTTGATAATAAATTTGACTTTGAACTTTGAAGCACTTTTGAATGCAGCAATAAAGGCAACATCATCAACAGCTTTGACGCTCTTAACAGAGCTGGGTACTTGGAATGCTAAACACAGAATGTGGCTGGAGGAGCATAATATTTTGCTTAACGATGTTAGCAGGGTGAGTCAATGGGACGAAGTTTGACAAAAGCTATTTTAATCAGACTGGTGCCAGCAGTTCCTCACAGATCACAACAAAGAAACAGATCTTATAGCTCAACCAACCACATACAAACAGCTCCAACCACAATTAGTCAGGTCCTCCCCACATCCAACAGTCACGTTACTTGCATCACCTGTTAAAGCTGCGGGCACTCAGCTCCTGCCATTGCCTATTGTTTCTGGTATTGGGAGGGGAGGATCTTCGGTTGGAAATCCGTAACTCCCTGAAAGTGGCAACACAAGTCAATAGGGTGGTAAAGGTATACGGCATATTTGCTTCCGTCATTCGGGGTTGTTAGAGTGAATTTTTTTGGGTAGATGATTTGTTTACACTTAAATGACTTTGGCCACCAGACTTCTATTTTAACTGTTTGACAAAGGACTGTGGATTGAGTCCACCACAATGGGCTTCCTAAAAGGTGTAAATACCAGATGCTTCTGGTAGTTTGACTTGATGCTGTAGTTTCGAAGACAGTACCACCTATACATTATAAATATTAATTGTCTTCTATGTTAGCACAGGAAATGCCAAATAAATGTATCGTAGACTTAACTTACCCTCCCAAAGGCTGTGGATGCCAACTCAGACATGTTGGCGTCGGAAGGAAAGGATGGTGTGATATTTTGTATGTAGCTTCAATAGGAAGCATTGGCTGTAACTTTTTAAGTAGCGATTGTCTTTGTGTTTAGCATATAAATATCGAGCCCACATTCAGCTAGCAGACCTTTCTGCGGAAAGCGTCTCCATCCGTAAGATGCCTGCTGTACCTTGTTGTGTCGAATCAAGAAGCTGCTTTGTATCTACCAGTGACTCTGTCTCTCCAGTGATTTCATGCACCCTCAACAGGGGTGTTGAGTACTGAAGTCTGGAAGTTAAGCTCGCAGTTGTACCTAACTTTCATCGGGTCACATTTGGAGTACTGTCTGCATTGCTGGTCACTACGTTCCAGGAGGAATGTGGAGATATTCGTGCCGATAAGGTCCACCAGATTAGAGACTATTCTCAAAATCGAGAGGTTGGATAAACTTCGATTGTTTCCGTTCGAGCACCAGAAGCTGAGGGTCAGCTTGAAAGTATATGGAATTAGGAGAGGAACTGATAACATAGATGGAGTCTTTCTCTCAAGGTAGAATCGTCAAGTACTGGAAGGCAGACAATTGAGATGAGAGAGTGAATGCCTAAAGGAGGTAAATGGGCAAGTTTTTACACAGAGAATGGTAGGTACCTGGAATGTACTAGTAGGTATGGTGGGGGAATCAGATATGATGGTAACAGTTAAGAGGCGTTTGGACAAGTGTATGAACGGGCAGGGAATAAAGGGATACCGGCCTTATACAGGCAGTTGGAATTAGTGGGACTAACATGGCTGGTACAGATGTAGTGAGCTGCATGGTCTGGTCCTGTGCTATATTGTCCTGCAGTATGTTCTATGTTTCTGCTACCTCTGCAGGTCTAAACAGCTCTAAGATGGGGTGGAACTCAACATTTTTTCCGACAGCTGCAAGCATTGGGAACTATTTAAATATGGCCATTGAGGATATGGAGGCACCTATCCATATCCTCAGTAGCACAGGTGGAGACTGTATCTCTGTACGTAATCTACATACTTTCAGTATCTGTGCTGAAACTTGCATCCCTGCTTCCCTCCACCACTTGGGCAGAATCATGTCGGGGGCAGCGTGAATGAGACCAAGCCTGGGAACTTGGCTGGGGTCAGGTCTGGCGGCTGATTCGGTCGGTGCAGGGCAGAAAACCTCGGCCACAGTCTGCTCTCCGAACCATTCCAAACATGAGAAGATCAAGCAACATCTTCATTTCCACTGCTGGGCAACCTTCCCTTTTCCAGAATGGGAAGAGGCAAAAAAACAAGTGAAGTCTGAAAGGAAAAGAACCACGAGCCTAAGAATTCAATGTATCCCAGAGGGGGTTAATATGACAGTGTAAAGACCACACTGGTTTCCGTCCCAATGAACCAAGGTTTACTACAAGATGGGCATTGTATGCTCCATCACCTCATCCTCCTCTCCCAAAGCAAGGTACGGGCAATTGGCCTGATTGAGAGCTTGGGTTGGGGACAGTGATCAACAGGGTCAGGAGGGATCAAACAGCAGGGATGAGGAATTGGGGTGGCACATTAGGATGGGGAGGGCGGGGAAATTTGAGTACTCACTTAAGAGGAAGAGAGGGAGATGGGCTATACTTCAGGAGGCTGGAGGGGGTTAGCAGGGTGGGAGTACATTATTGATCCAGTGAAGGGCTTGGAAGGCCCAGGAATTCTCATACCTCTCTTGTCCACGGCAGTGGGATCGAGAGCATGTTGTCCAAGTCACCTGCTGTACTCCAAAAGCAGTGTTGCCCAGAGAAAGGTGGCATACAAAATGCCCCTCAAATGGACATCACATCAGTGTCATAAGACTAACCCCTGACAGGGAATGCCCAGTTTGTTTCCCTGACGGGTACGATCTGATCCTGAACTGGTTACAAACACGATTCAATCTGTGTTCAATTGATTTTTCAATCGCTCAGCGTTGAAAAAAGACCTATGTGATTGGCTTACTGGGCAACAGTTCTCTTAATTTTTCACAAACAATTGATTAAAATCATTAACCTTGTTACTTCACACTTCACAGTTTTTGTGGAATAGCTATTCGGGAAATTTATTATATCCCAAAGAACAAAAGAATGTGTGCGTATCACCCCTAAGAGTCACCTTGTTCCCAGTCCCACCTCACCTACCCACTGATCTATTAATTGCCAGGACCATGTGTAGCTCTGTTCCTGATTTCAACCTTTAGAAAAATAGTTCAAACATCAAGGATCGGCAATTTTACCCAGTCTGAAGAAAAGGGAAATGGAGGGGAGAAAAAGGAGCCTTTTAGCTGAAGGAATGCAGGATGAAATCATGTCCCTAATGGATAGTGCTTACCACCAATCACCCTGACTCCTTTACATGCAACAGACCCACTGCACTGGCAAAGTACTGCTCCCGTGATAGCATTCCCTCTGTAGGCACTGAGCTGTCAGTATCTTCCTTTTAGTTCCTGGCAAGGTGGAGGAGGGAATAGGGAATGATGTATAGGCATTGGTGTGCAGCCCCTTGGGAGAGTACAAAGACTATTTCTGCTGCGGTGGGGTGCAAGAACCTTGCCTGAATTTTGCCCAAGTGCTGTGCAGAGGCTCTGCGTTAATTTGCCTTTCTTTTATCATTAAATCTGGATTGAATTTGGAAGAATACCAGTGCCCAGTTCTGCAGATCACCTTCAAAGGAAATGAATACTCCAGTTGACAGATTTATATTGTGATATCTCGTATTATTATGAAAGAAAGAACTTTATAATAATTGCCAAACAGAAGGATAGGTGAAAGACAAGGACATTTTTCTCCAAGAATCATTATTATCAGGAATGTACTGCCTGAAAGGCTGGTAGGAGAAGCTTCATTCATAACTACCAAAAGGGAAATGGTCATCTATTGAAAAAGGGCAGACTTGCAGAACATCAGAGAAAGGGCAGGGCAGTGGCTCTAGCTGACCAGCCCTTCCAAGTACTCAGCTGAGTTACGATGGGCTGAACTGCTGACGTGAATGAGCTGAGGTGCCAACGGGAGGCAGGGTAGTGGAGTGGTTAGAGTAATGCTGTTACATCAGAGCTCAGTTCCCTCTGCTGTCTGTAAGGAGTGTGCTTGTTCTTCCTGCTTCCTCTGGGTGCTCCAGATTCATCCCAGTTCCAAACACATACGGGTTATAGTTAGTGAGCTGTGGACATGCTATGTTGCTGCCGGAACACTGGCAACACTTGCAGGCTACACAGCACAATCATTGCTGATTTGATTTGATGCAAGTGTCTTGATGTACATATAACAAATAAACACAAAATAATCTGCAGATACTGGGGTCAAAGCAACACACACAACACGCTGGAGGAACTCAGCAGATCGGGCAGCATCCGTGGAAAAGATCAGTCGACATTTCCGACCGGAACCCTTCGTCAGCCTTTAATCTACTTGTAAAACACATGCTTATCAACAATATTTACATTAGTTCTGAATGCTGAAGTCCTCTGAACTTAATTTGGAGGCTGAAACAGTCCTAAAACACTCCGAAAAGAAAGTGTCCATGCTTCCAGTCAAATTATTCGTCCTGACGAAGGATTTCGGCCCGAAACGTCGACTGATCTTTTCCACGGATGCTGCCCGACCTGCTGAGTTCCTCCAGCGTGTTGTGTATGACAAATAAAGCTAGTCTTTATGGGAGTAGGTGGTGAATGGCCATATGAGCAACTGGTGTATATTACACGTCCTGGTTATATGACCATGGACGCCAGGCAGCTAATCTCTGAAGAGTATTGATTATGGCTGGGGTCAACCATCTTGTAATAACACTGCTCCGAAGAAAGCAATAGCAAACCAGTTCTATACAAAAATTTGCCACGAATAATCATGGTCATGGGACAATGATCGCCTGTGTCATACGACACGGCACATAACAACGAACAAAGAGAAACTAAAGCCAGGCACATTTTGGCTCTTTGATTTCTTCACATCTGAGCAAAAAAAAAGCCTTTAATCTACTTGTAAAACACATGCTTATCAACAATATTTACATTAGTTCTGAATGCTGAAGTCCTCTGAACTTAATTTGGAGGCTGAAACAGTCCTAAAACACTCGGAAAAGAAAGTGTCCATGCTTCCAGTCAAATTATTCTTTTGGAACCACTTAGCCAAATTACAAAAAAATTAGCTAATCTTAAAAAAAATTTGATTGAAAATTAAATTGGATGTTGTAAACATAGTAATTACATTATGGCCTGAGGTAGTTAATGAAGAGATGAACCTCATCCTATACAGATTCACATTCAGTCCAACCTAGATACTGCAGAACTCAATGTTCCATAGCTTTTGCAGAGTATTAGGCACACAGATTTTTATTTGTGTAACTGCCAACAACCAGAGCCGGGATATGTTGTCGTACTTTCATTACGCAATCTCAGTGACTGTGCAAGTCAGGGAATCTGAAAAGAGGATAAAGGTGAGTAACAACCAGACCCAATTCTAATCAATTGTCCCACATATTGTAACCATTCTCGCTGTTGCTCCTTTCTGTGCCTTGTGGCACATCAGGCAGCAACCTTAACGCTTCTTTAGCATTTCTTTGTGTTTTTTTTTAACGAGGCCGAGTTGCTAGCTTGACGTTCAACCCAGCAGGATGGAACGTGTGCAAAGAGCCAGCCGGCTTCGAACCCGGGATCACTTGCCTTGTCCGGTGCAGATGCCACTGCACCCACTAGCGGCCGGCTGTATTATAACTATGATACCACACAATTTATAAAGCAGCCTGATACTTTCCAGCAATATCCATTTTCCCTTAAACTCCCTTTCTCTTTGTATTTTGTTGAGGAGACACTGAAGATTTTCTTGCAAATTGCAGCCAGGGCTAATCTGAACAGAAAGAACTGTGGAACAGGAGAAGTCACTGGATAAATCACATGAAAGTTAATCACTTCACTGGGGCAATGGACACTCTTTCAGGACATATTTATCTAGTATATTATTTCATGTGTGCAATAGATTCCCAAAATATAGCACTTAAATCATTTAAAAAATATATATCTTTAGTGACAGCTATGATAAACGCAACCAAATATACAGTAACCACAACTTGGAGTAATTGTGCTAAGTCAAAAGGTTGTAAGTTCAAGACTCACTCTGGAGAGATGGTGACATAAACAAGGCTGGCCCATTTACGAAAAGTGTCCCGAATGAGTGGACTACCTTTTGGATAAGACATTCACTTGGGCCCCATTTGCTCTCTAGGATGAACGCAGAGGATCCCACACCGTTATTTAAAGGAAGGGCAGTGAAGTCGCACGAGCATTCACCCTTCAATCTTTGCCACATTGCACTTTTTGAGATCATTACTTTACTTTATTGAGCTTGCTGTATACTATACAACCGCCACACTTTAACAGCTCACAACTGCTTCACTAGTTGTTACGTAATCGTAAGCGTTTGGGGTAAGTGCTTCGAATTTAGCATCCAGTTGCAATGCAGCAGCTATTTGTAATCCCAGTTAAACTAGACCATGCCATTGCTTTTAGCAAGTCTACATGGTAAGTTTGTGCCTCTGAGGAATAAGTACCATTGAACAGACAGTAAAAAG
Source organism: Mobula hypostoma (assembly GCF_963921235.1). Lineage (NCBI taxonomy): Eukaryota > Metazoa > Chordata > Chondrichthyes > Myliobatiformes > Myliobatidae > Mobula > Mobula hypostoma. Next base: position 11,069,591 of record NC_086123.1, on the reverse strand, counting down.
CAGCAATATTTGGTTCTTCACTGACTTTTTCTTTTACGTTCACACAATCCCTTAGAGCTCTCTTCCCTCTTATCCCTTTTCCAAGATCAGTAAAATGAATGGCTCTCTCTTTATCAGACTGCTAGTTTGTAACAAGTTGCAAGATGGGCAAGAAGTGTTTCCCAACCCATAACAATGACCACACTCGAGACAGTAAAGTGATTGTAAAGAATTTTGGAATATCTTAAGATTGTGGAAAGAACTCAGAGAAATGCTTGCTTCAGAAGTTTATAGAACAGTCTAATTGTTAGTAAGTGGGCACTTGATTTCATCAGCGTTACCTTTTGCAGAGGAAAAGGGAAAGATACTACTGAGGTGGCACTCTGAAGAGGGCAAGTTAATCCAAAACAATAATGCACATCTGAAGCCCAGGCTTCATCATTTATCATTTCACCAGCTGAAGTACTCAGCCCAGAACATAACAAAGATTGAAATGTGGTGTTCTGGGGACAAGGCAGATGAAATAAATGAAGAGTTGGGGGTGGGATGCGAGGTGGGAAAAAACTGCATCAAATTATGTACCCAGGAAGATAGACAGAGAGTGCAACACAACCAACAAAGCAGTGCTTATACAGCAGTCAGATTGTTTCATGATTTACAGCCTAGATTAGTTACTAGTTACAATGTAATCTCCAAATGGTAATGAGGTTGGAAACACAGCGATGCAAAATAAAAATTCACATTAACAGCAAACAACAAATTGGATTCTGATAGAATCAGATGGGAGCAACCACAGTGGACTCCCGTTAACTGGAGCGCATCGGGACTAATACAATTTCGCCAAATTAAGTGGCTATCCCAATTAGCCGAAGTTTCATGGATATAGTTTAAAAAAGACAAACTACTGTTTAACTGAGTAACAAGTTATGTATTTAAATGAAATACAGAACAAATTAGAACACTACCTATATCACTAAAGTACAAGAAAACTGTGTATTAGTTCCTAGTAGTTATTGGCGGAGGAATTCATCCACTGTATGGTGCTGTGCTCTATTGATTAACTGTATATGAACAAAATCAGTGCAGGAACCTAGTGCAGATAACAGACAGCTTTAGTTGCCATCCTGCATGAAGTAGTGTCAAAAATCACTGCTTTTTAATTGGGTGCTGATTGGCCCAAATGAATAACTTAACACAAGCATACACAACTGATGCTAATTAAAAACTGTTTGCTCTAAGCACGGTGTAGTGTCACACAAGTGCACGTGACTGACGCTAGTTAGAAATTATTCGACAGCAGTCTCCCGTCCCAATTAAGTGACATAGTGTCCCAAACAAACGCATAGGAGATCCTGGCTATTTTCTCAATTAGTTTTTGTTCTGTTAAGAGTTCCCACATAAGCGGCTGCCCCAGTTAATCAAAGCCCCAATTAACCAGAATCCACTGTATTGGGAATGCAATCCAGTCTGCACAATCTGAAGAGTTAATTAGTATAATAGGAACTGGGGAGTACGTCATTTATTTCAGAGCCATGATCCAGACTCAAGTACTGAGTTATAAATGCAATGTGATCTTTCGTTGCTCCTATATTCAATGCACCCTATTGTGATTCAGATAAGAAGTCATTCCAGAAAACAAGTTGCTGAGTTACCAAAACAGAATCAATTTAGTCAATTCTAAAATATGGGCAAGTTTTTCCCATCAATAAAATGAGTTAACGTTTCCTATTGAATGCAACCCACTGAGAATGCAATGGAGATTGTCCTCTCTAGTTTCCATTAAACTTTGGGAATGACAGAAAAAACAATGAATGGCACCTTGTGTGCATCTTGCACACCTGCAACATGACTATATCAATTTTCAGAATCCAGAGCTCCAATTTGAAAATTACTGCAGTAGCTAATAAAGAGCTGGGAAAAAAAATATTTCGGAAAGGTAACCTGTTCATGTTCCAATCTTCCCACTCTCGTGCTACATGGGTGATGGCAACAGGCTCAGTAAAACTGATTAGAAAGACTGGCTCTGTTACAGGAGTCAAGCTGGACACACTGGAGGCTGTGGTAGAACAAAGCACCCTACGGAAAGTCCCTTCAATTCTGGACAATGTTTCCCACCCTCAGCCAGCCACCTTGGCTGAACAGAGGAGCACTTTTGAAACAACTGTGCTGCTCCAAAGAGCGCTATATGAGGTCATTCTTACCCTCAGTCATTATTCTTCCTTCCTTTTCTTCTAATATTTATATCCGTGCACTTGTAATGCTATTGTGACATTTCCTTTGGGATCAATAATGCACACTACTTCCGGGGCGCCTAGGGGCGACTTGTGTAGCAGCAGAACTCTCAATGGATACGATTAAATATTATCGTTTCAGCCTGATACAGCTAAAAAAACACAACTGCTTCCAAGGTCAGTACAGGCAACAAAGATGTCTTAATGCGTTTAAACGAACTATCGCTGCTTAAAACCGATGGAAACAGCACTGATTGTGGACAGATGCGTCCTCATAGGATTCCACGCAGGAAGCGTGGCTGTGGGTCCGGGATACAAGTGCATTTAAGGAAACAGGGTTTTAGACTCCCAATACTTTATACTTTATTGTTGCTAAACAATTGGTACTAGAACGTACAATCATCACAGCGATATTTGATTCAAGGGGTATATTAGAGGAAGGTTTTTTATTCAGAGAGTGGTTGGGCTTAATGTATTCTATGCAAGATTCAAACAGGAGAGGAGCGTCCCACTCCCTCCAGATGAACCGGACCTGGTGGCATCGAGATTCATCGTCACCGAGGAGGACGTTAGAAGGGCCTTCCTGAAGATAAATCCAGGGAAGGCAACGTGCCCAGATGGCATCCCAGGACGGGTTCTCCGGGTCTGTGCAAGCGAGCTAGCTGGAGTGTTTGCTGACGTCTTCAACTGCTCCTTGCTTCAGTCTAAGATCCCCTCGTGTTTTAAGAAGGCAACGATAATCCCAGTGCCGAAGAAGAGCAAGGTGGCATGCCTGAATGACTATCGACCTGTGGCTCTGACATCAATTGCTATGAAGTGCTTCGAGAGATTGGTTATGGCACACATCAACCACAGCCTACCAGTCAACCTCGACGCTTTGCAATTCGCCTACCGGAGCAACAGGTCAATGGCAGATGCCATCTCTCTGGCCCTACATTCCTCCTCAGAACACCTGGAGAATAAAGACGCATACATAAGGCTCCTTTTCATTGACTACAGCTCTGCCTTTAATACCATCATTCCAAACAAACTGATTCCTAAGCTCTGGAACCTGGGCCTTAGCACTCAGATCTGTTTTTTGTTATTTCTGTTTTTTGCACGATTTTTAATCTATTCAATATATGTCTATTGTAATTGATTTACTTATTTATTTACTTTTTTTTCTTCTATATTATGTATTGCATTACACTGCTGCTGCTGCTAAGTTAACAAATTCCACGATACATGTCGGTGATAATAAACCTGATTCTATCTATCTGCATAGCTGTCATATAACATGTCTTTCATTGACATGTAGAGTGAACAGTTTATCCATGTCAGAGGTTCCTCGTGCAGGTTCTGTGTATGAAGTATGAAGTTCAATTGGTCTTCAATGAGAGTTTCAGTGTCTTTTGAGCACATGCTGAATTCCGTGGTCTGTGGAATTCTCTGCCTAGAGAAGTTGTACAGGATACCTCATTAATTATATTTAAGATATAGTTAGATAGATATTTACATTGCAGAGGAATTAAGAGTTATGGAGAAAAGCGGGTAGGTGGAGCTATCCAAAGTTCAAAGTTCTAAAGTACATTTTTTAAATCAACCTTGAGAATCATCTCTTTACAGACAAACAAAGAAACCCAATAGAACCCATTAAAAAAAAGAATACCGTCAAACATCCGAAGTGCAGAAAGAATAACAAATTGTGCAAACAATACAAGTAAGCAAATAATATTCAGAACCGGAAGTTCATGCAAGTGAGTTCACAGTCACAGCTGATCCAGGAGTTTGTTAATCGCAAGCCACAGCCTCAGTTCAGCGCAGAGACGAGTAAACCTCACGAGCAGAGAGCTGAACACCAGCCCATTCTTCTCCTCTGGCCCCGACACCCTGAACTTTTCAATCTTTTCAATGGCCAGATCAGCCATGATTTTGAATGGCGCAGCAGGCTCGACAGGCCAAACGATCTGATTTCTTACTTTCTTCGGTTCTTATGTGAAATGAATCGAGGAAACAACAAATGAGGGATAACTATTACACCTGAAAATTAATGAACAGTATATATTGGATGGAACATAGTATTTAAAATGAAGCAAGAGAAAATTGGCAATATGCAGATAGGAAATAGAGGGAAAATATCTCAGTAGGTACTTAGATTAAAATTATTCAGTTGCTATTTACAGTTATACTTTAGTTTAATTTTGTTGTTTGTTTTGCTCCTTATTTTGTGTTGTGTGGGTATTGTTAAACAAAGCTGCCATTTATTACCCACACCTACTTGTCTGGACGTGGTAAGGTTGCTTTGACCACTGATTTTTTTCTTAACTCTCTCTGTCAGATAATACTATTGTTAATTGTATAAACTAGGTATAATAATGAACAATAGACATCATATTACATGAAGTGATCCATAAAATCTTGTCGGTTCAGATAGACAAAAATTTCCCTAAATTTCCCAGCATTCCAAGGGTTAACACAACTTCTTGTCTGAAGCTTTACTACAATCCTAGAAAAACTAAGTATCAGTCAATCAAACTCTACCTGTATACCTTATCTTCATACAGAAGTAAATGAAAAATATTAGGGATAATTTTCGCTCTTGGGTAATAGTTAAAATATGTTTAAACGTTTGCTTAAGCTCAATCTTGCGACAGTTGAGATGTCAGTGGGATAAGCTTTAAAGTTTAATTGAAATGCTGTTCTTACATAATATTGGCATTCAATTAATTTTTATTCAAAATGGAGCACTTTCCTGTCATAATCTCACTGTTGATTTACTCAAAGAGCTTGTTAAATGTTGAAGATTTTGAATGTAGTTAACAGACTTTGTTCATATGTGGTCAGTTGAATCAAGGGAGAATCCTTCTTGGGGAAAAAACAAACTTTGATTAATGTGCAGCACAAGACTCATGTTCCAGAGTTTCCATGAGTCATTCATTTCATGATGGAAACTAGTAAGTAAGTGCACTGCTGAAGAAAGAATTAAAGAGAAATAACAAATAACATTCCAGGGTTTAGAAAAAATGCACAGTACTGGCAAACCAAATTAATTCATTAAGCATTGCTTCCAGCTTCTGTGTTTTCCTAACTTCCCCAACTTTTTTTAAATGGCAGTGGGTTCTCATTGCACTTACTGATTGCAAAGAAATAATGTCCTGAAGCAACAGAAGGAAATCAGAGAACTGCCACTGTGAGCACTTAGGGTGAAAGGATATTTAAGGAGCACAGAGTGCATAAGCAGAAGGAATACACATTGCAAACCGAGGAATCATTTCGATCCAACTCTGGATAAACTGCCAAGGTCATATTCAATCTGCAACCCCACTTCACTTCGGTAGGACTATCATATTTAGTCAGGATTTGCAACCAGGAATAAATATAAAGTGTTAGTAAATTACAAGTTATTAAAACATCTAGAAGTTCAACATTTATTAAAACTGAGACAACATTAAAGTATCAGATAACATTCATTTTAAAATAATAATTGTATTTTTGATTACAGCTGTTACCTAATTTGGATTCATAATTGTCGTCACCCATACTTTTTTTGCTCTTGTATCTACTTCAGAGTTCAAAGTAAATATAGTATGCATATGTTGCCATGAACCACCTCCAGATTCATTTCCTTATGGGCATTGCAACCAACCAGAAGCCCTGGGTGAACTTTGTTATCATTTGTTTTGATTTGTTGGACATGATGGCATTCAAACTCCACCACAGCTGTCCCGCATCCCTCTGTGATTTAAGTTTAGTCTGGGATTCCCACTTTGCATGCAAGATGGACTTTCAGTCGTACCTGGACCGCTTACACTTCCCTGGACAGGTTTCAAATCTCTTGGTTTACCCAGGGCTTCTGGTTGGGAAAGACTCTGAGAGTCTTTATAAAGTTTGTGACAGCCATGGCATATTATCTGAGATCCTCTGATGAGAGCTTGAACATGGTCTAGTCCGCTGACTCAAAGGAGGCCCGTAGCTGCTCCTCCACCTCCTGTGATCATCTCTTTGTTGTCCTTACATCTGATGCCTTGCTCTTTACTCTCCGCCTGTATCCAGGGAGGAGGAGGACAGCCAGATAGTCAGATTTCCAGAAATCCACTCTCCGAAGGTCCACTCTCCTGGCCTATCAGATTCTTTCTTCTTTGGCCCTTTACCTTTTCCACATAGCCCCTCCTAGCCTCTCAATTCATCCCTCCTTCCCACCACCCTCCCCCACACACCTACCTTCCCCAGCACCACACACAAAATGCTGGAGGAACTCAGCAGGCCTTCCCATTCCCATTCACCTGGCTTCACGTAGATTGTCCTCCTTCTCCTTCCCCCCACCCTCTTCCTCTGGCTTCTTCCCCCTTTCCTAGCCAGTTCCGATGGAGCGTCTCAGCCTAGAACATGGACTATTTATTCAATTCCATAAATGCTGCTTGGCCTGCCGAGTTCCTCCAGCATTTTGTGTGTGTTCCAGCCAGGTTTTAACTGTCCCATCTTTAGCACCAGTGCCAACAATGACCTCAATAGGTATAGGAGGGAGGAGAAGATGGCAGCGTGACGCAGCGTGCGCGGCCGTTCCGAATGATATCGTATGTGTTAACTAGGATGCCGTGCACAATCCTGATTTGATGGAGACAGCTGTGAGAAGCATGGAGGAACACCTGGAGAAACTTCTGAAATGCCCACTTTGCTGCCGCTGCTACTGTGCGATCGAGAATCTCCAGAGGGGAAGGCCCTAAATCCTCAGCTTTGCCTATTACCTGTTGCCGGGGCCGGGGTTGAAGCGCTCGGCAGAGATGGTGCTCGGTGCTCGGCGTCGGAGGGCTGGTCGGAGGCTCGGAGTTTTCGGATGGACTTGGAGTCGGACTGTGGTCGGATGCTTCCAGTATGCTGCATCGGCAAGTTGGCAGCGCTGGAAGTTTACCATCTGTGTGAGATGATGGGACTTCCAAGAGACTCTGAGATTTTTACTGTGCCATAGAAACCATAGAAACTACAGCACAGAAACAGGCCCTTTGGCCCTTCTTGGCTGTGCCGAACCATTTTCTGCCTAGTCCCACTGACCTGCACACGGACCATATCCTTCCATACACCTCCCATCCATGTATCTGTCCAATTTATTCCTAAATGTTAAAAAAGAACCCGCATTTACCACCTCGTCTGGCAGCTCATTCCATACTCCCACCACTCTCTGTGTGAAGAAACCCCCCCTAATGTTCCCTTTAAACTTTTCCCCCCTCACCCTTAACCCATATCCTCTGGTTTTTTTTCTCCCCTTGCCTCAGTGGAAAAAGCCTGCTTGCATTCACTCTATCTATACCCATCATAATTTTATATACCTCTATCAAATCTCCCCTCATTCTTCTACGCTCCAGGGAATAAAGTCCTAACCTATTCAACCTTTCTCTGTAACTGAGTTTCTCAAGTCCCAGCAACATCCTTGTAAACCTTCTCTGCACTCTTTCAACCTTATTTATATCCTTCCTGTAATTTGGTGACCAAAACTGAACACAATACTCCAGATTCGGCCTCACCAATGCCTTATACAACCTCATCGTAACATTCCATTCCATGGTCTGTTCTTATCAAATTACGGTATTGCTTTGCACTGTTGTAACTATATGTTATAATTATGTGGTTTTTGTTAGGTTTTAAGTCAGTTTGTCATGTTTTTCGTGATATCATTCTGGAAAAACATTTTTATTATTTCTTAATGCATGCATTAGTAAATGACAATAAAAGGGGACTGCGTGTCCTCATAATCATAAATCATAAATATAACAAGCTTATAAAACCCTGGTGAAAAGTCTCAACCCAAAAATATCGACTGTTTTTTCCTCTCCATAGATGCTGCCTGACCTGCTGAGTTCCTTCAGCATTGTGTGTGCGTTGCTCTGCATTGTCAGCATCTGCAGAAACACTTGCATTTAAAACTTTCAAAACACTTCTAGTTGTGGGTGTCCTTGGGTCTAACTCAGAGTTTAAGGTTGTAATTCTGCAAACTGGAACAATTAGAGGACCCTTGCTGTGGTAATTAGCTTATTTTGGCTCATGACCAGCATTGAAGGCTCGTTCAGCTTCACGATTTTAATGATTTTAAACTCGTGCAAAAGGTTATGGAAACTCAGTTTTTTCAAGATGCAGTGCCTGTCTAAAGTCACCAAATCTTTGTGTTCATTTGGTCAATTCCAGCTGAAGGTTCAAAATGGTGGAATCTCCTGGCTTCCCCTCGGTGCCTGGGAGCAAGATAAATCTGCACGTGTTTAAGTTCTGAACCAGAAAATGTACAGCAGGTCTGCCAACATCAATCAAGTGAAAAGATGAGATAATCCTATTAGTGTCCTATCTTCAGATGCTGACAGGCCTGCTGAGTAGTTTCAGATTCTTCTGATTTTACAAACAAAAAGGTAATTGACAAGCAATAAATGATACACGTGCAACCAGCTGAAATGCAGCTGGGAATCAGCCCCAGCTCTTAGGCCATTAAATACACTGCAACTGCATGTCTCCAGGTAAACGAAAAATAAGATGAAGCTTCCCACCCAACTTATCAAACATTTACCATTTTGAACCTGCTTCCAAGTGGTCTTTGATCACTTCCAGAATTAATAGCTCTTAGCAGGGATCTAAGAAAAGGAAGTCATTAATCTAATCAGGTGAAGAGTGTCAAATGGTACGATCCCTTTAATATGAAGGATTTCATCATAGGATCAATGTTTCAAAAGAGAATAATGTTGAATGAAAGAGCGAGTGCTAGAAGTATATAACTTTGCATCTGGAAGGAGAAAATACAGGTTAACACTTAACCCTTCTCCAATGCTCACTCCAAAGCAGCTGAACAAAAAGAAAGATCAGTTACTTTTCATGAAGAATCCCTCTTTTATCTCCTTGTTTCTCATCCTCAATAATATTCCTGACAGTCAGACTTAATGTATAAGTAACAAAAGGCTATTTTTTTATATTCTCTCCCCTCTTCCTCTCCTAAAAGCAAGGCTGGAAGTTTGGATTGGCTGAAGATTAAAAATTTTTGGAAGCTTAAAATAAACCCTGACTTCACACCCCACCTGCTTCCGTTTTAATTAGGGAGTAGAATTTGGAGTGCGGGGTATGGTTGATTAAATATTATAATGTTGTTTCTTCCACTAGATCTAAATTGGTTTTAGCTTCAAGAAACTTAGCTATTAAAGGGATGGCTTTGTGGCAGAATGTCTCATGGCCAGGTCTCACCAAGCATCAGGACCTTGCCTGGCTGGCCGAGCGAGGGGCCCTCCCAGTCTGATCCGCCCTGTATGCCCGGAGCATCACTCCTACCACGCACTGCCCACAAGATAACTGCAGTGTGGGTGAGATGATTGCTCATCTCTTTGTGGACTGCTCAGGGTGTTGAGACCGGAGGCAAGGGTCGGGGCCGGTTCTTGCTCGCTGCTCTGCGATAATCACTCCGCTCTCTGTGGTGCTGAGGCTGAGGCTATGGGCCGGCTCTGGCTGCTCTGGGCTTTGGAGCTTTGGACTCACTTTTGATCTGAATCCTGTTACTTGCTTTGCTTGTTTGTATAATTTGTGTGTTTCTTCTCTCTCTGCGCATTGGGTCTTAATATCTTTAAAATTCGATTCTTGTTTCGTTTGCTTTGCTTGTTTGTATAATTTGTGTGTTTCTTCCCTCTCTGCGCATTGGGTCTTAATATCTTTAAAATTCGATTCTTGTTTCGTTTGCTTTGCTTGTTTGTATAATTTGTGTGTTTCTTCTCTCTCTGCGCATTGGGTCTTAATATCTTTAAAATTCGATTCTTGTTTCGTTTGCTTTGCTTGTTTGTATAATTTGTGTGTTTCTTCTCTCTCTGCGCATTGGGTCTTAATATCTTTAAAATTCGATTCTTGTTTCGTAAGCAGACAAATCTCAAGGTTGTACAACTTATACACACTTTGATAATAAGTGTACTTGGAACTTATTGTAACTTTGAACTGTTGATCCCTTACTAATCAAGAACCTATCAACCTTTATTTTAAATAATGACTTGGACTACACGGCTGTCTGTGGCAATGAACTCCACAGATTCAGCATCCTCTAACTAAAGAAATTCCTTCTTGTCTCTGTTCTAAAGAGACACCCTCATAATCAGAGAATGTGCCCTCTGGCCTACACCGCTATAGGAAACATCTTCTCCACGTTCACTCTGTCGAGGCCTTTCAATATCCGATAGGTTTCAATGAGATCCCCCATCATTCTTCTAAACTCCAGTGAGTACAGTTCCACAGCCTTCAGGTGCTCATCTGTTAACCCTAACATTTCTGGGATCATTTTTGTGAACCTCCTCTGGACACTTTCCAATGCCAGCACATCTTTTCTTTGACTCAGGGCTCAAAACTGCTCACAATACTCCAAGTGCAGCCTGAGCATTACATCCTTGCTTTTACATTCTAGTTCTCTTGAAATGAGAGCTGAAGACCTCAAATCAATTCCAGCATTGCCACAACCTTACTACATGCCAATTAATGCCCAAAATTACCTAGAGAGCATGGACAGAACTGACTTCTTCAAGCACTCTGTTTTTCAAGCACAGTTATAACTAGCTCTTTCGAAAACTTTTCTAAGTGGTCACCGGGCTAAAAATCAGATATGATTAAAATGATATCTTGCACCTGAATGAAATTTTTTTTTAAATGGAGATGCCAGAAACTGAAAATAAAGTCAGGAGGTCAGTTAGAATCTGTAGAAAGAGAATATCAGTACCTCCAGTTGAACTTTGTCTTTTTGTGTGTTTTCCCCCTAGCCGTCAGTCTGTGGTTCTGTATTGCCATGTGCTCCTGTCCCTGCTCCTGCTCTACTCCGGCCCTTGTATTACCGAGTACTCCGTCCCTCACCTGTTTCTCATTATTACCTGTTTTGCTGCCACTTCTGTCTCATTGTGCTCCACCTATCATCTGCCTCTCTGTTTATTGCTCAGTGTATTTCAGTCCTGTGTTTTCACCTATTTGTTGCCAGATTGTACCAGTGAGTTTTCCTGAGCCTTTCCAGCATTTGTAGCTGCACTCTGTCTGTCTGAATATTGATTCTGCCTGTTTCCCAATTCTAGTTTTTGGATTTCTCTGGTTGCTTTGATCTCTGCTTGAACTTTGATGCAAACTTTGCTTGCACCTTGGGATTTGTTTCTTTCTTTTCTTTTTAAATCTTTTTATTGAATAAGTATACAAAAAGGTAAGCCATATAGGCACTAATACACTGTTAGAATATAATAAAATTACAGAAGATATTAATACAAAAAAAATACTACAATGTAATTTAAACATAATGTACCAAGGTAACATAATAGTATACTAATTTTTATATATATATCAATAGAGAAAAGGAAAAAAAAAACCCCCAAAAAAAACCCACTGTGCAACTAACTAAAAGCAAAGCAAAGCAATGGGCTAACTTGAAACCAAACAGAGTTAAACTTAAAATCATGTCCTCAATCCTGACCTCCATTAAAAACAGTGAAAAAAAACAAGAAGGGTATATATTACATTAAATGAAAATATCAAATAAAAGATCTCCAGGTCTGTTCAAATTTAAATGAGGAGTCATAAAGATTGCTTCTAATTTTCTCCAAATTCAAGCATAATATCGTCTGAGAAAACCAAAAAAAGGTAGATGGAGCATTGAGCTCTTTCCAGTGTTGTAAGATACATCTTTTCGCCATTAAAGTAAGAAATGCAATCATTCTACGGGCTAAAGGGGAAAGATTACTGGAAATTTTAGGTAGTCCAAAGATAGCAGTAATAGGGTGAGGAGAGATATCTATATTCAATACCTTGGAAATAATATTAAAAATGTCTCTCCAAAAAGTTTCCAGAGTAGGGCAAGACCAAAACATATGAGTTAAAGAGGCTATCTGCCCCGGACATCTATCACAAAAAGGATTAATATGAGAATAAAAGCGTGCTAATTTATCTTTGGAAATATGTGCTCTATGAACAACTTTAAATTGAATTAGGGAATGTTTAGCACAGATAGAGGAAGTATTGACTAATTGTAAAATCTGCCCCCAATCATCCACAGAAATGATAAATCCCAATACCTGTTCCCAATCTACCCTAATCTTATCAAATGGAGCTTTCCTAAGTTTCATAATAATATTATAAATCATAGCTGATGCACCTTTCTGACATGGATTAAGGTTAATTATAGTATCTAAAATGTATGTAGGAGGAAGCATTGGAAAGGAAGAAAGTATAGTACTTAGGAAATTTCTAACTTGTAAATATCTAAAAAAATGTATTCTTGATAAGTTATATTTATTAGATAATTGTTCAAAAGACATAAGGGAACCATCTAAAAATAAATCCAAAAACCGTGAAATACCCTTAGTCTTCCAAGGGATTTGTTACTCAATTAATATCACTGTGTGCACAGTACTGGGTCTGCAAATGGATCCCTACTTCAGTGCCCTGATGGAGAAACAGAGTTCACCTTTAAGCTCCAAGATCTTCTGTCAAAAATGGGTAAGTGAGGGAAAACAATCTAGATTTAAGTTTCAAAGAAGATGGGAGAAATTCAAGACTGTTTATTGCCATTTTTCAATACACTAGAGTGAAGGAGAACAAAATTATTGTTACTCCAGACCTGATGCAGCATAAAAAACACAATTATAAAAACATTCTGTAAAACATAATGCACAAATATTGAGTGTGGTCACAAGATTAGCTTGTATACTTGGACTTATTTATGGATATAAAGCGGCAAGTTGTGCAGGAGTATCTGTGCCTAAGGTGACTGACAGGAAATGTTGAAGTGATAAAGTATTCCTTTTGCCAAGAGTCTCTTGGTCAGGTAGTAGCAGGACTTATGCAAACACCATAGGATAGTGACTGTGTCGGTGTAGTTATGAGATCTGGAGTGTAGGTATAAAGTGGTGCATGGGAGGGAAGGGAACATCAGTGACATGATTAGGAAAGGTTAGGAGAAACTGCAGTGTTGATATATCAATGGAAACAGGTAGAAGAAACTAATGCACAGAAATGTAAAATGTTACGTAAAGCAGGGGTGCGGGACATGTCCAGCAGGTCTGGTTACATTTTGTACCCATGCTCCTACGCAGTAAGGTAGGGGATGGGTCACTTGTGGATTTACTGGTGGGCTTGCTCCTGGGCCTGGCCAAGGTGACCATTAACAGGTCCAGACAGTGGAAAGTTGAGGACTGTACCAGGCCTAACTGCTTGCCCCTCTTCTAAGGATATGTGCATACCCAGCCGTCCGTGAAGGAGAATGTGATCATGATGGGTACAGTGGAGGATTTCTGGGAGTGGTGCCCCCAAGGAATTGACTTTTAAAGACAGTAATAATATTTTAATTTGAATTTGTTCACTTGTAAATACTTGATGTTTATATTTTGTGCATTTTGTAAATGTTTCTAGTTTTGTAATAAAAAAAGGGGACTTTTTTTTAAAAAGGGCAAACTGAGCCATATTACAGATGAAGGAGTTATAGCAGGAATAGCCACTTCTGTTATGGACAGAAATGAGCAAGCTACCTGAAGCTGTCAGATTAAAAATTAAATTCTGAAGGTTGCAATGGAAAATGAGTGTTGTTCCTCCAAAGTCTGTTGGACCTTGCTAGGACAGAGTCGGAGGCTGTTGGCAGAGGTCAAAATGAGCGTGGGATAGAGAAGGAACATAGCAGCAACAGGAAGCTTGGTGTCACCCTAGCAGACAGAGTAGGTGCTCTGTAAAATGGTCATCCATCTGCATTTAGATTCACCACTGGAGTGGAGACTTCATACCTGAAATTTACATAATTCACATGTCCATTCTGTCAATATCACTTTACACCTGAACTTCCTGTTGACTAACTACATAGCCAGAAGGACATAAACTGGCATAAATAACTACAATAAAGGCAAATAACTATGCATGAGAAAGCATGGAATCCCATTGTACTTCAAATATTTAAATAAGTGTTTCACTTATTTAACACTGCACACTAAGCATGGAATATTATGGATTTAAGAAAATAGAAGATACTATATAGGCTATGAAGAGAAATAGAATAATTTACTCAAAATACCTGGAAGAAAGTATCAGAAAAGTAACTGTTTCCTGTCATGCCCAAAGTGACAAGTGAAATTTTGCACCAATTTTGAGGAGAAAATTCAGATGGCTCTTTGGTTTAGGACAAAGCCATTAATAATCAACCATGATGTGTTTGAGTGCAGGATTTGACAAACATACAAGATAAGGAGTTTGGGTATAGTGTAAATACATCTGTTGCACACATGCAGATCTGGTGTACACCACACTTGCATCTGAAATTCCACACCATATTCATTCCATAATCTTGCCCTTGGTAAGTATGTCAAATTGCAGCTGACATTTTGCTAAAACAAAAGTAGATATATTTATATGAATATTTTAATGCACTCACAGATTATGACATTAGTTAGGGCCAAACTGATCAAAAGGTAGTGATGGTTGACTGCCCTCTTGGAACGTAGAACAGTATAGGACAGGCTAGTCGTCCCACAACGTCTGCTCTGACCACGCTGCCAATTTAAACAGCACATCTGCCTACAAATGTCGATATCCTTCAAATCTGTGCTTGTTCATGTGTCTGTCTTAAAGCCTCTTAAACACTTCCCTTTTATCTGTTTCGACCATTTTCCCTGACAGTGTGTTCTAGGCACCTGCCACTCTGTCCAAAAAAAACTTGCAGTGTGAATCTTCTTTACGCACCCTCTCCCCTTCACGTTAAAGCTATACCAGGTAAATCTTTTTTAAACTACACACACACACACACACACACACACACACCCCAAAGCTATCCCATGTGATATTTACACTTGGGGGGGGAACAATCAATCTAAGCTGTCTACGTCTCTCATAATTCAATGTACTTCTATTAGGTCTCCCCTCAGCCTCTGATGTCCAAAAAAAAAATCCAAGTTTGTCCAACCTCATTATATAATTAATACTTTCTAATGCAGGCAACATCCTAGCGAATATCTTTTCTGCATCCTCGCCAAAAGTCTCCACAGCCTTCCTGTAATGTGGTGACCAGTTCTGCACATAATAACCTAAAAGTGAACTCTCAAAACGTTTATGCAACTACAACATGACTTTTATACTCAACACTCCAAAGGATGAAGGCAAGTAAACCGGCTGTGTCATTTACTGCCCTATCTTCATGTGTTGCCAATTTCAGGGAGCTATGGACTCATGATCCCTCTGCGTATCTCAAGCTTCGGCAGTCTGAGGTACCCAACTGCTTTGTAGTGGCACCCAAGATAAACGTGGTAACCTGCCTTAACCACTGTTGTCCAGTAGCCCTTACAACCACCATGATGAAGTGCTTTGAGAGGCTGGTCATGAAGCACGTCACCTCCTGCCTGAGGTGATACATGGATTTCCTCTAGCTTGCCTATCGTCACACAGGTTGGCTCTTCACCCATCTTTGGAACACATGGGCAATGAAGATGCACACATCAGGATGCTCTTCATTGACTGCAGGCTCAGAATTCAATACCACTGCCCCCTCAAAATTCATCACTAAGCTCCAACACCTGTCCCTTGATACCTCTGTGAAACTGGATCCTCAATTTCCTCACAGGCAGGCATCACTTTAGTATGGATTGGCATCAAAATTTCTTCCCCACTTACCACCAGCACAAGTGCACCACAGGGCTGTGTGAATGGTCCATTGCTCTACTCACATCATACTTCCGTTTGTGCGGCTAAGTACAACTCCAGCACCATATTTATGTTTGTTGACTATGCCACTGTTGAATCTGACGACCAGTCAGCATATGAGAGAGAGACTGACAATCTCGTTGAGTGGTGCCACAACAGCAGCCTCGCACTCAAAGTCAGCAAAACAAAAGAGCCGATTATTGTCTACAAGAGGAAGAAGCTGGCGCTCATTTCTCATTAGAAGTGGTAGCAGACACCAACAGGATCAACAAACTCACTCATAAGGCCAGTGATGATGTGGGGATGGAACTGGACTCTCTGACGGAGGTGTCTGAAAAGAGGATGCTGTCCAAGTTGCATGTCATCTTGGACAATGTCTCCCATCCACTACATAATGTACTGGGTGGGCACAGGAGTACATTCAGCCAGAGACTCATTCCACTGAGATGCAGCACAGAGCGTCATAGGAAGTCATTCCTGCCTGTGGCTATCAAACTTTACAACTCCTCCCTTGAAGGGTCAGACACCCTGAGCCAATAGGCTGGTCCTGGATTTATTTCCTGGCATAATTTACATATTACTATTTAACTATTTATGGTTCTATTAATATTTAATTATTTATGGTGCAACTGTAACGAAAACCAATTTCCCCCGGGATCAATAAAGTATGACTATGACTATTACGGGAACCGAGGTGGAGAGAGTCAACAGCTTGAAAATTCCTTTGTGTTAATGTATTAGAGGACCAGCATAAAAGAGCCCTCACCAGGAAGACCGGAAAGTGCCTGTACTTTCTTCAATGTTTGAGTAAATCCAACTTGTCACCAGAGCTTGTACAAACTCCTTTACATTCACTGTGGAGAGTATCCTAACTGGTTGCATCACAACTTGGTGTGGGAAACATAAAGCCTGAGAACAGAAAAGGCTACAAAAAGTGGTGGATGAAGCCCGGTCCATCACAGGCGAATCCCATCCCACCACCGAGTGTACTTACATGGAGTGCTGCCACAACAAAACAGCATCCATCTGGGCTGATGTACTGCGTCCGGTGCTCCCGATGTGGCCTTGTATATATTGGCGAGACCTGACGCAAACTGGGAGACCGCTTTGCTGAACATCTACGCTCTGTCCGCCAGAGAAAGCAGGATCTCCAAGTGGCCACACATTTTAATTCCACATCCCATTCCCATTCTGATATGTCTATCCACGGCCTCCTCTACTGTAAAGACGAAGCCACACTCAGGTTGGAGGAACAACACCTTATATTCCGTCTGGGTAGCCTCCAACCTGATGGCATGAACATCGACTTCTCTAACTTCCGCTAAGGCCCCACCTCCCCCTCGTACCCCATCTGTTACTTATTTTTATGCACACATTCTTTCTCTCACTCTCCTTTTTCTCCCTCTGTCCCTCTGAATATACCTCTTGCCCATCCTCTGGGTCCCCCCCCCCGTGTCTTTCTTCCCAGACCTCCTGTCCCATGATCCTCTCGCATCCCCTTTTGCCTATCACCTGTCCAGCTCTTAGCTCCATCCCTCCCCCTCCTGTCTTCTCCTATCATTTTGGATCTCCCCCTCCCCCTCCCACTTTCAAATCTCTTACCAGCTCTTCTTTCAGTTAGTCCTGACGAAGGGTCTCGGCCTGAAACGTCGACTGTACCTCTTCCTAGAGATGCTGCCTGGCCTGCTGCGTTCAGCAGCAACTTTGATGTGTGTTGCTTGAATTTCCAGTATCTGCAGAATTCCTGTTGTTCCCATCATCAAAGATCCCCGTGCCCCCCCCCCAAATCCAGGCCATGCTCTGCCCTTGCTTCTGCCACCAGGCAGAATGAACAGATGCCTTGGGTCCCACAAGACCAGTTATTATCCTACAACCATCAGGCCCCTTGAACCAGCATGGATAGCTTCATTCACTGAACTGACTTTATGGATTACACGCTCACTTTCAACGATTCCATATATCACATGTTCTCAGAATCATTCTAACTTCCACTGTTTGCCTTCTTTTCCACAGTGGTTGTTTGTCAGGCTTTGTTTATGCCCAGTTCTTCATAAAATTCTATTGTATTTCTTCGTTCCTACACATGCTTGAAAGAAAATAAATCTCAAGCCAGTATGTGGGGACATATATATGTACTTTGATAATAAAATTACTTTGAACATCAGTGCTCTTAATAGTGCTGCCAATTACTACATACTTTCCTCTTTCATCTGGCACCCTAAAGTAAAACGCCCCACACTTGTCCTGATTAAACACTATCTGCCATTTCCCTGCCCATATATCCAACTGATCTTTAACCTACTCAATCCTTTGATAAGATAACTTTACAAACTCTTGGATTGCTATGAGCCACCGTGTTCTTGAGTCATATTGTTCTAAGAAGTAGTATTAAAGGGACAGCGATATACTTCCAGTCAGAACGGTGTGTCACTTGAAGGACAGCATGCAATTGGTGATGTTTCCATGGTCCTTGTGTTCTTGTTTTGAAGATCCCAATCAACAAGTCTTCACAAAATTGCAGTAAGGCTATTGTGCAGTGATGTGTGAAGGGAGTAAATATTTAGAATGAGTGTGGTGTCAATCAAGTGGTTTGGTGGTCTTCAAAGATATCAAGCTCCTTACTTTATTTATTTATTGAGTTGCAGCGCAGAATAGGTCCCCCTGGCACTTCGACCCACACTGCCCAACAAGTCTCCATTTAACCCCAGCCTAATCGAGGGACAATTTACAATGACAGACTATCCTACCAACCCGTACATCTTTGGGCTGTGGGAGGAAACCAGAGCACCTGGAGGAAACTCATGCGGTCACAAGAAGAACATACAAACTCCTTACAGACAGTGGCGGGAATAGAACCGGGGTCGCTGGTACTGTCACTGCGCTACGGAGCCACCTGTTCGATTAGACCAGCATTCCCCCATGCAAACGGGCAGTATTCCATCATGTTTCCAACAACACTGTGAACAGGATTTAGGGTATCTAAGGATGGGTCACTCCCCGCAGAATATCCAGCCACATTTGTTCATGTTACTGACCTACTAAAGTTTCTGTGTAACAAGTAGAATTATCAATGGTGGAGTAATTCAAGGGTATTAAAGGAAGGTAGGGAGAATCTCTCTTGCTAGGAACAAAAGAAAAAGACAGAACATTGGCAGAATATATCAAACAATATCTGTGTCCTCAAAAGCCGTAAGCCAATGTTTCATGTTGAGTTTCTTCATCAGGACAGAGAAGGAAGAGGAATGTCTGCCAGAGTATTGCAGTGTGTGGAGGATCAGTGGGGTAAAAGGGAAATAAAGGAGATAGATAAGAGGTGGAAGCAAATGTGGAAGTGTTGGAGGGGACGGGGTGGGACAGAGGTTGGGAGTTGATTGGTGAAACCAGGTGGGAAGTGAACATGGACAGACTGAACCAGGTGGGGGTATGGGGATTAGCGGGACTGGTAGGTGATGGGTGGAACCAGATGGGTGGCCAAAATGTGCACACTAACTCGGGCAAAGAGTAGGGGGTTGGGAGAGGTGAACAAAAGGAGAAGAAAACTAGATGGGTAGGTGAGGTGTGTTTGGTGGTGTCTGAAAAGAGGATGCTGTCCAAGTTGCATGCCATCTTGGACAATGTCTCCCATCCACTACATAATGTGCTAGTTGGGCACAGGAGTACATTCAGCCAGAGACTCATTCCACCGAGATGCAACACTGAGCATCATAGGAAGTCATTCCTGCCTGTGGCCATCAAACTTTACAACTCCTCCCTTGGAGGGTCAGACACCCCAAGCCAATAGGCTGGTCCTGGACCTATTTCCTGGCATAATTTACATATTACTATCTAATTATTTATGGTTTTATATTGCTATGTTTATACTCTATTCTTGGTTGGTGCAACTGTAACGAAAACCAATTTCCCTCGGGATCAATAAAGTATGGCTATGACTATGACTAGGAGAACATCAGTGGTTAAGGTTACCTAGAATTAGTAAGGATTCACATAATTGGGTGTGTGATGGTTGCCGTGGTGTGATGGAACTGAAAGGACCTTTCCTCTCCTGTACCTATCTGTGATGAGCAATTTCAGGCTGTACTGACTCTCTGGAGCTCTCTTCTCCAGAGGTTGCAAAAACCTTCAAAGCTACCTGGATGAATTTTGGGAAGCCAAGGAAATCCAAGTGCTGGAAAGCAATGCTGAGGTAAAAGATCAGCCGTGATTCTATTGATGTTGAAGCAGCAGCAAGGAGCTCAATAACTGTCCTTCTGTTTTAAGCTCTCTTGAGCCTCCTTGTCCAAATGCACTAACGCAAACTGGGAAAATCTAATTGTGCATGTGAGGGCAAGTTCTGAAAATAATCTGCATTTAACTATTGCCTTTGGTATACTGTCCTTTACAGAAGCTGAAAGTGGGGTGGGGGTGGTGAACGGGCAACAGGCCACTGAACATCATGTTAGAAGATAGAAAGAGATTCCAAGGGGGAACTTAATAGCAAGTGAGGAGGCAAAGTTGTTTAAGATGGGAATTCCACAGTATGGTAATTACATCAACGGGTATAGTCCATGACCCAGTAGGGTTGGTCGGTACCATCTGAGGGGAATAATACCCATAGTGATTTTTGGCAACATATACATCTCTAGAGTTGGAAAATATGTGATAGCATTGCACCAGTGGTAGCTTTATTACTTCAAATAAGCAATCACTTTTTGTATATATTCCATATTAACATCAGTACTGCAGAAAATGTTACCCCCCCCCCAAAAGGTAAAAACCCTCATTTGGAGAGATTTCTGGAGTTTTATCAATGTCATGATATTTTCCATATTGTTGTATCAAATCAAAACAATCTTAAGCTTTTGTCATAGCATATAGAATTACAGTACAATAATTCAAATGTGGGGTTCCACATGGCCATAACGTAGGTCTCATTTGGTTGTAAAATGAATATTTAATCAAAGACTGCTTTCCATACTTTCATAACCTATTAATAATCATAATAATTTTCCAAGCCTTCCACATCTTCATCTGAATTTTCCACACTCTCTGAGGTGGATGCCTGGTTCTCACAGTCTGCCAGTCTATACATGTCAGTACACCTGAGGCCATTTGCAACACACATACATCTTGGGAGTGAACATTTTTTTTGGACAGTTACAGGCCAGTAGATCCAGGACGGCATCAGGTGCTGGCTGGCCTTCCATCCAGTGCACCACCAACTGTTCAACTTCCTCTTCTCTCTCCATCTTCCATCCTCTGCCAACAGGGCTTGGCACTTGTGAGTCCTTCTCCAAACATTTCCATGTACCAGCCTGGTAGTTGGCTCGCTGTGCATGTTTTGTTAAGCAGTCCTTGCATGGTGGGAGTTGATGACTTTCGATTTCACCTTTTTTGGCACAGAAAAGGTGATACCTGAGCTCATTGACCTTGGTGGTTGATGCTTTTGGGGCATACAGGAGACATGTAAATGCCTCCAGTTTGTCCATCTGTTCTGGGGAGAGGTCCTATTCCTGACCCAACTCTAAGAACGTGTCCTGAGTTTCCCTGTTGATGGTCAGAAGTTTTAGGGCACTTGTCTTCCCTTTGCCTGCAAAAGCGCTTACAGTTTCACATCCTGTATATGCGTGCAACCCGATGAGAGCCCTACAAACCTCTATGCCAACAGTGGCAGCAACCTTCCTGATGTCTACAAGCCTTGTATGGGTTCTAGTGCCACACTTCTGGAACAATGGTGCCTCAATCTTGTCACAAAATGCTAAAGACATGATAAAGACATCTGTGTCTTCTGAGCAGATCACGACAGACTGGTATCCATCTTTTATGGCATGGGCAACATGGAGAAGCAGGTGGCCATCTGCTTCTTGTTGACACTGAAGAGCTGACACTTCCTCACTGTCTTGAGATGTGATTCTGTAACATTTGTCATTCACAGTTGCATACAGAATCTTCTCCTGTAGCTTTGCTCTGTACTCTGCCTTCCTCCATTCATGGACTATGAAGCTAATGAGACTATTTTTGTTACTGACTTTGGTCAGGAAGCTCCTCCACTGCCTCACCATCTGTGTGCCTGTGATATCTTGCAACTCATGACCAGTCTCTTCACCCCGTAGAGATCTTTCACTATTCTTGATAGAGTTCTAGTTGTATGTGTCAAACACAACATCTATTCTGCTACTCTGACTGCCTTTCCTCAGAGCCATACCCAGAATTGTTGTGACAACACCTCTGAAAGTAACTTGTTCAACTTTCACTCTTTAGACCAAGTTCATTCCATCAACCACTGTAGCAGAGTTTCCTGGGAGTTGCTCTTCCACTGCTACATTTTTCTGCAAGGTTGTGGCTAAAGTAGCTTTATTTGTCTTTCTCAGCAACCCTTCTGGTGTGGACAGGGCCCAGGAGAATGGTCCAAGGGGATGAGAAAGGATATCCTCCATACATAGACTGTACCGTTGTGCCATCACTATGATGTGTCCAAACAAAGACCTATCTGCTTTCAAGATGACCGCCCTCCCACTTGATTTCACTTCTGTCTTCTTACATATATCACTGAATGTTTTCAGCTTGTTGTTTCTTTGGGTCATGGAATTTCTTTGCTGGTGGGTCTTCCTCTAGTCTCTCATCCTTGAAGGTTGCATAGCATTGCTCACCAATCTCATATGCCTTCATCAGGTCGGAGGCAATGTCCTTGTGGGCTGCCTTTGCCGTAGAGATGCTAATGAGATCCAGCTTCTCTGCAAATGGGTTGACCCATTCATGTATGAGGCTAACCACTGCTGAAACTGCTTCCTCATCTTTCTGGGTTCTTGGCCGCCGTAGCTCCACATGACAAAGCTCTGATTTGTTGCCTTGCACCATCTCCCTTAACTGTGCCAGGAATGCACTGTGGTGCTCAGCTGTTATGTAGTAACGCCTGATAGCTCCAGCATTCAGGCTGGACTGTGATGTGCCTCCAGGAGTCTGTGTGTCTTTGTTCACTGTGGCTTCAATAGCCTGGTCCACAGGGATCTGCCCAATGGGGTTGTTACTTGACAGCTGCACTGAGAATTGGCCTCATACACAGAAGGATTCTTCTCTGGGAGGTTCATCATCTGAGCAAAGTAAGGGGACAGGTACCTGGCATAATTCATCTTATCATGGGCAAAGCACCATGGGATCATGGTTCTTATAGCATGGAGGTGCAACTCCCAGTCCCCCTCACAGAAAGCTACCACCACTGCAATGCTATCACATACTTTCTAGCACTAGGGGTGTATACCTTGCCAAAAATCACTATAAGAATTATTCCCCCCAGATGGTACTGGTGGCCCAAATTTGGGGTCCTGGCGCACGGACTAGTAGTGAAGTTTAGAGGATGGGGTGCAATCTCTGTAACTGGAATAATATAATCCTTGCATAAACTGGGCCAAGTACTGGGGCTTTTAAAGCTATGCTTTGCTCTTGGCAGCAGATAATGTTTTGGATTCAAAGTGTCACATTCATTTGGATCTTTTTGTGAAGAAACAATACTGCAGAGAGGTCCATAGCACTCTGTGCCTGATGGAGACAGTAGGGATCTTTAACAGCTCATTTAGAATAGCTTGACGATAGAATTACCATATATAGTTTCAAAGTACTGTAAACCACATTATCTAACAAATCTAAAGATGTGAACTATGGTACAGAAGGTAATTGAGGCTCTTTAAATTGCTTTTTCAGTAAATTGCTTAATAAGACAGGTGCCTGTGTTTGGACCAACCAAATCAGCAGGGTAAGGTGAACAAATACTGTAGCTGAGATAATTAACTGCCCTTCCTGAGGTATCTATTCTGGAGCTGTCAGTAATAAGCTGAACACTCTTAACCCAAGACCAGAACAAACTTTAAACATTGTGAAATTCTATCCTCAGCTGTAGAATCAGACTTTTAAAAGGACTGATCTAAATAAGACATCTGTTTCCCATTTAGTTTACACACAGGCTCGAGTTTTGCATGTTACGTCTCACTGTTAGCAGCAGGCAATGATTTGGGTTCATTGCATCTTTTCAACTGGAATCTATTTCCAAAGGAAAACAGAGAGGGGGATAAAAGACCTGTGCCATTTTCTTGTATGGAATTTGTCATTTTGATAACATTCAATTATTACATGAAAACAAAGTGTGTGCTTTCATCAGAGTGAGGTGATAGTTGGACAGAGAATTTAAGAAGTCTTATCTCTGCTGCAGACATTTGCCTGTGAGGTAATGAGCAGGCATAACCAGGGAATGTTTGGGGGGCATCGATTATCACGTTGGACAGGCAATGGGAGGGGAGTGTGTTGAGCGGACACTAATTGCCCTTATCCATTTCCAAGGTCAGGCATTGAGTAAACATTTTGGGCAGGCTTCCGTGATCTGCAAGCACAACTAGGCAGCTGATCATCGGGGCAGGGAACCCGACAGGTCCAAGGGAGGTGAATGAGATTGAGCACCTGACATTAAAGGCCCTGTTACTCAAAAACATCAGTGGTAAGGCAGTGCCTGTATGACCCCTGTGGCACTAAGAGTCCTCATGCAATCATAGAGTCAGCATGGTTACAGCAAAGCCCTTGCTGTCCTCAGAGAGCAATACCAACAGTTCCGTCCTTTGACTGTTTCCTATTTAACTTTGTAAACTGTTTTTGCTCAAAAACCTTTTGAGTTTGTTTCCACCCCCTTAAAGCTGATTTATACTTCTGCATAGGCTCTACGCCGTAGCCTATGCAAGTGGCCTATGCTGTTGTGAGCATTTATACTTGTGCGTTGATGTGTCTGCGTCGCTGTGCAATTCACCACCAAAACGTTAGTTGGCAGTGGGGTTTCTACGCCACTATGTTGAGTTTCTTTGTGTACTTCAAACAATGGCGACTGATACTGAGCGCATCAAGTTGGAGTTGGAGCTAATCAATGTTGAACAAGAGTTACTTTTATTCAAATTACTGCAACACAGGAAAGAGAGAAGACATCGGAGGAGATGGTGTGTACGACCATTGAACGGATTGAGGCAGAAGGAAGGTGAATTTTCTGTGCTTGTCCGGCCACTGAGAGACATGGACGAGGCAATGCATTTCAAATATTTTCGGATGTCGGCAGGTAAATTTGACGATTTGGTTCATCGTCTCCAAGTGATGCTACCAAGCGGACCAATCACAGTTGTTGCGGTCTGCGTTGCCGCGACGCGTAGTTACATTTTTGGGGAGGGGCGCATCAGGCTAAGGCTTAGGGTACGCGGCTACGCCGTACCCATGGTGTAGATTCGATGCAGAAGTATAAATTGGCCTTTAAGAGGCAATAACTATTACCTATTTATGTTGCCTGCCTCCATAACCTCTTCTCATATTTCTTTGCTCCTATGATATGAAATCCAGCTCCTCCAGAGTAATCTCAAATTCCTCATAAGACCATAAGACAGGAGCAGAACTGGACCATTTGGGCCTATCGAGTCTGCTCCACCATCCCATCATGGCTGATTTATTAACTTTCTCAACTTATTCTCCTGCCTTCTCCATGTAACCTTTAAGCCCTTACTAATCAAGAACCTATCCAACTCCACTTTCAATACAGCCAACGATCTAGTCCCCACAGCCATGAATTCCACAGATTCACCACTCCCTGGCTGAAGAAATTCCTCCTCTTCTCTGTTCTAAAGGGACGTCCTTCTATTCTAAGGCTGTGCCCTCTGGTCCAAGACTCCAGAACGATTGAATACACCTTCTCTATGATCGCTCAACCCTGGAAACATTCTAACTGAGCTTTCGTCATCTATGCTAGGGCCTTCACATCTTTTCTAAAATGTGAAGACCAGAATCAGACCGAATCACTCAGTGTTTTATAAAAACTCAGCCTAACTGATTGGTTCCTTGCCATTGCACTTTTATGAATCTAGAATGGCATAGTCTGTACTAACCCTCTTTGAACATCTATCATTTTCAACACTTTAGGGTCATTTATAACCAGATACTTCTACTTTCTTAATTTTTACTTTGTACTTCTCACTTTCAAAGACCTCTGCTTTCTTAGAGGTTTGCAATGATACCGCCATATCATCTAAAATTTTGACGAACTTCTGTAGATGTGCGGTGGAGGGTATATTGACTGGTTGCATCACAGCCTGATAAGGAAACACCAATGCCTTGCAGTGGAAGAACCTTAGGGAGAAGAAGATGGTGCTGCGACGCAGCACACAGCGGCCACTCCGGTGATGAATATCTGTTATTTGTCAAGTAGGATGCCACGCACAATTCTGATTTGATGGAGGCAGACATGAGAGCACGGAGGAACATCTGGTGAAACTTCTGAACTGCCTGTTTCACTGCCGCTGCTACTGTGTGATCCAGAATCTCCGGAGGAGAAGGCCTCGAATCCTCGGCTTTGCTTGTTGCTCAGCGGCCGGGGTGGGATCGAAGCTCTTGGCAGAGATGGTGCTCGGTGCTCAGTGTCGGAGGGTTGGTCGGAGGCTCAAAGTTTTCGGACGGACTCAGAGTCGGACTGTGGTCGGGTGCTTCCAGGATGCTGCATCGGCAGGTTTACGGCGCTGGAGGTTCATGGCAGGAAGAGAGTTTCTCCCTTCAACCGTCCGCGTGAGATGATGGGCTATCGGGACTTTGAGACTTTTTTTTACCGTACCCATGATCTGCTCTTTATCAAATTACGGTATTGCTTTGCTCTGTTGTAACTATATGTTATAATTATATGGTTTTTCTCAGTTTTAGTCTTGGCCTGTCCTGTGTTTCTGTGATATCATACTGCAGGATCATTGTATCATTTCTTAATGCATGCATTTCTAAATGACAATAAATGAGGACTGAGTGTCCTCATAATCTTAAAAAAAAAGAGAAGTGGATACAGCCCAGTCCATCACGGGTAACACCCTCTCCACCATTGAGCACATCTACATGGAGCGCTGTCCCAGAAAAGTAGTCCATCATCAAAGACCCCATTATACAAGCCATGCTCTCTCCTCCCTGCTGCCATTAGGAAGGAGGTACAGGAGCCTCAAGACTCAGTCCATCAGGTTCAGGTACAGTTATTACCCCTCAACCATCAGGCTCTTGAAATAGAGGGGTTAACTTCACTTGCCCCATAACTGACCTGTTCCCACAACCTATGGAATCACCTTCAAGGGCTCTTCATCTCAGGTTCTTGATATTTATTGATTTTTTTTTATTTGTTATAATTGTTTTTCTTATTTTTTAAATTCTTTGTATTTATTCTGAATGCCCACAAGGAAATGAATCTCAGGGTGTTAATAGTGACATGTATGCACTGTGATAATACATTTACTTTGAACTTCAAGATAATCCCAGTTTTTGAATGCTTTCATGTGTTGTTCCATTTCTGCCTATATTGCCTGTCCACACATTCCCAGCCAAAGTATTACATATTCTTAGCTATTAAATTTTCAGTAAACATTCTAAATATGCTGGAAGATGTCTGCATCCTCTAGGTATCCATTGTTGTCCGCACCATTTAACGTTTGTCCCAGGTTCACTTCATCTTCAAATTTTTGTATTTGGCGCTGTGCATATTCACTTTCTTTGCAAATGTGTAGTTCATGATGAGGATGGTCTGATCTGCACTGAAGCCATTCTAGGACAGTTTGCAATGGGATTGAGGTCCCACTGTGGTGAAGTGTCTGATGAGGACTGCCCGCTCTCTACCGGACAAGCATGACCTTGGTGCTTGTTTGCGAGTCAAGGCAGGAAGAATTCTGCCTAATGTCTCTGACAATCAGCTCAAGGACCCACCCCAGAGGAACCTCCATTTCCTTCTCCAGGGCATTGTGTGCTGACCACTGCCTGATGAATTTGTGCCCAGTGGAGTTCTTTTTTTCTGGGCGAAATAGTTTTTTTACAAAGGACTGATAGTGTGGCAAAGCCAAAATGATTGAAACATTGTTTTGCTCTACATTTTAGTGCATATATATATATACACACACACTAAACAGAAAGCTATTCTTGTGTCTATAACTTAAGTGAAATTATGCTTGTTTACGTTCGGGAAAAAATGCTAAAACTCAGTGACCTGTTCAAGTAAATACCTTAATTATTCTGTTAGCTATAATAGTCTAGTCCTTTTGAAGGACAATGTCTGAAAATATGAAAAATCACATGCTAAGCAGTAAGGCATTTTACGTTTAAAAGGAAAAACCTTGCCTTCAACAACCGTGGTTACTTTACTCTGTATTCTGCGGTAATTTTCTTGCACAAGTCACTTGGTTCTTATTGAGAAGGACCATTGGTTTAGATCATGAGTTCCCAACCTGGGGTCTGTGGACCCCTTGCTTAATGGTATTGGTCCATGGCATAAAAATGGTTTGGAACCACTGGTTTAGAATGACAATGGAGTTAACTGTCATTACATCAGTCCTGCCAAAGTGTTTTGGCGCAAAATGTCGACTATACTTTTTTTCCATAGATGTTGCCTGGCCTACTGAGTTCCTCCAGCATTTTGTCTATGATGTCAGTATAGTACATGATTCTTGTATTTACAGTAACCAATATTTCAGGACATCCATCCTCCCTGTTAGAGTGAGTTTTTTTTGGGTAGATGATTTGTTTACACTTAAATGACTTTGGCCACCAGACTTCTATTTGACAATGCGCTTTCTAAAAAGGTGTGAATACCAGATGCTTCTGGCACCATAGTTTGACCAGGTGCTGTAGTTTCAAAGACAGTATTATCTATATATATTATAAATATTAATTGTCTTCTATGTTAGCACGTAAAATGCCAAATAAATGTATTGTGGATTGAACTAAAGGCTGTGGATACCAACCCAGACATGTTGGCATCGGAAGGAAAGGATGAAATCCGAAGGTGTGATGTTTGTATGTAGCTTCAAAAGGAAGCATTGTCTATGCATTGTCTGTAACTTTTTAAGTAGCGATTGCCTTTGTGTTTAGCATATAAATATCGAGCCCACGTTGGGCTAGCAGACCTTTCTGCGGAAAGCGTCTGTGTCCATAAGATGCCTGCTGTACCTTGTTGTCTCGAATAAAGAAGCTGCTTTGTATCTACCAGTGACTCTGTCTCTCTGGTAATTTCATCCACACTACAACACTCACTATGGCAACATTATTATTTAAACTTGAATAATTCATATTTTGCAACTTACAATGACAGATTGCAGGTTTGGTGTTTTAGTAGAATTCAATTCATTTTTTTATAGGCCTGAATCCTTGATGGCAACCTGTAAACAATGGACTAGAGGCCACTTTTGACCAGAATCATATGCTGTACTAAAAGCAGCTGTTATAATCACAACTTATTGTTGAAAATGCTTTTTTCTTTGCTATGCCTTTTTCAATCATACAATGTTAAAATATCAACTTCCATCACAAATCCAGCGCCAAGGCATATGTATAATAGTATTAGTTTTTTTCTATTCTTCCTACCCAAGAAAAATAATAAAGTCACCTATGACATAGTGATGAGATTCCTGTTGTTGGGGAAAATATATTTCATGGCTCAGATTGCTTCCTAATGCAAAGGGTCCTTTACTTACAATCTTAGCTTCCAATTGAGACACCTTGATCAGCTGCTGTGGTACATTTGTATGGTTTCAGGCTCGAGTCATATGAGACTACAGTGAACTCCTTTTGGTTGCAATTTGAATAAAGCAGCTTGGGTAATTACTTTGTAAGGTCAATAAACTGTGACTGTGTATAAACCTAACTACAGCTGTAGTACTAATGACTTTTAAGCTGCCCTCTTTCGGAAGTTAATTCTTAATCTTCCTTTCCTACTCCAAACATATAAACTAATCAATTTCCATGTAAAATAACTGAAAGCCTGGATGCACCTGGCATGAAAAAAAGTTTAGACATGGAATAAAGCTTTGATCTGGAAGTTTCAAGATAGGACTGACCTTTACTAACATCCGCCACATGCGAAACCAATTTCCATTTGCTGCAACTTAAAATATCATAGTCAATTATCAAAGTTCATCTTTAGTTTTCTTCACTGCATTTCAAACATCCTTAAACATTCTTTTAAACTGCATGTGTCAAATGCCTCAGTGGTGAAGGAATAAATTGAAAGGGACAAGGAGGATGAGGGATAACACATGCAAACAACCGTTACACACACACTCTCACATACACACGAGAGTACGCTTAGAACAAAGAACCATCTTTTCCCAGACTTTCTTCTTTTAGTTTATTGATTTTAAAATATACACAATGGCTGGAGTAAACAGAAATTTTATAGCTACTAAATATTTCAGTTGCTAGCTGCTAAAAAAAATTATCGATCCCTGCACTCAGCCGTAGTGTGTCCATCTTAGCCACCAGGTAGATTACACCCAGCGCTTTGAAACAGATCATATTTTTATAGTTTGTAAAAGAAATATGAATATTCCTGCTCCATGCATTGAAGATTCCTCCCACTTGCTCAACTTATTATTGAGCATATTCTTGAGATGGTTATCATTAAAATAACTTCAGTTTAATTTTCTAAACAGACTACTTTGTTGTTTGAGCTCAGAATGTCTCAACAATACCTCTAGTGGATATAGAGTAATGCATTAACTCCATTCGAGTATGAAGTTCTCCTGAGGGGCAGTCTACTGGTTGGTCCTCAGGTGACTGTAAAGGCCGATTTGGAATCCACATAATCCAGGTTGCTAGGTTGGATTCCCTTGATGGAGAATGCCAGTGCATGACTTTGTTTAAGAAGGGGAGGCTGATGTACAGGCAGCAAGTACACGGCCCTGGGCAGATTGGGGTCAGGGCCCAGTAGCATGGCATACAAGGTGACTGGGGACCCTTCTGTGCTGTAGACCTCCCTCCATATTCACTGCCGTTGTGATGTGCCATCATCTCCTGCTATGTTCCACCATTGAGACCTTGGTTGGATCACTCTTTGTCTGGAACCTCTCCCTTGACTTTAACGCCATGGGTGATCCTACCAGGAGCTAGGTGCCAGAATGCTAAACTCCAGATAGCATCACTCTCGGGATCACAGAAACTCTAAAGCTTCTCCAGCTCAACAAGGTGACGGTCCCTGGAGAAGAGCTGATATAGTCCCATATGCAAGCTGTCACTAATTTGGTAGTCTGTGGTCTTAAAGCAACTACAGGATAGTTGGTATAGGGAACTAATATCTATCACACTCAATCAATAGGCAGCATTCTTCTGATCTTGGCACTGTTGGTGAAAAGGAGAGAGACTTTCTCAGCAAAACAACGCCATTCCTGAAGTGGAGATTGATTAAAGAAAGTTGTCTGAAAGGAAAACATTTGTTCCATTTCCCACTATTGTCAAAACTTACCACAACTTGAGAAGCAAATTAAGTTTAGAAAATGATCTTCATGTTCAGACAAGTAAATTTGCCAATACCTTTTAAACGGACTTTTTTATTATATCTTCATCATCATTATGTACCATGCCTTTTCATATGATATAGGTGATCATAGCCTTCCACCTATCTTCAACCTGAGACGTTCTAATAAGCTCTTCAAAATTTTTGCCTGTGCATCACTTGATGTAACTCAATAATGTCATGCGCTGCCGACCACGACTTTTTCTTCCATCATTTTCTCCCCATCACTGCACGTTGTTCGGGCTCTTCTTTCCTCTGTACGCATCTCAGAAATTCCAGCTGCTAGTCCTGATTGAAGATATCAGTTCTCTTCTTATTCCAGCTTTTCGCAATACTTCCTCAATTGTTACTCTGTCCTTCTACAATATTTTCATCATTCTTCTCAAAAATTACATGAGTCTCCCAACGCAGGCTGGGAGACCCTTTCGACCCAACGCAGGCTAGCAGCTCATTTCGCTGAACACCTACGCTCTGTCCGCCAGAGAAAGCAGGATCTCCCAGTGGCCACACATTTTAATTCCACGTCCCATTCCCATTCTGATATGTCTATCCACGGCCTCCTCTACTGTCAAGATGAAGCCACACTCAGGTTGGAGGAACAACACCTTATATTCTGTCTGGGTAGCCTCCAACCTGATGGCACGAACATTGACTTCTCTAACTTCCATTAATGCCCCACCTCCCCTTTGTACCCCATCCCTTATTTATTACTATTATTTTTTTTTCTCACTCTTTTTTCTTCCTCTGTCCCTCTCACTATAACTCCTTGCCCATCCTCTGGGCTCCTCTCCCCCTTTCTCTCTCCCTAGGCCTCCCATCCCATGATCCTCTCCCTTCTCCAGCCTCATATTCCTTTTGCCAGTCAACTTTCCAGCTCTTAGCTCTATCCCTCCCTCTCCTGTCTTCTCCTATCATTTTGGATCTCCCCCTCCCCCTCCCACTTTCAAATCTCTAACTAGCTCTTCTTTCAGTTAGTCCTGACGAAAGGTCTCGGCCTGAAACGTCGACTGTACCTCTTCCAATAGATGCTGCCTGGCCTGCTGCGTTCACCAGCATTTTTTTATGTATGTTGCTTGTGTCTTCCCTGATTTTGCTATGATATTGTCCAACATTTGCTTCTATGTGTTAGTGTGGACTGAACATAGGACTGCAAAACTGAGTTTCATTCCCATAGAAATTATATTACTCTTTAGTATCCTTAAGGTTGTTATAGCCGGGGTTGGTAATGGGGACAAGCTCCCACTACCTATTAAATGCTCCCAACAGCGTGCACCTCAAGTAGCCTCTTGACAACCAAGTCCAGCTCCTGGCCTTCATGTGTGGCTTAGCTACTAAGCCCAGCAGAACCATTTCAACTGACAGGAGAAAGGGAAAAGGCAGGATACTGGCACCTCAAAGCCAGTCACTTCGTGCAGATGGGGCTCACCAGCCATGGCTGGCAGCTCATCTAGGTGAAGGAGAACTCTGATCTCAAGCCTCCACTGCCTCACAGCTAGACCCACTCATGGGGAGGTCTTTGGGAGTAACTCCGAGGGGGAAAAATCCAGAGCTGGATTCCCTAAGGCAGTCCTACATCGAGTTCAACGCTGACTGGCAACTCCTGTGATGCTGCTGGTACCAAACTGCGTTGGTCTCTGCCATTCCTATGGTTCCATCAGATGTGTGGAGGGGGAGTTTGCTACATGGGCAACAGCTTGCTCTCCATACTGTACTGCCCAGGCTTATGTACCGCTAGGACACAGTATCCATGGTCAACTCTGACCGACGGAGGCCCCATTCACTCACTAGTATCTTACTCAAATGTTCAAGTGTGCACTTACCAATTCTAATTCTTCTTCAAATTTCAACATCAACCCTTTGGGCAGATATTATTGTGCTCCCTAAGTAATTGAACTTCTC
Source organism: Mobula hypostoma (assembly GCF_963921235.1). NCBI lineage: Eukaryota > Metazoa > Chordata > Chondrichthyes > Myliobatiformes > Myliobatidae > Mobula > Mobula hypostoma. The sequence goes on along the minus strand of NC_086123.1, from coordinate 11,036,558 downwards.
TGTGTGTTTCATTGTTTTATTGCCCACTTTCAGTTCGCATCTCTGTATTTCTTTCTTTTCTTGTATAGCTATTTCAATGTCCATAGTTGAACTATTCAAAAGGTAGAGGTAGAAAAAATTGAACTATATGGGAAAATGTGCAATAGGATTAACACTGAACTTACTTGTCAGGTACAGGAAACACATAAACTTAATGTTCACAATCCAGCTAGCACCAATGCTATTAAATGCTATAGTATTTATCCACTTCCTCCAATATTAAAAGTGGCTAGCAAAATTTAAAGCGGCTTGTATTGATCGAAGGAGAGGGTGCTATTGATTGCAAACAGTCGTGGGAATCATACCACAGGTTTTAAACATTTCTATAAAGCCATGGATAACAGTGAAATGCAGCTTTGGATGTTTTGTTGATATGGTGCAGAGAAGGAGAAAGCTCTTCCATAACACGACATCCATGTTATGGTGTTAGGGGGTATACTGGAGTTAGGATATAGAGCAAATATTAATTCAGCAGCAACCAATCTCCAGATTTGAATCTGGATTGTAGATTGATTTTGAAATGCGGCTGTGAAGAATAGACTCCCTGGAGCCACAGACTGGGTTTGATTGAAAACCAGGAAACACCTATTCAACTTGAAGACTGCATATGCATGAATGTAGCTAGAGGGTGACCACGCTGATTAATGTTCATTTTCAGTGTCTGGAGTGTGGATGCGAAGAAGAAGGTGTTAGACAATGATATGTAATTCAAAGGAAGCACTGTAGATGCATTCCAACTATAGAATCCTCCTGCTGTTATCTCTGATCTTTAGCATATAAAAATGTAACGTAATATTGGGTCATACAGGCCTCTTCTTCAAAGAATGTCTCGAATATGTTGCCTGCCGCTAATTTTGGATGAATAAACATATCTCTATCTATGAGCATCAGTGTCTCTCTGGTGCCTTTGTTCATGTCACAATAATGGTAACTGGATACCTAATCCCAACTTCAGGCACAGAACTTCCTGTAGAATCTAGAAAATGTTCTACCTTTCCTCACACAAATTCTACATGGACTTGTATAAGGAAATTCTACTCCAGATACATCCACAAAAAAATCTTGTTTTGTACAATGTTTATAAAATGAATTCAATGTTCATTCATTACTCTCACGTCATCTTGGAATCAAAGTTTATCTAAAAGGTATCTTGATATGCATTGTACCAATGGCACAATGTAATGATGTAGTCCATTCTTTCATCAGAGTTAACACATTCACAGTCAGAGGAAGACTTGATTCACCACTTTAGTGATCATGACAACGTTGCTCACATACTGTTGAAAACCTGTTTAGAATCACCCATTTCCTTTGAAGAATGGTGTAAGTTAGCTCTGAGTCTTGAATGAATCAGAATCAGGTTTAATATCGCTGGCATATGCTGTGAAGTTTGTTAACTTTGCAGCAGTAGTACAATGCAATACATGATAATAGAGAGAAAAAAGGAAACTGAATTATATACAGTGAATCAAAGTAAATTAGTACAAAAATAGCAAGTTAAAAAAAAAGCAGTGAGTAGGTGGCAGAGGGGAAGAAACTGTTCCTGAATCATTGAGTGTGTGCCTTCAGGCTTCTGTGCTGCCTTCCCGGTGGTAGCAAGGAGAATAGAGCATGTTCTGGATAGGGGAGGTCCTTAATGATGGACACCACGTTTCTGAGGCCCTGCTTCTTGAAGATGACCCGGATACGACAGAGGCTATAGTGCCTATGATGGAGCTGGCTATGCTTACAACTCTCTGCTGCTTACTTCAATCCTGTGCAGTAGCCCACTCATACCAGACGGCAATACAGCCAGTTAGAATGGAGAATATACCAGTCTCCATAGTACCGGTAGAAAATTGCAAATTTTTTTGTGACATACCAAATCTCCTCAAATTCCTGATGAAACATAGACACTGTCTTGCCTTCTTTATATCTGCATCTATATGTTGGGTGCAGGTTAGGTCCTCAGAGATATTGACTCAAAGAACTTGACATTGCTCACTCTCTCCACTTCTAATCCCTCTACGAAGACTGGCATGTATTTCCTCATCTTGCCTTTGCAGAAGTCCACAAACAGTTCCTTGGTCTTACTGATGTTGAATGAATACCTTGTTTCACACAGGATTGCTTTAATTAGCAAATATAGGAGGTTCTTCTTGCTATTAAATATTGTGTTCTCCTTGTATGACTGCACATGATGTTAGTGTGTTGTGCTACTTGAATGGCCTGGCAACAAATGAGCATTGTGGAGGATTGACAGAATTGGCAACCTAGTCTGCATACCTCTGCCATGCTCCTGGCATAAACATCATCACTGGTCACTCCACCAAAGCTTCTTAAACATGTACAAAGTTCAAAGTAACTTCATTACCACATACTACCATGAGATTTTTTTCCTTGACTGACAAAAAAACTAATGTGCAAACGCTGACAAACTGTACAGATGAAAATATACTGAAAACGTGAGTTGTAGAAGAGTCCTTGAAGGTGAGTCTGTAGGTCGTAAAATCAATTCGGAGTTGTGGTCAGCAGGGTCAGCAGCCTGATAGTTGAAGGGTAATAACTGTTCCTAACCTAGTGGTGTGGGAGTTGAGGCTTCTATACCTCCTGCCCGATGGCAGAAGCGAGAAGACATCATGGCCTGGATGGTGGGTGTCTTTGATGATGGATGTTGCTTTCATGTAACAGGTATCAGTGATAAGGGGGTCTTTGCCTATGATCCACCGCCTTCTGCAGCCTTTCCATTTGCTGTTCCAGGTTAATAAGAGAAAGGACGAAGAGTACTGCACACACGCATTTCACCCTGAATTCATCATGTTGCTCTTGTTAATTGTTAATTATAGAGAATCGGAAGCACTTTGTGCAGAGACTTTTAAGTTTATACTGTATTGCAAATCACCTTGGACTCATCTTGTCTCCAACTTCTATCTGTGAGATACCATTCTTGAGCAAGAAACTTGCTCACCAGCCCCAAGACTTGATGAGCTCTGACATTAACACTGAGGGCCTTATTGTCCCCTAGATTCTCATTCTCAAACAGATGCAACAATGATGAAGATTTGAATCTATTGATCGCATCATAATTATAGTCGTAGTCATAGTCATACTTTATTGATCCTGAGGGAAACTGTTTTTCGTTACAGTTGCACCATAGATAAATAGTAATGAAACAATAAATAATTAAATAGTAATATGTAAATTATGCCAGGAAATAAGTCCAGGACCAGCCTATTGGCTCAGGGTGTCTGATCCTCCAAGGGAGGAGTTGTAAAGTTTGATGGCCACAGGCAGGAATGACTTCCTATGACGCTCTGTGCTGCATCTCAGTGGAATGAGTCTCTGGCTGAATGTACTCCTGTGCCCAACCAGTACATTATGTAGTGGATGGGAGGCATTGTCCAAGATGGCATGCAACTTGGACAGCACAGAATCAGATATCGTAAGATTTGTTAACTTTACGGCAGTAGTACAATGAAATACATGATAAATAGAGAGGAAACTGAATTACAGTAAGTATAAACTTGTCTATTAAATAGTTAAAATAAGTAGTGCAAATAAAGAAAGAAAGAAAGCAGTGATGTAGTGTTCATAGGTTCAATGTCCATTGATAAATCGGATGGCAGGGGGAAGAAGAATTGATATCAAAAAGGTTATTAACTCTTCTTTTCCTTTATTATCTTTCAATAAAGAGTTTCAAAGATCATATCTACTGGATTAACCTTCTGGTCCAAAGTTTTAAACAATGCATCTCAACTATATTTCACATAACTTTTCAAAAGTGAAGTCTTCACATTAAATTATGAAATTTATACAAGTCTTTTAAAAATAAAATTGTTTGAAAATATGTTCAGTCATATTGTCATAGAGCACTACAGCACAGAAACAGGCCCTTCAGCCCATTCAGTCGGTGCCAACCTGTTTTGCTGCCTAGCGCCATCCAGACCATAGCCCTACAACCCTCTCATCCCTCTCATCCTTGTACCTATTGAAACTTCTCTTAAATGTTACAATCAAACCGCCATCTTCCACCTCCAATGGCAGCTCATTCCATACTCTCATAACACTCTGAGTGAAGAGGTTTCCCCTCAGATTCCCCTTAATCAGATCACCTTTCACCCTTAACCTATGACTCATCCACCATCAGGGGAATAGCCTGAATGTATTACTTTATCTATAGCCCTTATAATTTTGTATATCTCCCGATTATATATACCTCTCTATAAACACACAGCCACTCTCAATCTCACATTCTCTGCACTCTTTCAAGTCGATTGATACTTTTCCTGTAGGTAGGTAACCAGAACTGTGCACAATACTCTAAAATCAACCTCACCAATATCTTATACAACTTCTATATTACATCCCAACTCCTACACTGAGTGCTCAGATTAATGAAGGCTAATGTGTCAAAAGCACTCTTTAAGACATCATCTCCACATGACACCATTTCTAGGGAATTAGAGATCTGTATTCCCAGAACACTTTGTTCCACAGACAGTAGCAGTAAATGTGCAACATTAACTTCCAAAATTCATTACACAATTGGCCAAAGATGAATCTCTAGACACATACAAAAGTTAATATCGGAAAGTCAGGATCTGACTTCTAGTGTAAAAATTGCTCCATATAAAGCATTGTAACTCAACTGTGGTCCATGGACATGGAAAGTGCCAAGTTCAGCACATGATAACCGTACAACATCCCCGTCACACCAGATACCTCCTTGACAGCTCAGAGGAATTTCCCTTAAAGCTTACAGTGTCTTGGACATTTGACATTTTAGGAGTTGATAGGTTATAATTTTATTGGATTTCTTTGTTTTTATTTTATTTGTATAAAAAAGACATTAAAGTAGAAAATAAACTACTTTTAATTTAAGCGCGCACAAGTTATGAACCCATGAACACTACCTCACTTTTCTTTTGCGTTCTTTTTGCAGTACTTATTTAATTTAATTTTTATATATACTTATTGTAATTTATTTTTTAAATTATTATGTATTGCAATATACTGCTGTTGCCAGAAAACAAATTTCATGGTGTATGCCAGTGATATAAAACTCGATTCTGATTATTTAGGAAATCAGAACCAAAAATATAGGTAAAAATGATAGGTATCTGAGTGGCCAAGGCACCAAGGGTTATGGTGAGAAGGCGGGGGAGTGGGACTAAATGGGAGAATGGATCAGCTCATGATAAAATGGTGGATCAGACTCGATGGGCCAAATGGCCGACTTCTGCTCCTTTGTCTTATGGTCTTACGATCTTATAAGCTGATTGTAGCCTCTCCATGGCAATTTTGACATGGAGCTGCACAGGAAATAAAGGTCAAGGAAAGAGCTGGAAACCTGCCACCCCACAAGAACCAATAGTTTGACCAAGTTACCCTCTGATGTAACCTTTCAGCAATACCCCGATCCTTCTTAGTGTATCCAACAGAAGTAATTGGCCCATATCTAGTTTCCTGATTTCATAATTACTCTTGATCAATTAAGAAACAAGTTTTCAAGTAACTGAACTATTCAGATACATTATTGAGTTAACCTGGACAACAAAAGTGTTAAAAAAAAATCAGAAAAAAAACCCACAGGACCTGAAAATCTGAAATGGAAGCAGAATATCCTGGAAACAGCAGATCAGGCAGCATCTGAGGAAGGAGAAAAATAGTTAATATTTCAGACTGAAGAATTATCATCAGAATGAGGAAAATGGAAAAACAAAACAAATTTACTTTGAATTGTAGAGAGAGTCAGGGAAGAATCGGGGAATATCTGGAATAGGGAGATCCAGTGCTTTCTTTGACGATACCATTGTTTACAGTGCTGTCTGGTGCTTTAAACTTTAGATTCATATTTAACTCCAAAAGTCAACATTGCTTTGAAATTAAAACTTTGCTAATAGAAAATTGAAAATAGAAATAAGTAAATAAAATCTTTATTTATCTTTATTTTTTAATGAATTATCCAATGCCTAGAAGCAAGAACATTGTTTATTTTGAACATAGAATAATGATCTTGAGACTTCAGAGAGCAAAGCACCGACATACTCAGCTATCCTCCTCTCAGCTCTGGCTTTAATTCCTAAGAGTGCAAATAAATTCAGCATTTGATTTGATCGTGCACTTCTCTACATTGCTCTGAAGTCACTGGGTGGAGTTCATAATCAAAACCACTTCACTAATATTTCTTTCTCCTAGCTCTGAGGTAAAGCTCATAATGAAGTTATGTCTGTTTGAGAAAAAAAAACTTGATATTTTCTGGAGGAAGACCATCTGAAATCTTTATAATTTGAATTGATTAGTTGCTTGAAAAGTCAGTTTATTCACCAGCAGTGCAACTTTAACAGTATCGTTCACCCATTTCATACAGTAATTCATTGACTAAAGCTATTATTATGCACATCACATGCAATTAACAAGAAATAATATTTGCAAAAAGTTAATTATGGTTTATGCTTTACCTTTTGTAGCAGCAAGTAAGTCGCTTCTGACTTTGACGAAAAGATCTTGGATCTGCGTGAAGATTTGGTGCAAAATCATTCGACTAGGCCGCACACCTACTATTCACCCAGGGCTTTACTCCAAATATAATCAGCCAGGTCACATATATTTTACATTATCTGAACTCCAGCACTTGAAATGTAATTTGGTGGCTTAGGCAGAATTTAAGTAGTAACAGTAAGTAAGCATTTTCATCCATAATTAAGACTAGGCATTCTGTTGTGTACACAGATTTCACTACCAGTTTTTGTCAATGAGCAACAATTTGTCTGCTCCTTGCTTTAATTCCATTTGTTACTATTAATGACTCAGGAAAGCCTTCAGAAATACCCTTCAAATTGCAGGAAATTGCATCTGCAGACATCTAACGATAGGTTCCTCTCAAACCTAATCTAATGGACTTTTCCATGTGCACTATTTTAAAACACTTTCACCTAGTATTACACATCGAACGTGTTTTCTTTTGAAGCATGCAGAGTAATAGCTGTATACTCAGTCACAATTGTTAATTGTCCACAATAATCCCATCTGAAAATGATTAAATGCTTGCATTGGGTCTTTAAGGCACCAGACAATGCATAGTTCATATTGCCCTTGCAGTTTCCTGTCACTCAGCATCCGATGCAGTTTTAACGTAAAGCCTTACAAAACACATTTTCCATCAGCCAAAGCACGATGCACTACTCACACAGCAAGCAAGGACTAATGCAGCTGAGGAACTGATTTGCATTACCCTCAGCTTAGAAGTTAAATGGAATCTTTTCCTCTGGGTCTTGAGACGATATGAAGCATTGCTTTACTGTGATTGCATAGACCTGTGCCAATGCTCTTTGGTAAGCAGCTAGTGTGGGATTGGATAATATATAAAATAGCCTATGCAATCTTTTCCAGAGGAACCAACCTTTTTACTCTTTACCAATTTGACTCATTTAGGACCCTCATTAAAAGGGAATTTGCAGAACTTACATACAGATACTCCTGCACAGTTAAGTTTGAAGAACAACATGCTGCTTTATCAGGCTACTTTACTTCTGATTTCACTTCATGCTGAGTATTATATAAAGCTTATGTTTTATAGAGAAACTGCATAGCAAAGTGAAGATTAAGCATCAAAGATTAAAAATATTATGGGTTATATTTCCGAACATGGTTATGTCTGAAAAAAGACCTCAGAATGCACTTCTCCTTGTCTTAGGCTGGCCAATTCATGAAAGAGATAATGACATACTTTGTGAAAAGTATTTTGTGAAATACTGTGGGGCAAAATGAATGTTCCATTATTCTGAACTCTTTCAGAAGGGGGTAAGGAAATTTGTGGAAAATTGGATGCCGGTTGAGATGTCAGTGCAGTTGCAAGTATACACAGACCCATGCAGTATATGCACGCGCACAGCTGGAACAATTTGCAAGACTGGCTAGTGGCTGATGATCAACAGAACAAAACTGTATGGAGCAGTGCTTGAGTGTATGAAAACCCTGGCCAAACATCTGCATTTTCTGCAACAATATACATAATGAGTAGTATTTAAGTAATTATTGTAGTTGGAGTGCATATGAAGTTGTAATTATGCACTGTTCTCCTGCTGGAGTACGAGACTGGAAGAAACAGATAAATGTCGAGATGTAGAAATGAAGGAGACAAATATGCAGGGAATAAACGTGGTTAAGCTCCAGACTTTTGAAGGAGCAGGCATCACGGTGCAGTGAAAACAATCAATGATGAGCAAGATACCCAGATTAGCAACCTAGGATATAGGAGCAGAATTAGGCCATTCGGGCCATCTAGTGCTCTGCCATTCAATCATGGCTGATCTATTATCCCTCTCAATCCCATTCTCCTGCCTTCTCCCTGTACCTTTCGGCACTCTCACTAGTCGCGAACCTTAGAGGAGTGTGGATGAGACTGAATGCAATCAGATGGGAGGTGCCAGCTTTGCTTTTAAATTAACTTGCAAGATATGATTTTTACATTCATTTTTCAAGATCCATACATTGCAGAATTGATGCCTCATCCCAATTGCCTTTGAGAAGGTGGTGGTGATCCAGATTCCTGAATGCACTATCTTCAAGATACAGTTACTCCAAGGACCTATCTGAATTACGGGTTGAGATTTCGAGCCAGAGGCTGGGTAAAAGAAGGACCAGAATTACCTTTCCTTTCTGAGGTCCTTTAAAGTATGGAGGCCTCTCCTTCACATGTTCTACCAGCCTGTTAATGCCAATACAATCTTCTATGTGGTGGTGTGCTGGGGCAATGGAATCAACATGATGCCAACCGGCTCAATAAACTGATTAGAAAGGCTGGTTCTGTGTTAGGAATCAAACTGGACACACTGGAGGCTGCGATAGAACAAAGGACCCGACACAAGATCCTGGCAATTCTGGACAATGTTTCTCACCCTCTGCATGCTACCTTGGCTGAACAGAGGAGCACTTTTAGTAATAGACTAAGACAACTGTACTGCTCCAAAGAGCACTATACGAGGTCATTCTCACCCTCAACCATTAGGCTCTATAATGAGTCAATCTATAGCCAGGGAAGTGATGATCCCCTCCTGTTAGACTGTTCGAGGTAACTTGTTTTTTATTTTTTCTACTTCTCTTCTAATATTTATATATCTGTGCATTTGTAATTAATGCTACTGTGACTTCCTTTGGGATCAATAGAGTATCTACCAGTCTATCTAATGACGCTATGCCAATGTATTTCCAAGTCAAGTTGATGACTCTCTTAATCCTTCACACGGCTTCACTTATTACCTGCCAGCTTGTACTTCTTCTCACTTCTCAGAGGATCATCACTTAATTGTGGTGGAGAGGTCTGTGAGTTCCTGAGATCGCAACAGTGATGTCATCTGGAACTCAGCTCCTGGTAGAGTCTCCCATGACAGTAAGGTCAAGAGGGAGTTTCCAGACAAAGGGCAACTCAACCAGGACCACAACAGTGCAGCTGACGGAAGATCTTACCACATCACAATGGCAGTGAAGGAAGAGGAAGGTTGTGGAAGTGAAGGGTCCCCATGCCACGAGACCCTGACCCTGGTCTGTCAAGGACAGTAGTAGTTGCCTGTACATCAGCCTTCTCATGTTAAACAAAGTCATGCACAGATGTTCTCCATTGAGGGAACATCTTTTAGGAGAACATCCTACTTGACTCAAGTGATTGAATTACCACTGTGATTGCATGATGAGTAGTTTTTGGGGTACTGCAAGTCTGTGTCTTTACTGCTGCTTTGCTGCACACTTGAGTGCTCGGTGGAGAGTGCTGATGCTTTTTTGCTGGTGGAGGTTAGGGGAGTCATTGCCTTGCTGCTGCTTGTGTCTGGGAGGGGGGAGTTGGGGGGTGCTTTGGGGTTCTATCATTTTAACTGTCATTCATTCTTTGGGGCACTCCTCTGTTTACATGGATGTCTGTGAAGAAAAAGAATTTCAGGATGTATATTGTATACATTTCTCTGACATTAAATGCACCAATTGAAACCTATTGCTACTCCTTCCCATCCCCCACTTTCTTAACCTTCACACTTACTTTCCTAATTCTGATGATAAATGATCGACAAAGCATCCTGATGAATTCATGATGGTTTCCTCCAGCATTCTATGCAGGCTGGTGTCCAGCTTGGAGGCGATCTTTCAGATACTAGTGTTCTCACGTGCCTGCAACCTTGTCATGGTGTCGGAGGTTGGCCAGTTTGTAGATGGTGCACACTGTGGTCATAATGTCCAATAAGAAATAATCATTTAGGAAATGGGATGTATTGCTCTTTGAACTGAACTCATTCAAGCAAGTGGAGCATATTCTGTCACACACTCCACCATGCCTTGTAGAAGCTGGAAAGACTTTGGAATGTCCCAGATGCATCATTCACCACAGGATATCCAAACTCCAACCTTTATGCAAGATCGACAAAGGAGCAGTAGAATTAAACAATTTTACTGAGTCACGTTAGCAACTGTCCACACCGGGCAACTTACAGCATGGGAGCTATGAACCAGGCCTGCCAAGATGAGGAAAACATATGCTCTAAAAAGCCCATGATCAAAAGAGAGTCCTCCCGCATCTAGGAGACCCATTCATTTCACCATGCAAACACGAGGAAATCTGCAGATGCTGGAATTTCAAGCAACACACATAAAAGTTGCTGGTGAACGCAGCAGGCCAGGCAGCATCTATTGGAAGAGGTACAGTCGACGTTTTGTGCCAAGACCCTTCGTCAGGACTAACTGAAAGAAGAGCTAGTAAGAGATTTGAAAGTGAGAGGGGTAGGGGGAGATACAAAATGATTGGAGAAGACAGGAGGGGGAGGGATGGAGCTAAGAGCTGGACAGTTGATTGGCAAAAGGGATATGAGAGGATCATGGGACAGGAGGTCTAGGGAGAAAGAAAAGGGGGAGGGGGGAAGCCCAGAGGATGGGCAAGGGGTATAGTGAGAGGGACAGAGGGAGAAAAAGGAGAGAAAGAGAAACAATGTGTGTATATAAATAAATAACGGATGGGGTACGAGGGGCATTAGCAGAAGTTAGAGAAGTCAATGTTCATGCCATCAGGTTGGAGGCTACCCAGACGGAATATAAGGTGTTGTTCCTCCAACCTGAGTGCGGCTTCATCTTTACAGTAGAGGAGGCCATGGATAGACATATCAGAATGGGAATGGGACGTGGAATTAAAATGTGTGGCCGCTGGGAGATCCTGCTTTCTCTGGAGGACAGAGCGTAGGTGTTCAACGAGATGGTCTCCCAGCCTGCGTTGGGTCTTGCCAATATATAGAAGGCCGCATCGGGAGCACCGGACACAGTATATCACCCCAGCTGACTCACAGGTGAAGTGTCGCCTCACCTGGAAGGACTGTCTGGGGCCCTGAATGGTAGTGAGGGAGGAGGTGTAAGGGCATGTGTAGCACTTGTTCCGCTTACAAAGATAAGTGCCGGGAGGGAGATCGGTGGGAAGGGATGGGGGAAACAAATGGACAAGGGAGTCGCGTAAGGAGCAATCCCTGCGGAAGGTAGGGAGGGAAAGATGTGCTTAGTGGTGGGATCCCGTTGGAAGTTACAGAGAATAATATGTTGGACCCGGAGACTGGTGGGGTGGTAGGCGAGGACAAAGGGAACCTTATTCCTAGTGGGGTGGTGGGAGTATGGGTGAGAGCAGATGTGCGTGAAATGGGAGAGATGTGTTTGAGAGCAGAGTTGATGGTGGAGGAAGGGAAGCCCCTTTCTTTAAAAAAGGAGGACATCTCCTTCATCCTGGAATGAAAAGCCCATGATCCCATGATCCTCTCATATCCCTTTTGCCAATCAACTTTCCAGCTCTTAGCTCCATCCCTTCCCCCTCCTGCATTTCACCATGCAATCAATTGGCCAAGTATGCAATGAATCCATTATAGTACATCTTTTTTTCCTTCAGCAGGTAACCAGAGAGGAAGGGAATAAATGAGGTAAACTGCGAACCATTATGAAACGTCTATCCTGATGAAGATTCTCCACATGAAACGTCAACTGTACTCTTCTCCATCCATGCTGCCTGGTCTGCTGAGTTCCTCTGGCATTTTGTGCATGAAATGTCTATCCAGCTTGGTACTGGTCAACTTGACTCTACCGGTCAATTGGTAGAGTTGGTCCAATTCAGTTTTGGTAAAGGGTGACCCTCTAACCCCCAAGGACGTTGATGGTAAGAAGCTTTCAGTTGCGGTACTTACTGTCAGTAATGTTTTCGTTAGATAGTTAATTCCTCTCGTTCTGAATGTGGTCATTGCCTGTACCTTTTGATCTCTCAGACTATCCCTGAATCTTTCCTTTGTCTTCTTGCATGATGGCAGAGAAGGCTTATTTTCTGAAGGGCAGTAAAGTTGCAATCACCAATGACCATCCCCCTCACTTATTGATGAGGAGCTGAAGATGGGCTAATGAATTCCCACAGCAATGTCCTAGGGTGGGATGACTGATCTCCAAAGCTCAAAGTAAATTTTATTACCAAAGCACAAATAGACAACCCTGAGATTCATTTTCTTGTGGGCATATTCAACAGATCTATAGAATAATAACGATAGCAGAATCAATGAAAGACCGCCCATCTAGGGCGTTAAACTAGAGTGCAGAAAACAACAATCTGTGTAAATACCAAATGAAGAAACAATGATAAATAGTCATAGTCATACTTTATTGATCCTGGGGGAAATTGGTTAAATAAATAAGCAATAATTATCGAGAACCATGAGGTGAAGAGTCTTTGAAACTGAGTCCATTGTCTGTGGGAACATTCAGTGATGGGGCTACTGAAGTTATCCCCTTTGGTTCAAGAGCCTGATAGTTGAGGGGTAGTAAATGTTCCTGAATCTGCATGGTGCAAGGCTAGAGGCTCATGTACCTTCTTCCTGACGGCAGTAGCCAGAAAAGAGCATGTCCTGGGTGGTGGGATTCCTTGATGATGGATGCTGCTTTCCTACGCTAACATTTCATGTAGATGTGCTCAATGATTGGGAGTTCTTTACCCATCATTTTTCAGTCTTACTGTTTTTATATTCTGTGTTTTTCGCCCAATCTGTTTCGCTTTTTTTGTGCGGGGGAGGGTGATTTGGGGTTGATGATCGTGTTGCCATTTTTTTTTTGTTTCATGGCTATCTGGAGAAAAAGAACCTCAAGAGTTGTATGCTTCGGCAATAAATTAACTTTGAATCCTTTCATCCTTTGAATCTGTGACAGACTGTGATGGTTGTTGACGGTGATAGTCAACAACCACAACTATGACCCCAACCAAGAGAATATTCATCCCTGATGTCCACTGATTTCGGTTTTCTCGGTGCTCCTGGGAGATTAAGATATTGGTGATCAAGCTATAAAACATATAACTATGCTTGAATGAACGTTCTCTTCTGCAAATGGATTAATAGACTGGTAAAAGGCTTCCTACATGTGGCAGTCAATTAAATACCTTCTGGAACTAGAAATCTAGAAATGAAACCCAATCCCATGTAAACCAGACGCCAGTTTTTTTTTTCCCAAATGGAACACAGTAGGTAAGGGTAGCTAATCAGTGATACAGTCTGCTCAAGGTCAGGGTGATGAACATGTAGCGGACATCAATTTTATTCAAACATTGCGTTTTCTGTGGTCTAAATAGGGCACCAGGGTGGATGTTGGGAGAAATTAGTAAGGTTACTGAAAGCTCTGCTTCAGCTTGTTGAGAAAGCAAAAGAAAGATCACATTACCATCCTCTGGTTTGGTGAGAAGAGTCACCTTCAGCAAGAACACATTCAAAGGAGGTAGGGAAATGAGACCCCCTGCCCACAAAAACCTCAACAGTGCATGCATTTATAATAAATAACTCACTGAAATCCTTGGTAGCAATTACATTATTCATCAAATATTTATTCTTTACAGCAGTTAGCATTTTGTCCTCTTTCAGTTCCCACAACCAAGTGCTTTTTAAGCTTCAACAAGAAAATCAATGAAAAGATGCCATTGGAAAAAAATCATTGTGAACTGCAAAATCAGAGGCAAAAAAAAACAAAATGTTTTGCAACAAGAAAACATATATAAGGCCATGCTAATTAATTAAAGTGCCACAAATTTTCCTTGTTTTATTTTCAAAACATTGACTTCTTAGTTCTTTTGGCATTTTTCCATAGGAAGCAATCAGCATTAAGCAAATTACGGGGAATCAAAAGGGAGACATTCACAGGCTTTCAGACAGACAAATGTTCCAAATTAAATTCTAAGGTTGGTGGTAAATCATTTTACTCCCAGCTTCATCGCGCATTTCAAAAAGGCTTAGCTTTTATAGCCATCATTTTTGTTCTGTTTGTTTCAGGCAAATCCCCAGTAAAATCCACAAAGCCTTGTCAAGAGCATATTAGGTTTTTATCTTTACGACTAAACATCTTTAGTATTCACAGATCTGCTGATCTCTTGTGGATGAATGCAGAAAGGAAATACCATGAAACTCTCACAGAAGGTGAAGAGCAGTAGGACAAGCAGCTGAATAGACTTCACTGTTTCCTCTGTTCAGAACCCGGCACTCATGGACATTCTGTTAAGTACACAATACAGACTTTCATAGTCAGTATTGTTAAAATGAAACACTTACAAAGTCACATCAAAGATAAGCGTACATTGAAACAACACACAAATGCTCTTCGATGCAGACTGAAAACAGTAAAATAATTCCGTATTTATCTATAGATTCTTCCTTTGAACTATGGAATAATTGTAAATCATCAGTTCAGATCTTTGAATGACAGTTATATCTGCACAGATTGCATATCCTACTACCTACAGATACAAACATGGTCAAGTTGAAAAAAACATTCTCAATCAAAGCAGAAAATCATAGCTGCTGAACTATTTGTCTCATATATAATTTAGTATGCAGTTTTTAAACTTATTTTTAGTCTTTCTCATCCCTTTCCCAAGAGCCTCTTGCCCACAACAAGCTTCCTTTAGAAGTCCAAGGCAGTGGTCGGCAGAGCCATCATTCTGTGTCGCTCTGTGATCAGTTAACTGGAGATACACTTGTAGCAAAATAGTCAGTGGCAGCTTTCCCAGCCCAGGGGATCAAGAGTCGTATTATCAGAAGGTGCCCCATCCGGCTGCAAAACCTAACAGCTTTCTTATCAACGGCAGTGCAGTATCTGAGGTTAAGAGGCAGCTAGTTTCGTGTTCCAGCCCCACAAAACGGAGACTTGACCTCAGATGCGATTCTGATTTATTTATTTATCACACGCACATTGAAACATGCAGCGAAATGTGTCGTTTGCGTTAACAACCAACACAAGGAAGTGCTGGAAGTAACCGGCCGGTATGGCCATGGACTCTGGCACCAACATGACATGCCTACAATATTCAGCAAAACAATACAAGCAACAACAAAACAAAATCAAAACAAGCTCCTTTTCCCACCCACTCACTGAGGATCTCTTCTGATTACTACCATCAGGGAGGAGGTACAGGAGCCATAGACACACACTCAATGTCGTAGGAACAGCTCCTTCCCTCCTCCATCAGATTTCTGAACAATGGATCAATCCATGAACACTGCCTCACTATTTTTGCTCTCATTTTGCACTACTTATTTATTGTTTTGTGTGGGCACATGGCCAAGTGGTTAAGGCATTGGACTAGCGACCTGAAGGTCGTGAGTTCGAGCCCCAGCCGAGGCAATGTGTTGTGTCCTTGAGCAAGGCACTTAATCACACAGTGCTCTGCGACGACACTGGTGCCAAGCTGTATGGGTCCTACTGCCCTTCCCTTGGACAACATTGGTGGCGTGGAGAGGGGAGGCTTGCAGCATGGGCAACTGCTGGTCTTCCATACAACCTTGCCCAGGCCTGCGCCCTGGAGAGTGAAGACTTTCCAGGCGCAGATCCATGGTCTTGCAAGACTAACGGATGACTTTATTTATTTATTGTTTTAAATATATATTTCTTATTGTAATTTATGGTATTTTTATGCATTGCTCTGCATCGCAGAGCAGCAAATTTCACAACATATTCCAGTTATATTACACCTGACTCTGATTTGGAATTAATATCCCTGTGAATTCCAAAGTTCACCTGGCTTGGAACCTTGTTTGACTAGAATAAATTGCAGAACCTGCCCGGTATTTCAAGAGATTTTTCTGTGACTTTTAAACAGAGGGATAAAGAACAATTATGTTGGTTATTACAAGTTTTCTATCTTGCTTGCAATATATGAATATTTTCTTCGTTCTTTCCGAAGAAGAAACAAGAAGACACGAGAGACTGACAAAGCTGGCATCTGAAGCAAAAAAAAACTACTGGAAGAACTCAACAGGTCAAGCAGCATCTGTGGTAGCAGAAATGGTGGTGGATGTTTCTGGTGAGAGCTGTGACAGTACGTGACCCAACAGGTCGACCTTTGCCTCTGTAGATGCTGCTTGATTTACTGAGTATTTTTTTCCCAGCAGTTTGTTATTGTGACCAAATAAGATTTATTTTCTTTCAATGGGTGCTATTTTCTCCCCTTTGTTGAGCCGATTCAGAACATAGATAGATTAATAATTATTTAAAACCTTCAGTTAAATTAATAATTATTTAATACCATCTGTTTTCAAAATTTATTATAATAGATAAGAAATGATCGATATGTAAATATTAAAGGATATGTATTTAAGATAAGAAGGGTAAATTTTAAAGAAAATGTGCAGGACACGTTTTTTTTTCACACATTTATTTGTAGATACCTGGAACGGACGCCAATGGTAGTATTGCAAGCAGATATTTATGTAGTGTTTAAGAGGCTTTAGATAGGCAATGGGATATGCAAGGAATAGATGGAAATGACTCATGTGCAATGTGAATGGATTTAATTTATCACTGTGGTCAGTACAAACCTCTTGGATGAAGGGCCTGTTCCTGTGCTGTACTGTTCTATGTTTAATCAATGCTTTTGACCTCCAGGAAGTGGACACAAACAAGGCTGGGATAATTTAACTACTAATTTCCACTCTATCACCGTCTCTCTCTTTCTCTGCTGTCCCGCTCTCTGCTTTCCCTTCCCCCCTCCTGAGAATTGCACTACAGGGATCAGAATCTTGACCATATATTTTGAGCACCTGTCACTATCCAATATACCTTCTGAGTACAAAGACCTATGGTAGGTAGTAATTATTATAGTTTTTTTTACATTTTTTGTAATCTTAAATTAATAATGCTTTCAAATTTTAGAAATGTCTCATAAGAATTTTTTAAAATAAAAATAATTGGAGTTGTTCGTAGTTTTTGACTGGGAGAAGCATTCAGTCTTCGACAGTTCCAGCTGTACAAAATGACTTTTTTAGCATTCAAAGTAAGCTAACTGGAGGCACAGAGCTTCATGTGATCCCTTTACCCCGTGGTTAGTCTTATCAGCAGTACTAAGAGAGGAATCCAGCCAGCCTACCAGTAAATTATCACTGAACAGATTATCTTTTCAACATCAGCAGCAAATGCAGTGGGTTATTCCTAACTGTGAATTTCGTCCTAAGTATGTATTTTAAATGCACATTTACAAAATAGATTGGCAAATGATACCGTTTACCACTGGAATTATCAACAATTTCACAAATGCAGTTAATCTTTATTTTCACCAAGCCTGTAAAGTTGTCACTTTAATGTTGTGAAGAAAAAGCTTTCACTGTGGATTGAAAGTCTTTCTGTTGTATTCCAACATTAAACTTTTTCAATGCACTTTTTTAATTCCCGGAAGATCACTGGAAAAAAAAAGATTATGCACAAAATTGCTATGATGTCCACGATAAAAGCACTATCAGATCTGTCTTCCCTGCAATCACTCCATACTGAAATTGTTGCCAGATACAGGAATAAAATAACAGGCTGCTCTGAAACAGCTGGAGTGCTATGTACTTGTACAATAGAGAATTACAAAAGTAATTCATTCAATTTCTTTACATTTCAAGTCAAAATAATTAACCTCTGTAACTTCAGTCTCAGGACTCACACCATCAGGTTCAGGAGCAGTTACTACCCCTCAACTATCAGGCTCTTGTATCGAAGGGGATAACTTTAGTCAACTTAACTTGCCCCATAATCGAAATGTTCCCACAACCTTACCTTCACAGTTTGAGGATAGAGGGGAAGCCTTTTAGGACCGAGATTAGGAAAAACTTCTTCACACAGAGAGTGGTGAATCTGTGGAATTCTCTGCCACAGCAAACTGTTGAGGCCAGTTCATTGGCTATATTTAAGAGGGAGTTAGATATGGCCCTTGTGGCTACGGGGGTCAGGGGGTATGGAGGGAAGGCTGGGGCGGGGTTCTGAGTTGGATGATCAGCCGTGATCATAATAAATGGCGGTGCAGGCTCGAAGGCCCGAATGGCCTACTTCTGCACCTATTTTCTATGTTTCTATGTTTCAAGAGCACTTCATCTCATGTTCTCGATACTTATTGCTTATTTATTCATTATTATTATTTTGTATTTGCAGTTTGTTGCTTTTTGCACTCTGGTTGAATGCCTAAGTTGGTCGGTCTTTCTTTGATTCTGTCATAGTTATTATTCTATAGATTTATTGAGTATGCCTGCAAGAAAAAGAATCTCAGGGTTGTACATGGTGACATATACTGTGTACTTTGACAGTAAATTTACATTGAACTCTGAAATTATTTGTTTTTAAACTCCCTCACAGTTTATTCATAGGGAGAGGAGACGGGGAGGAGGAACGGGGAGAAAGAGATTCAGAATGAGAGGGGGAGGGGTTGGGAGATATTCAATAACAAAAACAGAAAGTATACTCAGGCAACATGGGCACATCCATCCCAACCAGTGGTAACATCTGTTATGTTTTGTAAAACATAAAACTAATTTAAAGAAAAGATGGAAGCACAGGGGAACTGGTTTTAAGTTTGTTCTTTACTTTAAGTGATGTGCACACATATCATGTGGTGGCGAAATGCCGTATACCATTTACATACTTTTACATATAACCCACAATGCATTATGTAAACAACAAAGAATGCTTAATCGAACAACATATTTATGATATTACTCAAATATTAAATACATAACAGTAATCTACAGTAGCATGCAAAAGTTAGGGCACTCCTGGTCAAAATTTCTGTTACTGTGAATAGCTAAGCGAGTTAAAGATGACACATTTCTTTAATATTTTAAGCAAGATTACTTTTTTATTTCCATCTTCTACAGTTTCAAAATAACAAAAAAAGGAAAGGACCCAAGCAAAAGTTTGGGCACCCTGCATGGTCAGTACTTAGTAACACCCCCTTTGGCAAATATCATGGCTTGTAAACACTTTCTGTAGCCAACTAAGAGTCTTTCAATTCTTCTTTGGGGGATTTTCACCCATTCTTCCTTGCAAAAGGCCTCTAGTTCTGTGAGATTCTTGGGCCATCTTGCATGCACTGCTCTTTTGAGGTCTATCCACAGATTTTCGATGATGTTTAGGTCAGGGGACTGTGAGGGCTATGGCAAAACCTTCAGCTTGCGTCTCTTGAGGTAGTCCATTGTGGATCTTGAGGTGTGTTTAGGATCATTATCCTGTTGTAGAAGCCATCCTCCTTTCACCTTCAGTTTTTTACAGACAGAGTGATATTTGCTTCCATAATGTGCAGGTAATTCTTCCCTCTACCAGTGAAATGTTCCCCGTGCCACTGGCTGCAACACAAGCCCAAAGCATGATGGATTCAGCCCCGTGCTTAACAGTTGGAGAAGTGTTCTTTTCATGAAATTCTGCACCCTTCTTTCTCCAAACATACCTTTGCTCATTGTGGCCAAAAAGTTCTATTTTAACTTCATCAGTCCACAGGACTTGTTTCCAAAATGCATCAGGCTTGTTTAGATGATCCTTTGCAAACTTCCGACACTGAATTTTGTGGTGAGGACACAGGAAAGGTTTTCTTCTGATGACTCTTCCATGAAGGTTATAATTGTGCAGGTGTCACTGCACAGTAGAACAGTGCACCATCACTCCAGAGTCTGGTAAATCTTCCTGAAGGTCTTTTGCAGTCAAACAAGCATTTTGATTTGCCTTTCTAGCAATCCTATGAACAGTTCCCTCGGAAAATTTTCTTGGTCTTCCAGACCTCAACTTGACCTCCATCATTCCTGTTAACTGCCATTTCTTAATTACATTACCAACTGAGGAAATGGCTACCTGAAAACGCTTTTCTATCTTCTTATAGCCTTCTCCTGCTTTGTGGGCATCATTTATTTTAATTTTCAGAGTTCTAGGCAGCTGCTTAGAGGAGCCCATGGCTGCTGATTGTTGGGCAAGGTTTGAGAAGTTAGCGTATTTATAAAGCTTTGAAATTTGCATCACCTGTCCTTTCCTAACGATGACTGTGAACAAGCCATAGCCCTAACAAACTAATTATGGTCTGAGACCTTGGTAAAAGTTATCTGAGAGTTCAAATCTCTTGGAGTGCCCAAACTTTTGCATGGTGCTCCTTTCCTTTATTCTCACTCTAAAATTGTACAAAACAAAAATAATACACAAATCTTGCTTAAAATGTTGAAAAGAATGTTTCATCTCTAACTTTGACTTTTGGAGATCTGTTCATCTTCTACTCACTTAACTATTCACAGTAACAGAAATTTTGACCGGGGTGCCCAAATTTTTGTACGCCACTATACGTGAGGTGCTATCTGAAAATGGCAACATCTATCATCTAAGCTTCACATTATCCAAGCCTCACAGAAGCCTGAAGTCACACATCACCTGGTTCAAGAACAGCTACTTCATTTCAACCATTCAGCTCTTGAACCAACCTGCACAATCCTACCCACTACCTCAGTATAGGAACACGATGGCTTCTCGCAATTCAATGAATTTTCTTTTCTAATTGTGTTTTTGTATCATTTATGTTAAAATTACATTTTGTTGTGAATATTGTGTCTTGACATGGCTGTGATGCTGCCACAAGGAAGATTATCATTGCACCCTGTGCATATGACAACAAACTTGATTTTGACCTTGAAATTGCTGAGGGTGCTCGACAGATCAGGCAGCACAAATGATGTAATAGTTCAAGACAGTGATCCTCCTAATACCTCAAATCCATTGAAATTCAAAGATTAGGAAACAAAAGAAGTTCAGATTTTGGGATTGTTGGGAAAATAGATGAAATCTATGAGGAAAACCCAAGGAAAACATTGCTTCTTCCCCTGGTCCACAAGCAGAGCTGTAAATACTTTTAACCAATGGATCTGGGCCCCTCCTGCCTCCATGTACCTTATGTCTCTGAGGGTTCAGGAAATCCATCTTTTGTGGTTTAATAAAAGATGATGGTGAGGATAAGCGAACAAAAATAGAAATGCTGACAGTAAGATCTCCAGAAGAATATAACGAGGGAGAGAGTAGTTAAAGGAAATGCTGATTCTTCAGAGGACGAGACTGAAGAATTCATATTGGGACATAATGAATCACAGGAACAAATATACTGAAGGCATTTTCATAGCAAAGAACACTCGTAAGGACAGTGATGTTGTGGGGATGGAACTGGACTCTCTCACGGTGGTGTCTGAAAAGAAGATGCTGTCCAAGTTGCATGCCATCTTGGTCAATGTCTCCCATCCACTACGTAATGTACTGGGTGGGCACAGGAGTACATTCAGCCAGAGACTCATTCCACCGAGATGCAGCACAGAGCGTCATAGGAAGTCATTCCTGCCTGTGGCCATCAAACTTTACAACTCTTCCCTTGGAGGGTCAGACACACTGAGCCAATAGGCTGGTCCTGGACTTATTTCCTGGCATAATTTACATATTACTATTTAACTATTTATGGTTCTATTACTATTTATCATTTATGGTGCAACTGTAACGAAAACCAATTTCCCCTGGGATCAATAAAGTATGACTATGACTAAACGATTATAGAAAATCCAGAGTTAAATGGTGCCATGGTAGCATAGCAGTTAATGTGAAGCATTACCGGGGGGGAGGGGCAGAGATGGATGGGGGTGATAACACAGCTGTGTCTCCACTTCCTGAGGATATTGAGGTGAGTGAGTCTCTTCCCCGCACCCACCCCCCCATTCTAACCAATTTTTAAAGGAGCACCATTGAGAGTGTCCTGGCCATCTGCATCATCGTCTGCAAGAATTGCAAGACATCTGACTGCAAGACCCTACAAAGAATTGTGAGGATTGCTGAAAGGACCTTATGCCGGGCCCTTAGCATTGTCAATGATTCCTCCCATCCATCCAACAGTCTCTCTGACCCCCTACCATCAGGTAGGAGCTACTGTGGTATTAGGGCAAGTACTGTTAGAAATGAGAAACAGCTTCTTCCCCAGGCCAGGAGATGACTGAACTCCCTGCCACCAGGAAATGCTAGCAGCATTGTACTGTTTACATTTGAACTTGTGACATAAAATGCACAAATTATTTGTGGTAACGTTACTCTGTATGTCGTGTGTGAGCTATCCGTACTGTATTGTGCACCTTGGTCTGGAGGAATGTCGTTTTGTTGGCGGAATACATGTATGTGGTTGAAATGTCAATACACTTGAAATTGAACTTGTAGGTGTGCTCAATGGTGGGGAGGGCTTTGCCTGTGAAGGACTGGCCAATATCCACCACCTTTTGTAGGCTTTTCCATTCTTGGCCATTGGTGTTTCTATAGAAGGCCATGAAGCAACTATCTTCCATAGTTGGGGGAAATCAACCAACAGTCTATGGAATGGTCACCCATTTAAGAGAGAAATAAGGAGAAATTTCTACTTGCAAAACTGTGAATATTAGGAGTTGAATATAATCAACCTCCAGGGAGACAAGCTTACAATCCACAGAAGAACTCAGGTGTTTGGGTAACAGACAGGTTAGTCATTGAAGCCAAGATTTATTGAGTGTTGAAGCTGGCTTGAAGGGTTACATAATAGAAACTTGCTCACATTTCTTATATTCTTAAAGTAAAAGTACTGCTAAAAACAGAGATCCTTCAAACCTTTCACAGAACAAATGATCATTTCTCAGATAGTCAAGATGAACCACCATTCGGCCCTCCCCGTCATCCTCAACAAGGGTGCTCCCCGGAGCTGAGTACTGAGCCCATTGCTGTCCACTCCGCTCACAGATGACTGCACAGCCAAACACCCGAATAATCACACTGCCCTAGTTCGCCAATGAGATGACAGTAGTGGGTCTAATAGCCAACAATAATGGGACAGCTTACAGAGAGGAAGTGGAAGAGCTCGAGGCTTTGTGTCAGGCAAATAACCTGTTCCTCAATGTCAACAAGGCAAAGGAGATGGTTATCAACTTCAGGAGAACGCACATCACTCGCACCCCTCTACACCAGCAGTGGAAACAAGCAGTTTCAAACTCCCAGGAGTGCACATCCCACACAAGCTCTCACAGTTCCAGAGCACATCCTACACAATCGGGAAAGCTCACCAATGCCGACACTTTCTGAGGAGGCTGAGAAAAGCTCGACTCTGCACATCTATACTCACGTCGTTTTACAGATGTGCAGGAGAGAGCATCCCAACAAGCTGCATCACTGCATGGTACGGAAACTGCCCTGCGGCAGACAGGAAGGCTCTCCAGCGGGTAGTCAAAACTGCCCAACACATCACCAACACCAGCCTACCTACCATCAAGGACATAGATACAGAAAGGAGCTGGAAAAGGGCCAGTAACATTATGAAAGATCCCGCCCACTCTCACCCAAGGACTGTTTGTCCCTCTTTCATCAAGGAGGAGGCTATGTAGCATCCGCATCATGACCACAGAACTCAAAAAGTTATTTTCTACAAGCAGTAAGGCTGATCAACACCTCCACCCGCTAACCCACCTCTCCCCCACTACTTCATCATTTCCTATTAGTCACCTTCTGTACAGTCGCTGTTGTGTCTAGCATAATTTTATGGACATACAATCTAAGTATATAAGCTATTTTCTATATTTATTGTTTTTTATAATCATTGCATCATTTATCTTAGTTTTTTTTTGTGCTCCACTGGATCAGGAGTAAAATTTATTTTGTTCTCCTTTACACTTGTGTACCGGAAGCTATATTAAACAATCTTGAAACTGTATTAAAAATGCAAATTGGCAGTTGGAGATGGATTGTGGCTATGACTGAAGATTATAAAAAATATTTTTCCCATGTATTGTGAAACTGGTCATTTCATGGAGGTTAAAATTCCCCAGTAACCTACATTACCAGCATCCCTTCATCCCTCCCTGTCTCCCCTTATAGAAAAAAAGCAATCTACAGATTTTCACCAGTTGTCTGGGTACCAGTGTACCAATTACCATTCATCCCAGTACAGAATGCATCTTATTTTAAAGGGCTTTTATATGACTCCTTACTTGTGTCAAATATGATAAATTGCATCCCCAGATGCACACAATAAAAGTTATGTTGGTACCCATAGGTTGCGCATTAATATTGATTCCAGTCAGAATTTGCTGATTTTGATTTGTTGCTCACAGTCCCTTTTGCCCAACTTCTCAATCCTAGCAACCTGCCTAACAAAACTGTGCCTACAATATCAACACCTGCCCTCACGCCATACCCACAGCAATATTTCAAAAACTTGCATTCGCAGAGAGCAGCTGGAGCTGAGACCAATCCTCTCCATGCATAACAGCCCATATGATAATGACTATAGCTCAGCTTGTATTACACAGCACAATGACACCGCTCGACCACTGTCTGTTTCAGGTCAAATCTAACCTCATTGAACCTACTATTGAAATTTAATAGAGTTTCAGTGGTTCTAAGTGCCAGTACCAAAGCCATCTTTAGTAATGATGAAAATATCACACTTAAGGACATTATGTACCATAATGTTTAATAGCTTTGCATGATATTTAAGTAATATGTAAAGCCGATTAAATATTCAGAGTATTTATTTACAACTTTTCATCAACCGAAGACATTGATGCTGAGTGGGGCTTGAAGAGCAGAAAAAACACAAATTATAGCAATTTCTTCCAAAGTAACTGAGAGAATTTTCCCCGGAACATACATTCAAATTGTGTGTGGGCTGATGGGTAAAGTTATGGACAATTATAACATAATGAATGCATAGGTAGGATTGATGGAATCTTTTTCCCAGGGAGGGGTGTCAGTCAATAATTAGAGGGTATGGGCTTAAGGTGGGGGGGGGTGGGGGATGAAATTTAAAGCAAATCTGAGGAATAAGTTTTTCACACCGCGGGTGGAGAAAACAGATACAGTGTTTAAAAGATACTTAGATAGAAAAGGCTTGAGGGATGTAGACAATATGCGCAAAGGGATTAGAGTAGACAGGTGTAATTCTCTTCATGGGTAAAGAGGGTTGAAAGGATCTGTTTATTTGCCATACAATTCTATTCCACTCGAAGTAGGCTGCCGTGGGTTTATTGCGTTCACTCTCCAGAAGTGGCTGCGTGACCTTGGCTTCACTAGAAGAGAGATCAAGTCAACCAGCAGGGCTGTAGCTGAGGCAGCAGAGAAAGGATCAGCATGGATGTGGACCAAGTATGTCCAGAGGGGCAGATAGTCAGACAGTGTATACATACCTTGCAAACCCTTCAGTAGTTGCATAGACACCTGAAGAGCAGACTATCTGTTGGATGGAAGTGACCAACAACTCTGATAGAGGCAGATGCCAAGTTTTTAAGCTCACCAGTGGGAGACGGTGCTTTAGCAGTGCTGGCCCACCACCTCGAAGGAGTCTTGATCATAAGCGGGCCGAAACTCCTGAAGACAGGTGGCAGATCAACTGATGATCCCACTGGTGATAGCACAGGCCAGTTAACATCCTAGTCCATGTGTATTTTGTAACTCATGACCTAATTAAAGCTTGCAAAATTCTTGTGGGGCTATGTAGGCTGGATCTAGGGAATCTATTTCTCTAATAAAGATTAGCTTTATTTGCCGCACGTACATCAAAATATTGAAACGTACAGCGAAATGCATCATTTGCATCAAATCAACACGAGTAAGGATTGTGCTGGGCAGCCCACAAGTGTTGCCATGCTTCTGATGTCAATATAGCATACCCACAACTTGCTAGCTCAAATCCGTAGGACTTTGGAATGTGGGAGGAAACCAGAGCACCCGGAGGAAACCCACACAGTCACTGGAAGAATATACAAACTCTTTACAGACAGAAGCAGAATTGAACCAGGTTGCTGCCCCTGTGTTGCCCGCTGTGTCACTGTGCCACATCCTTTGGTGGAGGATTCTGGTACTGGAGGTCACAGTCTCAGCACTTACCACCGAGATGAGGTGAATTTGTTTTCCCCTACTCACAAAAACGTGTATCTCTATCCCAGAAAGTTTGTTCAAAACAAAGACAGGCCGATTTCACAGAATATTAACAGTAACAATGAGTATGAGAAAGGTGTAGAAAGTTCTGTTGAGGTAGAAAGCTCACCATGATCATGACAAATGACAGAGCAGACTTGAAGGACAGATGGCCTAATTCTGTTCTCATTCCAGATGTCCTCATGTTCTTTCTCAACATAGTTTCTATCAACTACTTTGGGTCCTTATGAGTAAGGTCTACAATCTTTATTAATGATTTGAATAGAGATAGGTACTGATAAGACAACAGGTTTTTCATTGCATATATAAATCAAAGCAAAAAGTAAATAAAAAAGAGTAAAAAGGCAATGAAAATTAATTGATTCCAGGTTACCAATTTGTCTTTCTGGAATTTATTGCCATCTGTAAGCAGATCTATTCATTAGCTAAAGAGGTTTGTTTGAATATTACACTTTGCTGTAAACATCCCTTTCATAGCACTTGAGCTAATTATGTGCAGTCTATACTCTGTAAAGATTACATTAGCAACTAATGCAAGAGGTTGCATACATCAGAAACTCTCTTTGCAGGCGACACAGAACAACGCTTTACCCTGTCATGAACAACAAGAGGCAAGCAATTATTTCTTAAATATGAAAAAATTGCACTTTTGTGGATTTTCAGAAAACAATTTGCAAAAATAAAGCTTCTGCTCAATAGATGCAAGATGCAAAACAGAAGGTAGTGGGAAAACAGGTAATCCCATTTAATCGTGTATCAGTGAAGATAATCAGCTGTAGTCTAGATTAAATTGCATTTCACATTATAGAAATGATATGGCCACGTGTTTCACTTTTTCTTAATCTTTCCTGTAAATGTCTTACATTGTTTCTTTGAATACAATTATCTGAAGCATTTTCTTCAAAAAAAGTTGAATCCATGTTTTCTCCACAGTCAGCAGTTCTGCTGGGAATTTATCAGACCCATTCAATAATAGAGGCTTATGCAATCAAAATCGAAAATCTGATCCTGAGTAGGGAATGCAGTTTGGTACCATGGAGTGAATAGTCTGTTGATTAGTCCAAATGAAGTTACATTCTACAAAGCTGGATATTGTCACTGATTTCAATCTACTCAGAATTGTCATTACTTGTCATTATACCTCTGTCCCTTTCCTTCCGAGTAACAATTTAATATTAAGTAAAGCCATGGCTAAAAGGATCTAGTGCTTTCCTGGCTTACTTGGTGAATAAACACTTCTCGGGCTTCCAGCCAGGTGCAAGTGTCGATTATAACTGCCGTTTCGATGACAAACTTCACCGTCTTCATTAGGGATTCCTGATGAAGATTGCGGAGTTTTTCATCAAATCATTGGTTAGAATCGAAACTGTACCCGGCTGGAAGCCCGAGAAGAGTTTATTTGTCTAACCCATGGAAGATATTTTGTTTGCATAAAAATAGACCAGAATGTATAACTTCCTAGCAGGTTAAATGAAAGGCGTGATTACCACCGCATTCTTACTAATACTGACACCTAGACCCGGGCAATACTCAATTAGACATAAAGACACTGGTTTGAATTCATGGATGCCTTGATCTCTTTATGAAAACTGACATCAATTTGTATATGTGAAATAAGGATAATTTTAATCTAAATAGAAACATAGAAACATAGAAAATAGGTGCAAGAGTAGGCCATTCGGCCCTTCGAGCCTGCACCGCCATTTATTATGATCATGGCTGATCATCCAACTCAGAACCCCACACCAGCCTTCCCTCCATACCTCCTGACCCCCGTAGCCACAAGGGCCATATCTAACTCCCTCTTAAATATAGCTAATGAACTGGCCTCAACTGTTTCCTGTGGCAGAGAATTCCACAGATTCACCACTCTCTGTGTGAAGAAGTTTTTCCTAATCTCGATCCTAAAAGGCTTCCCCTCTATCCTCAAACTGTGGCCCCTCGTTCTGGACTTCCCCAACATCGGGAACAACCTTCCTGCATCTAGCCTGTCCAATCCCTTTAGGATCTTATACGTTTCAATCAGATCCCCCCTCAATCTTCTAAATTCCAATGAGTACAAGCCTAGTTCATCCAGTCTTTCTTCATATGAAAGTCCTGCCATCCCAGGAATCAATCTGGTGAACTTTCTTTGTACTCCCTCTATGGCAAGGATGTCTTTCCTCAGATTAGGGGACCAAAACTGCACACAATACTCCAGGTGTGGTCTCACCAAGGCCCTGTACAACTGCAGTAGTACCTCCCTGCTCCTGTACTCGAATCCTCTCGCTATAAATGCCAGCATACCATTCGCCCTTTTCACCGCCTGCTGTACCTGCATGCCCACTTTCAATGACTGGTGTATAATGACACCCAGGTCTCGTTGCACCTCCCCTTTTCCTAATCGGCCACCATTCAGATAATAATCTGTTTTCCTATTTTTGCCACCAAAGTGGATAACTTCACATTTATCCACATTAAATTGCATCTGCCATGAATTTGCCCACTCACCTAACCTATCCAAGTCACCCTGCATCCTCTTAGCATCCTCCTCACAGCTAACACTGCCACCCAGCTTCGTGTCATCCGCAAACTTGGAGCTGCTGCATTTAATTCCCTCATCCAAGTCATTAATATATCTTGTAAACAACTGGGGTCCCAGCACTGAGCCTTGCGGTACCCCACTAGTCACCGCCTGCCATTCTGAAATGATGTTATTAGAGCAATCACATAATTTGATTTTACATCAGTGTCTGTTAACTGCCAGGTTAATTAAGTTAAAATTGTCACCAGAATATTGGAGAACTCTTACTGGCAGAAGATCAAGTACAGTCCCACATAACACACAACAAGATTACAGGTAAAAAGCCTTTCACTTTTACATTGAACTTCACTTATCTATGACTGTTATGGAGCACTGAGTTTGATTGCCTGCTCACGTTTAATTAAACTGCCCCCTCTCATCCACACCCACCTGCAACACAACCAACGTTACTTATCGGCATGACCCAAGACTCCACTGCAAATATCCTTTTGACCTTATCATTGAATTACTCAGCATTCACATACGGATATATGTCAGAGCCTCAACAGCTGTTTCTGATAGTGCCTTACAACATCGGTCCCCAACCATCGGGCCGCAAAGCATATGCTACCAGGCCGTGAGGAAACGATATGAGTCAGCTGCACCTTTCCTCATTCCCTGTCACGCACTGTTGAACTTGAACATAGGGTTGCCAACTGTCCCGTATTTGCCGGGACATCCCGTATATCGGGCTAAATTGGCTTGTCCCGTATTTCCCCCACTAAGGTAGAGCGTTCCTATGAAACCTTTCGTGCTGAAATGGCATACAGTGAAGAAGCAATTACCATTAATTTATATGGGAAAAATTTTTGAACATCCCCAGACCCAAAAAATAACCTAACAAATCATACCAAATAACACATAAAACCGAAAATAAATAACACTAACATATAGTAAAAGCAGGAATGTTATGATAAATACACAGCCTACATAAAGTAGAAATAATGTATGTACAGTGTAGTCGGGAAGATTAAGGCAAGACCGATTTGTGGGGGAAAATAATCGGCACATACGCGCATGCGTACACAGGCGCCCACTCAAGGCTTCATGGTCATGGTAGTCTTTCCTGGGGTAAAATGTCCTGGGATTTGACTGCTACTTTTGTCCCTTAATTTGGAGTGAGAAAGTTGGCAACCCTAACTGTAAAGGATATGTTGAGGTGAGTTTAACCCTACTTGAACCCCCCTGGGCAGCCGGTCCGCACGAATATAGTCAATATTAAACCGGTCTGCGGTGCAAAGAAGGTTGGGGACCCCTGCCTTAAAATATGCTCTCTGGGTTGTAACTAGACATATGGAAGTAAATGTTTCTTATTTATAGTTGTTGTTCCTCTCCACATCTTGTAGCGCCTCAGGTGGTAAGCTTGCCATTTTTTTAGCATTTGGTCTGTTTTTTTACGAGGCTGAGTTGCTAGCTTAATGCTCAACCCAGCACGGATGGAAAGCACACAAGGAGCCAGCCCAATTCGAACCCAGGACCACTTGACTTGAAGCCTGCTGCAGATGCCACTATACCACCAGCCAGCCTTACTTGTAGTCACAGGGAGGAAATTCAAGAGCAGTTAAGCTAGTGTAATGCATCTTATTACTTATTTGTGAAATCTGCAGGATTGTAGTTTTTCACTAAAGGTCTTTGCGTAAGGAACAAAATGGAAACCTTTGAGCGAAACCTGGAGACTTTTCAGTTTGCCACTTGGCTAGACAGCTGTTCATTGTGGAAACTGTTCCATTTTTAAGTCAAACTATCTGACTTGCAGTTCATTATCTTTGACCCCAGCATGAAGCGAAATGGAAAGGTGACCAACGTGGATTGCTCCAAGGAAATGGAAGCATCTTTAAAGATAAATAATCCCATCAAGTTCCCAAATGAAACAAGATAGAAACATAAGGAAGATAATGCCCACTTTCAGTTGTTGCAGCACTTTCTGGAAATTCACAGGTAATTCCAGTAGTCCTTGCTCCCCAGCAAATTGCAGCATCAGGGATACACAATCCCTGGAACATTACCTGAGTCAAGGGTGAGACACCGACCTGGAGCACTGATGGAGATTGTCCATCAGTCGAAATAAATAAGACCCGATGCAGCATAAATCTTGCAGGCATTTGTAGGAAAATAAAGAAATACAATAGAATTTATGAAAACTATACATAACAAAGAATGTTTAGCATCTAATTTGCAAAGGAGGGCAAATCGTGCATAAAATAAATTTTAGAGAAAGCAAATTAATAATACTGAGAACATGAGTTGTAGAGTCCTTGAAAGTGAGTCTGTAGGTTGTGGGAATCAGTTCAGTGTTGAGGTGAGTGGAGTTTGGCGACAATAAAGTATAAAGTACCCACGTTGGTTCAGGAGCCTGATGGTTCTTGGGTAATAGCAGTCCCTGTACCTGGTGGTGTGGGGCACAAGGCTCCTGTACCTCCTGCCCAATGGTGGTAATGAGAGAATAAAGCATGGCCTAGATGATGGAAGACTTTGATGAAGGATGCTGCTTTCTTGTGGCAGCACCCTTTGTAATGATGGGTGGGGCTTTGCCTGTGATGGGCCGGGCTGTATACACTAGTTAGGCTCATGTAACAACAGTGATATTGCTCAAGATATTAACTGCTAAATTTCCTTTTTAATTTGAAAAAGAAAGTCAACATAATCAAAATCACTGATATTAACTTAAATAAATACTAGAAACAGAACCACTTTCCCTTGTTTCATTGATTGGATAGGAAAATATTTTCCTTACATCAGTCTAATCTAGCCCAGGCTCAAAAGCAGATGCTGCAGCCAGGAAACTTGGGCCTTTGGAAGATCCCTTTGGATCCTTGAGGTGCTCATCATGACGTACAAGGTACCACAGCGGGTGGAAGCAGTATGGAAGGTATACAGCTCCAGAACCTGGGTTTTCCATTGGAATATTCAGCTAACTCCTGGCACTAGGGGTGGCAGACGATCTGCCACATTTAACCGGCAAGCAGCATGACCTGGCGGTGTTCTGGAAAAACTGAGCTGCCCCTGAGTCATGGTAGTCCCTCTGCAGTGGTCCAAATGCAGGAAGTATGCTTGAGGTGCAAAGTCGATTCATTACTGCCTGTGGCTGTCTGAATTTCCAAAAACAACTTGAAGAGGCTGTTATTTTCCAATGCTTCTCTCTTGTTTTGTTCAGGTGACATTTGATTTTTATTTGCATAATACTGAAGAAAAACCTTGTAATACATATACGTCACCGTATATGACTCAATTTCTTGTGGGGATCCATGGTAGAATAATAACATAATAGAAGCAATCAAAGACCACACCAACATGGGCGTTCAACCGGTGTGCAAAAGACAACAAACTGTGCAAATACAATAAGAAAGAAATAATAATAATAAATAATAAGCAATAGATATCAAGAACATGAGATGAGGAGTCCTTGAAAGTGAGTCCATAGGTTTTGGGAACATTTCAGTGATGGGGCAAGTGACGTTGAATGAGGTTATCCCGTTTGGTTCAAGAACCTGATGGTTGAGGGGTAATAACTGTTCCTGAATCTGGTAGTGTGAGTCCAGAGGCTCCTGTACCTTCTTCCTGATGGCAGCAGTGAGAAGAGAAAGGGGACTTGAGGAAGAACTTCACACCAGAATGGAAGCTGGAATCAGGAATACACTGTCTAAGTTGGTACAGGAAACAGCAGGTACCTTCACAATATTCAAGTAACACACATAAAAGTTGCTGGTGAACGCAGCAGGCCAGGCAGCATCTCTAGGAAGAGGTTCACCAGCAACTTTTATGTGTGTTGCTTGAAATTCCAGCATCTGCAGATTTCCTCGTGTTTAGCTTCACAATATTACCTAGACCAGCACTTGAACTGGCAATACATAGAAGTCTACAGCGGGTTTAGTACACATGATTACTTACTAACTTGCTTAGATGTGTAGGCTGAAAACTAAGAGATTGTTGCTCACGAGGTGGATAAAATTTCTGTAGCCTACAACAGTCAGGTTGTCGGGGTGTTAATAACATTTAGTGTTTCTCTTTGGTCTGTCAACTGAGGTATTCCTTCTCCCCTAACACATGCAGCAAAGTGAGATATACTAATACATCTCTTCTATGTTTCAACTGCATGATTCTCTTCATCTATCAACCTGGAAGATAGATATATTGAAGCCCTCATGCATGTGTGTGCAGTAGACAGTGCTCTAGGGAAGAAACAGTATTTTTCCTTGCATGCACATTGAAAACAAGATAATCGTTTGAAGGCCAGTACAAGAAAATAAGCATGTTTTCCATTAATCGTTGCTTAACAAGCCAATAAAAAAGAGGTTAACTGAGGGTTGGTGCACTAATATGTGCTAAACTTATTTATGGCCAGTGTATCCTGAGGGAGAAATACATAGACATTCCAGTCTTGTTTAGATACTAAATTACTATAATGTGGACATTGTTTCATGTAAATTTTAGTTTTGATATGCTAAATTAATTCTTCCAAAGGTACAGAAAACAAAGGAAGCAAAAGCCATTCATGGCATAACTAGAATGTGGGGAATGCATAGAGTTGATGCAATTATGTAATGCATTCAATGTAACTATCCAGCAGATACATCACAGCTACCAATGATGCAAGATTTTCAGTGAGTCTGAAGTTCCTTTGAAATCGATGCTCATTCCTGGGAGTCAGAACACAAGAAGTTCTACACACAATGTTTTCTTGATTGCCAGGCAGCAGGGGTTGACTTGCTTTTTGTTTTTATTACTCTCTACTAAAGACAGTGAATTCTGACTGCTCAAGATCCAAGGGAATTTGCAAAGGGCTTGACAATAGTAATTTATAATAAAGAGAAACACACACTAAGTGCTGGAGGAACTCAGTAGGTCAGGCAGCATCTATGGAAAGGAATAAAGAGTCAACATCTTGAGC
Source organism: Mobula hypostoma (assembly GCF_963921235.1). Taxonomy (NCBI): domain Eukaryota; kingdom Metazoa; phylum Chordata; class Chondrichthyes; order Myliobatiformes; family Myliobatidae; genus Mobula; species Mobula hypostoma. The sequence continues at coordinate 11,002,851 of NC_086123.1, read as the reverse complement.
TGAGACCCTTCATCAATTTATAATGAAGCAGCTTTCTGAAAAGAACATCGTTAAAAATTCCAAGAACATGACCAACTTTGTTTCAGTTTTGTACCTTTGATCAGATGTCTTTGAACAAATCATCGTTACTTCCACTGAATACAAGACTGATTTCCATTTTAAGTATAAAACACACAAAATGCCTGTGGTCTGACCAAACATGTATCAGAGGCCCCTGCGTCCACTCGGCAATATGAATTTAATGAACAAAAGGAACTTCCTCCTCATTAAGACCTACCAAAGAATGAATAAAATGATCCAAACAATATGAACTAAACAACAACAAGAATCTTTCCTTTTTATTCAGATTTTCGGGACATAGTCATTGCTAGTGAGCCTGTTGTTTACTGTTCATTCCTAATTACCCTAGAAAAGCTGGTGGCAAGCTGCCTTCTTGAATTATTTCATTCCTCCTGGTGAAGCTACTTTGAGGTTGGTCCACCAGGGATTTTGAACTGGCAATGAAGGAGCCGGGATCTATTCCAAGTCTGGATGGTGTGTGGTCTGGAGGAGAACATGCAAGGTGTAATACTCTCTTCGCCTGTCTGTGATAGAGGTAACAGACTGGGAGGTGCTGTTGGAGCTATCTTTACTGCATTGAATTTAATAAATGGAACAGATGGCAACCATCGTATGAACGAATGTTTAGGATGCAGAGTCAAGTTTCTTAAACGTTGCTGGAGCTCTGCTCATCCAAACAGGTGGATAATATTCAATTACATTCCTGATTTTGCCTTGAAGATGGTCGAAAGGATACAGGGCATCAGGAAATCAATCCATCTTTTGTACTTCTTTTGTAGCCACAGTTTTCATAGTTGAATCAGCACACACAAAATACTGGAGGAACTCTGCAGGCCAGGCAGCATTTATGGAAAAGAGTAAACAGTTGAGGCTTCAGGCCAAGACCCTTCACCAGAACTGGAGAAAAATAATGAGAAGTCAGAGGAAGAAGGCAGGAGGAAGGGGAAGAAGAAATACAAGGTGGTTGGTGATTGATGGAACCTGGAGAAGGGGAAGGGGTGAAGTAAAGAGCTGGGAGGTTGTCTGGTGAAAGAGATAAAGGGCTGGAGAAGGGGGACTCTGATAGGAGAGGACAGAAGGCTATGGAAGAAAGGGAGCACGAGAGGGAGATGAAGGGCAGGTAAGGAGATCAGGTGAGAGAGGGAAATGGAAATGGGGAATGGTGAAGGGGGGGGCCATTGGTCCATTCCCATTTCTGTTCCTCACCTTATCTCCTTACCTGTCCTTCATCTTCTTCTGGTCTTCCCTCCCTTCCAGCTTTTTGTATGTGTAGCTTGGATTTCCAGCATCTGCAGATTTTCTCTTATTTCATAGTTGAATTCCTGATACATATTGTTGACATTATGAGATCAGTGATGACAATGAAAGTAAATATCTACTATTAGGTGGTAGGTGCTCTTTTGCCTGTCATTATCTGCCACACATTTGTACCACGATTGTATTTGCCATTTACTTGCCCCAGTGTTGTTGAAATCTTGCTACATAATGGCATAGACAGTTTCATTTTCACTGGACAATATCTCCATGAAAGGCTATCCTATGCATGGACAGTCCTCCTATTGATTAGTGCAGGCTTTCATAGCAACAAGAATCCTAAAAATTTCAGAAAATCTACGGAGACACAGGATAACGAAGATACTGGAATCTGGCGCAATAAACAGAAGTGCTGGAGGCAGTATCAACGGAGGGAAATAGTCCGTCGATGTTTTGGGTTCAGACCCTTCATCTGGACTGGAAAGAAGGAGGGGGCATAGACAGTAAAAGAAGATGGAGGGAGTGGTTGGAGCATGAGCTGGCAGGCCAGGAGGCTCCCTCTTTCCTTCCAATCCAGATGAAGGATCTCAGGCTGAGACATCGACACTCCATTTCCCTCCCTTGATGCTGCCTGGACAATGAGTTCCTCCAGTGCTTTGTGTCTTGCAGAGGATATAAATCCCCAGCTCAGCCCAAGAAAGTCTATGAACGTATATATTCTTTTGACGAGGTGTGTGGGCTTTGCAGGCTAAAGCAGCATTTAGTTGCCATGTTCAGGTGGTAGTGAGCGGTCTTCCTAAACGGCCACAGTCCTTGAGGTTTGGGCATGAACACACTGTCCTTAGGGAGAATAGTTCCAAGATGCTGACCCAGTAAAGGACCAGTGATACACCGCACCCCTTCTCCCCTCTGATTAGGTGTATCCATCCTTTCTCATCAAATACCAAAAACTAGCAAATAAAATACCAAAGACTCAAGCAAATTTCTCCGGAGTTATTCCGGGGAGTATTCTAACCGGTTTCAACACTGCCTGGTATGGAGTCTCCAATGCACAAGATCAAAATAAGCTGCAAAGGGTTGCTTCATCACAGGAACAAGACTCCCCACCATTGAAGATATCTTTACCTCAAGGACTCAAGGATCCACACCATCTGGGGTGCCCTCTTCTCATTACTACCATCAGGCACAGAAGCCTGAAGACACACTTAACATTTTAGAAACAGCTTCTTCCACTCTGCCATCAGATTTCTAAATTGTCCACGAACCAATGAACAGCACCTTACTATTCCTTTTGTTCATTATTTATTTTATTTCTTATACGTCTTGGACTGCATTGCTACCACGAAAGCGTGAATTTCATGACAAATGTTAATAATAATAAAACTGATTCTGGTATCTGCAACCTACTTCAGGAAAGAAGGTCATGTATAAAATGTGAAGGACAGCATTTGGTTTCATAAATTTGCTGCTAATAATAGTTAGATAAGCAACTAGGAGTATTTCGAAAAATTGTACCTAGCTATCAAACGTACTTAATGCTGCAATTAGTTCTTTTCCGGACAGAGGAACATTTAGATGGAATTGCAAGCTCTTGTAAAGTGCATATTCATACATCCCCAGAGGCCTATGAAATCCACTTGTAAAATAATATGTGTGTTTTTATCACCTGAATAACCACAGGGTCAATTTTCAGCTTGCCACCCAGTTGTAAGACTGGCACTATATGCTGGCACCCAATGACAGACTTTTCATTTGCAGTAACTTCAATGAGTTGAGAATTAGCTCAACACAAAAAAGGCCGAAGTACTTTGCTGATTCGTCACCGAGGCAGTGAAGGTGAAAATTACCCGTCTGTGACCACAAAATCCTTTAAAGAAAAAGCAACTGAAAATCACATACAGGACTGCGGAGAATAGGGAGAATGGAAGAATGAAACTATGAGCAGACAACTTATTTAAAAACAGAGGGGTTACATACACCTCATTCCCCTTAAGAGTGATGGTTTAAAGCTGGTATCTGGCATTTATTTATTAACTCATGTTTTACACTAGTTTTACACTAGATAATAGGCACAATCGTTCAAGTGCTAATCAAATTTTATTTTCCATCCTGTACTTCTACCGACATTCCCATTTTCCCACATTGTAGTGTTGCAAATCTTTTGAGGTGGGGCAAGGCAGTTAAATTATCGGAGTATAATTCCAGAGGAGTGGACTAACAATTGAGAGACCAAAGTTCACACACCAGCATGACTACAGAATTTGAATTCAGCTAACAATCTAGAATTTAGGAACGAAATGACTTCTTCAAAATGATGACCACAAGAATTCAAAGTACCAGAGTACATCCAGTTCACTAATTTGCTTCAGGAGAGGATATCCGACAGATTCACACATCTGGCCTGAACGTGACTCTTGATCTGTCAATACAATCTTAAATGCTTTCTGAGATGGCCTAGCAAACCATTTGGTTCAAAAGCAATTAGATAAGGTTTTGCTAATTCTGCCCAGATTACAAAACAAAAACAGAATAAATGATAGATATTGGCACCTACCATGAGTAGAGTTGGTGACTGGCTCTATCTCAGATTATCTTGTTGTGTTCATTCCTTTCGCGAGGATTACTTCAATATTTTGATTCAGCTTTGATAATTTGAGGTTTCCAAGTAGAATTTACAGAAGGATGCTTTGATTAATTGATTCCACTGTTGTTTTAGGAGAGGAGTGAAGGTAATATGTAAGACTGCCATTGGTTTGAACGGGAAGAATACCGTCAGCAGACCTCAAATGTAGATAATCAAGATTTCCAGATGAAGAAATGCCAAACTAATGTGTTCATATAAAGTCATCTTTACTTGCTCAATGGAGTTGAGCATATGAAGAATGCTATAATGAATGTTAGATAGGATTTTTTTTAAGTTATAATTTTCTGTTACCACTTAGTTGCATGTATTGCCTATCCCTGCCAAAACTGGTTTACTGGCACATACACATTTCTAACTGGCCTTCACATAAGACATTAACCTTCAATTAGGCTATTAATAAGCAAAGCTGCCAGGGCTGCAAGATAAGTCGTACAGTGATTGATGGTCATTGCTATCAAGCATACGAACATTAGATTAATGGTTCAAACTAACTTGCAGAAATACTGAAACTGTGCCCATTTCCAGACAAAGATCAAAGCAATAGCCAGCTTTAGAAGCCAGAAGAAGTTGTCTGTCAATCATTTGCCACAAAGAGAAGTGGATCTGTACACAACTGGCATTGATTATTTAACTCTTTGCCATTTTTTATTAATTTCAGAGCTGCCCTACATTTAACTGTCCAGTGAGGATGCTGTTGAAAGAAGGGAGAATAACGCAAGCTAAATCCTCTTCAAGGTCACAGGAGTCCAACCTCTGTCAATGATTCATTAAAAGGAACTGTGCAGGGGTTTGCCCATAGAATTGAGATGAATTGATGATTTTGCTTTTAAACAAAGGTGAAAGCAAATCTTGATAATTTGCATTTTACTTGGTGACAGGAAAACCCACTGCTTCACAGTTCTCAAAGATAATAGAACATAGAAACCTACAGCACATTACAGCCCCTTCGGCCCACAATGTTGTGCCAACCATGTAACCTACTCTAGAAACTGCCTAGAATTTCTCTACCGCATAGCCCTCTATTTTTCTAAGCTTCATGTACCTATCTAAGAGTCTCTTAAAAGATCCTATTGTATCCACCCCTACCACAGTCGCTGGTAGTGCATTCCACTACTCTGTGTGGAAAACTTACCTCTGACATCCGTCTTGTACCTACTACTAAGCACCTTAAAACTATGCCCCCTCATGTGAGCCATTTCAGCCCTGGAAAAAAGTCTCTGGCTATCCATACGACCAATGCGTTTCATCATCTTATCGGCTCACCTCTCATTCTACGTCGCTCCAAGGAGAAAAGGCCAAGTTCACTCAACCTATTCTCATAAGGTATGCTCTCCAATCCCAGCAATATTTGCAATGAATTAAACAGTCACATAGCATGAACTGAACTTATAGCAAACAAGCAAGATCAGTCTCAACAAATATCTATTTCCAGTCTTTCAATTAAGGATATTTTCTTTGTTAGGTTCCCTGGCATCAAAAGTACACAGTTTAAAACTCCCAGATGAGTCATTAACAGGTTTTTTTCCCCAAAATTTCTACCTCTTTGAGTGGAAGCATTAACTTGTGAAATATAAATGGGCTAACACCTCTGCTGATTATAGTGGGGGCAAGGAATGCAAAGGCAGATGTTAAAGATTCATATGTTAACAAACCCACAAGATAACTCCAATGTTAAATCCGAATCAGACTACTTGTCTGCCTCTGCCAATCTACAATAAGGTGCCACCAGCTCATGGTTATTTATGCACGTCCAAGGTAGGTTAAAACTAGTATACTGTCAGAAAACAAAATAAGGTGGCAGCAAAGTTAGTATCCATTTAGTGTGATTTTTCTGTCATATAATGAATAATCTCACTATATTCATCTTCCTCGTATTAGGTTGTACTGCCAGGATTTTATAATATATATCATAATATATTACCTTGTTTCTTACATGAAACATTTCAGTCTATTTAGAACTTTCTACCCAGCTTTTGTCTCATGAGAGCATAGAACAGTACAGCTCAAGAACAGACCATTAAATTTATAATCAAGTGGCCAACTAATCTCTTCGGTCTACATCATATCCATATCCTTCCATTTTTCTCACATTCATGTGCTTATCTAAGTCTCTCTTTAAAGTCTCCAATGTTTCTACTTCTAAAACCACCCCCAGTTAGTGTATTGCAGGCACCCACCATTCCCTGTGTAAAAAACTTGGCCCTCACATCTCCTTTGAAGTTACCCCTCTCACCTTAAATGCATGCCCTCTGGTATTAGACATTTCAATCCTGGGGAAAAATTAGACATTTCAATCCTGGGGAAAAGATACTGTCTGCTTTCTCTGTCTACAATATGTCCCTCATAAATTAATAAACCTCTATCAGACATCAGATCTCTCCTCACCCTCTGCCTCTCCAGAGAAAACAACCCAATGAATAAACCTTTCTCAGGCTTCCAGCTGGGTAGGGGTATCGATTTTTTTAATGATATTTCAATGACAAACTCTGCCATCTTGAAAAAGGATCTAGTGCTTTCCTGGCATATATGATGAATAAACTCTTCTTGGGCTTCCAGCTGCATGCAGGTATCAACCGTAACAGACTTTTCGATGACAGGGATGAAGTCTGCGCATATCTAGTCTGGTATTTATACCCTCATCTTCTGTCGCTCCTGATTGGTTAGTCCTCATCCAATCAGGTTTCCACTGTCCTACCTTGTTTACAAGCGAATTCCAGTTCTTACTTAGTGCGAGACATTCACTTTTGACAACCTTCTTTTCCTCTAGTTTTACTTCAATGGCTTCCTTTACCAGACAGTCCCCAAAGTCATTGGCAGAGCACAGTAGCTTTGTGCCAAAGTAAATCCTATGGCCATTGTGAATGCAATATTCTACTATTGCTGATTTCTCCAGGTAATTTTAACAAAGATAAAGGTCTCGCTCTATGTAAGAACTGGAATTTGATTGTAAACACGGTGGGACAATGGAAACCTGATTGGAGGAGGACTAACCAATCAGTAGGATATAAATATCACCAGACAAGCCATGCCCAGGCATCATCCCTGGTGAAGATGGCAGAGTTTGTCATCGAAACAGTTATAATCGATACCTATACCCAGCTGGAAACCCGAGAAGGGTTTATTCGTCTAATACATCAGGAAAGCATTAGATCCTACAACAACCCAAGTTTGTCTCAAACTGTCATTATAGTAAATACCCGCTAATCCAAGCAGCATCCTGGTAAACCTCCTCTGCACCGTCTCCAAACCTTCAATACCCTTCTTACAATGGGGTGACCAGAACTGTATGAAATATTCAAGATGCAGCCTGACTAGAGTTTTATAAAGCAGCAACCTAACTTCCTGACATTTGAACTCAATGACTCAACTAATAAGGGCAAGCATGACATCTGCCTTCTTAACCTGCCTATCAACCTGTGTAGTCACTTTCAGGAGGCTACAAACCTGAACGCCAATGTCCCTCTGCTCATCAACACTGTTAGGGGTCTTGTTGGTGATTATCTGGACTTAACTACCCGTGATTATCTTCACAGGAGACCACACAAATCACCATCAACTCAGAAAGGCTTGGGTACCAAATAGCTTTCAAGGTTCTTTGAGTGCAGGGGAACTCATGCAGGTGAAAAAAAATTGACTAATGTATATCCAAAACTTAAAGATTAATTCAAATAAAAATATATAGCAAATAAATAAGTGTAATCTATCTTACACAAGGGCAGAAATAGATTAAATAGCAGTCTATCTTTCCCAAATTAATGTTAGAGTTATCAAACAAATTTCCAGCTTAACTAGACAGTCCAGGTTCTCTCACCGCTCTTCCCAAAAAGAGATGGATTCAGTACTCATGGTACATCACAGGCTGCTCCCTGCTTCCAGCTTGTAGTCTGTGCAGCTTCCTTGTCAGTTAGATGGGTTGAAAAGTCTCCTTGTTGTCTTGGCTACTCACAGAGACCAATGATGCGCAAGTTGCTGTAACATATCAAATTCGTACTGACACAGACAAATGGAAGACTCTGCTGCCAACCAACCACAAGTCCACAGGTTACTCTACACAATGCTAATTGGAAAGTTTATTTAATTTTATTTATTCATTTATTTATTGAGATACCGCTCGTAATAAGTCCTTTCAGCCACACTGCCCAGCAACCCCTGATTTAACCCCAGCATAACTATGGGACAGTTTACAATGACCAATTAAACTATCAACTGATAGGTCTTTGGACAGTTGGAGGAAACCAGGGCACCTCGAGGAAACTTGTGGACATGGAGAAAATGTACAGTTTCCTCACAGACAGCGGCGGGAACTGAACCCTGCTCTCAATCTCCGCACTAATTTTCAATTTCCTGGCCCTGACTGCCTCATTCTCATCATGGATGTCCAGTCAAGGCCTTAAAGTTTGCCACTTTTTAATAAAAGAACCAATCAGTTCCCCTCCGCCATCACCCTCCTCCATCTAGCGGAACTGTTCCTCACCCACAAAAATTTTTCCTCCGGCTCCTCCCACTTTCTCCAGACTCAAGGCCGCCCTCTCTGCTTTCCACAGGGATCGCTCCATCCGTGATTCCCTTGTCCATTCATCCCTACCAGTACTTAACCCTGCAAGTGGCCAAAGTGCTATTCACCTCCATTCAGGGCACCAAGTAGTCCTTCCAGGTGAGGCAACACTTCACCTGTGAATCCACTGGGGTGGTCTACTGTGTTTCGTGCTCCCAATGAGGCCGGTCTAAAGTGGAGGACTGCTTGGGTGAGCACCTGCGCTCCATCCTCCAAAAGCAGAACTTTCTAGTGGCCTGACATTTTATTTCTGATCCCCATTTCCCCGTTCCAATTTGTCGATCCACGACTCCCTCTTGTTCCATGATGAGGCCACCCTCAGGATGTAGGAGAAACACATTATATTCCGTTTGGGTAACCTGCAACCTGGTGGTGTGAATATCAATTTCTCCTTCCAGTAAAAAAAATGTCCCTTCCACTCCCCTCTTCTTCTATTCCCCACTCTGACCTTTTTCCTCTTCTCACCAAACTATCCTGCCCCCCTATGTCTCCTCCTCCTTCTCTTTCTCCTACAGTCCACTCTCCTCTCCTATCAGATTTCTTCCTTTCCAGCCCTTTGACCTTCCTACTCACTTAGCTTCACCTATCACCTTCTAGATATCCTCTTTCACCTCCCCCACCTTTTTTATTCTGGCATCTTCCCCCTTCCTTCTCAGTCCCGATGAAGGGTCTCAGCCCAAAAGGTCGACTGTTTATTCATTCCCATAGGTGCTGCCTGACCTGCTAAGTTCCCCCGGCATTTTGTGTGTGTTGATGTGTTTAGCATTTGATAGTTCTAATATTCCATCACTGTCAAACGGATTTTACCCAAAAGAGCAGAACCAGTAGAGGCATCTAATTGAGAGGAAAACCTGGAGAGGCTGACAAATATTCTAATTTCAGGTTTCAGTTAAAGGCTGAAAAAATTAAAACAGGCGAGGCTGAAACTACTCAAAAGAGAAAACAACACAGAGAGAAAGCAACACACATCAAAGTTGCTGGTGAACGCAGCAGGCCAGGCAGCATCTCTAGGAAGAGGTACAGCCGACGTTTCGGGCCGAGACCCTTCGTCAGGACTAACTGAAGGAAGAGCTAGTAAGAGATTTGAAAGTGGGAGGGGGAGGGGGAGATCTGAAAAGATAGAAGAAGACAGGAGGGGGAGGGATGGAGCCAAGAGCTGGACAGGTGATTGGCAAAAGGGATATGAGAGGATCATGGGACAGAAGGCCTAGAAAAGCTTCAGGTTGATGACTTTGCTCAAGAAGTATTTACAGGGTACATTAGAAATTTGTGCCTGTCATTTTGGAAGAGGGGAACATTTGAAAACCAGGCAATTAATAGCCCTATAAGCAACCAAGGAATTGAATACAAAAGTAGGAATTTATGCTTCTATTTTATAAGGAAATAAGTGAGACCACATCTGAGTTATTGTGTACAGTATGGATGTCCTTATTCAGTGAGGCTTGGTACTACACTGGAAGCTTTTCAGAGAAAGCTAGACCTGGGATACCTTATAAGAAAATTTAGACAGGCTAACCTTGTATGATCTGGAGTTTAGAACGATCATGAGTGGTCTCAACAGGGTGGACACTGTGGTGTTGTAGTTAGCACAATGCTTTACTGTACCAGTGACCTGGGTTCAATTCCCGCCTTCGTCTGTCAGGAGTTTGTACGTTCTCCTCGTGACTGCGTGGGTTTCCTCCCACAGTCCAAAGACGTATTGGTTTGTAGCTTAATCGATTAGTGTAAATTGTCCTGTGATTAGGCTAAGGTTAAATTGCATTTGCTGGGCGGCACAGCTCAAAGGATGGAACGAGCCTATTCTGCACAACATCTCAATAAATACATAAATATCCTGAGGATACAACCTCATGTGGGAGAAACTACATCTAGGGAGTCACTGACTATTTTAAAAATAAGGGTGGCTCACTTGGGATAGAGATGAAGCAAACTATTTCCTCTCAGACGAATCTTTGGAACTCTGTTCCTCAAAAGATGGTGGAAGTAAGATCCTTGAATACTTCTGAGGTAGATAAGTAGCTGGTAAGCAAAGGGTTGAAAAGTTGCCGCAGCTGGGTGGGAATGTGTTGAGGTTACAATCAGCCATGACCTTATTAAACGTAGGAGCGGGCTCAAGGGGCTGAGAAAGCTACCCTTGGTCCGAATGTACATTTGCATAGTGGAAAGTACCAGAGTCCAGAATTATGGAAAGAATGCTTGGAAACTTTCTGGTTGAGGAGGATTTTTAACGGAGCGGCAATGCCTGTGTATCTGATTGCGGTTTTTATTTTCGAAATGGCCATGATAATAGTGGATAAGGAAATAACTGCAGATATTACTTACATGGATTTCATGAAGGCATTTGATAACGAACCTCATAAAGCCTGACTGCTGAAGCAGCACTTGTGGAACCGTGCGGTGTGACCAGTGGTGCCATGCAAGTATCTGTGCTGAAGCAGCACCTGCTCTTTGTATTAATGAATGGAAAGCCACATACCCGAGTTTGCTGATAATGGAAAGATAAGACGGTAATGTAAGCAGTGTAGATGGAAACTTTATCTAACTGGTCAAAGTTGTGGCATATGGATTTCAATTGAAGCAAATGTGAGCTCATCCAATTGGGACCTTGAAGTGATAGAGCAGAGTGATGAAAAACTACAGTGATCATGGAACTGTTCCAGATAGAGAGGAAAAATAATCAGAATCTGGATAGACTACAGGCATTCGCATCAAAAATCCCTGTTCCAGCTAACTTTAGGTGACCACACCTAAAGTACTCTATGTAGCTTACATTTAGTTTGCCCGAAGAACTCGCATACAGAGCAGTCAAGTCAAGGGTGATCAATGGCATAGCTGTGACTCTACCACTCACGTTTGCTGTATTATGCATTTACTTATTATTAATTATGATTATTATTGTAATTACACAGATTGTCTTCTTTTGCACACTGGTTGTTTATCAGTCTTTGTATATAATTTTTCATTGATTCTATTGTATTCTTTTGTTATACTTGTGAATGCCTGCAAGAAAATAAATCTCAGGGTAGTATATGTACTTTGAAAATAAATTTACTTTGAAATTTGAACTCATGATACCAACACACTCACTACCTTATGATCCAGGACCACAAAATGCATGCAGGTACTAATTCGAAAATAATCTAACTGCAAGGCATTTCCCCACTCCCGTTCCATTTACCCCTTTCTCAATGAACTCCAGCAGCCAATGTTACCAACTTTTATGTTCAAAGCTCAAAGTAAATTTATTATCAAAGTACATGTATATCACCATATACAACCCTGAGTTTCATTTTCTTGAAGACATTCTCAATAAATCCACAATAAAATAATAATGAAAGACCACGCCAACCTGGGCACTCAAGCTGTGTGTAAAAGACAACAAACTTTGTCTTTCTTTCTTTTTAAATCTTTTTATTGAATAAGTATACAAAAAGGTAAACCATATAAACATTAATACAATGTTAAAATATAATAGAATTCCAGAAGGTATCAATACCAAAAAAAAATACTACAAACAATGTAATTTAAACATAAAAAACCAAGATAACATAATAGTATACTAAATTTTATATATATATCAATGGAAAAAAAAAGAAAAAAAAACCCCCCAAAAAAAACCCACCGTGCAACTAACTAAAAGCAAAGCAAAGCAATGGGCTAACTTGAAACCAAACAGAGTTAAACTTAAAATCACGTCCTCAATCCCGACCTCCTTTAAAAACAGTGAAAAAAAACAAGAAGGGTAAACTTTGTCAATACAAAACGGAAGAAATTATAATAATAGTAAATAAATAAGCAATAAATATCGAGAACATGAGTAATCCCTTTGCTATCCTCCATTATTGAGCCTGCCCTACCCATCTACCCTGCATTTCTTTATCCCTTTGTCCAACAATTTGTTTTTCTGGAGCACATTAGATAGAATAGGCATCCGTTAGTCTCGTGAGACCATAGATTTGCACCTTGGAAGGTTTCCAGGGCGCAGGCCTGGGCAACGTTGTATGGAAGACTGGCAGTTGCTCATGCTACAAGTCTCCCCTCTCCACGCCACCGATGTTGTCCAAGGGAAGGGCACTAGGGCCGATACAGCTTGGCACCAGTGTCGTCGCAGAGCAATGTGTGGTTAAGTACCTTGCTCAAGGACACAACACGCTGCCTCAGCTGAGGCTCAAACTAGCGACCTTCAGATCACTAGACTGACGCCTTATCCACTTGGCCATGCACCAAAATATATATAGATAGATGAAAGTGCTCAACTATTATCACAAAGTAATTTAAAGCAACAAATAGTTAACTATGATGAGTTATGTTATAGTCAACAGGTGATTTAGTATTCACTCAGGCACATCGTTGACCCAAAGTCAAAAACAGAGATAATGAACTGATTATAACTTGGACCAAAGGCAGCTGTTATACCAAACCCGCTTAAGCATAGCTTCCTTACCAAGCTGTTTGCATGCAAAAATGTTATAACCATGTCCCGCTACAGATAGGACCCCACATCACTCTAACACAGTGATATGAGGAGATGCCTACTTTCTATTTGGCCTCAAGTCTACCAAGAGTTACAAATTTGGGTTTGTCTTGCCAATGGTTCTTTGCATTAAGGACATTGATCGCCTCCAGCTGTACATAAAAGCATAATTCTCCAAACTTTGGCAGTGTTTCTGGCTTAAAAGTGGATCCAAAATCCCCATACTGATGAATGCATGAAAGAGTCCAGCAAAATGGTCACAAAATACTTTTCTACTTTACAGCAGCTTATTAGTTTTCCAGCCACCTTACTGTTAAACGGATGGTACAAACATCTCTGCAGGGTGGTGTATAGTGAAATGATCACCATGTTCAGACTGCACACTGAAATGCTCTGACCTGGAGTTATGAACCGGAAAGCAAATAGGCAGATGTAGATCAAGCAGAAATGATAAACACCTTTACACTTAACTGTAGGCCACAAAGAACAATCTCTAACCCATGAGATAAAGTGAATTTCAGGAATAAAATGCATTTCCCAGATGTACCTACTAAAACCTTTAACCCATTGCTCCCCATTGACCTCATTTATAAAGGGGCATTTAATATGGATGCCCATTTTCAACATAATCAGCTGATGTATTACTGTATCACAGTGAACATCAGTATTTGATTTACCACCAACAAATCCACGGAAGTATAAGTGATGAGTTCATTTTAATTCTGCCTTTGAAACATACAGTAAAGCCCATTGGTTGATTGATGAGAGTTTAATGAAGATTTTGTGTGTAGAAGAACTTTTACCACTGATTGATGTTAAGTTCATAGTTTAAATCTTATGCAACAGAGAAGAGAAAAACATTCAATTAAAGCAAGACAAGGTTACAAAGCTATTTCTTCTCTCACTAAGAAGGAGAATTACCTCATTGTAGCCATGAGTGCTACTATTTAATATATAAAAGAACTCCTTTATTCAGTCTGCCAATAAGACTAAGATGCTATAATAATTAGTATAACAATTGGTTGATACTATAATTAGTTAACTAATTATATAACTGAAATTAACTTTTATCCAAGATGGTGTCAAGCTGTGGCCTCCATTGAGTCCCAGCTCAGATTTAGTCTTTTTTTAAGTTGTTTCTTTTAGGTTCATAAAGGTGGTTTGGGGGACAAAAAAGGGCACTAGGGGTCATTTAGGATTTAGGGATAGGGATGTGGGGGAATTAGAGGTCAGGCTGTAGAATAAGTCTCCTCTCCACGACTGAAGGCCTGTGATGCAGATATGGGAGGTCCATGGTCGAACATTCGATGTCAAGCCGGTAGAAAGTGGACGAGCACAGGTCAGCGAGTTGTCAGAGGCTTCCTGAGTCAGACTTCCATGCGGGTAGGTGGAAGGAGTTCTGATAACCCACCGGGTTTACAAATTGGCGAGACCGGAGTTCGGGGCCTAGTGGTTGATGATGTGAGTGTCCTGGGCTCGATTCCAGGGATTGTGGGCTGAGGGTTGAATCAGAAGTATTGAAGTCGAGTCTCATTGGCCACAGCCATCTGCAAATCTCTGCGGAAGTCGAAGCCCAATGTCTGCAAGCCTGAGTGAGAGACTGAGCCCTAGTCTGCTGGAGGCTGAAGGCCTGTCCTGGGGTTAAAGGACTGAATATGAGTATGTGGGAAGGAGGCGCTTGTTTTGCTGTTGTTGCTTGTGTTCTGGGTTTGTCTGCCAAGCATTCTGGGCATAACGTGTTGCCACCAGAGCATGTGGTGACACTTGTGGGCTAACTTCAGCACACCCACGGTTGTGTCGACTGTTAATACAAATACCGCATTTCACTGTATGTTTTGATGTACATGTGATAAATTTGAAAACTGAATCATGAAATGAAGTACAAACAACAGCATCCCAATTTCTGAGCAATGTAAAATCAAATGTACAGATTCTGGCCCTGGATCTACTTGGCAGATTCCCAAATATACTGAGCTGGCTTAACCATAATCAGTAGGAGTCCTTTATATCACTGAGCACTCAAATGCAACAGACTAGATTTCAGACATATGTTTCAGACAATTGCATTACAATTGTTAATGAACTTGTTTATTAAAATACACTCAGCAGCCACCTGTACACCTGCTCGTTAATGCAAATATCTAATCAACCAATCATGTGGCAGCAACTCAATGCATAAAAGCACGCAGACGTGGTCAAGAGATTCAGCTGTTGTTCAGACCAAATATCAGAATGGAGAAGAAATGTAAATTGAGTGACTTTGGCCGTAGAATGATTGTTGGTGCCAGACAGGGTGGTTTGAGTATTTCAGCAACTGCTAATTTCCTGAGATTTCACGCAGCACAGTTTCTAGAGTTTGCAGAGAACGGTGTGAAAAACACAAAATAAAATCCAGTGTGCGGCAGTTCCATAGGCAAAAATGCCTTGTTAATGAGAGAGGTCAGAGGAGAATGGCCAAACTCATTCAAGAAGGTGACAGGAACTCAGATAACAATACTTTATAACAATGGTGTGCAGAAGAGCTTTTCTGAACACACAGCATGTCAATTTTGAAGTAGATGGGCTGCAGCAGCAGAAGAACACAAACATACAAGGTCCCACACAGGAGATTAGTGTGCAAACTTAAAGCACATGGTATTGGGGGTAAGGTATTGGTGTGGGTGGAGAATTGGTTAGCAGACAGGAAGCAAAGAGTGGGAATAAACGGGACCTTTTCAGAATGGCAGGCGGTAACTAGTGGGGTACCGCAAGGCTCAGTGCTGGGACCCCAGTTGTTTACAATATATATTAATGACTTGGATGAGGGAATTAAATGCAGCAGCTCCAAGTTTGCGGATGACACGAAGCTGGGTGGCAGTGTTAGCTGTGAGGAGGATGCTAAGAGGATGCAGGGTGACTTGGATAGGTTGGGTGAGTGGGCAAACTCATGGCAGATGCAATTTAATGTGGATAAATGTGAAGTTATCCACTTTGGTGGCAAAAATAGGAAAACAGATTATTATCTGAATGGTGGCCGATTAGGAAAAGGGGAGGTGCAATGAGACCTGGGTGTCATTATACACCAGTCATTGAAAGTGGGCATGCAGGTACAGCAGGCGGTGAAAAAGGCGAACGGTATGCTGGCATTTATAGTGAGAGGATTCGAGTACAGGAGCAGGGAGGTACTACTGCAGTTGTACAAGGCCTTGGTGAGACCACACCTGGAGTATTGTGTGCAGTTTTGGTCCCCTAATCTGAGAAAAGACATCTTTGCCATAGAGGGAGTACAAAGAAGGTTCACCAGATTGATTCCTGGGATGGCAGGTCTTTCATATGAAGAAAGACTGGATGAACTGGGCTTGTACTCGTTGGAATTTAGAAGATTGAGGGGGGATCTGATTGAAACGTATAAGATCCTAAAGGGATTGGACAGGCTAGATGCAGGAAGATTGTTCCCGATGTTGGGGAGGTCCAGAACGAGGGGTCACAGTTTGAGGATAGAGGGGAAGCCTTTTAGGACCGAGATTAGGAAAAACTTCTTCACACAGAGAGTGGTGAATCTGTGGAATTCTCTGCCACAGCAAACTGTTGAGGCCAGTTCATTGGCTATGTTTAAGAGGGAGTTAGATATGGCCCTTGTGGCTACAGGGGTCAGGGGGTATGGAGGGAAGGCTGGGTTCTGAGTTGGATGATCAGCCATGATCATAATAAATGGCGGTGCAGGCTCGAAGGGCCGAATGGCCTACTCCTGCACCTATTTTCTATGTTTCTATGTTTCTATACACACAGCGGCCACTTTAGTAGGTACAGGAGGCATGGAATAAAGTGACCATTGAGTGTACATGCCTAAAATGGATACACTAAAACTCAAGTTTTAGTGTATCCATGGGGCGCCACAGTGGCATAGCGATTAGCGCGATGCTATTACAACGCGTAGTTCCGGAGCTCGAGAGTTCAATCTGTAAGGAGACTCTGTACGTCCTCCCCATCCAACGCGTGGGTTTTTTTTCTGGGAGCCCCAGTTTCCTCCCACAGTCCAAAGATGTGCCAGGTAGATTAATTGGTCATTGTAAATTGTCCCATGATTAGGTTAGGTTGGGGTTGCTGTGACAGCGCAACTCGAAAGGCCGGAAAAGCCTACTCTTGAGGTAAATAAACAAAGTTATAGATTTTATACATTCATTTTGTTCTAGAAACTCAGCTTAATAGACTTGTACCTTTCCCAGTAACATATCTAGTAGTGGAAGATTTTACTGATGATTACCTGTAGATTGCTTTGCAATAACAGTATCAAAGAATGATATCTGTTTTTGATTTCCCATTTCAATTTTCCAACCATGTATTCAGTGAACAATCTTGTGCTCTAGTTAGGTATGTTAAACATCCAGGGACACACCGGCCTTGATTCTCCAAATACTTAAACTGATAGGAGCAAACTAGTGTTCAGCAGATACTCAAAGCACTATTCTCATACTTACATTTCTGCTATCAAATCAGTGCTTGTTGGCACGTTGTTTCAAAGGTGATATACTTTAAGGATGAATATTAAATTTTATTCTGAGTTTCAAATAACGTTACATATAGTCGCAAAACTATATAGACCTCCACCATCAAGAGCAGCAGGTGAATGGGAGCACTGCGGTACCTCTCCAAGTTGTAGATCTTGACTCAGACCATAAGACATATGAGCAGAATTAGGCCATTCCATCATGGGTGGTTTATTATTCCTCTCAAACTCATTCTCCTGCCTTCTCCTTGTAATCTTTGACACCCTTACAAATCAAGAACCTGCCAAACTCCACTTTAAATATACCCAATGACCTTGGGCTCCACAGCCATCTGTGACGATGACTTCCACCCTCTGACTAAAGTCTGTCCATATGTCTGGCAGTGTTCATGTAGGCATGCACAACTCTTCATTGGAGTCTCAATCCTACAGTTCCCCAGTTCCCTCACTCCTGATAACTTAGTGGAAGCCCCTTCACCAGAAGGATTGCTGTGGCTCCAAGAAGGAAGTTTGTCCCCTCCCCCCCACCCCACTACCTTCTCACGGGTAGTGAGGGATGGGCAATAAACACTGGAATTGGTGTCTCAGCCCGAAACATCAACTGCTTACTCATTTCAATAGATGCCTGACCTGCTGAGAATTTTGTGTGTTACTTTGGCACCCTCAGCTCTTTTGATTTAGGGTTCCCTTAGTAATTTCACATATGCCGAAATGCAGTGAGGGGCTTGACTTGCGTGCTGATCATATAAATCAATTCATTGTATGGCACATTGAGGTAGAATAAGGTAAGCCAATAACAATACAACTAGGAAAGAGGCCCCACACCACTTCCAAACTCAGCTCTGAAATCACCATAGCAGCACTTTCAGTACGCTGGATGAACTCAGCAGGTCGGGCAGCATCAGTTAGAAATGATGAGTCGACGTTTCGGGCCGGTACCCTTCGACAGGACTGAAGAATGAAAGATGGGGAAGGATTTGAAGAATGATTGTAGCTTCAGTTGAAAGACCAGTAATTTGAAAGACAAAGGGGTGGGGGAGGGGAAGCATTGACGTCATAGCCCTTGAAAACAATGGGTAGTAGAAGAAGGAGGCGGATATGTCCATACATGGCCTCCTCTACTGCCATGATGAGGCTAAATTCAGGTTGGAGGAGCAACGCCTCATATACCGTCTAGGTAGTCTCCAGCCCCTTGGTGTGAACGTAGAATTCTCCAACTTCCGGTAATTCCCTCCCACTCCCTTCCTCTATCCCTATTTCACTCTACCCCCTCCCCCAGCTCCCTCATGGTTCCTCCTCCTTCTTCTACCACCCATTGTTTTCAGGGCTATGACGTCAACGCTTCCCCTCCCCCACCCCTTTGTCTTTCAAATTACTGGTCTTTCAACTGACGCTACAAGCATTCTTCAAATCCTTCCCCATCTTTCATTCTTCAGTCCTGACGAAGGGTTCCGGCCCGAAACATCGACTCATCATTTCTAACTGATACTGCCCGACCTGCTGAGTTCATCCAGCGTACTGAAAGTGTTGCTTTGATCACAGCATCTGCAAATTATTTTGTGTTTCTGAAATCACCAAATCATGACTTGAGTGTTATAAATCAAACAGTCCAGTCATCAGAACTGAAAGGATTAAAGATTCACCATGGAGGGTTAAACTTATAGATAAGTTTAGGAACCATCAAGCTCTTGAAGCAGAGTTTACCCCAATACTGAATTATTCCCACAACCTATAGATTCACTTTCAAGGATTCTACAATTCATGCTCTGGATATTTATTCCATATTTATTTATTTATCCTTTCCTTCTTTCTTTTAGTATTTGCTGTTTGTTGCTGTTTTGACATTGGTTGTTTGTCCGTCTTTGTCGTGTGTGGATTTTCATTGATTCTATTGTTTCTTTATATTTACTGTAAATGCCCACAAGAAAATGTATCTCAGGGTAGTATATGGTGATATATATATACTTTGGTAATAAATTTATTTTGAACTTTGAAAGTGTAAAACCTGCAGAGAAAGTGGAGTTCAGATAAACAATCAACTGCAAGATCTTAAGTGTGTTCCAGGGATTTTTCTCTCTCTGGTCCAGAACTCTTTCTCTTCCACATTATTTACTCAGCTGGCCATTATTTCATTTGTGCACATTAACGGTGAGATGAGGGGTGTCTGTTTCATACCACACCCCCTCTCCTTGCTGCTCTACACTCGGATGGGTAATGCTGAGGCTTTATAAGGCATTGGTCAGACTGCACTTGGATTACCGCGGGCAGTTTTGGGCCCCTTATCTAAGAAAGCATGTTCTGGCATTGCAGAGGGTCCAGAGGAGGTTCATGAGAATGATCCCAGGAATGAAAGGGTTAACGTATGAGAAGCATTTGATGGCTCTGGGCCTGTACTCACTGGAGTTCAGAAGAATGATGGGTGAGGGGGATCTCATTGAAACCTATCGAATATTGAAAGAACTAGATAGAGTGAATGTGAAGAGGATGTTTCCAATAATGGGGAAGTAAAGAACCAGAGGGAACAGCCTCAAAATACGAGAACATCCCTTGAGAACAGAGCCAAGGAGGAATTTCTTTAGGCAGTTGGTGGTAAATCTGTGAAATTCATTGCCACCTATGGCTTTGGTTGCTAAGTCATGGGAAATTTTTAAAGCAGAGTTGATAGATTCTTTATTAGTAAGAGTATCAAAGGTTACGGGGAGAAGGCAAGAGAAAATAGTGTTGAAAAGGACAATAAATCAGCCAAGATGGAATGCAAAGCAGACTTGATGGGCCAAATGGCCTAATTCTGCTCCTACGTCCTATAAAAATTCCTCCTGACCTCTGTTATTAACGGACATCTAGGCTGAGTTCCATATTATCACTGGGTCTAAATCCAGGTATTCACTAGAAGGACTACAATGTTTTATGAAGGCAGTTCATATTTTCTGAAGGGGCGTTAGCCTTGTCAACTGTTGGCCTTGTCAATAATGCACAGATTTCAAAAATACATTTTGAAATAAGCTGTATTGATGACTAATTCACACCTCAGTTTTATTGACCGACTAACAGCCTGGAGCTAGGTGACTACATAACAACATATACAGCACTTAGGTGTGTTAATGGATTGCTTCCAAACTCAGCTCTGAAATCACCACATCACGACTTGAGTGTTATAAATCAAACAGTCCAGTCATCAGAACGGAAAGGATTAAACATTCACCATGGAGGATTAAACATAAAGATAACAGAAAATGATTTTAAGGCAATAACTTCATTTTAAGATTTAAACGTAAATATAAAGCTATAACTGAAAAGTCATCTGTTTTTTAACCATGACTCACTATTTACTGACTTTTTTATTTACTGTGTACAGCAAATCATAAGACAGTGTACACACTGTTACAAGGCTCCCTGCATAAAATCAACGTCTTCTACACAGCCCCATCCAAACCGCTGAGCATCATATTATCAATGGTTAGGGCTATTCAGTGCATGAGAACATCTTTATCTTTAATTCCCCATCCAAGCCATCCTGACTAGGACAAATATCTATTCAGCAGATCAAAATCCTGTAACTCCCCATGCAGTGATAATGAAAACAAATCTATGGGTGTCATCTGACCAATCAGCCATTCCTATTCTTAACAGGAGCAAGGGTAAACCTTCTAATAGGAATTCTTCATCAAAATAAATTTGGACCTTCTGCTATGTACAATTCCTCTGGGTGCTCCGCTTTCCTCCCACAGTCCAAAGATGTACCAGTTCGTAAGTTAATTGGTCATTAAGAATTGTCCTGTGATTAGGCTAGGGTTAAGTCGGGGTTTGTTGGGCAGTGTGGCTCAAATTGCCAGAAGGGCCTAAACTGCATTGAATCTTAATAAATAAAAAATAAACACATTAATGAAGTCCATGCACATTCACATACGGACTGGATAAAGATCAGAAAAACTATTTCTACATTTTCTTTCTCGTTTATAAACTGCCATTCATGAAGGCAATTTTAACTCTCCTCCTGTTGCCAACCTGAGATCAAGAAATTTATGTTAGGCTGAGAAATAAACCTAGATAAATCTTGATTTTGTACAGATCATGAGATGCTCCAACATGTCTTTATTTTACCTCTCATGAGGTCATTTAACATTTCTGTGTTTGTATGCTGAAGAATCTTTTCCTTAATAAACTAATAACAAAGACAAAAACTAGTAACCCAGAACGTAACTCTGAAATGTACAGCCTTATTGATAAACCAACAACCTAGAAAGCAAATTTCAACCCTCTTTATTTGTTCAAAGGGAAGATTCACAAATCTTTTTTTTAAGCTGAGGATGTTATGCTGGTGTTAATGATTTCCACTCCTTGATGTTGAAATCACTATTATATTCAGATCCACATTACTAATATAAATCCATGGTCCTTGAAGACTGAAGTTTAATATGGAATTTAAAGCAATCTCTTGAAGGTCTACAACAAGCACATTCAACCAATGTGCCATGGTAACATTTTCTTTAAGTTTGGTTCCTCTTAAACCTTGCATTTGACCCATTAGCTTGATGCTATCCATGGCTAGCACAAAGAGATCAATTCCATTCGTTTGGATGGTGACTCAGACCAAAAGTGAAAGAGTAAATGCAGATTAAGGGATTTGTTTATTTTTCTTTCATTTCACTTTATTTTATGGTTTCAATCAATTTCTCATGGTTTATTGTATTTTCCAGTAGATTTATGTTATTTTTAAAATCACATTATTTTAAATTATTTAAGTCTCTTTGATCTCATTGCAAATACTTCTGATTATCAGACAGATATAAACAAATGATGTCTCAAATAGCAGTGTGCTGTCAAAGGCCATTATGTGCTCTGGAGGCAAAGGCTGAGAATCCACCTCCTGAGGTTTAGTTGACACCATTCCATCGTTTGACAATCAGTCCGTCAGAGCGGTGAAAGATCTAATCCATCATAGATCACTGATAGGGGAATAAGCTTTACAGAGTTTTCAGTGCTTACAAATGGTATGTATTCAATTAGCTGTGTTTTTGTAATAAGGGGAAAATCTTTTCACATTCTGAAAAGATATTCTGCAGGTTGTTGGTTCTTACAGCGAGACAAGCAGTTGAGGCACGACTACGCAAGCACGTGGACGTCAGACAGTGAGAACAGTGAGAGGAGTTTAAAAGGAAACAGCTTTATAGAGCGGGCACCAGAGGAGTGAGCAACGTAGTAGAGGGAGACAGAGTAGGAAGGCTTTGGCTCAACGGGGCTTCAGCGGAAATGGGTCGAGGCAAGGTATGTTGCCTGTGTAGAATACAGACAGGAATCATGTGTGTGAGGCTCTGTGCTCGGTGTCAGATGTGGGAAGTCCGGGAGACTCTCAGCCTCCCAGACGGCCACATCTGCGCCAGGTGCGTCAAACTGCAGCTCCTTAGGGACCGTGTTAGGGAACTGGAGATGCAGCTCAATGACCTTCGTCTGGTCAGGGAAAGTGAGGAGGTGATAGATAGGAGCTATAGGCAGGTAGTCACACCAGGGCCTGGGGAGACAGTTAAGTGGGTAACATTCAGAAATGGGAAGGGCAAGAAGCAGGTACTAGAGAGCACCCCAATGGCTGCCCCCCTTAACAATAAGTACTCCTGTTTGAGTACTGTTGTGGGGCGGGGAACGGCCTACCTGGGGAAAGCAACAGTGGCCTAACCTCTGGCACAGAGTCTGGCCCTGTGGCTCGGAAGGGTAGGGAAAGGAAGAGGATGGCAGCAGTGATAGGGGACTCTATAGTTAGGAGGTCAGACAGGCAATTCTGTGGATGCAGGAAAGAAGCACGGATGGCAGTTTGCCTCCCAGGTGCCAGGGTCCGGGATGTTTCTGATTGCTTCCACGATATCCTGAAGTGGAATGGAGAACAGCCAGAGGTCGTGGTACATATTGGTATCAACGACATAGGCAGGAAAATGGAGGAGGTCCTGAAAGCAGACTACAGGGAGTTAGGAAGGAAGTTGAGAAGCAGAACCACAAAGGTAGTCATCTCAGGATTATTGCCTCTGCCACATGACAATGAGTATAGGAATAGAGTGAGGTGGAGGATAAATGCGTGGCTGAGGGATTGTAGCCTCTTTTGGGGCAGGAGTGACCTGTACAAAAAGGACGGGTTGCACTTGAATCCCAGGGGGATCAATATCCTGGTGGAGAGGTTTGCTAATGCTTTTGGTGAGAGTTTAAACTAGAATTGCTGGGGGATGGGAACAAAACTGAAGAGACGGAGGAAGAGGCAGTTGGCTCACAAATACAGAAAGCTTGGAGACAGTGTGAGAGGAAGGGTAAGCAGGTTATAGAGAAGGGACACGCTCAGACCGATGGTTTGAGATGTGTCTATTTTAATGCAAGGAGTATTATGAACAAAGTGGATGAGCTTAGAGCGTGGAACAGTATTTGGAGTTATGATGTTGTGGAAATTACAGAGACTTGAATGGCTCAGGGGCGGGAATAGTTACTTTGAGTGCCAGGCTTTAGATGTTTTAGAAAGAACAGGGAGGGAGGCAAAAGTGGTAGGGGCATGGCACTGTTGATCAGAGATCGTGTCACGGCTGCAGGAAAGGAGGAAGACATGGAGGGATTGTCCACGGAGTCTCTGTGGGTGGAAGTTAGGAACAGGAAGAGGTCAATACTCTACTGGGTATTTTTTATAGACCACCCAATAGTAACAGGGACATCAAGAAGCAGATATGGAGACAGATTCTGGGAAGGTGTAATAATAACAGGGTTGTCATGGTGGGAGATTTTAATTTCCCAAATATCAATTGGCATCTCCCTAGACAGAGGTGTTTAGATGGGGTGGAGTTTGTTAGGTGTGTTCAAGAAGGTTTCTTGACACAATATGTAGATCGCCTACAAGAGGAGAGGCTGTACTTGATCTGGTATTGGGAAATGAACCCGGTCAGGTGTCAAGTCTCTCAGTGGGAGAGCATTTTGGAGATAGTGATCACAATTCTATCTCCTTTATCATAGCATTGGAGAGGGATAAGAACAGAAAAGTTAGGAAAGCATTTAATTGGACTAAGGGGAAATATGAGGCTATCAGGAAGGAACTTGGAAGCATAAATTGGGAACAGATGTTCTCAGGGAAATGTATGGAAGAAATGTGGCAAATGTTCAGTGGCTATTTGCGTGGGATTCTGCACAGGTACATTATAATTAGATAAGGAAAGGATGGTAGGGTACAGGAACCATAGTGTACAAAGGCTGTTGTAAATCTAGTCAAGAAGAAAAGAAGAGCTTACAAAAGGTTCAAAAAACTAGGTAATGATAGAGATCTAGAAGATTATAAGGCTAGCAGGAATGCGTTTAAGAAAGAAATTAGGAGAGCCAGAAGGGGCCATGAGAAGGCATTGGCGGACAGGATTAGGGAAAACCTCAAGGCATTCTACAAGAATGTGAAGAGCAAGAGGATAAGACATGAGAGAATAGGACCAATCAAGTGTGACAGTGGAAAAGTGTGTATGGAACTGGAGGAGATAACAGAGGTACTTAATGAGTACTTTGCTTCAGTATTCACTACGGAAAAAGGATCTTGCCAATTGTGGGGATGACTTACAGTGGACTGAAAAGCTTGAGCATGCAGATATTAAGAAAGAGGATGTGCTGGAGCTTTTGGAAAGCATCAAGTTGGATAAGTCACCGGGATCGGACGAGATGTACCCTAGGCTACTATGGGAGGCAAGGGAGGAGATCACTGAGCATCTGGCGATGATCTTTGCATCATCAATGGGGATGGGAGCGGTTCCGGAGGACTGGAGGGTTGCAGATGTTCCATTATTCAAGAAAGGGAGTAGAGATATCCCAGGAAATTATACACCAGTGAGTCTTACTTCATGGTTGGTAAGTTGATGGAGAAAATCCTGAGAGGCAGGATTTATAAACATTTGGAGAGGTATAATATGATTAGGAATAGTCAGCATGGCTTTGTCAAAGGCAGGTCGTGCCTTACCAGCCTGATTGAATTTCTTGAGGATGTGACTAAACACATTGATGAAGGTGGAGCAGTAGATGTAGTGTATATGGATTTCAGCAAGGCATTTGACAAGGTACCCCATGCAAGGCTTATTGAAGAAGTAAGGAGGCATGGGATCCAAGGGGACATTGCATCGTGGATCCAGAACTGGCTTGTCCACAGAAAGCAAAGAGTGGTTGTAGATGGGTCATATTCTGCATGGAGGTTGGTCACCAGTAGTGTGCCTCAGGGATCTGTTCTGGGACCCCTACTCTTTGTGATTTTTATAAATGACTTGATGAGGAAGTGGCGGGATGGGTTAGTAAATTTACTGATGACACAAATGTTGAAGGTGTTGTGGATAGCGTGGAAGGCTGTCAGATGTTACAGCAGGACATTGATAGGATGCAAAATTGTGCTGAGAAATGGCAGACGGAGTTCAACCTAGATAAGTGTGAGATGGTTCATTTTGGTAGGTCAAATATGATGGCAGAATATAGTATTAATGGTAAGACTCTTGGTAGTGTGGAGGATCAGAGGGATCTTGGGGTTCGAGTCCGTAGGACACTCAAAGCTGCTGCGCATTTTGACTCTGTGGTTAAGAAAGCATATTGTGCATTGGCATATTGTGGGATTGAGTTTAGGAGCCGAGAGGTAATGTTGCAGCTATATAGGACCCTGGTCAGCCCCACTTGAAGTACTGTGCTCAGTTCCGGTCACCTCACTACAGGAAGGATGTGGAAACCATAGAAATGGTGCAGAGGAGATTTACAAGAATGTTGCTGGACTGGGGAGCATGTCTTATGAGAATAGGTTGAGTGAACTCAGCCTCTTTTCCTTGGAGCAACGGAGGGTGAGAGGTGACCTGATAGAGGTGTATAAGATGATGAGAGGCATTGATTGTGTGGATAGTCAGAGGCTTTTTCCCAGGGCTGAAATGGCTAGCACGAGGGGGCACAATTTTAAGGTGCTTGGAAGTAGATACAGAGGAGATGTCAGGGGCAAGTTTTTTTTTATGCAGAGAGTGGTGAATGTGTAGATTTGGTTGTCAGCGACGGTGGTGGAGGCGGATACAGTAGGCCCTTTGAAGAGACTCCTAGACAGGTTCATGGAGCTTAGAAAAATAGAGGTAATTTCAAAGGTAAGGACATGTTCAGCACAGTTTTGTGGGCCAAAGGGCCTGTATTGTGCTGTAGGTTTTCTATGTTTCTATACGTTTTATAACTGAGCTGTCTGTAATGGAGCTATGGGCTTGTCTGAAGGTTATAATAATTGTTACATTCATTTTTTGATGTGCCTAATCAACTGAGGACAATAATAAAGATACTGAGCTTATCGTAAGCTGAGCTAAATCATTGACAAAAGAAAGAAACTTATCTAAACTTTTAACTTTATGACATCTTACATTTATTGTTCAATCTGTCAACTATCGTTGAATTACACTGTTTTAATTTTTTGTTTCTTGTTATATTGTAACTATAGTTAAGTTGTCAGATCTCCAGACAAGATAACAACCTACTGAGCACTGGGCTGGGCTGAACTGAGCTGATTGAATATGCCTGGACTCTTCCGATGACTCGGTGGTTTAGTTTTATATTCCACGCTTTTTGCCCTTTTTTTTGCCGTTTGTGCAGTTTGTTCTCTTTTTTTTTGCACATTGGGGATCTGATGTTTTTCTTTGAATGAGTTCCATGGTTTTCTTTGTTTCATGTCTGTCTGTGGCAAGACGAATCTCAGGGTTGTATACTGCCTAAATACTTTGATAGTAAATATACTTTGAATCATAGTTCATCCCTAAGCCCCCACAATTAAAGCCGACTAAGGTGTTAGTTGTTGGTTCTGACTGTATGAAAGTGAGTCGGCCAGAGATTGTCATCAGTTCCACGTAATTGATCACATGGACTTACTGAATGTGTGGAGCAGAAGATGATCAATAATGATTCTTTTCATGTACAGTTACCTTTGGTTCTCCTAAATGTCTCCTCATTGTGGCCAGAGAGCGAGATGGTAGTGAACTGTGATCTCCATCGAGACTGTGGTTCAGATTTAGTTGCTTTTTTTTTTAATTCGTAGGGATGGTTTTGAGGACAGAGATGGGAGTTAGGTCAGGTCAGTGTTTAGGGATACAGTTATGGAGGAGTTAGAGGTCTGGCCTCCGCTCTGTGCTTCAGTTTCCAAGTCCAGTGACGTGAACGTGGGGATGAAGGACGTCTGGTGTCCAAGACCTCACTCTGCACCTGAGGGCCAGCGATATCGACAGGTCCTCCGAGGACAGTGGGCCCTGGGATCAGTTTCTGTGCGAGCAGGAGGCACAAACACTGGTCAGTCTGGAGCCTGGAATTTAGAGTCCTACCATCAGCCAGTCCAGGGTCACTACCGAAGATCAGAGCCTGAAGATCAAGCAGGAGTCCAGAAATCGGAAGTCAACAGCCAAAGCCTGGGGGCTGGAGGGCCAGAGGCCTGTCCTGGAGTTGGAAGACAGCCTATGTGTGTTGATGGGTTGGAGGGAAGAAAGGGGCTCGTTTTGATGTTATCGAGTTCTTTGTTATCTGCTGAGCGTCGTGGGCGTGCTGTGTTGTTGCCGGAATGTGTGGTGACACTTGCAGATTGCCACCAGCACATCCCAGTGTTGGTCGTTAACGCAAACAATGCATTTTACTGTATGTTTCAATGTGCATGTGACAAGTAAATCTGAATCTATCTGGGAAATCCCTCTTTACAGAGAAACAATAGAGGTTACCCTCATCACATAATAACTCAAGGGAAATTTCAGGGGAGAGCATCAATCACTATATTTGATCTCAAACACAAGAGATTCTACAGATGCTAGAAAACCAGAGTAGCACACATGCTGAAGGAACTCAGGTCAGAATTACCTCTGGAGAGGAATACAGAGTCAAAGTTGTGCGCCGGGAAGCTTCATCAGATCATTAGGTGCTGCCTGACCTGTTGAGTTCCTCCAGCACTTTGTGTGTATATTTGATATCTGCCGACTGCAGAAATTTAACTCCCACCTTACATCTGCTGCTACATAATGACACCCAAGTTGTAGTCCCAACTAACAAATCCACAACAGACCAACAGTACATGGCACCATAGATTGTCTTGCATCTCTAATTGACTTGTACAACAAATAAATTTGACTCAGAAGCTAAAGTAGGCAGACTGCTACTCTGTGTTCACGGGTATGGTGCGGGAGTCTTCAACAGCAACTCTGCCATCTTCTACAAGACAGATATGTGCCACCATGCCTGCTCATTTTTCAAGGACTCTCTTTTCATATAGCCGAGTTGGAACAAGCTGATCTCCTTCAAGAAGTTAGCTGTTCCCCTGACAGATCTGGCTCCCAATGTGGCCTTTTATATATTGGCGAGACCCGACGCAGACTGGGAGACCGCTTTGCTGAACATCTACGCTCTGTCCGCCAGAGAAAGCAGGATCTCCCAGTGGCCACACATTTTTATTCCACATCCCATTCCCATTCTGACATGTCTATCCACGGCCTCCTCTACTGTAAAGATGAAACCACACTCAGGTTGAAGGAACAACACCTTATATTCCGTCTGGGTAGCCTCCAACCTGATGGCATGAACATCGACTTCTCTAACTTCCGCTAAGGCCCCACCTCCCCCTCGTACCCATCTGTTACTTATTTTTATGCACACATTCTTTCTCTCGCTCTCCTTTTTCTCCCTCTGTCCCTCTGAATATACCTCTTTCCCATCCTCTGGGTCCCCCCCCCTTGCTTGTCTTTCTTCCCGGACCTCCTGTCCTATGATCCTCTCGTATCCCCTTTGCCTATCACCTGTCCAGCTCTTGGCTCCATCCCTCCCCCTCCTGTCTTCTCCTATCATTTTGGATCTCCCCCTCCCCCTCCCACTTTCAAATCCCTTACTCACTCTTCCTTCAGTTAGTCCTGACGAAGGGTCTCGGCCTGAAACGTCGACTGCACCTCTTCCTACAGATGCTGCCTGGCCTGCTGCGTTCACCAGCAACTTTGATGTGTGTTGCTTGAATTTCCAGCATCTTGAGAATTCCTGTTGTTTGGCTCTCATTCTATGACACCTCACATATCTCCCAGCCAGTACGTATCCCACAAGAGCAGCCACTCCTGGTGGGACAGAGCAGCGAGTGGCTGGTTGTTGTTGCGAAGATCAGTCAGCGAACACTCAAAACAGAAGCCTGAAGGCTCACACTCAGTGATTCAGGAACAGCTTCTTCCCCGCTGCCATCCAATTCCTAAATGGACATTGAACCCACTTTTTTAGAATTATTTCGGTTTCTGCACTATTTTAAGTTTAACTATTTAAAATACATATATACATACTGCAATTTATTTATTTATTTGTTTCTTTATTAATCAGCATCGCATTGTACTGCTGCTGCTAAATTAACAAGTTTCATGACAGGGCAAGGGTTGGAGAAGAAATGATCTAATAAAGAGGAAAGTGGACAATAGGAGAAAGGGAAGAAGACGGGGACCGAAGGGGAAGAAATAGAAGTAATGAAAGGTCAGAATGGGGCACAGAGGAAGGTGGGAGGGAGGAGGAGAGAGAGAAATTGTTCACTGGAATGAAAAATCAATACTCATGCCATCATGTTGGAGAGTACCCAGATGGAATACAAGGTGTTGCTCCTCCACCTTGAGGGTGGCTTCACCTTGGCACAAGAGGAGGACATGGATGGACATGCGGGAACGGGAATAGGAATAGTAATTGAAATGTTTGGCAATCGGAAACCCAGCTTGTAGTGGATGGTGCCTACTCTGACCTTTTACTACTTCTCACCTGCCTATTACTTCCCCCTGGGTCCTTTTCTCCTGTTGTGTTCTCTCCTCTACTATCAGGTTCTTTCTTCTCCAGCCCTCAACCTTTCCTACCCACCAGACTTCACCTATCACCTTCCAGTTAACCTCTTTTCCCCTTCCCACACCTTTTCATTCAGTCATCTTTCCCCCTTCCTTCTCAGTCCTGAAGAAGGGTCTCAGCCCGAAACTTCGACTGTTTACTCTTTTCCATAGATGCTACCTGGCCTGCTGAGTTTCTCCTGCATTTTGTGTGTTGCTGTGTATTTCCAGCATCTGCAAACTTTCTTGAGTTGGCAATAACATTCAAAATGATTTTGCATGCCGAGAACCTTTAAAAAATGGTGTTGAGACTGCTGCTGTTTGTTTCTTTTAATGAGGAAACTTTAAACCGAGCATGTTGTCTCTCTCTCT
This sequence comes from Mobula hypostoma, assembly GCF_963921235.1. NCBI lineage: Eukaryota > Metazoa > Chordata > Chondrichthyes > Myliobatiformes > Myliobatidae > Mobula > Mobula hypostoma. The sequence goes on along the minus strand of NC_086123.1, from coordinate 10,972,200 downwards.
CTCTCTCTCTCTCTCGGTATGCGATTTCTTTGGCCATAGTATCTGGACCACTGACTCTCCAATGACAGCCAAAATGCTTGTAATAACACCTCACTGTTCAGTTATATTTAGCTGGTTCTAAATGCTGTGGGGAGTCTCTCACTTTTGGATAAAATTCGCCTTGGGTGCCTTTGTGCTTGTAATTACTCAACTTAGCTTGCACCAAAGTGAAGCCAAATTCAATTTACATCCAAAAAGACCTTGCTCTGCAACTGAGCTTTAGAAATGACGTTGCTGTGACAACTATCAGTGTGTATTCTGTTTCTTATGAATGAAGGCAATCGAATTAATGAGCAGAAATAAGGTAATCACAGCAATGCACAATCGTGCACCTCACTGCTAATCGCATGAAACTAAAGATATTAACCTACCACTGATAGGCAAAGCATGCAGACTCATTTGCTTACTGGAAAATAAGAAGTGCCTTTACACATCTCCCAGTATGTTTTAATTAGTTTACGGGTTTTTATTCAAAACTGGAGCAGGATAAGGATGGTAACCTGGAGCGGAATAAGCGCTGCGCTCTGTCGGCTGACCCAGCTGCTGGGCAAGTTCAGCAAAAAAAAATTGCAAAAATGCACGAGCAAGCTGAGGAACATATGCTTTCATTTCTGCCTCATGCATGCAAGGTCACTGAAGCATGTTGAGCAGTACATCTGCTGGTGAGCTGTCCTTTAATAGCGTGTATTTTCACAAACCCTACACTCCTCTGCTGAAAACATAAAAGGACGGCACAATCTTTTCCTTCAACAAGGTTCAAGGGAATGATTTTGCTTTGTCAATACTTATTTAGATATTATAAATAAAAACAGAGTCGAGAAAACGTTTGCTGCCTTGTGCTTTCCACACCCCTCACCCCACCTCACTGCCCCACACAATGCAGGTCATAGTCTGTACCAGTAGCTTTCGTCAAGACACATCAGCCCAGTATGGGTATTTCCCTTCAAATCACATCCTTAGGGCTTGCAACTAAGCTGGCATGACAGATGCATGGCTACATCACAACACTTTTTTTCCCTCTTCTATTAGTCCTTGAAAGGTGCCTCCTTGTAAAACTGAGGGCAAGAGCCTAAGGTATGAGCTTGGTATTTCAGTAAAGTAAAGCAGACCAGTGGCTAACAGGCAAACGTCCACCAGCATTCATCACGGAATTGCTTTCCTAAAATAAATCCTTTAGGCACACAATATAATATAGACCAGACAATGTGAGCATTTCCATATCGACACGTCTTAAACCATTGCATTGAGGCCCTTTCAGATGAAATCTTTTGACCATGGTCAGGGCACAGAGGAATTTAAAGAATTTTACATTTCATCTTCCATTCACAAATACATAATCTTATAGTCAATAAATATCCCTGTATCTTTGATCCAGATGTTCACTCTTCAAATTAGGGACTAAACTGCAAATCAAACTTTCTGACTGAGATTGGCTTTTGAAACTCATTCTTATAAATTCTTATTCATATAAATTGTTCCCTGCAACAACTTAGGTGCTCCTCAAAGAGTTATATCCTGACTTCTTAAAGAAAACATTGGGTACTTGAAGAAAGTGGGTATCATTTTCACCACAAATGTTTTGTTCAAAATGAGGGTGTGACCATGAAGTGTTGTAAAAGTTAGGCAGAAGCACAAATAATTCATAGGCCAATCCAGCTATATAAAAAAAACTTAAATCTGGCAAATGTTGACCATGGACACAGAAAATTCCTTTCTTCCTGAAGAGAGAGAGTAGTCGACTTCAAGTAGTTGTAGAGGGTTGAAGGAAAATGAGAACAAAATATTTCACTCAATTAATATTGTTGGTGAAAGTGACCCTCAACACATATAAGAAACCCTTGAAAAGCACTAACCTGCAGAGCTAACACGAAGAGTTTTGAAATCTAATTAACTTCTGGTCCATATTTAGTCAACATAGACATAATGTGCAAAAACACATTTCTTCTGCACTGTAAAATTCACTGACTCTAAGATTGTATATTGCCCAAGAGTGATCAAAATGAACTCTAGGTGATCTCAGCAAACAAATGATATTTCAAACAACATTATGCCATGACTGTAACATTCACTGACACAGGGATATTTAGAGTAAATCAACATGTATTCCAAAAGCCGTTAACTTATTCTGTAAATCAATTACATCTGTGTGAAAAGAATGATCTGTTAACATCAAACTTGTTATTATTTTTTAAAAACCTGTAGATGGTCATGGTCCTGGAGGAACGTTGTTTCGTTGTTACTGTGTACTGTACCAGCAGTTGATGGTCGAAATGATAATAAAAAGCGACTTGACTTGATCTCCAGAATCTACTTAGATCAAATTGTCAATCCATTGGTTTCTGCAAAATGTTGCCTTTCATCCATGTTAAAGATCTCAGTCCATTATAACCAAGGGATTTTAGAGTAGCTCTGAATCTTATAAAGTCACTTCTGAACTAATTCCAGATCTTTATATTGTTCATCACTTGGAAGTGGGCAAGCTATGGCCAAGCCAAGTGTTTACAGTTGCATTTTATATTACATTGAATTGTCAGAGTCATACTTACTAATACTCAATACCTCTGTGGTGTATCCTCAAGGCACTGATTGCAAATGCCTGGCGAATTAGTCAATGCAACAGCCCCAATCAACAGGTCTTAGTTTGATACATTGCATGAGAAGACATGCTTGGTGTTGGTCCTACAAACATGTAGAACATTACATTTATCAACATTAAATTTCATCTCCCAGATGTGGGACCAATTGCCCTGTTATATCTTGATCTGATTATAGGTATATTTTTTATAATCATCAGTGTTTCAAACACCAGAACAAATCTTTGTGGTGTATGTAATCTTGTGGAAACCTCCTCCAATATCTTCATCCAGATTATTAATAAATTCTGAGGAACGGAAATCCTAACAACCTTCCTGGTGGGATTCCACTAATAACTACTCTCCACCGAGAGTCACAGCCATTAACGACAAATTTTTAGGGCAGAACCAATTCCTTATTTATTCTTGGATTTTTCCTTTAATCTTGCTGGATTTTACTCAATAACATAATATTAATAAACACACAGCAATACAAATAAGACAGATAGATACTTTATTGATCCCAAAGGAAACTACGGTGTCACAGTTGCATAGCAAGTGCACAGATATACAAATACTAGAAGAGAAGTAACAAAGAATAAAAAATAAGTTCCCCTCAAACAGTCTAACAGGATGGGGTCATCACTTTCCTGACTATAGGGTAACTCATTATAGATCTTAATGGCTGAGGGTGAGATTGACCTCATATAGTGCTCTTTGGAACAGCATAGTTGTCTTAGTCTGTTACTAAAAGTGCTCCTCTGTTCAACCAAGGTGGCATGCAGAGGGTGAGAAACATTGTCCAGAATTGCCAGGATTTTCTGTAGGGTCCTTTGTTCTACCACAGCCTCCAGTGTGTCCAGTTTGACTCCTTTAACAGAGCCAGCCTTTCTAATCAATTTATTGAGCCTGTTGGCATCACCCATGTTGATGCCATTGCCCCAGCAGATCACCACATAGAAGACTGCATTGGCAAGGACAGACCGGCAGAGCATGTGAAAAAGAGGGGCTGTACACTCCAAAGGACCTCAGTCTCCTCAGGAAATAGAGGCAACACTGGCTCTTCTTGTACAGCCTTGTGTGTTGGTGAATCACAAATCACAATAACATGCTGAGAATCCCAAAATGTAGAGCTTCAGTGAGTTTATGGAACGCCGGTGATCTTCTCTTTTCCCCTACAACCCACATTCCCAGTATGAACAAACATGTCCTGTTCAATAGAATAGCTGTATAAGTTCACGATTATAAAGAACAATGTAATGTAGTAATTGGTCATGTGTGTTTATCTGTAAAATTCATTTTTACAGATCAACACGCTGACGTTGTGCGGAGGCTTGCGTGCTTCAAGGACTCCATCAGCCGATGCTAATTCAGGGCCTCCCACGTTGGAACATCTGTGGACGAGATGCCAGATGAACCTTGATCCAAACCCAGCTCCTGAACAGACAGACTCACATCTGCCCATCCTGGGCCATGCTATATGAAACGACATCTGTAAAATTCAGTTCTTCAGGTTTGACACACTACTTAATGTTCTCAAAGTATATAAAAATAGTTGAGCAAAAATCATTCATGTATCACAAACAATTCTTTAGTTGATAACATAACAAATTATTTTCACACTAACAAGTCATTGATGCAGTACAGTTACAGCCCTTCAGCCCATCATGCCTGTGTCAAACACCAGGCTCCAATGAATATTAGTCCTATTTGCAGCATTTGAGCCATAGCTTACAGTGCCAAGATGAGCAAACTGTTTGCCCAGATATATTTTAAATGTTCCTAATATTCCTCCCTCTACCACTTTTTCAAGCATTGCATTCCAGATTTCAACAACCCGTTGAATGAAAAATCCTCAGACCTCATTCAAAACCTTGTACTCCTCACTTGAAATCATTGCCAGCTGCTCTTGCTTGCAGAGAAGCTTTCCATTAACTTCTCTATCAAAGCCACTCATAACTTTCTGTTCACTTATCACGTCACCCGTCAGCCTCCCCTGATCCACTGAGTTTCTCCTCATAACTGAAACAGACCATCCCAGGCAACGTCCTAATTAATCTCTCTTTGTTCACTCCATTCCCTTCACATCTTTCCTATAGCCTCCCCAATCAAATGAAACGAGGTTCTTCTCATAACTAGAAAATGTCATTCCAAGGAACATCCTAATTTATTTTCTTTGCATTCTCTCCATTCCCTTTACATCTTTCCTATAGTGTGCTGACGGAACTGCACACAATTTTGCAGTTTGTATTATAAATTTATATCTAGAACCTTCTCCCTCCACCCCCACCCCCACCCCACCATGCCATTCTTTAGTTCTGTGCCCTGGCTAATAAAGAGATAACATACTCTAGATTTTCTTTCAGTTAGTCCTGACGAAGGGTCTCGGCCCGAAACGTCGACTGTACCTCTTCCTAGAGATGCTGCCTGGCCTGCTGCGTTCACCAGCAACTTTGATGTGTGTTGCTAGATTTTCTTTACCTGTGTTGTTATTGTCAATACCTTTGGGCTGGTACACCAAGGCCACTGAGTGATAAAGCTCTGGAGCACAGAAACAGATTCCGTGGCTCACCTAGTCTATGCCTTAAAACAATACATCACAGGAACAGGCCCTTCAGCCCACAAAATTGTGCTGAACCAATTAAATTAGTAATTAAATATCCAACTAATCCCTTCTGCCTACACAATGCCTATATCCTTCCATTTTCCTCACATACAAGTGCCCATCTAAATGTCTCTTAAAAGTTTCAGATGTTTCTGCCTCTCCCAACGCTCCAGTCAGCACATTCCAGGCACCCAGCACTCTGTGTAAAAAAAAACTTGCCCCTCATATCCCCTTTGAAATTAATCCCCTGTCACCTTAACTACATGCCCTCTGGTATTAAGCATTTCATTCCTGAGATAAAAGACATTGTCTGTCTGTTCTATCTATGCCTCTCATAATCTTATAAATCTCTGTCAGATCTCTCTTCAGCATCCACCTCTCCAGAGAAAAAAAAACAAAGTTCTTCCAAAGTCTCCTCATAGCACATGCCCTCTAATCCAGGCAGCATCCTAGTAAACCTCTGCTGCACTCTCTCCAAAGCCGCAACAGCCTTCCTATTGTGGGGGTGACCAGAACTCCAATATGCCAGATGTGGCCTAACTAGAATTTTACAAAGCTGCAACACAACTTTCTAACTTTTGAACTCAGTGCCTTGACTAATAAAAACAAGCAGGTCATATGCCTTCTTAACCACCCTGTCAATGTGTATAACCACTTTCAGGAAGTTATGAACTTGGACTTCAGGATCTCTCCACTCATTAAGACCTTGCCCTCAATAATGTACTGACTCTTTACATTTGACCTACCAAGGTGCAACACCTCCCATCTGGCTGGGTTAAACTCTGCCATTTCTCCACCCATATCTACAACTGATCGGAATCCTGTTGTAATTCTTTGCCATTCTTCTACACTGTCCACAACACCACAATCTTTGTATCATCTGCAAACTTGCTAACCCATCCATCTACATTTTAATCCAGGTAATTTATATTCATCAGAAATAGTAGAGGCCCAAGTACAAATGACTGTTGAACACCACTAATCATGGAATTAATCCATCTAGAATAAACCCCTTCAGCTACTATCCTGTCTTCTACAGGCAAGCCAGTTCTGAATCCACATGGCCAATTCACCATGGATCCTATGCATCTTAATCTTCTTGATAAGCCTCCCAAGAGGAACCTTGTCAAATGCCTTACTAAGATCTATGTAGACAACCTCCACAGCTCTACCTTCATCAATCACCCTTGTCATCTCATCAAAAACCTCAATCAAGTTAGTAAAACACGATTTACCCCGCACAAAGCCATGCTGGCTCTTCCTAATTCGGCCATGGTTTTCCAAATACTCATAAATCCAATCCCTAAGAATCCTCTTCAGTAACTTCCCTATCACGGACATGTGACTCACTGGTCTATACTTTCTAGGATTATCTCTTGTTCCCTCTTGTAATAATGGAATAACATTAGTTACTTGCTAATCCTACAGGACCTCACCTATGGCTAAAGAGGACACAAAGATATTGGTCAAAGCCCCAGCAATCTTAACTCTTGCCTCTCTCAATAACATGGGGTATATCGCACCAGAAGCTGGAGACCTATCCACCTTAATGTTCTTTAAAAGATCCAACTCTACCTCCTCCTCTACCTCAAAATGCCCAAACGTATTAACACTATCTGCATTGATCTCCCTTTCCTTCACGTCCTCCTTCTTGCTAAATACTGATGTGAAATACTCATTAAGGATCTTACCCACATCCTCTACATCCAAGCAAATGTTTCCCACTTTATTCTTGAGTGATACCACCCTCTCCCTAGTTATCCTCTTGCTCTTGATGTAGGCATGGAATGCCTTAGGATTGTCTTTAATCCTCCTTGGGAAGGACTTTTCATCGCCCCTCCTGCCTTACCTAATTTCCTCCTTGAGTTCTTTTCTGGCTTCTTTATAATTCACAAAAGCTCTGTTTGATTCTAGTTTTCGAAATTACAAGTACATATTTTTTCAATACTCTCTCGGGATATAACATTCAATGTGTATGTCGTACCCTTGTGAGACACCCAAAATGCAGCACCCCATATTTATTTTAATGAAATTCCATTTTCTATTGGTCTGCTCAACTTACCAGCAAGTGACTCAACATAAACATTAATAACACCTTTTCTGAAGTAAATTGTGGTAAACCATCATCGCAAACAATGAAGAGATGAGTGAATAGGAAACGAATTTGAGGGATGAGGCATGCTAGTGTGTTGCAAAGTCGACACAAATGGAGTTGGAGTGAGCAATTCAGAGAGGAGTCGTCGAGGCAGAGAAGCTTCAATGCCTATTCGGCTAACCTGGGAGCGAAGATGGATTGCTCCACATTCTTTGATAATAAATGTACTCCAAATCTTGAATCTTTGTATAAACCGATAGGGGATCAAGCTAATTAGAAAGTGGATTTGTGATGCAATCAACCATAATATGTTTTATATAGAATAATGCCACATGCACAATAAAAGATGGAGTCCAAAACAGAATTCTTCCTTAAAAGCATGCTTGAGAATAAGCTTTCATTAAACTATCATATTTTGAAATTGTTTAGTGTGAGTGTAAGAGAGCTTTCTACACAGCATTTCTGAAAAGTAAAGTTTCATTGGAGATTAGTGTTCTATAATTGCTTAGTTATCCAAAGGAAATTAATATATGAAAAGGGAATGTTTGGGATTAAGTTATGGCATTCTGTGGTTCTCTTGCATGCTGTTGATAAATCTCCTAAGAGGTATGCAATCAATATTGCTACCTAAACCAGGAAACAACTCAAATTAAACCACAAAATTAATCTTAAAAATGTCTGGGGCTCTCCTATCCCTGATTCACAAAAGTGGTTCATGAAATACAAAGAAAACATCCTGTTACATCAAGGAATTAGGAAGGCCAATAGTATTTTGGCCTGATTTGAAGCAGGTTAAAACAGAGAAGTTAGGAAGTTCTGCTTCATTTTTGTGGGGTTTGATGAAACCACACCTATAGTTCCATGTACAGTTTAGATCTTCACACCAAAGGAATGTGGTGAGGTGATGTGTGTTGTATATATTTGGCAATCACTAAGGAGTTACCTTACTGAGAGGGAAATCTTCCCCCTGCCATTAGATTCAATTGAATCAAATATAGAATATAGAACAGTATAGCACAGTAGAGTCCCTTCAGCCCATGATGATGTGCTGACCCTTTAACATACTCCAAGACTAAACTAACCCTTCCCTCCAGCATAGCCTCCATTTTTCTTTTAATAGCTACAGTATATACTAACTTAGGAATATAGGAACAGGAGTAGATAATTCATCTTCTCGAGCATTTTCTCCCCCGCAATTAAGTCTTGATTGAACACTGCTTTAAGTGAATCTATACATTTAGTGTTGGATTATTAGAAACCAGTAGAAACTCAGTTTAGGGTTAGGGTTAGCCTAACCCATAATTATCTAGCTATGCAATGCATCTTCACAAATTCTGAAGTCAGGTACCATTCTACTGAATCTTCAAAGCCCTCTGACCCTGGCCATCTAAGGTGTATTGTCAGGAACTAAATGGAGTGCATCAAATGCAGTCTAAGCAAAGTATGGATTACTTATTTTTGCCACCAACATTACATGAGTTTTTCAATGTATTGTTTATCATTGGTTTATTATTGTCACACGATCGAGGTACAGAGAGAAGCTTTTGTTTGCATGCTTAAGAGATAGATCATACCTTTGAATCAAATTTTATGACTTTCTCAATGTGGACCCACAAATATTGATGTTCACTGATTCTTCCCAGTGTTTAGAAAATTCTCTGATATAGTCCGAATGATTTACATTTCCCCACATTAAACTTCACCTGCCAAAGTTTATTTCCCACTGATCTAATGTATCAATGCCTCTTTAACATTTTACTGTGACCAAATTACCACCGTCAGCAAACCAGTATGCTCCATCAGACAACATTTATGAACATGGTCAAACAACAATGCCCCAATACACCCATGATTTCCACCAGACACATTAATCTTATTTGTAAATATGTTCATTACTCATTCTCTTATTTCCTATTCATGTCAATAGGCTCTCTCCACTTTCATTTTTGCGAGCAGCCTCTTCTGAAGATTTACATTGAATACCAACCAAAAGACTACTTAAATTACTTTCATGGATAAACCTTTATCTACCATCTTCATAAAAGCAAATTTTTGTGAGATTAAAGCTCACTCTTTAGAAATCCATACCGATCTTATCTTAAATTATCTGCTGTGTTACCAAAGACTAGATGTGCTAAGTATGAATAATTTCACAAAATAGCAAGAGTGAAAATAGAAGATGCTATTTTCTCTGCTGCTAAAGAGTGAACAACTACTTCAATCCTGAACTGATCACTTGTTCTAAGTTAGGCAGACGTCATTGGACGTCGGGATGAGGTCTGGAGGGTTATGAACTGGATGAGGTTAATGGGACTAGCGGAATAATATTTTGGCACAGACTAGAAAGGCCGAATGGCCTGTTTTCTGTGCTGTAGTGTTCTATGGTTCTATGGTCAAACTGGTTATCATTTCCAATTTTTCTATCCTTGTTCAAAAATGGAACAGGATCTTTGCCGGGTTATAGAGGAGAGGGACAGATCTTTCAGATGGACATTCTACAGTCTAATCAGGATGACTTTTGTATGGGTGATTAATACAAAATATTGTAGTGCTTTGGGGGTTCGTGTGGTCGACAGCCAGCTCCAGCATTCCTAATGGGCAGTGCTATTTATTGTTCTTCTTTTCAAAATGCTTTCGTGGGATTATGGTGGGAAGTTCAAGTTGATTTATTGTTCTATTTTAGCTTGGGTTGTAGAGTTATTCGCATGTGTGTTTGCGGGTCACCCTGTCAGTAACCGGGGTGTGTGATAATCACCTCCCCGTCCGTATGTGACTGAGTGGGTTCCCTCCCTAGGTCATAGTGCCCTGCCTGTTTTTGTGCTTGTCGTAGTTGAGCTAAATGAGATTGTCTTGTCTGTCACAATGGACTGAATGCTCACCACACTGGTGTCCGGAGTGGGATTAGAAATTGACAGCGAGATTGAAGAGCTATGATGTTGGATGGAGCACCTTAAGACCTGGGAATAAAGTCAAGGGACTGAGCTGTATATGTCCCGCCAGGGCCGGACTCCCGATGATGGATCGCTGACTGGGAACCGAGCATCGTGCCTCCCCAGGGAACCCCGATGAAGTGAGCATAACCTGGCTCCCCTCCCCAACCTGGGAGACACGGTGGAGCGCATCATCCACTTACCTCACGGCCCACGCTAGGGAAATCAAGATACCTCAGACATGGGAGGACGGCAATATGGCAGGTACCAGCGGCGCCACTGGAGCAAGAGGAAGACCAACGGGCCTCTGCAAGTTATGCTACGAGGTCCACCCTGAAGCTCCCTGGATACCATGGTGACAGCTGCCTGAGGACTTACCTGGTGCAAGTCAAACTTGCCACATGTTGAGCCCCTCCGAGACTGCGGTGCACCTTGTCCTGACTCGGGATGTGCTCTTCTCCACCTAACACCAGCTGAGCCAGCGTGACTACAGGGCTCTCATAGCGGCCTTGCGAGCAGAGGCCGTTGGAGGAAGAAATGAAGGAAGAACTGGGCAGCCAGCGGCACCGTGGGGGAGAGGCTCTGCGGGTGTTCGCAGCAGATCTCTGCCACTGTGCTAGGCGTGGCTACCCCCAGTCCCCGCTCGATACCCAGGGAGAGCCTTGCCCTCCAGGCCTTTGTAAAGGCACTGCCCCCAGTGCGCCTTCAGCAGCATGTTCGCCTGACATCACCATCCAAAGTGCTCGCTGAGGTGGAGAGGGCACCTCCAGCCCCCAAGGCATTCCAGCAAAGCCCCACACACTGCGAGCTCCAGCTTGTGTCACCAAGGCAGAGGAGGAAACTGACAAGGAGGAGCCAGTCAGACAGGCCCGAACAGCGCCACACTCCTTATATGCCACAGAGCAATCTCTGCTACCAGTGTGGCGAGGGCAGGCCATGTGGCCTTGGGCTGCCCCACACCAGCGCCATGCCGCAGCCCAGCCATCGGAAAACGCCGAGCGGGCGGCACCGTCCGAGACCTCCAGCAGAATCCCTCCATTGTCGCCCCCTCCAGGAGGGCCATTAGAGTGACGAGCAAGGTTTATGTATGGGCTGTGCGGTGGAGGGCATCGGATGCCGGGCGTTGGTGGACATGGGGTCAACCATCACCATCATCCACCCGGGTGTCCTCCCCAACACGGCCCAGCCATCCCCGCCTGGGTGGACAATGGCGGAGGTTCAGCTGGCTACGATTACCGGCGACTGTTCGGCGACGCGAGGGAAGAGGTGGCTGCGCATCACAGTGGCTCACCGAAATCTGGGAGACCTGCATCTCTGGCCCAGACCTGCTGTCCCACCGGGTGTCTCAGGGGCAACACCTCAGTGCTGAAGAAGGCCGACTCCAGAAAATGGACCCAGTGAGGGGCTGCGACAACCACCACCGGTCTCACAGCAGCCCGCCGCGGTGCTGCACACACACGCACAGTGAAACCAGGGGGCAAGCGGTCCTGGTGGCGCATCAGGTGGCAGCCAGCAGTGAGGTAGACCTCCCCACCGTTGACCAGCAGCGGCGCAGCGAGCAGGTGAGCGATCCCGTGCTGACCCGGGTGAGTGTGGGACAGCAGCTGGAGTGGGCAGAGGTCTCTGCCCTGGATCCAGAAACCAAAGCCCTATGCTCTCTCAGCGGGGCACGATGGAGATGCACCTTGGGTTGCTGTTCCAGCAGTGGCCGTCTTCCGACCACGACAGACATCTCCTGCAGCTGGTGGTCCACACCATGGTCAGTGAACGGGGCTGCTGAGGGCCAGCCATTTTAAGGTTGCAAAGACACTGGGCAAGCTGTGCAAATGCTCCTGTTGGGTACAGGCAGGATGTGGAGTTGTTCGGGCATGGCTATGAAGCCTCCAAACCCAGAAAGGGGCTGGGCCGTCAGTCTGGGGCACAGTGCAGCAATACCTGGTGGGGGCCCCAGTATGGGTCCTCTGCCCCACCCAGAAGAAGGGACTATCCCCCAAGCTTGGAAGCCATTGGAAGGAGCTGGGAGAGGTACTCGATTGCATCTCCGACGTGGTACCCGTATATCGGGTGCAGTTGCCCGAGCGGCGGAAGGCAGTCATGCTGCACCAGGACCGACCAGCACCGTATCGGTTCCCAGCCACCACCAACCCAGCAAGGCTGAAGGAAGGAAGTGACACTGCAGGTGCCCTGCTTCGGGCCTCACCAAACAGTGCCTCCCCTGGGGGATGGGGTGCTTCAGAAACCACCGCCCCCCCCCTCCCACCCCGCAGCGCCCCAGTGCCCCAGGTGGCAGTGTTGACCACTTCCTGCACTTCTGGACTTTGTTGTGGGCTCTGATGGCTAACCCTTCAGGTGGGGGCAGTGTAGCACACAGGGGGAGGGCCACAGTCGACAGGCCGTCCCAGCATTCCTAATAGCCAGTGTGATATTTAATCTGTATGTATGTGACTGAGTGGATTCTCTCCCCGGATCATAGCACCCGGTCTGTTCTCGAGCTTGTCGCAATAAAGCCGGCAGTTGGGCTAAACGAGCTTCTCTCGTCTGTCATCATGGACCGAATACTCGTTAGTGCAAAGAGAGGAAGAGAGAAAGGTGAGGGAAACTTTTTTTTAAACAAGAAGGAGAAATTTATATTCACGCCATCTGGTTGGAGGGTACCCAGACAGAATATTAAGGGTGTCTTCATCTTGGCACAAGAGGATGCCATGGACCAACATGTCAGAATGGCACTGGGATGTTCTGCTTTTGGCTGATGGAATGGAGGTGCTAGATAAAGCAGTTCCCAATTTATAACGTATGATGAACCTCACCACTGTAGAGGAGGCCACATCCGGAGCACCAGACACAACAGATGAACCAGCACATTCGCAGGAGAAGTGTTGCCTCAAGTCGAGCCATACTTGGGGGAACACAGGCCACAGAAGCACTTGATAGTCAACTTGACCTCTTGTTCATAAGACCGAAGTGAAAATTTTAAGAGAGCGGTGGGGACCCGGGTGTTGGCAAATTTGGGTTTGAGGAAGAAAACACAGATGCTGGAGAAACATTTCCAAGGGAGACTCACGCCCATTCCCTCTGTGCTAACAAAGGCAAAATCTGCAAATCTAACCTTGCCATCTTCAACGGATACATTCAAGACTTCATTGCTTTCTCTGAAGCTACCAAAGACAGCTCTATAAATGACCAAACGGTTTCCCACTACAAATGCAACATCCACTTTCTTCAATCAGGCTGCCATGTTCAACTGAATGTTATTAAAAATCTTTTTTTTTATTCTAGGAAGAAATAAAATGAATAAAATTAGCCAAAAAAATTAAAATTTGGTTAAAAATTTCAGCAGGACGTTCATGCCTTCTGTCAGCAGACCGAAGTTCACCTGCTTTCTATCTTCAGCGGTTAAACTCTGCATGGAAGACCTTGTAGCTTTCATGAGACATGTTGCTTTCCATTCCTCCTGTGGAATTACAATAACCAGTGCAAAAATTATATAGCTGCACATGTGCCTAATATTATACATAGTAAAGCAAAATGAATCTTGAAGTTGTACCTTTCACCTCACTTGAATGCTGTGGCAAGAAACAACAGGAAGACTGCCGATTGACAATGCAGACATTTAAATTAATTTGGATCATTCCAAGTAATCACATAAATAGGTCAGTAAAACTTAACAGTGGGATATGTCCATGGTCAGTGTTACATCAGTGGAGATTTTATACAGGAAATTAAAAATCCAACCATGAGGAATAAAGGAGAGAAAAAAGTGATGGAGATGCGTAGCTAATAGAAAAGAATGAATTTTTGTGTCAGAGGTATCTGAAGGGAGAGTAAATCTTAACAAAATAGTACAAATCTACTGAGGAGATAGCATATGCACCACTTCAAAGTAGCAGTAAAATCCCAGCCCAATATCAAGTCAGATAAGAGACTCACATACAATGCAGTTTGCCATTTCTATCAACACACATCAAAGTTGCTGGTGAACGCAGCAGGCCAGGCAGCATCTGTAGGAAGAGGTGCAGTCGACGTTTCAGGCCGAGACCCTTCGTCAGGACTAACTGAAGGAAGAAATCTGTTACTCACTCTTCCTTCAGTTAGTCCTGACGAAGGGTCTCGGCCTGAAACGTCGACTGCACCTCTTCCTAGAGATGCTGCCTGGCCTGCTGCGTTCACCAGCAACTTTGATGTGTGTTGCTTGAATTTCCAGCATCTGCAGAATTCCTGTTGTTTGCCATTTCTATCAACTGTTTAATGATTAAGTTAGGGTGTCACATCTCTTCAGATGTAGATCAGAATGGCAACACCATGACCAATTAAACACTTTGACAGCTAAGAAAGTGTGAATAATTGTACCCTGGTACATATACCCATGAACATAACACAAGGAAAAGTGAAGAAAAACAGCAAATGTTAGTGCTTATAAAACGTAAACACGACGAATTCTGCAGATGCTGGAAATTCAAGCAACACACATCAAAGTTGCTGGTGAATGCAGCAGGCCAGGCAGCATCTCTAGGAAGAGGTACAGTCGACGTTTCGGGCCGAGACCCTTCGTCAGGACTAACTGAAGGAAGAGCTAGTAATGTTAGTGCTGTTGTTTTTCCTTCAATGTTATTCAACTGAATGTGAAGTCAGAGTAAATCATACTTGTAACCCTTTCAGGTCAAATCGTACCAATCCTGAATTCAACCAGCCACTTCCTTTCGTAAGTCACTCTTGCGATCTTGATACAATCTCTGTGTCAGACCCCGGCATAATAGTATAATTTCACATCCAATGGTCAGAGCACTGTGGGAGTTGGGCAATGTTAGTCCAGGGGTCACCTTCCCACTGGGCACTCACACCACAATGTGGTCCTAATCCTAACAGAACTAACCTGAGTGGGCAGCAGGCAAGTAAATACTTCAATCCTTGAGTGCACTCTACACCCAAGATGCAGACCCCACTCCAGCCCAAAGTGCAGCCGATTCCCAACTCATTCCCCCTAAGCTGGTGCCTGATGCCCCATCATCCCCTCTCACCATCAACAGAGTTACAGCGTGCACGCTTGCCAGAAAATGTGCCACATCAGGTCACCCTTGAGGTTTCTAGGACAAAAGAAAAACAGTGTCCTGCTTACGGAACTGAAAGCTGGGAGGCTTTATGCACACATAGTCAGGAATGGGAATACTTGTTCTGTATTTGGGAAAAAAAACAAAGTTTGTGTCTGCATAGCACATTTTTCATGTTAAGTAATAACAGTTACACAATTATGCTAATTTGATACCTTCATCAGGAATGCTGCCCTTGTGCAGAAGGTTACCGAAGAATTTCATAAATCACTGAGCTGGTTTGGCAGCCGAGAGGCCAGGTCTATTCTTTATGCCTTAGTCTGAACTTTGATTAAGAAAACCCAAGGAACCATGGATTCCTACTTGAATTTCAGGATGATGGATTATCAGAGAGAAAAACTGTAGTTTTCAGTGGATTTACACTGCATTGAGATATTCCTGGCTAAGGAATCCACTTCGGCTTCATACATCCACCCTGCAATAGATACGTTGCCCAATAAAATACAAATGCAATTCCCACTCCTTCTTCAATGCTGCCTTAAAATCCGCAAGTTATTCCCATCCAAACTCAACAGTGTCTTATTCCCCATGAAAAGAACAGTTCAGGGAATAAATTTATACCGTGGTTTGGTCCTAAGGAAAGGCATTTGGCCAACGATACTTGTGTCAGAGTCTTAGATTATAACATGGAAACAGGCCTTGGACTCATTGCATCCACACCAAGCATTAAACATTGATTGACACTAATCCCAATCATCTTGTATCCCCATCAATTTTCCTGATACCCACGTACACCAGGGGGAATTTACTGCAGAGAACCTACCAGCCAACCATTAAAATAGATGTCAGATGGTTATCAGGAATTACAGGGGGATCTTGATCAGTGGAGTAAGTGGGCCAATGAATGGCAATTTAATTTCGATCAGTTGAAAGTGTTGCAATTTGGGAAGACAAATTAGGGGAGGACTTTCACAGTGAACAATAGAGCACTCAAGGTTGGGGGGGCGGTGATGTTGGTAGAACAGAAGGATCTGGATGTACAAATAGATAGTTGCCTGTAAACAACATTGAATGTAGGCAGGGTAGTGAAGAAGGCTTCTGCATTCATCGTTCAGAACAATGAATACAGAATTTGGGATGCAATGTTGGTGCGTCTGCATTTGGAATATCCTGTTCAGTTTTAATCACTCTGTTGCAGGAAGCATACCGTTAAGCTGGAAAGAGTGCAGAGAAGACTTAAGAGGACGTTGCGAAGACTTGAAGGAGTGAGTTATGGAGAGAGGATGGGCAGGCTGGGACCTTAATTAACTGGAGTGAAGGAGAATGAGAGGTGATATTATACAGGTGAATAAAATCTCCAGAGGCATAGATGGGGTGAATGCGCACAGTCGTTTCCCCAGGGTTGAGGAATGAAGAACAAAATGACATAGGTTTAGGGTAAGAGGGCGGAGATTTAATAGGAAGCTTAAAGACAACTATTTCATCCAGAGGTTGATCTACATATGGAATGAGCCAAGAGAGGAAGTGGTTGAACATTTCAAAGGTTCTTGGACAGGTATGTGGATAGGAAAGAGATTGGACACGCTAGAGGCAGGAAACATGTTCCCGATGTTGAGGGAGTCCAGGACCAGAGACCACAGTTTAAGAATAAGGGGTAGACAATTTAGAACGGAGTTGAGGGAAAACTTTTTTCACACAGAGTGTTGTGGTTCTGTGGAATGATCTGCCTCAGAAGGTAGTGGAGACCAATTCCCTGGATTCTTTCAAAAAGGAGTTAGATAGAGCTCGTAAAGATAGCTGAGTGAAGGGATATGCGGAGAAGGCAGGAAAAGGGTACTGATTGTGGATGATCAGCCATGATCACAGTGAATGGTGGTGCTGGCTCGAAGGGCTGAATGGCCTACTCCTGCACCTATTGTCTATTGAAAGATTTAGAGGAACCTGGGATAAATGTGAGCAAATAGGACTAGATAAGATGGGAATCTTAGTCAATATGGACCAGCTCAGCTGAAGGGCTTTCATGCAGTATAACACTTGGGCATGTAGGATGCACTGAATCAGCTACAGTGCCAACTCTACTCAGGCAGCAATACAGGACACTTTTTAACCTGGATATATGAAGCTCTGAAGCAGTAGCACTAACTGTTGTGTCACTGAGCTGTCTGCATCATTAGACCAAAAAAAATATTTCTGATAATGTTTGCTCGGGTGAACTTTACTGAACCAGCATCATGTTATGTAAAGTCTAACCACTGAAGCCTTCAACAAAAGTTTTAGTGATGTCACTTTGTACAACATGAAACAAATCGGTTGTGCTGCTGATTTCAGCCTGTATAATCATGCCTTTTGCTTGCCAAGCCATTAATGAGGGCTCGGAGAAATCAGGTAAGCCAGGAGTTCATTTGGAAATCGAGACATTGGGTAAAGGTGAAGAAGGGTTCAGGGATTGTAAGGAATGTACAACCTGATCAATGGATAGAGGAATCACGAAGAGAACCGGATGCTGATGTTTGATGGAAAGGAGGCCTTGTAGTTGGTGAATGGCCTTGGTAGGCAAAGATGGGGCTGCATTGTGAGGTCAAGGATTTCGACATTTGTTGGATGGAAGGCAGGTGGGATCAGAAATGAAACCAGTAGAAGATTTGGTGTAGGAACAGGGGCAAAGGAAGATCCATGCAAGTACCTGGACTAAAAGGGAGCTGCTTCTCAGGTTCTCAGTTCTTATCTACTGCCTGTTACCCTGCTGGCGTTTAGGGTAGCAATGAAGGTCCTCCACCTCTGACAGTGTACAGAGCTTCCTTCATCACGCTAGTGGCTCCTTCTCGATTTTCAGTACTGTCAGTCACTCAAGTCCCAGGAGGAGGCTCCGGAATACCAACATTCATCCTCTCGAAGAGGGGTTCCCAACATTTTTTCATGCCACAGACCAATATCATTAAGCAAGGGATCCATGGACCCCGGGTTGGGAACAGCTCCTCTAGCAAGTACTGAGAAAAATAGGATCATAGTGTATGGATTGTATGGGTTGGGTTATTGTTTGCAAAAGGAACCAATTTCTCCTACTCTGTTATCAATCTCTTTACACTATGATCCTATTTTTCTCAGTACTTGCAAGAGGAGCCGTTCCCAACCTCGGGTCCATGGATCCCCTGCTTAATGATATTGGTCTGTGACGCGAAAGAAGGTTGGGAACCCCTGGTCGAAAGGATGAATGTTGGTTGAGTTTACATTGGGCTCCGTTGAAACAGCCCTAGAGGCAGAAAGGGAGAAAGGTCAAAAGAAGAGGGGAACGATTCAGATTTATTTATCACATGTACAATTGAAACATACAGTGAAACTCACATTTACATTAACAATCAACACATCCCAAGGCTGTGCTGGGGGCAGCCGACAAATGTCACCATGCATTCTGACGCTAACATAGCCTGGCCACCATGTTCACAGAACAACACAAGCAGCAGCAACAAACAGCAAAAGCAAGCCCCATTCCTCCCTCCCATCCACCCACAAACACACACAGACAGTCCTCCAAACCCAGGCCCACAGGATGATGAATGAAAGTGACCAAAATCCAGAACCTTGGGCTTCTGCAACGCAATCTCATGTGTCACATTTCTGTACGGCATAAAAGGCTACCACTCAGCCCATCGAGTCTATGCTGGTCACAGAGCATTCCCATCAATCCCATTCCTGCACTTAATTTCCCTGTCACTTATTTTCTCATACATGCCTCTGATTTTTCCGGCGACCCACACTTAAAGTCACCAATTAATCAGCCAACTGCAATCTTTATAATACGGGAGTAAACCAGAAACCCACACAGCCACAGGAAGAATGTGAAAACACTGTGCGATCAGCATCGGAGATCAGGATTGTACCTGGGTGGTTGTGCCATGCTGTTTCTGTACGGCTTCTCCAAAGTTGAAGATACCTTATTTAATGAGTCAATTATTTCAATCATACTGTTAGTTAGCGCTACTAACTTTGCTCTTGTATGACACCAAGTACAAAAACCTTTATATTTTCTGATAAAATTTAAACATTGGAGAGTGGCCATGGAAACT
Source organism: Mobula hypostoma (assembly GCF_963921235.1). Lineage (NCBI taxonomy): Eukaryota > Metazoa > Chordata > Chondrichthyes > Myliobatiformes > Myliobatidae > Mobula > Mobula hypostoma. The sequence goes on along the minus strand of NC_086123.1, from coordinate 10,952,849 downwards.
CCAGGCATCCACAGCATGTGGATAATGAGAAATGACCCCAAACCCAGCTGAATTACGGTTCGTTCATACTGTGACATTTTGTCCCAGTTATTCCTTGAACAACAATATAATGGCTATCCATACCACTTCAGCCATTAAGTGGACTTTCATCCTCAAAGTGCCCAAATAGCAAGGACATCATGCAAATCAAAGAGAAATTACTGCATTATTTACCCTGTTAAACTCTGAAAGTTGAAGACATCTGAAAAAATTCACTCAAGCAAGAGTTTAAAAATGACCACATCAAAAGAAGCCCTCTGTCATTTAACTAAATAAATCAATAAAACTATTTTTCAATTTGCCAAACATGAATGCCAGATTATGTGCTTTACTGGAGTTAGTCAGAAGATATTACTCATTGGTTCAAGGCTAATCTAATTCAGAAATGAGTACTGTTATAGTTTTATCATTGTGTAAACATGCCGGCTTGTTGTTCCAAATTAAAACAACCTAACTCAGATGCATGAAAGCAGCTTTAAACTTCCCAAACAATGAAGTAATTTTTCATCTATTTGTTTGGCATTGTGATTTAAATCTTGCCTATGTTCCTGCATCACTGAACTGAAATAGATAAAGGCAAGTTTTGCTCACCTTCCAAACTTGCCATCAAACTGTACAATTATCTTACTTATCTTTTGCATTTTCATAGTAGTGCCTTCCGGGATCCATTTAGCAGGATTCTGCAGGCTGTACATGATGTAACCTGATCACATGCTCAGGTTAGACCAAGCCCCACCCAAAAAGCTGCTGGGAAAACCTTTAGCAGAGATCCAAGAAATGTAATCCCACTAGCTCAGCCGCCTGCCAAAGCTATGGTTCTTTCAACACCATCAACTCTGCCAAAACTGAGAATCCATAAAGAATTAAGCATGGAAAAGGAATTTTACTAAGTGATTCAAAATTAAAGTTAAATAAGTTGAGTTACCTTAGAACAACAATCTCAAGTAATAATATTACTGCAAAGATAAATAATTATGCCGAGAATTCTTCTTCTTTTACTTCTTCTTCGGCAGACCAACATAGACGTATTATCACCACCTACTGAGTTGGAATGTGGTGCAAAGAGACAGGAGTTATGCCCACTAAATTCCACCCCCCCCAAAAAAAACTCAAAAATAACGTCAAGTTTAATGCTTTTCAGAATGTCAAATATGCACTTATATACATTACAATGGCAGTGATATACCAACAAACTTTCCATGTTAAATTGTGTCTGTCCCAAAGATCTCAATTTAGCAATTAGATATTTCCTTTGCACCTCATAGCAGACACCCCACCCTGCAAAAACTCATTTCAGGGAGTAGCACCATCAATTTGTGGGAGACTTCCGGGAGAGGTGGGATGTCTGCAATAGAGTAGCTCCTTAGCAGCTAGCCAGCTAGTTTAAATAATGTTAGCTATGCTACTGAACAAATGACACCTGTTAAACTCACCTCAACATGTCTTTTACAGTCTTAACCCACCATGGGCAATAGAAAAGTCACTGTTGCAAACAGTGCAGCGAGCAACACTGTCATTATTTTGACCCCTATTAGGCAGGGGTGCACTTTAGTGTAGTCTGGGGTGACGTACGTTTTATATTTTTTGGGAACACTCTGCCATGGCGCGCGCGCGCTCTCTCTCTCGCTCACGCACTCTCAAGTGCTCTCACTTGCTTTCGCTCTCTCTCTTGCTTTTCTCTTACTCGCTTACAAAAAAATTAATTTGTGATATTGTATATAATTTGCAGGTATCAGGGAGTCACAATTAATATGTGGGAGACTCCCGGAAGTTCTGGGAGAAGTGGGGTGTCTGTCATAGGAAATGCATTCAAACGATACATGCTGTATCATTTCTTATCAAAGTGCACTCTCTATAAATGTCTGTATCAGCATGTTAATTCTGAACAAGGATTTATTCAACCTAGTATGTCTAATATGTAAATGGGTAAGTATAACTTCTGTCTTTTTATACCCACATCCATTTCCCTGTCGAGTTCTTACCATCCTCTGAATTTTATACCAATGCAATCCTTTCTTTTTCTCATCTCAACTTTGTTGCTGCAGTTATTGAATAGACATTTAAATTATGGCTTTCGCCTCCCTGTTATGCAAAAGCACCACTACATTTATATCAACACATACAAAAGTTGCTGGTGAATGCAGCAGGCCAGGCAGCATCTCTAGGAAGAGGTACAGTCGACGTTTCGGGCCGAGACCCTTTGTCCTGAAAAAATCTTGAATCCAATTGAACATTCCGCCACCTTTCCCATCTTTTCTAGTTTAAGCAGCAATCCTTGTGTCCTCAACATATCCAACTACAAACTTCTGGTCAAGATGGCGCCAGCGAACAACAATTCCTTAGACGTCATCTTCCAGATAGTCAATCATTTCAGTTTTCTATGCCTTCTGCTTATTGATTTGTCTTAATTTTGTTCATGAAACTGTTGAAGCTTGTGACATAGAGTCTGTAGTTCAGTCAAATGAGCTACGAAAACACTACGAAAGAAATGCAAGCAAGAGCTACCATGAGAAGCTCAGAGGTAAGACGAGAGGCCATGATCAACTACATTTCTCAGTGATTAATGCATCAAGGAAGATTGAAACATCGAGGCAAATGCTTAGGAGAGCAAGCGGTTCTCAGTAAAGCCGCTGGAGGGGCCTGTGGTAAACTATATATGTTGTAACTGGGTTATCTGTCTGGACACACCCCTCTGCTGACTGCTCCTGTGGCTCCTCCCACAGAACCCTGAATAAAGGCAATTGCACCACTGCTCGTCCCTCAGTCCAGGGGCAGGTACTCAGCATGGTCGAGGTCACATTTTACTGCTAATAAAAGCCTTTCAGTATTTACTCTACCTCCCGTCTTTTGGAGTAATTGATAGTGCATCAGGGCCATCAGTTCGTATCACTTCCCTTGGAGAGGCTGCAGGGTCCCGCTGCTCTCAGAGTGGCTGCTGGTTTGTGTCACTTCCCTCGGAGGGACCACTGGTTTATGTAGTTTCCTTCGGAGGGACCACTGGTTCATACAGCTGCGCTCGGAGGGGCTGCTGGGTCCCGATGCTCTCAGTGACGTTATCAAAATTCTGACATTAATGGGTTGGACTATAGTTCATATTGGCTTCTTTCAGTTCTGTTTTTTTCGTGTTCTCACCCATTCTTTTTTGTTGCCGATTGGTGGGCTGGGGGGGGGGTTGGGTAATCTGTTAGTCTTCGTGCAAGGCAGGGGTGGTGGGGGGGGCAGGGTTTGTGAGTGTTTGCTTATTTTTTGTGTAGGGGATTGATGTCCTTCTTTAACTACTTCTATGGTTATCTGGAGAAGACAAATTTCAGAGTTGTATTCTGCATACATACTTAGATAATAAAATGAACCTTTGCGCCTTTGATATTATAAGCTTCCTCTACGTCAAAGAAAACTGATACTCTATTAACTTGGGTTTTACAAATATCAGGTTCCAAACTTAACCCAGAACCCATGGTCATTCTCCCCTTACGAAATCAGCTATACAGCTAATTTTTCACTACTTTCCACAAAATAGGCAAGTCTTGCTATAACCATTCATCCCATTATCTTACACACATGTGAAGTTAGAGAAATAGGCCTATAACCAGAAAGATCTGATTGATCCTAACCAGGTTTCAATATATGAATAACAACCACTAATTTCCAGGAAGTTGTCCTTCAACCTATATTGTATTAAAGAATTTCAAAGCTAACATAAATTTTGAATCTAATAACTATGTAAACATATTATAACAAATATCATCTTTCCCAGGTGATGTGTGACCAGCACCTTTTAAGTTCAGACAACGTAAATTCGACATTCAAGCAGGAACTCGAACAGTCCTTTTTTCTTGGCAGTTTGAGGATTGCTTGCCAAAACTGCTTCTCTATATAGACCTCTCTTCTTTACTTAAGTTGGCCGAATTATGTACACTGACATGTGTTTTTGCTAATGTTACGTACCCCGTAACTGGGTTGCCAAACCAGCAGAAATGGATCACTCAGTTGGAGTCTGGATGACTAGAACTAAGAAAGTTTTATTAAAGAAACAAGCAACACAGTACTCTAATCAAAAGGATAATAAATGCAACAGTTCAGCAATGATAAACACACATGTACACAGAATTAAGATAACAGGATCAATCAAGCTCTATCGTTGTCTAGGGGTAAATGTCCAGTTTCAAGGTGACGCAAAGTTCAGTTCAATTTAGTTCAGTTCGCAGTAATCGCTGCCGTGGGAGATGGACAGTGGGGGGAAGGAGAGAGAGAGAGTGCAAAACGAATGAATATTCAAACGGCTTCCACACAGACCTTCGATATTCTTCGCAGTCAGCTTTCGGGCGAGCCCTTTGTGATGTCATCTGAGGTCACCGACCGTGACCCCTCCGCTTCCAGATTCGATCGTTTCTCTGAGGTGAACCTGCCACCCAGGCAAGGACGGACACACACCAGGTTCCCGCTGATCGTGCCTTTCCACCCTGTACGTCTATGGCTTGGTCCCGCGATCAGCCTTCCAAAACTTCCCACCAACTTGTGGGAGACGCACCGCTTCCAGGGTCTCGTTACCTCGGGGTGTCATGTGTGTCCTGCCTTAGCGAACCTGTCCCTTTTTATCCCCCTGCTGGGGTATCACCTGTCCAAACAGTTCAGGGTTCAAAGGGGGAGCCGATCTTGACAGCTCTCCTTCCGTTAAACTCTCCCGTCCCGTCATTAACATCTCCAAATGCTGCTCCATTGTTTTCTTTATCTCTCTTTCTCCTGAAGACAGGTGGCAGACCAACTGCTGATCCCACTGGTGCCAGCACAGGAGAACTAACATCTTAATCTATGTGTATTCTCGTCACACTAATAATTCTGTTTTTCCCCCCCAGAGTCAGTAACTGGAACCTTGTCCCCACCATAGAAAACCAGTAATGCATCAGGTTTCAAACTCCCCCCATTTTCTGTAACGTACCACAAACTCCCCCTCCTTGGAACTCTATCCCAAGGCTATCACAGCCTGACGAAGGGTCTTGACCTGAAACGAAAACTGTTTGCTCTTGTTGCCTGGTCTACTGCGTTCCTCCAGCATTTTATGTGTGTGCTATCACAGAACGTTTACCAATACATTTTCTTACATTTACTTTCCTTTCTCCAGTGAAATAAATAGGCACCAGGATCCTGGCCCAATTTTAAACTATTGTGTGTTCTGGGAAATGTGCACTTTGCTGCTGGCCTCCTTGACACTGGAGAACTTTCAGCATTTACCTTCAAATTCCAGGCCTTTCTGTAAACTTACAAGCACTGACAGTTTTCTAAAGGTTGTTCAGACAACTCCAGGCACATTGACATGTCCACCTACAGTGAAGTTTCCTGATTGAGCATTATAGTTCAGAAAGGTGTAAGTGTTGCCAACAGACATAAGGTCAGATGGTCAAACTTTACTGTGCATTTCTCAAGGCACCATGTCATGTCAAAAATTAATTCAAAATGGCGGAGAAGGAATGGTGAAACAGACAGTAAGGATGTTCAATCAATTTCAAATAATTTTACTTTTTAGTTACTTTGGCCCATACAGCTCTGTCCCACATGCGACATTCATGTTTCTCTGAAGCAATTGAAAACAAACACGTTCGTGGTCTTTTGCTGTTGTAGCCCATCCACATCGAGGTTCAATGAATTTTGCATTCAGAGATTCTCGTCTGCACACCACTGGTTCTAGTGTCAGTTTATTAGTTACTGTTGCCTTCTTGTCAGCTTGAACCAGTCTGGATATTCTTCTCTGACCTCTCTCGTCCTGAACTACTACTCTTTGGATTTTTTTTAAATTTTTGGCGCCATTCTTTATAAACTCTAGAGACTGTTCTGTGTGAAAGTCTCAGGAGATCAGCAGTTTCTGATAAACTCAAACCACCCAGTATAGCACCAACAAACATTCCACAGTGAAAATCACTTAGATCACATCTCTTTCCCTTTGATCTGAACAACAACCGACCCTCTTGAACGTGTCTGCATGCTTTTATGCATTGTGTTGCTGCCACCTGATTGGCTGATTAGATCTTTGCATTAACAAGCAGCTGTACAGGTCCATATAATAAAGTAGCAACTGAATGTATATTTAAGCACAATCTTTGGAACAAAAATAATTATTAATTTTCAGCTCAACAAGCTCTGCAGCGAAAAGAAACAAAAGATGCTGTTATAACCTTCCTAATTGTCAAGCCAAGGAATGAGTCATAAACTTAGTAAGCAGAATATTCTTTGGGTACTTCTCTTAAAAAACAGAACAGGTACTTCTTTCAACAGCATATCACCTCAGAATTATAATTCCAGAGAATTCAGTCTTTGTGACTATTAACACCCCGTGATTTGATATGTTAAAGTTATCAGTTTCAGAAGTACAACTGAACGTAATCTCTAATGTGCTTTAAATGTTGAGATGGGGCTGGAATGTGTGACAAGATTACACAGATTCAAAGGCAGAAGCCGTCATATTTAAATCATACTCAGCGTAGTTTAGAGGATTATAATATCGTGAAAAGAAAGTACAAAATAAAACAGGAAATCTGTAATTATTCTTGAAAGGAACAACCACTGAAGTCTTAGATGTGCAACTTATAATCTTTTGTTCTGCATTGCTGGGTGTTGTTCAATGTCAGACTACATATTTATCATTCGAATAATCATCGGATAAACATTTATTTCAGAGCACAAGTTGTGTATTGGCATTATGGAGTATTGCTGTAATGGCATACTTTTAGCAAATAAGTGAAAGTCTTCAGGTGCTGGAAATCCAAGCACCACGCACACAAAAAGCTGGAGAAACTCAGCAGGCCAGGCAGCATCTATGGAAATGAATAAACAGTCAATGTTTGGGGCCAAGAGATCCTTCTTCAGGATTCATGCAATCTTCAGGACTGTTACAATATGTTATAAACTGTAATTTGTTAGCTTTGTACACTTAAGTGGGTGAGGGAAATCCCATGAAGCTAATTGATCCTTACAGCTGACTTGACAAAACATTGTACGCAATGGATTAATTTTTTGCTTCCACTTGTTACCTTTCTTTGCAAGTTTAGTCGTTCATACCAGTAAACATTCTTGGCACAAAGTTAGGGCTAAAGTATAGCTAGCTCAGAGGAATTTAAGCATTATTGCTGAAATAACAACTGGATGCACAATTAAAGATTTGGTCATGAGAAGAGTTTTGGGAAATTAGAGTTATATGACTCAGTCATCTGAAAACTGCAAAATAGTCAGCTGGACAGGCAATACATCATTAAATGGGAAGTCCAGACTTCTATCACCATCAGTGAAATTGTGGGAGAGAGATACAAGTGGAAAGATGAGTAAAAGGAAACTTTAGAAACACAAGAAAAATAGGTCTCTGAAGGAACCACATTGAAAACACTGAGGAAGTAAAGGAAAAATCAAGATTTCCCAGAGTACGATAGTTCAGCCAGCTGTGTACTCAATGGAAGAAAATCTTTGATTTGACCACACAAAGAGACATCTCAAGAGCTTTGTGCAAAAATTCTAGACTGCAGTTCAACGTTTTAAATCAAATCCATATGGCAAAGTTCCGATCGGAAGAGTGAAAAGAATGCCATTGTACCACATTAGCATTTAAAGGAGGAAACATTATGGAAAAAATAACACTCTGGCAAATAAATGTTAAAATATCCATTTTAAAGAAAAAATGCTTTTTCATCTTTGAAGACTCATTGTCATTCTTTATGGTTATTCCGCCACAGATGTTCCACATAAAAAAGCAGTTTTATTGGTTTGGGAAATCGTGCAATATTTGATAGACATCTTCCACTACATCTACAAATTCTGTTTTTTGAACTACTGTTTGCTGAAAGTATACTGGAGTCAATAGCTTAACAACAAATTGGAACAAAAGGAAATATTATGAACTTCATACGTAATCCGAGTCACTTGCAATAATCGAGATGAAATGGTCCACCATATGTCTGGTGACAGCTAAAGAGTTTGTAAATATAATCATTGTAATATATACATATTCAGAAGCCAATACAACTTTAACCTAGCATCAAAATATGTTATAAGATAATTAGATATAAGTTCATCTTCAGTCATGAGTGCTAAACAATATGACAGGTTATGCATTATATTTGGTTCCTACATTGGTGCTATGAAATCAATTTCTAATATGGAATCAAATGCACAAAAATACCATATAATAGTTAGTGAAAGCGCTCATGCACAATTTTCTACCCAATGTGGTTTAATAATATTCAGTGAAAGATAAATGTTGAACAAGGTATTATGAGATCCCCAGTAATTTTTTTTTAAATCTTTCTTCTGATGGAGCACACTTATCATCCAATGAGATCACAGAAACTCAGCCCATACTGAATTCCCTTCAATTTTCTGCAGTAGGACCTGATTACAAATTATTCTGATGGAGGTGAACATGCTACCTACATTATAAGCCAAGGCTGATGTTCTTAAGTTCCAAACTGAGGTACTTTTGGAGATTGTCGTTTTGGTACTCTCAAGGAAGCCTAATACCATCAGAAAGTCAATCCACTGGAATTGTCAAGCACTTGATACACCAGTGATAATAATATATACAAACAACAGGAATTCTGCAGATGCTAGAAATTCAAGCAACACTCAAAGTTGCTGGTGAACGCAGCAGGCCAGGCAGCATGTCTAGGAAGAGGTACAGTCGACAGGGTCTCGGCCTGAAACATCGACTGTACCTCTTCCTAGAGATGCTGCCTGGCCTGCTGCGTTCACCAGCAACTTTGATGTGTGTTGCCATAATAATAATATTGTTTGAGAGTGGCTGCTCTGAAATATAACCAGCAACATGCAAAACTCTCTCCTTAGTTACAAGCTGTATTTACAACCAAGCAACAAAAGTGACAAGTTATTTTTTTTAAGTTAATTGGAAATTGGAGACTATAACATAAGCAGTAACCAAAAAGCCTAGCTTTCAACTCTATGAAAAATGATTAGCAATTAAATATTTTTGTTTTACCGTAATGCTGAACAATTATCTAAACATTTTTTTTTACAGATTTATTTAAAATTCTACGCTGCTAGCTTATTAAATTGTCTGTGGTCTGCTGCCAAGTTAAAACAATAATTGCCATTTGCAAATAAAGATATAATGGCAAATGCGAAAGAAAATTATATAGGAAGGCATATGCACTGCAAAAAGATTAAAATCACATTACATGAGTTTTGATACTGAGAAACAGTATGCCACTGCACCCAATACTGAGATTAGATATAGAACATCACAGACTCACCAAACTGCATGTATACATCTAATAGCCACATAACACATTTCTGCTCTGAACTTGTACAACATGGAATGATCCACTTATCCAACCCAGATGTCAGCAACTGGAAATCAAACCTCAACATACAATTTTAACCAGCATCTGTTTTTGTTTGCTGCTGCTTGCCAGAGATATATGAATGAAGGATGAGTGGAAAAAAAAAAGAACAATTGGTTTTTTGCATGGTGCCAAATCTGGCAAATTGTTCTTCCAAAGATAAAGCTGCCCTTTTTAATGAAAATCAAAAATCTAAACAAAATGATGCAGATTAGGTCACCTTCATTAATGACAATTAAATCTGAGCTGATAACATTAACTCTATTGATAATTGTATCAAAGATTTGTAAAATGTATTTTAATGATATATTCCTTCAATATTTATTTAATCGTCATCGTCATGGCTATCCCGCGGTCAAGGATGATGGTCTTTGTTCTGAAGAAGTGGCCCACAGAGCGAAGACGCCTGTGCGTATATTTGTTTAATGTGTACTTGATGTTGCACTCCAAGAAGCACACGATACTTCACAAATCAACCAACTGATTCCAGTGGCAAGGAAACCACGACGATTGGAGCTGATGGATTGGTCACAGCCTTCATCCGCCTTCACAGCCGTTGAGTTCGAAGTGACTTCGTCTGCCTGTTCCACCGTTGAGGTCTTGGTTGGATTGTTCTTTGTCGGGGATCTCACCCTCGACCTTACCATGGGTGACCCTACCAGGAACATAGCTCCAGACGGCATCGCTCTCAGGATCACAGGACCACACAAGCTTCTCCAGCACGACAGGCTGACAATCCACAGAGAAGATTTATTTAATATACTGAATGTAGAAACATATCATGCTATAATTTAAGGTGTTATGTATAGTATATGTGTGATGATGACAAAAAAAAAGCTCAGTTTGGGATATAGATTTCAGGCAGTCTTCTCCCATGGGAAGGAAATCAAAAATTAGAGGGCGTAGATTCAAAGTGAGAGGAAAAGATTTAAAAATTAACATGAGAGGCAACTTCTACACCCAGAGGGTGGCACAAATATGTATGAAACAAGCTGCCAGAGCAAGGCTGAGGTGGGTACAATAACAACATTTTAATGACCTTTGGACAAGTACATCTGGAGGAAGGCCAAACTTGGGCAAATGGGTCTGGCTTAGATGGGCATCCTGGTTGGCATGGACAAATTGGGCTGTAGCACCTATTTCCACGCTGCATTACCCTATGAATCTAATTAGTAACCATGGTTCATTGAGAGAGAAATATTAAAATAAGAATAACTAAAGTTATAGTTGCAATCGTGACATTCTTAAGAAGCAAATATTTTCAAACAATCATCAAAATTATCTTACTTACTAAACTATATATATTTTGAAAGATTGCTCATGGTTAGCTCAACTCAAGGTTTAGGTATTGAATACCTGAAAAGGGTCTGGATAATAGAGGAAATATTATGGGACTGAAAAGATTACACTCACTTTGAACAGGTTAATACTTTTATTACTCACAGCATGAAAATAAATCTTTTCCTGCATCTAACAATAGTTTTAAACTAAGTAGAGGAAGGATGTCTATGCTCCATATAATATTTAACTAGCAGACTATATTTGTTCGCAAAAAAAAAATTGTTAGAGGAAGTTTCCAGCTGGTTACAATAATACTTGCCAATTATACAATAATGCAGCATGAACCAATCTTTTGTATGATCATTAGAAAAAAATAGATGGAAATGTCCTTTGGTTATGAATAAGTTTAAGAAGCTAAACTTTTGAAACCTATCACTGATCAATCTAAACTAAATAAATTTCATATTTTTAATTGTATTTTTTTTAAATAAGTCTACCAATTTTAATTTGAAAAATGGTTGAAGTTATTCAATATTATTTGTAAACTTTAACTTTCTGTCATGGGTTATTATTAAATTTAGAAATGTGGTTTTGGAAGAGAAAGGCAACAAGATACCCTAAATTAGCTGCACATTGGTACTGTGCATTTGTTGAAATATTTTCTATAACTTTCCCTATGAGCTGGCGACTAGTTTCCGAGAATCCTGAAGCCTACAGTCATTGGCTTACAGTACAATCCCTGGTTTATTGCTTGATTATTAGTCTTCAACCATCACGCTTTTGAACCAAAGGGAATAATTTCACTCAACTCCACTTGCACCATCATTTAAATGTTCCACAACCTATGGGCTCACATTCAAGGACTCTTTACTTCATGTTCTCAATATTTGTTAGGGTATTTTTAGAGTTAGGCCATATAGCAAAATATTAACTTCAGCAACTAACTTCAGCATTAATCTTCAGATCTGAATAGGGTCTGTAGATTAAATTAAAAATGCAGCTCTGGACAGTAGGCTCCTAAGAGCTGTAAACAGCAGTTAACTGGAAAACCAGACAGTGCTGATTTAATATTCATTTTGGGTGTTTGTAGTGTGCTGGTGCAAAGGAGGAGGTGTGAAAGTTATATGTAATTCAAAAGCATTGTAGATACATTGTAAATATAGAATTACCCTTTGATCTTTTGCATCTAAAATGTCATGTAATATTGGGTCAAACCAGTCTCTTCCTCTGAAAAGGTCTCAATAAGGTGCCAGCTGTGTCTTATTTTGTCAAATAAAAAACTACTCTACATCTACTAGGGATATCTCTCTGGTGACTTAGTTCATTTGGGGACATGTCCAGGATACCTTATTTATTTTTTATTATTACTTTCTTTTTGTATTTGCAGTTTGTCTTTTGCACACCAATTGAATGCATAGTTGGTGCAGCCTTTCATTGATATGGTTATTATTCTATATAAATTTATTCAGTATGCCTGCAAGAAAATGAATTCCAGTGTTGTATATGGCAACATACACGTACTTTGAACTTTGATGATTGAGAAAATGAAATTGTACTGTGTGATGTAAGTGTAAGAAGAATTGCACTGTTTGATACATCAAATACCAGCCACCCTCATCCCCAGTATGGTATTGACCTGTTGGGAAATGCTTCATAGATCCAAAAGATTGTGCACAATATGAGCACCGGCTATTATGCTTCACTCTGTTGGAAACACAAGAACGTAAGTCTTTATCTGTATCCATTCACCCCCCGACTTCCATGGGAAATATCATGGAGTGTTAAATATTGTTGTAATGTAAGCATTATAAAAATAAGTTAATATTAATTAAGATAATGGTAATATAGCAATACTCCTGCTAGGGGAAGCTGTTTGTAAAGAGAGACTGGTTCCAGGGTTGAGAGGGTTTTACTTCTGTTTTTCTCCAGTGTACATGTGCATAGTTTCTCTGCCATGCAAAATGGTTTAGTGAAAGCCTTTATGTAAACATTGGTTTTGCCATCCCAGATGAAGTTTTTTTTGGCATGAATTTGTCGAGTGGTCCTTTTTCAAAGTAGAAGTTACCACAAATATCATTTGCAAAAAAAAAACCCTCCACTCATTTGTTACAACTTTGCAGAGCTAATTCACTCATCAAAATACTATGGTTAGTGCAACAATAAAATGGAAAATTCTCACCACCTTCTCTTTGCATCCCTCTCTGTAATTGGATTCTAGACTACCTGACCAACAGACCGCAATGAGTATGGACAGGTAGCCATATATCCTCCACAATTACCCTCAGCACCAAATGCCCACGAAGCTGCATTCTCAGCTATTGATTATACTCCCTATACATTCATGGCTGTGGCCTAGTTTTGCTCTCACTCCATTAACAAGCTTAGAGATGACTGGATCTCTATCAAAGTACAGAGTACAGAAAGGAGATAGAGAGCCTCGTGGCATGGTGTTAAGACAACAGTCTTTCCTTCACTGTCAGGAAAACAACAGAGAATATGACCGATTTCAGAAGTGGGGTAGAATACACAACCCACTGATATATTAATGATGCTAAAGTGGGCATCACTGCGAGCTTCAAGGTCTTAAGTGTAAATATCATCACAATTTGGCCTTGTCCAGCCACATGAATGTTATGGCCAAGAAAACACATCTACACCTCTATTTCCTGAGACAGCTAAGATGGTGCTGGTGTACCTCAGTGACTTATGGCTGGTAGCTGAACAAAACAAGGATGGGTACTAAATACTTTGTTAACCACATCTTTTCGGCAAATGATCATCACAAGTAATAGTCTGTCACTTTCCTTAGGACTTGGAGGCAACTTGATGTGGCAGAGCCAAGGTGAGGCGAGATGGCAGGACCAGAAGGCTGTGGAAGTTCAGGAACAGGACAAATTGGAGCTGTGGGGTCCAGGCCCCAGAGTATGTTGGTACAACTGAACACTATGTTCAGACAGAGATTTACAGTCTGAATTGAGGCGGCAAAGTCCAGCGCCTCCATGAAGCAGCACCCTTTGTTCAGACGGAGATTTAAGCACCAGGCCAGATTGAAAATATCAGGGTGTCGAGGCCAAGGCGAGGTATGAGCAGGTTTGGCCCACAGCTCACAATTAAACACAAACCCTGGAGCTTTAAAGTTGTAGCATCAACTGCAGTGCCACCAGTCCATCCCAATGAAAAAACAATTTGGTTTTGTATTGTGCAGGTTGATCTGTATATGTACAATGCCCAGGATGCTTGATTAACTAAACCTCTCTTCTTTAAGTAGTGCCATGAGACCATCTAATTCTTGATCAGCAGCTGGGAGCTCAATTTAAAATCTCAGGTTATCTACTTAGTTTTCTAGATTAGACCCAGTTCTCTGGGGTACTATTAGAAAGCAAGGCAACTCAAGAGTTCACTCCCAGTAGGCTGCCCAGTAATAAAGTGCATCATACAAATGTACAGCACAGATTCTGATCACCAATTATTACTCTAACATTACAGACCAGATTGTGCACTGTTGATTCCTATTCATTGCTTGTACTCATCACCTACCTGCCCACACAAAACTTTTCTGAATGAGGAGACTTGTCCTCCATACCAGAGAGGTGTCCAATGAGGCAGAGCAAGTTCTGAGCAACAAGCAAGCTAAGGTGACTTTTCAGTGAGGCTTCAGCCCCTAAATTCCCTCACGGCCTTTGACACACAATTACTTCTAAAAATGTCCACAGTGATAAAATGTTGCTCATTGTTGTTTCTTTCCGTGCCTTGTGGCACATCAGGTGGTAACCTGGCTGTTTCTTTAGTATTTTTGTCTGTTTTTTTTTAAAAAAAGGCTAAGTAGATAGCTCGATGCTCAACCCAACACAGATGGAAAGCTTGCAAGGAGCTGGCCAGATTGAAACCCAGAACCACTCACCCCAAAGTCCAGTGCAGATCCCACTATGCCACCAGCTAGCACTTCTCACTTTTGGAAACAAAACCTATTCAAAGAGATTCAAAGGTTCATTTATTATCAAAGCATGTCTCCATATACAACTCTGAAATGTGTCTTCTCCAGATAGCCACGAAACAGAAAATAAAAGCATGAAAGTCATTCAGAGAGGTACATCAAACTCACTCCCCTCCTTTCTGTACAAAAGGGAACACCACCCTATCTGCTTTGAAAATCCCCACCCCACACAAAAACAGACCCCCAAAAAAACAACCCCTCCCCTGTACAAAAGCTAACAGAACATTTACTGCCAAGCATGCTCCCCTCACACAAAAATAGAAGAGAAATGGATGTTAAAACAGAATATAAAAACCATAACTCAGAAAAAGTACACAGTCCATAAAAACAATAGTCCAATCCACAAACACAGAACCACAATACCATCCTGTGAATACCAGTACTATCATCGAAAGAGAGGGACACCACACGAGGCAGAGGCCTACCCGCCTGCCGCAGCAAACCATATAGCAATAGGCCACCCAGTGATCAAAAATAAGGCAGAGAGCACTGAATTCTCGCACGTCATCCACATTAGCCTCGACGTCTCAATCTTTCTTGATGTTTTAATCAGTGATTAATGGATGTTTTAACCAGTGGAATGGAGTTGAACATCGATTCATGCCCCATCTCGAAGTTTCTTTGCATCGAGGCCGTCCGAGTATGCGCTCGCTTCCCAAAATCTGCTTGGAGGCAGCAAAGCCCTGGGTCACTCAAACGATCTCCAATCTGTAAATTGCATGCTCTAACAGTCCCAGAAACAGATGCAAGTTAAAAAAAAACAAATTTTCATGAATACATTGACCGAGGGAGCATCGTACACTGGCACCATGTTGATTCAAACAATTAACCAAATAATATTATTGAAGAACATTTAAATAAATTGAAACATTTAAATGCCAGAAAATAATTGAAAGGATTATAACAAAGTGAAATATCTGCCTGTTTCCAGGGAGATGGCAACCTCATTCAAACAAATGATATCTCAATATGAGTGGAAGCCCTCCCTGACATCAAGCACTTTGTTACTAGTCCCTCTCTCCAACCCATCATTTTGAACTTTGGCATTCATGGACCTGTAACAACTGTTAGCCTATGGACAAAGGCCACAAGTATTGCGACTCCACCTGATGTCACTAAATATGGATACCACACACAGTCTTCTGTTTAAAAAAATGCACTAACAGTTAGCAAATATTTGTTCTTAAATACAAAGCATCTTAAACTTCCATTTAACTATCAGTCATTTCCTAATTCACAAAAAGCAGGATGGAGTGGCCAGTTAATATTGACATAGGAAATAAGACCAGGGATGACAAATAAAATGTAAAATGGCTATTGGTTGCTTCCATCATCAAAGACCACCACCATCAAGGACATGCAGTGGTAAGAAGAAAGCATCAGTCCGGAGGTACAGGATCGCTGCCTCCCACACCACCAAGTTCAGGAGCAGTTATTGCCTTGCTCCTGAACCAGCAGGGAGAACTTAACTCACTTTAACTCTGACCTGATTCCAAAGCCTACAGGCTCATTTTCAAGGACTATTTTTTTTTTTTTTTGCTTGTCTATCTATCTATCCATTAATTTATAAACACTAGGGATTCTGCAGATGCTGGAAATCGAGAGCAACACAAACAAAAGGTGGAGGAACTCAGCAGGTCAGGCAGCATCTGTGGAAATGAATAAGTAGCTTACATTTTAGGCCAAGGCCCTTCATCAGGACTGGAAAGGAAGGAGGAAGATGCCAAAATATAAGAAGGGGGGGGTGGGGAGGGAAGGAGGACAAGCTAAAAAGTAAGAGGTGAAGACAAGTGGATGGGGAGGGGGGTAATGAAGTGAAAAGCTGGGAGGTGATAGGTGGAAAAGGCAAAAGGCCAGAGAAGTGTCCAGGCGCTGAAGCAGGGATCCAATTATAGACCCAGTACTGTGCACACTGTGATATTAATTCGGTAACAATTCCCAAGGTGCAAACCAAGTCAGTGTCAAAGTTCAGGCAGAGGTCAAAACATCCAGAGAAATCCAAAATCAGGAAACAGGCAGAGTCAATATTGAAACAGATAGCATTCAGATACAAATGCTGGAAAGGCTCAGGAAAACTCACTAGCACAATCTGTCTGTCTGTATCTTGCTTTACGGCGGTTGGCATCCAGCTTAATGGTGCATTACCACCACCCTCTGCTCCAGAATGTGCACTAGACATACATTCTAAATCCCTTCACCCAATCGCACACACACACACACACACACACACACACTTCACCCTCCCATCTTTGACCATCCTAGTATCCTATTCCTGTTTATTCATCATATTCTATAAAACCCCTGTACCCCTTAAAAACGCTCAAAATACCCAGACTTGTGCTCTCTCACCCATGCCCAGCAACCCTTTTAATGTGAATTCCTGCATCCCCAACTCCCTTAATTTATTTCTCATCATCTCTCTCTGTATCCCATACTTCCTTCAACTCAGAACTACATGTTCTACTGACTCCTCTTCCTGACATTCCTCACACAATCCTGTCTGGTGTTTCCCTATCATTTTCAATGTTTTGTTTAATGCACAGTGCCCCAGCCTTAACCTAGTCCACACAGTTTCCTCTCTTCTGTTTCCATTACCTACCCTAGTAACTGCAACACTCTTTTGTATTTGATATAAATGCCTCCCTTTCCCCTCCCTGTCCCATCTTTCTTGCCACATTCGGTTGACTTTTTCCCAGATTACACACTTAACCTCTGCCTTACTGATACTAATGTGCATTTCCACATTTTCTTTCTTTAACACCCTCTTTGCCAACTCATCCACCCTCTCATTCCCCTTCACCCCTACATGTGCTGGAACCCTTAGAAATTTTACTTGACCTCCCTGATTTGCAATTCTTGTAACTAACTGAAGGACTTCATAAAGTACATCCTGCCGACTGTTTGTGTGAAAAGACCTTAAACTTGCCAGAACTGAGGATGAATCTGAACATACCAATGCTTTGGCTTGTCTGGCTTTCTGCATCCATTGCAACGCAACCAACACCGCCAGCATCTCCACTGTAAACACCCCTAACTTATTAGATGTTCTTCTGCTGATTCCAATTTCTTTTGCTGGTATTACCACCCCAAACCCTGTCACTCCTGTTTCAGGTTCCTTCACACCATCCCTATAAATGTGAGTATAATCACTATACTTCTCCATCACATGACAGTTAAATGCATTTACCAAATCTGTTTTATATTTTTCTTTCCTTTTTACCTCTAACAAATGCCAGTCTATGTCAGGCCATACAAGCTTCCATGGAGCTACAACCAGATAAACTACTGAAGGAATTATCCTCAGATCAAATACACCACATTCTTTCGCGATATCATTCCCTACCCGACTAAGGGTATCCCTCTGAAACCTCCCATTTTCCCAGCACTCTAGCACAATCTGGTGAAAACACAGGACTAAAATACACTGAGCAATAAACAGAGAGGCAGATGATAGGTGGAGCACAATGAGACAGAAGTGGCAGCAAGACAGGTAATAATGAGAAACAGGTGAGAGGTGGAGTACTCAGTAATACAGGGGCCGGAGTAGAGCAGGAGTGGGGACAGGAGCACATGGGGCATGAAGACAAACAAGAGCACATGGCAATACAAAACCACAGACTGATGGCTAGGGGGAAAACACACAAAAAGACAGAGTCTAACTGGAGGTACTGTCAAGAAGAAGGAATCTGATAGGAGAGGAAAGTGGACCATGAGAGAAAGGGAAGGAGGAAGGGGTCTGGGAGAGATGACAGGCAGATGAGGAGAAGAGGTAAGAGGCCAGAGTGGGGAATAGGAGGAGAAGGAAGGGGAAAGGAAAATAAATTACTGAAAGGAAAAAATCAATGTTCATGTCATCAGATTGGAGGTGACCAAGATGGAATAAGAGGTGTTGCACTTATTTGTTTGTTTATTTAATAATTTTTGCACAATTTGTCTTCTCTTGCACCGTGGCTGTCTGTCAGTCTTTATTTATGTATAGTTATTCATAAATGTGATTGTATTTCTTTATTTCCCTGTAGCTGTGTGTCAGAATCAGAATCGGGTGTAATATCACTGGCATATGTTGTGAAATTTATTGTCATGTGGCAGCAGTACAATGCAATACACACACACACACACACACACACGTGTGCGTATGTGTGTGTATGTGTCCATTCAGAAATCTGGTGGCGGAGGAGAAGGAGCTGTTTCTGAATCATACATATTTTGATAATAAATTTACTTCGACTTTGACTCTGCCAAGTTTCCACTGAGTTTGGTTAGCGTATCAACACCATTGTCAGTATACCTAATATATTAAAGTTATGTTGCAAAATAAAGCATCACTCACACCATTACTTCGAAGTTAAATTAGTGTGAAAGTCAGTACTGACAAATCCACAAAAACTCAACTGTATCAGCACATGTGGTGTTGACAGATTGCGAGCACTCTCACCTTGTCTAACAGCCCAGACCTTCACAAAGCCACTTTCAAAGAAACACAAGAGTGCATTAAAGTATTCAGTGAAGAATAGTGAGAATGTTTTACTTTGCCAGTATGCAGTGGGAAGAACAAACTTAAGCAATGGAAAATGAATAATAACGGAGATTTCTTTGACACTGCATAAAGTTTGGAGATAAGAACAAGTGTTTTATTTTGGCTTTGCTCTGTTCACCTTAATAGGACCGTAAGAGCTCTGTGAGTTTTTGAACTGAAATGAAATGAGTGCATTCTAGTCTTAGTTGCAGTAATTCCATAAAATGACATATTAACAACACTTTAAAAACATCAGTCAGATCACTCAATGCACTCTAAAGCAGGGGGTCCTAAACATTTTTTATGCCATGGACCACTACCATTAACCAAAGGGTCCATGGATCCCAGGGTAGGCTAAAGCATCAAAGATTTTGCACAGGATACCCACCTGAAATAAACATTTAACAGCACACTTGTTCTCTGAAAGGTGGAAGAATTTTATGGTAAACTGTGATAAAAGCTGGGAATGGTCAAACCAAACTATCACTGCAGTTTTATCCCCCCCCATATCTTCATAATTCTTCAGAAAATAAGAGGCCATTTCAGCCCATCTAGTTCATGACAGCTCTCAGAAATGTCAGCCATCCACTTCCTTCCACAAATGCTGCCTTCTCTAGGAGGTTGTTATTCTTGCTCCAGATTCCAGCATCTACAGACTATTTCCCCATTATTTTTTCCTATTACCTATTCTCCCCACATTCCTATCAATTGTTCCCAGGTTTTATCACTCTCCAAACATCAGGTGCAAGTATAGTGGTCAATAAATCTTCCCACCATGGGACATGGGAGGAAATTGGAGTACCCAGAGTAAACTCCTGTGGTCACACTGGAAGCAGGTAAGCTCCACATAGAGGATACCAGAAGCTGCAAGTGAACCTGGTTGTGGGCTTTGCAATGCTACATGTCAATTCTGTCCTATCAGTGAATCTACTTGGTGATCACCATCAGGACAGAAACCATGCTGTTTAAGCCCCAATTTCCTGGGAAGAGTCGCAATTCCTTTAATCTCTCCACTATGCCAAATGTATTTGAAGCATAATGGCAAATTAACGGTTCACGGGTGACAAACTCCATCTGTTGATCTCACGTCTGGTAACTCAGGTGTGCTGCCCTGATAGGGACACACAGTATGCAGGCTACAGAAGTCAGGTTGCCACCCAGCATTTGTTGGAACTGGCGATAATGCAATCAACTGGATGGTTCTGGATGACGCAACAGGATTCAGTCAAGTGAGCTTTCCACTCTATCCAGTCCATCCACAGCAAGATTATTAAGAGGAGGAGTAGGAAGAGGATCAAGGGGAGAATTATTTGTTCCTTTTCTTCCCTGGCTGTCTTACCTCTGTGTAGTAATGATAGTGAGGAGGCCTTTCTGTATGGTGGGTGGGTGCAAGGATCAGAAAGGGCTTGTTTTGCTGTTGTTGTTGTGTTTGTTCTCTTGTTGCTGCGGTAAAGACGGTGGCCATACTATACTGGAGCCACAATATGTGGTGATGCTTGTGAGCTTCCCCCGGTACAGCATTGGGAGTACTGGCTGTCAATGCAAATGACACATTTCTCAATTCAGTTTGCTTTAATTTTACCAAACTGCAAAAATAAAGCAGTCACAAGGTTATGAATTGCAAATCCAGTTTGGGGGTGAAATTTGGTTATATTGCAGATAAAAGTCAATTTTGTGCATGGGGCTCACCGGTGCATAAATAAGTCCCCTCATTGTCTTGGAGGCTTCCATTTTGGAAAGCCAACACTCAAGAAAAATCTCAGGCTCGTCACTGCAGACGAAGACAAGAGAAAAGGCGGCAGTGCAATGGTATGAGAGAAGGCAAGATCTTTATGGGAAGGAACAGCCTTACAGTAGAAGGAGAGAGGACAGTTCAGTCATTTAGGACTACATGATGAATGTATTTCATTGTACACATCCTTTGACCCAGTTAAAGAAAAGATTTTTAAAGATTAGCTTTATTTGTCACATGTGCATTGTAACATACAATGAAATGCATTGTTTGCATCAAATCTAATCAGCGAAGTTTGTGCTTATTTTTATTTAAAGATATAAAATGGTGACAGTCTCTTCCTGCCCGTGGACCCATACCATCCAATTACACTCGTGTCACCAATTAAACTACTAACCCACACATCATTGGAATGTGGGAGGAAACTGGAGCACCCAGAGAAAACCTTTGCAGTCACAGAGAACATACAAATCTAATTCTACTCATGTTTTACTCATGTATAAGTTTGTCTTGAACAGCGGTAGTTTAGACCACCCACACAGCTTGTTATTGAGGGGAGACTCTAAGCTGAAGGAAAGAGTTGTGAGTCAAGACGGAGGATTAGAAATGAAGAACATAGGTACAAGAGGTAATAAAGATGCTGGAAATCTGGAGAAATATAATGTGCTGGAGGAGCTCAGCAGGTCAGGCAGCATCAATGAACAGGAATAAACAGTCAATGTCATCGGGAAATGAAGAAACCTTTGTCTTTGTACAACGTGTACATCAGTGAGTGTGATACTTCATGCCTGGGTGGTCGGGCAAACGTATTGCAGAGTCCGAAATATACAGAATGTAAGCTGTGAAGTATGGGCGTGAGCTTTACATCATTATATTGCCAATTGATGGAGATTGTTGGTGGCTGAGTGTTTGGGATGTGATGAATTAAACACTGTGTAGCATTAAATAAATTTGGCTCTGGAGTGTTTGGTGGGGGAGAGGTCATTGATGGGAATGTGGGGAGAATAACATGGGATCATTATGGGGGTTTGATGGTCACCTCAGACTCAGTGGCCCAAAGACCTTGTTTCCATTCTCTCTAGGTTCGTGCTAGCATAAACATATTTGGTATCTAATGATGCTATCACCAGCTTTGACCACCTTGATATCAGTGAACTTTTTGAAGCACCACCTCCAAGTGCTGCGGTCTTGACTCCTGTTCCTAGACTCCAAGAGCGTCATTAATCAAGTTATAAGAGGGTCTCTGCATTTTCACGTCACCTTTCCTACTCTCCACCTCATACTCCACTGGTTGTCATACTGCAGCCAAAAACCTTGGAGGCCACTCTTTCCATTGCCGGCCATCCTTCAATGATTCCCAGAGGAATTCCACTTTGTGCATGGCTTCCGGCAAAGGATCCAACCACAGCACACCTCCCCTTTAAGTTATTAAAGGCACTGACCAGTTTAAATTGGAGCCAGCCGCTTGCAAAATTGACCCTCCTATCTCCCACTGATGTGTCCAGCCAATCAAATGTGCCCAACCATTGAAGACTGAATCCTGGCATCATTATAATGAATAGGTAGTGTATTTCATCTACTGTAATTAGTGGGTGGTGAGGGATGTGGGGGGGGGGGGTTGCTAATCCTATAGTGTGCTCACTGCCCCCTTCTGATTCTTAGAGGATGGCAAAGTGATCTTTTTCACCTCTTAATACATCGCTGGGGTCACCCAACGGCCTCTTTTAGCAGTAACACTGGAAATACTGTGCATGGCCCGATCAAATTGCATGCATACTGCTATTATCCATCATCAGAATGAGGGAGAGGAGGGAGTGGGCTGAAAGAGACATCTGAAATGCAGGAAAAAATAACAATAACTACTGTGTGTCATAGTATAACAACAATTATTACAAACATTGGCATTTGTGATCCCAGTCGCATTTCAAATAAAATAATCCAAGGTTCATGTTACACAAGGCCTCTCTGCACGTAATTCTTTCCTTGAGTAATTAACCATTCTCTCTGTTTCCATTTAGCTTAAGCTGCCGTGGCCTTTTATGTCTTTTTTTTAAAAAAAAGAAAGTAAGAATCACTATGTCTAATTACCGGATGTTAAGTTAAGAATGGAGCAAATAGTTCAGCAGGAGTTACCATAAGAAGCAACTTTGAAACAAACTATGCAGGGGCACTGGTGAAAAATTAATATTGCACAGTCCTTTATCTTGAACTTCCACAGTTGTGACTGAACAACGTAGAAATGCGTGACATGAGGCTTCGTAACCAATGGATTAAAAATTAAACACACTTCGTGATTATAATTAAGGTCTGAATGCAACTAAGCATCAAGGCGGTTCAATAATCACCTTATAATATTTAAAATAATATTCATCTATTTGAGAAATGATTGTGCAAAGTTAATACATGCACTTAAAGCGACATTGATCTTGCATGTGACATGGCTCGGCTGGCATCCGCAGAAACAGTAAGTGTGTTGTTTAATGATATTATTTAAGGCTAAAAGGTTTTGTTAATATTCTGTATCATATGGTTTTAATTTGCTCCCAAAAAATTAGACAGCAGCTGCTCTTGATATGAATGTTACATATAGTTGTAAATATTAATGATGATTGAAGAGTATTGGGAAGTCTAAAATTCCAGGACGGAGTTGTTATCCTCTAAATACTTACCCATGCTTACAGTGCACACAATACAACACAGCCAAGAGGCTTGGGCAGCTTTTGATGTCTAGGTGTTCTTAGATTTGAAACAATATATCCAGCTCTTCATCAATTTCAGTGAAATAAACTGCATGTTCGCAGCTGCTAAAAGTTTCTGCCCTGGGGCACATGACCATTTATAATGATTAGATCAAAGTTAAGTACACCTCTGGAAAAGTCAACCCAATCAAAAGCAGGAGAAAGTGTCTATCGAATGTCTTTGTTGTTTGATCCAGAGAAAGTTCAAAGTTGAAGTGCTCACTAGACCCCTAATATTGTACTAACCAACTACAAACTGTTAAGTTATGCACTGTGGGTTAACGCGTGTTGCTTTTGATGAATCAGTGTGCATTTTTTACAGTAATCTGTCTTTACTCTTCACACATTTAACTCTCCATATACAATCCAAAACCTTGCGCGGTGTTACCTTGTGATTGAAGATCTTTATCAGGCGCCAAAAAAAAAGAGAAGCGAGGGAGCAATAGATCATCTTGCAAACTATTGACCTCGTGACGTCATTGATGATGGCATTGAGGACTCTGGCACTTGTAGCAAAAACATATGTGAAGTTGTATTAGTTCAAGTTCTACAGTAATGCTGGAGAGGCAGCCTCCAATCAGTCATGGGACACCATTAGCCATCAATTACACAAGCTGGCAAAGATGAGGAAGGATGTGCACAAAAACACAATTTGAGGAAGCAATTGTTCAAAATTTTCAATCTAAAGTAAGAATTTAAGATTTTAGAAACCCATATATTTCACTTGATAAAATAAATGTGATGTTTTTCCATGGAAGGGGATTTTTTTGATATTTTCCAGCTTTTGAGCTCTGATTTTTGCAGATTTTGAATGCAAATCCTGTTGACACACAATAGACTGGGCTGGGGGGGTGGGGGTGGGTGGCAATCTTTTCTCTTCCCGCTCAGCGCTAATGCAGAGTCTTGACTCCAGACAGTGATGACGTACACCTTTTGCCTCGGCAGATGCTACTTGACCAATGGAGTCCTTCCTGATTTTGATTTTTTTTCTGCTCTAGGCTCCAGCATCTGCAGCTCTTTTATCATCTTAGTGCCAGTCAGGGCCATGGGTCAAGACTGGCTCAATGATTGGGTAGCTAAGGAGCTTACAGATAGAAGGAAGAGTGCAAGTGAGGGTTCATCTCCTCCATCAGCAGTTTAAGGGCAACAGAAGATCATTAAGGTAATTAAGAAATTGAGATTAGGGTGAATCTTCAGGTCAGGGAAGCAGATAGAAGGACAGGGGCCAATTGATTTACAGAGGAAATTGAGGTCTGGCTTGGTGAACTTGGTCAAAGAGAAGAGTTAATATCATGATGCTGTGGTTGATGGCAAGGACAGTGATTCTTAGTTATATTGAGATACAGTGCAGAATAGGCCTCTCCGACCCTTCAAGCCACACCACCTAGCAACCTCCAGTTTAACTGCGGCCTAATCACGGGACAATTTACAATGACCAATTGACCTACCAACCTGTATGCCTCTGGACTGTGGGAGGAAACTGGAGCACCCAGAGGAAAACCACATGGGTCTCAGGCAGAACGTACAAACTCCTTACAGACAACAGCGTGTAGTGAAAGTTTACTTGTCCCAGGATTTCCAGCAAGTGATCCTATCAGGCCGAAGCCTCACAGTCTGGAATGCTGAAAAGGGGACAGTGCATGGACAATGATGTAATTGGACCCCTGCATGATGTGGGTCAGATGCACAAGCAGTGTGAAGTGTGAAGAAGTGGTTACTATCATGTAACACTCCATGTTAAGTCCATTGTCAAACCCGAATGTAAGCATTCAGATATAATAGAAGTGCTACAACTTCTTCCCCATGGTTGCAGAATCAGTAACTTTTCCCAGGGGTTGGGAAATCAAGAACAGGGCGATAGGTTTAAGGTATGAGGGGAAAAGTTTAATAGGAACCTGGGGGGCAAATTTTTACCACAGAGAGCAGTACGTACATAAAACATCATTTGGATAGGAACATGGACGGATATGGATCTCATGAGGGCAAATTGGACTATGTTAAATGGGCATCTTGATCCATATGGTTGATTTTGGCTGAAGGACCTGTTTCCCTGTTGCATGACTCTACAACTCTACATGAGGATTGCATTTGCAAATAACATCACTTGACTTAACTCCCAACTGGTGTTTTAATGTAGAGACACAAGAGAATGCAAATGACATAATCTGGAGTAAAAGAACGAACTACTGTTTGTCAGGCAGCATCCGTGGAAGCAGAGTGATACAGGATCCTGATGTATGTCAATCATCATTCTCCCTCCACAGATACTGCCTGATCCACTGAGCCCCTCCTTCTGTTTGTTTTATTCTCTTGATTTAACTCCAATGACTACTACAAATGTATCCAGTACTCTGAGCCCTCTTCTCCGTGGATTGTCACCGTGTCGTGGTGGAGAAGCTTGTGTGGTCCTGTGATCCCGAGAGCAATGCTGGCTGGAGCTATGCTCCTGGTAGGGTCACCCATGGCGGTAAGGTCGAGGGTGAGGTCCCTGACAAAGAACAATCCAACCAAGACCTCAATGGTGGAACAGGGGTATGAAGTTACTTCGAACTAAATGGCTGTGAAGGCGGATGAAGGCTGCAACAAATCCATCAGCTCCAATCGTCGTGGTTTCCATGCCATTGGAATCAGTTGGTTGATTTGTGAAGTATCGTGTGCTTCTTGGAGTGCAACATCAAGTACACGTTAAACAAATACACGCACAGGCGTTTTCACTCTGTGGGCCACTTCTTCAGAACAAAGACCATCATCCTCGACCTCGAGGGACAGCCACGACGATGACTCTGAGCCCTGTTCCATCCCAGCACCGCTGGTTGGACAATCTACATCTAGGCTCTTTGTCCTACTCACTATTAAAAAAAACACCGAAATTAAATTCTTCTGTGTTGAAACAAGTTCATATCTTTATTCTTTCTATCCATGCAACTGCCTCCAGCATCCTTCCGGACATTCCTGTTCCTCTTCAGACTAGTCTCTTGGATATCCACTCCATTCATCAGACTATTGGTGGTTCTGCCTCTAGCCACTGAGGTCTCACGTTCTAGAATTCCTGTCGGATTTTCTCATTCCCTCCCCTCATCGAGCACTTTCTTTTCCCTTTGTTCAAAGTCTTGAGCATTCTTCTAAACTTCAGCTTTTCTCTCATTCCCATTGCTACCCAATTATAGTTCTGTGCATATTCATCCACTACAGATGCTAAATAAATTCAGGCTGTTGTTGTTGATTCCAATTAGTTTTAGCTTTGTTATCACGTTGGTCACTAAATCTCAATGTGATATTCTCATTAACTGTGTAACATCACTGGTTATTCACCATGCACTAGAGTTCAAAACCAGGTCCTTTCGAGCCGGTATCAATCAATTGTAAACTATGCAGTGCATTCAATTACAAAATGATCATAGTAACTTAGCCATGTTCCTTTTACCATTGCATTAACTGAATTGGAAAGAATGTAAATCATAAGGGTTGGAGGGAAGAAATGATCAACCACTTAAGGAAACAACTGAAAAAGCAAGCATGGTTACAAAAAAAATCCCCCGGTGATTACAAAAGGGTTGCACTTGATAGGTAATCAAAGTTTGTAAGGGGTCATTCATCACTTAGTATAATGATAAATTGTGTATGGGTAACGTCACTTGGAAATGTCAGTAAATTATCGGCTTAAACTTGCGTTCCACAATTGTCTTTTGAAGCTGTTATATTCCACATTAGGCAGCAAGCACCCGCACGCTGTGCATTACTATTTACCATTTCATGCACATCTGATCCTACAAGATTTCTTTCTGGTTCATATAAATGCACATAGAAATATTTTTTTAAACTCCATTAAAACTTCCACAAAAGTTCAGCGAGGTCTTTCCACAGCAGTTAAGGAGAACTCAGCTGGCAGTTTTACCCATCATAATGAGAACGGAATGGCACTCATTTGCAGTGATTCCTTCAATCACAGAGCTGTCTGACAAGCGTAGGCAGAACGGACACTTCAGAGAGGGTAGCTGACAGCAGGTAGGCATTACACCCCAATGAGTCCTTAGGCATAAACTCAGGACCAAAAGGGGCAGAGGAAACACAAGTTGGGAAAATATAACCTAGTGTGCCTCAGCTACAGAGTCTGGGTTTGAGAAAGGTTATATGTAACTTAACCAGGATTTTAAATCCACAGACAGGAAATGTGATAAATGAACACATGATTTTCTGCAAAGAAGTAACTTGTTAATCCTTAAAAATGCTGACACTATGCAAATACCTGCTCCTCATTAAACAGTACAAAATAAAACGCAGCATTCACATATTCTGGAATGATATCAAGCAACTACAGATAAACACGCATACAATAAAACCCAATTCCAAGTCTCATAAAAAGAGCCGCAACATTATTGTGAGATGGATGCTAACTCGAGGCTTCAGCCACAGATGGAAAACAGATTTCCATCTTGGATCCTAGATTACAATAAATGATGACTTCCAGTCAGAAATCTGACTCTGCAATTAAATGCATTTGATGTGTCTGCAGTTCAGCACTTCACAGAAGGGCAGGCTCCACTTTTCTTTTAACCTTATATGAAAACATTTATTACTAGTCTGCATGCCAATTGCCTACTGTGTAAGCAGTATATATTCCTTCTAAATATGAATTAGCTAACTTCGCCTCCGTGCAAGAGCATTATTGATGAAGACAACACTATTATAACCTGCCAATTAATCCAGTGATATGTTGTAAATTTACAACGTTATGATTAATATATTAACACCAACAATACAAACTGAAAATTTATTCCTAAAATACCAACGATCCAGGGCAAAATTGTAGCATTTGGACATGTTATTACCTGTTAACCATCAGGCCCGTTAACCAGTAAGAATCTTCATTCAACTCAACAGAGAACTGATTCCATAACTAGTTTCCAAGGACTGTACAACCCACAGTCTCAGTATTATTTATTTATTTATCAATTAATCTATCTTTTTATGCATGTATCTATCCAGCTATCTATTTATTTATCTGTCTATTGATTTTTTTTTTGTATTTGCAGTTTCTCTTTTTTTGCACATTGGCTGTTTGTCAGTGTTTGTGTGTAGTTTTTCATTGATTCTATTGTACCTCTTTGTTCTACTGTGAATGCCTGCAAGAAAATGAAGCTCAGTACATATACGTACTTTGATAATAAATTTACTTTGAACTTTGGGAAATGTTTTGTGCCCTTTGTATACTGTGTTAAGACCACTTCAACAGCAAATGAACGAATGTTAAATCCATATATGAATACACAACAGACCCATGAAGTTCCTACTTTAATTGCTAGAATGTAATTTCATGTTATTTTCTGACTCTACATGATACCTTTTTGAGTAAAACTTGTTTCTATTAACTGCTACTGCGATCAGACAGTTCCCATATATTGTCAAAATCCCACTACCAGCATCAATGATGCTCGGAGGCAGTCATGATGTACTCCTCAGCATATCTAATACTTCTGAGATAGGGATTACCTTCAGGAATGACCTTTTTTTAGTTTCTTTCAGACCATTGCAATAGCTGTCAGTGTTTTTATTTCCCAAGCCCCTATCAATCCTCTCAGATGGACATTAAATAATTCCATGGCATTATTTTGAAGAAGAGCACAGATGCTTGTTTTGAGGTCCTAGCCTATCAGGCTTCCTCAAAAGAGCAGGTTATCTAGATATGAACAAATCAGTATTTGTTAAAAAGCTGATGTACCTCCTATTAACTGTTGACTACACTCAGGAGGAATTTATTGGTTATAAATTGAATTAGGATAACTTGATGTGGACAGTAGTATAAATGTCTTTCATAAAACTGCATCCGACAGTTATCATGTCCAGGAGGTGTCCTGTATACAGGTGTCCTGCAAGACCATAAGACATAGGAATAGAATTAAGCCATTCAGTCCATCGATTCTGCTCCACTATTCCATCATGGCTGATTTATTATCCCTCACAAACCCATTCTCCTGCCTTCTCTTTACAACCTTTGACGCTCTTACTAATCAAGAACCTGTCAAACTCCTCTTTAAGTATACTCAAGGACATAGCCTCCACAGCCACCTGTGGTAATGAATTTTACAGATTTACCATTACCTTGATAAAGAAATTCCTCCTCAACTATGTTCTAGTGGGACATCCTTCCATTCTGAGGTTGTGTCCTCTGGTCCTAGACACCCCCACTAAAGGAAGCATTCTCTCCACATCCATTCCATTTATGCTGTTCAATCAATATTTGATAGGTTTCAATTTCTAGTAATGTCCTGTACAAAATGAAAAGCATATTGTGTTCTTCTAGTTTAAGGACACATAACCAGAAATAAGAAGTGCAAAGCTAGATAGACTATTCCTTTCAATAAACAAGGAACAGCTTCTGCACTTGTGTATCTCCCATTTCATTGTCGGCTTCGGAGAGATATAAATATTCTGAGGTATTATGTAAAGTCACAGTTCTCTCCCTTCCTCACTCAAACAAGCATGATGAAAGCCTTTTTCCTTGAAGTCAATTCAGCAATAAACCTCCTGGTATTGACAATCTTTACTCAACTCTGACCTATTAAGCTCCACAAATGCAACATATGTGGTTCAAACACATAGGTGCCAATGTACTCTGTAATGTATTTAGCTGAACTTCGGTTCCCATCAGCGGAATGAACATTTTGCATTCTAGTTTGTAAACAGATTGTCAATATTTAAGAGCATAATTGCTGAGCAAAAGACCACATTTTAGTATGTCCATTAACTTTTCATTATAAGCTGCTTTAAACTGACCTGAATTCATACAGTCTTAAAACAAAGGGCTGGAGGCCACAACTATTATAAAATCTTCCCACATCAGTTACAATAATTCCTCGTGATACAGAATGAGGTCACTTCAGCCCATTGAGTCTATGCCAGCAATGCCATTCCACACCAAGTTTAGCTGTACTGTATTCTCCCTACATCCAAGAATCAGAATCAGGTTTGATATCTCCCACACATGTCGTGAAATTTGTTAACTTTGTGACAGCAGTATATTGCAATACATGATAATATGGGAAAATATGTGAATTACAGAAAGTATATATAATAGTTAAATTAAATAATTAGTGCAAAAACTGAAATAATGAATTAGTAAGAAGTGTTCATGGGTTCAATGTCCATTCAGAAATCGGATGGCAGAGGGGAAGAAGCTGTTCCTGAATCGTTAAGTGTGTGCCTTCAGGCTTCTGTACCTCCTACCTGACAGTTACAATGAGAAGCTGGCGTATATTGTGTATTGGGAGTCCTTAATGATGGACGCCAATCTCCTAAGGCACCACTCCTTGAAGGCGTCTTGGTTATTTTGGAGGCTAAGGCCCATGATGGAGCGAACTAATTTTACAACTTTCTGCAACATACTTTGATCCTTTGTAGTAACCCCCCATCCCACCCATACCAGATGGCGATGCAGCCAAGCAATACACACAAAATGCTGGAGGAACTCAGTAGCCCAGGCAGAATCTATGGAAAAAAAGTGCAGTCGACGCTTCGGGCTGAGACCCTTCAGCAGGACGCACGCAGCCAGTTAGAATGCTCTCCACAGCACATCCGTAGAAATTTGCAAGGGTTTTAGGTGACGTACCAAATCTCCTCAGAGCCTTGTCGAAGCATTACCACTGTCTTGCCTTCTTTATAGCTGCATCAATATGTTAGGTCCTCAGAGATATTAACACCCAAGAACTTGAAGTTGCTCACTTTCTCCATTTCCGAACCCTCTGTGAGAACTGGTGTGTGTTCCCAACAAATCCCCTCAGATTCTGCTGCTCAGCTACATACTACCAACCCACATTTTTTTTTGGATGTGGGAGGAGATGAGAGCAATCACAGGTAGAAAGTGCAAACCCCGAGATCAGGATTCAACC
This sequence comes from Mobula hypostoma, assembly GCF_963921235.1. Taxonomy (NCBI): domain Eukaryota; kingdom Metazoa; phylum Chordata; class Chondrichthyes; order Myliobatiformes; family Myliobatidae; genus Mobula; species Mobula hypostoma. The sequence continues at coordinate 10,921,325 of NC_086123.1, read as the reverse complement.
TCGGTCGCTGGAAATGCAAGGTACCAGCTCTTCTAGCTGTTCCACTTTGCAACCATTTATACTCTATTTGAATAAAAACATTCTCAAGCCAACTATTAGGCAGGATCGACAGATACATTCAGAAAATATGCCTTCTTATAAATGGCTTTTTAGGGCATATTCTGGACCTAGGTTATATAGCAAAATATTAACTTCACCAACAAACCTTTAGACCAGAACATGGATTGTAGATTAAACTTAAAATGCAGCCCTGCACTACCGGAAGTGTCCTGAGGAAGGGTCCCAGCTTGAAACGTCAACTGTACTCCTTTCCATAGATGCTGCCTGGCCTGCTGAGTTCCTCTAGCATTTTGTGTGTGTTGCTTGAATTTCCAGCAACTGCAAATTTTCTTCCGTTTGTGATGCAGACCTGGGCAATAGGTTCCTCAAGCTGTGGACAGCAGTTACTTGAAAAAACAGATAATGCTGATTAACGTAAACACGAGGAATTCTGCAGATGCTGGAAATTCAAGCAACACACATCAAAGTTGCTGGTGAACGCAGCATCTCTAGGAAGAGGTACAGTCGACGTTTCAGGCCAAGACCCTTCATCATCAGGACTAAAGCTGATTAACATTCATTTTAGGTGTCTAGAGTGTGGGTGTGACAATTACATGTAATTCAAAGGAAGCATTGTAGATACATGGTAACTATAGAATTGTCCTTTGAACTTTAGTATATAAAATGTCATGTAATATTGGGTTGAAGATGCCTCTTCCTCCAAAAGGGTCACAATTTGATGCCTGCTACACATTTTTGTTGAATGAACCACTTCTGTACCCATTAGCTTCAGTCTCTCTCCAGCGACTTTGTTCACATTACCACAATGCCCTCTTCTCATTACTGCTGTCAGAGGGAAGGTACAGGAGCCTAAAGCCACACACTCAATGTTTTAGGAACAGCTTTTTCCCCTCTGCCATCAGATTTCTGAAGAAACAATTAACCCATGAATACTACCACACTAATTTTACTCTCTATTTGCACTACTTATCAAACAATAATATATATGCATTTCTTATTTGTCAGTACCTCCAGTTGAACTTTGTCTGTTTGTGTGTTTCCCCCAGTCATCAGCCTGTGCTTTTGCATTGCCACGTGCTCTTTGTTTGTTTTCATGCCCCATGTGCTCCTGTCCCTGCTCCTGCTCTACTCCGGCCCCTGTATTACTGAGTACTCCACCTCTCAGCTGTTTCTCATTATTACCTGTTTTGCTGCCTCTTCTGTCTCATTGTGCTCCACCTATCATCTGTCTCTCTGTTTATTGCTCTGTGTATTTTAGACCTGTGTTTTCACCTATTTGTTGCCAGATTGTGCCAGTGAGTTTTCCTGAGCCTTTCCAGCATTCATATCTGTACTCTGTCCGTCTGAATATTAGACCATAAGACAAAGGAGCAGAAGTTGGCCATTTGGCCCATCAAGTCTGCTCCACCATTTTATCATGAGCTGATCCATTCTCCCATTTAGTCCCACTCCCCCGCCTTCTCACCATATTGACTCTGTCTGTTTCCCGGTTCTGGTTTTTGGATTTCTCTGGATGTTTTGACTTCTGCCTGAACTTTGATGCTGACTTTGTTATCCCTCTGGATTCGCTCCTCAGTAAATATCACAGTGTGCATAGTACTTGGTCTGTGATTGGGTCCCTGCTTCATCACCCTGACATTATTGTAATTTATAGTATATTTTATGTATTGCACTGTACTGCTGCTAAACAACATGTTTCATGACATACTCTGAGTCTGATTCTGTTTCATTTGGCTTGAGGGAGGAGACATGGTATTACTGAACAGATGCAAATGGTGCGCACATATGCAAAATACAAAATCTGAAATAAAAAGCAGACAATGCTAAAATTCTCTGCAGGGCAGGCAGTGACTGTGAAGGAAAATCTACATTAAATGTTTCACAATCAATGTTCACTTATCAGGATAGGCTGTACATGTCTTTAGCTTTCTGATATCCAGATATTCAATTTTAAGAAACCCCATTAATCACTTAGGATCACTTAAGGACCAGGAAGAATTACCTGCTGCTGGCTTAACATTCTCAAGAGAACAGCTTGTGCAGGCTTTAGGAACACAGTTGGAGGTAATCTAGGGGTAGGGCCAAGGTCTGTTGCCCAGTAATGGTTGATTGATTGGGGTGGCCCTTGCCTGTGATGTTGATTGACAGGAGTGTCCCCTATGTGCTTTTGATGGATGGGTGTAGCCCCCTGCCTGTACTATTGATTGAAAAGCATGGTCCCCACTTGAAACCACTCCAAAAACTAGCACAAGGACAAAAAAAGTTGTGCTGACTGAATGTTTTACAGTGTGGGGGATCGTTGATAGCAGTGCTCCCCATGGATCAAAGGTGGGATCACTCCTTCTCCTGTTTTTCTTAATGTCTTGGATCTGGGACTAAAAGGCAAAATTACTCCAGCTGCCACTGACCCTAAACTTGGAGCTGTGGTAAACAGTGAGCAGGATAGTAATAAACTTCAAGGCAACATAGATAAGCTAAATGTAATGGGCAAACAAGTGTCAGGTAAAATTTAAACCGAGAAGTGTGAAGTGATATCTTTTGGCAGATAGAACAAGTGGAAAAGTGTGTAGATTGGCAGTTCTGAAGAATGTGCAGGAACAGCGCGTCCTAGAGATAGAGGTGTATAAATCTTCATAATTGGCTGTTTGTGTGAGAGGTAATTAGCGAATAACTTGGATCCCAGGCTTCATATACTGTGAAGAATACAAAGGCAGTGGAGTTAGTTATGTTGAACAGTTCCTTATTACTATTTGGAAAACAAGAGGACTGTATCCACATCTGGTTATCCTACTTTGGAGAGAGAGTAAAATTCAAGAGATGATGCAGAAAAGACTTATGAGAAGCATTCTGGGATGAGTGATTTCAGCCACAGGGTTACATCTGAGGAGATGGCATTGCTTAACTAAGATTAAAATGCACAGATGGGAGATTTGATAAAGCTGTACATGTTGATACAGATAGAGCAAACGGAGGCCATTCCAATCAGCCACAAACAAGAGAAAATCTGCAGATGCTGGAAATCTGAGCAACACACACAAAATGCTGGAGGAGCTCAGCAGGCCAGGCAGCATCTATGGAAAAGAGTACAGTCGGCGTTTCGGGTCGAGACCTTTCAGCGGGACTGGAGGAAAAAAAAGATTAGTAGGTTTCAAAGGTGGGGGGGAGGGGAGGGAGAAACACCAGGTGAAACCGGGAGGGGGAAGGGTGAAGTAAAGAGCTGGAAAGTCGATTGGTGAAAGAGATACAGGGCTGAAGAAGGGGAGATCCAATAGGAGAGGGCAGAAGACCATGGAAGAAAGAAAGGGTGGGGGGGGAAGCACAAGAGGGAGGTGATGGGTAGACAGGCAAGGAGACAAAGTGAGACAGGGAAAAGGGGATGGGGAATAGTGAAGGGGGGGGGCAATACCGGAAGTTCAAGAGATCGATGTTCATGCCATCAGCTTGGAGGCTACCCAGATGGAATATAAGGTGTTGCTTCTCCAACCTGAGCGTGGCCTTGTCATGACAGTAGAGCAGGCCATGGATTGACATATTGGAATGGGAATGGGAAGTGGAATTTAAAATGGGTGGGCACTGGGAGATCCTTCTTCTCCTGGCGGATGGAGGCTAGGTGTTCGGCTAAGAAGTCTCCCAATGTATGTCCGCTCTTACCGATATACAGGAGTCCACATCGGGAGCACCAGAGACAGTGGGTGGTCCCAACAGACTCACGGGTGAAGTGTTGCCACACCTGGAAAGAAAGTTTGGGGCCGTGAGTGCCAATGAAGGAGGAGGTATAGGGGCAGGTGTAGCACTTGTTCCACTTGTAAGGATAAGTGCCAGGAGGGAGATCAATGGGGAGGGACGAATCATTCCAGTCAGTGGACAGTCCATAGTCTGTGGCAGAGTCAAAGTGATGGTCAAAAGATGGGGGGGCGGGGGATTTAAGAAGATTTCTGCTTTTCCACTGAGGACAAAATATCATCTGGAACTCATTATTTGCAAGTTTGGTGAAAACAAACTCAGTTGAGGCTTTCAAAATTGATGCGTGTTTCTTTGCTGGGTTGTAGGGAAAGAGCCTTACTGTAGAGAGCTGGCTTGGGTAATGGGCTGGAAGGCTCCCGTCTGTACCACAGCAATCTTGCAGTTCTGTAACATCCTCATTGCGCTGTCTAAAGTCGGCTAACTCCCCTGAGCAGTTTCAGTCTGGGGTATTACTGGCCTGCGATTTAAGTATAAAGGAAGGAAAATTTTAACGACATGCTGTCTGATTTGATGCAGGCCAATTATGTTGCATATCGAGGAACACGTACAGTACATAGAGGCTTTTAGAAACTGTCCAGTGAAATGTCTCATTTAAGACTGTTAGCTAAAGCTGAGGCTCACAGAACCAAACACAACTTATTGAAGTGGCTAGGAGTTGATTGACATGTAATACCCTAGTTTAAGACCATGCTTTATTGTAACAGCTATGTTGTTGGGCATTTTATTTTCTGCAGATTTTCTCAAAATGCAATGTGTTCCTTTAATTACATTATACAAATGTAATGGGCTGTATGGGGTGTCAGGGAGGGATAGCACCTCTGGTGGGGGAACATGCCGCGTCCTTTTCAGGGCGGTTAGTCCACCTTTGGTCCCCACCTGGCACTCAGCTCTCACCTGTGGCTCCCCGTAGCTGTTTGCATGCGACAGCGGCCACACCCCGGGCAACGGCTTCGACAAGCCAGCTAAACCAGGTGAGGGTAGCCGACGGGTCTCAAACCCTCGGTGAGATAGGGAGTTGTCTATCCCAGCATGTGAAGACAGACTCCGGCGGATTGAGCGGACGAGACCCATGGAAGGTCCAATGGTCAAGAAGGCGGTCTCTGCAAGCGTCGTGGAACGTGTAGAGCAGGACAAGACACAGAAGACGTCCTGGTCATCCACTGCGCCTAGTCCCATCTCCAGCCGTCTAAACTCTGTCTTGCCACTGGATCCAGATGGGAATTGGGAAGAGAGAGTGAGGCTGACGCTGCGCAACTCTCCCTCACTTAAATCCAAATGACGCGCTAGTCTCGACACCATCATAATGGTGTCGAGGTCCTCATCAACGTCAACGATGGACGAACAACATTATACAATGGAGTATTTCATTTTTTGTGCTGTTTAAAATAATAATTCAGTTGGTTAAGTTAGGCTTATTGTATCAGCCAAAAGGATTTGACTTGTTAACATTTCATCCAACAAGATGCACCAGAGCCTTCAAGAGGGATTGGAGATGGCCATTTTTTGGAGAGGATACAGGAATTTTATACTTTATACTTTATTGTCGCCAAACAATTGATACTAGAACATACAATCATCACAGTGATATTTGATTCTGCGCTTCCCGCTCCCTGGATTAAAAATATTAAATATTAAAAATATTTAAAATAGTAAAAATTAGTAAATATTAAAAAAAATATAAATCATAAATAGAAAATAGAAAAATGGAAAGTAAGGTAGTGCAAAAAAACCAAGAAGCAGGTCCGGATATTTGGAGGGTACAGCCCAGATCCGGGTCAGGATCCGTTCAGCAGTCTTATCACAGTTGGAAAGAAGCTGTTCCCAAATCTGGCCATACGAGCCTTCAAGCTCCTGAGTCTTCTCCCGGAGGGAAGAGGGACGAAAAGTGTGTTGGTTGGGTGGGTTGTGTCCTTGATTATCCTGGCAGCACTGCTCCAACAGCATGCGGTGTAAAATGAGTCCAAGGACGGAAGATTGGTTTTTGGGGGGAAGAAGGAGAAAGGAAATGAAAATAGACATGGACATGGACAATGGGCAACAAACATAGAAGAAGAACATGAACATGAAATCATTTGGAAGGACAGATACCGCTGTTGGAAAATCCTCATGCAGACTTACGTCTCACAGCACCATGAGTAAACAAAGTGAAGCAAACCAGACTGATCATGCAACAATGAGCTCCAATGATTAGATGCACACTTATGCTAATATATATGTAATGGCCCCCTTGTCTTTACTGAGAACAGTTTAAAATATTTTGTCAATGCAATTTTAACCTAAGAATATAATGGTGTGAGCTAACTTACTGCATCCTGGCAAACAGTAAACTTGTATGGGTGTGTCAGTATTCGTACAAGTAAAAGTCCTATTTTCCCTTAAAGGAACATTCAAACTTTTATGTTTGTGTTTGCTCGAATCATATTTATCTGAAATGTGTTTATTTATTGAAAATGGCCTTTTCATCATTATTCCCCAAGCATTGTGAAGTTATGTTACTGTTAGTTTTACATTCACAGTACTAGTTAGCACATTATGAGCCTACGGTGAGAGGGTTACAGACGGGAGACAGAGAGGAGGGATGATGGCAGGTACTCAGATCGGGAGATGTCTAGTGATGACTTGTGTATATCCATGTAGGGGTAGCAAGGCTCTAAAATGGTGAGGGAGAGAACCACATATCCAGTTTGCCAGTGACAGTGGTGATTATCAACAGCATTGAAGGAGGCATGTAATTAGAAAACTGCTAATAGATTAAGTTCACGAACAAAGCAATGAAATATGGAATCAATACAAAGAAATGTCTCATCATTTATTTAGCCCCAAAAAGATTATGCAGCTTTCTAAAAGGTGAAATTCTGGAAGTAGAAGAGGTCAAAAGAGAATTGAAGTCCTTGTACAAAGATCATTAAAACATCAAAAACATTTGGAAACTAACTGTAAAAGCTGAAGGAAATGGCAGATTGCCCCCTTTAGCACTAAAATATGAAGTGTAAGGAGCTTCAGTACTGCAACAGGAAGGAAATCTTAGCTAACATCTGGGAGTGTTGTACTCGGTTCTGAGAACCACATCTTGGTACATATAAATGGGTCTTGGAGAGAGTCCAATGCAGATTCACAAGAATCATTCTTGGATCCCATGGATTAAATTAAGAAAAAAGACTTTACAAGTCTTCTTGCACCTTGGCAGAATAAGACATGATTTATTGGGAAAGGGTCGGGCTATTGAGAATGTGGAGTAGCTGGCCGCGGATATATGACCATTGGAACCAAGAATTCAGGTGTTTGGGGAAACAGTACTGCAGAAAAATGATGGGACAGTAGAACAGAAATTTGGAACTCTTCTTCAAATGTAAATAAAAGCTGGTTCCTGGAATCATAGAAACATCCTGCTGAGAAAGAGTTCACTTGGCCCCTTGTTTCCACGCTGGCCAAATGGGATTTTATATTAATTTCACCTCTCAGCTCTTGGTCCATTTCCTTATGCATTATCACCCTTCAAGAGCTCATCCTTGTACCTTCCTTGTATGTCTGTTAAGTTCTACTGTCTACTCTGCTACACAGCCTTCAGGCAGTGACTGACGTCACTCTTTCCCATCTGCCCTCCAGTCCCTCTACCAAATAACTTAATCCATTCCCCTGGTTACTGAGAGGGAAATGGGCCCTCTGATGTTTCCATTGTTAAGTAATTGATGGAAATCTGTTAAATACAGGTACAGTATGTAAAACTCAGAGGTGGTGGAAGGTAAATGGAATTAGGGCTCAGATTAGACATGATTTAATTGAATGAGATAACATTCTTGAGGGGCTGAAACGTCTTTAACCTAGTTCTTTCTTTCCACTCTCTCATATTCTTTGCTAAGTGCAGACTTTTGGTGGAAACAGTTTACTGCAGTCAATGATAGTTCAACATAGAAAAGTACGGTACAGAAACAGGCCCTTCTGCCCATCTAGTCTATGCCGAAACATTTAAACTGCCTATACTTATCGACAGGCACCGGAACCATAGGCCTCCACGCACTCACCATCCACATACCTATCCAAATGACTCTTAAATGTTGAAATCAAGCTTGCATGCACCACTTGTGCTGGCAGCTCATTCCACACTCTCACAACCCTCTGAGTGAAGAATTTTCTCTTCATGTTTCCCTTAAACTTTTTACCTTTCACCCTTAACCTTTAAACTCCTATTCAGTGGAAAAAGCATGCTTCCATTTAACCTATCTGTGCCCCTTATAATTTTATATACCTCTATCAAATTCTCCCCTCAATCTTCTACATTCCAAGGAATAAAATTCTGTCTTATTCAATCTGGAATCAAAGCTCATGGCTTGTTTAAGGTACTGAAATGTGTCTAATTCTCTTGAAGCTGTAACCACAGTAATACCTTCAGGAGAGCATGGGAGGGAGAAAACAGACAGAGGCTCATTGGTCTTTTTTGTATAATAGCAAATTAATAACAATATTGAGAATGCTGAAGAAAGAATATGTTCATGGACTAAATTCCATCTGAAAATACTAATGGCAGAAACTGAATGAAGACCATTTAGAAAGGAAATCAAATTCCCAGGTGTCTTTGGAAGAGTGTACTTATCATCACTCGTTCAGTTAGATTCTACTCTGTGGCATCCCAGTGTGACTGGATTGACTGTGTACTACATTAATTCTGTGTTAGTCGCCGCAAAGACAAGAGATTGCTCATGAACAGGTATTGAGAGTAAAAAGAGTAATAGCACGTGGTACCATCAGTTTATTTAGCTGATTTTTTGACATCGCCAAGATGTTGGTTATTGCATTCGATCAGGAAGTGGGAATTTCCCTCAAAAGAACCAATGGAAAAGAGGAACATTTGTCACCATTTTCAAACTGCTGCCTCACACCCTCTTTCAGAAGGTAGGTTCAGCAACTGCTCAACTGGCCTTTGCAGAAAATGCCATCCATTTTATTTAGTAGTTTTAGTAGAACAATTAAGATTAAGACTGAGTAAGTGTGCAAGGGGTAGAAATCCCTTCTGACTCACATTGCACTAATTTGGCACAACTGAGACCTTATTAATCCCTCAGCCATGAACATAGCAAATAACTATATTACAATTACTCATCCCTGGTTTTATTTTTTTAATTTATTTTATTTTATTTGAATTGAATTTTGAATTGAATTGACTTTATTTCTTACATCCTTCACATACACGAGGAGTAAAAATCTTTACGTTACGTCTCCATCTAAATGTGCCATGTGCATTCATATTAGTTTATAATAATTTATAATAAATAGAACAGTCAATGTAATATAGAGTACACTCAAGTCAGTGTGAGTTCATCAGTCTGATGGCCCGATGGAAGAAATTGTCCTGGAGCCTGTTGGTCCTGCCTTTTATGCTGCGGTACCGCTTCCCAGATGGTAGCAGCTGGAATAGATTGTGGTTGGGATGGCTTGGGTCCCCAGAGATCCTACGGGCCCTTTTAAAAAAACCTGTCCTTGTAAATGGTACTGAACCCTGAGCACAGGAGCCGTGTGTCAAGACAATGGAATTTATGACTGAAATAGTTGGACTGTGGGAGGACTTTTAATACCACACGATGTAAAAATCAAGTGGTTGTAAGAATCCAGGGCCATCTCTTCTGGTTTGCCGTCTAGTTTCTGTGCAGTGTGGATCTGTAATTCAGCAAGTAAAGCCCACACAGCTGCATGATCACCTGCTGCCACAGAGTGAGAACCTCAGAGACACAATCACCTTGACAGTTGCAGGAAAGAAGACAGACATGAGTCTGCACTGAGCTGCCACTTATTGTACAGCCACAAAGATATGGGAGAATGACATCTGCAGGAGGTCCTCTGTCCTTGCACACGCGCACAGAGTCAGAGGTTACCAGAAACCAGTCATATTCTCCTGTCTCTTGCAAAGACGTAGAGTCACACTGTCGTACAATATGGAAACACTCCCTTCAGCCCCTCTAATCCGTGCTGACCAAGAGGACATAGAAAGGGTGCAGAGGAGATTTACAAGGATGTTGCCTGGATTGGGGAGCACGCCTTGTGAGGATAGGTTGAGTGAACTCGGCCTTTTCTCCTTGGAGCAACAGAGGATGAGAGGTGACCTGATAGAGGTGTATAAGATGATGAGACACATTGATCGTGTGGATAGTCAGAGGCTTTTTCCCAGGGCTAAAATGGTTGCCACACGAGGACACAGGTTTACGGAGCTGGGGAGTAGGTACAGAGGAACGTCAGGGGTAAGTTTTTTTTTTACTCAGAGAGTGGTGAGTGCGTAGAATGGGCTGCCAGCAATGGTGCCTTTTAAGAGACTTTTGGATAGGTACATGGAGCTTAGTAAAATAGAGGGCTATAGGTAAGCCTAGTAATTTCTAAGGTAGGGACATGTTCAGCACAACTCTGTGGGCCGAAAGGCCTGTATTGTGCTGTAGGTTTTCTATGTTTCTAAACAGTCTCTTCAGCTCAACTAATCCATGCTGACAAAGATGACCTCCACAAACAGTCCCTTCAGCCCCTCTAATCCATGCTGATTAAGAGGACCATCCACACTAGTCTAATTTGCCCACTTTGTCAGATATTACTTAACATTTTAGAATTATAGCAATTCTATTGTCCTGATCCTACTTCAGGCAGATGAGCTGGACACCTGACAGAAGCCCTGTTCCTCCAGGTAATAAATCAACTCAGCGCACAGAAAGCGTGTGTACAAATCCTAACCTGTAGTGCTTAGCACGAGAAGCAGGTGTCTGTATCTCCTGGGTTCAGTGAAGTTCTGACCTGCTGCGGGATAGTGAAACATTCTCCCAGAAGGGGAGAGTAAAATATCACAGAGTCCCTACACTTGCAACAGAAAACATTTATGAAGGTAAGGTTTGAATGATTAAACCTAAACTAATTTTTTATGCACGGACTCAGTGATTCACTTTAGGAAAGTGTCAAGACATCAGAACTGTATAAATATTGTTCTGTTAGTTCATTAGTGAATATCTAGAAAATCAATGTATGTGGGAAAGTGAAGCTGAGGTCACAGATCTGCCATGATCTGATTGAATAACACAGAAAGTTCAAGGGGGCATCCAGCCAATTTTTGGCCCCTTTTTTTGCATTCTCATCGAGTGCTGATGCGGCTGTACTTCGGACCTTCCGTGCACTCTAAAACAAAGTCAACCTTTGCTAATCTCATCCACTTCCTGGCCGGGAGCAGAAGCCAGTGTTGGCAATGACCTTGGAGGTGATCGTAATTGATGGGTAGCCTGAGGGAAGAAGGAAAATGGGAGTACGTTACCCATAAAACAAAGACTTCAATTAGTCAGTGATGAAAAGGACATCTGGAAAAGAAGAAGTGTTTACCAGCTACAGGCATTTTCTAACATTGTCTTCCTTATCCAGCTAATTATTTATGACCAATGTGGCATGTTTGCTTAACTGAAAACAGCAATGTGATTGTTCACTGATTCGAGATTATAATGATTTATTACCTTTGCCGTTTTGAATGGCTGTTCACTGGATAATATTCTGTTTGTGTGCACACTGAGGGTGAAATATCAATTATAAGAAGTGTTATCGTTTGTTGTGTTTGATTACATAGTAATTAGCCTGTCTCCTGCAATGAGAACATTCAGATCAGTGAAGAAAGATGCACTGGTTGGGAACTGTTCCTCACCTGTGAGAAATTCTTGGCAGACGTACACTTGGACTGATCAGATGAGGAAGTTGCTTTGGATTGGCACCATCTATTTTAACATTTTCAGTTTGTCTATCAAGTTCAAATGCACAAGTATGAATTTGTGGGGAGAGTACGGGTATGTCACATGGAAAAACCTTGACATTTGCAACTCAAGGCAGGTGAGGAAATCCATTTCTAGGATGTAACCGAGCCTAGGACTTGGGTAGAGGGACAAAGGTCTTACTGAGCGAATTTGGGCCCATGTTCAAACCTAAGTGACATGATGGTCACTTTGATGGTGCATCCAGAGGGACAATTGATGTTTGAAGTGTCCTATTTTCCACAATTATTCACTTCTGGAATTTGGATGATTTTGGCATGGCCAGCATACACTTTATGAAGAAACCAAGCGCATCATAGCCAAACCTCGTAAAGAACAATGGAAGAGCAACACACACAAAATGCTGGAGGAACTCAGCAGGCCAGGCAGCATCTACAAAAAGAGTACAGTCGATGTTTTGGGCCAAAACCCTTCAGCAGGACGGAAGAGCAAGTTGGGAGGAGGGCATAAAGGGATGTGGCAAAATTAAGCAGATGGGCAAAAATCTGGAAAATGAAATATAATATGCTTAGAGATGGACCCTTTGGTAGGAAGAATAGAAAATAAAATGACTAAATAGTGAAATAAAAATTAAGAATTCTGCATTACAAAGGGATCTGTTCATTTTCATCTGTGAAACACAGAAAGTTAGCATGCAGGCACAACAACTAATTAAGACTTGTAATGTAATGCTGACCTTTATTGCAAAGGAAGTAGATTACATGAGCAAGGAAATCTTGCTACAATGTACACGGCTTTGGAGGGAGTACACTTTGAGTCAGTTCAGAGAAAATTACTTGAAATTAATTCCTGAGCTGAAGGGAATGAGGAAAGATTGACTGGATTAGCCCCAGTTTAGAAGAGTGGATCCCACCACTAAGCACATCTTTCCCTCCCTCCCTCTCTCTGCTTTCTGCAGGGATCGCTCCCTACGCGACTCCCTTGTCCATTCATCCCCCCCCACCCCTCCCCCCTGACCTCCCTCCTGGCATTTATCCTTGTAAGCGGAACAAGTGCTACACATGTCCTTACACTTCCTCCCTCACCACCATTTAGGGCCCCAGACAGTCCTTCCAGGTGAGGCGACACTTCACCTGTGAGTCGGCTGGGGTGATATACTGCGTCCAGTGCTCCCGATGTGGCCTTCTATATATTGGCAAGACCCAACGCAGACTGGGAGATCGTTTCGCTAACACCTACGCTTTGTCCGCCAGAGAAAGCAGGATCTCCCAGTGGCCACACATTTCAATTCCACGTCCCATTCCCATTCTGATATGTCTATCCACGGCCTCCTCTACTGTAAAGATGAAGCCACACTCAGGTTGGAGGAACAACACCTTATATTCTGTGTGCGTAACCTCCAACCTGATGGCATGAACATTGACTTCTCAAACTTCCGCTAATGCCCCACCCCCCCCGTACCCTATCCGTTATTTATTTATATACACACATTCTTTTTCTCTCTCTCCTTTTTCTCCCTCTGTCCCTCTCACTATACCCCTTGCCCATCCTCTCGTTTTTTCACACCGCCCCCTTTTCTTTCTCCCTAGGCTTCCCGTCCCATGATCCTCTCATATCCCTTTTGCCAATCAACTGTCCAGCTCTTGGCTCCATCCCTCCCCCTCCTGTCTTCTCCTATCATTTCAGATCTCCCCCTTCCCCCTCCCACTTTCAAATCTCTTACTAGCTCTTCCTTCAGTTAGTCCTGACGAAGGGTCTCGGCCCAAAACGTCGACTGTACCTCTTCCTAGAGATGCTGCCTGGCCTGCTGTGTTCACCAGCAACTTTGATGTGTGTTGTTAGAAGAGTGGAAAGGAATTTACTGTTTATTCTCATCTACACAAGGATATGTATGCATAAGTGCAAAGAAAAACTTACTTGCAGCAACATTCACCAGAAAAACATAAGTTAAGCATAATTTAACCTCACAGAGAATTCTCACAAGAAAGTACGCAATTAATATCAACAAAAAGTACATGTACTGTAAAGCAATCAAAGTGGTCAGTGTGTTGCTGAACTCTACTGATTAGGGTTGTGCCGGTTGGTTCAAAAACTAAATGGTTAAAACTGTTTGTAAAATTGATCTTGGATAGATTTTTTTGAGTTCTGAGTGTCAATGAAACAGGCAACAGGCAGGAAAGTGTAGTCAGAGTCAAAATCAGATCAGCCATGATTTTAATCAATGCTGGACCAGTCTAGTCTTGGTTCTTATGTTCTTGTTTCTTCTATCTTTGCCCAATCCCTAAGTACCCTAGTAAATGGAGTTGAGATACCTTCCTGAACCCTCCTCATTATAGCCCTCCCACTAATCTATTTCTCTGCAAATTAGAGAACACACAGGCTACGTCCACACTAGACCGGATAAATCTGTAACCGAAGCTTTTTCTCTTCGTTTTGACCCTCCATCCACACTGAAATGGGGTTTTCCTCCCCAAAAAACAGAGCTTTTCTAAAACACTCTCCAGAGTGTTTAAATCTGAAAATGCTGGTTGGGCGTTGAAGTGTGTACGGGGTAACCGGAGGTTTTAAAAAACCTGTCGTCCCTTTCATCGGTGAAGAGACTATGGCTGTGGGAAATGTTTCCAGGGTGACCCCTCTGTGGGAGTGGGGAAGATGTTGGTAGGGCCACCCGGGGGTTTGTGTGTCCGTATGTGTAGCTATTGTAGTGGCTGTGAGGCTGGTATTGTAGCGGCGAAAAGTACTGGGGGGGGGGGCGCCATCATATTCCTCATCATTGCAAATCACTCTGCAACAGTTAGTCAGTTTTTCAATGTTTGTCGTCAATCGGGTCATACTGTCCGCGAGCTCCCTGTTGGTTGCCTCCATACACTCCAGTATTTGTTTTTTTTAGCTTTAAGTCCTCCTGCACGAGAGCCAACAGCTGTCCGTCGTTTGGCAACTTCCTTTTAAATTTTTCTAGTCTGTAACTGGACAAACGCGCACCAAGTATACCGTTTCCTCTTCACTTGTTTCTGTAGATGTGTCCTGTGCATGCCCAGTAGGAGGAAATTCGCCCAAATACCCGTTTTAATGTGGACGGAGGTATTTTCAAAAACGCCTGGTGTGGACGCCTATCGTTTTTTACGCGAAACCGGCATTTTCAAAGTTATCCGGTCTAGTGCGGACGTAGCCACAGACAGACAGTTCAAGGATCTAAACTCACCATCATTTTTAGGGGTTATGGAATATAGCAAATATTGATTTCAACAGCAACCAGTCTTCAGATTTGAATGTTGATTGTGGATTGAATTTAAAAAGCTGCTCAGAAGAACCGTCTTCCTGGAGCTGCAGATTGGGGTTGATTGCAAACAAGGAAGCACCCGTTTACTGAAGTGTCTGCATATGCATGAATACAGTTTAAAGACAGCGATGATTAACATTCATTTTGGGTGTCTGGAGTGTTGGTACAAAGACCTAGGTGTTTGAAGGTTATTTGTAATTCAAAGGAGTCTTTGTGAATACATGGTCCTGCATGGACAAATATTGGCTTGTTCATTGTAACTATAGAATAGTCCTGCATGTAACCTTTGATATCTAGCGTATAAAAATGCGATGAAATGTTGGGGTCAGGGGGCCTTTTCCAAGGTTATCTCCAGTATGATGCCTGCTTGTTGTGCTGAATAAAGACTTCTATATCACCGGCTTCTGTGTCTTCTCGGTGACTTTGATTGCAGTCACAACAGGCGTAATGAGATATTTCCAAGCCAGAATATGGTTTGGAGGGGAGCCTGCAGGTGTAGTAATCAGGTCTGTCTCCTGCCTTTGTTGTTCTGGACGGTAGAGATCATGAGTTTGGAAGATGCTCTCACAGCAGCCTAGGTGAATACCCAATTTCCCTCGGGATCAATAAAGTATATCCATCTATCTATCTATCTCCAATGCACCTTGTAGGTGCTTCAGTTTGCAGTCACAGTAGTGAAGGAAGTGCATAGATAGGGTGATGGATGGGATGCAGATAACTGTTCTGCCTTAGATGGAGTGGAGTCACTAGCTATTGTTAAAGTTGCAACCATCTACATAAGATGATGGCATTCATCACACTATTGACACTGTGAATGAAAGGCATTGGTTGTCAGAAGGGTGCCAAGTCTCTGAACTGCTCTTGCAGGTGGTCCATCTGAGTGCTAGATGTTGGTGACTTCAAGGATGGTTTGGTACCTGGTGGGACACTCATGATTGTGAGGGTCTTGGCAAAGGTGTGAGATTCAGTTGGGGATAGTGGGAGACTTATGGATGGAAGGGGACTCCACAATGAGTGAGGGTGGAGGACTCAATGATGGTGGTACACACAAAGATGATGGGTGTGGGTGGGATGGCTTCCTTCTCCTCCTCATCACCCGGTAATCATCTGCACTTTGTTCTTCCTCACTGTGACACAAAGCTGTGCAAAGCTCATCAGACCACCACCAAGCGGGAGACACTGGCTGGTATTTACTGAAAGGCGTCTCTGTATCTGTCAGAGCACTAGAAGACCATTTTTGTTCAACAGCCCACTGCATCCAAGGGACACAAACCCAGCCAGCATTCATTCTGACTGGCCTGATCACAGGCAATGTTGATCCTTGTCAGCCCTATTGAACAAGCCGATAAATACATCCCTTATGTGTTTCTGTGCTGTAGTGGGTAAGAGTCTGTAAATGTCTCCAGTGGTGTTCAATCCTGATAAACGATCACCAGAAATGGTCCTGATATGGTATTCCAATGAATTCAGTACCTACTGTAACTGTCTTTATCACCAGTGCGGCAATTGCTTTGGAGTTGGGTTTGAGATCTTGGTCAGAGCTTTTCCAGCAAAAAGGCTGAATGGCAGTGATGGATTTTGTCAATGATGCCTGTCCTTGCAAAGAAATGTTTCTCATCCATGCTCATCTGGATCTAAATTACATGTTGTCTGTGGTAGCAGCTGGTGAAGGTCCTCCATCTTCTAGTTTAATGCAAAGCCCATTCTCTCAACCATAACACAATGACAAAATTTACAGTGATTCTGGTTCTGGAATGTAGATGATGGATGTAAACCACTTTCCCGCTTGCCTTGTGTGAAATCCACTGCAGTGAGGAAGAAGACTGGACCAATGATACAGCCTTGTATGACTGCATAGTACACTGGGACTGGGTCTCTGATGGAGATGTTAATGAGGATTACAGTTTGCATATCATCATAGCGCAGAAGAAAATTGGTGACAAGTTTTATACAGCGGTCAGGTTTGAGAAGGATTAGCCACTATCTCACATGGGGTTACGTTATAGATAATCATCAAACCACCATGAAAGCAATAAACCTCAAATAGTGTAGTGGGAACTGAAAAACATCATGTCTGGGATTAAAGCAAAACACCGAAAGTGGTAGAGGAAGGCTGCTTGTCTGATTTACCTATTCTGGAAATGTTTTAACTGATGATGGGTGGCCAGTATGAAAAAGCATTCCTCTCTGCAACACCAACACACTTCCAAAGACGAAAAACTTGAGCAAAAAGTTCCTTAATGGTCGAACATGTTGACGGAAACTAACTGTCTAGCCGAAAGCGACATTATAGATATGTTATTTCCTTCTAAACTGTCTAGTGCAAATCGGCAAAGTGTTTGGCATAATGATCCATGACAAAAATTGCTAAATGTTAGGAATATTACATGGCTGAGATATCAAAGAGGGCTCGATCCAGGCCTTTCCATTTGTTTGAATGGCTAGGGAGAAAGTGGGGTGGGTGGGGGGGAGATTATGAACAGGAAAAATCAGAAAAAAGCTAAAGCACCAACATCAGCAAAGCTCTATTTTCTATAGACTCTCAAGAGCAGAAATATTCTTCCATCAACAGCTTCTCCTTTTGTATTGTCTTGACCTCCTGGCACTCAGTTAAAAGTTCAAAAAGCACAACAAAAAACTAAAACTAAAACTAAATTCATACAGTCGAACTGATTTGCTTTCAGAGATTACATGACAGGGCAAAATTAAGTTTCTCAACACTATATTCACATGGACTTTCTCTGGATAAATTCTTATTATTACAATTGAAAATACATTCCACCTGCAATGTTGGAATCTTATTCAGTGTGACAACAGCTTAATCATAATTAGTGTGACAGTCCTGGGTTTCACAATTTCTATACGTACAGCAATTCAAATAAGGTAATGAATTCACAGTCACTTTGACATTAATTATTGTACGATGTCAGAAAAGAAAGTCAGTCTTGCATATTCATAGCCTTATTTTTGGCTTTTCATGATATTCCTAAATACAATAAGTTCAAATAACTACTTTTTAAATTATATTTTATTTTATTGAGGTACAGCACGGTGTTGTAGCGTGGATGAAATCACTGGAGAGACAGAGTCACTGGTAGATACAAAGCAGCTTCTTTATTCGACACAACAAGGTACAGCAGGCATCATACGGACGGAGATGCTTTCGGTAGAAAGGTCTGCTAGCCCAATGTGGGCTCGATATTTATATGCTAAACACAAAGGCAATCGCTACTTAAAAAGTTATAGACAATGCATAAACAATGCTTCATTTTGAAGCTACATACTAAACATCACACCACCTAACTCCATCCTTTCCTTCCGACGCCAGCATGTCTGGGTTGGTATCCACAGCCTTTAGTTAAATCCACAATACATTTATTTGGCATTTTACGTGCTAACATAGAAGACAATTAATATTTATAAAGTACAGATAATACTGTCTTCGAAACTACAGCATCTGGTCAAACTACGGCACCAGAAGCATCTGGTATTCACACCTTTTTAGGTAGTGCATTGTTGTGGACTCAGTCCACAGTACTTTGTCAAATAGAAGTCTGGTGGCCAAAGTCACTTAAGTGTAAACAAATCATCTACTCAAAAATCTCACTCTAACACACGGAGCAGGTCCTTCTGACCCCTCGAACCGTGTCACCCAGCAGCCCCCGATTTAAACCCTAGCCTAATCACGGAACAGTACACAATGACCAGTTAACATATCGACTGGTACGTCTGTGGATTGTGGGAAGAAACTGGAGCACCTGGAGGAAACCTACACGAGCACGGGGAGAACATACAAACCCTTTATTGGCAGCACCCGGAACTGAACCCAGGTTGCAGGTACTGTGAACCATTACTGTGCTGTAGGCTACTCTGTAGGATCCAATAGAAAATGTTAGAAATATTCACATTGTCAGGCTGCAATTTAGAGAGAAAAACAGCATCAAAATCTCAGGTTAATATTCCTTCATCAGAACTGTGAAAGTACACTTGACCTAGCAGAAATGGAAAAGAGTAAAGAGAAGAGAGAAAGAGTCAGTGATGAAAATGAGACAAAGACTAATAAGGTAACCATTACTTTAAACACTAGTAGTTAAGAAATAATAGGAACAAAGGCTCAAATTTAAATTGAAATATCCAGCGCCATCTGCAGAGAGAAATAGAAGCCAATGAGACAGTCACAGTTGTGACTTTCAGAATTTGTTTACGACTGCACTGGCTGGAACACGGAGTTGATTTTGAGCCTGCTGGGATGTTTATTATGCATCAGCCTGACCTAGGGCAGGTCACATCTGAAGTGCATGCACAAACCTCAGCAGGATAATTGTGACATCAAGGAAACACCAGCCATACTGCCTAGTGCACCCGCACACAACGGTGCCGTGGAATTTCAGGAGTTTCGGCCGCATCTGATGCTGTCTAAAACTGACTGAAGCAATTACTGCATCCATCCCTTCAAGGAAAGCGTGCCATGTAGCAGGATGTGGAGCAGGTGGGCTGATTAGGTCAATAAACGGAGACAGGCTAGGAAAGATTATTTCTGGGAGTTCCTTTCTGAACGAGGGGAAAATGAGATTCAGAACAGCAGAAAAAATATTTCTGTGATTTAGAATGTGATCCTGGCAACAGAAGTGCCAGGAGGAATGTAATCACTCAGAATCATCTTCAGCTCAGGAAAAGTGAAAACGTCAAAATGTCGACTGTACTCTTTTCCTGGACAGTGCCTGGCCTACTGAGTTCCTTCTGGAAGAAAAGGTGCAAACTGTAGGCTGAACCGGATATCAATCCTTCCAGAGTTCCTGCAACTTCTTGGGCCTCTTGCCTGGTCCAATTCTTTACAAGAGTCACTGTTGGGGAAAAAAACTCAGACCATTGCAGAAGTAATCACCCTGCCAAAACTTGCGAGAGGCCCAGGTCATACATTAAGCAACAGTGCAAAGTTTCTGCTTTTCTAAGTTAAAAATAAATTTCTTACCAAAGAACATAAATGTCACCATATACTACCCGCTGGGGAGTATTCTGGAGTGATGTGAATATAGCAGGTATTAATTCGAACGAGAGCCAGGCTTTCATTCTGTAAGTGTAAATGAGTCGAGCAAACTTGCAATTAGCCTTCAGTATTTTTTAAAATTGCAAGCAGTAAATTGAAATTAAAAGCACAGGGTGTTCCAGAGATTGAAAATGATAGAGTCAAATGTTAAAACAATAGGATTTCCATTAATCGGAATGTATCAAAGTAGGCAATATGGCTAAGTAGTTACACTACTGTGAATTGAGTGCAAGTTGGCAGAGCAAATGGATGTTGTCACTTAGCATACCAAACATAGTCATAGGTATAAGCAATCAACAGGAATTCTGCAGATGCTGGAAATTCAAGCAACACACATAAAAGTTGCTGGTGAACGCAGCAGGCCAGGCAGCATCTCCAGGAAGAGGTGCAGTCGACGTTTCAGGCCGAGACCTTTCGTCAGGACTAACTGAAGGAAGAGTGAGTAAGAGATTTGAAAGTGTGAGGGGGAGGGGGAGATCCAAACTGATAGGAGAAGACAGGAGGGGGAGGGATAGAGCCGAGAGCTGGACAGCTGATTGGCAAAAGGGATATGAGAGGATCATGGGACAGGAGGTCCAGAAAGAAATCCCTTGCTCACTCTTCCTTCAGTTAGTCCTGACGAAGGATCTCGGCCTGAAACGTTGGCTGCACCTCTTCCTAGAGATGCTGCCTGGCCTGCTGCGTTCACCAGCAACTTTCATGTGTGTTGGTATAAGCAATCAATAGTTTTGGTGTACTTATCATTTTTCTGTCCTCAGAGACAATCCTAAAAACATTAATTTTGGGTTTCGACGCTCTGTCATCAAAAGGTTTTAGAATATTGGTGTAACTAGTTTTCCCCAAAAGCGTTTGGATCTACAGAGGCGTATTATCCATTACAATGTGCTTCCACTATGTATCTCAAAAGAACCATATTTCAACCCAAACTATTGGAGTAAACAATGTCATCGTAGCTATTGAAATTGTATTGTACCTTTGATCTTAACGGTATAAAATTGTGATGTACCTTTGTGTTTGTGAGCTGCTACCAAGAGCCTCTCCATGAGTGTCTGAGTGTCGCCAGTTTGTTGTGATGAATAAAGACTTCTACATCACCAGCTTTGGTGCCTCTCTTGAGACTTTGATCACAGCAACAACTTGACCCTGAGGTTCATTGTCTTGCAGTCATTCACAGTAGAACAAAGAAATGCCATCGAATCAATGAAAATTACAAACAAAAACTGACAATCAATATGCAAAAGAAGACAAACTGAGCAAGTACAAATGAAACAAGTAATACTGTAAATATAGTTGAGAACATGAGTTGTAGAGTCCTTGTAAGTGAGTCCGTAGGAATTTAAAGACATTTGAAAGTAGCTACTATTTTCCTTGACCTCAAGGCAACTTTGATGTTTCCAGAAAGTTTAACCCTCATGGATCATGCAACTATTGCTCCATAAGTATGGTCAGATCAATGAAGCAAGATCAATACTTGGAGAAAGCAGTACAATTGCTCGCTCCAATCTTGTACTCTTACACGCCAATAACTTTAAATAAAGCCTTAACTTTAGGCACCCTTTTTCCCGGTTTACCTGAAGTTTGAATAGATTGCAGAATTTCAATTTTCATTCACGGAATGCACAATTTACTATCCCTCACTGGGGGAGAAGATGAAAAGTGGAAAAGGGACAGTGCAGAGCTAAGAAAGCTTTGTGCTTCCATCAAGAATGTCACAATTCTATTGTTCAAAAAAGCCTTTTATTCCTGATTTTTACCAAAGGTAAACGAAGGAAAGATTTATAACACTTATTTAGAAAATTACCATTTTTATTCAGATCACTAAAGGGTATCAAAATGAGATTACATTTAAATAATTGCAATAAATCTTGACTTTGACTACATTTCCTGAAATTGACGCACGTTCATTATTGTGCTAGATTGTGAATCCGCAGCAAAACTGTACCTTGGAATCAAACATGAGAATCAATGAGAATGTTTATTTTTAAACCATTAATTGGCCTTATTGGATCTGTTGTGACTGCAACTAAATCACTGGAGAAAATGGAGAAACTGCAGTCATCTAAGTCTTTATCCATCTTAACAAACAAATATTCTTCTAGAGACACTCTTGGTTGGGGCTCCCAAATCCAAAATCACATTTTGATACTGTCAGGATCAAAGCTAACAGCAGGTGATTTAATACAAACTCAATAGTTACAATGACATTAGTCGCTCCATCCTTCGGGCTGACAATGCTTCCTTTGAATTTCAGTGGGAGACACCCCTAAATGTTCAAACACCCCTGCTGACAAAGCTATCCTAAAAACTTCTGAAGACAAAGAGCCAGATGCCAGAGTACACAATAGATCAGCTACTGACTGCTACTACACCTTTGGCCATGTTTGACATGCTGAGTGATAGCATCAGCCTGGTCTGCCAGCTTGAACTCAGTCATAACGTTGCAAACAACTTACCCATGTTGCCTTAGTTGACGCAAGCCAATTAACATAACCTCATTATCTGAGTGTTAGGCTGAGGCATATACAAACATCTCATGGTCACCGTTTTGCAAACCATATCTCTTAGTCTGAAGGAAGCCTGTGCGCCACAGGCACTGCAAAGCCATGCTCTTAACGTCAATTTTCTGCTTGCAATTTACAATCCACTTTAAGAACTGAAGACTGGCTCATGTCTGAATTAACAACTGCCAGATCCACATCTAACTCCAGAATACTCCCTTTACAGGATCTAATTCAGTAAACTATTCACTGTCGTGGCTGTAAATGAACTCCCAAGGAAATGCACACACAAGAATGAACACATTAAGATAAAATAATTCTATATGTCTTAATCATGCTAGAACAGTCTATCAGTCCTAACCTGTGAATGATTCTTGGACATCACATTCTGAATTCCAACAATTGTAACACCAGGGAAAAGACTAGAACATTAGCAATGATTTAACAGAAATGATTAGCTAAGCAATGCATTTTTTCTGTCCAACCACTGAGTCCATTACTCCTTCAATTAACACACAGAACTTCTGTTTGTTAGAACACAGGCTGTTTTTTCAGATGCCATTTTCATAAATACTCATGTCTAGAAGTACAGTTTCTTCCTGCTTCAGTGCAAGGTTTACCAGATAATGAGATAATGCTGCAGTAAAGTTACTTCCCCTAAGTGGATGACATAAATTTCTAGAAAATCAGATGCCTCCTGTAAGGAATTGATGAAGCAAACGTTACTTTACTTTCTGTCCAAATGCCAAAGCTACAATTGACATTGCAAGAAATCTGTAGTTCTTTAATGAACATATTTGGAAGAAGCTGATTTTAAAAAAAACATAAAATTTTCCTTTCCAATCACTACCTGTGCTTGCATACAACTTGTGTACAAAGGCATTTAGTCCTCATTGCACATCAGCAATCACCCAATCTCTCATCATTAAAACAATGCTCTGCTTTACTATGTTCTGCACACCAATGTAGATGGCCTCCCAAGTATTTCTTCAAGAGTATCTCTTCTTCCACTCTTTGAAGTTCTCAAGAATATTCGCTGCACCAGTCTTCTGTGCAATACTTTCCACACTGTTAAAAAGTAAAGTATACTTTCCTCATCTCCCTCTGCTTTTTTGGCTAATTGTCTTAAACCATACTTTCTCTCTGCTAGTGAAATCACATTTTCCTTAGTTGTTTTGGGAAAACACTTCTTATTCTTGAATACCTAACTCAAATCTCCCCGTAACCTTTAATGCACTAGGGAGAATAACAGTAATGTATGTTTAACCACATACAGGATCTGTGGATTTATAGCAAGGCTTGTATTTATCCCCCTTCTCTAATTGCCCTTCCCATCTCTTGCCTGCTGTTAACCTTCAAGTGAATGTACTCCCCTGTGGTTTTGGAGAAGACATTTCTGGATTTGAATCCAGCAACAATAATGTACGATAAAGTATCTCTAAGTAAAATTGAACTTGCTAGTGCTTCAATTCTGATGTGACTGCGGCGATGGCCGTCTCTGTGGTTGAGATTGTGAGTTTGTAAATTACAAGTTATACCTTTGAGATATAATTAAATAAGCTGTTTTTTTTTCCCTGCATGGTGGCAGAACTCTTGAGTGGTGTTGAAACTGAATGTATCAAGGCAGGTGGATGATATTCCATCATGATTGTGACTTGTACTTGGTATAGTGTGGAAAGCTGTGAATCATATTCAGAGAACACTCATCACCTGCTGTGCTCGTAATTACATTGCTTATGTACCTGTTCCAGTTATGTTCCTAGACAATACTTAACAGAAAGTAATAATGAAAGGTGGGTCAGGTTGGAATCAACGACAGTAATGCCACTGAATATTGGGGCAATTAGATTTCCTCTTGCTTAGAGATGGCGCTTGCCTGGCATTTACGTGACATGAAAATTACTTACACTGATGTTGAAGTATTACAGGAGTTACAATGGAACCATCAGCAAACAATCCCACTTCTAAGCTCCTGAAGAAAGGAAGTTCATTGATAAAGCAGCTGCAGATACTCCCCTGAGAAATTCCTGTAGTTATGTCCTGGAGCGAGGATGATTATTTCAAACAACTACAATCATCTTCACTCATCAAGGGACAACTACAACCAGACCCATTTTCCAGCCATTACTGAGCCCTCTGTCAAAATTGTTCAACTGATTGTCAGCTTGTTACAGCATTGGCTGTATTTGCAAAGTGCTCACTGAATTTGCAACTGTGACAATCAATACACTTCATTGGTGGAATTTGGGATATAACGAAAGGAATATGACAAATGCAAGAATCCATTTCCTTTTTGGCATACCTTGTACACAATTATGTGGCCAAATTCTTCTCTAACTCCATCTACAAGTTTGTAGATGATACCATTCTAGCAGGCCATATCTCAAAAATGATGAGTCAGAGTACAGGAAGGAGATAGCGACCCTAGTTACATGGTGTCATGACAACGACCTTTCCCTCAATGTCAGCAAAACTAAAGACATGGTCACTGAGTTCAGGAAGGAGGCCAGTGTACATGCTCCTGTTTATGTCAATGGTGCTGGGGTTGAGAGGGCGGAAAGCTCCAAGTTCCTAGAAGTGAATATCATCAATATCCTGTCATGATCTAATCACATAGATGCCACGGCCAAAAAAGCTCACCAGTGCGTCTCCTCCCTCAGGAGACTAAAGAAATATGGTATCTCCTCATTGACCCTCGTTAATTTTTATCAGTGCACCACAGAAAGCATCCTATCCAGATATGTCACCACTGCTCAGCCTGTGACAGCATTCAAGAAGCTACAGAGAGTTGAAGATACAGCTCAGCTCATGATAGAACTTCCCTCTATAGAGTCTATCTACATTTCTCACCTCCTCAGTAATGCAGCCAGCGCAATCAAAAGCCACACCCGCCCCAGACATTATCTATTCTCCCCTTTACTATTGGGCAAACCTGGAAAAATTGTACCACCAAGATCAAGGCCAGCTTTTATCCCACTGTTATAAGCCTATTGAACCATTCCCTAATGCAATAATTTGGACGTTTGATCCCACAAACCACCTCACTTGCACTACACTTTCTCTTTAATATAACACACTGTATTCCTCACTTGTTTTCATTTTATTTTGTACTACCTCAGTGCTATTGTAATGAATTGATCTGTATGAATGGGACGCAAAACAAGTCTTTCCCTGTACCTCAGTACATATGACAATAATAAAGCAATTTATTAATTTACTTAAAATTTTTATTTTATAGCAAGGGTATGGAATCTTTGGAGAGGGTTTACATGAAAAGTTGGAACTGCAGAGTTCACTCTGACGAAATGGTAAGCAAGCTGGTTCTCTTTTTTTCTCAAGGCATAGTTAGGACTGAAAGAGGGAGCAGAAGGTGAGGCTGATGGAATTTGATGATAAAGGAGAAAGGGATCTCACCAGGATTGGGGTATATAACCTGCTTTTGTAGAAGCTGCCTACAAACTGTAATTCCATGTAATGTTACATTCCCTTGACTTCCCCCTCCCAAAGTCCATAATCAAGTGACACTGAGAGCAATGTTGTTGCTTCTTTCCGATCTGCACAGACTGTGGTCTCCTGGCATGGAAGTCAAGGATCCATTTGCGGAGCGAGGTACAGAGGCCCAGGTTTTGGAGCTTGTTGATTAGAAATGAGGGTATGATTGAATTAATCAATAAGCAATAGTCTGACGTAGGTATTGCTATTCTCCAAGTGATCAGAGACTAACTGAGAGCCGGGGAGATTGCATCCGTTGAAGACCTATTGTGGCGATAGGCAAGTTGCAGTGCCTCCAGGTCCTTGCTTAGGCAGGAGTTGATTCTAGCCTAAACTAACCTCTTAAAGCACTTTATCACCATAGCTGTGAGTGCTACTGGGTGATAGACGCTGAGGCAGTTCAACCTGCTCTTCTTGGGCACTGGTATGATTGTCACTCTTTTGAAGCAGGTGAGAACCTCCAACTGCAGCAGTGAGGAATTGAAGTTGTCCTTGAACACTTCCACCAGTTGGTTGACACAGGCTTTTCAGAGCCCTACCATGGGCCTGATGCCTTGCAAGTGTGAAGCAGTTGTGGTTGGCAATACTCAGGGACTTGGTGAAATAACCTGAAATAATCTTTTTTATATTTATGTATAACTATGAGTTTTATGTAAAATATTGTACCCATTTTTGCTTTCATTTGCAGATATGGGATCAATCTTATTTAGTTTACAGTTCAGAGTTTTCCCCAAGATCGACACACAAGATGCTGGAGAAAATCAGCAGGTCAGGCAGCAACTATGGAATGGAATAAACAGACGTTTCGGGCTGATACCCTTCATCAGCACAGGAAAGGAAAGGGGAAGAGGCCAGAAGTAGAAGGTGAGGGGAGGGGAAGGGGTAAAATCTTGGTGATAGGTGAAGCCAGATGGGTGGTGGAGAGGGGAATGAAGTGAAAAGCTGGGAGGTGATAGGTGGAAATGGTAACTGGGCGAAGAAATTGGAATCTGACAGGAGAAGAGAATCTGAAGGATAGGATGAGAGAAAGGGAAAGTGGAGAAACCAAGTGAGGAGGTGATAGGCAGGTGAGAACGGAAGTGGTAAGAGGGGAGCCTGGGTGGAGATTGGAAGAAGAGGGAAGGAGATGGGAAGAAATTATCAGAAGTTGGAGCAATCGATGTTCATGCCATCTGGTTAGAGGCTCCCCAGATGCCATATGAAGTGCTGCTCCTGCAGTCTAAGTGACAACCTAACCTACAAGTCAGTTGGAGTCATCTGCTGTGTCCGGTGCTCCCAATGTGGCCTTCTCTGCACTGGAATGACCAGACGTAAATCGAGGTACCACTTTGTCAAGCACCTTCGCTCCATCCACATCAAACAGGATTTCCCAGTGCCCAACCATTTTAATTCCAATCCCCATTCTCATTCTGACAAATCGGTCCATGGCCTCCTCTACTGCCACAATGAGGCCATGCTCAGGTTGGAGGAGCGATACCTCATATTGTCTCATCGCCTCCAACCTGATGGCAAGAACATTGATTTCTCTATTTTTTGTTAAATTCTACTCATTTTGTTAAATCATCCTCCTCCTCCTCTCCACCACCCCCCCATCGCTTCTCTTCTCATCTGCCTATCACCTCACCCTTGGCCTCTCCTCCTTCTCTTTCTCCCATGATCCACTCTCTTTTCCTATCAGATTCCTTCTTCATCAGTTCTTTACCCTTTCCACCCATCACCTCCCATCTTCTCACTTCATCCTCTCTCCCCCACCAACCTGGCTTCATTGATCCTTTTAGCTTGTACTCCTTCCACCCCCCCCCCACCCCCACCTGGCTCCACCAGTCACTTGCCAGTTTGAACTCCTTCCCCTTCCCCAAACTTATCCTGATTTCTCCACCCTTCCT
Organism: Mobula hypostoma; assembly: GCF_963921235.1. Lineage (NCBI taxonomy): Eukaryota > Metazoa > Chordata > Chondrichthyes > Myliobatiformes > Myliobatidae > Mobula > Mobula hypostoma. Next base: position 10,893,600 of record NC_086123.1, on the reverse strand, counting down.
TTTTGGTTCTGATGAAGAGTCCGGCCTGAAATGTCAACTGCTTATTCTTCCCCATAGATGCTGCCTGACCTGCTCAGTTCCTCTCGCATTTTGTGTGAGTTGCTCCAGATTTCCAGCATCTGCAGAATCTCGTGTGTTTATGATTATGTCTATAATTAAGGCTACTACACAGAATGAGATTCACAATAATTTCATTGTAGTTTCGTGTGCTCCTTCTCCATCCTATCATCAAGCTTTCCACTTAAAGTGAAATGTGTGCTTACATACTTCTTCTGCAGTGTTTATTTTTATAGTAACTTACAGTAATTTGTTATGCCTGCACTGTACTGCTACCACAAGAAATAAATTTCACAACTTCTGTCAGTAACAATACACCTGATTCCGATTCTGATTCTATTTGAAAAAATATTCTACAGCCAAAATTGCCCTCATCTGTTTTGATTTCAGTAGACTCTATAGTAAGTAGGTGGTATTGAAGATAAAGGAACAAAAGACTAGAGATGAGCCAACATGGTAAAAAAGAGGCCTTCAAATACACCAAACAACATCGATGGTTACACTTTTTAAACAAGAGTCCTGATTTTGTTTTAATTTGGGCATCCTTCTTCCTCAAGCTTTCATTGCCCTGCTCCCAGCTGCCTTTGCGCTCGTTTGATCCGCAGCCTTTTCTGAGTTGTTCAGCTGAGGGGCACCTCCAAGCTGAGAAAGCGCACACAGATGCATTGTGGACTGCAGAGAGCCTTTCAGTACCCGGCCGCAGCGAGGGAAGCTCCTCATGGGATAAAGTGTTCCACTAGTCAGCCATTTAGCCAAATGTACGAGAAATAAATAAAGGAGAGCCTACAAGCACTCTGTAATTAGCTGCAGAAATGATAAGACTATAAAAATATCAGACTTTGGACCAGAATTAGGCCATTCAGTCCATCAAGTCTATTCCGCCTCTCCATCATGGCCGATTTATTATCCCTCTCAACCCCATCCATCTTCCTTCTCCCTGTAACCTTTGCCATCCTTACGAATCAAGAACCTATCAAACTCCACTTTAAATAAGCCCAATGACTTGGCCTCCACTGCCGTCTGTGGCAATGAATTCCACAGATTCACCTCCCTCTGGCTGAAGAAATTCCTCCCTCTTAAAACTTGTCACTTGGCTACAATGATCTGAATTTCTGTTAATGCATGGAAACTTCTGTTTGGAAATGATAGTGGACCATGAAAGAGTTAAATTGTTTTTTTTAAGTGATGCAACATATCTTCACAATAGTCCCTCGTGGTGAAAAAATCTGCATTCCAGCAAATGCAGATAAAAATGACATTTGCTGTGCATTTCTTAAGATATAACTGATCAGGGGTAGGAAAGGAATACAGTAATCAAAAATACAGAGCAGCACAGCTACAGAAGGAGACCTTCAGCCCACTGAAGTTCTGCTTGTTCCTTTGAAGACATACTCCCCTCTCAAGTTATGGACTGACTCGAAAGCTGCAAATTGAAATAACAAAGGCTGGCGTCAGAACAGCTTTGCTGTTCTTGTTTGGAAATTGTTCCCAATTATCTGCCAGACATTTTGGACATTCCATCCCTTCATTCGAGGAGAGACAGACAAGAGAGGCTCAAGTCATCTGAATCACACCTCCGGCAGATTAACCACGCCTCAGAGACAATACTGTATTAGAGCAGGCACCAGCAAAGGCAGCTTGAGGGTGTATGCTTTAAAACAAGTAAAATATAAAAGATAGTCAATGCACTCTTAACTACATGAAACCACGTATAAACTGTAACCAGCATAGCCCAGGTTAAAATTTTATTATTGGATAAATAATTTGACATGTGCAGTAAATCAGAGAGTTTATGTAAAGTAGTGGTGCAACCCTGAAGTAAATGAAATCAATCTTACAAATAACAAACACGGCCTTAATTTCAGTCAGTATGACACTAATGTTCCAGGTAAAAGGTATTATGTTTTATGAGGCACCATGGTAAAGACATTAGAGAATGAAGGTCACCAGATGTTACAAGATTGTATGAACTGCAATCACTGTCTTTTCAATCACTTAAGTACTAAAAGAAAAGCAAAATATTACACAAGGTTAAAATTGGAAACAAAAACATGAAATGCTGGAAATACTCAGAAAGTCAGGCACCACATGCGGAAGAAGGTCAATGCATTTTCATCAGAATACCTCTACCATGAATCAGTTAGCTTTGACGATTTGATTTCACAACCCCAGATATTTTTTAAAATACAGACTTCAGATTTACACCTACCCAGGTGTAATTTCAACACATGTTATTTGAGTCTTTTTGCAGCTCTGTAGAAAACAGATAGAATCATAGTATAATAATAAAACCAGGGTTTCAAATGTTATAAGCAGAAGGCAGGAGAGTGGAGTTCAGAGAGAAAATAAATCAGCCATGATTGAATGACAGAACAGACTAGATGGGCTGAATAGACCAACTCTGCTCTTATGTCATATGGCCTTACACCGTACAATCCTGTACTATTAGCACTAAATGCATACAAGCACTCATCAAGGATATCGCTTGCCATTGCATCTCTAATACACATATCCATTTTGACACCAAAATTAGAGAGAAGAAGATTTGGGCCAGCATTAGCTTATTTAATCCTTTAATCATCTTTGACAAAACATCTCCAGCAATAAGTGCAGGAGGTATCATGGTCAGCAGGGTCATACCAGAAAATAAATTACAAATACCCAGAAGGAAACAATAACAGACAGAAATTAATAATGATGAGTCTGTTGTTAATGTAACTTGCACTACGACACAGATACAGAACATACAGCTGGCAGCTGTGGTCCATGACTTTTACAGCACAAGCAAACCTAATCGTGTAACGAGTGACTAATTTGCAAATATTCGGGCTGGTCGCGTCCATGAATGGCATTAAACTTGCCAAACACAGCTGTATGACTATCTTACATGGAGGCCATATAAGATGTTCATTTCATTTTTTCACACTTTATGGGTCAGAAGTCCCTTCTATGGTGGTTGGTTTTAACATCACAAACCCACAGGCCTGGCTTAGCATGAAAACTTGTCAAAGAGCAGCAAGTTCTGCCAATTCTGTCTTCTAACTGCAAACACTAATATGTCTTACTCACAGTAAAATACATCATTTTTAAATAGAAGAATAAAGTATTTTGATTGAATTTAGTCGAACATACTTTATTTCCACAAACCTATGTGTAAAAAAAGCTCATTGCAATAATAAGAATACTGTAAAATAAGGAATTTTGCACGTCAATACTAAAGCTACTGCAATGGGATTTTAAGTAGTTCAAACAAGGATGACATGGAATAATTGGATAATAATAATCATAATGTAGCTTCAAATCAATGGGCAATTTCTAAATACTTAGCTACAGAACCTACTCTTCTGTTATGAAGAGTATATACGATTACTGCGGTCTTTGTAAAGAACTCACAGAGGCAATTAACCTTAACACCCTCGTAATGGATTTGCCGCCAAGCTGCTACTTCAGTGATGGGAGTTAACAAATAGACCTGTCATAGGACACCTTGAGCTGTTGGGTCTGTTGGGTTCAGTGCAATTGTGAGAAACAAAAACACTGTAAAGTGCCATTTGCATCATCAATAATGGAAAGCAGGCACTCCTCATTGTACATTGATCCATCGCAAAGTGTTGTGTATCATGCATTTAGTGTGAAGGTGTTTAATGCTAATTGTAACACTGCAGATTGATTTGTGACATACCAACTTCAACTGCCCACATCTCCATTGAGACTGCCTGCTACTCTGAGGTCAGTGTAGATTTTGATTGCTCCATTTTCTGCTTGTGCACTTCATCGACCTAGACAATTAAAGAACAGAGCTGACAGTTCTGGTGAGGCTCCAAGGCGCCTGTTGGCAACTTATTTACTCCCTTATGCTCAGAGTGCTTTTTAACATTTAAGGCTTTCTCCTCAGGGGCAAGGATAGACAATACTAGTGTGTTCTAACTGGCGTCATGCTGCATATTGTCTGAAGCTCGCGTAAAGAACAAGGATAAAAGAACATAATATCATAGGTCATTGGGCTACGAGGAGGAAAGCATTACTGAATTATATCTGAAGGAGAGGAGAAAATACGCATTTATATTTTAATCCAAGGCCTGTTCATTGCTCCAAATTGTACACATTTTTGTTTTTTTCACTTACTATTTTCAATTACTTCATAAGATAGAAACAATTAAAGCAACAATTTAATTGCTCTTACAGTGCCCTTGAACTGGTACAGTACAGAAACATTAACCCTTTGTTTACAAGACCATCATTAGCAGTAATTCACTACTTATCTGTTTAGCTGCTCTTCAGTCAGATAGTCAATTAATCAATCCATTAGTAAAAACGCAGATTCTAATCTTGGTTTCCATCAATACCTCACCCTCTGCCCCCACCAGCAAGCTCTCAGCATCCCCACCTCAACTACTAAGTCTCCTCTCCTTCCCTCTCTGATTTTGGATGTCCCTTTCTTTGACTCAAAAATATTTACTTTTTCTATCCGGATTTATCGATGCACATTGAGCAGGTGTCCAACCTGGTGAGACGAAGGAGGGGCCAGGCCCGGAGTCACCCCATAGTGCCCGGAACCTCCAAGTGTTGCAAACTAATCCCTCTAACATTAAGTCTAACAGAAGGCGGATCAAATGGCCTGCAGCTAACATGACTTCACTGTGGAAGCAGTTTGATGAAGATGTTAACCAAATTCTGGAGGCAACGGCGAAGGGAGAGGTTGATGGGAAGCTACAAGCCATGATGGAGAGCGAGGTGTCTCCCAGTGGAGGTTGGTTGTAGGGCATTCGTAGCCCGTTCCTTAGTTAGAGCCTTCAGCATTTTGGGCATCGAGGGAGAGAGGAAGAGAAGAGCCATCCGCAGTACCACCGATGCGGCAGAGAGGGCCTCAAGATGGCTGTGGCTCAAAAGAGGGGAGCCATGGAGTCATAAGTAGCTAGCCATCTGGACACAAGCTGGGGTCTGATCAGCCCCGGCTGGGTCACCTGGAGGAGGTTCTATGATGTTGAAAGACCCGAAACAGCCGATGATTCCAGGAACATCACTGAAGATGTGTCCAGAAGCATCAATAGATGTATGTACACAGAATATTCAAATTTCAATTAAGACAAACTCAGATAAAAGTAATGCTGAAATCTTCCATTAGCTTATGAATAGGAATCGAAGAATCAGAATCAGTTTTATTATCACCGGCATGTATCACAGTGCAAGAATTACAAGATTAACCCAAGTCTTTTTAACTCACTTCCTTTCCAAATGCCCCGCTCTGATCTGTGTTATCCAACATGGGTGGATTCCATTCACCTGGTCATATTACCATCTATTCAACCATTACCCTTGAATCACCAGGTATGAGAATGTAAAGAACTGCAGGCGCTGTACGTTGAGATACTCAGTAGGTCAGGCAACATCTGTGGATTGAGAAACAAAGTTAACAGGGCAGGGGAATCATCTCCCAAGAGGACTCAGCTAATAGTAAAGGCTGCTCTTACCATTATGGGGGGCACGGTAGCATAGTGGGTAGCACAACACTTTTCAGTACAGGCGACCTGGGTTCAATTCCCACCCCTACCTGTAAGGAGTTTGTACGTTCCCCCTGTTTCCTTCAGGTGCTCCAGCTTCCTCCCACAGTCCAACGTCATATCCATTGGCAGGTTAGCTGGTCATTGTAAATCGTCCCGTGATGAGGCTAGGATTAAACTGGGAGATGGCTGAGCACCATGACTTGAAGGGCCGGAAGGGACTATTAAGTGCTGCCTCTCGCAATAAATAAACAAACAAACAAACAAACAGATAACTTCATGCTGTCTCAGTGCTTTCCCAAAGATCTAACCTTATCCTTGATAGCTCACATCCTTCATGATTCTCACAGTGCTATGCATCTCTGTCTCACCACAACCTCACCATTACCTCACATTACAGTTTAGATCAAATACGTTTGATGAAATCCATAGATCTCTCTCAGACAGTGAGTTAGTATTCATTATTCTTTTTTTTAATAGTCAGGTACATGTCCACTTCCACTGCTCATTGACCAATTGATCAATTACTTCCTTTTCATGAAATTATCCAAATAGACTGATGTATTTTCCAAAGAAAACACTTCATGCTTGCAGTGATTTTGCGCTAGTGAATAAAGTGCTCGACTGATATCCAATTCAGGATGCACGACAGTGCATCCAAGAAGGTCATTCAGATTCAGACTCATTTATTTATCACACGTACATCAAAATACACAGGGAAACGTGTTATCTGTGTAAACCACCATCACACCTAGGATGTACTGGGGGCAGCCCACAGGTGTCGCCACACATTCTGCACCAGCAAAGCATGCTCATCATATTCAGCTCAACAGCATAGGCAACAGCAGCAAAACAAGCTGCTTTCCCTCCCTCTCCCCACTAATCTACTCACACACACATATAGGCCTGCAGCCCACTTCCAGGCCTCTGACCCCAGTCCTTAGCTCTGTATTCTCCGACTCACAGACATCAGGCCTCAAGCTCCAGAACCTGGCCCATACTTGCAATCGTCAGGCCTCAGACTTCTGCTCGTGTCGGACCCAGGGGTTCCTTGACTTTCGGGCTCGACATCCGGACTCACTAACTTCAGCATTTGATGTTCGGGTTTCAACCTCCGCGTACAGGTGCCCGTTGAACCAAAGGGAAAATATCTATGGTTCTTGTGGAAATCACATCCATTCCAGAAGTCTTCTCAAATGTTGGAGCACCATGGTGCCACAGTGCTCCGTGGATCACAGCAACCTGTACTCAATGTGTATTACAGTTGCTGAGGCCTGGGGTGCCTAAGGGTGCTGGGTTTCTTTTCGATTGACCTGGTGACCTTTGTGCATCAGCGGGTGAGCTGGACACAAACTGAGGTTCATATATCAGACTGACTGATATAAATGATATATTAGGAAGCTGAAAACCATTCCCTTTGGATCCTGCCACAAATGGTTTTTCCATCTTTTCCTGAAACTACCTCACCTGGTCACGTGGTCTCACTTATCACTTGCCAGCTTGTATTCCCACCCCTCTCCCCATTCTTCTTATTTTGACTTCTGCCCCCTTCCTCTCTGGTCCAGATGAAGGGTGTTGGCCCAAAATGTCAACTGTTTATTTCCCTCCGTCGGTGCTGCCTGACCTACTAAGCTCTTCCAACATTCTCTGTGTGTAAACCAAAGCCTTGCTTTCAGATTTGACTGCAGCACAAATTTCCGTGTCACCATTCCATGAGTACAGTATCTACTTCCAGCTCAATTGCACTGTCTATCTGCTGCTTGATTCAGTTTACAAGCAGCTGAAGTCCATTTTCCACGTCGATGTAACTGCCCAACATTATTACTTTAATACTCTCCTGATATTCCGGCCTATTCCTTGCTCTGCAGATCAAGGAAATAGATTGCTGGCTCAGAGAGCTAATATATAGGGAGGAAACGTTAAAGCTTCAGGTTAATAATCTTTCATTAGAGCTGGAAAGGGGTAGCAATGGAATAGGAAAGAGAACAAAAGGGATGATCTGTGACACAGTGAATGGAAGGGGAGATTAAATTGCAAGTAAGGTAACACAACAGAATGAGGTAGAGTGGTAATGGATATTTTCAGTATTTTATGATTCCGTGTCTTACATTTATATCTGCATTCAATGAATCTTTTACTTCTCAACTTTGACTTTCATTATCGTAGGTTTGCACTGTTCTATTAAGCAGCAGGAAAAATGCATTTAAATAAAAAAAAATCTATCACTGAGGCTTAATCTGAATTGGGCCAAGTGAAACCTCTTTAAATTCCAGATTCCAAAAGGAACCCATGCAAGATTCCTGTACAAATAGACTCTGAAATATTAGACCACACTGCAAATAGATTGTAGATCTCTCAGTATTCAAACATTTGGCGAGTGAGCTATTTGAAAAGGAAATGCCTGCTATTGTTTCGAGATGTAATTACGTTATCTGTTAGCGTGATGCATTTTAAATAAAAGTAATTCTGGTTATTGTGGATGCATTTGGTGGTCAGATGAGTTTGTGTAAATATTCCAGAACAATTGGCTTTAAGGAAAGAAGGAGAGATTTTGGAATGTGTGAGAGCACTTTCTACCTTCACATATGTTCACACCACGTGATCAATTACGTTTAATCGCATTCTCACAGCGTTTAACCAGAACAAGGTGACGACTGTAGCAGGCTGCTCACTGCTTCACAATATGGCAAATCTAATTGAACACAGTCAGGTAACATTCTGCTGTTATGCAGTTTACCCATATGCACCACATTACAAAATATAATACGTATAGAACAAGAACTGCTTAATTAATTTGAATGTTGGAACTGGAGTTTTAGGAACTCAATCAGCTGGTGATTGGACTGATTGCTCGATCATATCACTTCTGGGACTTTTATGTTTTTTGAAAATCTTATAATATGTTATAATCCAAGGGACTACCATACATCATGTTATTCAATGAATTAGACAGTTCTCTTGTTAACCAGTGATACAATCTCTTTTACACAAAAGGTAAAAGAGATTTTAACCGGCTCTGAGTTCTGCTGTACATCAAGAGAATTTTGGATTTGCTTTTAAGCACCTTGCTAATTTAGCCTTCACATCAAGTTGGAAATGTTCAAAGTCTGCTGGAATTGTGCAAAATGCACAGTGCAAGAAGCTAAGTTACTTGGTGTCTGAACCAAGAATCTAACTGAGCAGCAGTCTCTCACCCAAGTTGAAAATAATGTCTGTTAATTTTCCAAAGAGAGTTTTGAAGCAATATTTTCGATGGGGCATCCTTAAGCACTGGTCCATGATTAACTTTGAATGAAAAGGTGGATTTCGTCCTACGACTTACAGGAAAGTAGGAGAGAAAATACAGCACGGGAGTCATTGAGTTTCAGTATGATTCATGGCCACAAGGAAGGAAGAGATTAATGAGATTGTTTGCCTCAGCATTGGCTCTGACCCATTGGGCAGAATGCTCTGCTTTCGTATCATTCTAAGATTCCAGGTCATTGTGGCTGACTCATAATACTCCAAATTTTCTGGTAACTTAAGGCTTGGAGAATATTGGGTCAGAACAAGCTGGAGAACCAATCAACCCCCTGCTCTACTCAAGTTACATTTATGCCTGTCTGGCTAAGCACAGCTCTGATACCATATTTAAATTTGCTGATGACACTACTGTCGTAGGCCAAACCACAGAAACATAGAAACATAGAAACATAGAAAATAGGTGCAGGAGTAGGCCATTCGGCCCTTCGAGCCTGCACCGCCATTTATTATGATCATGGCTGATCATCCAACTCAGAACCCAGCCTTCCCTCCATACCCCCTGACCCCTGTAGCCACAAGGGCCATATCTAACTTCCTTTTAAACATAGCTAATGAACTGGCCTCCACAGTTTGCTGTGGCAGAGAATTCCACAGATTCACCACTCTCTGTGTGAAGAAGTTTTTCCTAATCTCGGTCCTAAAAGGCTTCCCCTCTATCCTCAAACTGTGACCCCTCGTTCTGGACCTCCCCAACATCGGGAACAATCTTCCCGCATCTAGCCTGTCCAATCCCTTTAGGATCTTATACGTTTCAATCAGATCCCCCCTCAATCTTCTAAATTCCAAGGAGTACAAGCCCAGTTCATCCAGTCTTTCTTCATATGAAAGACCTGCCATCCCAGGAATCAATCTGGTGAACCTTCTTTGTACTCCCTCTATGGCAAAGATGTCTTTCCTCAGATTAGGGGACCAAAACTGCACACAATACTCCAGGTGTGGTCTCACCAAGGCCTTGTACAACTGCAGTAGTACCTCCCTGCTCCTGTACTCGAATCCTCTCGCTATAAATGCCAGCATACCATTCGCCTTTTTCACCGCCTGCTGTACCTGCATGCCCACTTTCAATGACTGGTGTATAATGACACCCAGTAATCAGCATATAGGAGAGAGATTGAAAATCTGGCCGAGCAGTGCCACAACAACAACCTCTTACTCAAAGTCAACAAGACAAAGAAGGAAATCAGAGGTCCATAGGCCAGCCCACAGCAGGGGATCAGAGGCGGAGAGGATCAACAACTTTAAATTACTCAGTTTTATCATTTCAGAGGATCCGTAAGTGCAATTGCGAAGTAAGCATGGCAGCATCTTTAATTCCTTAGGAGTTTCTGAAAATTCAGCATGACACCTAAAACTTAGATAGACTTCTATAGTTGTGTAGTGGGGAGCATATTGACAGGCTGTATCACAGCCTGGTATGGAAACACCAATGCCCTTGAACGGAAAATCCTACAAAAAGTCGTGGATACAGCCCAGGCCAACACGGGTACAGCCCTCCCCACCATTTAGTGCATCTACACGGAGTATTGTCACAGGAAAGCAACGTCTATCATCAGGGACCCCCACAACTGAACTGTTTCCACAACCTATAGACTCACTTTCAAGGCCTCTTCATCTCACGTTCTTACTATTTGTTGCTTATTTATTTATTATTATTTTTATTTTTTGTCAGCCTAAGCTGGTAAAAGCTGAGGGATGGGCATAGCCACTCACTTCTCCATTGCTAGGAAATTTCAGACTATTCTAGTGCTGGTTATTATTGTTATTATTATTATTATTATTTCTTCTTTCTCTTCGTATTTGCAGAGTTTTGAAGAATGGTTATACACCCAGTTGGTGCAGTCTTTCATTGATTCTAATATGGTTACTGGAATTTTTTAAGAATGCCCCCAATAAAACAAATCTCAGGTCCTATATGGTGATATATACGTACTTTGGTTATAATTTTTCTTTGAATTTTGAGATCCAACCCTCAGGATAGGGGTGAGAGTTGCTGAGGCCCCCCTAAACACCTTCAAAGATGGGGCAGAGCAAAATTAGGAGTTTTTAAATGACCCTGACAGTCTGAAGTCATAAAGTGTGTTGTTGTGCATATAACATAAACTTGACTTGGACCAATTTACAAACTCAGTGGATTCTGGTTAATTGAGGCAGCTGGTTATTTGAGCCAACTCTTAAAGAGCAAAAACGAATCGAGAAAATAGCCGCGATACCCTTCATTTATTTGGGACGCCGTGCTGTTTAATTGGGACAGGAGAAATGTGTCAAAAAGTTTCTAACTAGCATCAGTCATGTGCACTTATGTGGCAGTCGAGTGAACAGCTTTTAAATAGCGTCAGTTGTATTTAAAAGGAGATGGTTTTTGTTAGTGATATTTTGCAATAAATAAACAATAAGACGATTCAGAAATGTTCTGCTCAATGTGCTTCAAGCATTCAGGCTTAGAAATGCCAGAAATGTCTAGGAGTAAAACTGAAATGATTTCACTACACTAATTTGTTCATTTACAATCAATCAAAAGAACATGGCAGTCTACACCATAATAAGCTCCTCCGTTGATAACTATTAAGAATCAATACACAGTTTTATAGTACTGTAGTAGTATTGTCAGCCTTCTAATTTGTTCTGTATTTCATTTACATACATAATTTGTTACTCAATTAAATGGTAGTTTGCTTTTTTTTAATACCCTTTTAACTATTAACATAAAACTTCAGCTAATTGGAGCAGCTGGTTAATTGGACCAAAGTTCGGTCCCGATGTGTCTGAATTAACTGGAGTCCACTGGATTTAAAATAGTTAAAGCATTTAACCACGGCAAAGTAGTTAAAGAAACACTAGCTAGGCCTTTTCCCTTCTAGGGAAGGATCGGAAAGGTTATTCACCCCAGCACAGTGTTGAGAATCCAAGAGAAACGGCCTATCTATCACCTCTGGACTGCATGTGGAGCGTAGTGGCTGATGTGGCAACATCTGTCTCTCAGTTAAATCTCAGCAAACAATCAGCAAGGCATGTGTGGAATTAGAAGACTGATGTTTGAACAGCTGAAAGGCAGCATTGTTGACTACAGTCTGTGAAGGTTCCTCCCCTCAATTATCCACATCACATACACACTGAGTTAACCCCAAACTGCCGTTGAGCTTTGACGCTGGTTATGGACTGCTGGAAATCCAAAGAAAACTTCATACAAGCCATTTTACCTGTAACAATCAGGTTAAAAGGTGCACGGTTTATACTTGCATACAAAAATATACTTTGATAGAACAACAGAAAATCCTGGAAGGTCTCAACAAATGTCGAAACATTAGTTGCAAGGTTAAGCTAAGTATCCATGACCTACCTTCAAAACACAGATTAGTCGTGCATCTTTCTGGATGTCATACAAATGGTATGAATCTTACTCGGAGAAATTCATGAAGATATTCCTTACTGCAATGTTAACCAATTTGCTGATGATAGTATTAGCTATTTTGGTGATGAAAATATTAATATGTTTTTGTGACATTAATGACAAACCCAATAATTTTAAGCATTCTTCCTGCATTAAGTGTTCCCAATTTTTCTAGCAATAGTATCACCTATAATCCCAGAAATGTTCTTGGTATTTTCCACATTGACGTCGGCAGCATTTGTTTTGATAACGCTAGCCATTTTCCTAGTGATGGTTTTAGCAATGAACCCAGTCATCTTGCATGCAGTTTTGTCAATAAATTTGTAATGTTTTGCCTGCTAATAATACGAACAATTTTTCTAATAATGGTGTGAGCATCTTCAGGTGCTAAGTTGAGCTGTTTTGTATCTGGAGCCTTTTACAGTGAAAAACGAAACCTTAGTATGCAAATATACTGGAAACATAGAATTAACTGCCCTATAGTTTATTGAGCCTAAATATAACATGAGACCAAACCAATTGCTTGAGTAATAACATAGCTTTAGCTCAGAGTGTGCCAAATAATAACCCTAGAAATACTAGTTTCTTTATTGATTCCATTAAGGTCTAAACTGTCAACAGAGATTTACTTTCAAAATATCACACTAGTAAAGTACTAAGAGAAAGGCTGCATCACGTATGGTTACCCCATTTATACACATGCCATTAAAAATATGTACATAATTTTGAAATGGAACATGTTGAATTCAGAGGTTTGAAGATAAATTGGGGAAAGCCATCTGTATGATGACCTGGATTCTATCCAAGGTGCACACAATTCCTCAATACTGCACCATTGCTCGAAACTTAATTAGGTTATCCACCAAAGTACATTAAAAAGGGATTTCTGGTAAATATATTGGCACACTTGGTTGCATCAGCCTCTCTGGGTCCAACAAAAGGTGCAAATGTGCATCTTAACCAGTTTTCTTGTGACTGCAAGACCCTGATAGACATTGGTACTACGAAATATGCAAGTCCCGTTCATCGGTTCATTGGCTAGCTGCTTGACCTCGGTTGTTGTGCAGGCTAGGTCCTCATAATGTGGCACTGCCTGTTACAGCCACCCAGGGAGGTGGTGTGGGAGAGATCAGAGGCATGGTGGGTGAGCAAGAACTTGGGCTAGGTTGGGACCTGGCTCTCCCATGGGTGCTGCTCTCTAGTATCTGTTCCCTTTAGGACAAGCTGGATTACCTTCATCTGCGGCCATGGGGGATGTGGGACTGCTGAATGCTTGCACGTGTAGGCTCCTGGATAACATCCCATGCACAATTAATCATCGGACCATGCTAATCAGAGACTTGTGACTGTAATATTTTATGACTGTATGTGCTATTGTAACTATATGTGCTGCGTGCTGTCTATGGCCATATGCACTGTGTTTTGCACTATGACCTCAGAAGGAATGCTGTTCTGTTTAGTTACATACATGAACATGGTTGAGTGACAATTAAATTTGAACTTGAAGTTGTAGCAAAGTCAAAGGTGAGCTTGTAAAAATATACCTGCAAAGTTTTAACAGAGCATGATTCTACTCAAATATAACAAATTGACCAATTGTTTCAGCTCGTCTTATTGCAAATCAAGTCATCCTCCAACTGTTCTGCAAACACTTTCCACTGGTAAAAAAATCAAATGAGTTTTTAATAAGTGATATGCTTTTAATTAGAGGAAATTAATCCCCAAAATTCACACTTCAGAGAATAACTGATCAATTAGTATAACAGAATATAAAAGGTATCATGCAGCAAAAAAAAATGAAGGACTGTAATGAGAGATTGTACATGTTGGGGTAGATTTTCTTTCCAGATTGTCCAAGCTAAATGGTATCACAATCCGCAAAGTGGGTATTATTTAACAGTGTGCAAGTCAAACTGCCTTTTTAAATCTGACCCAACAGCAGAACTGTGAAATGTTTAAACAGTCTTGCTCAACATGAGGTAGCGACAGAACAGGTAATTCAAATAAAGTTGCATGTCACACAGATCTTAAAACCTTTTTGACGGTGGCATCTTGCCAATGTTTGACTCACAAGGCTTCCACTACAGTTAAAATAATGAATTTATTTTCCAGGGAATATAAGAATTTGACAGAAAATACAGTTTACACAGTAAGAGCACCTTTTTCTACTTTAAATGATATCTGTTAGTTGCAACCATGCTTTGCTGGAACAGACAACACAATGTTGGCAACTTAGAAAGCACAAAAATGAATTCAAATGGCATTATCTTATGCTAATGTTATGCAGTAATTCAGAGCCAGTACTGCAGAGTGTAGGCAAAATGTAATGATTTGATTTTTTTTAACATTTCCCAAAAAAACCTGATTTTGTTGGATCAGGCAGGCAGAGTGGAAGAAACTGTAAGAAAACAAAAGCTTTCCTGTCTCCCTCAGCTACATTGCCAGTGAAAACAATCATGTCCAGATAATGATTTTCAGTGTGGATCACAATGAATTCACCAGCTTCTCAGTGAAAAATGCTTTCCTCACCTCAGTCCTAAATGTCACACACCTTATTCTGAATTTCATATTTCAAAATAAATTAGATTATGAGGACACTCAGTCCTTGTTTATTGTCATTTAGAAAGGCATGCATTAAAAATGATACAATGTTCCTCCGGTATGATATCACAGAAACACAAGACAGACCAAGACTAAAACTAACAAAAACCACATAATTTTAACATGTAGTTACAACAGTGCAAAACAATACCGTAATTTGATAAGAGCAGACCATGGGCACGGTAAAAAAAAGTCTCAAATTCCCGATAGCCCATCATCTCACGCAGATGGTAGAAGAGAGAAACTCTCCCTGCCATGAGCTTCCAGCGCCGCAAACTTGCCAATGCAGCATCCTGGAAGCACCTGACCACAGTCTGACTCTAGTCCATCCGCAAACTTCGAGCCTCCTACCAGCCCTCCGAAACCAAGCACCGAGCACCATCTCTGCTGAGTGCTTCCATCCCGACCCCGGCCGCCAAGCAGCAGGCAAAGCCGAGGACTCGGGGCCTTCCCCTCCGGCGATCTCAGTTCACACAGTAGAAGCGGCAGCGAAACAGGCATTTCAGAAGTTTCACCAGATGTTCCTCCTTGCTTTCACGTCTGCCTCCATCAAATCAGAATTGTGCACGGCATCCTACTTGACAGATTACAGATATTCATCACCGGAGAGGCTGCGCGCGCTGCATCGCGCCGTGATCTTCTCCTCCCGCTATATGTCATCATGTACAACCCTGAGATTCATTTTCTTGCAGGCATACACAGTAAATCTAAGAAACACAACAGAATCAATGCATGACCACATCCAGCAGGACAAACAACTAATGTGCAGAAGACAGCAAACTGTGCAAATACAAAAGGAAAAAGGAGAAATAATAACAACAAATAAGTAAGCAATAAATATTGAGAACTTGTGATGAAAAGTCCATAAAAATGAACCCATAGATTGTGGGAACAGTTCAGGGATGGGGCGAGTAAAGTTGAGTGAAGTTCTCCCCTCTGATTAAAGAGCCGATTGGTTGAATGGTAATAACTGTTGCTTAACCTGGTGGTGTGGGTGCTGAGGATCCTTCCAGACAGAACTAGCGAGGAGAGAGCATAGCCTGGGTGGTGGGGATCCTGGAGGATGGATGCTGTGCTTCATGCTGATGTGCATAATGATAGGGAGGGCATTACCCACGACGGACAGGGCCATATCCACTATATTTTGTCGGATTGTGAGGATTGTGCTGACTCTGTTCAAGCAAAGGAAACATCCACCTTGACGTCCAGCCTGCTGAACTCCAGATGAATTTTATAAGAAGCCTTACTCTGAAGATGGAAAATAAGCTACACCTGGTTAGTGAGTAAGCAGGACTTTAAGTCCCAAAGTGTGAAGTTTAATGAACTAGGATTTGGTCTAAATAGAAATCAACCTTTTCAAATTGCACTCTTTTTTTCCCACTTACTTAATGGTTTTGAAGGAACATATGTTTGTGGTTTTCTGCTGCTCTAGCCTACCCACTTCAAGTTCAATATGTTGTGTGTTCAGAGACGCTCCTCTGCACACCACTGTTGTAACGCATGATTATTTGAATTACCGTCAACTTCCTGTCAGCTTGAATGAATCTGGCTTTCTCCTCTGACCTCTTTCATTAACAAGGCATTTTCGCCCATCGAACTACTGCTCACTTGATTTTTAATTTTTTTTCTGTATAATTCTTTATAAACTCTAGAGACTTGTGCATGAAAATTCCAGGAGATCAGCCCTTTCTGATATACTCAAACCACCCCATCTGGCACCAACAATCATTCTACGGACTTCCCTATTCTGACGTTTGAACTGAAACTCTTGACTGTGTCCATGTGCTTTTATGCATTGAATTGCTACCACATGAATGGCTGATTAGATATTTGCATTAACGAGCAGGTGTACAGGGATACCAAATAAAGACGTCACTGATTGTACTTCACATCAATATTTTAAAATATTTGAAAAATTATATTATTGACATTGGAATGCTTGAATGTCCCAGCATACCTGGAAACTAATTTTTTTGATTTAAAAATTAACTGTATTTGTCACATGTACATCAAAATATACAAGTGTTACCATGCTTAAGGAAGCTAGGGCTTTACTCTTTGGAGAGAAGGAGGATGAGAGGAGACATGATAGAGGTGTACAAGTTAATAACAGGAATAGATAGAGTGGATAGCCAGCGCCTCTTCCCCAGGGCACCACTGCTCAATACAAGAGGACATGGCTTTAAGGTAAGGGGTGGGAAGTTCAAGGGGGATATTAGAGGAAGGTTTTTTTCTCAGAGAGTGGTTGGTGCGTGGAATGCACTGCCTGAGTCAGTGGTGGAGGCAGATACACTAGTGAAGTTTAAGAGACTACTAGACATTAAGGTGGGGGCTTATATGGGAGGCAGGGTTTGAGGGTCGGCACAACATTGTGGGCCGAAGGGCCTGTACTGTGTTGTACTATTCTATATTCTATGTTCTATGTTCTTCCAGTGCCAACATAACAGATCCTCAATTCACTAACCCTAACTGTGCATCTTTGGACTGTGGGAGGAAACCATAGCAACCAGAGGAAACCCATGCGGTCACAGGAAGAACATTAAAAACTCCTTACTGACAACGGTGAGAATCAGGCCTCAATCTTACAGCTAAGTCTCTAAAGTAACTGTGGGAGCCACTACATACTGGGCCACCCATTATTATTATTAGTCAGGCTGTTTGCATTTACGTTATTGATACATCATGGTGTGCAGATAACATAAATGCTAATACCATGTTCAATAACAAATCAGTCCCAAAGTCACTTACAGGAATCCATGGCATGTTAAACCTGGGAAAGAGCATCAGATAAGGCCACTATTGCAAGTAGAGGCTATTTCTAACAAATAACCACCTATAATCCCATTTTGACAGGTTTGAACCACTGATGTCTCGTCAAAGCTCACGTTTGTCTGAACTCTCAACCCTACACACAAATGGAACATTTTCCTTTTGTCTCAGTCTACAACAGAAGAGGAGACTTTGTAATAAATATCTAAGCACCTTTGCAAAAAGCCCCGCAGTGCCATTTTAGCTGCAGAATTTCAAAGTTCATTATATAACACTTTAAATATTTTTAAAGTGGGTGGAATGTAGATTATGCCCTCAAATTAAAAACATTCTGTCAATCCAAATAGCGGTAAAGTCAGAGAGAAAAATAAAATGCTTCTCTTAACATTGATTACTGTTGTAACTTTGTACCAGTTTACGAAAAATTATATAAGGAGGTGAATTATTCCTAATTTGTTTTGAACCTAGGAACAGCGGGCTCATCAGTGTCACACTATAGCTATGTAGGCAATCTCATAAGAAGATTAAAGCTGGTGAATATTTCATGCCCTGATTGACAAATCTTGAGAACCTGTTGTGGGACTGGCGCCCACGTCCCAATTTAAAATTGATCCTAAGAGCAGTCTGTTTAAAACTCTCGCCTTTCACTGACAGAGGGGAAAAGGCATGCCTTTCGTGAAGCAAAGAGGGAATCAGTCAGTGCGGGGGAGGGGGGGACATGTTGTGGGTGGGGGGTGGGGTAGGGTGTCAATTTTGGCTGCCACTTTATTTTCTCAAGCAGGGAGACATTCTGTCTCCTTGCAATTCAAAGAAAAAAAGGGGAATAATGGAATTTTCGGGGGGGGGGGGAACCTAGTGCATTCAGACTGGCTCCAGGGTATATAGGCAGGGCTAAAAAGATGCCATTCTGCCTCTAAACGAAAGCTTATCCTTATCAGTGACATTTAACTCATCCGAAGAAGTTGACATAACCACAACAATTACAGCTCCTGTAACAAATTGATTGCAAACAAACTTTACCAGAAAGATCAAAGACCACATTTATTTTCCACCTTGTCTGTTTTTCATTTTCACAGGGCTATGGTCGAATTTGCTTTTTCCTGTAAAATGTGACCATATGCTCCCATATTTGACGTTCATACAGTGCATTCGATGCAATTTAAGAAATCCCACGGGACAATATCGCTTACTGCACAGAAAATGGAAACAGAATTGTTCAGACTTGCCACTGCCAGTGTTTTAACTTCAAAATATACACGTAGGGAGGGTTATAGCTTTTGAAGTTAAAGCCATGACACTGAGGAACCCAACCACTTCAGACATGTTAACAAGTAAATAGAATTTAAGAGCTAGTGCATATTTGTGGAACGTTGTGGTATTCAAGGAGATCAGTATTTTTTGCATCTGATCCCATGAGATAAATTTGACAGATCCTAAACAAACCCCAGCTTTTTCCTGATAGCTCTGATTTTTTTTTATCATTTCAAGAATTTATCCAATGCTTTTTAAAAATTTCTAGTGAATCTGTTTCTATGGGAATTTTAGAAATAAGAGCAGGAGTTTCCATCAACCAGCATCAAAACCTGGGCCACTGTACCTCCCTCTGCAACTGGATTCTTGACTTCCTCATTGGGAGACCACAGCCAGTGTGGATTGGTATAGAAGGTAAAAAGATTAGTTTAGTTTTTCACATATACTTCAAAGCATTAGTGAAACGCATCATTCTGCATCAAATCAAATTAGCAAGGTTGTGCTGAGCAACTTGCAAGAGTTGTCACTCTTCTAGTGTGATGAATATTCACTCTCTGTGCCAGGGATCTCACATTTTTCCACAACGCTTGCTTTCTAAACACAGCAGCTGCCACTTGTAAGATCAAATAGACATAAGCAAATAAGTGTTCCCTTGTTTAGCTTCCGGTCGTAAGTAGGTGTCAGTCTTCACTTCTGGAAATGCAAATGTAAAGCAATAATCAGTTTGAAGTTAAAACAAAGTACTGACTATAAAACAGCTTTTCAAGCAAGGTCTGTATATTGCAGACATTCTGTTTGTAGAAAGCAGATGCTAGCCCTTAGCACCCTGGTTTATTGTTGCTTAAGAGATGCAGTATAAGACAATGGTTATTTATTTTAGTTTGTTTCGAAACAGACAAATCCGACTAAGTTGTTTAATTCAAGTAAACATGAAGACCAGATGGATAATATCACTTATCATATCAATAAGTGATCTGTTAAAATTGGGCGTTTTATGTACTCAAGGAAGTTAGCTTCACAACATGGATTGTGGGAAGCTGAGATCTATATCTCCAAAAAGTTTTTAGATCTTTTATGAATAAAGTGTATCTGATAAAATATATACATGTGAAGTCACCTACATGGAAAAGAAACTGTATAAAAGTGGAGAAAAGTTCATGTCTCCTTCTCACACAGAATTCTGATCCTAGGACCCACCAACCTGGGACAGCTGAACATCATCTATGGATGTCCTTCATCACCCATCCATGTCACTGGCCTTTGAGCTCTAACTCCTCCACATCCTTTCCTCTAAACACTAGTCTGACCTCTAACTCCCCAACATCACTGACCATAAACCCTTACCTGACTCCTAACTCCCCTATCTTTCCCCAAAATCATCCAGACGCTTTGTTACTACAGATTCCAGCATCTGCAGCCTCCATGCTTCCATCTGACCTAATGAGACTATTCCACTATTAATCAAGATCATGGCTGATCTTCTACCTCAAGCCACTTTCCTGCACTATCCCCTTAAGACCATCCAAACTCTTCAAAAATTTCGGTATCGTCTATGCCAATAACTTTACTAATCGCTACTTGGATTATAAAAAAGATTCCACATGGACTCTACCTCACAATCTACCTTGTTGTAATTTTTCACCTTATTTTTTTACCCGCACTGTGCATTCTCTGCATCTGTTAAACTTTATTTTGCAGGTATTTTTTTACGTTGTGTTTCCTCAAGACAGCACATATTGAGTTGGTCTCTATAAATAGTATGCAATATCAACTTTTCACTCTATATGACAATAATAAACCAATTCCAATTACAACCATTTGATTATCTGTTTTGCA
Organism: Mobula hypostoma; assembly: GCF_963921235.1. NCBI lineage: Eukaryota > Metazoa > Chordata > Chondrichthyes > Myliobatiformes > Myliobatidae > Mobula > Mobula hypostoma. The sequence continues at coordinate 10,872,894 of NC_086123.1, read as the reverse complement.
TGAAGAAAGGAGGTGTGGTCTTAGCAAATGTGAAATGGCAGACAGAGATGAACAGTCAGGAATCAAACTATAAAAAAACTGCACATGCTGTAAATCGTAAAATAAAAACAGAAAATGTTGGCAACCCTAACCTGGTCAGTCTGCACCTGTGGAGAAATAGAGTTAATGTTTCAGATTGTTTGTTAGAAATATTGAATGGTTGGGAATCTGCTCAAATTGTCAGTTTTGGATGTGAGTATCTGAACTTGAAAACAACTAAAATGCTTGCAATTGAGATCATCACTATATTTGTTATTCAGAATGACAGAGAGGTTAGCCTAGGTTCAAAGTTCAAAGTAAATTTATTATCGAAGTACATTCTGCATATGTCACAATATATCATCCAGAGATTCATTTTCTTGCAGGCTTTCATAGTAAATAGAAAGAAACACAATTGATCAATGAAAAACCACTCTTGACAGAGCTGGACAAACAAGCAATGTGTACAAGACAAGAAATACGCAAATACAAAAGTAAAATAATAAATAAGCAATACATATTGAGAACACAAGTTGTAGAGTCCTTAAAAGTAAGTCCATAGGTTGTGGACACGAGGAAATCTGCAGATACTGGAATTTCAAGCAACACACAAAAAAGTTGCTGGTGAACGCAGCAGGCCAGGCAGCATCTCTAGGAAGAGGTACAGTCGATGTTTCGGGCCGAGACCCTTCGTCAGGACTAACTGAAGGGAGAGTTAGTAAGAGATTTGAAAGTGGGAGGGGGAGGGGGAGATCCGAAATGATAGGAGAAGACAGGAGGGGGAGGGATGGAGCCAAGAGCTGGACAGGTGATTGGCAGAAGGGATATGAGAGGATCATGGGACAGGAGGCCCAGGGAGAAAGAAAAGGGGGAGGGGGGGAAAACCCAGAGGAGGGGCAAGGGGTATAGTGAGAGGGACAGAGGGAGAAAAAGTAGAAAGAGAAAAAGAATGTGTGTATATAAATAAATAACGGATGGGGTACGAGGGGGAGGTTGGGGCATTAGCGGAAGTTTGAGAGGTCAATGTTCATGCCACCAGGTTGGAGGCTACCCAGTCGGAATATAGGTGTTTTTCCTCCAACTTGAGTGACGGAATATAAGGTGTTGTTCCTTAATATAAGGTTGGAGGAACAACACCTTATCTTCCGTCTGGGTAGCCTCCAACCTGATGGCATGAGGATCCAGTTGCACAAGGAGGTATTGAGCCCAGGCCTTGGAGCTTACTGATTAGTTTTGAGCGGATGACGGTACTGAATGCAGAGCTGTAGTCAATGAAGAAAACCCTGATGTATGCAACTTCACTGTCCAGATTTTCCTTTCTTCCATGTGCCTATGTTGGGCTAATAAAGTAGGAGCTGTGCATTGTAAATAATACTTTGTGCTGTGGTCCTGCTTTTGCATCAAACCTCAGATTTATGAGGGATCTGAGCAAGCTGAATAAAAACTTCCAGAACATGTGCTGGGCCAATTTCCTGATTCAGCAACATTCCCAACAGATTTTTTCATTGAAAGAAATGATGTGTTCCTGAGAATCAAGCAATTAAACTATGATCTCTAGTGACCATATCTGCTTTTCTCTTTAGGAGCTGTAACTTCAACCTCCCTTGTACACATTCTGTCAAGCAGATGGTAGGATAAAGTATCAGCCCTTGCTCTGTGATACCTTGTTTTAAGGTCATGGGTTCAAATCTCTCTCCGGAGACATGAGCACATAAAATAGGCTGACAATAGCAAAGAAGTACTGGGAGAGGGTTGCAATATTAGAGGTGCTGTTTTTCAGGTAAGAGCCCTCTCTGATGGGTGAGGAGCAATGCAATTCTCACAGTGCACTGATCCAAATTTAGAACAGAGAAGATAGAACCATACAGCGCAGTATGGGCCCTTCAGCCCAGGATGTAATGACGAACTTTTAAGCTACTCCAAGAACAATCTAACGATTCCATCCGATAGGGCCCATAGCCTTCCCTTTTCCTTCCATGTGCCAACTTAAGAATCTCTTAAATCTCTCTATTATTTCAGCCACTACCAGCTCCCCTGGCAATGCATTCCAGGCACTGTGTGAAAAAACACTTCCTCTCATATCCCCCTTAAACATTACTCCACTCACCTTAAAAAGATGTCCTTCAAAAGAGATGTACATATTAGCCATTGCTGCCCTATGAAAGGGTGTTTGCGGTCCACTCTATCTATGCCTCATATAATCTTCTACATCCCTATCAAGTTGCCTGTCATCTTCTTTCAATCCAAAGAGAAAACCCCTGGCTCGCTCAGTCTCTAATGTAAGCAGCATTCGAGCAAATCCTGGTTTCTCTCTCAACACCTACACTCCGGGATCAGTTATTTTCCAGAGTCCACCTGTCGAGGCATTTTATTGACTGTCAAACCTCTTACTGAAGTTCAAAACAAAGTTTTTTCTGTCCTGTTAGATCAACCTGAAACCAACTCACCAAGCAATACCTTCTGGGGAAGACCTTAAAAGTGCAAAGAGGGTACAGAAGTTAGTAATTTCACATCACAAGGCCACCTGCCATAGTTCACCAGAAGCAAAAAGAAAGATTTTAATACAAATAGCAATTTTCAATGTATGCATATCATAACATGCACATTAAATTTAAAGGTTCAAACATTAATTATTCCTTTGTGCCCTTTCATCTCAATTGTAGCTCAATTCGCAAACTACTGAAGTGCCACCACCCTCTATGTATTCGATAAAATTCTTTCATGCCCCTCAGTTGATAACTTTCAACAGAGTTCAATAGCCCATTTAGTTACTCAGCACTTCAGACGTTTGTGTGTCAGAACAGAAATAGGAAACCAGTCTGATTGTTTGTTGGTATTAGGTGGATAGGTGGATAATTTGGCTATCCATCTGAAGACCCCATGATTATTTGGTGCTAAGTTCTGCTTGCCCCCGTCCCATTTTGTATCAGGTGTCAAAGTCAAAATGTGCCCCTCGATCTCTTCCACTATCGTGTTTACACCCCGTCACCCAGGACATGTCTGCTTCTCATTGCTACCATCAGGGAGGAGGTACAGAAGCCTACATATACTTCTCACTGTAACTCACAGTATTTATTATTATGTATTGCAAATATACTGCTTCCACTTGTGTTGGGCACGTGGCCAACTGGTTAAGGCGTTCGTCTAGTTATCTCAAGGTCACTAGTTCGAGCCTCAGCGGTGGCAGCGTGTTTGTGTCCTTGAGCAAGGCACTTAATCACACATTGCCCTAGTCTGTGCGAGGAGTGGCGCCCCACACAGACTTCCAATCTGCGTCTTGTAAGGCGTGAAAATACCCAACGCTGGCCTCTCATGGTCTGAGTCAACATTCCCTCCCCGCTTCTGCTTAACAATAAATTTCATGACACATGCTAATGATATTAAACCTGATTCTGATCCTGAATTTGGAGAGGTAGAAAGGCTGACTATTGGAAGATTCTGTTTTACTGCCAACAACTGTCAGAGTTTGCAATGTTCCTCCATACCAAGTTCATACCAAATTCCCTTGACATCGGTACTGGATACCGGAAATGGCAAACCCTCAGGACTCAGTTAACTGGCCACTACATGTCATTCTCTGGCAGTGAAAAACCCCACTTTCACCTCAGACGGTTGAGGAAGTTTGGTACGCACCCCCAAATCCTAAGAACTTTCTACAGGGGTACAATTGAGAGCATCCTGACTGGCTGCATTACTGCCTGGTATGGGAACTGTACCCTCCCTAAATCGCAAGATTCTGCAGACAGTGGTGCGGGCAGCCCAGTGCATCTGTAGTTATGAACTTCCCATGATTCAGGACATTTACAAAGACAAATGTGTAAAGAGGGCCCATGGGATCATTGGTGACCCAAGTCACCCCAACCACAATCTATTCCAGCTACTGCCATCCGGGAAACGGTACCGCAACATAAAAACCAGGACCAGTAGGCTGTGGGACAGCTTCTTCCACTAGGCCATCATACTGATTAACTCACACTGATCTCAGTGTACCTCCATGTTACATTGACTGTTCTATTTATTATAAATTATTATAAATTACTGTGGTTGCATATTGCACATTTAGACAGCCATGTAGCGTAAAGATTTTTACTCCTCATGTATGTGAAGGATGTAAGAAATAAAGTCAATTCATTCATTCATTCACTTGCTATCAGCTTCAGTAAACCCTTGGCATCCTTCTCTGTTATCTGGACCTTTTGACATGGTTGACCACATTAAGCCCACCAAAATCCATCCATGTGATAATAGATGAATGTGGTTCCATTCTTTTCTCTCCAGTCATGGCCTGTGAATCATTTGAATCTTTCATAAAGGTTTCCCTTCCACTCCTGCCCCAACCCCCTAGACATTTAACATTCCCACTCCTGTCTCTCATCTAGAAGCCTCCCTCTGTGACTTATCCAGAAATGCAGTACCCACATCACAAAGAAAACACCCTGCCAGCTTGTTTGTTAGCTGCGCTGTTTGAATAGGGACTTGCTCCAAGTGTCTTATAGTTATTTATTTTAAAACAGCATGGGTGTAGGCCCTTTGGGCCTTTCGAGCAACACCACCCAGCAATCCCCCATTTTAATCCTGACCTAATCACAGGGCAACTTACAATGACTAATTAACCTACTAACTGGTACGTCTTTGGACTGTGGAACGAAACCCATGTGGTTTACAGGGACAATGTACACCCTCCTTACAGACGGCCCCAGAACTGAACTCTGGTCTTGAGAACACCCTGAGATATAATAGCACCGCGCTAACTACTACACTACCATGGTGTTCCGTTTGGGAGTGTGTTTGTACTACGACTCTGTCAGTTGCTGGTTGCTGGTTGCTGGTTGCTGGTGTCACGAAAGTTTCTGAGGATGAGAAACTCATCCTGGATCCTGCTGAAAATCATTGCACTTGGAGATGTGCTCCCAAGATCAGGTTTTCATTGCCTGGAAATGTTGTTAATGGAAACTTTATTTGCAATAGTATCCCCAGCTTTCCGGTGAAAATGATATCGTATCTGTTAAATAGGGGCCATGGACAATTCTGATTTGATGGAGAATGGACGTGAAAGCACAGAGGAACATCTGGAGAAATTTCTGAAAAGCCCGTTCGCTGCTGTCGTTACTGTGTGGTCATGAATCTTTCGGAGGGTAGGCCTCAAAATCCCCGGCCTTGCCTGCTTTTGGCGACCGAGAAGGAGGTCGAATCGTTCGCTCAGTACTCGGTGTTGGAGAGCTGATCAGAGCTCAAAGATTTCGGATGACTCAGAGTTGGATTGTGGTCGGCATGGCAGGGAGTGTTTTTCTTCCTTCTCCCGTCTGCGTGAGATGTGGGACATTTGAGAAACTTTGAACTTTTTACTGTGCTCACGGACTTCATCAAGTTATGGTATTGTTGCACTGTTTGTAACTATATGTTATAACTATGTGGTTTTGTCAGTTTTTTCAGTCTTGGTTTGTCCTGTGTTTAGTGATATCACACCGGAGGAAATAATGTATAATTTCTTAATGCATGCATTACTAAATGACAATAAAATAGGACTACCTGTCTTCATAATTATAACTGGAATGTTCATTTCTGGTACTGCATATCTGACAGTGTGCAAATATTATCGATAAAGCAATGCTAGTTCAGGCCAGATTAAAACAGGGCAACTATTGTATGAGAAATATGTTAATGCAATGCCAGTCAGCAGTTAAAAGTTTAAAATTCTGAAGGAGCCACAAGCAAGTAAGTAATCTGACTGAGATTTAGAGCTATACTCCAACTGCCCAGTGGCTGGAGGGAGGAAATATTTGTCAGGAGGAATGGCAACTGGCCTCATCTGTAGGTTTTATAAGTCTGCTGACAAACTCTTTTATTCCTCTTTGGAGACTTGCTTCTACCTATGAGGAAGAGTGGATAGAACGAGCCATTAAGCATTAAGATAGGTTTATTCTACAATTGAACGTTTTTGTACTATTTTCACTCAAACTGTAAAATTCATGCACCCAAACACCCCTGCTTCTCACCAAGTCTACGGACCAACACTGAGATGAAAGGGGTGTTTAGATGCATGAATTTGACAGTCTGAGTGAAAATAATACAAAAAACATGCAATTATAGAATAAAGCTATCTTAATGCTTAATGCATTTATTGAAGATGTCCCAAAGGACTTTGTAAACCAGTAAAGTCCTTCTGATGTGTCGTTACTATTGCCTTGTACATAATGTATAAATTTGCAAGTAGAAAGCTTCTACGGGTAGTCACACAATAATGGTTAGGTGGGCTAGATGCGATTATATTAGCGATGTTATTTGTGATGTCTAGAATAGTGTGATGAACATGCCTGGGTTCGGTCAAATAGTTCAAATCGGATTGTTTTCCGACTAAGATCTCAAAGTTCAAAGTAAGTTTATTATCAATGTACTTATACTGCCCTGAAATTGTTTTTTTTTTTGCAGGCATTCACAGTAGAACAAAGAAATACAACAGCATCAATGAAAAATACACACAAATAAAGACTGAAAAACAACCAGTGTACAAAAGGAGGCACTACTAGTACTACTACTACGTCGACTCAGGGCTAGGGGGCCGGCGTCGGGCACGATGACGGACTCTCCACTCCTCCCTCTCCCTCATCAGTGTGTTCAGTTCATCTACATTAGCCGCGCCGCTGTCTTCTAGGAGCGTGTTGACCATAGTCTTGGGAGGGTGCCCAGGGTTCATCCTCCCGTGCTTGGGCTCCCATATGATGACTAGGCTGGCAGGTAGCTCGGGGTGGCGTAGACAGTGCCCCGCTAGTTGCAGTCTTCTCACCTTGATTTTAGTGGAGAGCATCGGCAAAGAAGGCAAACTGTGCAAATATATAAAAAGTAATAATAAAAAATAAATAATACTAAGAACATGAGTTGTAGAGTCCCGGAAAGTGAGTCCATGGGTTGTGGAATCAGTTCAGTGCAGGGGTGAGTGTAGTTATTCACAGTGGTTCAGGAGATGGATGGTTGAAGGGTTATAACTGTCTGAAAGCAGTATCTCATATAAAGGAGAGAATACTCAGTGGTTCAGTTCTCCCTTAGCTTCAGTCTAGATTTTTATGTCCCAGATGCTGATGTGGGGCTTGTGCCCACAACTTTCTCACTCTGGCACATGTGCTAAGCCAGAGCACTGATGATAAAATATTTGTTTCAGTCAGGTCTCCTCCACATGCCAATGAAACTTCAATAAAATACTTCAATACCATTTACTCTTCTTATCAAAAATTATTCAAGAATAAATCCATCTGGGATTCTCAGAGCTGAAAGGAAATATGCACTGTCCCACCAAGTCATCAAATTGCCATCTCTTCATGTTTCTTTATATCGAAGCAAAATGAAAGGGAAACTATTAACACTAATCAAAGTCATCATCTCAGCCGAATCAATATCTTATGTTCCAATTTTGACTAAAGTGCTTCAAAATTCAAAATCATGAAATGTCAGCATTGTGCCCCCTAATTTTAATTGTTGTGTCCCTTGTCACACATAATGGAATCTCAGGCAAATGGCTACATTCTCCTGCTGCAGTTATTCATAGAGCCAATGCAGTATCTGAACTGCCCCAATTTTTCCTTGTCCCCCATCTTTCCATAACAGAACTATTGAAAGGAAATAAAAGAATAGTTTTTTCAATTTTTTTCTGCAGTTTTTCCATTCTGGTCCAACCAGGAAGAATATTCCAAAGATTTAGACAGGACAGGAAGAGGCAAAACCCTGGGCTGAGCTCAAGAATTTCAGGACCATCACTCTCATGAATTGGATTTGGTGTAAGAAACTTCAAAGTTCAAAGTAAATTTATTAACAAAGTACATATATGTTGCTGTATACAACCCGGAGATTAATTTTCTTGTGGGTGTACTCAATAAATCCAATAACCATATTAGCATCAATGAAAGACCATGCTAACAGGGCAGACAACCCGTGTGCAAAAGACAAGAAACTGCAAATATAAAATGAAGGAAATAAATATAATAATAATAATATTATTATTCATGACAAATGAGCATGCTTGGCTATGCACACACCCCAGGTTTTACGAGCTTGAGCTGAGAATTTTTAAAAATGTTTATAATAATAAATAAACAAACAGATAAATAAAGAAATAAACAAAATAAATTAATAGCTAGATAAGCAAGCAAGTGAGCAATACATATTGAGAATATGAGCTGAAGAGTCCTTAAAAGTAAGTTATGGGAATATTTTGGTAATGGGGCAAGTTAGGAAGTTACGAAGTTATCCCCTTTGGTTCAAAAGTACGATGGTTGAGGGGTAATAACTGTTCCTGAGCATGGTGGTGTGAGTTCTAAGACTCCTATACTTCCTTTCTGATGGAAGCAGTGAGAAGAGAGCATGACCTGGGTGGTGGGGATCCCTGATGATGGATATTGCTTTCCTGCAACAACGCTCCATGTAGATGCATCCAGTGGTGGAGAGGGCTTTACTCATAATGCACTGGGCCATTTCCACTACTTTTTGTAGGATTTTATGCTCAAGGGCATTTATGTTTCCATACTAGGCTGTGATGCATCCAGTCAATATACTCTCCAGCCCACATCTATAGAAATTTGTCAAAGTTTTGGATGTCATGCCAAACCTTCACAAACTTTTCCAAAGAAGCAGAGGTGCTGATGTGCTTTCTTCATAATTGCACTTTTGTGCTGGGCCCAAGGAATTTAAAGTTGCTGACCCTCTCCACCTCTGATCGCCCATTAAGGTCTGGCTCATAGACCTCCAGATTCCTCCTCCTGCAGTCAATAATCAGCTCCTTCGCCTAGCAGACATTGAGCAAGGGGCTGTTGTTATGGGACCACTCAGCCAGATTATCAATCTCCCTCCTATATGCTGATTCATCATCACCCTTGACTTGGCTTATGACAGTGGTGTGGTCAGCAAACTTAAATATGGCATTGCAGCCAGGCTTAGTGACACAATCTCAAGTATAATTCTGTCACGCGCCAGCATTCTGATCCATACAAGATTGTGGACAGAACACAGCTCTGGTATAACTTCACTTTGGTGTGGACGCTCCTCATAAGTTCCTTATTTACCTGAAGACATTTCTAGCTTTGCTGAGTCTGCCCTCCATCTCTCTGCTCATGGATTAGGAACAGAAAGTCCATATATCGCTGACGTTCCTTTTTAACATCCTCTATCTCTCTTCAAGGTGAAGAACAAGTCCTAGCATCAGGGTGCTCATCCAGAGAGAAAGTAGATGAAATCTCTCTCTAGTCTTCACATGCATCAGTCTGATATTTACTATATCCTTTTATAGTCTTTGATAAGATTGCCAAATTAGTGTCTGCTTGTGTCAGATTATGCACGGTTTTACGCCTGGGGCCTATGCCAAATGCAAGTCTTTATTATTGAACAAGGAAGGTACCAGATGCTCACTGGCGCCCATGAAATATCTCTTCATTTATGAAACAAGGAAGATCAAAAAAGAAGATTAGTAGAAGAAGAAAAAAAAAACTTAAAATAATCTTTTTTCACCCTGTTGATATTGTCTGTACATGATACTAGAGAGCAAGTAGGCTGTTCTGATCAAACACGTCTGAAAAGTAATTGGCATTTCCAGATATCTGATAGCTCTTTATGTTCTCTAATCCCTCTGTAGCTGGAAGGAAAAGGTTCTGTCTCTTTGAATTAGGCTGCAGAGTCTGATCTTTTCAAAAACAAAGTTGCACATTTTGCGACTGTTCTCTGATTTTCGCTTCGGTTCTACCCTCACTGCCAGCCTTGGAGGTCAGGCTATCCACACTGGTGAGAGAACACGTGCCAGCTTTTCATGCAGTGCTGGAGAGATGAAAACAGTCCAGAACCAAACTATATTGGGTTACATCAACACTTACAGGGCTCCTGAAATTATAGTTGTCTCTGCTGGCACTGAGAAAAATTCACCCAAGCTAAGCTATTTTTGTTCTTTTTTCTATCATGCATCAGCCACCATCTTCTAATTCCATCTCTCCCAAAGTTTAACGTTTTCATCATCGTTCACCCATCCCCAGTCATCCAATCACATCCAACCCCTGTCTCGCCACCTCCTCCCCACCACTTACCATCTTACATCGGTGATTTCCCCCTCTCTAATCTCAGTCATAATGCACTGTTTCAACCTGAAACGATGACAATTCTTTCCCAGAAACTCTCCCCTCCCAATAGATGTTGGTCAACTAGTGAGTTCCTCCATCAGAATGATTGTTGCTCCAGTTTTCAGCCTTAAGAGTAGCTTGATATATTAGCTTTATTTGTCACGTGTGCATCGAAATACTGAAACATCAAAATATGTTAGTCAAATGCAACTTTTTCGTCAATGACTCACACAGTGCAAGGATATGCTGAGGGCAGCCCACAAGCATCACCTTTCTTCCGGTGCTAACATAGCATGCCCATGCCCACAACTTGCTAACCAGTGCACCTTTGGAAGGTGGAAAAAACAGGAGCGCCCAAAGGAAGCTGCTACAGTCATGGGAGAATGTACATGCTCCTTATAGACAACTGAGGGGCTGAACAACAAACACTGACACTGTAAAGTATTAGACTAACCACTACACTACCATGGCGCACTCATCCACCATCTCTTGTGTGCCCTGACCTCCTTGTCTTTGTACTTTGATTTAGATAGCGAGACAAAAAGATTCATTTTAGTTGACAGTTGTAATAATGAAACAATCAGATGATTGCCTCACTCAGGGAACCTCCCGAAGGTGCGCCACCCTGCTAAGTGACTGTAATTTCTAAATAAGAAGTTGCCTTTTTAAGACTGAAGATTAATCAGTCTGATCAGTGGTAGAGAGGGCCAGTAACTTTACATTCCTCAGCGTTATAAAGCCATAGAGTCATAGAACACTACAGCACAGAAAGAGGCCCTTCAGCCCATCTAGCCTGTGCCAAACCATTAATTGGTCTAGTATCACTAATCAGCCTAGGACCATAGCCCTCTCATCCACGTACCTATCCAAGTTTCTCTTAAATGGTGAAATCAACCCAGCATCCACCACTGGCACTGGCAGCTCATTCCACACCCTCTCCATCCTCTGACTGAAGAAGCTCCCTTTCATGTTTCCCTTAACACTTCATATTTCACCCTTAACCCATGTCAATCTCAGTGGAAAAAGCCTGCTTTCATTTACCCTATCTACACCCGTCATAATTTTGTATAGTTCGATCAAATCTCCCCTCATTCTCTTACGCTGTAGGAAATAAGTCTTACCCTATACAACCTTTTCCCTAAACTCAGACCCTCAAGACCTCCTTGTAAATTTTCTCTGCATTCTTTCATTCTTATTCACATCTTTCCTGTAGGTAGGTAATCAAAGCTGCACACAATACTCCAAATTAGGACTCACTGATGTCTTACACAATTTCAAGATAACATTCCAACTCCTGTATTTAATACATTGATTTATGAAGGCTAATGTGCTAAAAATGATTTCCATATGACCCTGTTGTAGCGTGGATGAAATCACTGGAGAGGCAGAGTCACTGGTAGATACAAAGCAGCTTCTTTATTCGACACAAGAAGGTACAACAGGCATCATACGGACGGAGACGCTTTCGGTAGAAAGGTCTACTAGCTCTATGTAGGCTCAATATTTATATGCTGAACACAAAGGCAATCGCTACTTAAAAAGTTATAGACAATGTTTCCTATTGAAGCTACATACAAAATATCACACCATCTTTTCCTTCCGACGCCAACATGTCTGGGCTGGTATCCACAGCCTTTAGGATTTATTTGGCATTTTACATGCTAACATAGAAGACAATTAATATTTATAATGTATAGATAATACTGTCTTTGAAACTACAACATCAGGTCAAACTACGGCGCCAGAAGCATCCGGTATTCACACCCTCTTAGGTAGTGCATTGTTGTGGACCCAATCCACAGCACTTTGTCAAATAGAAGTCTGGTGGCCAAAGCCATCTAAGTGTAAACAAATCATCTACCCCCCCAAAAAAACTCACTCTAACAACCCTATCTATCTGTGACACTACTTTCAAGGAATTATGGATCTATATTCCCAGATTCCTCTGTTCTACCACACTCCTCAATGCCCTACTGCTCATTGTGTAAAACCTACCCTGGTTGGTCCTGCCAAAGTGCAACACCTCACACTTGTCTGAATTAAGTTCCATATGCCACTTTTCAGCTCATTTTCCCATCTGATTCAGATCCTGCTGCAAACTTTGATTGTCTTCCTCGCTGTCCACTTCACCCACAATCTTAGTGTCATCCATAGATTTGCTGGTTCAGTTTACAACATCATCAACAAGATCGCTGATATAGATGACAAAGGATCTGTTCTGTGTCTAGCATCCAAGTGCCATTACAAAGAATGCATGACAATGCCTCTACTTTCTTAAAGTTTGCAAAGACTCACATGTCATCTCAAACCTTGACTACCTTCTACAGATGCATGGTGGAGAGTACTGACTGGTTGCATTACGGCCTGATATGCAAACACCAATTCCCTTGGAAGGAAAGCCTACATGGCTTAGTCCATTGTAGCTAAAGCCCTCCCCAACACTGAGCACCTCCACAAGGAACATTGTTGCAGGAAAGCAGCATCCATCATCAAGCACCTCCACCATCCGGGCTATGTTCCCTTCTTAATGCTGCTATCAGGAAGGAGGTACAGGAGTCTTAGATCCCACATCATCAGGTTCAATAATAGTTATTACCCCTTAACCAATATGCTCCTGAACAAGACTGGATAACTTCACTCATCCCAACACTGAGGTTCCACAAATAATAGACTCACTTTCAAGGACTCTACAACTCCTGTTCTCAATATTATTTATGCTTTATTTTCTATTATTATTATTTTTGTTTTTTCTTTTGTATTGCACAATTTGTTCTCTTTGTACATTGGTTGTGTGTCCATTTTTGCTTGTGTGTGCTTTTTCATTGATTTTACTGTGTTTCTTTATATCTATTGTGAGTGCCTGCAAGAAAATGAATCTCAGGATAGTATATATTGACATATTTGTATTTTGATATTAGACTTTTACTTTGAGCTTTGAACTCAAACACAACGAAATCTGCAAATGCTGGAATTTCAAGCAACACACATAAAAATTGCTGGTGAACGCAGCAGGCCAGGCAGCATCTATAGGAAGAGGTACAGTCGATGTTTCGGGCCAAGACCCTTCATCACGACTAACTGAAAGAAGAGCTAGTAAGAGATTTGAAAGTGGGAGGGGGAGGGGGAGATCGGAAATGATAGGAGAAGACAGGAGGGGGAGGGATGGAGCCAAGAGCTGGACAGGTGATTGGCAAAAGGGATATGAGAGGATCATGGGATGGGAGGCCCAGGGAGAAAGAAAGGGGGAGGGGGGAAACCCAGAGGATGAGCAAGGAGTATAGTGAGAGGGACAAAGGGAGAAAAAGGAGAGAGAGAGAAAAAATTAATAATAATAAAAAAAATGGAAGGGGTACGAAGGGGAGGTGGAGCATTAACAGAAGTTAGAGAAGTCCATGTTCATGCCATCAGGTTGGAGGCTACTCAGACGGAATATAAGGTGTTGTATGCCATCAGGATGGAGGCTTTGAACTTTGAACTTTTATCTTTGATGAAGATTTTCTACTCCAAGGGTCATGAATCTGAAATTCTCTATCAAGGTGCAGTCATTCAATCTAGTTAGGGCCATGATGAACAGACCTTTCAGCCAACAGGGGATCAGGCAGAAGACTATTTGACCAAGTTTGGATTTTTCCATGAGTCTATCAAATTGTGAAGCTGGTGCAAGGGGCCTCATTTCTTTTTTTTCCTTTTCAGGTGCCTGCCTAACATGCTCCAAGAGTTCCATAAAAGACAAAAACAAGGGATCAAGTTGTAGCAGATTGGAGGATAGATTGGAGTTCCAGTTTGTCGCTAAATCCTAGCAATTACTTAAAATGAATTGCATCTTTGAACTTACCCTAGTTTTGGCCAGGGACTTCGGCAATTATTAGCTTCTCTGCACACTTACTGGAATGAAGCTGGGGCTCAAGGAGTTAAGTTACGAGAAAGGGCTGTATTCCCTTGAATATAGAAGATTAAAGGGTGATGTAATTGAGGTGCTTAAAATGATTAGAGGATCTGATAGGGCACAGAGTGAGAAACTACTTCCTCTAGTGGGAGAGTTGACAACCAAGTGTAGCCTTAACGTTAGACTTAGGTTGCTCAGGGTCTGGCAGAAAACAATTCTTCACACAAGCAGCAAATATCAGGAAGTCTCCCACAAAGTACTGTTGAGGCTGAATCAATGGAGACTGAAATGGATAGATTTTTGTTAAGCAACAATATAATGGGTAGGTGGAGTGAATGTGATTAATCGAATGGTTGAACAAACAATTTTTCAAAAGTCACTTTGCTCCTCCAAGGGTCAAAAATCAGGCACATTGTTTCAAACAAAGGGGTAGTAAAAGAGGTTAAAAATTGTTCTGCCAGCTATGCCAAAATAATTTTACCTCTTAATACACTATAGCGCTATTAATATCACCAGAGCTCTACATAACCCAGGATAAAGGTTTCATTTCCCGTCTGCACTATTTTTAGTGCACTGGTTAATGAGTTTCCATTAAATTCCTGCCTGTGCTATTTTAATGCACCTGTTAACCTATTTGTTTTAAATAAAAGTAAAAATTCCACTCAGAGGAAATCAAACCCTTCATAGTTTTACAGCAAGCACTAAGTAATAGTATAATGTCAGGAAATGCTTTATAATATTTAACTAAGAAGCATAAGCTAATATTCAGACCTATAAATGTAACTTCCTAATAATTAATGCAATATCTTGAAAAGCAACAACTTTTCAAAAATGGAATCTAACTGTCCAATAATCATTTAATATGAACCACATTACCTTTCCATTTATATAGCTTTCCATATTTGTTTAACTGAAATAATTATTAAATGAATAATCCACATCAATAAAATATTCTATATAATGAAGTATTAGTCACTCTCACTCACTCCACATCACGTGGGTGCTGACCTTCTTAAGCTGAGTACAGATACATGCACTGACATCAAAAAAAATGCCAATAGATACTTAAGTGCCATTCCCATGGCGACTCTCTCTAATCATTAATATTATTTCAACAAATTGAATACAGTTCCATTAATTGACTCACATTTGATTTTCATGTAAAGTGATGAAGGCTATGCTGGTAAGACAGAATTACTATTTACTGTAGAGGGAAAAGCCTCCAGAAACTTAACTCATTACATTTACCAGTTGGATCATCTACTCAGAATATAATGAAACATGTTTAGATATTTAAAGCAGAAAGGTATTGGTAAGCTTATATAAACATAATACTCAAGTTCAGAAACCAAACACTAATCTAGTAAGAGCATCTGATAATATGAGGAAAATTTCTCCAGTTCCTCCCCTCTAGATTACTAGCAATGCACACATATATCAGAAGTATTCCAGAGTTCTGGTCAATTTGGTAAATTGGCTTATTATTGTCACATGCACAGTGAAAAACTGGTTTTGCATGACATTCATATACATAATTTCATCACAACAGTGCACTGGGGCATCATGGCAGCCTAGCAGTTAGCGTAATTCTATTACAACACCCACTGAAAGACCGGTCTTCAATTCCACCGCCACCTGTAAGGAATTTGTACCCTCTCCCTGTGACTGCGCATGGTCCGGTTTCCTTCCACGTTCCAAAGACGTATGGTTAGGGCCTAGTAAGTTGTTGACACATGACTGTACTGCTAGAACCAGCTCAAAATGAATCATCAAGTTTGCTTATGACAAAACAGTGGTTGGCCTCGTCAGCAGTGGCGACTAGACGGCATACAAAGAGGTGGAAGAGCAGCTTGTAGAAAGGTGTGAGCACAACAACTTGAGTCGCAACGTGGACAAGACTAATAGAGATGATTGTGGACTTTAGGAAGGTGCAGGCTGACTACCTCACTGCACACAAATGGCTCTGCCATGGAGAGAGTTAGGAGCACCAAATTTCTGAGAGTGTACATAATAGATGAAAAACAGCTTCTTCCCACGGGCCATGAGAATATTGGTCTCCTTGCAACCCACAGGTCTCAACGCTTCTGAAACACCATTAGCGTAATACTGTTTATTTTTTAACTTGTTTCATAAATGCTCCTAATGCAAAATGTCAGTCTCCTGGAATATATTTTATTATTTGTTAACTTATTTGTGGCAATATTATTTTGTGTGTTCTGTAGGAGTAATATGAATTGTGTTGAACACTTTGGTCTGGAGGACTGTTGTTTCATTTGGCAGTATACATCTATATAGTTGGATGACAATAATCTTGAACTTGAACTTCGGTTTGAACTATGCTGGCATCAGAAGTGTGGCAACAATCACGGGCTGCCCAGCACAGCCCTAACTGATTTGATTTGAGGCAAATTAAGCATTTCACTCTATGATTTGAAATACTGGACAGATGACAACTAAAGCTAATGCTAATCTTAATCTTAAGAAGGGAGAGCAATTACATAGTGTAGTATAAGGTATTACAAGAACATAAAGTTATTGTTGAACCTGCTGGTATATGCTTTCAGACTTTTCTGTCTTCTGTCCAGCGGGAGAGTGGAGAAGAAATAATGATTGGAGTAGGTGAGGTATTGGATTATGTTGGCTGCTTTACCAAGGTAGAGAAGTGTAAACGTATGTGATTTGCAAATGCACACTTTTTTTACTGTGACAGACATCATGTCCAATCTGGAAGTATGCAGGATAGACAGACCATGATGGGTGTAAAGCTGATTTGTCACTGGTGTTCGTAAACTAACCACAATTCTAATGTTGAAAGGCATGGACAGAGTGGATGTGGCGAGGTTGTTGCCCATGATGGGGGAGTCTAGTACGAGAAGGCATGACTTAAGGATTGAAGGGCGCCCTTTCAGAACAGAAATGCGAAGAAATTTTTTTTAGTCAGAGGGTGGTGAATCTATGGAATTTGTTGCCACGGGCAGCAGTGGAGGCCAAGTCATTGGGTGTATTTAAGGCAGAGATTGATAGGTATCTGAGTAGTCAGGGCATCAAAGGTTATGGTGAGAAGGCAGGGGAGTAGGACTAAATGGGAGAATGGATCAGCTCATGACAAAATGGCACAGCAGACTCGATGGGCCGAATGGTCGACTTCTGCTCCTTTGTCTTATGGTCTTATGGTTTTATGGTCTAATTCTCTTGGATTAGTGTCTAAAATTGTTATTTTTATTGTAGTTTAACTTTCTTATGATTGTTAATATTTTTATATAATCTCCTGTTTGTGTGTAATTGTTCAGTGAATTTTCAATAATTGTAGCATAGCTAGTTCTGTATTTTCTACAAGTTTCTCTGCAGCCCATGTCACACTACTGAACCTGACTATTTCATAGGTTACTGCTTACCAATGGAGTTATCTGTTTAGTCTGAGTACAAGACAAACACAACTTAATTGTTTTTAGTTTTTCTCTATTCATCCTTTCTTTCTTTTCCTTCCTTACAGTTGAGCAAGTTGGTTACCTTCAGTTCTTTGTTCAGAACACCTACAAGTTTTTCTTTGTTTGGAATAACCAACAAGTTTTATGCTTCATTCTTGACTTCCAAAGAACCTCTGGACCATAGCATCTCCAGATATAGAACAGCTTACACCATGTGTTCATTGGGCAGTGGGGACACACATCTCAACAATAGTAAGAAATCCTTTCTTTCCATTGGTTCTATTCAAAGTGATATTCAATAACTTCCTGGTGATTGACAGGAAGAGGAGCTGCTTGTGGGGAAGTGGGGATATTTGCTATATGGATGGAGAATATGGGATTTTCTGAAGTTCTAATAGAATGCTTTGACTGAAACTATTTGCTTGCACCTACCACAGTTCATAGTCATAGTCATACTTTATTGATCCCGGGGGAAATTGGCTTTCATTACAGTTGCACCATAAATAATTAAATAGTAATAAAACCATAGATAGTTAAATAGTAATATGTAAATTATGCCAGGAAATAAGTCCAGGACCAGCCTATTGGCTCAAGGTGTCTGACCCTCCAAGGGAGGAGTTGTAAAGTTTGATGGCCACAGACAGGAATGACTTCCTCTGACGCTCTGTGTTGCATCTCGGTGGAATGAGTCTCTGGCTGAATGTACTCCTGTGCCCAACCAGTACATTATGTGGATGGGAGACATTGCCCAAGATGGCATGCAACTTGGACAGCATCCTCTTTTCAGACACCACCGTCAGAGAGTCCAGTTCCAGCCCCACAAACATCACTGGCCTTACGAATGAGTTTGGATTGAGGAATTTGCTAGCTACAGCTGTAGATCATCAGAACGACAGAGAGGTAGAGAAGGAGGGAGCCCAGAGGCTTCAATAAGCTGCTAAGAGAGAGGAAGAGAAAAATGAAGAGGGTGTAGTTCCCTCAGCTGAAGGCTTCACAACAGGTTCTGGGTACACGGCTCCTGCTTCAGAATGGTAGAGGAGCAACACTGAAGGATTGCAGCTGTTCTTGACGACGAATTTATAATTGTAAATTCTTTGAAGCTTGATCTATGTAAAAGAGTGTAATGCACACTGATTGAAGCATTATTTTAAAAGACCGAACATAAATAATTACTCAACATTGTATTGCTGTTTTTGATCTGTAATCAAACACTCTTATTTCAATGTGAATGCATAGTTAATTGACGAAGTCAAGGGCTATTCTGAGATCAAAGGGACCACGTACCAGTGATTGGTGCTAAACTCTGCATTTCTATAGGCTGTTCACACAGTGAGGACCATGTCTGCGGTATCTCCAGATGTATCTCACCCAACCTCAGTGAAAAGAGCATGCTTGCATTTACCCATTCTACACCCCTCATCATTTTGTATACTTTTATCAAATCTTCCTTCACTCTCATATGCTCCAGGGAATAAAGTCCTAATCTATGCAGCTTTTCCCTATAACTCGTCATCATAGGCGATGATTATGATGGTCAGTAGATGAGTCCAGATACTGTGGATACCATACACATCTTGTGGTCCAGGAGTCTTCAGATCATCTCTGAAGCAGAGATAATCCGTTTGAGAAGAGCTATCTTTGTAAGGTCCTTAGCAATTTCAAAATTCTTTTTTTTTGCAATAACTTTTCAGTTATCGTTGTTCCTTTATGGCCTGGCCAATAAAGGTAACAGAAATAATCAGACAGTGAGCTGTCTCAGCAGCTGAGTACAGGGCAACTTTACCTTCTCTAGCCGGTGAAGATATAATCCAACAGGAGCCTCTCCTTAGATCAAACGAGTTTTCTTCTTGTCTTGTGCTTCCCTCTGGCAGAAAACAACGTGCTGGTTATGGCAAGACCATGCTCCAAGTATTTTAGATTGCATTAAATTAGATTAGCTTTATTTGTCATATGTACATTGAAACATATGGTGAAATGTATTGTTTGTGTCAAATCAAACCAGCGAGGCCTGTTCTGGGGACAATGACTATCTCCTTGCTTCCAACACCAACATAGCATGGTGACAACACACTAATCCTAACCCATACTCCTTTGGCATGCGGGAAGAAACCAGAGTACCTGGAGGAAACCCACAAAGTCACAGAGGGAATGTACCAACTCCTTACAGTCAGCAATGGGAATTGAACCCTGATCTTACAATTGACACTGTAATGGCATTGTGCTAACTGCTGTAATACCATGCCATCCCATCAGAAGGAGGCATATGAATCCAACATGAGCAAATTGAACAGGCTCAGAAGAGTATCTCGACTGGAATAAACCACTTGGGGCAAAGGGCTTGTTTCCGTACTGTATGACTCTATATCAGTGCCCTACTTCAGGCCACTATATCCAGCATTTAGACTCTAATTGTACTCGATAACCTCCAAATATTCACACATACAACAGCAAGCTCCCAAAACAGATGGACATGGGGAAATAATTCAAGGATTTCATCAAAGACGTCTTAAAGAGGGTGTGGCATCCCCACTGATTCCCGGCCAAGTTCAAGGATAAGCGCTCAGCATGGCATGGAGAACTTCAGGACCATTTGTGGCAAGTACAGACAAGGCCAGCATAAATGGAGGAAGGATGCACAACCTCCCAAATTACCTTCAACCACATCATCCTACCCTGGGCAGAGTCTGCATGCAAGAGGAAATCTGCAGATGCTGGAAATTCAAGCAACACACACACAAAATGCTGGTGGAACGCAGCAGGCCAGGCCTTCTATATATTGGCAAGACCCGATGCAGACTGGGAGACCGTTTTGCTGAACACCTACGCTCTGTCCGCCAGAGAAAGCAGGATCTCCCAGTGGCCACACATTTTAATTCCACGTCCCATTCCCATTCTGATATGTCCATTCATGGCCTCCTCTACTGTCAAGATGAAGCCACACTCAGGTTGGAGGAACAACACCTTATATTCCGTCCGGGTAGCCTCCAACCTGATGGTATGAACACTGACTTCTCTAACTTCCGTTAATGCCCTTCCTCCTCTTCTTACTCCATCCCTTATTTATTTATTTATTTGTTTGTTTGTTTATTTATTTCCTTCCTTCCCCTTTCTCTCTCTTTTTTCTCCCTGTCCCTCTCACTACATCTTCCTCTGGTGCTTCCCTCCCCCTTTCTTTCTCCCTAGGCCTCCCATCCCATGATCCTTTCCCTTCTCCAGCCTGGTATCCCTTTTGCCAATCAACTGTCCAGCTCTTAGCTCCATCCTCCCCCTCCCCTGTCTTCTCCTATCACTTCAGATCTCCCCCTCCCACTCCCACTTTCAAATCTCTTACTAGCTCTTCTTTCAGTTAGTCCTGACGAAGGGTCTCGGCCCAAAACGTCGACTGTACCTCTTCCTAGAGATGCTGTAGGGTCTTTGGCCTCATGAGCTACTGCACTGAAGTGGAAGCAAATCAGCCTCAATCCTGGGGAATTTTCTGATAAGAAAAGAACAGTTAGCAATATATCTTCCCAATGAAAGCTGTTTTCAATATTTCGTAATGAAAATGGATTAGTGTAACTTTGCCCATTAATCCTCTGCTTAATTAGATATGAATCTCTTTGTTACAGTCACTGCAGATGGACCTATTTTTATAAATAATTATACTTCCTTTTTGCCTTTTTCGATGTTTGTCCATCACCTTTCCTTTGTCTACTAGTTAAAAGTCTGATTTGTACTTTTAGATCTTACTTTCCCTACACAAATGTCAATATTTTCTTTTGTACCGTGATCTTTCCCTAGCCCCTGCATGCCTAATACATCACAAACACAACTTTTGTAGTCTGAGACGATTAGCAAAGTCAAATCCTTTCTTTTAAAATTCCAACCTGGGATCCACAGATCCCTCAGATAATGATAGTGGTCCATGGCATAAAAATGGGAGGGAACCCTGTTTTAAATCATTTGAGTCACAGTTAACAAAGGTATCAGTGCTGCAAATACACTTATTGTTCAGAGTTCCCTTAACAACCTATTCTCTATGATAAAAATGCCCAGAAAATTTCACTTTCTCCCAGTATAGCTGTATTTCTTTTTCAGGTCACGTTCAGTCGGTGGTGAGGAAGGCAAATGCAATGTTAGCATTCATTTCAAGAGGACTAGAATATAGAAGCAAGCTTGCAATACTGAGGCTTCATAAACCATTGATCAGACCACACTTAGAGTATTGTGGGCAATTTTGGGCCCTTATCAAAGAAAGGATGAGCTGGTCTTGGAGAGGGTCCAGAGGAGGTTCTCGAGAATGATCCCGGGAATGAAAGAATTATATAAAGAGTGATTGATGGCTCTGGCCTTTGCTTGCTAGAGTTTAGAAGAATGAGAGGGCGTCTCATTGAAACCTATTGAATATTGAAAGGCCTGAATAGAATAGACATGGAGAGGATCCTTCCTCATGTGGGAGACTAGGACCAGAGGGCACTGTTAAGTTTTGTAACTCCAAAACATAGAACTACTCTAAAGATCAACACAGGAGCCTGGAAGAATGTGTACACTTTGTTTTTACTTTAGTGAGGAGCTCACGTATGACATGGTGGTTTAATGACGTATGTCATTCACATACTTTTACATATAGCCCATAATGATTTATTTAAACAAAGAATCCTTAATCAATCAATATATTCACAATATTACTCAAATATTAGTGAAATATTAAATACACAACACTCCTCTCTGCTTAGCTATTAACTCCAACTCACTATAGAATGCATCGTAACTATATACACAGTATACTATATAAAACAACCACAGTATAGACATCCACAGCATAGTAAATTTCAAATTGTCCCAATCAGGCCTAAAGATTTAATTGCTGTGGAGGATTTCTTACTCTTGTGGGATAATGTCTTTCCTGACAAAGGGAAGGGGGGTCACTCTGCAGGAGAGACTTGTGGCCGTGAACCAATCTCAGGTCCTGGGGCCTCCTCCGTGGTCCTTGTAGGAGTTGACTCTGCAACTGCAGGAAGTGGTTCTGACAGCTTTGGACGCCTTACTTCTCTAACAATTGACCCTGCTCTCCTCAATGGATCAAAGTGACATCAGACGCTACCTTCCATCACTCATTACATGTGACATGAATGCACCTCTGCTATAAGATGAGGCATCACAGGTAAGCTTCACTGGAGGACGCGGATCATAATGTGAGAGTACAGTGTCTGGCATCACCATTTTCTTTACCTTTAGGAAAACCATCTCACATTGCTTTGTCCATTGCCATTTCTTCCTGATCTGTAGTAATGACTTCAAGGAGTGGAGCTCAGTAGCCAGGTTTGGCAGGGACTTGTTATAGTAATTGACAAATCCTAAAAAGGACCGCAACTGTGTCACGGCCTTTGTCCTTGACGCATCCACCACTGCTTGAATTTTCTCAGCACACTTGTGTAATAGTGTGTCATAGTGAGAACACAGTAAATGATGCTTGGTTTAAAGAATTCACACGTGTCGTGCTCCGAGCCCATAATCTTCTAATCTTGAGATTTTGAAGACGTCCAGAGATTTTGGAGACGCTCCTTGTTATCGTCGCCGATAACAATGATGTCATCCAGGTAACACTGAGTTCCTGGACAGCCTTGTAGCACCTGGTCCAGAGCTTTCTGCCAGTGTGCGGGTGCAGATGCTACTCCAAAAATTAACCAAATACAGCAATAAAGCCCTTTGTGAGAGTTTATGGTGAGAAACACTTTGGACTCTTCTTCCATCTACATCTGTAGATATGCCTTTGCTAAATACACTTTGCTGCAGTGTTCCCCCCGCCCTCAGAAAGGTTTGCAAAGATATCCTCTAGGGTACTGATCTACTTTCAGTTCTGGGTTGTTATAGGCATCCGTTAGTCTCGTGAGACCATGGATTTGCGCCTTGGAAGGTTTCCAGGGTGCAGGCCTGGACAAAGTTGTATGGAAGACCAGCAGTTGCCCATGCTGCAAGTCTCCCTTCTCCACACCACTGATGTTGTCCAATGGAAGGGCACTAGGGCCGATATAGCTTGGCGCCGGTGTCGTCTCAGACCAATGTGTGGTTAAGTGCCTTGCTCAAGGACACAACACACTGCCTCAGCTGAGGCTCGAACTAGCGACCTTCAGATCACTAGATCGACACCTTAACCACTTGGCCACGCGCCAACACAGTTCTGGGTTGATGCTGACATTAAAATCACCACAGATCCTGATAGACCAATTCTTTTTGGCTACATGGACCATTGGCATTGTATATGGGTTCCAGTCAACCTTGGAAATAATTATTTTAGTCTCCCTGGAATCTAGCTCACTGGTTACTTTATCATGGATGGTATAGTCCCCCTTCCCCCACTTTTGCCAGCAGAAGCACTGAACCCCATCATGCAAGCAATAGCAAAAGCCCCCAAAGAGACCTTGACCTAGAGTCCATCAAAAAACTACAGTCCTTAACCCAACACTTCGGTATCCATCGAGGGAGAGAGGGGTCACTTTCCTGCAACAATGAGAGTGAAGACAACTGCTCTGATGTTACAATCTTCTGCATGGTTTCTCCAAGCCCTCCTGACTTGAGAACAGACAGGCTCTCGCTCACCATCAAAAGAGAGAGAGAGGGATTGCTCGAGGACAGCGGCCTTCTGATAGCAGCACACACTGCCTGCAGTCTCGCTGCTTCAGTCTCCCACGATGCTTCAATCGGTGAGGAACTGGGTTGTCTACAGGGTCACGCCACAAAGGCGCACGCCTTCCATGCCGTTCCTGGATATAGCGAATGCCAGTCCATACAGCAGATCTGAAGACCCACCACTAGCAGAGAACCATAGTTTCAGTTGCAGATCATGGTCTCCAACAGAACCCCAATAACAAAGATACAAGAGAAGGAGAATAAGCCTGGGTCCACAAAAAACACTGCTGCCATCTTTCCCAGCTTTCCTAGGTACTGTGAATTAAGAAAGTAGTACCTTTCTTAATATGATTTCAGTTGACTATATTACAGGGGATGTGACATGCAGATGGTAGATAGATTTCCAATCAAGCTATAATCGTCTCAACAAATTATGGCCCACAATGCTGGCCCTCCTGTTTTTACCACATACAAGCCAAATGTGGCTTGTTGGTCATCGTACATATCTCACTGTTATGAATGTCATTCCCGCGGGAGTTATCTTTTCTCCAGTATAAATTTTTAGTTGGATAACTGCAGGCTTCAGCTTAGTATGATTATGAAGACATGTAGTCCTCTTTTATTGTCATTTAGTAATGCATGCATTAAGAAATGATACATTATTTCCTCCGGTGTGATATCACAAACCACAGGACAAACCAAAACCAAAAAAACTGACAAAACCACATAATTATAACATATAGTTACAAACAGTGTAACAATACCATAACTTGATGAAGAAGTCCGTGAGCACAGTAAAGTTCAAAGTTTCTCAAATGTCCCACATCTCACGCAGACGGGAGAGGGAAGAAAAACTCTCCCTGCCATGCTGACTACAATCCAACTCTGAGTCATCCGAAAACTTCAAGCTCTGATCAGCTCTCCGACACCGAGTACTGAGTGCCATCTCTGTCCGAACAATTCGATCTCCTTCTTGGTCGCCAAATGCAGGCAAGACCAGAGATTTTGAGGCCTACCCTCCGAAAGATTCCCGACCACACAACGACAGCAGCGAACGAGCGTTTCAGAAATTTCTCCAGATGTTCCTCTGTGCTTTCACGTCCATTCTCCATCAAATCAGAATTGTCCATGGCCCCTATTTAACAGATACGATATTATTTGAAATGTGAGTATCTTTGAAATGCCATTCAAGCTCATTTTGTAAAATGACAAACAGCCAAGCCAGAGTCCAATTCCATTTTAATTAATTTTGCTGTTCAGTTCTGGTGCAAACCATATTGCTTGTATATTAATTAGTTTTCACATTGTAAATCCCAAGGCTACGCTTGTCTGTGGTTTCTGTTTAGACATTGCAATTTTGTTCGTGCTCACTTTCATTCCTGACTGTAACTGAAAAGTCATTAGCCTGAAACTCCAATTCTGTGTCCCTCTCTACAAATGCTATCTTTCTTGCTGATCTGCATGTTTTGTTTTTATTCTGAATTAATCTAGTCAGCTCATCACTTGCATCAAAAGTGCTATCAGAAAGGAGTCCCAGCACCTTATATTCAATGCTCTGAAGAAGGCCAATAAATGTCAGTCTAATCATTCTGAGAACAAACAGTGAAAAGTTTTTATTCACTTGCCAGGCACATCTCTTGGCCACAAAACTTGAATCCATTCTTAGAGTTCTGATCCTATACAAACTGTCTAGGATAACAATTAAAATGTGCCTAAAAGAAAGGAAACGTTACCCATGCCTGACATGTCTAATTTCCATTTTCATATGAAGTCAGCATGAACTTGTTGTTCTTTCAATATTTTATTCACAACTAAAAGGCTATTGACTGCACCTTACCAAAATCAAATACTTAAAATTTGTTAAATTAATTATGCCTATTTACCTGTAGACTTATTTGCAAAGTACTAAGCTTTCAGAGCAGGAAAGCTCCTGGTAAAATAACTTCACCACCAAGTGCTCAATACATCTTAAAGATGTAAAGTATGTTCAGAGTATTAAGGCTTTTAGAATCAGCTTATTTCAATGAAAGTCATTTTACATTGATTTGAATGTCAATGGTGATTAACAATCAAAATTGCTTCAAAAGTGCTCCAGCATATACTAATCACCCTGCAACTTAGTGTCAGTGAGAGTCAATATGACTTTTGTCAATAATCTCCTTTAAATAATTTGTAATGCCATTATAAACCAATTTTAACCCTTTTAATTCAATTGACAGATGCCCTTTAAAAATATTTTACCAAAAATGAAATTGTGATGTTGCTACAGAAATTTTGTTATAGATTACGAATTTTGTAGTTACAGAAGAACAGATTTTAAAATGCTCTTATCTTAAAGAAATAATAAAGAAGAAAATGAATACACTGGAGATAATTCTTTGTTTTCAAACCTTTCCAACCTTATAAGTAACAAAAATAATCAAAACATTTTTAAAATTTAAATATCAACAATTCAGTGTCTTCTATTGTACAAATATCACAAATGACCTGACTTGGTCCAACCAAGCAGAGGTCATTGCCAAGAAGGCCCACCAGCGCCTTAACTTCCTGAGAAAACTAAAGAAATTTGGCCTGTCCCTTAAAACCCTCACTAATTTTTATAGATGCACCATAGAAAGCATTCTTCTAGGGTGCATCACAACCTGGTATGGAAGGTGTCCTGTCCAAGACCAAAAGAAGCTGTAGAAGGTTGTGAACACGGCGCAGCACATCACACAAACCAATCTTTCGTCCTTGGACTCACTTTACACCGCACGCTGTCGGAGCAGCGCTGCCAGGATAATCAAGGACACGACCAACCCAGCCAACACACTTTTCGTCCCTGTTCCCTCCGGGAGAAGGTTCAGGAGCTTGAAGACTCATACCGCCAGATTTGGGAACAGCTTCTTTCCAGCTGTGATAAGACTGCTGAATGGATCCTGACCCGGATCTGGGCCGTACCCTCCAAATATCCGGACCTGCCTCTCGGTTTTTTTGCACTACCTTACTTTCCATTTTTCTATTTTCTATTTATGATTTATAATTTAAATTTTTATATCTACTAATTTTTACTATTTTTAATAGTTTTAATATTTAATATTTGTAATCCAAGGAGCAGGAAGCGCAGAATCAAATATCGCTGTGATGATTGTACGTTCTAGTATCAATTGTTTGGCGACAATAAAGTATAAAGTATAAAGTATACCCACCACACTTGTTGGTTTATGTATGCTCATGCTCACTGGATGTTTCAGATTTAGTTTCTTTAACTTCATTAAATATCTACTCCAGTAACCTCTGCCAGCCCACCAACACCATCAACTCATAACTCTTCATTCCTCTGACTTTGGTCTTTTGTATCATCTTGACCCCATCACTACCAGATGGTGGATATTGTCCTGCAACCTTCTTCTAGGTCGCCCTTCAAACCCACTTCTTTGATCAAACTTTTATCACCCCCTTAGTATTTCAACTCTTATTTCAATATTCATATTTAAGGTAATGCCTCTATGGAACAACTTCAGAAAATTTCCACTAAAGAAGCCAAGTTGGTTGTTCTTTGACACAATCTTCAGATTATTTTACGTCAGTCTTAATAGGGTTCACACTGCATCAACTGTTGTATTTTAAAGAGGGGGAAGGGGAGGGGGGAGGGGAGAGGGGGAGGGGGAGAGGGAGAGAGGGAAGGGGAGAGAGGGGGAGAGAAGGGGAGGGGGGAGGGGGAGAGGAGGGAGAGAGGAGGAGAAGGGGAGAGGGAGAGAGGGGAGGCGAGGGGAGGGAGAGAGATGGGGAGAGGGGGAGGGGTGAATGGGTGAGGGGGAGAAGGGGAGAGGGGGAGAGGGGAGAGGGGAGAGGGGAGAAGGGAGAGGGGAGAAGGGAGAAGGGAGAAGGGAGAAGGGGAGAAGGGGAGGGGGAGAGATGGGGAGAGAGGGGGAGAGAAAGGGAGGGGGAGGGGGGAAAGGGAGAGTGAGGAGAATCTTTTGTTTGCAAATACATCACCTATTAATTGTATTATTGGCTTCATTTATAAATTAAGCAGGAACAGTTGGATGACATTGTTTCACAAAGTAGCAACTGGTGTTTAAACTCCCTCTTTTTTGAAGGGTTTAGATTACACCAGGATTATCCAGTTAACCTTTTCTCGACACTGACCACAATCATGCTCTTATATCTATAAATTCTGAGAATTACTTCTGTTCAGATTCATTGTTTTTAAGTTAATTTACATATTTTATAGGGACATAAACTGTGTAATTAAATTTTGTACAATTCATACAGACTTCTAATAAGAAAATAGAGGGAGTAAACATTGCAAATCACTCTCCTGCCTTTCTGTATCATGGCTTGATAAGTAATTGTAAAGCAAAATTGGCTAAACAAACCCGTGCTGACAGGTAAGCTAATGTTTGATGTAAGCCATTACAATCTTCAGTTCTTCATTTGAACCATTATAGCTCCTAAAAAGAAGCATTCATATCCACATGATAAAGATTTCACCGAATTTAAAATGATCAGAAAAGCTGATCTTAAGTACCCCACCAGCACAAAGTGTTTAATGTTTGTCATTTCCTTTCCCTACTCCCAACATTGAATAAATCACATAGAATATTAAGTACAGGACATTCTGTACACACTTATCATATCTTCCTGCAAACGTTGTAGGCAGTGTTTCAACAATAATCTAATCATCAAAACTCTCCTATATTTCCTCATTGACCTTTTCACTAATCAGCCAGATAGAGACATGGATGTCCAATTTGGATAAGTCGTCTGAACAGTAATTCTCTTGTACCAAGTACTGTGGTTACTCTATTAGTTAATCCTGAACTGCTGGAGACCCTTGGGTATATTAGGATCAAGATATATTAATACTTCTCAGCCCAGCTACAGTACATGTATGTTGTTTAAATAAATTAATGCAAGTCACGTATTATAATACAAAAATTGAGTTACCCAGGACAAATCCAGGAAAGGGATACAAGCCCACCTTAAAGCGATAGTCTCCCTTTGCTTTAGCTTCATCTCAATTAAATTCCAAATAAAATGAAACACAGGCTTGAAAGCTTTTCAAACTTCTTTAAATTTAATAGAGAACAATGTTTTTCCTGGGTTTTCCTTTTTGCTCAATTTAACTAAGGATTTAGATCTCGGGGGTGGGGGGCGGGAATGTTAAATGTAGAGATGCATTTCTCAGCTGAGGACGAATGCTGTTCAGCTATAATGATGCCCATTATAGCTTGGATCTCAAGGCATCACATTGATCCGGTCATATCTTGAAAGCAATACCTGTAGTATGGCATCCCATGGAATACTGTGGAGTATTCAGTATAACACAAAACAGAAAATATTTAAACAGCAGACCTCTTTGTTATGTTTGAATAAACCTTTTCTTAATCTGTCCAATAATCTTGTATTTAAATCCCAACCTGCTCAATCAAGGAAATTCCAGATGGGGAGCTGCACTGCGTAATACATTGCGGATCTTTCAACACTAAAGGAATGATGGATATTTTAAAAAGTTCTCAAAGCTCACAAGCGCTTCTTCAATTATGAAAAGGTTTACAATGTAATTTTCAGCAGTGGCAAGTTTCAGGTTGCCAATGGCCAAACCCAGCGCAGTGCACTTTTGTCTGCAATGACTTTTTAATTAACACTTTGCTGACAGCTGAACAAACACGCATCTGTAGTCAAAGGAAGTCAAACTAATTACTAGTCAGGTTCATTCATAAAACTTACAAGCGTTATTTCTCTGCCTTGCCTGCAGGGATGGTTTAACTGGAAACCAGAGGAAGTCAGAAGTTGGGAAGCACTTCAGGTCTATTTACTTCCTCCTCCATCTGACTACAACCCTTGTGTCCATTATGAACTTTGAACCCTCTCAGGTCATGGGGTCAAAAATGCAGCACATTCTGATCACAGTCATAGTTGTTTCCCTTTTATCTATCAGTAAGGGCATTGTCTGCTCGTTCAATTAAGTGTCATTGAGTCATTTAGCATGTTAAGACAAAGGCGGTTATTATAGTTCATATTTGAGATCATGAAGGTACATAAGCTTGATCTGCATTCTGTTAAATCATTTTGAATTTCTGCAGCTTTGGAATCAGCAGAGTCTTAAAATATCATCTGGATAAAAATCCAGAAATTGCTGCCAAGAGAAAAATCATCACAATTCGACTCTGGTTTGCAGAATTACTTGAAGTGTGCATTTTCAGTTTACTTGGAATTTGTACTGAGAGATGAACACCAAGAAGGCCAAACTTCAAGACTAGCTTTGATATCATGGCAAGTGACAAGCTGGAGCTCATTTATTGCATTGCAAGTGGAATATCATGCTTCCTGTTGTTTTTTCAGTGACTGCAGTACTCCTTGCATTGTCCATTGACTGCATGCATCAGCAGAGGGCCTGATATCACGAATAGTTAGAGCTATTGAAAGGCCTCTGAAAATGGAGATATGCACCATGTTTACCATGAAAGCGAAGGTTAGTTTATGAAAAGTGAAACTGTTCAGAGGAGTTTTTGGAGAAATGCTGTACATATTGAGAGAGTAAGCACAAAGATTTTCTCATTCTGCTCTGTTAGAAGCCCCCGTGCAAAGAACATTGATCCTGTACCCAATCTGTGGGAAAAATTCTCAGAGGAGATTAGTGACAGGAAGGTGCCAACCAAACGCATACAGTATGCAGCTCAAGAGATGTTTAATGCCTTGATACAAGTTTGAAATGTAAGTGAATTTCTTACCATTTGCACTATAGTCCCTTTTCCTGCTCTCCCATTGGCCTACTCGGTCCTCACCTCTCAGTACAAATTCCAAGCAAACTGAAAATGCATACTTCAAGTAATTCTGCAAACCAGAATCGAATTGTGATGTTTTTCTCTTGGCAGTAATTTCTGGATGTTTATCCAGATGATATTTTAAGGCTCTGCTGATTCCAAAACTGCAGAAATCGAAAACGATTTAACAGAATGCAGATCAAGCTTGTGTACCTTCACGATCTCAAAGATGAACCCTCCCATCACAATAATTTTCATCTTTCAGGTCTCACTGAAATACATGGCCTCTTTTCCCTCCACCACCTCAGCAAATATACACCAGAGCGCAGTCCTGCACCAGGAGCTCACCACCAGCAGTGGAGGAATTTTCCAAGTAGCTTCACAAAGGTTATGGCCTTGTTTCTATTCCTGAACTCATTCAAGCAGCACTGCCCTCAAACTTAGTTTTCATCGACTAATTTATTGAATGTGGAACAGCTGATTTTGGAAATCACCAATGCAATCAGAAATTCCTTTTCAAGGTCAGTTTAAAATCATATTGGACAACTTTAATACTAATAAATTATTAGAACCAGAATAATCATTTCCTTAAGTATAAAATATTATTTTATGATTTTAGTGTGATGGATATTTTTAAAATTTTACCAAGATATATCGATTCCATAATTTTGGTTAACAGAGCTTTTAGCTGAGAAGAGCCTCTCTTCAATGATTCACTATATCACCTTCATTGAATGTAACTGAAAGCAGCATCCATAACACTGGCCTCCTCCAAGGAGGGCAGTTCAGGATTGCATATCTCTACCTCAGCACCTCCAACTCAGACACCTTCCCAACTTGGAAATATCTCCCCACTCCCTCATCATTGCACCTCAAAATCCTGCAATTCCCAACTTAAAAGTATCATGAAAATAGATTCCTTCACCACAGAGGCTGCCATAGTTATTGAGTTTTAGAAATAACATAGCCAAACAACATAGAAACAGCTCCTCCAGTCCACCATACCTATGCCGACTATCAAAGTAGTTATACCAATCCTATGCGCCCAGCATTAATGAGTTGGCGCTGATTTCATAATCGGAGTTCCATCTGGGCAGGAGGAACAAGATGACCCCCTAGGTACACAAATTGGCGAGACTAGAGTTTGAAGCCTAATGTTTGGGGTCCTGTCATCATCCAATCCAGAGTTCAAGGCTTAGTGTTCAGGCCCCGATCCAGAGTCCTCATTGATAGTCATTGGTGAGTTCCAGGGGCAATTCCCAAGATCAAAGCTTGCAGGTCGATCCAAAGCCCAGATTCGAGGCCCAATGGCCAGACCACTAAATATGTGAATCTCTCCGAGTCCGCTGGGGAAAATGAAGGATTGAGAGCTACAAGTCTGAGTCCATTGGAGCTAGAGGTCGATGATAGGCGGTCCTGGTATTGGAGGACTGTGTGGGTGCGTGGGAGGCCTGTTTTGCTGTTGTTGTGTTGTCGCTTGTTGAGTTTTGTTTTGTACACTACGTTGGCAGAGGAACGTGTGGCGACACTCAAGGGCTGCCTACAGCACATTCTTGAATATGTTGGTTGCTTTTGCAAATAGCACATTTCACCATATGTTTCAACGTACATGTCATAAATAAATCTGAATCTGCATCCAAGAAAAACAAACCAAGTTAATCCATTCTCTCCTCATAACTGAAATGTCTGTTCCAAACTGAGAATTTACAGACTTATCCTCATCATCACCTTTCCATGAACAACAGGGGATGAGTTATCGATATTAATCATGCGTTTTAATTCTATGAATATTTTCAGGACAATTTTTTAAAAATATTACATTTTAACAAAGCAAAATTAGAACATGGAAGTTTTAGTCTCTGTAATGTGAGAGGGACAGACCCACAAATCTCTGCAAGCAACCAAAGTTATTTCCAGCTTATATTTGTTTCAAGAGAGCATGCAAGCTGTGATCCAAGCCAGTGGGCTCAGAACAGAGCTAATGACAGTGATATCTGGTATTAAGCAACACTGTGCCATTGCCCCAATAGTTTTATTTTAATCTGGTGGAATGGAAATAATCTACAGGATTAATGGAAAGCCGTTCCATCTATGCAGCTTTCACTCTTAAATCAAAGCTCAATAGTTGCACTGCTGAGAAGCCGAATGTGTATTTGGAGGTTGAGCTGCAAGGAATCATGCATCGAATTATTTGGGAGGAGGCATTTACACTCAATACTCACCAGCCTGACCCACTGTGCAATGCCGCTCTCAAATAATGAACGTTTAAAGTGATTCAGTGAAAAACACCATCCACTTCCCATATCTCACAGAAAGGCAGATTTTGATGATGAAATTCAACAGCTATTTAATGGAGCCAGTACAGACGTCAATTATCTGAGGAAAAATATGTTTACATATAAAGATGCCAAACTCTTGTACAAATCGCAGGCTCTAATGATTCCTGCCCTCCTTTGTCTGAGATTTAATATCTGCATCAGGCAGTTCAGGGCTTCAGAGAGCTACCACAAACACCATCTCTGCAAAGCTGTCTAGATCCCCGGCAGGATGTGACACAGATGTGTGGTGAATGGCCAAGTGCAGAGGGAGAGACCACGAAAAGGATTGAACAGTTTGCTGAATTTTAATAAGAACTGTGCAGAGCAAAAGGAAAATAATAAACACGGGGTCAACAGGGACATTAACTAAGACTCTCAAACTAATAGCTACGTCGACACTGCGGCTCATTTACAGCAACAATCGAAATAGTATTCTTCTTTACCAGACTAAAGTAAGCAGGAGGCATTGCTGTTGCTGTGTTTTAGTCAAGATTTGACAAGGCTGAAATGAAGGGAAGGGAGTTAAGCACTAATTGCCTAGAATGGGCATACTCACAAGAATGATTCTCGTCCAAGAGATCCACCATGTAAGCCGGTTTGCATGCATTATCACTCAACTGACCTGGCTAGGCTCGTAAAGTCAACTCATACTGGGTAATGAGGTTCCCGCAGCCATCAGGGTCACCGTAGGGTCCGCCTGGTGGAGGAATACTCGGCTCAGATCCAGAAGTTGCCAAGCAAATTGGGGCATTAGTGGCTATGGCTGATGAGACTGTTGAAGAGGAGGATGTGGGAAATGCTGGGCGCAGAACTGCCCTGAAGGAAGGCTGATGTAATGCAGCAGTGTGATGGCTGCCACCTGATTCTGGCTGTCGGCGGTGAGAGCAGTAATGGCGACCACCTGATTCTGGCTGTGTGCGGTGAGTTGCTAAACTGTCATTGTCAGTACTGACACCTGTCCTTCCTGCTCAGACTAGACTTGCCGCTCTGATCGTAGCTGCCGCTTTGCTTGAGACACTTCTCCCGACACAGCCTCTAGTAACTTCTCCTTTATGAACTTTAGTTTGGGCTGGGCTTTTCATTCTGCGAGTAGCTGTCACGCTGCATCAGCCATTTCTGCCAACGCAGCCTCCACTGAATTTAACTTCTCTCCTACCTGATCAATGAATGTCAGGGCCATGGTCAACTGCTGTCTTTCTGCTGGTTCCATTTTGGTGGTCGAGTCTTCTTGACATGGATGTGCAATGAAAGGCCCAAGTGGCGAGGGAAAGATACTGATTGAACAGTTCACTGAACCCTAGTAAGAACTGTTCAGAGCGAAAGGAAAATAATAAACACAATGCCAACAGGGACATTAATTGAAACTCTCAAACTAAAAGCACTGTGGTACGGAAGCAGTAACTAAATACTAAGTAAATTCCTCTCCCTTACAGTGTCAATCTAAATTGTCGTCTTCTTTCCCTGAATGAGGACTAAGGTAAGCAGGGAGCATTATGTTACTGTGCTTTGGTCAAGACTCAATAAGACTGAGACAAAAGGAAGTGCGTTTAATATGACCGGAATGAAACATTAACTGGTTGGAACATGCATACTCATGAACGCGATTGCAAATCCCATTCAGCTGTCCACCTGCGAGGCCACCCAGACTCCACGTTAGAGTCTGTAGCTGTGACAGGATGAGTGAACTGACATCAGTCTTCTCACAGGCCAACATCCCAGCACTGTGGCGTTAATTACAATCAATCAGCTCTGATTGGCAAGACATTTCAGCAGCAAACTCATGGAAAGGATGCACTATTCTGAGCAACAAGAAAATCCTCTTGGGGAACTCTGCAGCTGAAGAAGCATCTGTAGGGTAGAGGAACTGTTGATATTTCTGATCAAAAATATGCATCAGGAATAATTCCAGCATCTACTGTCTTCTTGTCTCAAACACAACATGAAATGTCATGGAGGAGTAGTGGCGCTATTACAGCTCAGAGTGTTTGGAGTTCCAAGTTTAGTTCTGGAGTCATTCTATAAGGAGCCTCTATACATCCTCCTAATGGAATGTGTGGATTTTCTCCAGGTGCTCCAGTTTCCTCCTGCAGTCAAAAGGCGTACTGGCTAAGTTAACTGATCTTTGTAAACTGTCCTGTGATTCGGTTGGCGTTAATCAGGGTTGCTGGGACAGCGTTGCTCAAAGGGCAGAAGGGACTTTGTGCTGAATTGCTAAATAAAATAAAATAATCCTGGTCCGAGCCCTGCTGCAGTAGTGGATTACTAGGTGGAAAGATTCTCGAACCTTTCTTCAAGAGATGTCATATCCTAATTGACTCCTAGAAAACTGTGGTCCCTCAAAGTGGAGAGCAGACATTCAGAATGGCACTGCGTCCACACATTAGTAATACATAAAACCCCAGATTATTAGCAAAAGGAGTGCTCAATATCCCAAAGTATGCACTTGCCTACTCCACTAAATACCTCTTGCCCCATCTGCCTGTCTTATTTTGCCCTCATCAATTATATCAGAACCCATAGCCTAATTATCAAACTTCAAAGTGCCCAACTTAATAATACACAGACAATGAAGGCAAAAACTCACACCAGTGTGTCTGTCACCATAAAAGGTCTTGCATTCCCAGCAATCTGACTACATTCCCACTGCTCATTCTCTAATATTTCAGCCACATTATGCAATAAAGACAAACCCACTTTACACTAAGTTTGAAAAGCTTCAAATTAAATAGATTAGAAAAAGCAAAGTGTGTTAAAAGTATTTGAAATTGCTTTCAGATGGTAATTGATTTTAATACATTTGGGAAGTTTCTCAATGTAATTTTTGCAAACATATGTTTCTGTAGTCAGCTGCAATCAACCTTTTAATAAAAATGCAAAGCCTAAGTGAAGCAGATGTCATAGGGTGACTGCTCCATGTCAAACTGTCAAAGGTAAGTTACTTATTTACAAAGAGCAGCGGTAATTAGCCTCTGGTACAATCGACCTATCACTAAGGTTATGACAACAACCACCCATTACTCATAAAGCAACAAAAGTCTGCAATATAGAAAAGTGACTCTATAAGATTATATTTCTTTCTTGGTTTTTCACTAACTGTTAATCAGATCTGATCAGAATTTCAGAGTGCGTTGCTGGACACTGAAGCTGAGCTTGGCTACAAGTCAAAAGCAGTCATGTTGCAGACTTTGGATCAATAAATGGCACCTGTAAAAGACACACTAACAGAGTACTCAGCATCAGTAATTGTAAGCAATGCACACAAGATACTGGAGGTGCCCAGCACATCAGACAGCATCTATGCAGGGAAATGACCAACTGGCAACTCAGCCCAAAGCATCGACTGTTAAATTCCTCTCCATAGATTCTGCCTGACCTGCTGATTTCCACTAGTGTTCAGTGTGTGTTGCTTACAATTTCCAGCATCCGCAGAATTTCATCTGTCTGTGATTGTTTTCTGTATTGGTGTAAGCAATAGCATGCTTGCCCTGGACTCCCACTAGCCAAGCAGATGATGTCAGAGGGAAACACAGACTTGATGCCCGTTGAGCTCAATATTCCAGCCAATGGAATATTGTACAGATTCGCTTCATAAAGTCGCACCCTCTACTGCTATTTAGTGAGGGCAGCACAGTATTTAGCACGACGCTTTACAGTAACCAGCATCCTGGATTCAATTTCAACTACTTGCCTGTAAGGAGTTTGTATGTTTTCCCCGTGACTGTGCGGGTTTCCTCCAGGTGCTCCGGTTTCCTCTGACGGTTGAAAAACTTACCGTTCGGTAGGTTAATTGGTTGTTGTAAATTGTCCGGTGATTAGGCTAGGGTTAAATCGGATTGCTGGGCGGCCTGGCACGTAGGACCTGGGAGCCTAATCTATGCTGTATCTCAATAAATAAATAAATCATCACCTACTTACAGTTCAGTTGCTGGCTGATTGTTAGAGACTTTTGATATGATCCAAAAGTGACACTTGATATGGAATGCAGGAACTGTGTGACAAATGTGGAACAACTTTTTCACCATGCTCACGGCTTCTGGGTGAATCTGTTGCTCGTTGATATGGGGACATGAATAGACATTCACAGTAACTGAGAAAATGAGCAGAGGTTCATGTAGGACATAAGATATCGCAAGAGAAGGGTTGAGGTTGTCTGTGGGAGAAAGTGTGGGATCAGTTCTTCTGTCTGAAACTGTGTGAGTAGTGGTATAAGAGTTGCCACCACTTCTGTAGGGTGGCCCTACACTTGCATTCTCAGATCATTACAGACAGCACCTTGACAACATTGGCGACATACTACTGTAAGATGTAAAGGAATGTTGCCAACTGGCTCAGTCCAGGCTGCAAATGGATGTGCTGAGGGACTCAATAGATGTCCATAAGCTAATGCTAGGGCTCTGTGAGGAAGCAACACAGAATAGGCTCCTTCCACTACAGCATACGTCAGTGAAGGATTTGGGTGGGGAAGCCCCTTGAGTAATGAAAGGGTATCACCTCATGGGGCCACATTACGTTGTGGCAACGGTGCTATGTTCATTTCAATTTTATACTCTTTTTAAAGTTTACACTACTAATTTTTTTTTGCACTGTTTCTTCCTTTTGTATATATTTTTATCACAAAGTCTATTGTTAAAGTAAAAATGTTACATGCCTGGCAAGGTTATAAATACCCATCATTCAAACAAGGCTGACCATGAGTCATTTACCAAAGGCATATGGCTTTGTAAAGATTACAGTCTTCTCCATAGTGTGGGGGGGCAACTGAGAGAAGGGTGATGTGTACTGACAAAATATCATTAATATCACAGGATGTCTCTAGTGCATAATTCATAGGCACCTGCACAGCAAGTACACAAAGGAAGCCTGATGCAGGAGTAAATATAGGAGCTGCAGGGTCTCAGCCCAAAACAGTGACTGTTTAGTTCCCTCTGTAGATGCTGCTTGACCTGCTGTTCCTCCAGCATTTTGCCTGTGAGTTGCTGAAGAATAGATCAGATCCACCTCTGTCTGGAGCCAATACGGTAGCAATGATGCCTCCGCGGTGACACTTGGCCATTAAGTAATTGCTGTATTGTATCCATGAGCATGTAGATGGGATTGGCTGCCACGAAAATGCTGGAAAGTGCTGACTCCAGGTTCTGCCAAAGTCCTGTGGCGAGCTAACCCTGAGCTCCCCCATATTACTTGAGACTGACTGCACCCTTCCTTCCTTCCCTATGCATTGTGTTGTATTGTATTTTTTAAAGTTTTATTGCGATACAGTGCGGAATAGGTCCTTCCCGGCAATACCCCAATTTAACCCTAGCCTAATTATGGGACAATTTACAATGACCAATTAACCTACCAACCGGTAGGTCTTTGGACTGTGGGATGAAACCGGAACACTCAGAAGAAACCCACACGGTCAAGGGGAGAACGTACAAACTCCTTACAGGTAGCGACGGGACTTGAACGCGGATCACCTGTAATGTAAAATGTTGTGCTAACCAGTTCACTACTGTATATTGGGTATGTTGCCTGACTGAAGTTTTTATTCATGCTTCCTACATCAGAACTCTTGTGTGATCTTACGCTCCAATAAACTGGGGCCTGTGCTATCCTTCTTGTGGTCTCTTCACACTTAAATCCAAGCTTTGACCTCCAATTGACTTTCTGACCTGGTCCCCCACAGGTACAAGCCATGGCCCCTCCTTTCTCCTTCCATCGCCAATGCATTCAATGCAGCATCCAACCGTCACAATGGATAAAAATCTAAGGGATGCAGGCCAGCTTAAAATGGGCAGTCTAGTTTTTGCGGACATGATCCATTTATGATATTGAGCATCCTGCTGAATGGGTCCTTCCCAGTTTGTTCTGTCTAAAATGCTGAAACAAAATTCTAATTTGGAGTTCGAATAACACTGGCTTGTTGCCAATACTCCACTGAATGATTATGGGTTAATCAAACATTATGCTTGCTGTATCTGAAGTTAAATTTACCACCACTCTGTATCAAACTTTCTTTTTATATATAATTACTTAATCCATTGGTTTGTCCTAACTGGTAATGCAAATGGTTCTAGCATACAATTAAGAAATTTAAATTATGACCCAGATTTACTTTTAAAACAGATCAAAGGTCTGGGCCTGAAATGTCAACTCCATAGATGCTCTCAGGGCTTTTTTGGGGTTAGGACATGTAACAAAACATTAACTTTAGCAACTAACTTTAGCCACCAATCTTAAGATCTGAATAGGGACTGTAGATTAAATTTAAAATGCAGCTCTGGACAATGGATTCCTAAGAGCAATGAACCGCAGTTAACTGAAAGACCGGACAATGCCAACTTAACGTTCATTTGTGTGTCTGTAGTGTGGGAGTGAAGAAGGTGGTGTGAACGTTACATGTAATTCAAAGGAAGCATTGTAGATACATTGTAACTATAGAATTGTCCTTTGATCTTTAGTGTTTAAAATGTCATGTAATATTGGATTGAGCAGGTCTCTTCCTCTGAAAGGGTTGCAAAATGATGCCTGCTTTGTTTCATTTTGTCGAATAGACTACTTCATATCTACCAGTTGGGTTTTTCCGGTGACTTTGTTCATGCGACAACAGATGCTGCCTGACCTGCTAAGCTCCTGCGGTATTTTGTGTGTGTTACTCTGGATTTCCAGCATCTGCAGAATCTCTTGTGCCTATATCTATACTCATTTTTTTAATCATTCCTTTCCTATCATAAGATATTGTACCTTTTGAATGACAAAATGAGGACTAGTCTCCTCATATATTTTTGCTTATATTTTATGGTCATCACATACAGAAGACACAAATATTTTATTAAGTGGACACCTATATGCCTACCTTTTACCATGGAAGCATGAGTCAGAATGGTATGTACAATGGAGTAATCCATTATTGTGTTCAAGCATCTTCCTCTAAAGTGATTTGTCCATTAGTTTCCTGCTGGCATTACTTAAGTGCAAATTGGACTTTTAAAACAAAACTTCCTGGCACTTTTTCCAATTGCAATGTACTGCACTCTGTTCTCTACAGTGAGTATACACTAGAGAGTGTGATTGATGGTGCACATTTATGAGTGGGTGGTGGATAACCCTGGCAATTTGCTCTAGTAAGTGGTAATTCTACATGGGCATCCTGCCACATTTAGCCTTGGGTATTCTCATCTCTGTGGGCCCCTTCACTCAGGTGATTTACAATACAGCTTTCCAAATTGGTGTCTATCTGTTGCTCATTTGTATATTTGCTCTTGGCAATGAGCCAGACACGAGGGATTGCATTTTAAAGAAAGTGTCTGAGCTGAGTCTCAGCAAGCTCACAGCTTTGCAAAGACTGAGGTAAGCTACACACTAAGCTATCAGACGTTTATAGCAGTTCCAGTGGCATGATTAAATCTAGTCTTATGGTTACAGATGCCAGGTACCCAAGTCCACCAAATCACAATATGCATGTTAGAATGCTAAGGCTTATAGGCTCATCAGGCCGGTGCTTATGCTGGTTTCCGTGGCGTGAAGTGACTGAGAGTACAAGACTCTCCCCCGGCTAGGACGCCAGTCTATCGCGAGGTTAACCCCCCAGCACTTTGCCAGTACCTATTTTCAGCTGGGTGGACTGGAGCATTGTGTGGTTAAGTGCCTTGCTCAAGGATACAACATGCCGCCTCGGCTAAGGCTCGAACTCACAACCTTCAGATCGCTACTCCAAAAATACTCTAAACATGCAACCAGGTTTAAAATGACAGAAGGTAGAGTAGTGACTCAAAGCAGCTACAACTTTGTTATTTATGTCTTAAGTAAACTTGCTACAGAAAAAGGGACCAAATCGTACAGTTCCAGCAACCCAGCTGCTGTCTGCATGGATTTTCCACATTCTCCCTATGATGGTGTGGGTTTCTGTTGGTGTTCTGTTTTCCCCCAATATTCAAAGAACTGGGAGCTGGGGAGGTGGGACACTCATATGAGTAAGTCGCCCCCTGGTGCATGGGAGTAGGAAAAACTAGGGGAACATTGATGGGAACGTGAGGAGAATAAACTGGGATCAGAATCAGGTTTATTATCACCGGCATATGTTGTGAAATTTGTTAACTAGCGCAGCATTTCAATGCAATACATGATAATATAGAAATAAAAAATAAATAAGTAAATCAATTACAGTAAATATATATATTAGATTAAAAATAGTGCAAAAACAGAAATAATATACATTAAAAGAAAGAAAAAAAAAGTAAGTTTGTGTCTATGGGTCTGTTGTAGCGTGGATGAAATTACCGGAGAGACAGAGTCACTGGTAGATAAAAAGCAGCTTCTTTATTCGACACAACAGGAGAAAAGTCT
This sequence comes from Mobula hypostoma, assembly GCF_963921235.1. NCBI lineage: Eukaryota > Metazoa > Chordata > Chondrichthyes > Myliobatiformes > Myliobatidae > Mobula > Mobula hypostoma. The sequence continues at coordinate 10,831,464 of NC_086123.1, read as the reverse complement.
GCTAGCTAAATGTGGGCTCGATATTTATATGCTAAACACAAAGGCAATCGTTACTTAAAAAGTTACAGACAATGCATAGACAATGCTTCCTATTGAAGCTACATACAAAATCTCACACCATCCTTTCCTCCCGACGCCAACATGTCTGGGTTGGCATCTACAGCCTTTAGGAATGTAAGTTAAGTCTACGATACATTTATTTGGCATTTCCCGTGCTAACATAGAAGACAATTAATACAATTAATATTTATAATGTATAGGTGATACTGCCTTCGAAACTACAGTATCCGGTCAAACTACCAGAAACATCTGGTATTCACACCTTTTAGTAAACCCATTGTGGTGGACTCAATCCACAGTCCTTTGTCAAACGGTTAAAATAGAAGTCTGGTGGCCAAAGTCATTTAAGTGTTAACAAATCATCTACCCAAAAAGAAATCCACTCTAACAGGGTCCAATGTCCATTTAGGGATCATAAGGCAAAGGGGAAGAAGCTGTTCCTGAATCGCTGAGTGTGTGCCTTCAGGCTTCTGTACCTCCTTCCTGATGGTAACAATGAGAAGAGGGCATGCCCTGGGTGATGGGGGTCCTTAATAATGGATGTCACCTTTCTGGGGCCCCGCTCCTTTAAGATGAGAGTTGGATTGACAAGAATGGGTGTAGACAGTGGGTTGAGGGGCCCATTTTCATGTTCTATTCCTGTGTCTATCTGTATTTCCATAATGGAGGGTAGTATGATTGGAATGATCTGCTGTCACTGTAAGGACACTAGCTGCTCCCCCTCAAGCACCCTTGATGTCCTCTCTGGGCTGAAGGGTTAGCACTTTACCTCTGATGTTGCTCAGGGGTTTATATTTGGCTGCCTTTCTTTTCACACCTACTTATTTTCCTTTGGCAACATCACCCAAGGGTGAGGTAGGCTTCCACAAGCATGCCGATGAGAACGAGCCAAGTCTGCCAGCTGACTTAACCCCTTCATGGCCTCTGATTTGAGACTACCTATCCCCAGTCCAGACAGGATGAAAGGCAATTTCCCACTCTCACTCTCCCTGACAACGTATCATAGAGATCAAAGCCATCATTATTTTGGCCTCCCACAACACGCTCCATAAGCTCCATACCTTGCCATCAATCTAAGCCCTCTCACTCATGCTTTAATATTAAGGCAATCAATCCTCTGCAGATGATTACCTTAGTCTAGACAGCTTCTGGGACCTTGCCAGCCACATCCTTTCATTCCCTGGACCTGCATTAAATATCGTCTGAAATTCAATGTCAGCAGCCTTTCTCGGCCGTAGCCTGTGTAGTTCCCTTATGAGCTAAAGAGGAATTTTATTAACCAATATCTACAAAGGAAAAGCAATTCTGAAATCATAGCAGTAAAATTGCTATTTTGTGTGTATAATTGCATAGTGATTAACATTCTGAATAAATTGTGTACAGCTCTGGACCTTGACTGCAAATCCCAGTTTGCTAGTTGGTAATTTTAAATTCAGTTAATTAAATAAACCAGAACTGGAAGGCTGATGCCATTTCTGGGACCAAGAGAGCAAATGGTTCAGAGATGTCCTTGTTAGAGAGATGACTAGTCCTGGAGCATGTGCCCATGTCTGCACCTGGAATTATGTCAGAGTCTGATGTCTTCGCTGTATCCATTACACACAGCCAATTCATGACATGTAGGTGTTAGGTGGAATTGAATTGGCTGTAGACAGGAGGACATCTCAAAGGTACTGGATAGGCTGACTAGCCATTCAGTGTCTCTAGCTGAAGATGCTTGTGTATACTTCAGTTTAATCTATTTGCACTCATTTGTTAGGCCCCACCATCACTGAGAATGAGAAACTTCACTGGAGACCCAAGAAGATGTAGTCACTGGAGCAACAATCTACTGAAGAAATTCAGCAGATCGAGCAGGTCATGTGTTCGGGTTTGGGGGGTGCGGGGAAGGAATCGTTAACTTTTCAGATCAAAACCAAGCCTGGGGCACGTTTTGCGGTTACTTGCCCATCGCCACTCGTAACTGTTAAGTTTTGTAACTTCAAAATATTAAATTCATTCAAAGGAGCCATGGGAGCCCAGGGAATACAGGTGCAGTTCAAGTTTACTTTAAGCGAAGCGCGCACATATCTTGCGGTAGCATGATGACGTATGCAATTAACGTATTTTTATATATAACCATAATGAGTTATTTTAACGAACAAGAATGCTTAATCGAACTATAAACAAGATTACTCAAATACTGCTGAAATATTACATACACAACAATAAGAGAGTGTAGCAGGGACGCAGAATGCCGGTATTTGATCTGCTGGAATGCTTCGGTCTGTCTGAAGAATGCTGTCTTCTGCTGCTCAGTGCGGACAGCATCACTGGGTTAGCAGCTCATTTCGCTTCTGCTGTGGCTCCTGGCGAGACTCCCTTCTTTACTCCTTGCCGAACCAGGTCTGGTCCCCGAGACTCACCTACCAGAATTCTCTTGCATTCACAATGGTGATATGCCGGAGGACAATAACTAGCTGAGAAAAATCAGACGGAAAGTACTAAGCCTTCAACCCGGAGAGGGCATCAAGGGCGCTCAAGCTGTGTGTCTGAAGCATCCTTACAGCGGTGACAGATCATCCTGATGGTCACATACCCCCGCACGCTTACCCTTCCAATACTCAATCCAGATAACACTTTGCCGGTGCCGCCAGCTATTCAATGCCGGCAGGCATATATTCAAAAGGTCGCAGATAAGTGCTCTCAGAGGCAGCAAACTCAACAGAGAACAGGCAAAGGAGAGGGTGTTGGCATTATTGGTGAGGTCATCATCATGTCTATACTGCAATCACTGAAGCTGACTGTTTATAGTTTATAGAATAGTACAGCACACTTTTGGCCACACTTAATTGTACTTCTCAGTTCCATTTCACTCAACAATCTCTGCTGATTTACAATCTGCAAGTATGTGCCTTACATTTACCCCCACCGTTCCCTTAGCCATGACATCTTGTATCAATCCCTTTTCAGAGATACAACCCATCAATCAAAGCGGACACGTCCTAGTATCCAAATTCACAGTCATTGAGTTGTGAATCAGCCTTCTGGAGAATCTGCCCTGTGGGTCATTCCACCTGGTGTGTACCAACGCATGGTCCTGTTAGTATGCGTTAGGGATAATTTACAGTGGCAAATTTTATTACCTGGATATGAACTGCCTCTGTATTGCACACATACAGATTGGCCTTGCTTGCCTTCTAGAAGAGTATCTCTCCACAGTACATCCAGCAAAGCTCCCCATTCCCTCCAGACTCTTTGTACTGAAGGATCCAGGCTTCAATTTCTATTACAGGCAGAAAAAAACTGATAGTCAAATGGACAGTTATGTACATTTTCATCCGTTTTGGCCCAGGAACCTAGTCTTTAAATGAAGCTAAGCATAGAATTTCTGGGAATTAGTTCAATGCCAAGGTGTACACTGAAACTGAAGCACAAGTTGTCTTTGCTTTTTTACTGATTTATCTTAACCCCATTATAATCTGAGGCTTCATTTTTAAACTCCATCAAGTCACACGGTAAGACCACTTATCTTTATAATTTTACCTAGTCACTGAAGTTACTCAGGCTAAATTTAACCATCAATCCAAATGTAATCTGGAATTTTTGTCCAGTCAAGTTAGGGACACTGCAGCCTATTTAGCTGGACTGCAGACATAGTGTCCCCCCTTCCAGTCACTCATTTCAGCAGTTCTAAAGGCAATTTCCATAATTTTTGCCAAATCAATCACTGAGGTCCAACATTGATCTCAATTATCCTTAATTAAGTAAATCATTAAATCCCATTGTCAATCATTGCATTTTCTTTTTAAAATTCAGTCCGTCAGACTTATTATTGATCTCAAGTGGTTTTTCAATGAATCAGTCTAGTCAGTCACTTAGTTCATCAGTGCAGGAACAATTTTTCATCTGCCCTTAATAATCAAATCAGTTTCATCATGAGCCTTCACACTTTTCAGGAAGGAAACACTACAGGATTAGAAGCTACAGAGCAAGAATTTCTCCCCCATGTCCTGATATTTTCATACAAAAGTTAGGAAAATAAATACAATTTATTATAGTTTAAGAAGCCTCAGTCTGTATAACGTAGTCATCTGCACATAATTGACTGCAGTTCAAAGAGTAACACATAGAAAATGCTGAAGGAACTCAACAGGTCTGGCAGGATTTATGGAAAGGAATAAAGAATCTATGTTTTGGGCTGAGACCTTTTCCATTGATGCTACATGACCCGCTGAGTTCCTCCAGCACTTTGCATGTGTTACTTTGGATTTCCAGCACCTGCAGAATCTCTTGTGTTCATGCTTTGTAGTTCATTTTGTATGATGACGATGTCAGGCGTTCACTGTGAGAGCAGAAGAAGTTGTCTGGTGCTGTGGTAAGGTACGTTAGCGACAAAAAATATACAAAAATTGGTTTAAAAAGCCAGTGAGGAAGTTGTTTTTTCATGCCATTTAATACATTTCCCTGTGTTTTTTTCCTTCTAACCTAGTGTCATATCAGAGTCGAGTTGGTTGTCATATGCACAAATACATGCATGCATCAATGCAACAATAGAGTTACTAGCTGCAGCACCACAGGCACATAACATTACATGGCAACAACATGCACATGCAAAATATCAACCAACAACACCAATTTTACAAAACTACAATACTGTGCAAAAACCTTAGCATATATACTTAGCTAGGGTGCCTAAGACTTTTGCACAGTACTGTAGTAATTTTATGTATTGCACAGTACTGCTGCTGAGAATTTCATGACTTATGTGCGTGATGTTAATCCCGATTCTGAAATGGGTTTCTATTGTGGACTGAGAGTGGGAAAGGACAGGGAGAGGGGAATGACGGTTGGGGAGGGGGGAGGGAGCGGGAAGCACCAGAAAGATATTTTGCAATGATCAATAAACAAATTGTTTGGAATTAAATTACCAAATACGGGGTCAATATCACAAATGACCTGACTTGGTCCAACCAAGCAGAGTTCACTGCCAAGAAGGCCCACCAGCGCCTTTACTTCCTGGGAAAACTAAAGAAGTTTGGCCTGTCCCCTAAAATCCTCACTAATTTTTATAGCTGCACCGTAGAAAGCATTCTTCTAGGGTGCATCATAACCTAGTATGGAAGCTGTCCTGTCCAAGACCGAAAGAAGCTACAGAAGATCGTGAACACAGTGCAGCACATCACACAAATCAATTTTCCGTCCGTGGACTCACTTTACACTGCATGCTGTCGGAGCAGTGCTGCCAGGATAATCAAGGACACGACCCACCCAGCCAACACACGTTTCGTCCCTCTTCCCTCCGGGAGAAGGTTCAGGAGCTTGAAGACTCGTATGGCCAGATTTGGGAACAGCTTTTTTCCAACTGTGATAAGGCTGCTGAACGGATCCTGACCCAGATCTGGGCTGTACCCTCCAAATATCCGGACAGGCCTCTCGGTTTTTTTGCACTACCTTACTTTCCATTTTTCTATTTTCTATTTATGATTTATAATTTAAATCCTTAATATTTACTAATTTTAACTACTTTTAATATTTAATATTTGTAATCCAGGGAGTGGGAAGCACAGAATCAAATATCGCTGTAATGATTGTACATTCTAGTACCAATTGTTTGGCAACAATAAAGTATAAAGTACGAAGTATAAAGTACAAGTACCTTGGCTGTGTGTGTCTGCACCTGCGCGAAACCCCTCCCCACCTCAACGGCACTACTTCTCTACACCCCTCCTGTGGCTCTGCACCCTCACCATTCCTAACATTTTTTGCTCCCGCCAGATTTACAAACTTAATCTCCACTCCACGTTGGCGAATTAAGTACGTTTGGCACAGCATTGTGGACCAAAGGACCTGTTTTATGCTGTAGTTTTTCTATGCTTCTAAGTTTTTTAAAAGTCTTAGGCACCCTAGCTATATGTGCATGCCTTAGAATTTTCCACAGTACTGTATATAAGAAAGAGCACAACAAGAACAAGAAAAAGAAACATGACAATCAACTCCCCCCCACCCCAATTCTACTGCCACCAACCACCATAGTTATACAGTCGCCAGGTAACCTACCAACCATCCCATCTTTAGCCACTCTCTATCAGGATGAGGTGAGTAGCAAACTGTGTTTTCCTTCCCTGTTCTCCTTCAAACCGTGAACCATTTTCTGCGGTGAATGGAGAGCACTGCCGCTGGTGACATTATGAGCAACATCCAGCGTAAATTCCGTCATTAAAGCGAGAAAATCAGCTGATGCTGGAAATCCAAAGCAAAAACACAAATGCTGGAGGAACTGAGCAGGTCAGGCAGCATCAATGGAAAGGAATAAACAGTCTACATTTCGGGCCAAGACACTTCATCAGGAATGGGAAAAAAAGATGAGAAGTCAGAGCAAGAAGGTGGGAGGGGAGGGGTGGATGAAGTACAAGGTGGTAGGTGATAGGTGGAACTGGGAGAGATGGACGGGTGAAGTAATGAGCTGGGAAGTTGACTGGTAAAAGAGATGAAGGACTCAAGAAGGTGGAATCCAATAGGAGAGGGTAGAAGATCATGGAAGAAGGGGAAAGAGGAGGATGGGCAGGTAAGGAGATCGGAGAGAGAGGGAAAATGGGAAAGGAGAATGATGAAGGAAGAGGGGGCAATTACTGGAAGTTCAAGATAACAATGTTCATGTCATCAGGTTGGAGATTACCCAGACTGAATACAAAATGTTGCTCCTCCAACCTGAATGTGGCCTCATTGCGGCAGTGGAGGAGACCACAGACTGACAGAATGGGAATGGGAAGTGGAATTGAAATTGGTGGTTACCGGGAGATCTCGCTCTTTCTGGTGGGCAGAGTGTAGGTGCTCAGCGAAGCAGTGTCCCAATCTATGTCAGGTCCCACCGGTATACAGGAGGCCGCACCAGAAGCACCAGGTACGGTAGATGACCCCAACAGACGGTCGTGAGGGCGGAGGTGTAGGGGCAGGTGTGGCATTGGTTCCGCTTGCAAGGATAAGTGCCAGGAGGATTTCTGTCATTCACTGATACAAATTACGAGGTAGCAGAAAGAGAGGCCATAGCATACATTTTCTCTCCTTAACACCTCCAGGGGCTCTCTCGACTGATTTATTGCTTATGCCTAATTAGGCATAAGTGCAAAACTGAACTGGGAATATTGAAGTCTGTCTGAGTTTGTACATTAAGCTGTACCTTCACCTGCTTCACCTTTTGTATACATATGGTTTAGCTCTATTTCTTGTTTAACAAGCTATTCAAATTGATATCCTTTGATACATCACCTCCATGAATCCCAGTTCGGATAAAAAAAGTCAAGTACAATTGAACGAAGGTACAAAGAATAGAAGATAAAACTGGTGAAATGCGCTTTGAAATCAATAGCTTTTGAAAGTTAGAGCATGATTTTCAAAGAGCTACTTGAATAGTCAGTGGTAGTGTCAGTTCATCTCACAAAGTTATTCCTAACATCCTCTCCACAGAGAAACAGCATCCACAATGAAACACAGAATTTGCCTTCTATGTCTACACTGTGAACGTGACATCGAAACTGAAACTCTTAAGGCAATAGTGAGGGAGCATGGCTCTATTGAGGTGATGCCTTGAATGGGATATTAAAGAAAGATTCTCAAAAGTGGAAATATAAGAACTAATGGCATTATTTTTAAAGAAAGCTAGAGGAGCTCACTCAGATGTCCTTGCCAATATTTACTCCACAATGAACCATAAATTGGTCATTACAATCACCTCGGCAATATCCAATATTTAAAAATGTACTGAGTGCAAGGTGACCACATGTTTTCTACATTGACTACATCTCAAAAGGATTGATTGACTCCGAATTAATTTGGACTGCCCTTAAAGAGGCGGAAAATGTGCTACGTAAATGGAGTACTTGTGTAGCATGGAGAAGGCTGGAGAACAGGCCTGAGAAGGAAAATGGATCAGCCTTGATGAAATGACGGAGCAGAATCAATGAGCCAGATGGCCTAATTCTGCTCCTATGTATAAAGGTCCTATCTTCATTTCACGAAAAATTCCTGAGGCTGTTTATTTCAGAAGAGGAAAAATTTTAAAACACTGCAGATGCTGTAAATATGAAATAAATTTAAAGTGTTGAAAACATTCAGGAGGACAGGAAGCCTCAATGGAAAGAGAAGCAGGGTTTACATTTCTAGTCAAACACACCTCATCAGAAAGAGAAAGGAGAGGAAACGAGTTAGTTAAAAGAATGGAGGCAGAGTTGAATAAGACAAACTGAATACCTTTGATGGGGAAGATGAGGGTTGCCATGGGGATAAGCTGTAGGTGAATTCAACTGGTTGATAGGTTAATGCGGGCTGCAAAAATGCACATCAACAAAGGAACATAAAAGCTATGGAAAGAGGGGAATTAAAGGAAGGGAAAAGCTGCTAAATGCAGAGCTGTACATAATGCACAGCAGGTCAGAACATACTCCTGGACAGAGAAAATAAAACAGATACTTTACCTTATTTAGATACTTTATTGTCGCCAAACAATTGATACTAGAGCGTACAATCATCACAGCGATATTTGATTCTGCGCTTCGCGCTCCCTGGAGTACAAATCGATAGTAAATATTAAAAATTTAAATTATAAATCATAAATAGAAAATAGAAAAGGGAAAGTAAGGTAGTGCAAAAAAAACCGAGAGGCAGGCCTGGATATTTGGAGGGTACGGCCCAGATCCGGGTCGGGATCCATTCAGAAGTCTTATCATAGATGGAAAGAAGCTGTTCTCAAATCTGGTCCTACGAGTCTTCAAGCTCCTCAGCCTTCTCCCGGAGGGAAGAGGGATGAAAAGTATGTTGGCTGGGTGGGTCGTGTCCTTGATTATCCTGGCAGCACTGCTCCGACAGCATGCGGTGTAAAGTGAGTCCAAGGTCAGAAGATTGGTTAATGTGATGTGCTGGGCTGTGTTCACGATCTTCTGCAGCCAATATTAAAGATAGATGCCCTACAGAGAGGTGACCAGTTCTTACATGAAGTTCAAAGTTCAAAGTACATGTATTTTGAAAGTACTACAACCTTGAAATTTGTCTCCTTACAGGCAGCCACACAAGAACACATATAAAAATCCCAACGTGCAGAGAGAGAAAAAAACAATAAATGTAAGCAAGTAGCATTTTGAGCAAAAGTGAGAAAGCATGCAGAAATTCATGGAGTAGAGTATTGAAACGGAAGACTGCAACATGCACAGATGGAAGATGTTGTGCTGCTCCTCAAACTTACACTGGACCCTGTTATAACAGCACAGGAGGCAAAGGGCAGATGGTCAGAGTGGGAGTGGAATAGACAATTAAAATGGCAGGCAACAAACCCTCTGTGCAAAGAAATCCACCTTGTTTCGTTATCTTCAAGGCAGCGCTGGAGAATGAACTGAATCAGAACAATATTCCCAACCGAATGTTTTAAATAGGTCATATGATCATGTGACTTAAATGACATCAAGGACTGGGAGCCTGTCCTGGGATTGGAGGCCTCTGCCTGTCTGTGTTGTGAGGTAGTGGGTGAGTGGAACGGAGGGTGGGAAAAGGGGCTTGTTTTGCTATTGTGGTCCTGCTTTGTTGTTGTTACTTGTGTCGTTCTGCTGAACGTCGTGACTATGCTATATTGGTGCTGGAATTCGTGACAGTACTTGCCTGCTGCTCCCAGCACATCATTGGGTGTGGTGGTTGTTAATGCAAATGACACATTTCACTCCATGTTTCAATAAATAAATAAATCTGAATCTGAACTCAAATACTTTGAGGGAAATGGAATGGATGACATCCACATGAAATTGCGCATCTCGCAATGAAGTAAGCAGGGAGCGCATCCCATTCCCGTTCTAACATGTCGGTCCAGGGCCCCTCTTTTGCTAAGATGAGCACACCCTCAGGGAGGAGGAACAACACCCTATATTCCATCTGGGTAGCCTCCAACCTGATGGCATGAATATCAATTTCTCTTTCCGGTAAAAAAAATTCCAAAACCGACCACCCCACCTCCCAACTTCCTCTATTCCCTACTCTGATATTTTACTTCTTTTCACCTGCATATTTCTTCTCCCTGTATACCCACCTCCTTCCCTTTCTCCTATGGTCCACTCTCCTCTCCTACCAGATTCTTTCTTCTCCAGCTCTTGACCTTTCCCACTCACCTGGCTTCACCAATCACCTTCCAGCTAGCCTCCTTCCCCTACCCCCCACCTTATTATTTGGCATCTTTCCCCTTCCCTCTGAGTCCTGAAAAAGGGTCTCAACCGAAAACTTTGGCTGTTCATTCATTTGTATAGATGCTGCCTGACTGCTGAGTTCCTCCAGCATTGTGTGTGTGTTGATTTTGATTTCCAGCATCTGCAGACTTTCTCATGTTTATAAATTGTTGTATGTGCAATGGAGTTCTTGTGGACTGAAAGGTAAAGATGATGAGATTTCACATACATGGATTTTTCAATCAACTATCATTTGCACCTCAGGATTTTAGCAGGCATTATATTACCCTCAGGTGAAAGAAGTTGTGACCATCTGTTTACCATGATTATGAATTCCTTCAAACACAATGTTTACAATGCAAAGAAAAGTAATTGCCCATGTTTAGTGAACTGTAGCTATATAAAAGGGAAACGTCAAAATTTGGTGGGTTGGAGTGTGGAGGTCTGGTGGGAAATCAATACGTTGAGGTCTTAGGTGCATCTTAAGACTCATCAGGGATTTCAGGGCCCATTAGCAAGGCTGAAAAAAGGAAGAGAACAAAGATAATTGTAACTTGATTTGAACTGGAGTCATGAATCTGCACACTATTTACACGGCGTTCTAACACACAATATCTTGCTTGAACATGCTCAAGTGGAAATCTTGTTGCAAGAATGAACAAGTAGACATCTTGTTTGGAAGGCAGTCCTACATGGCCTGTCCATGTATCAACACCATATGCAAACACTATCACATAACAAGGCAGGACAGCTTTTGGCCACCAGATAAATATACGTGATCACCAACGGTGAAACTTCACAGTTTAAAACAGTCCCCTACAATGCATGGAATTGGTCTTTCCCTGGCAAATATGAACACTGTGAAGACTGCTTGGTATATATAAAAAAGAAATGGTTGGAGGCACTGTGTCAGAATGAAGCAATACATTTTGCTAGAGTGAAATTATCTTCCAATTTCCTTGGTAGAACTCAGATGAATATTAATTCATCCCCGGGCAAGAATGCTAAATGCACTGTGTATCACCATTTTGTCCTCTACCTCCAAAGTTATTTTTTCTTACAGTCAGCAGAATGGAATCAGAGGCAGAATATGAAGCTTTGATTCTACAAACTAGCCTTGTTAACACTCCTAGCATAGAAACATAGAAAACTTACAGTACAATACAGGCCCTTCGGCCCATAAAGTTGTGCCGAACATGTCCCTACCTTAGAGGTTACTAGGGTTACCCATAGCCCTCTATTTTTCTAAGCTCCAGTCGCAGGTTTCTAGGCTGGAAGGTCCAGATAAACATGGGCAAGGATATGGTGGCTGGACATTGTAAATTACACCAAAATAAATCAGAGAACTTACCAACAGGGATGAAGAAATCTTTGGTCTGCCTTCTGGATGCTCTGTGGTTCTGATTAATGGAAGATGGCATCTGAACACGTCCAGTGAGGTCTAACAAAATGCAATGCCCATCTGAATATCATTGTGGAGTCTCGGGAAGCAGCGAAATACACAGTCAATACACAAGAAAGCACACATAATGAACAAACACCAGCTTCAACTTGTTTCTATTGAATTCCATATTAGTTATCAGAGAATCACCAATCTTGTATTGGTATTGTAAGCAACGAATTGTAATTGAACTCCAGAGTGTTTAGAGTGACTGTGATTAATTACAAATGAGACCATGGATCTGCGCCTGGAAAGTCTTCACTCTCCAGGGCGCAGGCCTGGGCAAGGTTGTATGGAAGACCGGCAGTTGCCCATGCTGCAAGTCTCCCCTCTCCATGACACCAATGGAAGGGCATTGGGACCCATACAGCTTGGCACCAGTGGCGCCACAGAGCACTGTGTGCTCAAGGACACAACACGTTCCCTCGGCTGGGGCTCGAACTCACGACCTTCTGGTCACTTGTCCGATGCCTTAACCACTTGGCCACGTGCCCACACATTACAAATGAAAAATACGAAATATTTACACAAAACCACAACTACTTGACAGAATTGGATCTTATAACTAACAATACAGAATTTGATTTAATATAGTGAAATTACAATGGGTGAAATACAGACCTTCAATCTGCAAACATATACACATATATAGATATATATATATTAATCAATGGGGAAGACTGCCTTCCCTCCACGGGCAGCTTTGATCCGCTGTTAAAATGTTTTTAAATGGTCCACTAAAATGGACTCTTGGTCTCATTATGGCTTTGCACCCAATTGTCTGCACTACACTTTGTCTGTAACTGTAACACTTTATTCTGCATTCCGTTATTGCTACCACTGTGCACTGTTGTGGTGAAATGATCTGTATGGATTGCACACAAAACATGTACCTCAGTGCAGGTGACAATAATAAACCAATTTACCAGTTTATACAACACAATGCGTTTAATTCTTAAGGGAGGCTTTCCCTCCTAAACCTCCCTGCATGTATGCTACTGCTGAAATCGAAATAAGATTTGCTGCTTTTAGTTCTACAGTTTTGAACTTGCCCTTTGAATATTGGGAATCTCACACAGAAACCCAAGTCCCATCAAATACCTTGAGACCCCAACCCCATTCAACAATAGCCATTCCTATCCCATCAGCAAATCTTAAATATGCCTCCCACCTGAGAGCTGATGCTCCATCTTCACCGAATACTTGTGTTCCCCCATTGAAGCCAGAAGCCCATCCACACCCTCTGTGCTACTCCGCTTGATCTGTATGGTAAAACAAAAGCTTACAATCATGTTTCCCTGAGACAAAACATTTGACACCAATATCATATTGATGTTTTTAAACAGATTGAATTCCAGACTACTACCTGTTTGACTTTGAGGTGACATTGTCCAACCTCAACAGGGGTCTACCAGGTCATGAAACAACAAATACTCTGAATGAGAATGAGAATTACAACTGGAAATGTACTACACTGCTTTAAGAGGTCAGAAGTTCTTTAACTAACCATATATTTCCCTTCGAGTTATGGATCTAGCATTATGTCATTGTATAGATTTCTGTGTCAGTGAGAGACATAAATTGTTCGTGTATGATGGGTTATACTCCAATGTAGTTGTAAAAAGGGTTTGGTAGGTTTGTGTAAGGTTGCATTAAAGTTAGTAAGCAGATCACCGAGACTGAAAGTAATTATTGACTCCTTAGGGAAGCCCTTCAATTACAGGAAAGCTTTGAGATTGCAAGGGACAAAGGCTTAGGCTAAGCGCCATTAGACTGATGGCAAAGGGAGACTGTTCTACAGAGGTCCAAATTAATGCAAATATTTTTTCTGGGATATGGCCCCAAGGGGGGTGGGGGACAAATGTTTCTTTATAAGAGAAAGAGACAACTAAAATTTGAGTCATCTGTATTGTATGTAGGTCCCTTGCAATAATGCCATTTTCTTGCCTAAAAACTGCATTAGTCTTTTCTTTATTGAATTGATGAATTAAATATTCTTTTGAAAGCTCTAAGTTTGTATTGTGGACTTTCTTTTGGTCTTTCCTTTGTGGTTTGACTAAGTACCTTTTGAAAGTCATGACATATTAAAGCTGAATTTCTTTTCATTGCAATAGATTTTCTAGTACAACTTGTGTGAAATTAAACAAACCAGCACAAGTTATCTAGGAAGTTCAATTGCAAGTGATGTCCAAGACAGCTTATATTTCCATGACCTTTTTTTTCTGGTTTAAATAAACACTGCACTGTAAGCAGACTCTCACTCCCAAAACTGGGAAGGCCCATACCAGTCCAATCAGCAGAGATTTCCCAATAATTCTGCCCAAGAGGATCTTCAAGAAAGCAGTTAAATTAAGATTTGCTTAAAAGAGAGGAACATTATTAAAAGAAAACTGAAAATAACTATACAAATGGATACAGAATCACATATTGGTTTCACTTGTGTACAATACATTTCTTAGCAAATGAATCAAGGTGAATTTCAAGTCAGTTTATTGCTATTCAACCGATCATCTGTATACCACCAAACGAAACAACGTTCCTTCGGGCCAAGGTGCACAACACAGTACATATAATTCACACATATAACACAAAGTGATATTACCACAAATAGATTAATAAATAATAAGGTGCATATATGATACAAGTTAAAAAGTAAACAGTATAACGCTACTGGCGCTTCATACGTAGTGAGACCTGTGTGGGGGGCAGGGAGTTCAGTAGTCTTATGGCCTGGGGGAGGAATCTGTTTCCCATCCTAACAATTCAAATGTATTAAATTAAAGAAGAAAAATTGGAATGTTCTGAGTTAGCTTTTGCAACAATTTGTGCACATACATCATTTATTACTGGAAAGGTGTCTGCTATTGTTACCAAGTTAATCATTAGGCAGATTTACCATACTGTAAAAGCCGGCTGGTGGCATAGTGGCATCAGTGCCGGACTGCGGAGCGACGGCTCCCGAGTTCGAATCCAGCCAGCTCCCTTCCATGCTTTCCAGCCGTGCTGGGTGCAACTTGGCCTCGTAAAAATAAGAAAGCCTGCTAAAAAAAAACGCCGTCGTGACAGCATCCCAATGACTCCACTCGGAGTTAAGGGCTTTCTTCTTCTTCTTACCATACTGTAAAGAATTTACCCAGCACCACAAGAATAAAAAAAAGCAAGCTACAGATGCCAGAAATTGGAAATTGTTGGAAACTCTCAGCTGCTCAGCCCCTGAAGTCGAAGCATTAACTGCTCCCCTTTCCACAGATACATCCTGACCTGCTGAATCTTTGTAGCATTTACTGTTTTATTTTACCCAGCTCCATGTCCACCAAGGGAGAGCCTATTTAATTATCTGCTGCGTGCAATGATAGAGGAAGTCCAGTGTTTAATTTTTCAGGAAGCATATCATAAAATATTATGATCATCAATCATTGGAAGAAAATAGGAAAATAGCCAGTGTAACAATATCCAGGCCCTTCATAATTTTATACTCTTAACTGTCTCCTATCAACTTTTCCGGTTTCCAAACAATTTACCAATCAGATTTACAATCCACTTTTTTAAAAAAATGTAGCATTTAATTCTATTACAGTGCTGCCAACTAACAGTTAAGAAGGAGCTATCATAATATAAGATCAGTGTAAACTCTGGCTTCACTCCACATAGTTCAATGGCCATCAGTTCAGAGTAGTAATACTGACGAGGCCAACACAGACCACTGAGATGCATAAACTGTAACAACTTGGAAGTTAGATTCAAACTTCAAGCCAACTTTTTCTTGCCGGTTATATGCAGATAACATTTAAATCATGTTATTACTGTCATAATGCACAAGCCAGATACAGATAACTCTGCGCAATGCATTGTGGTTAGCAGCTTTACCTATACTGTGGTGGCTGGGAGAGAATTAGGAATCAAGAAAACTACTAAAGAGGGAAAGTTTAAAGTGCTTAAACTCTGGCCAGGAGAGGAGCTGAATGAAAGGAGGAGACACGAAGAAAAGGAACTCAGACTCCTGCATCTATCACATCCTTTACTATGACAGGACCCGGCAAAATGCAAGTTGAAGAACAAAGGTATTGCAGTTGCTGCCAAGTTCAAAACACATAGCAACTTATTGAGTAAAACTAATCAGGAGCTTTAACTGGCAACGATATTGGGTCCGCTTTTCACTGTGATATATTTTAAGTTTCATTCAGCTTAAGCAACAATTGAAACAGAATAAGGGTAAGTTTAACATTGAGCAATGTTTGATACAGCATCATTTCCAAATACACACTCTACCTGACTTTCATTCCCATTGACTGCAATGAAAAGACACAGCGCGTGGACAGTTAATCTGACATGCTCCATTTCCATTATTACCCAGAGTTCATCTTTCCCCTGCCAAGTGTCATACAAGAAACTTTTCCATCTTATAGTCCTCCAAATACATTAAAAGGGAATGTATCTCAGTACAGGAAGATCAGAACTGTACACTTAAAACAAACATTTTTGTGGTTTACTCGTCCATATCTCATGGTCAAACTGGAACCACTGTCAAACCACAGCTGCACCCATCGAAGCATACTTTGTGGTTCCGGAAGTAACAAAATATAATCGCCAGCATTCAAAATCATTGTGAAACGTTAAAAACATGCAGATGTTGGAACTCTAAACTCAAAACAGAAAATGCTGAAAATACTCAGTACGCCAGGCTGCGTCTGTGGGAAAAGAAAGAGAATTAATGTTTCACGTCAGAGACACTTTGTCAGAGCTGGTAAGGAAGCAACACAAGCTTGTAATGACATAGGAAAAGTGGTGTCAGGTTTGATAAAGTGAAACAGGACGACAAAGGATATAGGCTGTAAACAAGGCTGTCTGACAGGATGAACATTCTTTTAACTTCCGGCAATATCTAACACTCTGCTTCCCTCTTTTCTCATTCCCCATTCTGGCCCCATTCTGGCTCCCTTCTGTTCTCCTCACCTGCCAAACATCTCCCTCTGGTGCCCCCTTCCTTCTCTCTCTCCAATGGTTCACGCTCCACTCCAATCAGACTCGTTCTTGTTTAGCCTTTTACCTTTTCCACCTATCAGATCCCAGCTTCTCCCTTCATTTCCACCTTATACCTCAGCTGGCTTCACCTATCACCAGCCAGATTGTACTGCTTCCCCTCACACCATCTTCTTATCCTGTTCCATACCCGTTGGCCCAAAACTTTAGACTGCTTATTCTCCTCCATAAATGCTGCCTGACCAACTGAGTTCCTCCAGCATTTGTCAGTGTTATCTGGTCAATGAGTGAATGAGAGCAGACAGAGAGTGAAAACATATAGAGGCCAAACTGCCATGATAAATATGTACACTTCGAACATGCGTTTCGGCTTAAGTGAACCCGAACAACATTTGATTACAATTATTACTGAATGATTTGCATGCATAATATGATTTTTTAAAACTTTTATCCCACAATCTGAAAGCTGCAGTTCAAAATAGTTGACTTTCTTGCATGGATAGAATGTTACATTATATTTGGCTCCAGGAATCAATCAATGCCATAAGAGTGTAACAATCTCCATGGGATTGTCAGCGGAAGATGAAGATCAATTATTCTGGATGATGTATAGATCAACTACATTCTTCTACTTCTTCTGTCTTCAATCTAGTTCCTGTGCTAATAGTTTTTTCTGGAAATAATAAAGGATGCCATTGTTAATGACAAACAAGAAACGTATGTTGTGCAGACGCTATCTGTACAAGCAGAGAATGACGTAGCAGGAAGAGCTGGACGTATATTGTGCTAATTACAGATTTCTTAGAGCCGTGGTTCTGTGGAAAATAGTTTAGAATTGTGCTGTGATATGATGCCAAACATATAAAAGGTGATTTTACCACTTAAGCAAGCTGGCTTTAACAGGTATTTTTTTCCCCTGTAAAATGTGGTAGAGTTCCAGTCAGTCTTTTATTCAACATTTCTCCAATTTACTGAACCGGCCACATGTCGCCAGGATAAACTCCCCTGTTACCCCTCCCCCACTAGCCGCATCCGAGAAACAGCATCTTTGCGGTACTTCACCCTAAGATGCCACCAGGATGTTTCGGCCATGTAGAATGGAGCAGCTTTGCATGATTTCAACATCAAAGCAGGCATGTTTCTCTGGCAAGGTTCATTGGATCACAGTTTTGGAAGGGAGACCTTTGGCTACTCCATCTTGCCTAACTCAGCAGTTCAAAGGTTTATTTTATTGTCAAAGTAAGGATAAACAATACAGCTTTGATATTTGTCTTCTCCAGACAGCTAATACAGAAAAACCATGGGTGCTGATGTAAGAAAAGACATCAAGTGTCCCCCCCCCCACCCAGTACGAAAAACGAAAGAAAGAAAACTCACAGATCCCAAAATCCCCCCTTGCTCACAGCAAAAAAACACAGCCATAATAGCAATCAACAAACCCCTGCACATAACAATCCCTCACCCCATCACTCGCAAAAATGTACAATAACAGTAGCAGTAAACCCCCAATCCCCCTCTTACACAGAAAATTAACAGATCACCCACCTGCCAAACATTCAAATAAAGAAAACACCAAAAAACTGGAGGAAAGCAATATAAAATACAGTCCAATAATGACATCAATCTCAGAATATGGGATTTAAAAACACAGACACGAGGAAATCTGCAAATGCTGGAAATTCAAGCAACACTCACAAAAAATGCTGGTGAACGCAGCAGGCCAGGCAGCATCTATAGGAAGAGGAACAGTCGACATTTTGGGCCGAGACCCTGCGTAGGTCCTGGCCCGAAACATCAACTGTACACCTTCCTATAGATGCTGCCTGGCCTGTTGTGTTCACCAGCAATTATTGTGTGTGTTGTCAGAATACGGGAAACGCCTTTTCGTCTGCATACAAGGAGAACAGCCGCACGGACTCAGTCCTTCTATAAGGAGTGACCACTGACCCAATACTGACTGCGCCAAACCGGCTTCTGACCGCCTCCGTTGGAAGCCATCACTGGCCTACTCTGCATGCATCTCGATGCTTTGATCTTCCTTGCCGCTTTGAGATGGCGCCGTTCATGACCCCGCGCCTCGACTCTGGTCTTAACCACGGGTCAGCTTGTGTCCTCGGACCTTTGCGGCCCCCTCCATCTCTGATCTCCATGGGGGAGCCCTCCGGACACAGCACAGTGCTGGATCATTCCATTGAGATTCAAGCTTACGCCACAGTCTCCAACACAAACAAGACAAAAAATAACACACAGAAGGTATAGAAAAAGTGAAATATTTGGAAAGGTTTGCTATCTGAAAGATGTCTTCTGAGGAATCATTATTCACTGGCGCCACCTTGACTGGAAATTCCCAAGCAGGACATTTTATTTTAAGTTGTTCACTTATAAGATTTTCATGTCCTTGCTGAAACCAGCATCTATTTCCCCATCCCTAATCATTCTTTGGAATGTATTGCCAAACTGTCTTCTTGAACCGTTTCAAGGTTCTCCCATTGCCTGTATGATAGGAGGCTGTATATTCTGTGGAGCTGAAGGAACAGTGATATGTTTTCAACTCAGGAAAAAATGTGACTAGGAGAGGAACTTCCAGATAATGACGTTTCTCTGTACCTTCATCTTTCAGATGGTGGGAGTTATATAGAGTCATAGAAAAGTGGAACACAGAAACAGGCCCTTCAGCCCATCTAGACCATGCCAAAACCATTTAGACTGCCTACTCCTATTGACCTCTACTATCCATGTACCTATCCAAACTTTGCTAAACTGTTGAAATCTAGCTCACATGCATCACTTATGCTGGCAGCTCACTCTACAGTCTCACGACCCTCTGAGTAAAGAACTTTCCCCTCATGTTTCCCTTAAACTTCTCACCATTCACCCTTAAATTATGACCTCTGGTTGTAGTCCCACCCAACCTCGCGAAAAAAAGCCTGCTTGCATTTACCATATCTATACCCCTCATAATTTTGTATACCTCTATCAAATCTCCTCTCAATCTTCTACGTTCTAAAGAATAAAGTCTTAACCTATTCAATCTTTCCTTAAAATTCAGGTCGTCCAGACCCGACAACATCCTTGTAAATTTTCCTTGCACTCTTTCAACCTTGTTTATATTTTTCCCGTAGACTGACCAAAACTGTACACAATAATCCAAATTAGGCCTCACCAACATCTAATACAAGTTCAACATAACATCCCATCTCTTGTACTCAATACATTGATTTATGAAGGCCAATATTCCAAAAGCTTTCTTTGCGACCCTATTTACCCATGACTCCATTTTCAATGAATTATGTACATACCTGTATTCCCAGATCCCCTTGTTCTACTGCACTCCTCAGTGCCCTACTGCTCACTGTGTACGACCTACCCTGGTTGGTCGTACTGAAGTGCAAAACCTTGCACTTATCTGTATTAAGTTCCATCTGCCATTTTTCAGCCCATTTTTCCAGTTGATGCAGATCTCTCTGCAAGTCATGATAGCCTTCCTCACTGTCCACTACACCCCCAGTCTTGGTCTTCTAGAGGACCAATTTTGTCCCTAGCAATCCTTTTGCTCTTAACATGTCTGTAAAATCTCTTCGGAGTCTCCTTCACCTTGTCTTCTTGAGCAACTTCATGCTTTCTTTTAGCTTTCCTGATTTTTTTCTTAAGTGTTCTCTTGTATTTTTTATACTCTATAAGCACCTCATTTGTTCCTAGTTGCCTATACCTGCTATGCACCTCTTAACCATGCCTCCATATCTCTTGAAAATCAAGATTCCCTGCACTAGTTATCTTTACCTTTTATTCTGACAGGCATATGCAAGTTTTGTACTCTCAATACTTCACTCTCTCCACATCTGATCCCTCTATGAGGATTGGTATGTGTTCCTTCGTCTTACTGTTCCTGAAGTCCACAATCAACCCTTTCGTCTTACTGACGTTGAGTGCCAGGTTGTTGCTGCGACACCACTCCACTAGTTGACATATCTCACTCCTGTACACCCTCAGCAAATTTATAGATGTTATTTGAGCTATGCCTAGCCACACAGTCATGTGCAGTGGGCTAAGCACACACCCCTGAGGTATGCCAGTGTTGATCGTCAGCGAGGAGGATATGCTATCACCAATCCACACAGATTGTGGTCTTCCAGTTAGGAAGTCAAGGATCCAATTGCAGAGGGAGGTACAGGGGTTCAGGTTCTGTAACTTCTCAATCAGGATTGTGGGATATGAGCAAATATAAATCTTTAAATCAATTCAACTAGTTACAGTATTAGTAACACTAGTTTCTAACTTGAGAATTTTTTTCATATTACTGAGATGATTTCCACATTGCATCATTGCAGGAATATTTCAATTAGAATATTGACATGTTCTGGAGAACACATCTTGAACAATACAGATGGGATGCTGTTGGCATTAGTAACTGGAGGTTCTGGCAATCTGACTTGGAATTCCTGTTTAAGTCATTTATTCCAAATCATTTATTTATGTAACTGTCATCTCACAGGTTTTCTTCTTCTGGAAAGAGAATTCTTGCCAGCCGTTTAGAGTTTACATCAATTTATCGTCAACTGCAGCAAATGCCTCTAATTAAAAATAGTCCTTCATTGAGTTGTACAGCACAGACAAAGGCTCTTCAGCCGTACTGGGTGTTACTGATTACTGAAGATAAAGATGCATGGGATCGCGGTGAATTGGCTGTTTGGATTCACAACTGGCTTGTGCAGAGAAGACAGAGGGTAGTGCTTGAAGCAACTTATTCGAGCTGGAGGTCTGTAATTGGTGGTGTTCTGCAGGGATCTGTGCTGGGACCTCTGCTGTTTGTGATGTATATAAATGACATGGATGAAAATGTAGTTAAGTGGGTTACTTAGTTTTTGGATGGTGGAGTTGCAGATAGTGCAGAAGACTGATCAAGAATACAACATGATATAGATCAACACACATAAAAGTTGCTGGTGAACGCAGCAGGCCAGGCAGCATCTCTAGGAAGAGGTACAGTCGATGTTTCAGGACTTCGTCCTGACGAAGGGTCTCGGCTGTACCTCTTCCTAGAGATGCTGCCTGGCCTGCTGCGTTCACCAGCAACTTTTATGTGTGTTGCTTGAAATTCCAGCTTCTGCAGATTTCCTCGTATTTGCGATGATATAGAACAGTTGGGCAGAGAAATGGCAGATGGTTTAACTCAGATAAATGTGAGATGTTGCATCTTGGTAAAAAGTAAGTAAAAGCATCCATTAGTCTTGCGAGACCATGGATCTGTGCCTGGAAAGTCTTCACTCTCCAGGGCGCAGGCCTGGGCAAGGTTGTATGGAAGACCAGAAGTTGCCCATGCTGCAAGTCTCCCCTCTCCACGACACCAATGTTGTCCAAGGGAAGGGCATTAGGACCCATACAGCTGAAATCGTCGCAGAGCAATCTGTGATTAAGTGTCCTTGCTCAAGGACACAACACATTCCCACAGCTGGGGCTTGAACTCACGACCTTCAGGTCGCTAGTCCACTGCCTTAACCACTTGGCCATGTGCCCACTTGGTAGAGCAAATGCAAAGAAACAGTACACTGTTAAGGGCAAGTTCTTTAACAGTGTTACTGAGCAGAGAGATATGGGATCCATGTTCATAGCTCCTTGAAAGTGGCTACACAGATCAATAAGGTGGTTAAGGCGCTCATGGAATGCTTGTTTTTATCAGTCAAAGCATTGAGTTTGAAAGTCAAGAGGTTATGTTGCAACTTTATAAAATAATATTTAGGCCATATCCAGAGTATTGCATACAGTTTTAATCGCCCCACTATAGGAAGGATGTTGAGGCTTTGGAGAGGGGGCAGAAGGGATTTATCAGGATGCTGCCTGGTTTAGAGGGCATGTACTATCATGAGAGGCTGGATAAACGGGTTGTTTTCTCCGGAACACTGGAGGCTGAGGGAAGATCCGATAGAGATTTGCAAGATTAAGAGAGACATAGACAGAGGAAACAGGGAGTATCTGTTTCCCAGGGTTGAAATGTCTAATACCGGAGGACATGCATTGAAGGTGAGAGGGGGTAGGTTCAAGGGGGATGTGAGGGTTAAGATTTCCCTCAGGGAGTGCTGGATGCCCAGAATGTGCTGCCTGGTATGGTGGTAGAGGTAAATATATTGGAGGCTTCTAAGAGAAATTTGGATGGGTACACGGATGTAAGGAAGATGGAAGGATATGGACATGGTGTTTGGGTGTTCTTGATTTAGGTTTTAGCTGCTTCAGCACAACATAGGCCAGCCGGTGGCGCAATGGCATCAGTGCCGGACTCCGGAGCGAAGGCTCCCGAGTTCGAATCCAAGTCGGGCCATCCGCTGAGCACGCTTTCCATCCGTGCCGGGTTGAGTGTCGAACTAGCCACTCGGCCTTGTTAAAAAGAAAAGGGTCGAGTCAGGAACGTTCATATTGTGACCAGGTTAATCTGAAAAGAGACCAATCTGACTGTCTGACTGTCTGGTGCCACACGCTAAAAAAAAGCACAACATAGTGGGATGAATGGTCTGTTCCTGTATGGTATGTTCTACTGCCCCTTAAGTATTCAAGTAGTAAAATTTCTATCTTTGTAAGTTTAAAGCAAATGTACAGAAAGAGGGTGTTAAATTAGTAAACTGTGGTTTTGTAAACACAGTGTTCAGCCTGGTCAGTTGTCACTCTCTGTGCACTGCTGGTGGAGAAGTTTGGCCCACATTCCTTAGGTAGGCTCAAAATAAACAGTAGGCTTCCTGTAGATGAGTGCTATATGTCTAAAATGTAGTAAACTCATTTCCTCATAACCCTTCAATAGAATGTTGGCTGTTACCTCAAATTATTCCCAGCAAGTAATTCTCCTTCCTCCAGCAACTAATTGGTTGCACTGTGCAGCACATTGTGGTACTCAATTAGTAACCTGCAAAACATGATGCAGTAACTTTAAGGAACCAAGGTAAACATAACTATATATTTGGCAGGCACATCACTGAGGAGTCTGCAGATCGAGGAATACCTGCTGTTAAGGATGACCTCGTCAGCCTAATTTTACCTTGCATGACAAAGCTATTAACACATTCTGAGGATTTTGTTGGGTGTATAAGGGTTATTAATGAAGATTAATGGCACCGACTCCAACACAAAAAGAGTAAAAGGTGACCTCAGTTCAATGGAGCTTGAAAAAAAGAGAAAGCTGTATTTCTTTATGACCTTGCACATTGCTTGCATTAAAATCGGTAATCATACCTTCTGCTCTGCACTTTGAGTGAAGTTAGCAGTGCTGTGTGATGCAAAACTTAAATGTATTCCTCAAAGCATTGTTCTGTTAACAATACATACAAAGTACGCCACTTTCTGGCTCCACAGACACATGTCATCAAACTTAGCTTTAACTATTGACTTGGCAATATCCCACTAAGTGAGAAGAAGGAAGCATCTCTTGGTTTTTGGCTGGGAATCTAGGAGAATTTCCTTTTCTTCCATTTGCACTCCCATGGGAATGTGACATCTCTGAGAATGCAAAATGCAGACAGCAGATTTTAAAAAGAAGCGGAACTGTTTTTTTTAAATAAATTTAAATGAAGCCAGAATATTATTTGCATTCAACTTTATCTAGGTATGGAATCATAATCCAGTTTTTGATGTGTTACAGAAGTTATATCCTTGGGGCTTATTTAAAAGCAGGATTACCTGTCATAGATTTAGTGATGGAAAGAAACACACAATAAAAGGAAATAAATAAAGATTTATAGATATATGAGTAGCATAAATGTAACACGGTGTGAAACTTGCTTTCTTTAAATAAATCCTACAATGAAAGGTCAGTTTTTATTGATGTTGGTTTGACTTTCAATGAATCATATTTAGGGCAGCACAGAGGTGTAGTGGTTAGCACAATGCTTTACTGTACCAGCGACCTGGGTTCAATTCCCACCACTGCCTGTAAGGAGTTTGTACATTCTTCCCCTGACCATGTGGATTTCCTCTGGGTGCTCCACTTTCCTCCCACATTCCAACAACCTACCAATTGGTAGGTTACTTTGTCATTGTAAATTGTCCCGTGATTAGGCTAGGATTAAATTAGGGGATTGATGGGCGGAGCAGCTCAAGGGGCTGTAAATGTCTACTCTGTGCTGTATCTCAATAATTAATTAAATATCAACAATTGAACATTTCAGCCTTAAAATTATTGATAGGTGCCATTAATCAATTAAAAAGGGAACATGTTGAAGGTATTCAAATGTGCAAAGGGAATTGTTACCATCTCAGGTTACATAATTAAATAAAATGGCCAGAAACCAGCAATCACGCTACAACTGTGGTCATTATCTCCACTAAATACAGATCCTTTATCCCCAGAGGGATATCAGGGACCCACCTCTCAGCGAACTTCATGAGCTACCGAACTAACGGAAATAAATTTGGTCATGGAAATATTGGGAACTAATTCAGCAGCAGAGACTTCTGAGTGCTAATTAAACAAGCACCAGCAGGAAAGGAGCTGGCACAATTCAGGAGTACTTCACACGATGGAATAGAACAAAAGCGAGAAGGAAACTTATAATAATAGTGATTGGTGGCAAAGCACAACAAATAAGTTTTAAGAAGTTCAAAGTTCAAAGTAGATTTATATCATTGTACATACATGTCACCATATATTATCCTGAGATTCATTTCCTTGTGGGTATTTACAGTAAATACAAAGAAACACAATAGAATCAATGAAATACTGCAAGACTGACAAGCAGCCAATGCGCAAAAGACAACACACTTTGCAAATACAAAGAGAAAAACAAAATAATAATAATAAATAAATAATAAATATTGAGAACATGAGCTGTAGAGTCCTTGAAAGTGAGTCCATAGGTTCTGAAATTAGTTCGGTGTTGAGGAGAGTGAATTTATCGATTCTGATTCGGGAGCTTGATGGCTGAGGAATAATAATTGTTCCTGAACCTGGTGGTGTGGGGCCTAAGGCTTCTGTACCTCCCTCCCAATGACAGCGGCAAGAAGAGAGCATGGCCTAGATGGTGGATAGTGGAGGTCCTCAATGATGCATGCTGTTTTCTTGCAGGTATGCTCAATGGTGGGGAGGGCTTTCCCTGTGATGAAGTGGGCTGTAGTCAGTACTCTCTGTAGGCTTTTCCATTCATGGGCATTGGTGTTTCCATACTTATAAATCTCAATATTGCTTTATAGTACTTTTCATAGGAATGTAAGACAAATTCCAGATGGACACATTCAAGGGCAATACTCAGTTGCCATCTTAAGTGGTTTGTTTGTAATGGAATTGTTGAAGAATTAATATACTTTAAGTGGAAGTGCAGGTACTGAGATAGTTTCCAGCCACGCATTCCTTAAAGGTAATATGGTAACACATTGTTTGGTATAACCCAATTCAACTAATGATGCAGGCTGCTATTCATGGCAAGGGAGGAAGTAATAACATTAAGAAACAAAAGCAGAAATAGTCCATTCAGTCCTATGGGTCTTCTTTGGCTTTCAATATAGTCAGGGCTGATCTTTAATCCCAATGCCGTTTTTCTTCTCCCTGGCCCCTAATTACCTAAACATTCATACAGCCTGAATATATCAAACAACCGAGCCCCCACAACCCTTCGGGACAGAGAATACCATAGATTCAGGAGGGTGGAGAAACTCCTGGTTATGTCAGTCATGAATGGCTGAGTCCTTATTTGGAGACTGTAATTCCTGACTCTAGACAACAAATGACGTGGAAGTATCTACTCCACCTCTATGTTGCCAAAGTTTCGAAGACTTTTGTGTACAATTCAATTTGAATTACTTCTCATGCTTTCAGAGACAAAAGACAAGAGGGTGAAATCCACATAATTCCCCTCATAAAAGGTTGTGTCCTCCGGTCCTAGACTCCCTCACTACAGAAAATCCTCTCCACCTCCACTCTATCTAGGCCTTTCAATATCTGATACATTTCAATGAGACCTCGCTTCATTCTTCTAAACAGGTCCAAGGCCATCAAACGCTCCACAGATGTTAACCCATTCATTCCCAGTCTCACTCTTGTGAACCTCTCTCCAGTGCAGGCCTACCAACCAGTTAAGGCCTCCCAACCAAAAAAAAAAGACCCATTTATTCCTAATCTCCATTTTCTGTCCATTATCCTCATTCTCTGTCAACTTTCTAACCCCAGTACCATGCATTTCAATTTTGCTCAAAAGTGAGTTGGGGACACTGTCAGCAACTTGGGCCTGAAACAGCAGCTTTGCCATAGATTCCCATTCTTATAGAATTATAATTAGACAATTGAGAGGATGAAAGGGCATACTTGAAAGATCAAGTATAGTCCACAGACATGTGTATGTTTATGAAAAGAGCAATGTATTTTAATTCCATGGCTCATGCTGAAAAGAAATTACAAGACATTTATAAATTAATTATCGGGAAAACAGAGAATTTTATGAAAAGTAGACATTTTATTAGTTTTACAAATCATGGTGGCACCATTCTGGGTGCAAAGTTAATTTTGCACACTGTTGTCAAACTGAAGTTCAATTTCAAGTCTAATTGTCATTCAACCATACATGGGTACCCATCAATGCAGCCAAATAAGACAGAATTCCTTCAGGGCCAAGGTGCAAAACACAGTCACACATAGCACATAGAAGATTGCAAACACATACCAAATATCAGTAAAATACAGTCACACAAAAATAAATTGAAGAAGATATTAATATTGTTATCCCATTTTTGGATTGGAGAATGCTCATCGTTCTTCAATAAATTACGTATTATTTGTTGGGTCAAAGTAATAAATAGTATCAATGCACAATCTGAAGCCATAATCCCTCCTTTACATTCAAGCGCACGAAGATGGGAGAAAGTGAACATTGGCCACTGGCCACTTCCTTTGTCAGCTCTACCACCGTTTCTTTGCAAAGGGATGAACGCCAGATGACTATGCAAACCACAGGAGAAGTTATAAAAGCAAACTACAATGTAGGTTTAATGTTCAGCTCATTTCTGTAAGGTGTTTTAGCAATGACTGTAAAGTGAGAATAATGCCAACTCCCGTCACGTTAATTTCAAGAGATATTTAGATGGAATAAGATAACAATCAGTAAAACATTTGATGATTGAATTATACCAAACTTTTCCCTGGGAACAATTTTAGTCAAAACATTTTATGCAGCCAGAAGAATACCCTTTCTACCCCATCTCCCCCATGATGGTTGATTTTTATTTCAGCACTTTCAATAAGATTTGGAGATTCTTCCACCCGTATTGTGCAAATGAGAAAAAAGACAAACACAAACAAACTGAACGATGAACCATACCAAAAAGCAGGTACAAATTCATAGCACCACATGTAACATACTGCTGGCCAAGAAACCAAGGAATGGTGAAGAATGTCACTGCCTCCCAAGTACAGTAGGTGGATGGGCTCTAACGTGTTTGAATGCTCACTGACTGCAGTGAATTTGCATATAGTATTAACTAAATCATGTGGGAGAACACAGAGACATCACTGTGGGTTTATATGATGTAAACACCACATGATCTTGCAGATTGAAGATGATACTTTTATTTATTTCGAGAAGCATCACAGAACAGGTCCTTCCAGCTCAATGAGCTGCACCACCACCTACTTAACACTAGCCTAATCACAGGACAATTTACAATGACCAATTCACCTCCCTCATGGTTGCGCCTCCTTCTACTACCCATTGTGTTTTCCCCTATTCCTTCTTCAACTTTCTTGCCTATCACCTCCCTGCTTCCCATCCCCCACTCCTTTATCTTTACTGGTTTTTCACCTGGAACCTACCAGCCTTCTCCTTCCCACCCTCCCCCCACCTTCTTTATAGGGCCTCTGCCCCTCCCCTCGACAGTCCTGACGAAGGGTTCCGGCCGGAAACATTAACTGATCGTTTCCACGGATGTTGCCCGACCTGCTGAGTTCCTCCAGCGCGTTGTGATTGTTGCTTTCACCCCAGCATCCGCAAAGTATTCTGTGTTCACCGACTGACCGGTAGGCCTTTGGGTTCGTGGGAAGTCACCACAGGACCGGAGAAAAAGAGCTGGAACTTTCTGTGAGGGTTTCAACTAATTTGGCAGAGAGATGGGAAATGGAATGATGGTACTGAGGATGTGTTAGTTGGCTTACAGATGGGGGCAATGTGTAGTGAGACTGCTAGCAAGGAAAGCCTGATGTTAGGGCAAAATTGCAGTCAACAGGATGAGTTGCAATGTAAAAGGTGGACAAAATTGAAAAGGGTGAATACAGGACTTAAGGTGATATATTTGAATGTGCGCTGTATACTGAATAAAGTAGATGAACTTGTAGCACAGTTACAGATTGGCATCTAATATATGATATGTAGGCATCAGTGAATCATGGCTGAAAGAAGATTACAGCTGGGAACTGAACATCCAAGGATACACATTATATTTAAAGAACAGCCAGGTAGGCAGAAGGGGTGGTGTGGCACTGTTGGTAAAAAAAAATGAAATCAACTCATTAGAAAAAGGTGATACAGGGTGGGAAGGTGTTGAATCATTGTGGGTAGAGCTAAGGAACTGCAACAGTAAAAAGACCCTAATGGGAGTTATATACAGACTCCCCAAACAGTGGTAAATAAAGATGTAGCCTACAAATTACCATGGGAGATAGAAAATGCATGTCAAAAGGCAATGTTACAACAGACACGGGGATTTCAATATGCAGGTAGATTGGGAAAATCCGACTGGTACCGGATCAGAAGAGGGGGATTTTCTAAAATGCCTACAAGATGGCTTTGTAGAGAAGCTCATGGTTGAGCCCACTAGGGGTTCAGCTATTCTGGATTGGGTGTTAAGCAATGAACCAGAATTAATTAGAGAGAAGGTAAAAGAACCCTAAGGGACCAATGGTCATGTTATGAAAGAATTTACCCTGCAACTTGAGGAGAGGCTAAAGTCAGATGTATCAGTATTACAGTGGAGTAAAAGAAATTAGAGAGGCATGAGAGAGGAGCTGGTCAAAATCGATTGGAAAAGAATGCTAGCAGAGATGTTGGCAGAGCAACAATGGCAGGAATTTCTGGGAGCAATTCAGAACATGGTAGATATATACATCCCAAAGAGGAAGGAGTATTCTAAAAGCAAGATGACTCAACCATGGCTGACAAGGAAAGCCAAAGCCAACATAAAAGTCAAAGAGAGAGCACATAATACAGCAAAAATTAGTGGAAGTTAGAGGATTAGGAAGCTTTTAAAAGCCAACAGACAGCAACTAAAAAAGTCCCAAAGAATGAAAAGATGGAATACAAAGGTAAGCTAGCCAATAATATTAAAGAAGATATCAAAAGTATCTTCAGATATACAAAGTGTAAAAGGGAGGCGAGAGAAGATATCAGACTGCTGGAAAACAATGCTGGAGAGGTAGTAATGGAGGACAAAGAAAGTGGCAGATGAAGTAAGGAGTATTTTGCATCTGTCTTCACTGTGGAAGACACCAGCAGTATGCCAGAAGTTCAAAGTGTCAGGATGCAGAATTATTTGAAGTTGCCATTACCAGGTAGAAGGTTCTTGGGAAACTTAAAGGTCTAAAGGCAGAAAAGTCACCTGGACCAGGTGCTATACACCCCAGGGTTTGAAACAGGTGGCTGAAGAGATTTGGAGACATTAGTAATGATCTTTCAAGAATCAATTGATTCTGGATCATTTCTGGAGGAACGGAAAATTGCAAATGTCACTCCACTCTTCAAGAAGGTAGAGAGGCAGAAGAAAGGAAGTTATAGGCCAGCTGGGCTGACCTCAGTGGTTGGGAAGATGTTGGGATCAGTTGTTAAGGATGTGGTTTCAGGGTACTTGGAGGCACGTGATAAAATAGGCCATAGTGAGCATGGTTTCATCAAGGGAAAATCTTGCCTGACAAATCTCTTGGAATTTTTTGAAAGAATAACAATGAGGATAGACAAATGAGAATCGGCGGATATTGTATACTTGGATTTTCAGAAGGCCTCTGACAAGGTGCCACACATAGTCATAGTCATACTTTATTGATCCCAGGGGAAATTAGTTTTTGTTACAGTTGCACCATAAATAATTAAATGGTAATAAAACCATAAATAGTTAACTAGTAATATGTAAATTATGCCAGGAAATAAGTCCAGGACCAGCCTATTGGCTCAGGGTGTCTGACCCTCCAAAGGAGGAGTTGTAAAGTTTGATGGCCACAGGCAGGAATGACTTCCTATGACGCTCAGTGTTGCATCTCGGTGGAATGAGTCTCTGGCTGAATGTACTCCTGTGCCCACCCAGTACATTATGTAGTGGATGGGAGACATTGTCCAAGATGGCATACAACTTGGACACATGAGGCTGCTTGACAAGCTAAGAGCCTATATTATTACAGGAAAGATACTAGCATGGTGAGCATTAGCTGATTACATCTATGAAACCAATTAACCTACTAATCTGTCTTTCAAATGTGGGAGGAAACTGGAGCACACTGAGGATACCTGCACAGTCATGGGAAGAAGATACAAACTCCTTACCAACAGTGGCAGGAATTGAATACAGATCTAATAGTTGGTGCTCTAAAGCATTATGCTAAGCACTACACTACCATAAAGTAAAGGCATCCGTTAGTCTTGCAAGACCATGGATCTGCGCCTGGAAAGTCTTCACTCTCCAGGGCGCAGGCCTGGGCAAGGCTGTATGGAAGACCAGCAGTTGCCCATGCTGCAAATCTCCCCTCTCCATGACACTGATGTTGTCCAAGGGAAGGGCATTAGGACCCATACAGCTTGGCACCAGTGTCGTCGCAGAGTACTGTGTGATTAAGTGCCTTGCTCAAGGACACAACACGCTGCCTCGGCTGGGGCTTGAACTCACGACCTTCAGATCGCTAGTCGAATGCCTTAACCACTTGGCCACGTGCCCACTACCATACTGCCCACAAAATTCCATCCCTCACCCACACACAAGGGGCAATTTATCTTGGCCAATTAACCTGCGTGTCCTTGGGATGCAGGAGAAAACCAGAGCACTATATAGAAATGCATGTGGTCACAGAGAGAACATGAGAATTCCACACACATACATAGTGCCAGAGGTGAGGACCAGAGACTGTGCCACTGGGGCGGGAGGAGAAGATGGCAGCGCGCCGCATGTGTGCAGCTCTCCGGTGAAAATGATATCATATCTGTTAAATAGGGGCCGTGGACAATTCTGATTTGATGGAGAATGGACGTGAAAGCACAGAGGAACATCTGGAGAAATTTCTGAAACGCCCGTTCGTTGCTGTCGTTACTGCGTGGTCGTGAATCTTTCGGAGAGTAGGCCTCAAAATCCCTGGCCTTGCCTGCTTTTGGTGACCGAGAAGGAGGTCGAATCGTTCGGACAGAGATGGCGCTCAGTACTCGGTGTCGGAGAGCTGATCAGAGCTTGAAGTTTTCGGATGACTCAGAGTTGGATTGTGGTCGGCATGGCAGGGAGAGTTTTTCTTCCCTCTCCCATCTGCGTGAGATGTGGGTCATTTGAGAAACTTTGAACTTTACTGCGCTCACGGACTTCTTCATCAAGTTATGGTATTGTTACACTGTTTGTAACTATATGTTATAATTATGTGGTTTTGTCAGTTTTTTCAGTCTTGGTTTGTCCTGTGTTTTGTGATATCACACCGGAGGAAATAATGTATCATTTCTTAATGCATGCATTACTAAATGACAATAAAAGTGGACTGCGTGTCTTCATAATCATAACTGAACCCAGTGGAACTAATCTTCAAACAGAGTACAACATGGAGCAGATTCGTACTGCACAGTTAGCGCTTCCCATCAAATAAATTACTTGGACCATGACACCATCTAAGGATTAATGGTTTCTAAATTTCTAATCTGAATGTGAGGAGAGGTGGTTGGGTTAGGGCTGGGGCTTTCTCTGGGAAGTAGATCCAAAAGAACGCAGGCTGATTTTAGCTGTGAAATATGGAACCTCGCATGTTAAAGGGATGAGAGTCACAGATGGGGGCAGTTTTGGTCAATTTGTCAATGTAATATACCCAACAGCTGCCTGAGGAATTACACAGGAGCTTCCACTGTATTCACATTGTGAGGATGCAAGCGGGTTGTCAGCTTCCCATCCAAGCATCAAATTATTGCTTCCTTGACTGATAGTCAGGAGGTTTCCATTATGGGAACTGTTACAACAGATTTCCTCACAGAGGGCATGTTAAAATTCTAGCTCACCATTTACACTGCATCGCGAACTTTCCCAGAGCGGAAAAGCACACATAAATCACATTTCCCAGTCTCTGGACATTAACAATGCAAAAACTGTACCTGTAACATTAGCTGTTCCTCTTTCCACAGAAGCTTCTTGACCTGCTGAGTGTCTCCAGAATTTTCTGTTTTTATTTTGGTCTTCCAGCATTTACATAAGTTGTGATTATCCTGAGCACCCGCAGCAGATTTGAAAGCCTGATTTAAATTTGGGTGGCAAGGTGGCTAGCATAATACTACTACAGTGCCAGTGACAGTGAACTGCATTCAATTCCACTGCTGTCTATACAACATGTGTACAGTCTCCTCATGAAAGGCAGCGTACATTATCAAGGACCTCCAGCACCCAGGGCATGCCCTTTTCTCACTGCTACCATCAGGTAGGAGGTACAGAAGCCTGAAGGCACACACTCAGTGATTCAGGAACAGCTTCTTCCCCTCTGCCATCCTATTCCAAAATGGACATTGAACCCATGAACACTACCTCACTTTTTTTTAATATACAGTATTTCCGTTTTTTGCATGTTTTTAAAAATCTATTCGATATACTTATACTGTAATTGATTTGTTTATTTATTATTTTTAAAATATTAGTTATTAGTATTATTGTTTATTTTTTTTTCCCTCTGCTATATTACGTATCGCATTGAACTGCTGTTGCTAAGTTAACAAATTTCCCGTCACATGCCGGTGATAACAAACCTCGTTCTGATTCATGACTGTGTGGGTTTCCTGAATTTGTTCTGTTCTCCTCCCACATTCTAAAGACCTTTGGGTTGATTGGTCACATGGGTGTGATTGGGTGGCAAGGGCTCATGGGTCAGGTGGGCCTGTTACGGTGCTGTATCTCAAAGTAAAAATAAAAATAAATGTAAGTGCTGTTGAATAAGGTGTCAGAGGTGTGGGAAAACCCAGTGATGAACTTAAGGTTGGCGCTCCCCTTATTGGGTAAGAGGAGCGAAAATGTGGCTCAATTATGTCCGATACCAGTACCTCATGAAAGGCCACACCTTTCGACTATCTTTTTCATGTCCCTGTTATTGGTGCTTTCAGGACGACCTAACCAGAATATCAGACTCTCACCAGAGTTAGCAACAGCAGGAGAAGGCTTCTTGTTGGACTAACATCTCTAGGGGTGCTCCGTTTAGGGAAAAGTAAGAGATGAACAGAAGGAGTCCTTGGGGATTTTTTTTTACTTTTTACTTACTTTTATACTTTACTGTCGCCAAACAATTGATACTAGAGCATACAATCATCACAGCGATATTTGATTCTGCGCTTCACACTCCCTGGAGTACAAACCAATAGTAAATATTAAGAATTTAAATTATAAATCATAAATAGAAAATAGAAAAGGGAAAGTAAGGTAGTGCAAAAAAACCCAGAGGCAGGTACGGATATTTGGAGGGTACGGCCCAGATCCGGGTCAGGATCCGTTCAGCAGTCTCATCACAGTTGGAAAGAAGCTGTTCCCAAATCTGGCCATACGAGTCTTCAAGCTCCTGAGCCTTCTCCCGGAGGGAAGAGGGACGAAAAGTGTGTTGGCTGGGTGGGTCGTGTCTTTGATTATCCTGACAGTACTGCTCCGACAGCGTGCGGTGTAAAGTGAGTCCAAGGACGGAAGATCAGTTTGTGTGATGTGCTGGGCTGTGTTCACGATCTGTGTTCAGGCTTCATGTACATCCAGGGCTTAAAATAATTAACGTCTGTGGACTACGCAGGAAAGTTCAAGCTTATTGCTGTTCAAGCATACACACGTATACGGCTAAACGAAACAGTGTTCCTACGGGGACAAGGCGCAAGACACAGTACATATAATCACATGCTGTACATATGGTCATGAGCCAGCACATACAGTCTCAAAATCATATTAACAGCAGTCCCTGAGTGACGTGGCCTACAGATTACAGTCCTGCTGATGGGTCTTGGCCTGAAACATCGACTGTTCTCTTTCCCATAGACGCTGCCTGGCCTGCTGAGTTCCTCCAGCATTTTGTGTCTATAGCCTGAACATTGAAAGTTGGCATAGAGTGTGAGGTGCATGTTTATGTGAGACAGTACAATGTTACTGACACTATCATAACAAAACAGGCGGTCGTGTAAGTATGTGAAGCACAGCAATAAGAGATAAAAAGTGACCGAGGCAGGATGAGAGTGTGTCTGTGAGCTGGGGAGTTGGGGGAGGGTGGCAGGGCATTCACGGAGTGTACACGATTGTTCGGTGGCAGCAGGATATTAAAAAGTTTAACAGCCTGGGGGAAGAAGCTGTTACCCAGCCTGGTAGTTCTGGCTCTTGTGCTGTGGTATCTTTTACCTCAGGAGATCAATACTATCCCCTTACCACCTTCCATCACTTGTGACTTAAAATGACTATCCCATGGACTCCTGCCACCAGTTTCCGGGCTATGCCCGAACACAGATGATAGTAAAGAAGATTATATAGTATTATGTTAAAGATAGCAGGCTGGCTCAGCGGGCAGACTAAATGGCAGATGAAATTTAATGCAGCAGAGTGCGAAGTGATGCATTTTGGCAGGAAGATTAAGGAGAGGCAATAAGTGGCAGGATTGTGAAGTACGTGCAGAACTTCAGGCGAAACGCACATATATCCTTGAAAGTGGCAGGGAAGATAGAGAGTGGTTAGCAGAGCATATGTGATCCTGCAATTCAATAGATCATGGAGCACAGATAGAGGAAGGTGAGGTCGAATTCACATAAAATACTGCTGAGACCACAGCTGGAAAACTGCATCCAATTCCAGCCTTTTAACATTGGAAAGAATGCAAAAGGTCCCAGAGATAGGATTTAATAGAATGGTTCCAGAGACTGGGGATTTCAGCTGTAAGGTCAGACTAGAGAAGCCAGCGTTGAAAAGAAATTTGATAAATGTGTACAAGATCATGAGTGTTTTAAATATGATAAATATAGGGAAATGCTTTTCCCATTAGAGCATACAGATTTAAAATTTGAGTGGAAGATACAAGGGGGGATGTGGAGATATATTTTAAATAGGAGAAGTAGTACAATTAGAAGTGGGGGAAAACAGAATCAATTGAAAGGGAATTGAACAGACAGGGAAGAGAGAACAGTTTGCAGAGCAATAGGGAAAGACTAATGTGATTGCCCTACTGGACTTAATGGTCTATTCTTGTGCTGCAACTATTCTGTGATTTAGATATTCCGCCATGCAGGTAGGTCCTGTGAATTGCTGGAGCCCATCGTTTCACTTTACTGGTCAGGAAGAAACACCAACATGCAATTAAGTTGGAAACACATGAGGCTGCAAATGCCAGCAGCTGGAGCAACAATCAACCTGCTGGATGAACTGAATGGGTTAAACGGCATCTGTGGGAGGGGAGAGGAAAGATTACCGTCTTAGGTTGAGACCCTGTATCCTCTGTAAAATGATTATCTTCACTCTCAATCTCCTCCTAAAATTCAACAATTCCTTTCCCCCAGTAGATGCTTCTCGGCTGGCTGGGTTTCTCTAGCAGATAATTCAGGCCAACATGCGATTATTCCCTGATCTCCAAAGGAGACAGAAATACAAATCACCAAGTGACACTGCAGGAAGTGGACGTCCTGTCAGATCACCAGCAGGTGGTAAGAGTGGGCTCCCTCACCTCTGGTTCTCTGACCCTCAACACAGGTGCCCCTCAGGGCTGTGGCCTAAGCCCCCTCCTTTACTATCTGTATACCCATGACTGTGTCGCCACCCACAGCCCCAATCTGCTAATTAAATTTGCTGATGACACTACACTGATCGGCCAAATCTCAAATAATAATGAGGCAGTCTACAGAGAGGAAGTCATCACCCTGACACAGTGGTGTCAAGAAAACAACTTCTCCCTCAACGTTGCAAAAACAAAGGAGCTGGTT
Source organism: Mobula hypostoma (assembly GCF_963921235.1). Lineage (NCBI taxonomy): Eukaryota > Metazoa > Chordata > Chondrichthyes > Myliobatiformes > Myliobatidae > Mobula > Mobula hypostoma. The sequence continues at coordinate 10,794,706 of NC_086123.1, read as the reverse complement.
GTGGACTACAGGAGGAATGGAGATAGCTAACCCCTATAGATATCAATGGATCTGGCTTTAAGTTCCTCGGCATAAACATCACTGAGGATCTCATGTGGTCTGTACATACCGGCTGTGTGGTGGAAAAGGCACAACAGCACCTCTTTCACCTCAGGCAGTTGAATAAGTTTGGTATGGCCCCCAAATTCTAAGAACTTTCTCTATGGGCATGATTGACAGCATCCTGGCTGGCTGCATCACTGCCTGGTAATGGGAACAGTACTTCCCTCAATCACAGGGCTCTGCAGAGAGTGCTGCGGACAGACCAGCACATCTGTAGATGTGAATTTCCCACTATTAAGGACATTTATAAAGACAGTTGTGTAAAAAAGGGCCCAAAGGGTCACTGGAGGCACAAGTCAGCCCAACCACAAACTGTTCCAGCTGCTGCCATCCAGGAAACGGTACCACAGCACAAAAGCCAGGACCAACAGGCTCCGGAACAGATTCTTCCACCGGGCCATCAGACTGATTAATTCATGCTGATACAATTGTGTTTCTATGTTATATTGACTGTCCTGTTGCACATAATATTTATTATAAACTACTATAATTGCACATTGCACATTTGAATGGTGACCTAATGTAAAGATTTTTACTCTTCATGTATATGAAGGATGTAAGTAATAAAGTCAATTCAATTTTCCTTGCTTATCATTTACAACAAAATGCTAGTGAGGAGGCAACTTGTAGCTGATAAACCTGGCTGCTGGACCTGATAATTAGCTAAGAGAACCAGACACAGCAGTTTTCACACCACTTCTGTTCAAATGTAAGAATTTGGTTGAAAGGCTGTGTGAAAGAGTCAAAACTAATATTTGGGGTTGTTGAGGAGAGGGTGATTGATGGTATTGTTGATTGAAAGAGATTATCTGTCACTACAATATATAAAAAAACAGAGGCTTTTGCTGTTCCATCAGCTATTGTACATCACCATCCAAAGCCAAAATGGTAGACACTCATCTACTGCTACCTCTCTCTCTACATCTAATTTTGTCAGACTACATTTCTGAGAAACACTTCCAAAACTTAAAGCATTGCAATTTATTGTAAGTGAATGGAAGTGTACAAAGGATGCAGGAATATTTAGGTAACACACACACAGTGCTGGAGGAACTCAGCAGGCCAGGCAGCACCTATGGAAAAGAGTAGAGTGAACGTTTCAGGCCGAGACTCTTAATCAGGACTGGAAAAAAAGATGAGGGGTCAGAGTAAAAAAGTGGGGGGAGGGGAGGAATAATCACAAGTTGGTAAGAGAAACCAGGAAGGGTGGAAAGGGCGAAGTAAAGAGCTGGGAAGTTGATCGGTAAAAGAGATACAGGGATGGAGAAGGGGGATTCTGACAGGAGAGGACAGAAGCCCGTGGAAGAAAGAAAAAGGAGAGGACCACCAGATGGAGGTGATCAGCCGATAAGGAGATAAGGTAAGAGAGGGAAATGGGAACAGGGAATGGTGGGAGGGGGGCATTACTGGAAGTTTGTGAAATTGATATTTATGCTATCAGGTTGGAGGCTACCCAGATAGAATATGAGGTGATTCTCCTCCAACATGAGTGTGGCCTCATCGCGACAGTACAGGAGGCCATGGACTGAAAATATTTAGGTATACACAAAGCCATTCTTTACTTATGAGTTTGAGATAAAGAAAATGACCATGGATTATGGATATTTATTACTTTGAAATAAGAATGATACTAAGCAAAGCTGAATTTTCCAATGAAAATTCTTTTTAATAATACTGATGAATAATGTATGAGCGTGTACAGCTCATTAAAATGTGTTATATAGACATTTGCTAGAAAGATCAAAAGTTTACTGCAGTGATACACTCTCAGTGTCAACTTTATTAGGTACACCCATACACCTGGTCGTCAATTCAAATATTGACTTGGCCAATCACAAGGCAGCAACTCAATGCATAAAGATATGGAGACACGGTCAGGAGCTTCAGTTGTTATTCAGATCAAACATCGGAATGTGATTTAAATGACCTCAGCTGTGGAATGATTATTGGAGCCAGACAGGGTGGTTTGAGTATCTCAGAAATTGCTGATCGCCTGGGATTTTCATGCACAGCAGTTTCTAAAGTTTATAGAGAATGGTGCGAAAAACCAAAAAGCATCCAGAGAGTGGGAGCAATGTGGGTGAAAATGCCTTGCTAACGAGCGATGTCAGAGATAAATAGCCAGACTGGGTTAAGCTGACAGGAAGGTGACAGTATGGAGGAGATTGGAAAAAGGCCACAGAAAGTCGTAAACTCAGCCAGCTGCACCATGGGCAGCATCGAGGACGCCTTCAAAGGCGATGCCTCAACGAGCCAGCATCTATCGGTAAGGACCCCCATCACTCAGGACGTGTCTTCTTCTCATTGCTCCCATCAAAGCGGTCAAAAGCCTGAAGATATGCTCTCCACATTTCAGCAACATTTCCCTCGGCCAGCAGACTTCTGAACGGACAATGAACCCATGAATACTATCTCAATATTATTTTTTGCTTTCTTTTTACACTACTGACAAGTTATTTTTATATATACTCCTTGTAATCTATAGTTTTCTTTTTTATTATTATGTGCTGCAAAACAAGAAGTTTCATGATATGTGCCAGTGATTCTGACCGTGAAATGGACGGGCTACAGCAGTGGAAGACCATGAGCGTACACTCAGTGGCCACTTCATTAAGTACCTCCTGCACCTAATGATACATAGTCACTGAGTGTATATTTTCCTTATATCTCATAGCTGACTGTGTGGTAAACCATATATACATAGGTCCTGATATGCCTGGACACGCCCCTCTGCTGACTGCTCCTGTGGTTCCTCCCACAGACCCTGAATAAAGGCGATTGTGTCACTGCTCCTCTCTCAGTCCAGGATGTTGGTCCATTTACTGCTCAGTATTGACTCTACTTCCAGTCTTTTGGAGTAATTGATAGTGCATCAGACTGTTACCTGTATCACAGAGTGCATCATGCAAAAGTTATCTTTCCATTGTAGAAACCGTGTCCTACCAGTGAACATGGTCCTCTGTATTTGGTCTGGAACTCACCTGAAAACCTATTGGATAGCAACTACTCACACTGGGAAAAGTGCCAAGACATGGCACTAGAAAATTTCAAAATATTGAGCTACAGTGGAAAATGACTTCCTAACCATCTATTCTGCTCATTGTAGCTTTACAAGTCAGGTCTTCTGATGAAGAAATAATCAGCTCTATGCTTTGCTTCCTATCACATCTGTGGAAATCTCTTGAGTCATCTTTTGAGCACAGCCCATTGATACATCCAATAGTTTAAAACTTGCATTGGATTTAATTTCCATTATCTCCTTGGAGTCCTAAGTTTTTGAGTTTTAACATCAATACAAAGTTGTAGCCAACTTGAGCTTGGCACTTTAACTGTCTATTAAAACATTCCATTTGGTCACACAGAATGGCTGCAAGCAATCTAATAGAAATGTTATTCAAAACCCTGTGCACATCTGCCAGCCATTCTCAATGTCTGGTTATCCACCTGTGATAGCTCATTCATCAGAGCCGTCTGTTACTCAACTCAGGTGTGCAAAAAGTAATACTCAAGTCAACATGCAACTGGATCAGAAATAAACTGACATGACAGTGCCTTGGAAAAAGTTGTCAGTGCTTGTGGCACTGGCTCAGTCATTGCAACCACAGGTTCATCCAAATTTAAAGCCAAAGTACCTCAGAAGCAACGGGCTCAGAACCAGATCAGAATCAGAATCAGGTTTAATAACAGCGGCATATATCGTGAAATTTGTTAACTTCGTGGCCGCAGTACAGTGCAATACATAATAACAAAAACTGTGAATTACAGTAAATACATATTTATGATGACGGAGGTGAAGAAGCTGCTCCTGAATCGTTGAGTCTCTGCTTTCAGGATCTGGGATCTCCTCGCTGATGGTGACAATGAGTAGAGGGCATGTCGTAGGGGATGGGGGTCCTTAATGATGGATGCCGCCTTTTTGAGTCATCGCTCCGTGACAATGTCCTAGGGGAGGCTAGTACCCAAGATGGAACTGACTGAGTTCACAATTTTCTGCAGCTTATTTTGATCCTGTGCAGTGGACAACCCCCCCACCATACTAGACGGTGATGCAGCCACTTCGAACGTTCTCCATGGTACATCTGTAGAAATTTGCGAGTTCTTTGGTGAATTCCCAATCTTCTGAAGCTCCTCATGGAAGATAACTGCTATGGTGCCTTCTTTGTGACTGCATCAGTATGCTGGGCCCAGAATAGATCCTCAGAAATGCTGACACCCAGGAACTTGAAATTGCTCACTCTTTCCACTTCTGCTCCCTCTATGAGGACTGGTGTGTATTCCATCACCATGGCAAAGAAAGTGACAAGTTCAACTTTTTAGAGTTATTGTAAATGGAGAAAAGTCCTGAGGTCACTCTGTTTAACCTCCCCTCGGCCCAGGGGAAAAAAAAAGTCATTTTTGTGAATTAATATTTTCCCATCACAGCCTGAATAAACTCTTTGTGACAGAAAATTTTACAGCAATATTTTATTGTTCTAATTACATGAAGAATGTTTACAACACAACAGTGTTGATTCCTGCTGGCAAAGCCAATGTCATTTGCAAATATTTGGTAGGCATTGATGTTTAAACCCAAGATTATTACCCGTCAACCATCAGTCTCCTGAACAAGCATGTATAACTTCACTCACCTCAACTCTAAACTGACTCCACAACCTATGGTCCTGACGAAGGGTCTCGGCCCGAAACGTCGACTGTACCTCTTCCTAGAGATGCTGCCTGGCCTGCTGCGTTCACCAGCAACTTTGATGTGTGTTGCCACAACCTATGGAGTTATTTTCAAGAACTCAGCAACTCATGTTCTCAATATTATTTTTATTTGCACAGTTCGCCTTCTTTTGCACACTGTTGTTTACCTGCGTGTTTTTTTTTCATTGATTCCATTGTATTTGTTTGACTGTGTATGCCTGCAAGAAAATTAAACTCAAGTTAGTATATGGTGGCATGTACATAATATGATAATATTTACTTTGAACTATGGAATTTGAAGTTAGCTCCTTGAGAGAAGTTAAGTTGCCTGATCATTAATGCAGCAGCAAATACCCAATGCCCACTGCATTGCTGCAGGGACTTCAGCTTCAGTCTTGACCTCTTGTGCAGATTTTGCATGTACTCTGAGTGACCGTGAGTCTTCTTTGGGGTGTCTTGCTTCATCCCAAATCCTAAGGCATGTTGGTAGTGCAATGCCCTGGTTAAGATTTTTACTACTAAGCTGTGAGTTATTTTAGTTTAACAGTTTTCCGTGAAAGCAGTGTGTCCTGCTCGAAAGAATGTTTTGGCTTTGGCTAAAGATAAAGGGCCATGTTGTCCGACTGAGGAACGTTGTGTCAGCCATTCAGGGGTGGGATGGCATGGAACATTCTCAAGAGCTGGGTGAGAAGAGATGTCTAAAGGTGGTAGTCCGGTTTGGGGTCTTTTCACAGAGAGAAGAGCACCAAGGAAGACGACAGGAGATCCCTTTCAAAGGGGAGACCCTTTTGCAAGTAGTGCTTTGTGAGGCACAGAATTCCATGAAGAGGAGTTCTACCTGTGGTTGGTAATGAGAATTCAGTACCACGAGTAAAGCAATACACACCGTTTCTACAGGAACGAGTTCCAATGTTTATGTGCACACTTAGGCTGGTTTAACTCTAACGGACCATTTTATTTTTTTCTTTCTCTATTAATTGTTTGATAAAGTTGAAAATTGGTAAATATACTTTCTTTATAATTTTATGCAGGTGTACAGTTGGGCATTCCTGGGCTCCCGATAACTGTTTATTGGCAATATTTACACAGCATTTGCTCAAATCGGGGTTCCTTTAAGTGGAACATCATGACATTTCTGTTTGGTTGAACCCCAAATCATACCGACCGTAGACATATATTGCTAATGAAAGGTGGACTTCTCATCGTTGAGACACATGGCTGTTAGCAGAGTTAGCTAAAAAGCCAAGTAGTGTGTGGGCCCTGGTGAAAGGGTTACAGTTGGATAATCAACTACCCAAAAGTGCAGGTATATGGCAAAAGGATCGAAGGGGAGTACTGGAAGCTGTCTTCGCTACACTGGGCTGAAAGTATTCCATCTGTATCACTGTATGTATTCTGATAGTAAAGTCAAATCTAATACTGGGAGAATAAATGAATTGGTGTAGAATTAAATTTTGCCTGACTGCTAAATTTTGAGGCAGAATCAGTGAGTCATCATCTAGCAACATAAGAATTCTGTTGCAATACATTTTGGACTTCCAATAAAGTGGAGTACAAATGCATTCATCCTGAAGCCATTTTGGGAAAGAACTGTAATTATGATGACGTATTTGCTAGACATATTGTACCTGAAATAGTAAATCTTAGAACAATTGATTGTCTTTTTTTCCCCAAAAACAAATGTCATTTTAACTTCATCTGAATGAAGCTCTCTGAGCACCTCTTGGCTTGAATGAAGAAATGTATCTTTAGACCATAAGATATAGAAGCAGAATGGGCCATTCGGCCCATCGAGCCTGCTCCTGCTCTGCCATTTAATCATGGCTGAATTTCTTAACCCCATTCTCCCTGTAATTCTTAGACCCCTCATCATCAAGAAGCTATTTACTTCTTCAGCAATTTAGTGCAGAGTGGGCCCTTCTGGCCCTTCAAGCCATCTCACCCCTCTACACCACAACCCTAATTAACCCTAACCTAATCATGGGACAATTTATAATGACCAATTAACATACAGTCTTTGGACTGTAGGAAGAAGGCAGAGCACCCAAGGAAAACACATGCATTCCATGGGTAGAATGTACAGTGACTCCTTACAGATGGTGCTAGAATCGAAGTCCGAACTCCGGAACGCCCCAAGCTGTAAGTGTTGCACTGACCACTACATAACCATGGCATGGCTATCAATTTCTGTTCGATACACCCTCCACAGCCTTCTGTAGCCTCAGATTCACCACCCTCCGTAAAAGCTAATCATATCTCATTCAGATTCCTAACACCATCAAAACCATCTTGCTGAAGGGAACAAAAATTTGACAGCTGTAATTCTAAAGTAAGGTGCACAGTCACTTCCCTCACCGGTAATGATATGAAACATTGACTGTTTTCTTCCACAGATGCTGTCTAACCCTCCAGCATCTTCCTTATTGCTCTAGATTCCAGCATTTGCAATGTTGTGTCTTCATTCTGGTAACTTAGTCACTCTTAGACTGAGGCCAGGTATGTAAACTGCCAAGACCTATAATATGAACTGCCTGTTGTAGCGTGGATGAAATTACCGGACAGACAGAGTCACTGGTAGATACAAAGCAGCTTCTTTATTCGACACAACAAAGTACAGCAGGCATCTCAAGACACTTTCCACAGAAAGGTCTGTTGGCTCAACGTGGGCTCGATATTTATATGCTAAACACAAAGGCAATTGCTACTTAAAAGTTATAGACAATGCATAGACAATGCTTCCTATTGAAGCTACATACAAAATATCACACCATCCTTTCCTCCTGACGCCAGCATGTCTGGGTTGGTATCCACAGTCTTTAGGAATGTAAGTTAAGTCTACGATACACTTATTTGGCATTTCCCGTGCTAACATAGAAGACAATTAATATTTATAATGTATAGGTGATACTGCCTTCGAAACTACAGCATCAGGTCAAACTACCAGAAGTATCTGGTATCCACACCTTTTAGGAAGCCCATTGTGGTGGACTCAATCCAGTCCTTTGTCAAACAGTTAAAATAGAAGTCTGGTGGCCAAAGTCATTTAAGTGCTAACAAATCATCTACCTAAAAAGAAATCCACTCTAACGCTGCCCATTCAATGTTAACATCAGATAGCACTGACTGTAATCGTGGAGATCTCTCACCAAGATTGTTGTTCCACATTCTCCAGTGAACAGATGTAACTTGCAGATGCTCGGCGACTAGCTCACACAAAGATCAAGTAAGTACGAAAACAAAGCAAGTCTCAGCTGAAAGAACCACGTGCTCAAAACTCAACTTGCACAGCTTGTTCTCCATTCGACAGCACAAGTCAAGGTACCTTGCGACAGAATGAACGTCAGCAACTAGGAGATGACAGGGAATAGGCTGAAAGAGCAGGTAAGTACAATTAAGTTTCAGTTGCGGAGATGAGGAGATGTCACAAGCAGCAGACAGTATGATGGGTATTGTAAAGCACACAACTGAAGTCACCGAACTGTTTATCAATGGCAGAGTCAGGGAGGTGGAGGTGATACTTTGTGTTCCATTTCAACATTGAAGAGAAGTTTCAACAAGATAATGGATGGGAGGGATATGGAGGGCTATGGTCCAGGTGCAGTCAATGGGAGTAAGCAGAATAATAGTTCGGCGTGGAATTGACGCACCAAAGGGCTTATTTCTGTGCTATAGGGCACTATGACTCTATGACTAATATACAGTATATCAGAGGTGGAGGTGTAAAGGGGATGTACCGGGTTTAAGACTGGAGAGAATGGTATGGCAGAAGGGAGCAAAACATTTAGCTGGAAGATAGGGTCATCGAGAACAGAGCTGAAATCAATATGGAGCAGCACCAGGAGGGTTTGAATATTGTTAGAACTCTGAAGATTGCTGAATTGTGTGCCTGAAGTGTTAAGGGGGTTGGGCAGTGACTGAGTGATGTAGGTAAGGACATTAACGAGCAAAGTTTGGTGATGGAAAGTATTGATCAGTTGCAAGTTTGAAGCTCCAATCAATGGTTACCCTGTCCTTACGGTGAACGGGAATGTCAGAATGACCTACGCATGGCTTTAGTCTTGTTCATGTTGAAGAAAACAGCAGCTTCTGCAGGACTTCATGTCAGTCGTACCACAAAGGCAATTTGAGTAGGGGATGGTCACAGTGATATAAAAATGCATCAACGTTCAACAAGACAGCTGGCATAGGCTGGGCCACCAAGAGGTCACAAGCTCCAGAATACAAGTTAAAACTTTGTCTTTCCTTTCAAGGGTAGGCCAATCCCATGTGGATTGAGGCATAAAGTTCACAATTCACATTTACCAAGCTACATTTACAAAAATTGAAAGTGAAAAAAAAACACACACACAGGAATGGAAATCAAAACGAGCTGAAGAAAATGCTGAGGACAAATCTGCATCTTGAAACACTCAGACTGCTTCGCTCCTTCTCCATCCATAGATGCTGTGTGATCTGCGGAGTGCTTTCAGTTCTTTCTGTTTTTATTCTAAATTCACAGAGATTGCCCTGTGAAGATGGGCATAGCTGTTTTCAGAAATAATTATTTTCCAAGTATGAATTCTTGTTCTAATGGGCACTCAGAACACCCAAATATGTTAGAACTTGTCAGCACTATAACAGAAAGACAACTGTAAAATACCATATGCTGGGTAAGTCTTGCAGTCATGGTCATAAATCACCTATGTGCATTTCTTATTCTATTTCTCAGATGTGTTGCGACCTGAACATTGCACCTACATTTATAATTAAGCATCTAAAGTTATAAATATACTTACAAATTCCAGAGATATTCTCCCTTTTAAAACTTCTGCCCTCCAGCAGAAACCAATTAATTAGGTATAAAATACCACCTTTTATTACATGTCATTGGAATGAAATCATAGATAAGGATCTAAGTCTGTGAAGGTATGTCCCCAATTAATTACATTATCATTCATAAATTCATCACCTGCAGATGATAATCTGGAATCCCACAAGAAGAAAGCAATGAAAAATGTTTTGCCAGCAGCAGAGTTAGTATATTTTGTTCAGCATCAGGCCATTTTCTGTTCTTGGTTTTCAGCTGGCACATAGTTAAATACTTTTATTTATCTTTTCCCAATGCTAGTGGCAGCACAGCAGATTTCATTTTGGTATTTCTCACCTCTACCTGCAAAAACCCTGAAATTTAGCCCGATTCTGGGACAAATGTTTTTTGGGACATGAGACCTCAGCCTTGTGTAACAAACATAAGGTAACTTCAAAAGAGGGGGGTATGTTCAAAGGGGATGTGATGGGTAAGTCTTTTATTCAGAGAGTGGTAGATGCCTGGAATAAGCTGTCTGGTCTGGTGGGAGAGGCAAATACACTAGAGGCTTTTAAGAGACATTTAGATAGGCACATGAATATGAGGAAGACGGAGGGATATGGGCGTTACGTAGGTAGGAAGGATTAGCTTTTGTGGTTATTTGATCTATTCTTTAGCTGGTTCGGCACAAAATTGTGAGAGAAAGGGCCTGTTCCTGTGCTGTACTGTTCTAAACACACTCCTAGCAACGCACATCAAAGTTGCTGGTGAACGCAGCAGGCCAGGCAGCATCTATAGGAAGAGGTACAGTCGACGTTTCGGGCCGAGACCCTTCCTCAGGTCTTACTGAAAGAAGAGCCTCGACGAAGTCCTGACAAAGGGTCTCGGCCCAAAACGTCAACTGTACCTCTTCCTATAGATGCTGCCTGGCCTGCTGCGTTCACCAGCAATTTTAATGTGTGTTATTTGAAATTCCAGCATCTGCAAATTTCCCCGTGTTTGCGTTCCACTCCTACCCATGTTTAGCTCCGTACTGCATATCAGGGCATGATGGGTTACGGGGACAAGGCAGGAGATTGGGGCTGAGAGGAAAATTAGATCAGTCATGGTGACATGGCAGAGTAATCACAATGGGCCAAATGGCCTAATTCTTTTCCTATATCTTATGGACCTATGGTCTTTTGATTATACGTATTTCTTTTTTCTATTGTGAATACCTGCAAGTGAATGGATCTCACGATATATATGGTGACATACACATACTTTGACAATAAATTTATTTTGAACTTTGAAGTACATTTTCTACTAATGGTTCTACTTATAATTGCTCTAATTTTTGTCTATCTCCTCCAAAGGTAGCATATTTTTCCTTCCAACAAGTCAATTGAATAATGAGCTCTGGCCATTACTCCTATTAAATCACTGTTATGGAGGAGTGGTAGAACCTCTCTTTAAGAACATGTGGCTGGGCTTGTCATTCAATGCCCATTGGATAGGCAATGTGTCTTCCACCCTGTTATTTCTAAGGGAACCGAGTATCATTGTGCTGAAAGCCAAATTATCAATCATTACAGGCTGCTGACTACAGAAGAAGCAAAATAAACTTCTAAACTTTCGAGTGTTTGTTATTTAATAAAAATAAAAAAGAACTACAGTCCCTGCCCAGCATACCCATTAACTATTACCTTCAACCCCTTACCTCCTACCCATATAAATTAAACCACAGTAGAATGATTACCTATGAGTGTAATTGAATAAGTTAAATTATGTTTGGCCTTTTGATATCTTGTAATGTAATTTCTCCTTAATAAGATTACTTCATTTAAGAAAGCAAAACAGGATATCATCAAATTGCTTAAAACTTGCTACATAGCCATTATTTAATTCACAATGTTTAGCAAAATGCAAGGTTGCCTTCAGTCTCTGTTCATTGTTGACAGATGCTGACAACCAAAGTTGTTTTCATTGTTTGAAATACAAGAAACAAAGAACGCTTGATTAAAATGTCTCCTGCTGTATAAAAGTGTAATAAAATATATTAAACAAAAGGCCAAGTCATTGGCTTTGTACAAATATTGCATTTTGCTCCTGACCCCATTTTGGAGAAGTCACAATTGTTACTGCGGCACAGCTGATTTCTATCAGTTAAATCAGTACATTTGGAGGCTTTTTCATGCAAATACACCCCTAATATATTCTGGAGAAAACATTGTGTGGGTACAAAGAGGAATCAATCATTCATTTAGTAATTGAAAAGGTAGTTAGTCGTGAGTACTGACGCCTCCACAAATTCTGTATTGGTTCTTTTTTTCACAAAATTTATAATTGTAATGTAAATATGATTAGTAGTTCCATTACCAACTGCATGCTTAGTCAGTTGGATCAAACCTCACTTTTTCTTCATGACCCAGTCTTCGCTCATGGAGTATAAATCTGTCTTTTTATTGCATATGCTAAACGTTTAAAGGAACAGTGTAAGCACATTTCACTCCAGCTCTGAAATGGAGTTCCATTGAAGCCAAAGTGATAGAATATTTCATGGTTAGTACATGCAACCAAGACTTTTTTCAAACTTCATGGTTTTTGAAAGCAATATTTGCACCAGGGCTATCTTTAGCCCTCAAAAAAAAAGAGAAAACATCTACAAGAGTTTGTTTCTCACCATTTGGAGACTTTGGCAAACTTTGCCTTTAGTTTGTTCATTAATAATATGAGATTGGAAGGCCAGCGGTTATTGTCCATCTCTAACCTTCCTGTGAAGATACTGGAGATTCACCTTCTTTAGTCAATGCAGCCCACACAGTGGGATTACAGTCCTGGTAGGTAGGGACATGCAGAGTATCAGCCCTCAGTAATGCTGAGATTGTAAGATGTTTCAGATCCAGGGTGGAGGGATTGAAAATGGCAGGATTCCCCTGAGCCAACTATTCTTGTGGTGACCATGGGTTTGGAGTGTGCGGTAGATAAAGTATTAGCAAGATCTTCACTCCAGCTTGAAGACCGTACTTGTCAAAGCCACAACATATTCATGGTTGGCATTCATTGAGTTTAATGCATGACTGATTTTATTCAAATGGACCATATTCCGTCATATACATGCAGAGGGTACAATATGTTTGAGGAGTCAAAGAACAAGTCAGTTGGCACAGGATATCTAACCTTCACTTTGTGTGGCAGCTCCATAGATATAAAAACAAATCTGGTCACTGGTGGCCCCTGAGCATTGTTCCAATAATGCAGTTGAACATCAAACATATGCAGTGAGAATTCTCTGTCACTAGCATTAGAGGATAGGTAAGGGATGCAGGATGAAAGGTCAGGAGGGTAGATGGCTGGTAGTGGTTGATTTGGGGGGAGGTGGAAATAGGCATCTGAAGAGCATAGGGTAGAAAGTGTAGTCAGGGTCACCTGTATAACTAAAAGGAGAGGGTTCTAAAAGGACATTGGTAGCCTAAGAAGGTGGTTGATAGATTGTAATCGGTGGTCATGGTGGGGAGCTGTAGTGTTAGGCGGTCAGAAAAGATGGGGCCATGGTCAGTAGATTGGTAAGCTTGAGCAATGGTCACTAGCTGGGCTAAGCAGGGCAGGTTAGAGTTCCACATGAAAGCATCAGAATCAGATTTATTGTTGCTGATATATATCATGAAATGTGTTGTTTTGAGGCAGCAAGACAGTGCAAGGTATTAAAATTATAATATAAAAGTAAATCATACCGAAGAGGAATAGTGAAGTAGTGTTCATGGACTGTTCTGAAATCTGATGGAAAAGAAGAAAAAGAAGCTTTTCCTAAAACATTGAGTGATGGTCTTCAGGCACCCATATTTATGGGGCCCAAAGGAGAGCCAGAAATGTTTATCATTTAAGTGGATTTCACTGAGTCACGTTCCCTCTGCTGGACTATAGAGGTTGAACCTTCTCCAGCAGTTCTATTTACATAACGCTGAAGCAGCGGGAAGATCACATCTGTATGAGTGGCCTCCATCGCTCACGGGCCATACTTGTACCTGCTAATAGAGGCAGGTTTCAACTAGCCAATTTATGGTCTGCAAAAAAACATGTGTGGCATGCACCTCACATATTTATAATTAATTTCTCATTGAAGTTGAACCACATTGCACAGCAAATCAGATTTCTATGCAGATGAAACAAATTGTGCCCAATTATATCATGATATAAAGAAAGGGATTCAAATCTGATACAATGAAATTCATTATTTATACAATTAGTACCCAATATCTTCACTAGAAATGAGATTTCTTACCTTGTTAACTGTGATCAGCTAAAACGATTTCAGAATAGTAATTTCAGCTGCCATAATTTACCAGTTCCTGCAATAAACTAAATTTTAATAACTTTTCTTAGTAACACACACCAATTATGAGAATAAAAGTTAAGTCTTACTGTTCAAGACAGGGCATCAAATATCTGCTGCAGTGGTACTGAACACTGCTATGGTCTCCTGCTGTGCTAGCCGATGGTGTTAAAATACAGATTTATGTTTTCAGTTCTCCTCATGCTGAGCTTCCAACCTCAAACAGGCATAGCTGGAGGAGCTGACTGAAGCAAAATCACTCCAGAAAGCCAAAATTCAACCAAAATTACACATCCAACCTTAGCAATGAATAGCTTCTCAGTGGTTATAAGAAGGTCACCTGTCTGAATAATCGAGATGGTAATAGTAAGCCTTAAAAGGGAAAGAGAAGTTTCAGCTAATGAACCTAAAAGGTTGTGACAATTCTTCTTCAGCATAACTAGCCCGCAGAGAATCTAATATACTGCAATTCTACTAAAGGAGCCCGGTGTGATCTTGTGTTTTAAATGTTTCGGTGGATTTATATAAAATCAAAAGGAACATTAATGTATAGGAACATGTTGATCAGATTAGTCTCTTTAAATCTCACAAAGATCTTATCTACACGGCCAACAGAATTCAGATCAGACTTGCCGACAAGATTCAAATTGAATTGAATCAGAGAGCATAAGGCTATCATTTTTCTGCTGGTACTTTTTGGTTTTATTCAGGATTTTGGTTCAATATTTCTAATAGATGAAAGTGTTTCACTCTGGTCTTCTCTTTATGCAGACAAGAATTTACAAGCTAATTCTTAGAGATTATGTTGTCTCATTCATTCATAAAAACCAACAACATGCCTATTGACATTAGGGTTCAAATTTTCCATTGTGCAATGTAACTTCTTTTTTAGAGCAACCTGCAGCAGGTAGGTTTTCTGGAGTTGGTCTCAAATTCCGAGTACTAATGTCAGGACCAGTGTTTGACTAAAGAGATGAGTGTATGGAATTAATCAAACTAATATGTACAAAGTAACTAATGTGTGCAGAGCCGGAGTAAAGACTGAGATAACATCAAAGCTGCTTGAAGTCTCTGATCCTTGTTCAGAACATGGGTAATTAAAATGCTGCACTGGATAGCAAAACTCTTTCAGGGCTCTTTTTGTATTAATTTCAAAGTAGGAGTTGGAAGAAATCACACCTAGATATGGAGTCTACCAATGAAGGGTTAAGAAAAGTGTAACATGTATCATGCACGTCTACAATAGGTTCAAATGCTCAAGCTCTGATCAGAATGATTGCAGTCCAAAGTAAATGGAATCACTCACGGAGTCTGGCCATTCACACTCATTGAGCTCTTTCATCCCAAGTTTATCGTTTACAATTTTATCTGCTTAGCCTCTGGCTATGGTGTGACAATCCCTCCTCACCAATCTGGTGTGTTAAATCTCTGTCTATAGATTTAAAAAGGACTAATTGCTGAAGCTTACAGGAACTCCAATGGGAAGCCTCCTTCTAAGTGTCCCTGGCTTTACCCGATGTGAAAAGTTCTACCCAGTCTACAACAGCTCTGGTGTATGCCTTCATAAACATTCTGATGAGAGCTAGGACTATATCTAAGGTAGCGGTGTAACCAGATGTATTACAAGACTAATCAGTCAAAAGTCTGGATTAATAATCCAAAAGTTTAAGTTCAAATGTTATCACAGTAACTATGACACTTAAATAACACAATTACTCTTAATAACATCATAGAACATAAAATATAGAACATCACAGCCCCTTTAGCCCATGACGTTGTGCCAACCTTTGAAACTACTCTGAGGACAATCTAACCCATCCCTCCTATGGTACATAGACCTCCATTTTCCTATCGTCCATGATCCTGTCTAAGTGTCCGTAATGTATCTGCCTCTATCACCACTCCTGGCAGCATTTTGTACGTACTCACCACTCTCAGTGTAAAACACTTAACTCCGACACATAAAAAAGTTTAAAATATTTCAGAAAATGCTGGAAGCACTTAGCAGGTCAGGCAGCATCTTTGGAAAGAGGAATAGTGCCAACATTTCAATTTGTGGAAGGTTTTCAGCTTGAAATATTTCCTCTGTTTCTCTTTCCACAGGTGACGCCTGACCTGCTAAGTGCTTCCAACATTTTACTTTCAATAAAATATTAACTTTTTTTTTACTTCTGAACTATATTACATTATTCCACTTCCAATCAATCATTATTGAAGACACTGCTTTACATATTTTATTGAATAACATTGTTTGTTATGTGAAATTCCATTAAACATAATTTCTGAATCAGGGACAGAGAGAGAGATTGCATTCATTCTAGGTTTTAACAAGAAAACAATTGACTATGCATCGAAACAAAAGGACTATCTGCTCTTTCAGGTGGAGATAAAAAAATTCCTTGACAATTGTTTGAAAAAGTACAGGGAGGATCCTCCTAGTTTGCCGGTTAATATTTATTCCTCAATCAACGTCAATACAAAAGACCCGTCAAACCATTACACTAATGTAACGAATCACAGTTATTTATTTAATTTGAGTATGTTAAATATATCTGATTTGTTTTTGATAAAATTCAATCATTCATTTAGAACAGCCAGCTGTTACAGGTTGTCAGAGTATTCCAGAGCCGGAGGCTCATTTACAATGCAAAGTTCACCTAAACTCATGTCTATGTAGGTTGCTGCATTTTCACATGCCCTTGGGTTGATTCATGCTCATGAAAAATGATACTAAAAACAACATTTTTGTTCTTACTGGCAAATATTAATAAGCCAAACAGTCTCAGCCTGAAATGTTAACTGTACTCTTTTCCTTTTTTTTTGGCGTATGCGAGTCTGTGCGTGCGTCTGTGGTAATGTCTTTTTCATGGCTTTTTACAAGGCGCGGAGCGAGAGAGAGACCGTGTGGTGTGCCACTCTCCACACAGACATTTTGCAGTATTTTCCCTTCATTTTACAAGGTCAAATTGCGATCTCGACACTCAACCCGGCACGGATGGAAAGCGTGCTCGGGAGCGGACCCGACTAGTTTCGAACCCGGGAACCTCCACTCCCGGGTCCGGCACCGATGTCGTTGCGCCACCAGCCGGCCCAACTGTACTTCTTTCCACAGATGCTGCCTGGCCTGCTGAGTTTGTCCAGCATATTGTGCGTGGTGCTTGGATTTCCAGCATCTGCAGATTTTCTCCTGTTTGTGATCTCAGCAAAGTACTGATTCTGTGAATAGAATCTGTAACTTTAATAAGATTGTTAATAGGCTTATCACTGCAAGAAGATAATGTCTCCATCATTTAAACTTCAAGACAAATTCTGACTGATCTCATTTGCAGTTTTACCTCAAGTAGTCCACAAGACTGGAAGGTGCAATAATATTCTGGGCCAAGTCCTAAATCTGCTTACAAGTCATTTGATTGCAATTTTGATGCTAAATTCAAGATATCAGATAGTGGATTGTTAATTGGAAGATAAATCCAATCAGAAAGCTTCGATGGCTCTAACGATTGAATGTGGATGAAGGAATGTGCCTCTGTACTTATTTCATCATACCAGATCTATTCTTACTTACATCACAGAATGTCAGAGTGTGTCCTGGTGTTTTTGCAACTTTGGTTTCACGAGAGTAGTGTGGATGAAGCTGAGCAAACCAGCACAAGACAAACGATTTTTAAATGTGACATGATTTCTGTGACCTTTTATGTAGGCTGAAATTATTGTAAATGTTAAAAATCAGCCATTTTTCAAGTAATGAGTGTTGTAGGTTGCTTCTAGTGGAGTGAGCTTGAGACCATTCAGAGAGTTAAAATGGAATTCTTTTGGTAAATAGGCAATTAATAGACACCTTTGGTGCTAAACTAATGTTTCTTAATAAATTGACCAATGTGCATTGTTTAAACCAGTGGAAGGTTCAGTGTAGTTTATTTTTAAGTAACCTTTCAGTGATTTAAGATTACATCCTCATAGGTTCAGTATAAGCAGCACTAAATAAAATATAATATCACCTTTTTTTGAAAATGGCAATAGCAAAAAATAAAAATGGTTCTATGCAGCTTTGCATTTGTTCATGATCCAGTGGGTCTAATGGAAAGCTGAGACCTTTTTTTAAGAGAAATAGCTCACTTTCAACGCATCCCATTTCCCCAGCATTTTCAACTGGAAAAAAAATTATATTTAAGCATTCAAGTTACCTGTTGCAACTTAACAAAATCACGATATAGAGCTTTGCAGGGAAATGGGTCCATTTTGACGGTGTATTATTGAATGATCACAGCTGTGTAATGGAAAATAAACACAACAGTTCTACCCCTGAAGGGGTAACAATGTAAGGAAATGGAAATGAAAATCAAGACAACTGATGCAAAAAGTAGAAAATACAACCAGAAAATGTTGTGAACACTCAGCAAGTCAGAAGTAAGAGAAATAACTAATATTACAGCTCTGGGACCCTTTATCGGATGTGCTTCATGATGAGATACAGGTGTTAACTTCCCGTTAACTTTTATGAACTTTTTTTTAAAAGTGTACTTTTTAACTAGTTATGGCCTGTAACAATCAAAGCAATTGCAAAAAAAAACACTAACGGGCAATTCAGTTGAATGGCTGAGAGCGCTTATCAATGAAAAGCTCTCACAAATTATTTTAAGTTATTATTTTTTTTGCATCAAGCAAGATTTACATGTGCAAAATTTAACAGTAAAGCAAAAGAAAATATAATCCATAACCCTTTGATTGGATTTCTATTTTCTTGAACCAAAGTTGAAGTGGGCAATCAAGTGTCTGACTCATGAATAAAATGAATAAAAACCAATATGCCTGATTCTCAACATTAATAAAGAAGCAATCTTAGACCACAGCTATTTAATAGAAGCAATGCAAAAGATGGAAGGCAGTGATACTGATCAAACACTTATTCTATTCATGCTGTTCTACTGTGCAAGCACTCCCGTGAACATTTGCACATCCACAGCATACCCAGGCAGCAAGGCATTCCACAGAGGCACTGTCTGTGAAGGAAGGAGTTCGTCTAATGGACAATTTGTTAGCTGGCTCCTCCCGCAAGCTCCTTTATCATGACTCCCAATTTGTAAGAAAACATTTCAGTCACAAGGAATTGCCACTGTTTAATACAGTAATCCAAACCTTGTACAGGGAAAGCTGACCATCTCAGGTTGCCCAAATCTTTTTGTTTCCTTTACACTGCTGAGGAACGGAAGTACACTTTCACTGGTAATGTGCTGCTCGCTGAAAGAGGACTCAATTCTCACCTTGTTTGGGGTATTTGAAGCCACAGCCCCATTTTCCCTTTTCAAAACTAACCTACCAAACTACCTTTGGGTCAGACAATCATTAAAGCTGCAGATACAAGAAATCTGAAATAAAAACTAGAAACCGCTACGTTAAACATTTCTGTGTAAGAAAAATATTTTAACATTTCTAGTCCAGTTTTTACTTTGCTTATAATTTATGTACTCCTTTCCACACAGTGAAAGCTCACAAACTGATATAAGTGGTGAGCTAGATTTTTAACCTACCTCCTGTGAACAAATCTGAGGGAAGAGTTCACACAATGGAAACCTGGATGACAAGCTGAAAATCTATCTGAATCTCCACCATGTGGATATGATAAAGGATCCTATGTGGTTCCACACACGTAGCTGTTGGGTATATTACATTGAAAATTGACCAGAACTGTCCCGATATGTGACTGACATCCCTTCAAGGAGAGGTTCCACAGTTCACAATTAACTCAGCCTGTATTCTATTAGATCCAACTTCCTAATCTGAATTTAAGACAATTTAAGAACAGAAGAATTTAAACTTTGTTCCACCTAATTACCCTCCTCCCTTGAGAGAGATTAAGCAGTTCAGCCAGCATCCATGGAAATACAAAGGGTTAATGTTTCAGGTCTCTGACCTTTCAGGCTTACTGGGATTCCAGAAAATAAATAATGGGTCCAGATCATGCTGAGCCTTATCCACTGCCCAGAGCTGCTACCTGTGGTGTCCACACACCCATATTTAACTTTCCAAACACAAGAGGATGAATTGAGTTGATGCTTGGGCCCAAGAGGCACCACACCAAGCAGACCAGGCACCAAGCAGTGAGCTGGTTCCAGCCTGGGATCCGAATCACCCCGATATCCTTAAAATTTCAATGCTGTCAAGGGCCTTTAAGCTTAGACACTAGCCCCCAGGTGTTATTGAGAACTTTGCGAGGTTGGCAGAGCTGGGAGCTACTTCGCTGTTACTGAATTTGGTGCCTATGTCGGTGCAGAATGGTTTCGTCTTTCACTATTTGAATGGAATGGTAATGATACAACTGGGAGGTCTGCAAGACAAAGGACATTTAAGGAGCAACAAAGTGGGATAGGTCTGGAATCACAAGTACAAACTGGAGAAGAAAAGGTGGTGGATTTCCTCTTCATTCTCATTAGTTTATTTTAAATGCTCACTGCAGACTCAGGTCTTACAGTCAAAGAGTTTCAACCTCTGAATCCAGCAGACATACTTGAAATAGCCTCTGGACTGTTATGACCAATGTGGAGTCACGTAGAGCCTGGCTCCAATTTACATCATGTGCAGAGCTCTCAGTGGGGTTGAGGGGGAGGGAACTTTCAAACCTGTACAAAAGACCCAGTGTTAGTTATGCACTGGACGAAGATCCTAATGTGAACAGGCTGGAAATTCACCAAGTTTCTTATCATGGTGATTTACTGAGTTCTACCAATTCGAAACGCTAAAATGGGACATGGGACTCAGCTTGGGGCAACTACAGGGGCAGGGGCCTGTGCCAAATCACTCTCAGGTGAATGAATCAGAAATTGTTCACCCTTCTACTGGACAGTATGAATACGAGAATGGACTGTGGTGGTCCTCTAACCTGCTAATATTCATCTCTAAGCTTTAGCTAAACACAGCTCCATTGGCATATTCAAGTTTGCTGATGACACCACAGCCCGAGGCTGAATCAAAGGTGGTGATGAATCAGCATATAGGAGGGAGATTGACAATCTGGCTGAGCAGTGCCATAGCAACAATCTCTTACTCAACGTCAGCAAGACCAAGGAGCTGATTATTGGCTTCAGGAGGAAGAAACCAGGGGTACATGAGCCAGTCCTCGTCAGAGGATCAGAGTTGGAGAAGGTTAGCAACTTTAACTTCCTCGGTGTTTTCATTTCAGAGGACCTGGCCTGGGCCCAGCATGTAAGCGCAGTTATGAAAAAAGCACGGCAGCCCCTCTACTTCCTTAGAAGTTGGCGAAGTTTCAGCATAACAACTAAAACTTTGACAGACTTCTAAAGATGTGTGGTAGAGAGTATATTGACCGGCTGCATCACAGCCTGGTATGGAAACACCAATGCCCTTGAATAGAAAATCCTACAAAAAGTAATAGATATGGCCCAGTCCATCACGGGTAAACTCTCCCCGGCATTGAGCCCACCTGCATGGATCATTGTCACAGGAAAGCAGCGTCCATCATAAGGGACACCCCACCACCCAGAACATTGCTGCCACTAGGAAGAAAAGCTTCAGGATTCACACCACCAGATTCAGGAACAGTTATTACCTCTCAACCATCAGTCTCTTGAACTAAAGGGGATAACTTCAATCAGCTTCACTTTCCCTATCATTGAAATGCTCCCATAACTGTGTATTCACTTTCTTCATCTCATGTTCTCAATATTTATTGTTTATTTAATTATTATTATTATTTCCTTTTTGTATTTGCACTATTCATTGCCTTTTGCACACTGGTTGAATGCCCAATTGAGTGCAGTCTTTCTTTGATCCTATTATGATTATTATTCTATTGTGGATTTATTGAGTATGTCTGCAAGAAAATGAGTCACAGGGTTGTATATGGTGACATAGGTACTTTGATAATAGACTTACTTTGAAGTTTGAACACCTCACATTTATATAATCCCTTTAACAGAGCAAAATGCTCCAAAAGAACAATGGCAGGTGGCAGGTGTCACTAAACATTATTTGGAGATATTAGGATTGATATTGGTCAAAGAGGTTTAGAAAGGGATTTCCAGACATCAGACTCAAAGATGTTTGCAATGTTGCAGAGTTAAGTGAATCAGGAAAATCAAAGAAGTCATGTGAGAAGTGATTACATGGATGGGACAATAGAGGCCTTTGCATTAATCACGAATGAATGTTTAATTTTAATCGATATTAAATGAAAGGTATTCCATTTCTTCTATTATCACTCAACATTATAATTCGCTCCATCCTTTTACTCAGCATTTGAAGTTTCTTTTTGAAAATAGTTTGGAATTTGAATATAATTCAATAACATTATTTTCAAAGTTAGTTTCCATAACAGCTGAGGCTTTGAGTGAAGATTATTTGTTTCCTTGAACCGGTCCCCTACATTGCTAGACTAGACTCATCATTGTTGAAATCATAGCCATACAGACATACAAACATTCCACAACTAATTTTTTGGAAAACAGGAACTGGATGCACATTTTCACCTTTAAGTTGGCTGAACTATCCTCATAAAGCAGAGGACCAAAACAGTCAGATGGCTGATTCAGAATTCAGATTAATATAGTGGATAACAGGAAGGTCACCAGCGGCAAGCAGGCAGCATAAGGGATATCAGTCAGCCATTTTGTTTCTAGCTGGGGGCAAGTGTAGAGAAACTCAAAAGCTGTTTCCCTGTTATTTAGAGAGATATGAGCGAACGGAGGTGTTGCAGTCTGGTGCAAGAAGCAATTTGCAGGAGAGCTCAGCAGGTCGAGTAGTATCTATTGGGGGGAGGGATGGAGAGTGGGTGGGAAGGTCCTATTGTAGGTTTTCAGTCTGAAACTTCAACAATTATTCTCCCCCTGTGGCTGCTGTTCGATCCACTGAGTTCCTCCAGCAGGTTTTTCTGCTCCCTGCTATTTAAGTCAAATTCAACAGAACAGCCCACTGAATAGGTCTCCATGTTCAGGACTACTAAATAACTGAGCAGCCAACTCACTCGGATAGGAAAGCTGGAAGCTGAAGCGTAAATATTCCATTACTCCAGCTCGCAGGAAATAAAATGGAGTAGGGGAATGTATGGGAACTTTTCAACAGAAAGACCCCACATTTCCTTCGTAATTTCCTTTGCAGACACGTTTCACGCAGAATCCACACATGGCACTCCCTGTAATATAAGTTAAGGTAAGAAGGGGTATGTTTAAAGGAGATGCGTAGGCGAGTTTTTACATGAAGAGCGTGGGTAACTGGAATGTACTGTCAGTAGTGGTGGAATAAAATACAATTGAGGCATTCAAGAGGCTCGTAGACAGGCAATAGAAAGATATAGACATTATTCAGTGAAATGTACAGGTCTCTCCTGGACTGATGTTTCCTACATAATTCCCTGGTCCAAAGGGGATTACAACCCACCCACCTGTGATTTCTTTCACTTTGCTCGTTACAAAGTTCAGAGTTCAAAGTATGCATACCATATACATCCCTGAGATTCACCTTTTTGCAGGCAGCCACAAAACAAAGAAACACAAAATAATTCACGAAGAACCTCACACCACAAAGGCAGTCAGACTCAGAATCAGGTTTAATATCAGGTTCAGGACTGTCTTGTTTCCCTTTCTCTTCACCAGTTACACCTCGGACTTCAACTACTGCACAGAGTCTTGTCATCTTCAGAAGTTTTCGATGACTCTGCCATAGTTGGATGCATCAGCAAGGGAGACGAGGCTGAGTACAGGGCTACGGTAGGAAACTTTGTCACATGGTGTGAGTAGAATTATCTGCAGCTTAATGTGAAAAAGACTAAGGAGCTGGTGGTAGACCTGAGGAGAGCTAAGGTACCGGTGACCCCTGTTTCCATTCAGAGGGTCAGTGTGGACATGGTGGAGGATTACAAATACCTGGGGATACGAATTGACAATAAACTGGACTGGTCAAAGAACACTGAGGCTGTCTACAAGAAGGGTCAGAGCCATCTCTATTTCCTGAGGAGACTGAGGTCCTATAACATCTGCCGGACGATGCTGAGGATGTTCTACGAGTCTGTGGTGGCCAGTGCGATCATGTTTGCTGTTGTGTGCTGGGGCAGCAGGCTGAGGGTAACAGACACCAACAGAATCAACAAACTCATTCGTAAGGCCAGTGATATTGTGGGGATGGAACTGGACTCTCTGACGGTGGTGTCTGAAAAGAGGATGCTGTCCAAGTTGCATGCCGTCTTGGACAATGTCTCCCATCCACTACATAATGTACTGTTTGGGCACAGGAGTACATTCAGCCAGAGACTCATTCCACCGAGATGCAACACAGAGCGTCTTAGGAATTCATTCCTGCCTGTGGCCATCAAACTTTACAACTCCTCCCTTGGAGGGTCAGACACCCTGAGCCAGCAGGCTGGTCCTGGATTTATTTCCTGGCATAATTTGCATATTACTATTTAACTATTTATGGTTTTATTACTATTTAATTATTTATGGTGCAACTGTAACGAAAACCAATTTCCCCCGGGATCAATAAAGTATGACTATGACTATGACTATAACTAATATCACTGGCATATGTTGTGAAATTTGTTAACCCAGCAGCAGCGGTACAATTCAATGCATGAGAAAAATAAATAAGTAAATTAATTGCAGTAAGTATATGTGCGTGTGTGTGTGTGTGTGTGTGTGTATTAAATAGTTAAATTAAAAATAGAATAAAAACAGAAATAATAAAAGTGAGGTAGTGTTCATGGATTCCATGTCCATTTAGGAATCAGATGGCTGAGGGGAAGATACTGTTCCTGAATTGCGGAGAGTGTGCCTTCAGGCTTCTGTAACTCTTTTCTGATGGTAACAATGAGAAGAGGGCATGTCCTTGGATATCCAATTTGCGTTAAAAAAAGCAAACAAACAATCCACAGAGTCCCCAAAAGTAAGTCCACAGCCACAGAGTTAGTTCAGGACTGCAGCCAGTCCAGGAGTCCGATGGCTGCAGGCCACAGGGGCAGAGTCGGTTCAGCACTGAGGTGAGGAAAGCCTTATAGAGTAGTGAACTGAACACCGGTTCGTCCTTCGGTCTTGACCTCGACAGTTTAAGCTTTATAATTGGGCTCTGTGCTTAACTTGGCCAAACATCAGTCCATTAACTGCTTTTGGGCCTAGGCCCCACCACTTCAATCCAGCTGGAAGTTTCAACCTAGCCTCAAGCCACGCCAGCAGTGGCCACTGGAACCGTATCTTCATTCTCCAGAGTCCATTTTGCTGAATCCACAAAAATGCCAGGTCATACCATCAGTTCAAAAGCACACATCCCAATGGAACATCTCCCAGAGATGAATGTTCACAGAGAATTTTTCTTCGCCCTGAAACGGTAGTCTATTTTTCTTTCCACAATCGCAGCCTGACCGGTTGACTATTTCCAGAAAATTCAGTTTTTATTTGGATTTCCAGCACCTGCAGTTTGATTTCAAATAATTTTGACACAACTGGTTTGGGAGATGGAAACATATGATTTTTTTTGTCGTATCCAGTCATAATGAAGGTTCTCAGCCCAAAACGTTGACTACTTACTTCCCTCCATAGATGCTGCCTGACCTGCTGAGCTCATTCAGCATTTCCTGTGGGTTGCTCAAGATCTCCAGCATCTGCAGAGTCTCTTGGGTCTCCTAACCCTATAAAATTTAGTTCCCTAACCCTCAGAGTTTTATTGACACTCCATCTGACCCATCTCAGGCCCAGGGTTGGATGGGGATGCTTGCTCTTTATTCTATTGGGTGAGATACCCCTCTCATGAACACTCTCTGACAAGGCCGTTGAGGAGCTCTCCTCTCATGTATTCCTGTGGGGGAGGGGGGCGCAGTTGCTAAGGCACAGGATTGAGCTGCAGAGAGTTCTAAAATTAGTCAGCTCCATCATGAGTGCTGGCCTCTGTAGTATCCAGGACATCTTTAAGGAACGGTGCCTCAAAAAGGCAACATCCATCATTAAGGGCCCCCATCACCCAGAACTTGCTCTCTTCTCATCAAGAAGGAGGTACAGAAACCTGAAGGCACACACTCAACATTTGAGGAAAGCGTCTTCCTCTCTGCCATCTGAATTTCTGAATGGGCATCGAACCCATAAACACTACCTCACTACTTTTTATTTCTATTTTTGCACTACTTATTTAACTATTTAACTTATATACTGTAATTCACAGTTTTTTTCCTATCATTATGTTTTGCATTGTACTGCTGCTGTAAAGTTGACAAATTTCATGACAAATGCTGGTGATATTAAACCTGATTCTGATCGGACTCTGTGTAACAAATTCATAGAACATAAGAAACGACATTGCCATTTAACTAGCAACTGCAATGGGAACAAAATAAGGGCAGCCTAAATAATGTTATAAATATTTTCAGTTATATTTAATTCTTAATAAGATGTAATTTGCCAAATTATTATTTTGAGAGCTTTCTCATCAATCACAATAAACAGGGAAATGGGGTATTTGACCTTCGAAGGCAAAAACTGAAGTAGCACAATGGGGGGGGGGTGGTGGAGGGTAAACAATTCAGCTTTTGTACATGTGGGGGCTTGCCTTGAAGGTGACAACACTTCAGTGAGCTGTTCTAAAATGTGGTAACCTACAGGGTAACGAGCACTGTAGGCTTTACCAGGACCGCCACTGACCCACTTGTTTAAGACGAGTAACACTGCTCACCCCTGAAGCTAGCAGGAAGCAACAACAAGAAATCGCATGTAGCTGGGCGCTCATAGGCCTACTTACACTCTTTACCGTTAGTATTCTTTGTAAACGTGAGCAATCAGCATTGCTAAAAATGGCTAACGGAAAGAAGTTGTGTTTATCTGAGCCTTTTGCAGCCCTCCTCTAATCACCCTACAGATAACAAAAATTTGTATTGCAGGAGACATAGCAACTAACTTGTAGACAACATGATCTCATGTAAATAGCAATGAGATAATAAACAGGTAACCTGTTGGTTCCAACTGTCACTTTGAAATGATGGCACTTAACTGGTTACATCCACCCAAGTGGGTAAATATCCTGAGTTCAAAGCTCAAAGTAAATTTATTATCAATATACGTATATATTCCCACATACTACCTTGAGAGTCATTTTCTTGCAGTCATTTACAGGATAAAAAGAAAAACAATAGGAATTTATGAAAAATTAGACATAAACAGACACAGACTGATGAACAACCAATGTACAAAAGAAGACAAACTGTGCAAGTATAAAATAATACTGAGAACATGCATTGTAAAGAGTTCCTGAAAGTGAGTATGCAGTTTATACAATCAGTTCAGAGTAGTGGTGAATTTAGATTCAGGTGCCTGATGGTTGTAGCGTTGTTAGGGAGTATTCTGGAGTTATGTGAATATAGCAGATATTAATTTAGTTCTTAATATGGATTGTATATTGCCTGCAGTAAATTGAAGTTAAAAGCACAGCTTTGCAAATAAACAGGCTGGTCCGCAGACTAAGAGGTTGCATATACATCAGCTAAATGTCAAGACAATGATGTTGTGTTAATTGAGCTGCATCAAACCAGGCAACATGGGCTAAATTATTTGCACAATTATGACTTCAAAGTTCAAAAGTTCAATGTTAATTTATTACTAAGTTACATATATGTTACCGTATACAACCCTGAGATTCATTTTTTGTAAGCATACTCAATAGATCTATAGAATAATAACCATAACAGAATCAGTGAAAGACTGCCCAACTTGGGCATTCAACCAGAGTGCAGAAGACAACAAACTGTGCAAGTACAAAAAGAAAGGAATTACAATAATAAATAACTAAGCAATAAATACTGAGAATGTGAGATTATTTCCTCGTCATTATCCCTTTTGGTTAACCCCTTTTGTTCAAGAGCCTGATGGTTGAGAGGTAATAACTGTTCCTAATCTTGGCGGTGTGAGTCTTGAGGCTCCTGTAGCTTCTCCCTGATGGCAGCTGAGAGAAGAAAGCACGTCCTGGATGGCAGGAGTCTCTGATGATAGATGCTGCTTTCCTGCAACAGCATTTCATGTAGATGGGCTCAGTGGCTGGGAGGGACTACTACTGCTACTACTTTTTGTGAGATTTTCCATTCGATGGCATTGGTGTCTCCATTCAAGGCTGTGATACAACCAGTCAATATACTCTCCATGACACATCTATAGAAGTTTGTCAAAGTTTTAGATGTCACGCTAAATCTTCCCAAACTCCTAAGGAAGTAGAAATGCTGCTGTGTTTTCTTTATAATTGCATTTACATTCCGGGCTCTACATAGGTCCTCCAGGATAATAACATAGAGGAATTTAAAGTTGCTGGCAGTCTCCACCTCTGAACCTCTGATGAGAACTGACTCCTAGGCCTCTGGTTTCCTTCTCCTGAAGTCAATAATCAGCTCCTTGGCCTTGCTGACGTTGAGGGAGAGGTTGTTGTGACACCACTCAGCCAGATTTTCAATCTCCCTCCTGTATGCTGACTCATCACCACCTTTGATTCGGCCTACGGCAGTGGTGGCATGATCTAGTTTGAATATGGCATTGGAGCTGTGCTTAGCTGCACAGTCTGGAGTGCAAGTTGACAGAGCAGGCAGAATTTCTCACTTAGAATATCAAACCAGGTCAACAGGTTCCTGTGTGCTCAAGATGTTTTGTGTACTCAATAACATTAATTCAGAGTGTCTGCGATTTCTGTGCCCAGAAGCTTTTAGACTATTGTGTGAATTAATTTGTGACAAAGGTGCTTAAACATTCAGAGGTGTAGGTATGTAATTCATAGGGGTTTGAACATTCAGAGGTGTAGAAATGTAATTCGAAGTTCATTGTCTCTCTGGTGATTGTGATCACATCCACAAAATTTCCCCTTAGACCGCTTAAACCACTGGCCACACAGGAGGCTACAGACATATCCTGGATGAGTCCCAAAATGTTGTGACTGTGATCGAAGTCACCGGAGAGACATTGAAGCAGGTGATATTTTGATCTTTGTTCATCACAACCAGCGGGCATTCCTCTGGAGACGATCTTAGTAGAGGCTCAGAAACCCGGACGTGCCCCTAAGATGTTGTCAGGGCTATCTCTGAGTACACAAACATCCCAACTACTGATTGCCTATATCTATGACCATAACTAATATGCTAAGTGACAACATCCATCTGGTCTGCCAGCTTCAACTCAAGGATAATAACTATTCCTGAACCTGGTGAAACGTTACCAGGTTAAAGAAGCTGGCACAGCATGCCATCAGAATAAATACTATAACCAATTGACTTTAGTGATACGGAACTCATGTGTGAACAAATCATAGTGCAAGGTAGCACCAGGAATATCAGGCCCATTTCAAGTTATACAGTATATTTTCAATGGCAATTAAAATAAATAGAATTTCCAAGCAAGCAAAACAGAGATTAAATTAATCCATGAAGGGAGAATGTGATCAATCATGGAGTGGCAACTTAATTAATTACTTCAGAATTGTCATGAGCCTGTCAATGCTCCTAATGATATAATGACTAATGGCATTATGTTTTATTAAGTGTGTATTAACAACACTGAGTCAACCAATGACTTAGAGGCAGGGCAGGGCAAACATCAGTAAACTGAAATCTACTCAACAGTTTAGGAAAACAAACTGCATAGAGAAAATAATTCACCAGAAAACAAAATTGACTGGAGGCCAGCCGAATGCACAGTAAATTATATGCAGTGATGGACTCTGGTATGATTAAGATTAAGTCTTCATCTCTCACTCTATCTCATTATGGTCCTTGCAACGTTTTTGTCTGCATGCACTCTACTTTTTCTGTAACTGTAGCATTAGATTCTGAATTTTGTTCTTGCTTTTTCCTTTGTACTACCTAGATACACTTAAGAGCCGATGCAGGCAAAATGCCAGACCACGATGCACAAAGTTCACTACACAATCAATCAGTAACGAGTCTTCCTCCCTACGTCACAATTGACTTTCCGAAAAGGTGACCAATCAGCTGATTGATAAGTACATAAAGGCCAAGAATTCGGAGGACACACCACAATTAACAGCACACTGATGATGTTTCCTTATATGGTGACAAAACATTTGCATGTAAACTGCCAAGGTCGGAGAACCATGCAACCAAACTGTAAACATGTTTGGAATAATCTGTATGGTTGGCATGGAAAACAAGGCTTTTCACTGAATCTTGATACATGCAAGTAGGCCAATTGATTTATTATTGTAATGAGGTGCAATGAAAAACTTATCTTGCATACAGTCCATATGGAATATTTCATTTCAACGGTACTTTGAGGTAGTGTAAGGTAAAACGATAACAGAATAGAGAATAAAAGGTTACAGTTACAGAGAAAGTGCAGTGCAGTTATACAAAAAGATAGAACTCCATAATGACATAGATTGCGGGATCAATAGACCATTTTATTGCATAGGGGAACATTTAATTATTTTATATCAGCGGATAGAAGCTGTCCTTTAGCCGCGTGTTACGTGCCTTTAGGCTGCTCTATCTAACACCCAAGGGAAGGGGAGGAGAAAGCAGCATGTCCTGGGGTGGGTGCTTTACCCAGGCAGCGAGAATTGTACACAGAGCTATGGAGGAAGGGCTGGTTACTATGATGTGCTGAGCTGTGTCCACAACTCCCTACAGTATTTTTGTGGTCACTGCAATTGTGAGTTGTGAAGTTACGGTGTGTGGCAGCAGCGATTCAACCCAGGTGCGGGGGAACGGCAGACCCCCATGTAGAGATGGAAACAATACGCAGGAATTCCAACAGAAAATCAGTGGCTCGACTAAGTAATACAACAAGGCAATTCATTCTCGGAACAATGACCCCGCGATGAACACTAATCAGGAGTCTGCTTTAAGTAATTATAGTACACAGAAAACCCATACTAGTCAAAATTAACTTGACAAGGTTAAACAGAAAGCACAAGGGCTTAACAACTCTGGTTAACACAACAAATACAGGCACTCCAGAAACCTCAGAGCCAGACGATCTACGGCTCGGCACACAGGCCTGCAGAGCTCATGACATGAGACACATTTGGACAGGATGCTTTCCGCAGAGCATCAATAGAAAATGGTGAGGGCCAAAGGAGGCACGCCAAATTTCTTTAGCCTCCTGAGGAAGTAGAGGTGTTGCTGAGATTTTTGGCCGTGACATCAACATGGCCGGACCTGGTAATGCTCACACTGAGGTATCTGAACATCTTAACCTCTCAACCTCAGCACCAATGAAGCATGTGCACCACTATCTCTCCTGAAGTCAATCATCCGCTCCTTTGTTTTGCTGATATTGAAGGAACAGCTGTTGACATTACACCATGCATCCAAGCTCACTATCTCCTTCCTGTACTCTGACTCATTGTTTCTTGAGATACGGCCCACTATAGTGCTATCATCTGTAATCACAGCCTAGAGCAGAACCTGGCCACACAGTCATGAGTGTATAGGAGAAGAGAAGGGCATCAGAGTTGAGAATAATCATTGCCGCCTATCCTTACTGATTGTGGTCTGTTGATCAGGAAAGCAAAGATCTAGTTGCAAAGGAAAATATTCATTTCCAGGATTAGGAGTTTGGAGATGAGTTTGCTTGGAATTATAGTATTGAAGGCAGGCCTGTAGCCAATAAGCAAGCCTAACGTAAGTGTATACTGTGCAGATGCTCCAGAGATGATAATAAATTATTGCCATGTGACAATAATAAACCAAGAGCCAATAAAATATTTACTGCAATGAACTTGACTGAAAAAGGAAGTACCCTTCTCCACTTCATGATTAGTCTGGCTGGAAATTGTGTTGGTCTATACTTGAACCATAATTAAAATGGGAAAATGCTTAAAATATTAGGATGACACACATGAAAAGTTAATTCAGTTTCTCTTTCCACAGCTTCTGCTGGCCTGTAGAGAGTGTTTTTTTCAAAAATTATTATTGACTTTTATTTCACACTTCCAACATTCATTTTTGGTTGTTTCCGCCATTTCTATTTCAAATTACCATTTTGAAAGAAAGGACAAGAAAATATGAAGGCATACATAAATATAAACAGAGATGTTGCAAAGAAAGGATATTGCAGTGTTGCAATCAACTGCCTCGGGCAAAGTTAGGTGAAGCAGAAGAAATTATTGCATCAGGAGGTAAAGTTCCAGTTCAGGCCCTACTTAAGATTCATAGTGTTAATATTTACTTTAGAAAGTGCATTAAGTTTAGTGATCATTTTTATTAAGTAGTAAAAAGTTTGGCACTTAAACATTGAAATCAAGTTGGTTTGAGCATTGCGATCTCTCTACAATTCAGGCTAAGGAACTGGGGAAAGTAAAACCAGCATTAAAAAAAAAGTGTGTGTAGTGTGACGAATCGGAAGGACGCCATTCTGAGCACTGGAATTTATGGCAGGACGTGTGAACAGAAAACATGACTTTCTTCGCACGTGTCCTCAGACATTAAAAGGTGTAACGTAGGTTCAATATAAGGACATGCAAGTTACAGACGTGCAGGAGAGTAATTACTATCTGTGCACATGGCTCAAAAAGAGGTGTGAAAGATATAAATCCTTGCAATGTCAGAAAGGTGAAGGTGTACCATCTGGTAAATGCAGCTGAAATGCACAGAAAGCCATTATTCAAGCCTAATTTCACCAGAGTGTTTTTTTTTAAGGGAGGAGCTGGATGATGGATGAATGAAGCATAAAATTCCACATAACCAATTGGGATAGTGCATGGAAATTATCAGTCGAAACAAGATTCCCTTATGTTACCCTGTGTGAAACAAGTCTACAACTATAATGAATTAGTCTATCTAGTACTGATAATTAATCTCTATACCAAAGCAATTATTTAGTGCACTGTAAACTAAACATCCCATATCACTTCACACGTGCATCTATGACATGTATTTAAGTACAACTCAACTTTGTCATATAGATGTTAGGACAAGGGGTGTTTATGAAGAATCTTAGAAAGAGAGATAAAAAGGAGAAGAAATTTATAGAAGAGTTTTAGAGCTTAGAGTAATTGGTAACTGCAATGATAGGTGTCAATGCTGGGACGACAAATCAGAACACATTTCCTTAAGCAAGTTTATCCTTCCTTAAAATGAGGAGAATCAAAACAGTACACACTGTTCAGCATGTCTTCACACAGAGGCTGGTTTAACTATAATGACGCTGTTTTACCCTAAACCTTTTATAATAAAGACTAAAAATATTCTCTCCTAATTGCTTGATATACCTGCATATTATTTTTCTGTGATGAACAAGCATCTCGTCTGAACACTGACATTCTCCAGTTCCTCAGCTTTCAGATTACTTCAGATTTTTCTGCATCATGTTCTGTCTGCTATGTTCTTGAATGCAAACTTATTCTGCTGTATCTCTTTTAGAGTAACTTTACATCCCCCTCAGAAGTTAATTTCCCATCTAGCTTTATATCATCAGCAAATTTGGGTGCGCTGTACAAAGCCCACCTCACATGATCCACTGATGTAGTCCAGGCTCAACCACTGACCCATGTGGCTCCCCACTTGCTCTTGCCTGTCAGCCTGAAATGAAGTGTTCATGCCTGCTCTTATTTCTGTCCCTAAGCTAATCCTTAGACCATATTAATATTACCCCCATCCCATGGGATCTATTTGAGCGCTGTCGCAGGAAAGCAGCATCCATCATCAAGGATAACCACCACCCCAGGCCGTGCTCTCTTCTCACTGCTGCCATCGGGAAGATGGTACAGGCGCTTTAGGTTTCACACCACCAGGCTCAGGCACAGTCATTACCTCACAGCCATCAGACTCCTGAACCAGCATGGATAAGTTCACTCACCCCAACACTGAACTGATTCCACAGTTTATGGAATCACTTTCAAGTATTATGGAATCAGTTTCAAGCCCCACCAGTGCCTTTACTTCCTGAGGAAGCTAAGGAAATTTGGCCTGTCCCCTAAAACCCTCACTAATTTTTATAGATGCACCGTAGAAAGCATTCTTCTGGGGTGCATCACAACCTGGTATGGAAGTTGTCCTGTCCAAGACCGAAAGAAGCTGCAGAAGATCGTGAACACGGCGCAGCACATCACACAAACCAATCTTTCGTCCTTGGACTCACTTTACACCGCACACTGTTGGAGCAGTGCTGCCAGGATAATCAAGGACACGACCCACCCAGCCAACACACTTTTCGTCCCTCTTTCCTCCGGGAGAAGGCTCAGGAGCTTGAAGACTCGTACGGCCAGATTTGGGAACAGCTTCTTTCCAACTGTGATAAGACTGCTGAACGGATTCTGACCCAGATCTGGGCCGTACCCTACAAATATCCAGACCTGCCTCTCGGTTTTTTTGCACTACCTTTTTTATTTTCTATTTATGATATATAATTTAAATTTTTAATATTTACTATCGATTTGTACTCCAGGGAGCACGAAGAGCAGAATCAAATACTGCTGTGATCATTGTACACTCTAGTATCAATTGTTTGGCGACAATAAAGTATAAGTATAAAGTATTCTACCACTTATGCTCTCAGTATTTGTTTATTTGTTTGTTTGTGTGTTTGTTATTATTATTATTTTGTTGTGTTTTTCTTTTTGTATTTGCACAATTTGTTGTCCTTTGGTTGCTTGCCCATCTCTCCTTGTGCATAGTTTTTCATTTATTCTGTTGTGTTCCTTTGCACCTACTGTGAATGCCCTTAAAAATGAATCTCAGCATGGTATTTGGAGGCACTGTATATACGTATTTGATAATAAGTTTACTTTGAACATTGAACTTCAAACTATTTTCGACTGTGCCTGTGCCATCTTATCAATTGTATGTTTTAAATTTAAATATATTTAATCCAATGGTTCCTCCTTATAATATTCTGCTGGTCACAAACTAAAAAGAAAAATTCTAACTAATTGGTCAAGCAAAATCCATTTCACTGATTCATGTTATGTCACCCAATCATATTCTGATTTCCTAAATTCTGGACAACCAGCTCATCGTTCCCCATTTTGTCTGTCCTTCTTATCTTGAACAGCTTCAGCTTATAACTACAATATTAGAAGGAAATACAGCATTCAAAGGCTCAAAATCCTCTGTGCAGCTTGTTTACTCCAATAACTGCTGAGGACAGCTTCACCTCTTTACCCTGTGAATGCAATTTGTCTTGTGTTCAACAAAGCAACCTGGTTTGCAGTACTTTTAGCTATAAATCTAATAAAAAATAAATATTAAGCAAAAGCAATTATCGTATTTTTGCTTGGGTGCCCTGGAGGAATGTGAAAATACAAGTCAAGCCACTGTAGGGGAAAAGACCCGTACTTTTTGAGCAATTCTTCACTAATGTACCTGGCTACAATAACCCCCTAGGATTATCTACGTTCATATAAATCACAGATATCAACAATTAAATTAGCACTTGGATATATTTATACCAGTGTTTGTCAGGTAAATAAAAACATACTTGTTTCGTCGGGCTTGTATCTTTATAGAAATGTGGTTGATATTAGCCAGATATTTTATCCTGTAACTGTACTAATAAAATGCTCAGCTAACAGCAATGTTGTGTGCGTCATTTTGGTGTGAGCTAAGTACGGGGCTGAGAAAATAAAAGTCACCATACCTCTTTTTAACCCAGTACTTATTTTCACTGCATTTTTTCTGTTTCCGTGTTAGACAGCATTGCAGCTGAATGGGAGACCTGACATTTGCCCATGAGCGACCATGTCCAGCCATTAGGAGGTGCAAGAGAGCAGCAAGTGAAGCACCTCTGTCAAAGCATTCAGATTTAGACTCGGCATTGCCATCATGTCTCCTTAGCAGGATAAGTTTCAGAACTGCCCAGAACTAATTCAGTTATAGGTAGTGTCATTAAATGTTTAATAGTATCATTAGGCAAATCAACATAATGTTGAGGAGTAACACGAGGTCTCTAACCCTTACGTGCTCTACCGTTCAATAAAATCGCAGCTGATCAGATTGTAATCTCAACTCCCATATACCATCCCTTTCACCCGTTTGCATACCAACTCCTTATCTACAGTATATCTGCCTTACAAATATTCAAATACCAGCTTTCATTGACATTCAGGAAGAAAAATCAGAGACCACTGACTTAACCAGAGAAAAAGAATCACCTCATTTGGCAACATTTGATAAATGGACGTGCAAAAGAAATGTTTGGTCAAAAAGTTTGGTTTGAAAGCTCAAACAAGAGTGGGAGAGAAAGAGAAATTTAGGAAGGATGTGTAGAGCTTAGAGCATTTTTTAAAATGACACATATGCATGATATCTTTTAGAACACCACAAAGTGTTTTACAGCCAATGAAGAAATTCAGAGTTACAGTTATTGTTGTAAGACAGATGAAGGAACACTAAGGAAATTGAGGATGGCTCAAGTGCAGAACTGGAGGAACACGTGGATCTAAGCGGAGGCAGGTGCCAATTCTGGTGAGTGATTTAAACACGAGACACAATTTTATATCAAGGTTTTGTGGGGTTGGTGTACACCAGTTGGCAAATTCGGACTGAGAAATTTGGATTTGGTTGAAATTAGGATAGGGATGGAATAAATAGATTCACAGAACATTGTTGATATTGGTCAGGATTCAAACTTCGAGATTCAAGAATGTTTATTGCCATTCATCAGTACACAAATGTAAAAGAGATGAAACTATAGTTATTCTAGATATGAAGCAGCATTACAAAATAAGCATAGACAATTAAAAACACAATAAATATAAATACATAAGGTCAGCTTATGTACATATACTGAAGGAATATACATAAAGATGTACAGGCAGGCAGCTGTACATAAGGCAACTCTGACAGGAAATGATAAAGTAATGGTGCTGGTGGGGGTGGGGTGAGAACAGAGGAGACAACCTGTAACTGGCTAGCTAATGAATAAAAGTTCAAAGTTCAAAGTAAATTTTATTATGAGAGTACATATATGTCACCACATACAACCTTGAGATTAATTTTCCTGCAGGCATACTCTGCAAATCTGTAGAATAGTAACTATAATGGGATCAGTGAAAGATCGTGTGCAGAAGACAACGAACTGTGCAAATGCAAATTTAAATAAATAGCAATAAATAACAAGAGCATGATATAACGATATAACCAGTCCTTAAAGTGAGACCATTGGTTGTGGGAACATCTCAATGGATAGGCAAATGGGTGTAGTTACCCATTTTTTTCAAGAGCCCAATGATTGAGGGGTAATAACTGTCCTTAAAACTGATGGTGTGAGTTCTGAGGTTCTTGTACCTTCTACCTGATGGCAACAGTGAGAGAAGGGCATGGCCAGGTTGGTGAGGATCTGTGAGGATTACTTTCCTACAGCAGCATTTTATGTAGATGTGCTTAATGGTTGGGAGACTGGATTTAGCATCCTACTTCCTCCAATCAAATTTCACCTAATTTTCAGCAAGTAATGATTTGACAATGCTATTTTAAATTTGTGATTTATTCAAATCAAAGACGGGTTAGACGTTTTGAGGAGGCCAGCACTTATAACAAAAGGTATCTCATAAAATACCGTAAGTTGTTCCCTAACGTGACATCCATTAGTGATTATGACAAATGGTATGCGAGGTAAAATAACACCTTAGAACAGGGGGTCCCAACCTTTTTTATGCCATGGACCAATACCATTCAGGAAGGGATCCCTAGACCTCAGTTTGGGAACCCTCTTGTCATTCTAAGGCGTAGAGGGACAAGAATTCCAAAATTCATGAAGTCAGAATTAGCATGGTGTACTGTTTGTCATTCTTTCCTGTCACAATCAGAGACAAGGGAAGGCCTGGCTGAAAACCAATCACGGTTTTCGTTTATATAGCACTGTTAGCAAAGCACATCACAGATGCTCTAAGGAATCCTCTTTGAATGAAATAATTTTCTTCTGGAAACAGAAGTGAGCAAAGGCTTAGGTAGTATGATGTCTTTTATAGGGGGAAAGATGAGTGGAGTGATAGTTTCCGTCACAATGACAGTTTTTAATCACAAATTCAGAACCTAAGTAAAGAAGAAAGACAGACTCCAATGTAGAGCCGGCAACTACAGTTTTCTCATAATAATTCTAAAAGAACAAGCAACACCACAATAAGTAACATTCTCAAAACTAAGACCCCACAATTAGCACTAATCAGGTGACTGCTTAAATATGAAAAGTGACATGGAATTCCCAAGCCTATTAAAATAAACTTAACATGCTTAAACAGAAGCACCAGGGGACCGTGTTAAAAAGGGTGATTCACTTGAGAAAAGCACCAAGAACTCTAAATGATTAAAAGGCTCTTGATAAACAACAATTAACTATTTCAGGTGCTCTAAAAACCTGAAAACACGACGCTCTCCGGCGGCCCACAGAGGTCAAAGAGTTCATTGCAGGTTTAGGGACTGAATCTGGAGATTA
Source organism: Mobula hypostoma (assembly GCF_963921235.1). NCBI lineage: Eukaryota > Metazoa > Chordata > Chondrichthyes > Myliobatiformes > Myliobatidae > Mobula > Mobula hypostoma. The sequence continues at coordinate 10,756,467 of NC_086123.1, read as the reverse complement.
AAAACTTGCCATAGTCTTCCCAAAGCTTTGTGGAATATTTTAGAATGTAAAATAGCAACAGAAAATATTGCGTTCAGCAGGCAAGGCAGTATACGTAGAAGGAAAAAACAAGCTAAAGGTTCAAGGGAAAGTTCATCATCAGAACGAGGAACAAGAGAAAACTGACTCTCACAGCTATCTGGACTATTCCTCTTCTCACCCTGTCTCTTGCAAAAACGCCATCCCCTTCTCGCAATTCCTCCGTCTCCGCCGCATCTGCTCTCAGGCTGAGGCTTTTCATTCTAGGAGAAGGGAGATGTCTTCCTTTTTTAAAGAAAGGGGCTTCCCTTCCTCCGCTATCAACTCTGCTCTTAAACGCATCTCCCCCATTTCATGTACATCTGCTCTCACTCCATCCTCCCGCCACCCCACTAGGAATAGGGTTCCCCTGATCCTCACCTACCACCCCACCAGCCTCCGGGTCCAACATATTATTCTCCGTAACTTCAGCCACCTCCAACGGGATCCCACCACTAAGCACATCTTTCCCTCCCCCCCCTCTGCATTCCGCAGGGATCGCTCCCTACACAACTCCCTTGTCCATTCGTCCCCCCCATCCCTCCCCACTGATCTCCCTCCTGGCACTTATCCGTGTAAGCGGAACAAGTGCTACACATGCCCTTACACTTCCTCCCTTACCACCATTCAGGGCCCCAAACAGTCCTTCCAGGTGAGGCAACACTTCACCTGTGAGTCGACTGGGGTGATATACTGCATCCGGTGCTCCCGATGTGGCCTTTTATATATTGGCGAGACCCGACGCAGACTGGGAGACCACTTTGCTGAACATCTACGCTCTGTCCGCCAGAGAAAGCAGGATCTCCCAGTGGCCACACATTTTAATTCCACATCCCATTCCCATTCTGACATGTCTATCCACGGCCTCCTCTACTGTAAAGACGAAGCCACACTCAGGTTGGAGGAACAACACTTTATATTCCGTCTGGGTGGCCTCCAACCTGATGGCATGAACATCGACTTCTCTAACTTCCGCTAAGGCCCCACCTCCCCCTCGTACCCCATCTGTTACTTATTTTTATGCACACATTCTTTCTCTCACTCTCCTTTTTCTCCCTCTGTCCCTCTGAATATACCTCTTGCCCATCCTCTGGGCCCCCCCCCCGCCTCCTTGTCTTTCTTCCCGGACCTCCTGTCCCATGATCCTCTCGTATCCCCTTTTGCCTATCACCTGTCCAGCTCTTGGCTCCATCCCTCCCCCTCCTGTCTTCTCCTATCATTTTGGATCTCCCACTCCCCCTCCAACTTTCAAATCCCTTACTCACTCTTCCTTCAGTTAGTCCTGACGAAGGGTCTCGGCCTGAAAAGTCGACTGCACCTCTTCCTACAGATGCTGCTTGGCCTGCTACATTCACCAGCAACTTTGATGTGTGTTGCTTGAATTTCCAGCATCTGCAGAATTCCTGTTGTTTACAAGAGAAAACATGTTCTGTTTATATTGCAGAGAGGAATGGTGAGGTATAGTCAAGGCAAAGGGATTACCTGAGGATAGGGTGAGACCAAAGTAGCTATGGATTTTAAAAGCTATGACATGAGGGCAACTAATTAAGCGAGAAAACACGAAACAAAACAAAATAGAAATCTGTGAAATACAGTAATACGGCAAATAGCCAACAGATCGGTCTGGCCATTTGCCACAGGGAGGAAAACTGAGACAAGGTCCCAAATGGATGGCCTACAAAAGAATCTGTCACTTTTGATATACGTAGAGAAAGCAAGTCGTTAAAATTTGGGAATTTTTTGCTCATCCAGTAGTGGACAGCAAATGACATTGACATTTTGGGGGAGTTGGATATGATATGTGGATATGGTCCAACAATTCTGGATGATGTAACTGAGAAACAGCATGTGGGTGAGAAATAGGAGAGGACTAAGGATCTATTTGTAGGATGTCTGGAAAGCAACAACATGGAAGGAGGATAGAGAGCCATTGCTGGTGATTCACTGGGAACAAGAGAATGAACAAGAAAGAAATCACCTGTTCACAGGATGGTGGAGACCTGTTGAAGAAAGAAGATGTCTGCTGACAGATTTTTACACCCAAAAAAGGTGATATCAAACTAAGTCACAATGCAAAGGCAAGTGCCCTTGTTGTTCCCGTTGCTAAATTCATGGGGACAATTTCAGAGGTGTTCTGGGCAAACACCAGTAATTAGGATTAGGCCCTGTGAGCACAGGTTTGAGGTAAATATAATATTAATTGTAAAATACATTTGTTAGCTATCAGGGGATCAAAAGCATTCCATCATCACCACAGGTAGACCCAAAGACCACTCCCTGAATTAACCAATGAGGCTATCATCATCTTATAACCCCCTATGCCCTCTTCATGGCATTGCCAGTGGAGGCACTGCCCACATTGAGAGATCATTCAATTTATTTAGCTGGAGTCCAAGGACAATATTTCCAGCCATTTCCAGGCTTCTGACTTAGGGCTGAGAGAAGGGATCCAGACTGACTTCTACTCAGGAACAATCTCTGTTCTTGTCTACTTGGTCAAATGTGCTGTAGATGAAAAGTCGAGGGAACAGGACTCAGAAAAATATACAACTGAATAAAATATTGCCAGTGATTTACAATGATTAATACACTTCATTTGTAGTTAGTGAAAGCAAATTAAAGAAAGCAATCACAGCTCATTTACAGGAAAGCTCAAATTGTTTTCTGTTCAATTGACTTTCATTTTCATGCACCTTTGGGGCACCCAAGCAGAAGTATGTTAATTGCTTTCTCTTAATTTTTTTAATATTGCACATGCATCAGATTTATAGCTGAAAGCACGCAAAGCAAGCTGCTTTGTAACTCACACGACAAATTACATTCAAAGAGCAAAGAGGTAAAGTTGTCTTCAATTGTTTTTATACAACACGTCAAACAATGAAGTAAATCTCTGTACAACAATTCTTTCTGATTGAATGATATTGTCTTCAAGGGGGTTCGATTAACATGAATAATGAAATTAAGCCATCATAAAAACATCAATGGAATTATCCATGTCCCTCTTAAGTGGAGTTTTTTTCCAAATAAATTTAAAATCTGACGTCCCTTTGGTGTTCATGTTCCTCTAATGGGAATGGATTTAACTCCCTTTTCTCCTATTGCTGCTTATTGATTAAAAATTCAGTCCCCTTACTGTAACCTTACATTGATCCTTTCCAAATACTTTCACATCATTTTTAATAAATGGATTGAGTTGGAACTTCACTCTATGCACTTGTGTAAAATGGGTGCTATCATCCACAGGCCCATCTTACAACTCATTGCTGACACCAATAGAATTATAAAACCTGAAGGAATCAACCAGCAATGACTTCAGACAGGACTTCGCAACCTGGGGTCCATGGACTGCTTGCTTAATGATATCGGTCTACAGCATAAAGCAGGTTGGAAACCCCTGACTGTGAGAAGAAATTCTTGATAAATGATTTGGAACACCTCCCTCATTTTAACTACTTTTTATATTATTCTGCCCAGTTATTAAATGTCTTTTATCCCTCTGTACAAAATGGCCTAGAAATCAGTTGTCCCTGGATGGGTTTATTAAAAAGATGGTACCCAACTAGGCAAAACATAATGGTCTAGGGCATAATCAAATCATAGAATCATACAGCACAGAAACAGGCATTTTCAACCCTCCCCCCACCTCACCCCGCCCATCATGGCTAACTACAGTAATCCTATTTGCCTGCATTTGGCCCATATCCCGCTGCTCCTTGCCTATGCAAGTACTGCTCCACAAGGCTTACTCATCTCTGCACTGAACTAAGGCTGAGGCCTGAAAGTAACGGGCTTCTGAATCGGCTGTGGACTCGCTTCCATGAACTTCAGCTATGAACGGGGTTTGCTTATCTTTACTGCTTTATTGTTTTGCATGATTTGTTTGTTATTTTCTCTGCACGTTGGGTGTTTGGTGGTCTTCTTTTGTTTTAGTGTGTTCCATTGGCTTTCTTTGCCTTGTGGCTGCCAGTACGGAGACGAACCTCAAGCTTGTACAAAGTGTGCGTACTTCGATAATAAATGCACTTTCAACTATGTCCAGGTGCCTTTTAAACATTGTAATTGTATCTGACTCAATCATTACCACATTTAACATGGCGGTTGATAGGTTCTTGATTGGTAAGAGCATCAGCGGTTACAGGAAGAAGTCAGGAGAATGGGGTTGAGAGAGATAATAAACCAGCCATGATGGAATAGTGGAACAAACTCAATGGACCAACTGGCCTGAAATTCTTCTGCTTCCATACGTTGTTATGGTCTCTTCTGGCAGCCCAATCCAGATAACCCCTTCAGCCTCCTACGTTACGGTCGGAATACGCCCAGTTTATCCAAACTCTCCTTGTATCTGAAGACCCTCCCCACCTCCCCATCCTCATTTCAGGAAATACACTGGTGTATCTCGCCTGTGTTCTCCATATTGCTGCCACAACCCTCCTGGTGCCCGGCGACCAGAGCTGTCAGCGGTACTCAGTGCGGTCTAACCAAAGCTTTGTGCAACTGCAACATGACTCTAAGCTCAAAGTTAAAGCCAAGTTCATTGTCATATGCACAGACTGTCTGCAAAGATGCAATGAAAACTTACTTCCTGCAGCATGCATGTGGCATCATATAGGCAGCCTTCAAAAGAAAAAATGAATTAATTTTTTTACAAGAAAGAACATGATTATAACAAAAAAAAATGCCTACTTCTTCTGAGGCATTTGCATCTGGAGGCATTGCTGTAGCTTAAAATGTCTATGAATGGAACTGGGATTCTGACTGATGGTCTGGAGGGTCATTCAATACACCTTTTTTCCCCTCTTCTTCTATATTATGTATTGCATTGAACTGCTGCTGCTAAGTTATCAAATTTCCCGACAATGCCGGTGATAATAAACCTGATTCTGAATAGAGACAGCCAGAGTGCTGAGGTTTTTGAGGTCAGTGGGCATCTCCTGGGAAGAAAACTCACCTTTCAAGTGCTCCGTGATGTTAATGAGCCAGCAGCACTTCCACATTCCAGCTATACTCTGCCACGAGGGTCCTGAATTCCACTGTGCAATCCAGCACTGAGAACAAGCCTTGTTGTAGTATCGTATCCGCTGCTTCCCTTCTACTTCCTGGATGGTTGAAAACCAGGTGAAATGCTCATATATGTAGCAAATAGGGGTCTCATTGTCCTAGTTAGCGGTGGCCCAGGCCAGAGCTCGCCCATTTGAGGGGGAGGTGACAAAGGCCATCTTGGCTCAGCCCGTAAGATACAAAGATGACTGGAGCTCGAAGCAGAAGATGCACTAGGACAGGATGGTGTGGCATCGAGTTGGGGATCCGTCAAAGCATTTGGGCACTGGAATCCTGGGCTCTGAAGGAGAAGATTGTGTGCTGTGGGGTTGCTGTATTGAGACCGAGAGCTGGTTGAGTGGGGTGAGCAGATGGTCAATGGTTACCTACTGCATTTGGATGGTGTGCTCCTGTCGATGGACAACTTCCTTTAGGCAAGCAGACTCTTTCAGGTCAAGCGCTGGCTCGCCCATCCTGTCAGGAAGTGTAGAGGGGGGACTTGACCCAAAAACAGATCAGTGGATACGATTTAGCTGTAAACGATACTTTTCTCGTAAACTGCAATGTAATAATTCATGAGGGGCCACAAAACAAGAGAGAACAGAAACTGAATACAACAGGCAACAAGGTACCTGAAGGCTAGGAGCAACTGGATGAAGCTGGCTGGTTTGATGGAGGACAAGGACTGAGGATAGGGGGCTGGGTTTAGATAGGCTGCCGGTGATGAGCTGGAAACAAGTGGCAAGTGGCTCCTGTTAGCTGGGTGGAGACTGGGAGGTGCCTGCCTGTGCAGGCCTGACACAAAGTGGTCATAGTGTTGCTAAACTGTAGTGATTAGGGTTTTGCTAATTGGTTCGAGAACTGATTTGCTTAATGGAAGTGGCTATCTTTGAACCAGGTGGTGTGGAACTTCAGGCGTCTGTGCCCCCTGCCTGTTGGTAGCTGAGAGTAGATGATGCGGCCCAAATGGTGGAGATCTCTAACGGAGGATGTTGCCTTCCTGAGGCAGTGCCTCCTGTAGATACTACTGATGATGGGGAAGGATGTGCCCGTGATGTATTGGACAGAGTCCATTATTCTCTGCAGCTTCTGTGCACTCAAATTGCCTTAGCAGACCATAATGCAATACTCAATGTCTTGGCCTGTGAAGGCAAACATTCACTACCCTATCTACCTATGTCATCTCTTTCAGGGAATGGTGATCTCTCTGTACATCAACATTCCAAAGATCCTTTCCTTGCCCTAACAGAATTTAACCTCCCTAAGTGCATTACCTCATACTTGTTTGGACTAAATTCCAACCATCCTGCTACGCCCAGTTTTTCAATTGACTTATGTTCTGCTGTGTCCTTAAACAAACTTCCTCACCAACTACAACTCCACCAATTTTTATATCATTTGCAGAATTACTAATCATACCATGTACATTCACAACCAAGTAATTGATGTATTATAAATGAGGCTAAGTAACTTGTGGGCTATAAAGTTTATGTACTTAAAGTACAGAATGAACTTTCACTGTGTATGCTCTGTCTGTGCAATATTGCACAATGAAAATAATGGAGAGAGACCTGGGTGCCAGTATTGAAGGTAGTTACCAAAACTGGCTAGGGAAAATCAGTAAAACCAGTCTCAAAGTGTGCAAAATCAAACCAATGCAGAAGCTAGAAATGGTGTGTCAGGCAAGGGGAAATGAATACCTTGAGGGTTTGTGTCAGAGCTTCAACAGTAATGAGTGGATGGTTGACAATCAAATTGTCATTGGTGTGAGTCTGGATTGAAATCAGCTACTGTGGGGTGGGTCATCAAGTCATAAACATCAGAAACTCTGCAGGTGCTGGAATTCCAGACCAACACACTTGCAAAATATTAGAGGAACTCAGCAGGTCAGAGCATCTATGGATCGGAATAGACATTCCACATTTCAAGCCGAGACTATACATCTCTATGGATGTTTTGGCCCAAACCTTCTCCATAGCTGCTGCCTGACTTGCTAAGTTCTTCCAGCATTTTGTGTGGGTTGTTGTGGAGTGGGTGCTCATGTTAAAATTTAACAGGTTCAAGAGACAGCCATCGTCAAAGCAAGAGGTTTTAACAAAGTGGACTACTCAAGAATGTTTCTCAGTGCTAGTCTTGAGTGTCTGAGGCAAGAGTCAGTTCCATTCTAACCAACAATCGATGGTTTTTGCATCAATGACTTGCACCAGCCATGTTCTTAGCATGAATACACCAAATTCATCATACCTGTCACTGGATGCTAGAGGGCACATCCTTTCCCCTCAACACGCCAGCACAGAGAACCAAGAAGAGAATTGCCGACTTGGCAATAAAAGTAATATGCCCCAGATTTTCTTTAACATACATTCTTTTCATTGAATTTCATTTGGGTGGTGCCCATAAACATTGTGCTCTAGAATAGAGATTCTCCATCTTTTAATCCTGATTTTCCACACAATTTAGCAGCACTTGCTATCTTATGCAACCTAGTGAAAATCCCACAATCAGAATCATTAATCAAGTTATGAGCACATTGTTTTATTTCCAAATATTCATTATAGTAACTAAATATTTAAAATTGCTTAATGGAAAATATAAGTGATAGCCACTTCATCATTTTCCATCGATACATTAATAATCCTAATAACAATTTAATCATAATTACATAAGATTTCAGCATCAGTGATTTCAAACATTCCCTCAAGGTCAATATCAATGCAGACTTGAATTCATCCCCTTCATCCTTGTCGAAAGGTTCAACAACTATTTGATTTTCAAGTAAAGATGGATTGGAGTTGTTGGTACTTATCTGACTCAAGCTCTTTTTCGTTATTTCCTTTGAAAATGATACATCATGGAAGGCTTAATTGGAAAGCAAAGTACAAGGTTAATGGTGAGATTCTTAGCAGTGTGGAGGGCAGAGGGAACGTGGAGGTTCACGTTCACGGATACCTCAAAGTTACCATGCAAGTTGATATGGTGGTTAAGAAGGCACATGGCATGTTGGCTTTCTTTCGTTGGGGGACTGATTTCAAGAGCCACAAGGTAATGTTGCAGCTTATGAAACTCTGGTTAGACCACACTTGGAGTATTATGTTCTGTTCTGGGTGCCTCATTATAAGAAGAATGCAGAAGCTTTAGAGAGGGTGCAGAGGAAGATTTACTGGGATGCTGCCTGGATTAGAGTGGAAAGGTTGAAGGAACTAGGGCTTTTCACTTTGGAGCGATGGAGGCTGAGAGGTGACCTGATTGGGGTGTTATTAGATGATGAGGAATAGTAAGAGTGGACAGCCATTGGTTTTTACCGGGGGGAGGGGGGGAGGAGGAAGAGGAATGACTATACTGTTTTATATACTACATTAAGGCTAATAGTTCCCTACTGTAATTTATACAGTAACAGGATACAATTTAAATCAGGCTTAAGAATGTAAGGGCATAAATATAGGAGCAATAGTAGGTCATTCAACCTACAAACCAGATCCATAGTCAATGTAATCAGGTTGATCTGTCCCAAGGTGTAATCTTCTCCCTATGCCCATTTTCCACAACCCTCAGTTTCCTCAACTTCCAAATAATTCTCTAGTTCTTTAATATATTCCCAGTGATTTAGCTTCAACAACCCTTTGCACAGAGACTTCCAGAGTTTCACCAGCCTCTGCGAAAAGATCTATATCTTAATGACAAATGACTGCGACCTAAATCTTTTATTCTTCTTCGACTTGTTTTCTTCAAAAGTACCTTCACTATTCTTTACTCTGCCCTGTGATTGACAGCAATAAGCTTCTCAACTTCTTCTGTCATCAATCCTCCAATTCCATTTCTGTTTGTGTATCTTAATAGATTGTGTCTCTCTCTTTTGCTTAGGTGGAAAAGAGGAGTGAGTGGAGGAGGGAGTGGGGGGGGGAGATAATCAATTAATTCTAAATATACTTCTGAACTCTTTGAAATATGGAAATAGATGATTTAGCTTCCAATTTTTCACCTATTTGTAGATAATTAATAGGGGTCTTCCTACCAACCATTGGGGGCATTTATCAGGAGCACTGCGTATACAGGGCCCTTAGTATTATCAAGGATCCCACCCATCCATCCAGCAACCTTTTTGATATTTTACCATCAGCCAGAAGACTCCAATGCATAATGATATGAACGGTCAGGATGGGAACAGCATTTTCCCTCCGGCCATTAGGCTTCTGAACTCCCTGTCACATCATATTCAAAGTGTCACCAGATAATTTGTACAGTACCATACAATATTTAATTTTTGCATTTTACTGTGCTTAGCTATGCATAATTCATTTGTAGATTTAATTCTTACTTTCCTAAAGTTAATGGGTGTATATCTGTGTTATGTGTACTACTGTGCTTAACTCCCTGGTCCGGAGAAACGTTGTCTTGTTTGACGGTATATATGTATAGAGTTAAATGACAATAAACTTGACTTGACTTGACTTGACTTGACTTGACTTGACTTTGAGGTCTTTTCTCCAATGACCCCAATATCAAAAGTAGATTGGAGGACAGATTCAAATTTATCTCTTATTTTAAGGAAACTACACCTTAAATAACTATGATCATGTTAAAAAACAAATTTCAGTAGGGTAATATACATTAAAATGGCACGATGATGTCATTTTACATGGTGGAATAAAAAACACAGTTTAGGATGCAACACTAAAATGGTATTTGTTACTATGAAGAGCAATTATTCATTGGTGCATTCTCTCTACCCCAGTTCTGGTAGCCTGAAAATGTCATTTGCTTTTTGCCTGCAGAATTTTAAAAAGTTCTTTAAAAGGTAGTGACATTGCAAAGCAGCACGAACTGTGCAGAGCCATTTTCAGCATAGTTCACAATTTGTACAGTATAATAACATGCATGTTATCTCTGCATCCTGGAACTACGCACAGGTATTGTTGTCAGTTCTCCTGCCATGCCAATCTGATTTGATCTCAGCAATGACAAAACGAAATGCATCAATTTAACTTTGCTTACCATTCAAATCACATATGAGAAACCTAGCCTTTATAAGCAAGAAGGCCTAATTCTCCCCCTTCAGGCCCTCAAACCTGCTCTGAAACGTCATTTTGGCTGACTTATTATCCTTCCAAACCCTATGCACCTGCCTTCTTCCTATAACCTTGATGCCCTTAATAATCAAGAACTTCTGCTTTTAATATACCCAGTGACTTGGCCTTCGCAGCCATTGTGTCAATGAGTTCCACAGATTCACTGCCCTCTGGCTGAAGAAATTCCTCCTCATGGCAGTTCTAAAGGGACGCTTTTACATTCTGAGGCTGTGCCCTCTGGTCCAAGACTCCCCCGGGAACTGAGTTGTAGTTATGGAGAAGTTCAAACCTTAGCACCACCAAGTTCAATATTCCTTCTCTGTACTATTTCATTTATGCCACAGGAGAATTACAGGTGACAAATGAAGGCAAACTGAAATACATGGCCAAATTATTGCAATTACATAAAGGAAAAGGGCCAGCCCATTAGCAAAATGATGAAAGACTGCATCTTGAGATAATCAACAATGTCACAAATCAATTATATAGCAAACCATTGGACCCATTTAGAGAAAAACATCTTTCACTCAGAACAGCAGAGTCTTCAACAAGAAAATAATCAGTGTAAATGTCAGAAAAGGGACAAAAATAATACCTATTTATGTGGAGATTTATTTGAACACAGAATATCTAAACAGAGGGAGTAGTTGATATAAAAAAGCTTGAAGCATATTATTGAGCTTTTCAGTTGCTGAAAGCCTCTCTATGTTTCAGATCCTTCCGTCTCTAGTTTCTCAACACTTTCCTCCAAGCTTCCACTCTCCATAATCTTAAACTCCTCCAAAACTTTGTAGCCTATGTGCTAATCAGCATCACGTTCCACACATCCCCGACCCACCATCAATTTAATTGCGCCATGTTTAAATCCCTCCAAATTATCGTTCCTCTTTATCTTTTTTATCTCATCATAAATCCGAGTGCTTGTCTATTCCTTGACTCCCTTCTCCCAACCTTGGCACCTGTGCCTACAACTATCTCTCATCCCGAGCTCAAAAACTTGCTCCATCTCCCTTTCATGCTTCTTTTATACCTCTTTTATCAAGCACTAATCTCCTGCCCTCGTGTGTCCATTGGATCAATGGAAATCATGTCATTAAACTCCAACAAGCCACCTGAGATATTCTGTTATGTTATTGGCACTCTGTAAATCCATGTGGTTATGTTGCTGATTGTTCTAGATGCATTTGCACTACTCAGCTATAATGCTGAAATACTTTGTTTTAACTTCTGTTTGTAATTTAAGTAACTTTAAGAAAGCCAACAAAAGTTGGCTTTACAGTAATTATCTTGTCTAGAAAATTCAAAATGGCCATTTACTGATGAACTTTTTTTTAACATTACAATAATAAAATGGTCAATGAGTTAAAGTAAGAATACCAATTTTATTATTTCATGCTATCAAATGAGAAAGCAAAATTGTGTTTCTCTATAATATCTGATCAGTTTTTAAAGTTTGAAAATCATTTCAATACAGGCTAAATAGGAGTGGCAGAGATGGAGAAAATCACAAAAACAGACATGTAATGTCTTTGACAAATAAACTCTTCTCAGGCATCCAGCCGGGTACATTTATTCATTATAACTGATGCTTTGATGACAAACTCTGCCATCTTCATTAGGGATGATTCCTGGGCATGTCTACCCCTATAGTCTATGCCTCCTGATTGGTTATTCATTACCCAATCAGGTTTCCGCTCTCCCACCTTGTTTATAATCGAATTCCAGTTCTTACTTAGTGCGTAGCCTTCATCTTAGTTAAATTTCTTTTCCTCTAGTTTTATTTCAATGGCTTCCTTTACCAAGCAGTCCCAAAAGCCAATGGCGCGGAACAGTAGTTTTATGCCAAAGTCAAATCTATGGCCATTGCAAATGCAATGTTCTGCTGCTGCCAATTTCAAACAGATACACCTCCTGTGCTCCTTGATGTATCTAACAAAGAACTGGAATTCAATTGTAAACAAGGTGGGAGAGCGGACACCTGATTGGATGAGGACTAACCAATCAGGACGGATGGACTATGGGGGTATAAATACCACCGGACTAAACATGCCCAGGCATTATCCCTGATGAAGATAACAGTTTGTCATTCAAACGGTTATAATACATACCTGTATCCGGAAGCACAAAAACAGTTTATTCATCATACATGCCAGGAAAGCACTAGATCCTTTTTCATGTAAAGTCTTTCCTTAATTTGAAATATTTTATCTTTCCGCAAAGATATATACCCTCAATATATGTACAGTATAGAAAGCACTTTAACCAAGAGAGAGGATTTGACTAACATCCTATTTAATGGTGGCTTTTGACTTAAGAAAGAGAGATACATATTCATGTCTAAAAACCTATAACAAGTACTTACTTTGAAAATTACAGTGATTGTTAGAAAGTCATAGATCACTGTTACTGATCTGTGCAAACCTCCTTTACCCACTCTATCGAGTCAATATTTTTCCTTCACCACGGTCTCAAATATCAGAGCCACAGATGGATATTTCAGTTTGCTCTGTCCCAGAACATATCACCACATGCATTACTGCAAGATCTAGCTGTGGTAACAAACATCAAAGCCATCCAGTCATTGCCTAAGCACAATTTTTTTCCAAGGGCTCCACAGTATTCAAGTTCACCCTTGGATCACCTTTAGTACTTTCCTCACCATCACACATTCCATACCACTGAAGTGTATAAAACTAAATGTACAGAGATGAAGAGATCTGTTGACGTTTGTACACACCTTCAGTAATAGTGCCCAAATATTGACTGTCCACCCAACAACCCCTATCGCACCTCATATTCCATCTGTGTAGCCTCCAACCTGATGGCATGAACAACAATTTCTCTAATTTCAGGCAATTTCTCCCCCCTCTCCCATTTCTGTTGCTATTCCCCTTCCTGGCTCCCCTCTTACCCCTTTTCTTCTTCTCATCAGCCTATCACCTCTCTCTGTTGCCTCTCCTCCTTCCCTTTCTCCAATGGTCCACTCTCCTTTCTTGTCATATTTCTTCATCTTCATTCCGTTACCTTTTCCACCTATCACCGCACAGTTTCTCACTTCATTTCCTCTCCCCCAGTCACCCAGCTTTCCCCTCATTTAGCTTCACCTATCATCACCAAACTTGTTCTCTTTCTCCATCCCCCACCTTCTTGTTCTGGCTTCTCCCCCTTTCCTTTCCAGTTCTGATGAAGGCTTTGGCAAAAAAATTAACCCTTTATTCCTTTCCAGAGATTCTTTCTGACCTGCTGAGTTCTTCCACCATTTTGTGTGTATTGGTTTGGATTTTCAGCATCTGCAGAATCACATGTCTTTTTAAAAAATGGCCTTTTCTTTCCCTTTTTTGTAATTTGCAAGTAATGAATTGAAGCTAAAAGCACAGGCTGCTCCACAGAATAAGAGTTTGCATATGCTACAGCCAAACATTAAGACAATGGGATGTATTAATTTATTTGCATCAAACCAGGCAACAAGGCTGAGTTATTTGCACCATTGTGACTGAGTTCAAACTGGCAGACCAGACAGATGTTGTCATGTAGCACATCAAACATGGTCACAGATATAGGCAATCAATAGGTTTTGCATACTTATGATATTTATGTACTCAGAGACAGGCTTGACAACATTAATTTTGGGCGTCTGGAATTTCTGCCCCAAGTAGCTTTTAGACTATTTGTGTGAATTAGTTTGTGACAAAGGTGTCACAACATTCAGTGATGTCAGTCACTATACGTAATTCAAAGGAAGCCTTATAAACCCAAAATATTGAAGAAAACGATATCACTGTAGCTTTTGAAATTGTATTGTATCAGCTCTTTCTGTCTTTGATCTTAAGGGCAAAAAAAGTGCTGAACCTTTGGGTTTGTGAGCCTCTGCCGAGAGTGTCTCCAAAATAATGCCTGCCTGTTGTGCTGAATAAATATTTCCATATCAACGGCTTCAGCGACTCTCCAGTGACTTCAATCACAGTCACATCTTTGCAGCTAAAGCCAGGCACAAATACAATTTTCAGAGCTTCAAGTCTCCCTTACTTATAAAGATACTATTTTGAGGACCATGCAGACAGTCAGTATTAAGCTGATTTGTTTTTAGTATGGAAATACATTTCGATAAGGAGAATTGCTTGTCTCCATGGAAAAGCCGCCTGAATGGGCAATTTCCTGGAGATGTTTGCAAATACCAGCTGGACGTTATGTTGCATTAAGCAAATTAGAATTGACTAGCTGCATTCCATCTATAAATCTGTACTATACGAATAATCTTGCACATTGTGCTCACATCCTGTACACAAAGCTTCCCTCTGTTGACTCATATATTTTAAGATTAAAATTAACTATATCAGGATTTATTGCAAGAGATTTGTTTTGAAGGTTGTAAACATTACCCATGTAAACATTTCACAATCAGAGTTTCTAGATGATATAATCATATTAAGTTTATGAAACTGTCACTATTTTCCCACTCTCCAACATTTGTAATATCCAAAATGGGATTAAAGTGGCATTTGAAAAGCTGAAAGTGGGAAAAAAAACTTTTCAAGTGTGATTATTTCATGTAGGCCCATTATTCTTGGTCGATAGCACTCCTATCAAATTTTATATAAAAAAATATAAAAATGTTAGCAAATTCAGGGTTAAAGATCCAAGCATTAAGACCTGCTCAGGCATTTGATCCATTACTGAGGGTGGGGGTGGGGGGGGGGTTCTACTTACATCTAAGGTGGCACCTTCTTGAAATGTTAACCTGATAACTCATCACACTTCTGGGTAATTGCCATTGATCTCTTCACATTCTTTGGAAGACCAATGGAGTTAACTCTCGGGTTGTAGCCAATATTTCTCCCTCAATTGACATGACAAAAACAGATTATGTGGTTGATACTGTGAAGTATGCTGTGGCTCCTACATTAAAATGGTGATCAAAACCAAAAATTATTCCAGTGACTATAAAATGGAATACACTTGGGGAAATGAATGGGATTATATGCATTACTGTTTTGCCTACTGTAGCTTATAATATCTTACAAAAAGTTTGTTATGCCAAGAATCAAGCTACCAGTGCATTCCTAGCAGTATGACAGGGTAGCATAAGCTGCTGTTTTAGTATCCAGGGCATAGCGCTGGTGGCAAGTTCAAATCCTACCTCAGCAACTGAGAAATTTATATATGTCTCACAGACTTAAGTGTATGAAGAGTTGCTAGGGGTGAGGTTGGGGTGATTATAAATCAGCCATGTTGTCGCATGAACGAAGTCACTAGAAAGAAGTGCTGGTAGATATGAAGCATTCTCTTTATTCGACAAAATGGAAGGAAAGACGCCTGCCTCACCCAACACTGCATGACATTTTATATGCTAAATATCAAAGGACAATTCAGGCTAAAGATCAAAGGACCATTCCATATTTGCAATGCGTCCTTTGAGCTACACACCACCCTCACATCTGCCTCTTTGCACCCACATGACAGACACCCAAATAACAAATTTAATCAGCATTGTCTGGTCTTCCAATTAACTGCGGCTCGCACGCTTAGGAACCCACTGTCCGAGCTGCATTTTTGATTTAATTCACAGTTCAAATCTGAAGACTAGTGACTGAAGTCAGTTGCAGAAGTCATTTGCTGTATGTGCTAACACCCAAAAAAATGCTCCAACAAGCCACGATGGAATGGTGGAGCAGACTCGGTGGGCTGAATGGCCGAATTCTCCTCCCATTCTTTATGGTCTTGTGTGTGATTTATTAACGCAGCCATTACATGTATAGAAACTGAAAGGAGAAGGATATCTTCTTATTGATCATAAATCTGAGACTTTATCGGAGGGTGGAGAAGATGGTGGCACCACGCAGCGCGCGCAGCTGTTCCGGATGAATATCGGTTATGTGTAACTAGGGGCCGTGCACAATCCGGATTTGATGGGGACAGCCGTGAGAAGCGCAGAGGAACATCTGGAGTAACTTCCGAAATGCCTGCTTCGCTGCCGCTGCTACTGTGCAATCGAGAATCTCCGGAGACGAAGGCCCCAAATCCTCGGTTTTGCGTACCGGTTGTTGCCGGGGCTGGGGTCAAAGAGCTCGGCAGAGATGGTGCTCGGTGCTCGGTGTCGGAGAGCTGGTTGGAGGCTCGGAGTTTTCAGACAGACTCGGAGTCGGACTGTGGTCGGATGCTTCCAGAATGCTGCATCGGCAAGTTGGCGGCGCTGGAGGTTCACCGTCTGCGTCAGATGATGGGACTTTCGAGAGACTTTGAGACTTTTACTGTGTCATGGTCTGTTCTTATCAAATTACGGTATTGCTTTGCACTGTTGTAACTATATGTTATAATTATGTGGTTTTTGTTAGTTTTTAAGTCGGTTTGTCTTGTGTTTTCATGATATCATTCTAGAAAAACACTTTATCATTTCTTAATGCATGCATTACTAAATAACAATAAAAGGAGATTGCGTGTCCTCATAATCATAATCATATTTCCTTCATCTGAATTAACCTAGAGATGGAATGTTCATTGTGCTCATTTGGAGTGGTACTTAAATTCTTCAGGAGTTGCTCTGTATTTTGAACCCATGCCTTAAGTGAGCTAAGTTTAGTGAGTACAATCATGAATTGCCCAATGTACATGGAATTGCTATATTGTCCATCATAAACTTCGGGAATCTCCAGATGGAATATCTCGGTATTACAATGAGAAAAAGACACAAAGGGAGATACCTTGATGAAAGGGTAAAGACTGATGCTAAATTGGGAGCTGTGATAAATAAGGCTTGTGTGCTAAAACTAGACTTGTTATGCTGATTGTGCTCATTTAAAGTTTCCTACAAGTACTAAAACTGGCATCTCCAAGTTCAGCATTCAAACGCAGTCCCTGGATCAATAGTTCTGTGCCAACAGCATTTACGGCGCGACATCGAGCTTACATCGCTGGAGATCAACTACAGCTCAAGAAAAGCTATCAAGGCTGCGAAACAACAATATAGGGAGAAGACTGAGTCAAGATTCACAATGATTAGCACACGTGACTTGCGGCGAGGGCTGCATACCGTCGCAGACTTCAAAGCCAAACGTTGTGGTGCCACCTTCTCCCAGATGAGCTCAATCGCTTTTATGCGCGGTTCAATGTCGCTAACTCTGAGTCTCCGAGGAAAGCCACTGCTACAACCTGCAACCTGGTCATCTCTGAGGCTGAGGTACGCAGAGGTTGCCAACGAGTGGACAGTCGTAAGGCCGCGGGACCAGAAGGCACCCCAGGGCGAGTACTCAGGATGTGCGCAGCACAACTGGCAGGTGTGTTTACAGACATTTTTAATCTCTCCTTCTCCCAGTGTAGAGTTCCTTCCTGCTTCAAATTATCCACCATAGTCCTTGTACCTAAAAAGACCAAGGTAACATGCCTGAATGACTGGCGTTCCGTCGCACTCACCTCAATAATAAGCAAATGCTTTGAGAGGCTGGTCAAGGATTACATCTGCAGCTTGCTACCACCCCTACAATTCACCTACCAGCACGACCGATCAACAGATGACACAATTGCCACTGCTCTATATACCGTCCTTACACATCTGGAGAAGAAGGATGCGTATGTGAGAATGCTGTTCTTGGACGACAGTTCAGCACTCAACCAGGCTCGACAAGAAGCTCAGAGACCTCGGCCTTGACCCTGTCTTGTGCAGCTGGATCCTGGACTTCCTGTCAGATCACCAGCAGGTTGTAAGAGTGGGCTCCCTCACCTCCCACCCTCTGACTCTCAATACAGGAGCCCCTCAGGGCTGCGTACTGAGTCCCCTCCTTTGCTCCCTGTATACCCATGACTGTGTCGTCACCCACAGCTCCAGTCTGCTAATTAAATTTGCCAACGACACTACATTTTTTGGCCTTATCTCAGACGATAACAAGGTGGCCTACAAGGAGGAATTCATCTCTCTGACACAGTGGTGTCAAGAAAACAACCTCTCCCTCAATATCACAAAAACAAAGGAGCTGGTTGTGGATTACAGGAGGAATGGAGACAGGCTAACTCCTATTGACATCAATGGATCTGGGGTTGAGAGGGTAAACAGTTTCAAGTTCCTCGGCATCCACATCACTGAGGACCTCACGTGGTCTGTACACACCAGCTGTGTGGTGAAAAAGGCACAACAGCGCCTCTTTCACCTCAGACGGTTGAGAAAGTTTGGTAAGGGCCCCCAGATCCTAAGAACTTTCTACAGGGGCACAAAATGAGAGCATCCTGACTGGCTACATCACTGCCTGGTATGGGAACTGTACTTCCCTTAATCGCAAGATTCTGCAGAGAGTGGTGCGGACAGCCCAGCGCATCTGAAGTTGTGAACTTCCCATTACAAGGACAGGTGTGTAAAAAGGGCCCGCAGGCTCACTGGGGACCCAAGCCATCCCAAGCACATTCTATTCCAGCTGTTACCATCCGGGAAGCAGTACCACAGCATAAAAGCCAGGATCAACAGGCTCCGGGACAGTTTCTTCCACCAGGCCATCAGACTGATGAACTCACACTGACTTGAGTGTACTCTATATTACATTGACTGTTCTATTTATTATAAATTATTATAAATTAATATGAACGCACATGGCACATTTAGATGGAGATGTAATGTAAAGATTTTTACTCATGTATGTGAAAGATGTAAGAAATAAAGTCAATTCAATTCAAAATGCAAATTATAACCAAAGGTTCACTTGCAGTAATCCACCCACAATTCCACTGCAGTGGGGGTCATGATCTGTCAGGCCAAGGACCAACATCCCACCCTGCAAAAACTCATTTCAGGGAGGTAGCACCATCAATTTGCGGGAGACTTCCAGGAGAGGGGGGATGTCTGCAATAGAATAGCTCCTTAGCAGCTAGCCAGCTAGTTTAAATAACATTAGCTATGCTAGTGAACGAATGACACCTGTTAAACTCACCTCAACATGTCTTTTACAGTCTTAACCCACCATGGGCAATAGAAAAGTCACTGTTGCAAACAGTGCAGTGAGCAACACTGTCATTATTTTGACCCCTATTAGGCAGGGGTGCACTTTAGTGTAGTCTGGGGTGACATACATTTTATATTTTTTTCTGCAATGGCGCGCTCTCGCTCGCGCTCTCTCGTGGTCGCTCGCGCGCTCTCAAGTGCTCTCGCTTGCTCTCTCTCTCTCTCTCGCTTGCTTTCGCTCTCTCTGGCGCGCGTGCGCACTCTCTCTTGCTTTCTCTCGCTCGCTCTCAAAAAAATTGTTTTCTGTGATATTGTATATAATTTGCAGGCATCAGAGAGCCACTATTAATATGCGGGAGACTCCCGGAAGTTCCGGGAGAGGTGGGATGTCTGCAAGGAAGTACATTTTAAGATCGCTCATGGTTAAGTGGATGCAGAAATTCTTGGGCACAGCTTTGGAAGGATTGGTGGAACTACTGCAGAGGAGGTGAGCTCTCCACCATCTGCAAGAGTCACTTCTCCGCCATTCTGGGCTGCTTTGTCTGAACTTTTGTCCTCTTCCCATTCCTCCTGTAAAACAAGGGTGTCCCTAGTGAGATGTTGATGTTCAAGCATTCAGTCCTGATACCTCCTGTGATAAATTCTGTAGTATAGGCTTAGGAAGCAGTGTATTTTAGCTGAAGTCCTCAGAGAGTTTCTGGAGTAGAGAGTTGATGAAGAGTCAATAAAGTGTGCAAGAGAATCTCCGACGGCAGTTAAACCTCTATTGACCAGTGAACAGTAAAAGTTCCTTAAGTACCATGGTTCGTTGCAATCAGATAGATGGTCACTATGAAGGGATGGCATTAGGTCAAACATTATCCACCAAAATCTTGTGCAATATCCTCACTGTGCATTCACAGACAATTTAAGTGGCCTTTTAACAATCCCCAAGGTAGCCATTCACAGCGCCAATTGCAATGCCTATACTAAGATGGCATCTCAGCTGAACTAGCATTTCAGCTTAGCAACCAATTTTTGTCACTATGGAGGCATTTTGACTTCGAAAGTATTTGCCTCCACTGTAAGATATTGTTTCCATAACAATAAATTAAAATATATTTTTTAAATGACATGTTTATCACGACTTTCTGATACCACACAAATTAAAAGATACCACTTAAACTATATGCATCATTCCTAGGAACCTAATGTACAATTTTCTGCAAATCCAGAGTTAGTTTTGACTCTCCGTCTGAACTGAAACATACTCACATCAAGGCAAAAGTTTATGTCAATTTGTAAATGAATCAGAATGTTAATTTCGCAATAAAACAGTATTTTTTGTCTAAACTGAAACCTATTTCTTAAGAATATGGTCTTTAAAACTTAAATATTTTTGCAGTTAGAAACAGAAACAAGGAGCAAACTGTAATTCTTAGTTGGTAAGCAATTATCGTTCTGATTAATTGGTTAAAAATTCCATAGTTCATAAGCACTCATAATATAGTTAATAAGACATATAATCTTTAGACTATCCATAATTTCAGCCATATAATGCTTGTGTTTTAAGGCAGGAAGTGTTTCCCATTTGGAAACTTAAGCCATACAGTATGCAACCGTAATATATCGTTGGTACATTTCTTCATAACTGCTAAGGCTTTAAACATAGTACAGTTGTGTTTCCATGGAGCCCGTACATATTTTTTTATTTTCTTCAGAGGCGTGTCTGCCGTCAGGTTATGCGTTGCTGCTCTTTGATCTCTAGACCAGGTCGGCATTTCTTGTTTTTTAAAAAAAATCAGTTGTTAGTAATATTTTGAACTGTGTGCAAAGCATTAAAGCTCCAAAATGTTCCAAATTCCCTTCGCAATCATTAAATCATTTTAATCTCGAAGAAGGTGAACTGTTTGCTCACCTTATGAGACCTTTAATTGCAATTTGAAGCAAAAGCTTGGCATCTTTTACGAAAAATAAATTGTTGCAGTCAGTTAATCCTTTATAGCCTGCTGTTTCAAGTTCTTTATTGTAGACAGTTGGGCGCCCCAGTACAGTTAAGATCAGAGGTGCTGATAACCTGGGCCATGATTTATGGGAACATGGGGTTGCAATCACTTAATGAGGGAAACGAGAGTGTGAACATGTTTATTAAATGCAGGAGCACATCCAGGAGGTTCCATTTGAGTTAATGTGTTCAAAATAATTTTATTTTTATATTCTTTTTGCAGAAACACTTTGAATTTTAACTTCAGCATGATTTCTTGCACAGGTTTGCCTTGACATTTGCTTTGAGCTGCCCTGCAGCTTCCCAGCGTCGTTACTGCAAGTTCAGTGTTCGAAGTCAACTCCCAAAATAAATACTTACACCTCGTAATTCTTCCTTAAAGTCAAACAAGTCAAGAATTACTCCCCAGTGCAAGTAAATTCAAAACTAACACAAGTACAATTTCCTTTTATCTACATATTCCATTGCTTACATTATGAAGATGACAAAAATAACAGAAACAACTTTTTTTCTGCCTTCACTATGTATCTCAAACCTGAGATAATCTTAACTTACAAATACACAAATCTTGCAAAACTTCAATTTGAAGTTACTTTGAACTTCGTTGAATGAATGTCCTTTACCTTTGCCCTCCATTGACCATTAATTTAACATCAAGCAGAATCTTATGAAGTGTTTCTACTGCTTTAACTCTGCAAGCTCTAAATATATGAGGAAATGCTGAAGACTGATGAAGAGAAGCATTTCAGCGGACAGGAAAATGAAATATTAAAGACAGAGTAAGTCAACATCCTGCAGATTTAAAATTCAGCCATGAAAATGGCTTTGCCTCACTGTGGTGCCACCAACATGAAACCTCATCAATTTGAAGCACACGCACTAATGCTCACTTCTGAGAGGGAAAAGCAGTCAATTTTCCCATTCTTATTTACTGACTAGTTACTAGTTACCTTCAGGTTGAATGTACAAGCACACAGGGCGACCATGAGAGGAATGGGGTTCCTCCTCGCAGTTGGTTACCCTACCAATATTTAGGTAAGAACAGCTCGGCCAAAAATGAGGTGGTTTGCTCTGAGTCAGTGATCTCACGGTCTAAGCAGCATTCAAAGTGCTTGAGAGGGAAATAAATTAATAATGATGTAAAATTGTCCGGGAAATCTGCACCCATCAATCCTTTTATTTCAATTGAACGACAGGTCGAAGTGCAGAACTGCAGTTACAAAATTATTTGCGTGTTTAAGCTAAGTAAATTGATTTAAATTTATTTAAATGTTTAACTGTTTCCCACTATTACTTTTTTTTTAATAAATTCGGAAGTTTTATCGGTGTTCAATACTGTGAACGTGAAAGCTCTTCACCAACGTTCAATCTCTTCGATAGCTTTAACAAGCAAGAAGCCTGAAGGCAGGGTTTAACCAGTTCTCAAAATGATTTTGGGCGCTGTGACTCGTAGTTCCATAGGTTTCACTGATCGATTGGAAGTCAGTTTCACAGGCCGAGGCTACCTGAAGACTTACTATAGTTAAAGACAGGCTTGAAGGGCAAAACAACAGTGACTTCAAACAGCGAGTTGTTCTTCAGAACATCCAAGCCATTGTAATTAGCTAAAGAGAGGAAGGAACATTCTTGTGATTTGGAATTCATAACCTAAAAGTAGGACTTTATTTCAATGTTATTTTTGGGGATTTGGCCAGTGCTGCTCAGGCTAACCTTTACTGCCCATGTTAATGATCTTGGGAAAGATAGTGAAACTAATCACTTTCATAGCAATGGGCTAATGGGGTGAATGGCTTTTTTCTGCCCTGTATGATTCACTGCTCCTAACCATGATAAAAAAAGAATTATATTTTACATTTTAGTTTAAAGATATTAGTCCCTCACTGGTACATAACTTCATAATTAATGGACACTGGCCAACCCCAAACATAAACAGTGACCTTTGACATAGGTATAAGCATAATTAAGCTAGTTTCATAGTGTCCACACAGATGTGCTTGGTGCTATCCTCACCTGATGGCCATGTTAGGGCACATTCTGGAATTAGGGCATTTAGCAAAATATTAACTTCAGCAACCAATATTTAGATCTGAATGTGGACCGTAGATTAACTTTAAAATGAAGCTCTGGACAACAGGTTCTTAGAGCTGTGGACAGCAGGTTATTGAAAAACCAGACAATGCTGATCAACATTTATTTTAGGTGTCTGGAGTGTGGGTACAAAGAAGGAGGTGTGGAAGTTATATGTACTTCAAAGGAAGCATAGTAGATATATTGTAAATATGGAATTGACCTTTGATCTTTAGCATATAAAATGTCATGCAATATTGGGTCGAACTGGCCTCTTCCTTCAGAGAGGTCTCATTCTGTCGAATAAAAGACTACTTATATCTACCAGCTGCATCTCTCTGATGACTTAGTTCACATTACAACAGGCCATTCAAGTATGCTCAACGGATCATGAGCAGGCACCATATTACTGACTCTTCCGCAAAGACAAAATGTCATCATAGCTGAGGCCAATTAAGTCAAGAGACAGAAACATAATAGAATAGGAGCTGGAGTTGGTCGTTCGGTCCATTGAGCCTGTACCAAGCCTGCTTCTTGCATCCAATCTGTCGTCCTAATGAACATTTTGTTTCAAATGGATGAATACCAAAGAATACAGCTCTAGCTACCCCAATTTCTTCTCATAAAACCACCTTGTCACCTCAGACATAAATATGGTGGACCTTTATGGCAAAGAAGCTAAATCTGCAATACTTCTAATGCAAGACTCTGTATAATTGAAGTAACATCTTGTTGTTCCCGTACTTGAAGGACCTCACAATGAAGATCAACACATGCTGTTTGCCTCCTTGATTGCTTGCTGCTCCCACATTAAAATGTCAGCAGGTCAGAGAGCAGATATGTAAAGTGAAACAGTACACTTCAACAGAACTTAGAGAGAAACAGGTTAGTCTAGGTAGCAGAGAAGGTGGGGGAAGGAAATGTGTGGAACAAAGGGAATTTCTTTGATTTGGTGTAGTGGGTGGCAGTTAAACATTATTGTCTGAACAGGGGTTCCCAACCTTTTATTCTGCCATGGTCTAATACTGTGGACCCAGGGTTGGAACCCCTAGACTAAATGGCCCAAGACCTGAAATGGTAACCATTTCTCTTTCCACAAATGCTGAGTTTTTCCAGCATTTTCTAAATATTTTATTGTACATTTCCAGAATCTTCTATTTTTATCTTTGTTTGCTATACCTGAATTTTCAGTGTAGAATTTAGCACTTCTAGCTTTCAATTTCTGGGGTGCAAGAATAAAACAATCCCTTTGCACGTTAACATTTCCCAATCTATCACCACTTAAATCAGAGTTCCCCTTCCTGTTATTCCCACCAAAGTAGGTAACTTCACAATTCATCTGTGTTATGCAGCACATCATGATTCTCCCACTCATTAAATGTGAGTAGTTCCTCCTTACAGCTCACAATCCCAACCAAGTTTGTATTAGAAAAATATTGAAATATTATCTTTAGTCCCTTCATCCAAATCATTGAAAAATGTTGAAAACAAAGAGGGACACGTCCTGATCTTCAGTGTCCTATTCATGAGTGCCTGCCCACTTTAATCCTGTTTGCTCTTCCTGTTTGCAACCAATCTTCACTCCGTGGCAGTGAGTTACCCCCAATTTCCCCTTAAATAGGATTTTATCAAAGGCCTTCTGAAAAGTCAAAAGAAGTCACATTCCCCAGTGCCCCTCGGAAGCTACTGACACAATGAAGGAAGCCGTGAACACTACCAGAGATGGGAGGACCTCCACTGCTGCCTTAAAGACCTTGGCATAATGGGCAAAAGAGAGAGAGCCCCTTGTCCATTTTAGCAATTGCATCCTCAAGGAAATTCCAGTTGGTTAACAAACATAATTCCTCTTTCATCGATCTACATTGATTTTCATTAATCCTATTTATGCCCTTTATCAAATCCTTTATATTAATCTATGGCATTTCCCCAATTACTGATGTAAGGCTAAGCACTTAATAGTTCCCTAGCTTTGCTCTTGGCTTTTTAAAAAATACCTTGATTACATTTGACACCCTCGAACTGCAGGAACCTTTAACTCATCAATAGAGTTTTGGAAGATGACAACTAGTACATGTAGCATTTTCCTTACTATGTCTTTTCATACTCTGGGATACAGGGTCTAAGGTTCTCGGGAACTATTGCCCTGCAGTCACATGTCTTTCAAGAAGCTCCTTATTTATCCACGCTTCCCGTATCTTGCATTTCACTTTTTTTAGATTAAGACTCTAGTCTTGGAGTAAACAACTTTACTTTCTATCTTTGTGAAGATTTTTATCGTGTCATTATGTTCCTACACAAATGACAGTGCACAAGACTATTGACTAATCTTTTCTCCAAGCACGGTACCAAATCAACAGTAGCCTGTTCCCTTACTGATTCCTCAACATAGTGATCAAAAGGATTAGTTAAGTCTTTCTAACTTTTGTGTCATGGTTGTTTGGTGGATAAACTTACAGAATCATTACAAAAATTCCAGGAAAACAAATACTGATAAGAAAACTAAAACTATTCACAAACACAAAAATGAAAACACAGCAGTTTAAGGCACAATCAATAAGACCAGGTCTCCAGATGCATTAGAGTCATTTATAAGATTCTTATACAGGCACATGGATGATAGAAAAATGAAGGGCAATGTAGGAGGGAAGGGTTACATTGATCTTTGAGTAGGTTGAAAGGCCAGCACAACATTGTGGGCCAAATAACGTATACTGCGCTGTAATTTTCTATGTTCTATAAATAGGATGCAGATCATGTAGGGGTATCATCTTTAGTCAGAGGCATCAAGAGGTTTGGTGCAAGAGTAAAGTGTAAGTAACATTTAGTTTAAAGCTTTCCTATTTCTTCAAGATATGTGTTTTTTTCCCCCCAGAAAGCATACAGTATTCTTTCCATTGTGCAGTCTGGGGCACTCCGAAACCTTGGTTGTGTTGATAACTGTTTTTGGAGAGATTCTTGATCATTCCAAATATTCTTACATTTACCTGAGCGGTAGGGTTTGATGCAGTTGGGTATTTTAGATCATGTGAAACTTGTGGTTTCACATTACATACCTGCCAGTGTACAAGAAGCACTACAAAAGAGGTGGCCACACCCGAGCAAGTACAGGAAGGTGGAGGAGGGAGAAATTAGGTTTAACAACCACAGGATCTGAGTACACTGTCATTTAAAGAGTAACATTAGTTCTAGCTAAGGGGTGACTTCAGGAATCGTTCAAGTAAAGCTGAAGATTTCTAATAACATGTTGCCAAGACAAGCCCTTTAACATCTGCCGGACGATGCTGAGGATGTCCTATGAGTCTGTGGTGGCCAGTGCTATCATGTTTGCTGTTGTGTGCTGAGGCAGCAGACACCAACAAAATCAACAAACTCATTCGTAAGGCCAGTGATGTTGTGGGGATGGAACTGGACTCTCTCACGGTGGTGTCTGAAAAGAGGATGCTGTCCAAGTTGCATGCCATCTTGGACAATGTCTCCCATCCACTACATAATGTACTGGTTGGGCACAGGAGTACATTCAGCCAGAGACTCATTCCACCGAGATGCAGCACAGAGTGTCATAGAAAGTCATTCCTGCCTGTGGCCATCAAACTTTACAACTCCTCCCTTGGAGGGTCAGACACCCTGAGCCAATAGGCTGGTCCTGGACTTATTTCCTGGCATAATTACATATTACTATTTAATTTTTTATGGTTTTATATTGCTATATTTATATTCTATTCTTGGTTGGTGCAACTCTAACAAAACCCAATTTCCCTCGGGATCAATAAAGTATGACTATGACTATGACTATGAAGTCGGGAGATGTGATTATGAACAATAATGTTTTGGTGGTGATATACCTTAAGAATGGTTTCATGGATGAAGAACGCGGTAATTATCATGTAACCTCCATAAAGCCAGAATACAAGCACTGGACTTGAATCATGTCTAGTTAGAAAACTGAGGAAGTTAGGCCTCTAACGAAATACTTGCATACATGAAGGAGCACAGGAGAATGATGCTACATTGGGAAGCCTGTGCCATTTTGTAAAGTCATGGGAGGCATTTCTTTTGGGGTAACACAGAATGTGACATACAAGCAAGCAATGTGAATCTTGGCCCTTTGGCTCAGTTACATGCAGCGACTAGGTGCTGCTTCCAAAGCCGCTTGTGCAGCTGGCCTTGAAAGTGGGATTCTTGTAATGATAGGAGATTTAGAGTGACAGCTCTCCATGGGAAATTCTTAAAGAGGGGATATTTATATGCAGGTTGGAAATGGACATCATGCCAAGAGAGGTAGAGACTGGGAAATGGTTGGAATCATCAGGGTTTTCCACTTCAGAAGAAAGTTTATCTCCAACATCAAAAATAATGGGACCATACTGAAGACTCCATGGTCTTCAGTTGTACACTTTCAGACAGTGGCTTAGATAAGACTGGACACTTCAAATGATACTCTAGCTTGAGCCTCGTCACAGTTTTCTGACGTGTATAGAGAGTTTACAGAGTATGCATTATGATCAGAGATTAAGGGAGCTAGGGCTTTACTCTCTGGAGAGAAGGAGGATGAGAGGAGACATGATAGAGGTGTACAAGATAATAAGAGGAATAGATAGAGTGGATAGCCAGCGCCTCTTCCCCAGGGCACCACTGCTCAATACAAGAGGACATGGCTTTAAGGTAAGGGGTGGGAAGTTCAAGGGGGATATTAGAGGAAGGTTTTTCACTCAGAGAGTGGTTGGTGCGTGGAATGCACTGCCTGAGTCAGTGATGGAGGCAGATACACTAGTGAAGTTTAAGAGACTACTAGACAGGTATTTGGAGGAATTTAAGGTGGGCGGTTATATAGGAGGCAGTGTTTGAGGGTCGGCACAACATTGTGGGCTGAAAGGCCTGTAATGTGCTGTACTATTCTATGTTCTATACAGCCGTAAATGTCAGGGCAACCAAGATACATTGCACACTGAGTGAGATTAGAGTCTTAGGCACAGAAAACTGCAATGTAGTTTCTCATTGGGCATTATGCCAGTTTGAAAGTGCCAAATGTTTTTAGCAACTGATCCTCATCTTCTCTTCTATTGTGTAAAACCAATTCAATATGCAACACAAACAAGAAAATCTGCAGATGCTGGAAATCCAAGCAACACACACAAAATGCTGGAGGAATTCAGCAGGCCGGGCAGCATCTAGGAAGAGAGTACAGCCGACATTTCAGGAGTCCTGATGAAGGATCTCGACTCAGAACATTGACTGTTTATTCCTTTCCACAGATGCTGCTGATCTGCTGAGTTCCTCCAGCATTTTGTGTGTGTGTCGCTCCAGATTTACAGCATCTGCAGAATCTCATGCATTTGTCACTTAGAACATTAACTTATGAGGGAGAAGTCAATGAACTTTTTGTCTCAGCCAAGTTTCCTCTAACATCCTAACACATGTGCAGAATCACTCTGCATTCCACAGCAGGAGAAGATGGCAGCGTGCCTGTGTGTGCGCCCAGCCCTCCGGTGAAAAATGACATCGTATCTGTTAAATAGGGGCCGTGGACAATTCTGATTTGATGGAGAATGGACGAGAAACCACAGAGGAATATCTGGAGAAATTTCTGAAATGCCCGTTCGCTGCTGTCGTTACTGCGCGGCCGGGAATCTTTCGGAGGGTAGGCCTCAAAATCCCCAGCCTTGCCTGCTTTTGGCGACCAAGAAGGAGGTCGAATCGCTCGGACAGAGATGGCGCTCAGTACTCGGTGTCGGAGAGCTGATCAGAGCTCGAAGTTTTCGGATGACTCAGAGTCGGATTGTGGTCGGCATGGCAGGGAGAGTTTTTCTTCCTTCTCCCGTCTGCATGAGATGTGGGACATTTGAGAAACTTTGAACTTTACTGTGCTCATGGACTTCTTCATCAAGTTATGGTATTGTTGCACTGTTGCAACTATATGTTATATTTATGTGGTTTTGTCAGTTTTTTCAGTCTTGGTCTGTCCTGTGTTTTGTGATATCGCACCAGAGGAAATAATGTATCATTTCTTAATGCATGCATTACTAAATGACAATAAGAGAGGACTACGTGTCTTCATAATCCTATCCTAGATGACCTTTACCATTTATTTGGGATTCTTCATTTGCATATCCACGTCCCATTGTCTCCTAAGCAATTGGACATATGAATTCTTCAATGGTAGGGGTGCACAACATGGTACCATCCGGGATGAGAGCTACTCAATGTCTGGATAGATGCTCAGGGGAATGGAGAAAAGAAAGGTGGTTGAGTTGACATATGATAACAGCCTATTTTCCACCTCTTAAATGCCAACACAACAGCTCCCTGAAGCCCACCCAAGATGTCATTGAGTTGCTGAAGGCTAGAGCAGGTCTTGACATTTTTCCCCACCAGGAAGTTGAAACGTAAAGAGGAGGAATGTTCTACAAGTAACGTCACAGCCAGCAGGTAGCCATCCTTGCTGTTTCAAAAGCAACACCAAAGTCAAATTTATTCAGGAATACCATTGATAGGCAAAAGTATATATGACAAATAAATTAAAGTTCCAAAAGAAAAGGCAACAAGCCCCAACTAATTTGTAACCCAGGGAGCGGGAAGCGCAGAATCAGATATCGCTATGATGATTGTATGTTCTGGTATCAATTGTTTGGCAACAATGAAGTATAAAGAAGGTAAAGTAACTACTGCCTTTGTTTGAATATTCTTCAACAGAAAATGTTTTACAAGTTAAAAGCAACTTCAAAGAATATCTGAAAATCAGGTTAAAGACAGTGGGGGCTGTGATTCTGCAGATGTTCTTATAGGTTTTAAATAGATACCTGATAAATAGTTTGAAGAGCTGCTTTGATCGTGTTTGTCTGAGTCAAAATATTTAGCAATTTGCAACAGCCTTGTTTCGCTTCTCTAAGAACACTTTGCAGTTTCTATTACAAAGGGTCACGGAAAGTTTCCCCAGCAGGACTCAAGTGCCTGCAGGCCTTACTATCTGCTGTGGCAATCACATGGTCCAAACAAGCCCATCGCTGGCACTCTCCCATCCTTCTTTTGCTACTAATATCAAAACATTTTTTTAAGTGTGGCGCTGGAAATGGGAGTAGTGAATCCCTGCCTTTGAATGCATTAAAAATACACTTTTCTTAATAGCTTGCTAACAAGGTCTTTGCTATCCCACACCTCTTTAATGTGCTGAGTTCTGCCTGTATCAGTACACAGCATTATGTGCTATGTTTAGCTTCAGTATAAACCAGATTTTGCCAAATATAGTTGAGCCTAGATATTTTGAAGTACAGGAAAAGATCAATGGCAGAAGTTCATCGGTCAGACCACTAAATCTTCCACCATTAACATTGAAATGACTATTCCACAAATGTAGAAATCTATTCTTGCCAACTTTCTGTTTTAATTTCTTCTAGATTACAAAAGAACAAAAAAATGACTAGCATTTCATAAACTAACATTGCATTTCATAACAGACTTATTATGCATAATCTAACCGCCTCAAACAATGTTGACAACAATCAGTTCTTAAGGCTGAGTTATTTATAATTTGTTCCAATGACAATGCCTCTGCAAAATTATATTTTTTCAGCCCAGTAATGTCTGAGTTACAAAACAGAATTATAATTGTCACTGAACTACATAAATTTTATTTTAATTAAAAAGTATGCGCTATACATCATTCTAAAGGAATGCAGATCTTTTAAATGTGCTGCTGCTAAGTTTTTTCTCTATTGTTTCCAAATATCGCAAAAGAAAACCTGAATTGATTGCCTATGCTGTTACACTCAGCGGCCACTTTATTAGGTACAGGCACTGAGTGTATGTTCATGGTCTTCCGCTGGTGTAGCCATCCACTTCAAGATTTGACATGTTCTGCATTCTGAAACGCTCTTCTGCACACTACTGTTGTAACCTGTGGGTTATTCGAGTTACTGTCACCTTCCTGTCTGCTTGAACCAGTCAGATCTTTCTCCTCTAATCTCTCATTAGAAGGCATTTTCACAAACAGGACTACCGGTCACTGGATGTTCTTTCTTTGTTTTTTTTGCAACATTCCCTGTATTCTCTTTATACTCTAGGGACTGTTATGTGTAAATCCCAGGAGATTAGGAGATACTCAAACCACCCCATCTAGCACCAATGGTCAAAGTCACTTAGATCATATTTGATTGATTGTGATACCACACTGAATAGGCCCTTCCAGCCATTTGAGCCCCACCGCCTAAAAATCCCTCGATGTAATCTTCACCTAATCACGGGATACAATGACCAATTAACCTACCAACTGCTACGTCTTTGGACAGTGCGAGGAAATTGGAGCACTCGGAGGAAACCCACTCAGTCATGGAGAGGACTTACAAGCTCCTTAGAGGCAGCAGCGGGAATTGGATCCGGGTCTTCCGTACTGTAAAGCGTTGTGCTAGCACTAAGCTACCAATTCCTTCCCTATTCTGATGTTTGATCTGAACAACAACTGAACCCCTTGACCATGCCTACATGCTTTTGTGCATTGAGTTGCTGCCACATGATTGGCTAATTCAATATTTGCATTAACGAATAGGTGTACCTAATAAAGTAGCCACTGAGTGTAGAGTTAATTTGGAAACTAGCTGGTTTCAGTAGCTGGTTATTCTGGTTCCATAATCAATACAGATGTGTAAATCATTATCTAATCAGAAACATAAATACACAAACACACACATGCACAAATAGCTGTACAGAATATGCATGCATGCACCTACAAAATCTGCATTCCTGCACAAACAGAAAAGTAAACTGCTTTGACTTGTAAAAGAAGAGAAGGCTATTTTGTGCCCGGACACATACTGTAGCATAACAATTATTTATTTAGCAAAGAACACTCAAGGGTACATTTTGCTCAGTCACAGAGAACAGAGCATTTTAGCTGGGCAAATAGAAAATCATTGGCTCGTAATAAACTAAATATAAAGAAAAAATTAAAGTGTGAGGGAGCACCATTACTTGATTTCTGTTGTATTGTACCTACCTACAGGGACAATATTTTCATGGACTTTGAACTTAAACCACACCAGCAAATACACTCCTGCAAAAAAGTAAATACTGAGCAGTCTATAATTTCCTTTCCAAGCAATGCTGGATTTTGCACCAATGTTAATGTCTCAGGATTACTGACTCATTCCTTGACTTCATTTATGGCGTTACAGTTATGCAACAGATCATCCAAATCAGATTTAATTCCATTTTTCACTTACAAAACCTTTAATCCCTCAGAGACTGCTTGACTAAGCTTCCGCAGGAAGAAAATGGGTGGTTGCCACAGCAGATTTGCTGCAGACTTGTTGATATGCCAGATATTTTGGGACTGTGAGAAGATGAAGCTGAAATTAAACAAAACAACAGAAAACTAAAGTGGAAAAAGTAGAAAGCAAGATAACAAAGATAGAGGAGTGAAGAACTTCAGCTTCTCCAAGAACACAAATATTTGAAATTCTGATTTTATAAATAATAACCATATTGTATATGGTCATATTTTCCAAAATATGATGGCAGGATAGCAGGCCAAACCACTTAAATGTATCTCATCAGAAGTCCTACTGGAAGCAACTTTCATCTCAGAGTAGAATTTTTGCCAGATGTGTTTTGAAACAGATGTACATCAGCCCATTGCATTTGGATGGATATCAAAATTAACCAAAGATCTT
The DNA here is from genome assembly GCF_963921235.1 of Mobula hypostoma. NCBI lineage: Eukaryota > Metazoa > Chordata > Chondrichthyes > Myliobatiformes > Myliobatidae > Mobula > Mobula hypostoma. The sequence continues at coordinate 10,723,674 of NC_086123.1, read as the reverse complement.
CAACTATCTTCTAGGTAGTGGATCCCAACCTGAGGTCCATGGATCCTTTGCTTAATGGTATTGGACCATGGCATAAAAAAGGTTGGGGATCCCTGCTCTAAAGGCATCAACAGATTCCAGCTGTAATACTCAGCCAATGGGGAGCCTTCCATAATTAATCCCATCCTCCAGCACTTGCCCATCGATGTCTATCTCTAGGCTATTCAAGTACTAGGGGAGAAGATCCAGGAGCCTAACGACTCACACTCAACGATTCAGAAATAGTTTCTTTGCCCTCTGATTTCTGGACAGTCTATAAATGCCACCTATTATTTCAGGGTTTTTTTTTGCAATAATTATTTATTTCAGTAACTTAGAGTAATCTTATGACTCTGCACTGTACTGGTACCGTATAATGACAAATTTCATGTCATATGAGTCACTGGTAATAAATCAGATTCAGATTCACTTCATAAATGCTTCAGGCAAAATTGCTTTCACCGCTCTCTCAGGCAGTGCATTCCAGGCACTTACCATGCTCTGGACAGATAACACCCCTCCTTAGACCCCCTTAAATTTCTCTCAATCACTTATTCTAAATCCTTATCTACGTCTAATAGGGGCAATGGTTTCCTGCAGCCCACTCTACCTACACCCCTCATAATTTTATATCCCATCTGTAACCTCTTCCACTCCAGGGAAAACACAGCCAGTCTCTCTAATCTTTCCACGTAACTGAAGCGCTCCATCCAGGTATTATCCTGCTGAATATCCTCCACACCCTCTCCTGGGCTGTCACATATTTCCTCTACTGTGGTAGCCAGAATTGAATGTTGCACTCCAGCTGAGATCTGACTAGTGCTGAGTAAAGATGGAGCACGTCCTCTCTGCTCTTGTATTCAGTGTCCCAAATAATGAATGGCAGGTTCCCGTGGGCCTTCTTAACCACACTGCCTGTCTGTTCCGTCACCTTCTGAGATTTTTGGACTTGTACACCAAGTCCCTCTGTCCTGAATACTCTTCATGGTATAAGTCCTCACCTCTTGTTTACTAATTATGAAAATAATCGTGATGCACAAACAAAAACTAGCAAGGCGAATGGACGCTCAGGTACAAATCACAAGTCTAGGGCCAAAAGCAAACTGACAGCACCAGTCTGAGCCACATACTTATTCCTGTATGTGTTCACTTGAATAAAATACTAAACAATATCTCTGCAAACAAAAAGCATTGCCTACAGTGAGCTTTGCAGAATATCTGTTGTAGCCGCATACCGAAAGCAATCACTGCTGATCGTGGGACTTGAGGTCAATAGCTTAACTGAACCACAATTTTACTGTGGGCAATCAATAAACCAACTATCTACAATGGCTTTCATTTCATGGGTGGCAAAAATCCTTCCCATTTGTGCTGTTGTCTCTCCTAAAACTCCACTTGGTTCAAGTACTTAGATAAATCTCATCGCAATCGCCTTCAGTGAATCTATTCAAACAAATGTTGACCGGCGCCTGAGAAATTCTCAGTCGCAAAGTCTAACTAAACAGGGTGGGGGTTAGAACCATGGAACCTTGCAAGTGAACAGCGTGTATGGATTCAGCATGTCTATTTTTAAACACAGTATAAAATATGTACATGCCCAAAAACATCAAAGTTAAATTAATTTAGTTTCATTCAAAAAAGTACTCGTTGTGTGACATAATTTATGGTGTTTGGAAATCAGATAAATATCTGCCGACTTCTACTTCCTATCTCAAATCAAAGACAATATTTGTGTGCAAAATAAGACACTGACACTGTAACAACGTTCAGAATGACCTACTCATGTGAAATAAGAACAATGTCAGTCCTTGGTATTTGTGTTGCCTGCTGCCCAAGTAAGGTTGTGCATCACTGTAGACACAGCAGGCATCATACTGAGACCGTTTCAGAGGAAAAGTCCTGTTCCACCCAATATTGTATGACATGTTATATGCTATAGGTCCAAGGACAATTCTATATTTACAATGTATCTCAATGCTTCCTTTGAAATACACATAATTTTCACACCTCCTTCTTCACACCTACACACCAGACACCCAAAATGAATGTTAATCAACATTGTCTGGTTTTCTAATTAAGCTGTTCATAGCTCTAGGAACCTATTGTCTAGAACTGCATTTTAAATTTAATCTACAGTCCATGTTCAGGTCTAAAGGTGATTGCTGAATTTAATATTTTGCTATATAACCTAATTCTGGAATACTCTCTAACAATCACTACTTTCCCTAACTCTGTAAACCATGTTAAGTGAAACTGATATATATCAACACTTGTCATAATACCTACTGAATCCCGACAATGGCCATACTTGTTTAACACCGGAGTTTCAGTAGTTCTGTCCACCCCTCTCTCTCTCATACAGGCATTTTCACTTGAACTTAATCCTGAACAAAATATCCTTTGCAAAACTCAACTTTCTTAATCTTCTGTCATCTACTCCAATGTTTCCCCTAATTTGTAATGACCAGTGTGAGCAAAAATCTTGCACTGTGCAATTTTTTGCCCAATGACAACATGTGCATACTGAATTTTATATATAGAGGTATTAATTTTAACAGCTGGCAAAACACTGTCATAAGAACTTTGATCTCCTCTGGGTTTGATAGGTTTCGCTCTCGTTCATCTGAACTTTCACAAAACATATGCAACAGACCTGCAGGGGGCAAAGCAGGTCATACCCTTTGCTAAATGATGCTTTAAAAAGCCAAGTTTCCAATTATTACTCCACTGCTTCCATTTGCAAATTCTCTAGCAACCTTTACAACAAAACACACAGGTAACACCAGTTTCTGTATTGTACATAAATATTTCTCTCAGCTGCACGTTCCTGACCTCACGAGCTTTCGGTGTAGCAGTTTCTACTGCTTCATTAAGCCATTCCATTTTAAATGAACTAGCAGTTCTTTTGTGCTTCATACCCTTTGCTTCTTTGGAATTTGACATAGTGAATCAATAATTTCTTCAATAAAATAAACATAAGTAAGCCAGTTCTAAAATCTGCAGACCACTCATTGCAAAGTCCACATTGTCAACACCAACCACATCAAAAACCAGAAAAGGAAACGTGATTATGTTCGAACGTGAAATAGACTTAACAAGCTAACGAGGCAGAGGGTGCAACCTCTTGTGCAGAGTTTAAATTCCTTTATGTGCTAGTAGCAAAAGATGCGTGCACCCACACTCGCGCACACCTTAGAGGGAACATTGATCTACACATACAAACGTATTTTAAGAAGGGAAAATCCTTCCCTTGTTGGATCTCCCCATTTCAGGCTGCCTTCTGAATGAAGTCCTCTCCCATTTTTAGAACATAGAATAGTATAGCACAAGAAGAGGCCCTTCAGCCCATAATGTGCTGAAGCAATTAAATTAGTAATCAAATGGCTGCCTAATCTCTTCCGCCTACACAATGTCCAAATCTTTCCATTTTTCTCACACTCTATCTAAATGTGCCTATCTAAACGTCTCTTAAAAATTCTTAATATATCTGCCTCTACCACCAACCCAGCCAGCATATACCAAGCACCCACCACACTCTTGCCCCTCATATCCCTTTTGAAGTTCCCCTCTCTCACCTTAAATGTATGCCCTGTGGTATTAGACATTTCAATGTTGGGTAAAATACACTGTGTACTCTGGCGAACCCTCTCATAATTGTAAAAACCTCTCTCAGATCTCCCTTCAGTCTCTGCTGCTCCGGAAAAAACAACCCACATACTGTGTGTCCAACCTCTTGTCAGAGCACATACCCTCAAATACAGGCAGCATCTTGGATTAGATTTTTATCTTTTTATTTATTTCAAATGATCTTATTTCACACTAATTTTACTTAGTTTCCCCTTCATGTCCTCTCACCATTTACTGATACTTCCACCTACACTTTATTCAGGCAAGCATTATAATTCCCAGGCACTCAACAAGTGGCAGTTGTAGAAACACATACGACTGATCTAACAACCACTCCCAATTTATCTCTATTTATTCCTTCGCTTCAACCAATTATTCTTGTGCTTTTATTTTAATGAGCTTTCTAGTGGTTGGGAAAGATCTTCAAATATGCATGAAACTCAAACTTTATTTTGCCATCTTTTCCCAGCGTCCCACATTTAAAAGTACCAAGTCCCTCACAATCAGTGACTTAAAGGAGTAAGAACTATAAAATACAATTAGACTGGATACTCCTTCAGTTGGTTGTGTTCTGAATTTCCTAGGATCTCAGCACAAGCTGACAAATACATTAGTGGAAAACTTAGAAACTGATTGTGTAGATCATGAAGTTTGTATTATTTCAGAATCAGAATCAGGTCTAATATTACTGGCATATGGTGTGAAATTTGTTGGCAGCAGTATATTGTAACACATAATTAGAACTGTAAATTACAGTAAGTATATACAGTATGAAAAAAGAAAATTAAATTAAATTAGTAGTACAAAAGGAGAGGGGAAAAGTACTGAGGTCCAGTTCATTGGTTCATTGTCCATTCAGAAATCTGATGGTGGAGGGGAAGAAGCTGTTCCTGAAATGTTGAGTGTGTGTCTCAGGCTCCTGTATCTCCTCCTTGAAGTTAGCACTGAGAAGAGGCCGTGTCCTGTGTGATGGGGGGGCGGGTCTTAATGATGGATACCACATTTTTGAGGCATTGCCTTTATAAGGTGTCTTCACTACTCGGGAGCATAGTGCCCATGATGGAGCTGGCAGAGCTTACAACTTTCCGCAGCTTCTTCCAATCCTGTGCAGTTGGCCCTCCATACCAGACAGTGATGCAACCAGTTACAATGCTTTCCACAGTACATCGGTAGAAATTTGCGAGTGTCTTTGGTGACATACCAATTCTCCTCAAACTCCTAATGAAATATAGCCACTGTCGTGCCTTCTCTGTAATTGCATCAAGATGTTGGACCCAGGGTAGATCCTCAGAGAGGCTGATACCCAGGAACTTGAAACTGCTCACCCTTTTCACTTCTGATCGCTCAATGAGGACAGGTGCGTGTTCCCTCGACTTACCTTTCCCTAAGGTCCACAATCAATTCTTACTGACATTGACTGCAAAGTAGTTGTGGAAACACCACTCAAGCAGCTGATCAATCTCCCTCCTCTACACCTCCTCATCACCATCTGAAATACTGGCAACAATAGTTTACTTTAAATAATGCCAAAATCTAATTCCACAAGGTTAAAATAACCACCAAGTCTGGTGTAACCAAACATAATTTTTACATTGCAATTTTCTCTTGTCAGACACTTTCTTCCAAACATCCCTCAAGTAGAAATCATCCCCCAACTTTGCTTTAAGTTATTTTCATTGCATAGCTTTTCAGCAAGTAAAGAATACAGTTACATATTAATATTTAATTACTAAGCTGGTGCCTTCCTTTCGGGGACAGAATCTAGAAATCAGAGGTGCAAAGGGAGTTTGGACTCTTCATGCAGGATTTCCTAAAGGTTAATTTGCATTTTGAGTCAGTGGCAAGGAAGCCCAATGCAATGTTATCATTCATTTTGGGAGGACTGAAATATGAACGCAAGTATGTAATGTTGAGGCTTTATAAAGCATAGGTCAGACCATATTTGGAATATTGTGAGCAGTTTTGGGCCTCATATAGAAAGATGTCCCTTTAGAACGGAGATGAGGAAGAATATCCACAGCCAGAGGCTGGTGAATCTACGGAATTCATTGGAGGTTCTTAATTAGTGAGGGCATCAGGGAGAAGGCAGGAGAATGAGAGAAAATAAATCAGCTATGATTGATGAAGGAGGAGACTCAATGGGCCAAATGGCCTAATTCTGCTCTTATGTCTTATGGTCTTGCCTATTATCTTCAAATGGCGGAGGAGAAGATGGCGACGCTCAGCCACTTCGGAGGTGATGTCCATTATCTGTCAAGTAGGGGACTGTGCACAATTCTGATTTGATGTAGACAGACGTGAGAGTATGGAGGAACATCTGGAAAACTTCTGAAATGCCCGCTTCGCTGCCGCTGCTACTGTGTGCTAACCGGAACCTCTGGAGCAGAAGGCCCCGAAATCCACGGCTCTGCGTGTTTCAGCGGCCAGGGCAAGGTCGAAGGCGTTCAGCAGATGATGGCGCTCGGGAGGCTGTATCGGAGAGGCTAGTAGGAAGCTTGAAGTTTTCTGACGGATGGACTCAGTGTCGGCTGTGGTCAGCTGCTTCCAAGGCATCGGCAAGTCGACGGTGCCTGGAGGTTTATGGCAGGGAGTTTCTCCCTTTTGGCACCGCTATCGGGGACTCGGGAGTCGATCGACTCGGGGACTTGAGACTTTATTTACCGTGCCCATGGTTTGTTCTTCATCAAATTCTGGTATTGCTTTGCACTGCTGTAACTACATGTTATAATTATGTGGTTCTGTTAGTGTTAGTCTTTGGTTTGTCCTGTTTTCTGTGATATCACTTTGGAGAAACATTGTATCATTTCTTAATGCATGTATACATTTCTAAATGACAATAAAAGAGGACTGAGTGTTCTCATAATCTAAATTGCTGGCAATTATATCAAGGAATGGTTAGCAGGGTAGAGATACTTCTCTACCAAAGGAGGTGTAAGGCACTCCTTCCCTCCAATAGCCTGCAGGTCACCCTTAGTTAAGGTGTAGTACCTGTTTACTCCCCCAGTCCCTAGTCAGATTTACATGACACCATGGGAACAGGTGGTGGATGGTCATATGGATAGCTGGTGCATGTCACAAGTGCAGTTTGTGGCATTCTCTCCTGCATAGATTTCGGTTGTGGTCACAAGTAAACAAGAATGGAACAGGGAACACAGTTCTTTGTTTTCCCAACTCTGGCCAATGGTAGTGTCCCAGGTAAGAAGATCTCCTAGCAAAAACTGGGAGAAAAATTGCTTCCATGAAGCTCTTAACATATTAAGTGACAAATGAGGAATGCTTGATAGCTCTGTGCCTGTATGCACTGGAGTTTAGGACAAAGAGGGGAAATTTCATTGAAACCTATCAAATATTGAAAGACGTGGATTGAGTGGACGTGGAGAGAACGTTTCTTATAGTGGGGCAGTCTAGGACCAGAGGGCACAGTTTCAGAAAACAGGGACATCCCTTTAGAACAGAAATGAGCAGGAATTTCTTTAGCCATGGTGGTGAATCTGGGGAATTCATTGGATATACGTAAATCAGAGGTTGTTAGGTTCTTGATTAGGATGTCAAAGGTTATAGGGGGAAGGCAGGGGAATGGGGTTGAGAGGAAAGATAAATCAGCCATAATGGAATGCAGAGTAGACTTGATGGGCAGATGGTTTAATTCTCCTCCTATGTCTTATGACCATATAATCTATTATCTAAATTATAGCAACTGACAATCTGGCTATCTACTAAATCAGGAGAGGATTTCCCAGTAAGTGATGTGCAACAATTCTTGAACACATCTACATGAATTGCTGTCATAAGAAAGCAACATCCATCATCAGAGAGCCCTGCCACCCAGATTACATTTCCTTCTTGCTGCCGCCATCGGGTAGAAGGTACAAGAGCCTCAGGACTCGTACCACCAGGTTCACAAACAGTTACTACCCCTCAACCATCAGGCTCTTGAATAAAAGACGTTAACTTACACTCACTTGCCCCTTCATTGAAATGCTTCTACAACCAATGATCTCGTTTTAAGGTCTCGTTATCTCATTATCTCATGTTCTAGTTATTTATCGCTATTCATTTATATTTGCATTCGTACAGTTTGTGCTGTTCTAGTTGATCTTTCATTGATCCTGTTATAGTTACTATTCTATCGACTTGCTGGGTATGCCCAGGTATACGGTGACATATATGTACTTTGATAATAAAATTACTTTGAACTTTAAACCTAAAAGGTGTTTACAGTTTCATCTGAGTAGTGTTTGGGGGAAATCCTCTAATACAGTTGTAGTTCTTGATTAATTAAGTGAAAGGCTAGTTCTAAAAATAAATGTATGTGGAATGTCAATTACTCACTGTAATGAACACAGTTAACATGATTACACATTGACATACAAATTTTGTATTACGGCGCTTTGCATGACCAGAATACACAGATTACTGGGGGAAAAAAAAACTTTCATGACACATTCTGCAAGTAACACCCCAATGGGCAGCTTTCCTTAGTCCAAGCTGTCCGGTGTGAAACCCTGGATTCCCTCTCCCTCAACCCACTGCCTTGACATTAAACAGAGTGCTGGAGGAAAGGCAAAACCAGCTGATCACTGCTCCTAATGCTGCTGCAGTTCCATCTGCTGCTAGCAGGAGCACCTAGGACAGGAGGGGCAAAGGGTTTCCCTGCTCCTCATACATTTTGTCATCTTCGCTTGTCCTTCCCCATTCTCTCTGCTTCTGTATTGTCTTCACTCCCTTTCCCCACAGATCTCTCTTGCTCCAATTTCTCTTCCAGTTCTGTCGTCTTTCTCTCTCTATCTTTCATCCCAAAGCTTCTTTCTTCCCCCTTTCCTCCTCTCTCTGCTTAACTCCTTAATTCCCATTCCCTTCTTTCTTTTTTCGCTCCTTCTAAAGCTTGACATCTTTTCAGCTCCTCTCACATTACAATACATCATCCAAGATAAATAATCTTATTAGCAGTGATGATAGGTCCCATGGTATTCTCTGCTGGAGCAAATGGGGCTTATATTAGTACTTTTCTTTCTCCCCAGGCCTCCTGTCCCATGATCATCTCATATCCCTTTTGCAAATCACCTGTCTAGCTCTTGGCTCCATCCCTCCCTCTCCTGTCTTCTCCTATCATTTCAGATCTCCCCCTCCCTCTCCCACTCTCAAATCTCTTACTAACTTTTCCTTCAGTTAGTCCTGACAAAGGGTCTCGGCCCGGAACGTCGACTGTACCTCTTCCTAGAGATGCTGCCTGGCCTGCTGCGTTCACCAGCAACTTTTATGTGTGTTGCTTGAAATTCCAGCATCTGCAGATTTCCTCATGTTTCTGCTTATATTGGTACTGTTGCAGTGTAAATAAAGTCACCGGAGAGACGCATATGGTAGATATGAAGTAGTCCTTTTTTCAACAAAATGAAACACAGCAGGCATCATATTAAGACCTTTTCAGAGGAAGAGGCCTATTCGACCTAGCAGTACATGAAATTTTATATGCTGAAGATCAAATCACAATTCTATATTTATAATGTATCTATGTTTCCTTTGAAGTACATATAACTTTCACACCTTCTCCTTTGCACCCACACTCCAAACAATGTTAATCAACATTATCTGGTTCTTAACTGTTGTTCACAGCTCTTGGAACCTATTGTCCAGTGCTGCATTTTAAATTTAATCTACAGTCCATGTTCAGGTCTAAAGGTTGGTTGGTTGTTGAAGTTAGTTGCTGAAGTTAATACCTTGCTCTAGACCCTAAGACCAGAACAGTCCAAAGAAGTACAACACAGAGATCTGTGAATTTAGGATGAACCAGATAAAGGGGAGCTTTGGAAAATAGGTGTAAGCTTATAGAGAGATGTAATTGTGATGAGATTTTTAAATCATCTTATTCAAGGTAATTATGGCACTTTTGTGTTGTCATTCAACTATAATTTTTAAATGGTTCACTTAAGGTAATTATTTTATGATTGTGTGATTTTGTTTCTTACGCATGGTAATGCTAAAGTGTACAATTTATTTCAGAAAAAAAGAAGGGAAAATTAAAATCACAAAACAATTTTGGTTACAAAACCTTTCACATAGTCAGCCTTCAATTTGTATTATTGAAAGGATATTGACAAATCAACAGATTAGTTTGAGAATCGTGCAGCAAATAACTTATCGGAACAATTCTGAACCTTGCTTTTATAAATCTGTATTGGATTAATGAGTTTATTCTCATGTTGATTTTCTGTCTGTGCTTCGTAAGACTGTTTATAAAGATTTGATTAGCTACAGTGCAAAGCAAATGTGTATGGTGGAATATTGATGTGAAAACAACAAACTGGCTAAGTCAAATAATTCTAATGCATCTGACCAGAGATAAATAAATTAAGAATGGTAATGCCATCCCTGTGTTCAAAATCCCTCACCCCAATATTTCTGGTCATATTTAGCATCTTTTGCACCATAAGACCATAAGACCATAAGACATTGGAGCAGAATTAGGCCATTCAGCCCATTAAGTTTGCTCCGCCATTTAAGCATGGTTGATCCATTTCCCTCTCAGCCACATTCTTGCTGAAACCTGTGCCATAGATATATTGAACATTAAAGATCCAATGCTTCAAGAAGTCTGTCTGTCTAGGTACCATATCCGATGCGGACTTTGGTGACCATGGTTTTCCATATAGATCTATCCTTCGTTATTTGGATGACTTCCATTTCCTCGATGTGTAGCCACCTGGCTATGCTTTTGATGTACATAAGCCGAGGTCTTCCTCTAGGTTTGCTCCCCTCAATCTTCCCAGAGAGTATGAGTTTTTCTAGTTCATCTTTCTGCATGATGTGTTCTAGAAATCTGAGTTGTCTTTCTCTTATTGTTGGTATGAGTGATCGAACTGCTTGGGATCTTCTGGGAACTTCTTCATTTGATGTGTGTGTGGTCCATGATATTTTTAACATTCTCCTGTAGAACCATAACTCAGCTGCTTCTAGCCTCTTTTCCATTGCTGGAGAAATGGTCCAGCATTCACTTCCATAAGTCAGGATAGAATAAATGTAGCACTGCAGTATTCGGTTTTTAGTGTTCTAATATGAGGAAAGGACACCAGATCACATTAATGTGTGCTATCCATTGAATAAAGCCAAACCTACTTCGTCAAATGGTTGACTAGAAATCAATACATCAATAAAGTGTATGGATTCTAATATAGCCATGAATTGGTACTAGCAATCAGGTACAGCCACACATGTTCTTTCAAACCTTTTCCTTTACCTACATTATACCTTGTAAGCTGGAAGGATCTCCTTACCCCTTTTCATCTCCATGTTGGCACTCTGCATTTTAATGTAGACAGTCACAGATTAGATCCCTATACCTAATTACTATTATCCCAAGCATGTCGGGTATTTTCAAGTATTTTTATGATTGCTCAACTACATGGGCAGAAAGAATAATTGTCCTACCAGCCTTTGAAAAATCAAAGAGTGGTGAATTCATGGAACTTGCTACCACAGACAACTGTGGAGGCCAGGCCGTTGGGTGTATTTAAGGTAGATTTGGATGGTTTCTTGATCGTAGGTTATGGGGAGAAGGGTGGGGAGCGGGGTTGAGCAGGGAAAAAAGGGTTAGCCGTGATTAAATGGTGGGCAAATGAGCCAGGAGGCCTAATTCTGCTCCTACCTCTCACGGTTTAATAAACATATTTTTTTCCATCTGTGGCCAATTGCTTTTCCGCAGTAGAAACATTTTAAATTAATTCCACATCCTGTGAAGGAAATATTCAGGAACAATGGAGTGATTTGAGTACCAGATGCCACTGGAAATCAGGGAGCCGAGTAGGTAAGTCTGACGTTCTAGCAGTGATCACTGAAAGTTTAATTTACTCATTGAATACATGAAAACCTCTGAAGATGAATAATCAGCCTGAAGTACTTACATTGCTTCTCTTTCCGCAGAAGTTCTCTAACCCACTGAGTATTTTCAGCATTATCTATTTTTATTCATACTGATAAATCACATCACACCACTTTGTAATGCAGAGGTTAGATTAATCAATTAACAATTAACTCATCTTGTATCGTGTACAGGGACTGACTTGCTACTTCTAACAAGCTGGTGGATTACTAAAGTTGAATCTCCAGAATTTTCTCATTTCCATCACTTGTATCCAACCTCACACCCATATAAGTTGGTAATCCTATTTACAGCAGCAGGCATGGTGTGTATTAGGGCGTTTTTGAAGTCAGCACATATAGTAAATAACTTCAGCGCCCAATCTTCAAATATAAATATAGACTGCAGATTAAATTTAAAATGCAGCTCTGAACAATGGTCCTAAATGCCGTCAATCACTGTTAATGGTAAGACCAGACAATGCTGACTAAAATACTGTGGTAGAACAAAGGACCCTACAGAAAATCCTGGCAATTCTGAACAATGTTTCTCACCATCTGCATGCCACCTTGGCTAAACAGAGGAGCACTTTTAGTAATAGACTAAGACAACTGCATTGCTCCCAAGACCACTATATAAGATCATTCTTACCATCAGCCATTAGGCTCTATGATAAGTCAACCTATAGCTGGGGGAGTGATGACCCCCTCCTATTAGACTGGTTGAGGTAACCTTTTTTTCTTCTTACTTGTCTTCTCATATTTGTATATTTGAATATCTGTGCACTTGTAATGCTGCTGTGACACTATGCTTTCCTTTGGGATCAATAAAGTATTGACAAATACAAATTGACAATAAACTGGACTGGTCAAAGAATACTGAGGCTGTCTACAAGAAGGGTCAGAGCTGTCTCTATTTCCTGAGGAGACTGAGGTCCTTTAACATCTGTCGGATGATTCTGAGGATGTTCTACGAATCTGTGGTGGCCAGTGCCATCATGTTTGCTGTTGTGTGCTGGGGCAGCAGGCTGAGGGTAGCAGACACCAACGGAATCAACAAGCTTCATTCGTAAGGCCAGTGATGTTCTGGGGATGGAAGTGGACTCTCTGATGGTGGTGTCTGAAAAGAGGATGCTGTCCAAGTTGCATGCCATCTTGGACAATGTCTCCCATCCACTACATAATGTACTGGGTGGGCACAGGAGTACATTCAGCCTGAGACTCATTCCACCGAGATGCAACACTGAGCGTCATAGGAAGTCATTCCTGCCTGTGGCCATCAAACTTTACAACTCCTCCCTTGGACGGTCAGACACCCTGAGCCAATAGGCTGGTCCTGGACTTATTTCCTGGCATAATTTACGTATTATTATTTAATTATTTATAGTTTTATATTGCTATATCTATACTCTATTCTTGGTTGGTGCAACTGTAACGAAACCCAATTTCCCTCCGGATCAATGAAGTATGACTATGACTACTATGTATCTATCTACTTAGACATTTGTGGCGAGGGTGTGAAGCAAGAGGTGTGAAGTTTTTGTGTAGTTAAAAGGAAGCATTGTGGATGCATTGTGAATATGGAATTGCCCTTTAGCACATAAAATGTTGTGTAGCGTTGGGTAAGGCAGTCCTTCCTCTGAAAGGGTCTCCATATGACGCTTGTTGTGTCTCATTTTGTCGAATAAAGAGACAACTTCAGATCTACCAGTCCTTCTCTCTGGTGGATGAAGCCAGAGTAAAAACCCCAGCCATACCTCATCACAACATCTTCCTTCTTCATCCATCTCCTCTCACATCTACCTAATTATTCAACTCATTACAGAATCAAATACAAAATTCCAAGCCTGCACATTCCAGGATTCAAGATTCAAGATTTTTTAATGTCATTTCCAATACATAGGAGATTGAAATGATTGTTACTCAGGATCTGGTGCAGCATAAAAAATAAAATAAGCATCATAAAGAACACAATAAATATAAACACAATAAGATTATCTTATATACATGTACTGTTTGTATGTACGTTCGTACATAAAGTGACACTAGGTACAGGAAGAGGGAGGGGAGGGAGGAAACGTCGACTCAGACCATGAGAGGCCTGCGTTGGGCACTTTCATGCCTTACAAGGCGCAGATTGGAAGTCTGTGTGGGGTGCCACTCCTCGCACAGGTACGGGAGAATCTATACATAAGGTGACTCAGTGATTTAAAGTACATTTATTATCAAAGTATGTATGCAATTTACAACCCTGAGATTCAACTTCCCCATAGACAGTCATGAAACAAAGAAACACCGTAGAACCCATTCAAAGAAAACCTCAAACACCCAAAGTGCAGAAAAAAAGAACAAATCACGCAAATGACAAAAAACAAGCAAATCCCACACAGAATATTAAACATCAAACCGCAGAGTCCTAGAAATACAGTAATCTAGGAACGTTCTTCAGTTTAGTTCATTCAATTCAATTTAATGCTTTGTCGTTCATTGACTGCAGATCGCAGAGCCAGTTTACCCCGATCAAAATCACCCAAAATAGCAATTAAAAAAGGGACTAACCAGAAACACATTCAAGATGAACTCCAGAGTCCTCTAAAAACAAGTCCAATCCACAAAGCACACCAATTAGGAAATGATAAAGTCGTGGTGGTGGAGATCGTGGTAGTGTGGGGTAATAGAAGGAGGTATTGATCAGCCCGTTGGTTTGGGGAAAAGTAAATGTTTTTAAGTCTGGTGGTCCTCGCGTGGATGCTGTGTAGCCCTCTTCCGTGATGGGGGTGGGACAAAAAGTCCATGCGCAGGGTGGATGGGATCCTTCATGATTTGTCCCCGTACTTCGAATACTTTTATACAATTTTGTTCAAATTTGTTTAACTGTATTTTAACATAATTTTTGACCAGTCTCTATCAATACAATTAAATTAACAAAGCAACATGAAATCTGTTTCAACCCTAAATCAGGGACTGAGTGTAACCATGCTGATATTTTCTGTTACATGGTAGCCTTGGTGATTCATTGGTGCCAGGATGTATACAAGGTCGAATATCAAGTTACACTAATTTTTTCTTCAATCTACACTCTGGAGGTGGGAGGTTTTGTTCCGCAACCAATTTGCAGCAGGCAAATTCTAGTATTTACACATTGCAGGACCTCTACTAATTCAATTCAAATCTGACTTGTTACCATGTAAATGGAATTATTGGTGTTCCTGTCATTTATGCAGTGGTGATAAAATCACAGAGGAATTCATGGCTCATTCAGAGAGTCCCCTAGCCAAAGGGTACAGTGTGGAGGCGGGAACTCAATTGGAAACTTGATTTAACAGTTACAAAAAACGTGGGCTAGACTTGCAACTTTATGATTTCCGCAAGGAGGTGCCCTGCTCAAATGTTCCTTAATTTCAATGGAGGAAAGCTAATTATGCATGCTCCCTATAACAGTACCATTTGCCAAAAATTTAAATTATATATTCACAACTATTAAAGGGAATAACTGAGCTGATGTTTACCTTTACATTGTGCAACAGATGTTTGGCTGCAGTTGTTGGTGTAAATTGATATCAGGCTCTACGGATAAGGTACACTCTACTGAACTGCCAACAATTGGCACATATGGCATGGCAAGTGCTTGGAGACTTGGCCAATATCATATATATTTTGCCCCATAGTTTCCATTTCATTTCACTTGGGACCCAATTTATCAATTTAGTGCAATAAGAAGGGATTAAATTTAGTAGTTATATTTCTAAAAGGAGAGAGATTTAAATCATAGTAAGATGTGGGGAGAAAAACAAATAATAAGTGGGGGACGAGGTCAACTGGTCATTCCTTTCCTGTCTGTTAGGTTACATTGTGAAAGAAACGTGACCCCATTCAAGGGAATTAGGCAGGGAGACAGGGGAAGCGGGGACAGGAGAGTGATTAAAGGTGCAGGAATTTCTCGCCTCTAATGACCTGCACTCCATGAGGAATGACTCAGAATGGAGGAAATGAATGGCAGTTCAGAAGTGAGATTAGTGATTTAGAAACAAGGCAGAGGCCAGTTTAAATGGGGCAAAGTTCAAGGGAAGCTATATAGCAAAGTGGAAGGTGAGGAAGGCAACAGAAGAAAAGGGAATGGGCAGTTCAAAGGGGAAGTATTAATAGCCAAGAAGGGTGAGGGTAATTATGAGCAATTAAGGGGCAACTAGGAAGGTTGCTGAAGGCTAGATTTTCTCCAATATCCCACTGCTAACTCAGGCTGCCGACACCAGTGGCTGAAACAAGCTTCAGTTGTATCCACAGGCAAAACTAAAAGTAGCCAACCTTAACCAAAGAATACAAACTTCATCCAAGTGACAAAAGAATCTGATGTTGGGGAAAGGGTGGAACGGAAAGTAACTTTTAACAAGTTGCAGTGATCTAATTGGCACCATCTGAAAGGCGGAGGGAAGCAGACTTTAAACGAGGTTATTGAATGAGGAGGTGAAATTTATAAGAAAAGGAGAAAATCACAGGGCTAAGGCAAAGAGTAGGAAAGCTGGACATTGCATCGAGAGAGTCAGCATTGGTAACCCATGCCAAATAGTCTACACCTGTGCCAGATGGTATCTGTCTGTACTGTAGTATTTTAAGCAGGGGGAAAAAAAAACAAATAGAAATGCCAGAAGCATCAACATAGGCAATTGGGGAAGAAATGTTCCCCAAAGGCAGGAGATTGGAGCTGAGAAGAAAATTGGATCCGCAATGATGAAATGGCGGAGCAGACTCAATGGGCCAAATGGCCTAATTCTGCTCCTATATGTTATGGTTTTATGGTCTAACTACCCATAGGCATATAAAATACACTAATTTGAAGTGATGGAATGGAAGGAATTAAAAGGTGGGCTGGGAACGCCCCGAGAGTTGTTCACATTGAATCATAGCCATATGAGGTTTTCTGCCAAGAGGCCCAACACAGACAAAAAAATTCCACTTGTTGTCCTTGATCAGCAATGAAATGGACTTCTCGATTGTGTACTTGGGGAAGGAAGCACCCACAGTGTAGCTTGGATGGGATACTTCAAAATCAGCACTAATTGGCTGAGGGATTGAGAATGTTCCAATGAAAGGTTGTCAAATTGAAATATTAACCTGGTTCTCACCCTACAGGTACTGGCTGACCTGCTGAGTATTTCTAGGCATACAAGTCAGCTTGAGGCCTAACTTTTGGAGTTGCGTCATCAGTGAGTCTGGAGCTCGAGGCCTGGACTTTGGGTCCTCATTTATCATCATCAGCGAATCACATTTAAGTTCAGGTTGAATTGTCATTTAACCATGCATGAATACCCATGAACACAGCCAAATGAAGCAATGTTACTCTGGGGCCAAGATGCAAAACACAGTACCAACAGTCATACACAAGGCACATATAGCACATATAAGATAGTCCTAAACATACAGTCAAACATAAAAACATATAATACAGCCCACGTCCCTGGCAAAAACAAGCCGGCAGCAACCATTTGCAGAAGAATGCAATCCACCGAGCAAACACTGGAGAGCAGCACCAAACCAGCATGGTCGCCACACCACATTGCCTACAGCTCTATCACCTCTCCTGGCTGGCTGCAACATGGGACACTGTGCCATGAGGCCTAGTCCGCGATACAATGGAGGCCATGCAGCTGTCCTGCCTTCGATCCCACCAGTAAACCCGTGAACTGGACTTGCAGCATTTCACATTACCAATGTCCAGCAGGGTCTTGTGATCACTAGGAAAGTGACTATGACGATCACTCACTGTTAGACTGCTCACCACCTTTGTGCACCGACTTCAATGCCTACTGCATCTGGCAGCAAAATAGTCTGCACCAAGTCCTGGGCCAACACCAAAAATCATAGACGAAGATTGGTCAGAAGTCCAGATTGAAGCCCAAGGGTCAATCAGAAGTCCAACAGGTCAAGGCCTGAAGGTCAATCAGAACTTCGACAGGTCAAGGCCTGAAGGCTATAAATCTCTGCAAGTCTGCTGGGGAAGTTAAAGGCCCAATGTCTGCAAATCCACAAATCTGCAAGAGGCTAAGGCTTAAGGTGGCCGGTCCAGAGGTCAAAGGACTGTGTATGTGTGTAGGTAGGTGGGTGGGCGGGATGAGGGACGGGGTTTGTTTTGATGTTGTTGCTTTGTTGCTAGGTATATTCAGTTTTGTGGTTCTGCCGAGCAAACATGGGTATGCTATGTTGGTGCCGGAATGTGCCCCCAGCACATCATTGGATGTGTTGGTTGTTAATGCAAATGATGCATTTCACTGTATGTTTCGATGTGCGTGGGATAAATAAAATAATCTAAAATCTGAGTCAGGATGTTGCCTCATATGGAGTATATCAGTTGAGAGTTTTCTTTGGAGCAGAGGAGGTTAGGAGGAACATGACTGAGGTGTATACATTGTGAGGTGTGTAGATAGGGGACTATGCAGCAAACTATTCAGGGGGAAATAAACTAGAGACATACACCCAGTGGAAACTTTATTAGGTACACCTATACACCTGCTCATTAGGGCAAACACGTAATCAGCCAATCATATGGCAATAACTCAATGCATAAAAGCATACAGACATGGCCAAGAGGTTCAGTTGTTCTTCAGATGAAACATCAGAATGAGGAAGAAATGCGATCTAAGTGACTTTGACCATGGAATGTTTGTTGGTGCCAGACGGGGTGGTTTGAGTATCTTGGAAACTGCTGATCTCCTAGGATTTTAACAAATGAGAGTCTCTAAAGTTCAGAGAGAATGCTGCGAAAAGAAACAGGAAATATCTAGTGAGCAGCAACGCTGTGGCCAAAAATGGATTGTTAATGAGAGAGCTCAGAGGAGTATGGCCAGACTAGCTCATGCTGACAGGAAAGCAACAGTAACTCAAATAGATATGTGTTAGAACAGTGGAATGCAGAAGAGTGTCTCTGAACGCACAACACATCAAACTTTGAAGTGGATGGGCTACAGCAGAAGAAGATCACAGACATACAGTTAGAGACTACTTTATCAAATATAGGAGGTACCTAATAAAGTTGCCTCGGAGTGCAAATTTCGAGTAAGTAGTAAGAGATTTAGAGGAGATATGAGTGGGGCCTGCTTTGGTGCAGAGATTAGCATATACCTATTAAACACTGTCTGAGAGAGTGGTGGAAGCAAAGGCTACAGTCCGAGCGCTAAAATTTGGGGTTAGCAAGGATGGGTGCCTGCTAATTGTAGTGGATTTTGTGAATCGAATTTCCATTGTGTTTGACCATATACTGTAACACTAAAAGCACTGAACTGAAAACCAAATGGTGGGAGATCAACTTAATAACTTCCACGTTCAACGTCAGCGTAGTTTTATTGGCGGCAGTTTGGAGAAGGTTCCGTAGGTCATCTCCAGGGATGAAGGGACTGTCTTTTGAGGAAAGGTGAAAGGTCACACTGCATTCATAAGAGATGAGAAAAAAATCATATTAGACTTTATGGTTATAATTATTCAGGAGTAGTTTGACTTGGCTGGTACTGTAAGAATACATCCCCTTCCTAGAGTTATATAGAACTAAGGGGAACTATTTCAGAATGCAGCATCAGGAGGAGAAGATGGCGGCGCGACGGCAGCACACACGGCCACTTCAGTGGTGATGTCTGTTATCTGTCAAGTAGGGGACTGTGCACAATTCTGATTTGATGGAGACGGACGTGAGAGTACGGAGGAACATCTGGAAAACTTCTGAAACGCCCGCTTCGCTGCCGCTGCTACTGTGTGGTAACCGGAATCTCCGGAGCAGAAGGCCCCGAAATCCTCAGCTTTGCTTGTTTCAGCGGCCAGGGCTAGGTCGAAGGCGCTCAGCAGAGGATGGCGCTCGGGAGGCTGTATCGCAGAGGCTGGTCGGAAGCTCAGAGTTTTCGGACGGATGGACTTAGTGTTGGCTGTGGTCGGCTGCTTCCAAGGCATCGGCAAGTTGATGGTGCCTGGAGGTTTATGTCAGAGAGTTTCTCCCTTTTGCCGCCTGCTATCGGGGACTTGGGAGTCGATCGACTCGGGGACTTTTGAGACTTCATTTACTGTGCCCATGGTTTGTTCTTCATCAAGTTATGGTATTGCTTTGCACTGCTGTAACTATATAATATAATTATGTGGTTCTGTCAGTGTTAGTCTTTGGTTTGTCCTGTTTTCTGTGATATCACTCCGGAGAAACATTGTATCATTTCTTAATGCAAGTATGCATTTCTAAATGACAATAAAAGAGGACTGAGTGTTCTCATAAGCTAAAAGAAGACAGAGATCAGTAGGGGGAGGGGGTCCAGCCCACAGACGTGTAGGAATCAATCATGAATATATTTAATGCTGTGCTAGTTTCGTGGATCTATGATGGGAAAAGTGGAGTTGAGGCTAAAACGAAGGGGCAGCTGGCCTATTCATGTTCCTCTTTGTTATGTAACATTACATCAGTTAATACTGATGGGCTTTACTTCAGACATCCCACCTTGCAAAAACTCATTTCAGGGAGGTAGCACCATCAATTTGCGGGAGACTCCCGGAAGTTGCGGGAGACTCCCGGAAGTTCCGGGAGAGGTGGGATGTCTGTTACTTTTCAAATCACAAGAACAATGCTTATATTGGTACTTGTTAAACAGAATTAGATTTGCAGATTCAGTAAGTGGGACAGAAGGCACTGATTGCAAGTAAGCATGTTAACTATTTACTTACAAACAGTGAAACATACAACTAAGCATCAAAGTCAAACAAGTACCTATCAATAAATCCCCTAAATTACACAACTACAATGCTAAACATTCAACAAACAGGTTCTTATCTAAAGCCTGATTTATACTTCTGCATCAACGCAACACCGTAAGGTCTGCGTCGCCGCAAAGCCTATGCAAAGCCGACGCGGATCCCCACGTCAGAACCTGCGTTGCTGCGACGGTCACCTCTCCCAAAATGTTACCGCGCGTCGCAGCAACGCAGACTGTAAGAACTGTGATTGGTCCGCTTGGTAGCATCACATTTCATGCTACGCTGCAATAGCTTCCCATTGGGCGACTGAGGGGCAGGGAAGGAACTCTGGCTGCAATGCTTTCCATAAAGCTTTACAGACCTCCGAAATTATGGAGGACATATTTCGCTTTTACGAAAAAAGGCGCTCGTTTCTTGTTTACCCCGAGAAAGACTACCAAGACCATGAAGCCTTGCATGGGCAGGTGTGTGCGCATGCGTGACGTGCGTGAATTGCAGAGCAATGCAGACACACCAACGCACAAGTATAAATGCTCACAACGCGCATAGTCCACTTGTGTAGGTTACAGCGTAGAGTAACGCAGAAGTATAAATCAGGCTTAAGTGTGCACACAGGCCCTACTGTCTGCAGCACATTTTCCCAATGGTCCTTCAGCCCTGGATGTGACCCAGTCTAAATGGGAGCCCCTGGACAAAAAGACTTGCATGCACTACACCCCTGGGGTGCTCAGAACCGAAAACCAGTGCCATGGTTCAAAAGCCAGAGGATGGGACAGAGCTGCTGCATCCTTCAGATGGACCAATCAGTGGCCAGCATAGCGGCGGTGGCTCTTGACCGGCCGGAAAGTTAACCCTTCATGTTACTGTAGTTATTATGTATCTCTTCTACTGTTACTTCAACACCAGTTATTATACAGCTATTTCTCCACTACTTTTCTAAAAGTTTACTGGTATTATCATCACTATGGCACCACAGATATTTCTAATGAGTTCTCTGGGCAAAAATTATTGTTTTGTTTCTCTAAACATGTGATAACTCACTACACTCAGACCCTCCAATATGCTACCCTGCATAGCGCTGATTCGTTATGACGCAATTATTCAATTCTTTATTAAATTTTTTTTAGACGACAAAAATTGATTCTAAAAAACACTTAGAACTTCTCAAAAGCAGCTATCATTAGAGCAAACATTCAATCGGCCAATATGAGTGCTTTACATACATTCTGAGCCACTCACAGCCAATCACGTATTAGTTCACGGTCTGCCTCCCCCACGTGTGTAAACGTTCTTGCTCCCTCGCCAATTTATTCCATTTTTTTTCACCAAAATGCCTGAACTTCTCTCTCTTCCAGTAGGGTAGTGCATCTTAAATGTCTAAAAAAAACATTAGTGTAGATGTGAAACTGCAAGTGATACATTTGGAAGCTGGTGTGCGTTAGGTTGATGTTGGCGCCTCTTTGAAATTGGCTACATTGACAAATCAGAACAATCATAAAAAAGGCAGACAAGATAAAAGTTTCTGTAACGATGACCTCAAAGCTATCGTCAACAAAGGTGACTCGTGCAAGGAGCTATTTACTTTAAATCGACTAAATATGGGTGGATAACTAAACACAACGAAACATGCCCTTAAGCCGTGCTGATAATAATGTGCTGCTGCTCCACTGATGTACACGTTAGGCCTATTTGTGTGTTTGTTACTCCACGAATTACTGGGCATACTTAAAATAATATATCATATATCTCAAGTTTGATTTTTTTAATCAGGCACACATTGTCCATATATGCAATGTTATAGTCATAGTCATAGTCATACTTTATTGATCCTGGGGGAAATTGGTTTTTGTTACAGTTGCACCATAAATAATAAATAGTAATAGAACCACAAATAGTTAAATAGTAATATGTAAATTATGCCAGTAAATTATGAAATAAGTCCAGGACCAGCCTATTGGCTCAGGGTGTCTGACCCTCCAAGGGAGGAGTTGTAAAGTTTGATGGCCACAGGCAGGAATGACTTCCTATGACGCTCTGTGCTGCATCTCGGTGGAATGAGTCTCTGGCTGAATGTACTCCCGTGCCCACCCAGTACATTATGTAGCGGATGGGAGACATTGTCCAAGATGGCATGCAACTTGGACAGCATCCTCTTTTCAGACACCACCGTCAGAGAGTCCAGTTCCATCCCCACAACATCACTGGCCTTACGGATGAGTTTGTGGATTCTGTTGGTGTCTGCTACCCTCAGCCTGCTGCCCCAGCACACAACAGCACACATGATCGCGCTGGCCACCACAGACCCCGCGTAGCACTCCACCTGCGAGGAACGCATCCTCAGCGTTAAGCAGGGTCTGAGTGTATAGTGAAGTTAATATGAACCAATGAGAGCCATGGAAAGAGTTTCAAGCGTGCAATTTAATCCAAAAAAAAAGCAACCATGAACATCAGCAGAAACCTGAAATTCAGTTTTTAGACTAAGTTCCCTTCACAACATTGCTTATAAATACTGTGGATTCCGGTTAATTTCTTTTCCATGCAGTTTTGGTTAGAAATACAGGACAGGAATAATATGCTCAATGCTCCAGCTTGATGTGATATTTATTTACACCATCTCAACTCGATTTACTTACTTCTAATGTATGCCATTGATGTTCTGCTCAACAAAACTCTGTCAATTCCAATCTTGAAAATTTAATTTGTTGTAACTTCTACAGCCTTTTCCATCACATTGTAGTGGCATTTTTAAAAGAGAGAATACATTAATTTATGGATTGGATGTTGAAATAGATATTATTATTCATGCATCTGAACTGAGCAGAGCTCCTTTGACTTAAATGACAAATGGACTCAGAAATACATCACTGATTCTCCATTTTCCAAGTTTCAGAATGCCCAAGCTGATCTTCACTTCATCTGTCACAGTTGTTCATTCCCCGATACAACTTGCCAAGGATATGCTATCTATCACTTTATCAAGTCTAATTAAGACAGACAACGAATGGAAGCTTTTCCAGAAATGCCAATACCCATTAATTACTGATCAAGTAGTTAAACGTCTCTGTTTTCAACACCCAATGCTGGTTTTTGGATGTGTGGAAGTAACTGATGCCAACCTGCCAACCATGGATTGGAGGGATTTATAGTTGCATAAGAGTCTCCAGATGAGAAAAAAAAGCCAAGGGAAGCTGTGAACACCAAGTCATTGGGTGTATTTAAGGAAGAGGATGAGAGATTCTTGATCAGTCAGGGCATGAAGGGATATGAGGAGATTGGGGCTGAGAGGGAAATGGATTAGCCAGGATGAAATAGCAGAGCAGACTCAATGGGTCAAATGGTCTAATTCTGCTCCTGTGTCTTATGGTCTATTGGTCGAAAAGAATATATCGTCTACAGGATTTAAACTTTGCAGCTTCTGTTGGATAGAGAGAGCATATTTGTACATAGTTGTACTAGGGATTCAGAGAATCTTCATTGTTTGCTGTGCCCCATAATCAAATTATCTTATCAATGTCTTAGTGTAAAATCTCAGACATGTGGAAAGGGAGGCTGTTATTACACAAGGAATTGTGTGCCTTTAATCAGCAACTCCATCTAGATAGAAAAGGTGGGGGAACTAAAATTAAGTATAAATACAACATTCTATTCATTGTGATACGGGACAAGGTGTTACATCATTTTATTTAGATCTGTACTATGCGCTTAACACTATTACTGACGTTTTTTCAGTTTCTTCTGCTGTAATCTGAAGAAAGTCATTGCAGAGACGCTGACACTAGATACCAAAGTAGCCTTTTACTTAACAAAATGAGTCACCATCTGAAGGAAGAGGCCTGCTCGACCCAGTATTATATGACATTTTACGTGCTAAAGATCAAAGGACGATTCTATATTTACAATATATCTTTAATGCTTCCTTTGAATTACATATAACTTTCACACCTCTTTCTTCACTCCCACACTCCAGACACCCAAAATGAATGTTAATGCACATTGCCCCAATTAACTGCTTTAAATATTCTGTGCACATACATCTATTGATGCTTCTGGACACATCTTCAGCGATGTTCCTGGATTCCTCGGGTGTTTCGGGTCTTTCAACATCATACAACTTCCTCCAGGTGAGCCAGCCGGGGCTGATCAGACCCCAGCTTGTGTCCAGATGGCTAGCTACTTATGACTCCATGGTTCCCCTCTTTTGAGCCACAGCCATCTTGAGGCCCTCTCTGCCACATCGGTGGTACTGTGGATGGCTCTCCTCTTCCTCTCTCCCTCGGTGCCCAAATTGCTGAAGGCTCTGGCAAGGGAATGGGCTGCAAATCCCCTACAATCAACCTCCACTGGGAGACACCTCGCTCTCCATCCAGCCTGCTGACAGTTGCTGACCAGTCCTGCGTACTTGGAGAGCTTCCTTTCAAGGGCCTCCTCCAACCTATCTTCCCATGGGACTGTCAGCTCCAGCAGCACCATTTGCTTAGTAGACTCAGAGACTAGGACAATGTCTGGTCGCAGGGTGGTGGCTGCAATATGGTTGGGGAACTTCAGCTGCTGTTCGAGGTCCACCAACAGCTGCCAGTCCCTTGCAGAGGTCAGAATGCCCGCAGATGTTCTTTTGGCAGGTATTGGCTGCTCCCCAGCTCTGACAAAGGCAATGGTCTGCTTGGAGGGTCGGGACCGCTTTGCCCACTCAACTCCTGCGCTGACGGCTTCAGCGATGGTCTTCAGGATCTGATCATGCCTCCACCCGTACCGTCCCTCATCAAGTGCCCTTGCGCAGCCGCTGAGGATGTGCTCCAGGGTTCCTCACTTGGAGCACAGTGGGCACGCAGATGACTCTGCCTTGCCCCATGTGTGCAGGTTTGATGGGCTTGGAAGCACATCGTACACTGCCTGGATGAGAAATTGGTGCGGTGTGGTTCGGCTTTCCAAAGATCAGCCTAGGTCACTTTCCTCTCAACCGCATTCTCCCATCTTGTCCAAGCTCCCTGTTGCTTCATTCCCACTGCCTTGCAGGCTCTCATCTCCTCCACTACTGCTCTCACCTCCTCCTGAAATAGACAACGCCTTTCCTTCCCTCTGGTGTCCACTTGGGGAGTTGGAAAGGATCCTAGCCCAGCTCGGCCTTGTGTGAGCACTCCCACCAGCCTCCTGTGACGCAGCCTCGCCTCTGCCTCCTGAACAGCTTCCTCTGCCCTCCACTTCCTGCCAGTACTTACTTGGATCCCTGTTCTAGCCATCTTCGGGTCACTTGAGTCCCTATACTGTAGCACTTCTCTGGCTCTTGTTACCTTGAATTCTTCCTCCAAGGATTTGAAAGGCAGTTGCAGCTTGTTGTGGTGTCCATAGTGTTCGATGCTGCTCAGGCTCTTTGGCAGTTAAGAGCTGTCCACAGCTTTAGGAACCTACTGTCCAGAGCTGCATTTTATTCCATATTTAGGTCTAAAGATTTGTTGCTGAAGTTAGTTACTTAAGTTAATATTTGCTATATACCCCTAATTCAAGAATATCTGCCTGACCTGCTGAGTTCCTCCAGCCTTTCGGATGTATTTCTCTGGATTTCCAGGACACGTGCATGATGCTGACCCTGCATGAGATTATCTGAATATATCAGTACTAGGATGTGTCAACAGTACTCTCAGGGAGACACAGGAGATTGCGGATTATGAAACTCAGCAGCAATACCTCAAAGGTACTGAAGGACATCCGGAGGCCAGCCAGCATCAATGCACGAAAACGTACAGTCAACAGAAAAGCTTACCATTTCATTAATGGCCGCTGTCATTTGCAACTGTATTTTAAATTAATAGAATGTCAATTTCTTTAAAGAAACTAAAAACAATTAGTGAATCTGATCATTAGAATGTACTGTATTCTATATTCTAATTGTATTGAAATCAAGCTCATTAGCTTCCTTCCTAACTATCTTATTCTTCCCCCACAGTTTTTAGCTTTCAAAATCCAAGCTCTTTAATTTGCTATTGTTTTCCTTACTCTTGCCCTTCCCTGTAGCACTGTGCACCGCTGGCTTTAGCCCTTAAAGCATCTAAACAGAACAAAGCCTTTGTAAACAGGAGATACCAGTTATTTCCTGTCACATCTGCCTCTTATGTCAAAATGCTCCCTTGGAGGCATCTCATCAAGCTTAGCTAGGATGTCTGATATTCTTTCCTCTTTAAAAGCAAGTGGAAGATCTGATACGTGTTGTTGTGCCATCCAAGTGCACTTTCTCATTATCCAGGTACTAAGTGTGAACCAGAGCACAGCTAGAGGTTTCCAGACTCTTGGCTGTGAAGACAATTGTGCAGGAGGAGAGGTAATGAGGAGGAGGGAAAATGACAGTAAACAAATTCAGCAGAAGAGATTTGCATCTTCTTGCTGCGAGGAAGCAGCGATGGAGACATTTTGTACTTAACAAATGACGATGAATGATGTTGGCATCTCATGAACATTCAGCTGGAAAGCAAATGCTGCATATTCAATCTGTCCAAGTGCATAATGCACAATGTCTTAACTATGTTATCATAGTATTCATAAATGTAACCAGCAATATCACTGCAAGGCATAAAGGCAACAGGAGAAAGGTTGGTAAACCACTTCATTATGTCTGGTTCACAAGGCACTCATTTGCAGTTGATCCAGTACCCGTCCCATGCAAATGCAAACACAGCTGGTCTGCAACTTAACTGGAGAGATCAGTAGCAAGAGTTCCATGACTGACAAAATGTGATAATCCAACTCTAGTGTCTGATAACAAAATTGCTTTTCTGTGCATTATTACACCAAGCATCATTAAACAAATGTAACAGCGGCGCGTTCAATCAATCCACAAACAAGAGAAAATCTGCAGACGCTGGAAACCCTTCAGCAGGTTTTAGCCCGAAATGTCAACTGTACTTTTTTCCATAGATGCTGCCTGGCCCGCTGAGTTCCTCCAGCATTTTGTGTGTGTTGCACCACCAATCAATGCCTGGTTTGCACAAAAAAAAATCCATCTCTTCTGCGGGGGGGGGACTTTGGGGTTCTCACGTCTAATTGTTGTTCATTCTTTGGGGCACTTCTCTGTTTTCGTGGACGTTTTGCGAAGAGAAAGCATTTCAGGATGTATATTGTATACATTGCTCTGACATTAAATTGAACCTTTGAACCTCTTAAATTATGACTAATCATTTGTGACAACTCATTATGTAATTGTCATCGTCAGCAGCCATGGTAAACAATGAAATTGAAATGACCAGAAATACATCACAACGTTATGAAGAGTGGTACTATCTACTCGCACTGGAAAATAAACTTTTGTTAATGATAATTGAAATATTAGCATCAACTATTGTAGATATGGCATACCATACCAGGTCGCGGCACATAGTCCATCACAGGTAAAGCCCTCCCCACCATTGAGTACATGTACACGCAGCACTGTCGCAAGAAAGCAGCATCCATCATCAGGGAACCCACTACTTAGGTCACACTCACTTCTCACTGCTGCCGTCAGCAAGAAGGTACAACAGCCTCGGGACTCACACCACTGGGTTCAAGAACAGTTATTACCCCTCAGCCATCAGAGTCTTGAACCCAAAGGGGATAACTTCACTTGTCCCATCACTGAAATGTTCCTACAATCTATGGCCTCATTTTCAAGGACTCTTCATCTCATGCTTTCGATATTTATTGCTTAGTTATTTATAATTAATAGCATTATTATTTCTTTTTGTCCTTTGCATACTGGTTGTCCATCCTGTTGGCGCAGTTTCATTGACTCTATTACGATTATTGGATTATTTGAGTATGCCTGCAAGAAAATGAATCTCAGGGTTGTATATGGTGACATATATGTACTCTGATAGTAAATTTACTTTGAACTTTGAAATGCTGATTGGTAGTAACACTTCCACCTCGCTTGCTAACACAGTTCATCGGCACTGTGTAGATAAAGCATTGCTCTGCACACCTGTCTAAAGTATTGTATTGATTGATATAGGGTTAGATTTTTTTCTGAGTTGCTGACTAGTAACAGTTACAAGTTTAACAGGGCAAAAATGACAGTAGTTTTAAGAAGTAAGTGGCTATTTAATTCGGAGAACTGAACAAATTTAAAAGCCTCACTCAAAGACAAATCATGCAATGAGCTGCTGGCCTCATTATTATTTTGCTGGAGAGAAAGGCATCCTTGAACTGCACTGCCAAATGCGCCAAATAGTCTCTTTAGCACGTTGCACTCTGCCTTTCTAATTTATTATACTGCAATCAGTGGAATGAACTTCAGAAGCAGAGCATAAAATGCTGACACAACCATTCAGGGCACTTAGTATGACTGAACAGGGATTAATTCCTAGGCAAGAAATTGTTCATCAGGGTCTTACCTCAGAGATGAAAACTGTGAACAAAAATGGATTGATGCTCAATTGTGAGAAGCAAGGGAGAAGTGCACTGTCAAAGGTTCCCATTGTCACAATCTGTGCGGATTGCTGATAACATCATCTCCATCGATGACGACCAACACTGATGCACCTCAGGGGTTTGTGCTTAGCCCACTGCTCTACTCTCTATATACCTGTGACTGTGTGGCTAGGCATAGCTCAAATACCATCTATAAATTTGCTGATGATACAACCATTGTTGATAGAATCTCGGATGGTGACGAGAGGGCATATAGGAGTGAGATATGCCAACTAGTGGAGTGGTGTCGCGGCAACAACCTGGCACTCAACGTCAGTAAGACAAAAGAGCTGATTGTGGGCTTCAGGAAGGGTAAGACAAAGGAACACATACCAATCCTCATAGAGGGATCAGAAGTAGAGAGAATGAGCAGTTTTAAGTTCCTCGGTGTCAAGATCTCTGAGGAGCTAACCTGGTCCCGACATATCAATGCAGTTATAAGGAAGGCAAGACAGCGATTATACTTCATTAGGAGTTTGAAGAGATTTGGTATGTCAGCAAATACACTCAAAAATTTCAATAGGTGTACCGTGGAGAGCATTCTGGCCGGCTGCATCACTGTCTGGTATGGAGGGGCTACAGCACAGGGCCAAAAGAAGCTGTAGAGGGTTGTAAATTTAGTCGGCTCCATCTTGGGTACGAGCCTACAACGTACCCAGGACATCGTCAAGGAGTGGTGTCTCAGAAAGGCAACGTCCATTATTAAGGACCTCCTGCACGTAGGGCATGCCCTTTCCTCACTGTTACGATCAGGTAGGAGGTACAGGAGCCTGAAGGCACACACTCAGCGATTCAGGAACAGCTTCTTCCCCTCTGCCATCCGATTCCTAAATGAATATTGAACCTGTGATCACTACCTCACTTTTTAATATATATATTTTTTTGTTTGTGCACAATTTTTAATCTATTCAATAAACGTATACTGTAATTGATTTACTTTTTTTTCTTCTGTACTATGTATTGCATTGAACTGCTGTTGCTAAGTTAACAAATTTCACGACACATGCCAGTGATAATAAACCTGATTTTGATGCTGAGATGTTGTACTCAGTTGCCCTGTCAGTAAACACAAATGATCCCATGGCACTACTCCAAGAGAAATGAGAGACATTGCGCCACAGCAACGTAGCAGTTAGCGCGACACTATTACAGCTTGGGGCGTTAGAGCTCGTTCAATTCTGGCGTCATTCTGTAAGGAGTCTCTGTATGTCCTCCCTGTGGAATGTGTGGGTTTTTCTCCAGGCCCTTCAATTTCCTCCCACAATGCAAAGACGTACTGGGTGGGTTAACTGGTCATTGCAAATTGTCCTGTGATTAGGTTAGGGCCAATCAGGTTTGTCAGGGCAGAGTAGCTCAAAGGGCTGGAAGGATTTCTAAATAAAAAATAAAGAGTAGAAATTAAGAAAGAAGTTATTTGCTCATTATCTTCTTTGTACTTGTGGGATATGCTGTGAGCAAATTTTCTAAAAAGCAAGGGTGTGTTCAGGCCACCCCCAGGTGTAGGGTATCTGACTTATGCACTTCTGCCACATATGAACCAGCTCCTATAATATTAAATTTAATAGCCCACTTATTTGTTGCTACCAACAGTATAGGTTCCTCCCTCCGCCACCCCCCCTCTGCTTCTTACAATTGTCCTCTCTATCAGTCTTGTGTACGTTACCCTTGAAATGTCATTCATGACAACATTGAGGAGGTGTGGTTACCATAGCGAATGAGTTTTGCATATTCTCCAACCTATGGACAAAATCGACTCACATGGACACCTGTAGGAACAGAACGAGCTTGTAATGTGGGAACTGCCTTTACCCTTCAGGGGTATTTAATTTACAATTTTAAAAAAATGGAAATTCAGCAGGCCAGGCAGCACCTATTGAGAGTGAAACAGGGTTAACGTTTCAGTTTGATCTGCTCATTATATAGAGGAAGTATTGGTCACATATGATGAATCATGCCCACCGCCAGACCACCCACACAAGGTGCCCACCTATATTTACCTTTAATTGACTGCAGGGTATCAAATAACCCATCTCCTGGATCCAAGATGCATCCCGTGAGGTAGATCAGGCTCAAAGTTGTGATCAGACCTCAGGCCTGGTTTCCTGGGGTTCCAATTCAAGGGACCCTTAATACTATTACAGCTTGCTCTTAAGACTTCTTAAAATGTTTCAAATAGTTGTAAAAGTTAATACTTTCCTAATATGTTTGAATAATGTTAAAAATATCTTACATATAAAAGTTCATATATATTTTAAACCACTGGAAAATGCAAAATGAAGTTAAGATCATTAAAAAAAAAGAAAGATAAAGTAACTCAAATGCCCAGTCGTGTTTGGCAGTTTTTGATGGAGTTGACAGCCCTTTGGAGCAGATGAGGTCACTTGTGTTAAGCTGAGTGCCCAGATGTGTAGTTAGTGCTCTGGTGGTGGGCTCAATAGTGAGTTCAGTGGTGGAACGACTGGAGCCACTCCTCGTTCCCCATCATCCTCAACACGGTTGCTGCCCTTGACTTTGTGCTGAGCCCACTGCTGTACACTCTGCTCACACATGACTGCATGGGCAAACACCTGAGTAATCACATGATCAAGTTGCCGATGACACGGCGGTGGTGGGGCTCATCACCAACAACGATGAGTTGGCCTACAGATAGGAGGTGGAAGAGAGAGAGGCCTGGTGCCAGGCAAACAATATCTTTCCACTACGTCAGCAAGACAAAGGAGATGGTTATCGACTTCAGGAGAGCTCGCACCGCTTCTCTGGATATCAGTGGCAGCGGAAACTACGAGCAATTCCAAACTCCTAGGAGGGCACGCCTCACACAACCTCTCACGGTCCCGGAACACATCCAGCACAACCAGGAAAGCTCACCAACTCTTCTACTTTCTGAGATGGCTGAAGGGAGCTGGACTATGCACATCTCTGGCTCAAGTCTTTCCACAGATGCACAGTAGACAGCATTTTTGCATGCGGCCTAACTGCATGGCACGGAGACCGCACTGCAGTGGATGGGAAGGCTCTATAACAGGTAGCCAAAACTGCCTAACGCATCACCAGCACCAGCCTACCTGCCAACTTATATACAGAAAGGTGTCAGAAAAGGGCCAGTAACATCATGAAAGATAACACCCACCTTGCTCATGTATTGTTTGTCTTATTCCTATCGAGTAGGAGGCTATGTGGTATCTAAACCAGGACCACAAGACTCAAAAACAGTTACTTTCCCCAATCCGTAAGTCTCAACACCTTCACTCACTAACCTATCCCTCCACAACCCCCCAACCACTACTTCATCATTTCCTGTCAGTCACCTTATGTACAGACACTCCTATGCCTAGTGTCACTTTATAGACATACAATCAATGTATCATCATAGCTTGTCACACCAGACAGCCACTCTAGTGTTGTTTGGTTGATGTTGAGCAGGTGAGAGTGGGCAGTTGCGCAGAATGTATTCAATATTCTGCACCCTTTCGCCATACTCACAGGATTCGCTGGTCTTTAAACCCCACTTCACCATATTGTCTCCCGTCCTACAAACTCCCGCTCTCGCTCTGTTGAGAGTACACCACCTCCGTCTGTCAACACTTCTGTGGGGTCTTGCACTGTATTGTCTGGTGGGGTTCTGGCTTCTGTTTGTTGCCAGTGGTCAATCCTGTATGTTTGGGGGGGATGTTCCGTACGCTAGTTCTGCCACTGTAGCAAGGCCTTTCCGCGATTTTAGGCGGTTGGAAACAGGCACATGATGATGTAGTGGGTGCCGTGGATCCGAGTTCTGTTTACCTTTTTCAATTTTTGTTGTAGTGTGTCTTTGGATCTCTTGGGGAGCAATGCCTGCAAGTCTGTAAATGATGTTAGTGGGCGTGGGGCGCAATGTGCCCGTGATTATTCAGCAGGCTTTGTTAAGCAACGGGTCTATTTTCTTCGCATGGGCTGATCTGCCCCACACAGGTGCACAGTATTCTGCAAGTGCATAGCAGAGTGCTAGGGCAGTTGATCTAAGTGTGCGAGCATTAGCTCCCCATTTCAAGCCTGCTAATCTTTTGAAGAGAGAATTGCGAGAGCCAACTTTCCCTCAGAGTTTTTGGATGTGGGAGGCAAATGAGAGCATCCTATCCAGTGTCACGCCAGGTAAACTGGAGCCGGATGGTGTTCGAGCTCCTTCCCACACCAGAAGATCTTGAGTTTCCGAGCTGCTTCTCGATTCCTCAGGTGGAATGCTTGGGTTTTTGCTGGATTTGGGTTCAGAGACCATTTTTCATAATACTGCTTCATTGCTTTGAGGACTGCTATAAGTCGTACTTCAACTTCTTTGAAGGAGTTAGCTTGTGTATACAATCAATGTATATAAGCTATCTCATGTATTTATATTTAGTATGTTTTTAAAAAAAAATATTGTGTCCTTTATCCTATTTGGCTTTGATTTGTGCTGCACTGGGTCCAGAGTAACAATTATTTCATTCTCCTTTACACTTGCATACTGGAAATAACATTAAACAATGCTGAGTAAGTTTCAAGTACCAGCATCTCACCTCAGACTTCCATATATGGCCAAGTCCAAACCAAACTGAGCTATGAACAGCTGACAGCCACCAGTCCTCTTTGGAAACTCATAGCTGTCAACTAGTTCAAACTAGCCCATTATCCTGCATCCAATGTCCAACCTGAGCTCCACTTAGCTTGCAGTAGAGTGCATGCAAAAGTGGGAGAGAGTTCATATCCCACTCCTAATATTTAGATGAACCCAAGTTCACAAAAACCTAAAAGAAGCATGCTTATATTATCAGTATACATTTTGCTTAGTATCTTTACTGCTCTGTAAGTCAACATTCGCCAGCCATGCGAAAGTTTATTTTTTCAGTTTATCTAACAGCCCACCAAGGAAATAGCATTTTTCTTGCATTATAACAATTATCCACTTTCACATGAAGTTAAACTGATTTTTAACCCCTGTGGAACACCCGATTTCAGAGATAATAGACTGGAAGTGTACGTTACACAAAGCAGAAACAATATTCATGACACCATAAATCAATAGGACAAAGATTTTCATTTTCAGAAAGCAACAGAAAGATCTGTGGAGAAATAAAATGCTGAGGGGGTGGGGGGGGGAGTTGGTTAAAGGATGGTGGGAGGAAACTGGACCACCAAGATACTGAAGGAAAGGGGGCTGAAATCAACTAAAGAGGATATATCTATGCTGGGTCATTTTTAGATAAATATTTATACTGTGTAAAGACTGTCTGTCTGCAATAATGACCTTGTGACTGGTATTAATAGAGAAAATGCAAACTTCTAAAGCATGCCGAAGACAATTCTGCCTTCATAAATCAGACAAAGTTACTTTCTCATTATAACTTTGCCCATCTTATATTAAACTGACAATGGAAGTCAGTTGATGTATAAACAAATGGATCAGAGGTGCAAAATATGACAAATTATGGAAATGTAATACTACAAATCACCAGCCCAGTCATTTAAAAGAAAGGCTGCCTTCAACTATGGTCCCATATGAACTTTGAGAATAATTTTAAGTTAAAGGAAAGAGCTACAGGTGGAACATCTTGCATCGAAAAAAAATTGTTGCAACTGGTTGCCTCCGGTAACTACATACCTACATCAGGTACACAACTCTGTACCAACTAGCCCAAGGTCAGCGTGGAGAAAAAATTAACCTAACATTTTAGATAACTTGCATTCTATGCACTTATCCATTTAATAAGCATTTCATTGTGGCGATAATCTGTCTTTTGGGCCTCACAGGGTTTTTTCACTTAATTATCTACATTCAATGAACACTCACATAGCTCAGGTATAGAATGTTTGACACTTAGTGGATAAAATTGTGCTGTGAATCCAAATAAAATGTTTTACTTCAAAAATATAAAAAAGACATTGAATTATCTTTTTTGTATTTTGTAATGAAAGATATAAAGGAGTTTATAACACATTTGTTGAAAAGATACTTGGACGTCTTCAAGCAATAGCAAGTTCTCTTGTGATCTGGGCAGACAAACCTGTACAGTTTAGAGTAGATGTTTCCATGTAGTTGCATTTTATGGTGAAACAATTTCTCGCATTATCTGTGCTGGGGAAGGATGCGTCACTACACTAAACTGATATCCATTGATTGTTTAATTTTAACCTATTATTTAAAAGAACTAAATTTTACTTTTAGAGTTGAATGAGAAAATAAAGTATAAAACTAGTGAATTTTCCATTTTAAAAAATTACACACTTAGCTGGACTTGAAGAATGGTTGTGTCTTGATTTCAGTTGCAGATAACATGCCAATTCTAACAATTATTTTCCCTTCAATTACATTAAGGGTCACTGCCGGGGCAATTCCATCTAAGGAATCATCTTCTGTCAATCATGAAGCCAGCTGACACACTTGCAAGTTATTCAATTTTGCATTTTGAACATAATACATTCAAGGCCTTAAACGATTTATACTGCAGAGCTATTGGAACACCCTGCACTAAAAGTTTACAAATAAATTAACCATTGGAAAATACAGATCTCTGCAGAAAATTGGCATCTACCTTCTGCTGTGTCTTACATAGAACAGCTCTGCTTTGTCTGAACTCAAAAAGCATGTCCCCAGTTTCAACCACAACCACTCAAGTGTGGAAGACTTGATCCCATCAGCCCAAAATGTTCATTCTTCCAACTGCTGAAAATAGTCTCACCATAAAAAGTGCAACTGGATGGAAACATCTACTCTAAACCATACAGCTTACCAGCCCAAGGAGTTGCAATTAGGTAAGCAACTGTGTCCACCAGTCTATCCTACCTGTCATTATGTGACAACATATTGTAAATTCATGCTCAAAGCATCTGCTTCTCCTGAATATGACAGTGGCACAATAAGGAGACCAACATAACAAGGAATTGTATACCTAGGCATTTGCAGGAGTTCATTGCAAATCTGCACTAACATAAATAAACAAATCTCATATTAAATGAGCATCATGGAAAGAACAATTAGCTCCAGAAAACAGACAAAACTTCTGTAGTTTTTTTTTTGGGCAGATTTTGTAGAATTTGGGGTAGATAAGTGACGTTAAATATTCTCTTCATTTATTATGCTTGTGCTTCATTACCATTGTGTTTGGATCAACAGCCTGATTCCAACAACTCAATTTTTTTATTTTCTAAGGGGAAATTTATGCATCGTTCGTATATCCTAAGAGGAAGTCAGAATGACCTCACATAATAGGCCTTGTGTTCCCATATACGTATGTATAATATTTTTGATTAATTCTCAGAGTCCATTTCAACTTGGTGATAGACTTGTGATATGGTCGAAAACAAGGCTCACTCAGCAAGCCATCATCAACCAGAAAATTAGCAGAAGGTTAGCATAATGGTGTTTCTTACTTGAATTTGCAGTAACTATTACAGCTGCAATCTGATTGTTGATACTGCCATGACGATATGTGGGGCTGTAGCACTTCGCAAAAATTAGATTTGTAAATTTTTGTTCCTGTGCTAGGTTTTAATGAAAAACATCACCTATTTCTGCACAATAATATTTAGGTCCTTTTTTTGTGCTCTATAAGTGTTTTATGATTCTGATAAAAGTGACACATTGGATTTGGCTGAAAGTGATAACAAAAGATGGTTGAAGTTCATCATAGTTGAAGGAACCCCTCTGGGAGAAGCTCATAAAGATATTATTTCTGAGTCATTCCTCATGTACTGACAGCTATTAATATTTTATATTTAATTTCAACTTACATTTGTTAAGTCATTTCATTCCTCAATAGGTCAAGAACACTGAATGAATCAAGACAACCACAAGCATTGCCTGGTTATCAAAAGGCCACAAAGTAATATTGGATAGTGAAGCATAATATGGCTTTATGGCAGATCACAGTCCTCTTTGACACTCTGCAATCCCTCAGCACTGACTCATACCATATCTGATTTCAGCAGTGCTTACTGCTCCTTTTTTATACTGAGGAGTTTAGAGACGATGGCTACTCGGAGGGTAGTTTATTGCTCAAACAACATTTCACAGAAAGCGACTGCTGAATCCAATGTTTGAATCGCTGAGGTGTTTGATTGCCACTGGTCTTATTTCAGTTCTTTGAAGGGTGAATATCAGGAATAGTCTCCAGCTGAGGTAATATGGTGAAAACTCTGGGATATGAAAGTAAAAACCAGTTTTAGAAAATTGAGCTGTTCATGGGTAAGAAACTAAATTACAAATAAAGCACCTTTAAGTTTTCCTTGTAGGTTACTTTGCAGGCAGGATAAATTGTGTGTCGCTGTGTAGGTGAAGTATTATCAAAGTGAGAAGGTTTGAATTGCATAAAGCTTGAGAAGTTGAATTGACAGAACATCATGTTGTGTAGCACCTCCACACAATTGATCAGTTCAGAACAGATCCAGCAAATTAACACGGAACACCCACGAGATGATGTGGGCCATCTGCTGTGGTAAAATTCCACTCCTGCGCAATCTGTAACCTCATACCTGACGGATCCACCACTCATGATATTACCATCCAGACAAGCAACCAACCCAAGTTTCAATGAGGAGTGAAGGAAGCCCATTGAGAGCCATAGCAGATCTGAAGTCAACCTACTGACAGCCTACCGAGCACAGAAACAGCGGCCATCACCAAGAAGAATGTGTCTAATCAACTCCCATTGGAATTGATACACTTGAATCTCCCACTGTCAACCTTCTGTGGGAAGGGAGGGATGGGATAACACTTGGAGCTATGGTGAGATGTGTTGAGTGTCACCGTTGACCATGAATTTTACTGGACAAGACACAGATGTATGGAAGCTACAATACCAGCACAGGAACTGAATATTTTGGAGAGAATAATTTACTTCCTGATTTTTTGTAGTTTTTCCAATACTTACATGAGTAAAAAAACCTCATGGAACATTATACACTTCCTTACATTCACTGGAGTATTATCACCAAAAGAAAATGAACTACATGCGTTTAAAAGCTGTATGCTTGGAATGTGAATATAATTGCGCTTCACACATCAAACTTGCTGATGCGGGAGGAGTCTGCAGAAAGACTTAAATAGAAGACATAAATACCTAAAGAGGATCTAATGAGAAATATTCTCAATGAGCAATAGAAGGTTCTCAACTGAAAACGTTGCTCTGAAAAGTCCACTACACCAAAAGGAGTGTGGTCCTACTGAACATAAAGCACTACTAGCACAAAGTACTCTTCTTCATCAAAGGCATCCACCATGTAGGCCATGCTCTCTTCTCACTGCTGCCTTCAGGAAGGAGGTACAGAAGCTTTAAGTCCCACTCCACCAGGTTCAGGAACAGTACTACTGTACCCTTAAACCCATCCTGAACCAGCAGAGATAACTTCACTCACCTCAACACTGAACTGGTTCCGCAACCTGTGGACTCACTTTCAAAGGTTCCATAGCTCATGTTCTCAGTATTATATGCTTGTATTTGCGCAGTTTGTCTTCATTTGCCCATTGGTTGTTTTTCATTGATCCGATCATATGCCTTACTGAATGCCGAGCTTCTGGGTTGTACATGGTGGCATACATTGACAATAAATTTACATACTTTGAACTTTGAAGTAAGTTGTGCCCAAGTATAAGTGCTAATAAGTGTTTTAATTCAATTCCCCACAATCAATGTCACAAGAGAAAATCAATGTTAGCCCAATGCAGAATATGTCTACTGAAAATACTTCACAATAATTTAATGTGAATTTATGCAACTTCACAGATATAGCATGCAGACCAGACAGAAAACATACTATCCACTTTACACAAATACATCCATGCTCAGATTACTGCAAGGCAGCCTTTATTGGTGGCACTCTAGATGTTTATAACGCCACATATAAATCTTGCAAGTGGCCTCTCCACAGCACATTGTCAACATGAGCACTTGTGCACTACGTTACAAAAATTTATTTATGGTAAATGCAAGCAGAACGCCATGACGTGAAACTTACTCTACACTTCCAGATTCCAGCATGTGTGAGTTTTACATCCGGTCAAACTAAAAGAAGTAACAAGATACCATGTCACTGGTCACAGACTCAATCCAGGAAGGTAGCCTGCTGAGCCAAGGAACTTGTGACCACAGCAGAAAAATACTTTAAAATTCATGGATAATATCATTAATTCCCTACATTAAACCAGAGATGTATACAGGGCACTGACACATCACTGATGCCTAATAAAAATGTGATACTAATTTTTGTGTGTTTCTTGTGGGAGTGTCCCAAGTTGAGGCCTTCGCCCTATAGCTGTCCCTCAGTGCACAACCCATCTGGTGAAGGCAACACCACCCTGGGGGTTTCTTGTCAAAATAATGATGGAGCACCAGTTAAAGTATTGATTGTAACAAAAGAGGAGCAAATTCTATTGGCAGCACCAGAGTAGAAAGCGACTGGTTTGAGTGACAGCTCGAGACCTTCCTTTATCACCAAAGTCAAGCACTGATACCTGAAAGAGGCCTGAACATTAACATTCAAGTGTACATTTGAACTGTCTAATAAAATCAATGAAGTTTATCAATTAATGCAGATAAGTCCAGTGTGCACATGTGTGCAGTGGTACACAAAGTCTTACCCGTAAAAATACTAACAGCTATGGGAAGTGTGGCAACTTCCTGACCACTACAGACTTGGGAACATGGTGAGGGTCAAGCCAAAGGATGTGGAGGAACACAGTGATAACTAAAGCAGAGAGAACACAGAGAGGTCCAGAGCAGAGAGATAGCGTGCAAAAGCAATAAGGATCAGCCTAGAATGATGGAGAGAGAGCATGGGGAGGGGTGGTCTTAGAGGGAAAACAATGAGGTTCAGACCAGGGAATAAACAACATGGTGAGCCCAAGATCATGGGGGGACAGATGGAGAAGGTTAAGACCAGGGTACATAGTTAGAGCACAATGAGACTCAAAATTGGAATATAAACTTAGACCATACTTCAAGTGCAGGGTCACCAGCATTTTGTAGTGCTGTAACACAAAATCCTTTTTTTATTTTCTACGAAGTCAAGTGCACTATCGCACGTCTTTACCAGCCCATCGAACCGTGCTGTCAAACTTGAAATTCCATAGTCCCTCTGTTCGTCAATATTCTTTAGTGCCTGTTCTGTTCATCAATATTCCTTCCCCTTTGAGTTTCCAAAATGCATCATCACACATTTGTAAGGATTCATTCTTATCTGCCAATAGTTCATCCAACTCTCTACCTGATCTCTATCTATATAGATCACTCTATATCTGTATAGGAGGGTGATTGATAAGTTTGTGGCCTAAGGTAGACGGAGTCAATTTTAGAAAACCTAGCACATTTATTTTTCAACATAGTCCCCTCCTACATTTATACACTTAGTCCAGCGGTCGTGGAGCAAATGGATCCCTTCTTTGTAGAAGTTAGCGTCTTGGACTGCCAGAAGTGATCCACAGCAGAGGTGATTGATCAGTTCATAGCCTAAGGTAGAAGGAGATGAGTTATTAACTTCAGACTTTCTGCATAATCACTCAAAGTGTTGAAATGATCTGCATGTAACGAGAGCTGTATAACTCATCGCCTTCTACCTTAGGCCACGAACTTATCAATCGTCCCTCGTAGATCACTCCACAGCTATAGCTTTTGACATCCTTCCTCAGCAGCAAGATCAAGATCACTTCCTCACGGTCATCTCCAGTTCTGGAGTTAACTGCAAAATTACTAATCATACCTCCTTTATAAACATCCAAATCACTAGTTTAAAATATAAAACCAAAACTTCCAGCAGCAATGCTTGTTGCACACGGCTAATTTCCAATCAGATAAACATCCCTCCACTACAACCTTGTCTCAAAAGCCAAAACAATTTTGTCTCCAATTGTTCAGCTTGCTTTGGATTCCAAATGACTTAACTGCCTGGATCAGATGACCCAGTTAAGTACTTTAAAGTCAACATTGACAGCATCTGTTTTATTGCCTTCATTATTCCTCTTAATTATCTCCTCAAAAAATCAATCAAATAAGGCAGGATACAAAGCCATGTTGACCATTCCTATCCTTTAGCAATTTCTCCAATAATTTCCCCAACACTGACGTAAAAATCACCACAGTGTAATTACTTTACTTATCCCTACTGCACTTGTTAAATAAAGAAACATCATTACCTATCTTCCAGCCTTCTGTTACCTCACCTGTAGCTAACAAAATACAAAAAATCTTCACACAGGCCCCAACTATTTCCTCCTTTTGTCTTTTTATATAGAGATAAAACAGGGTAATAGGCCCTTTCAGCCTGACACGTCCATACTGCCCAATTACACCCATGTGACAAATCAATCGAGTAATGCCTATGTCTTTGGAATGTGGGAGGAAAGCAAAGCACCTGAAGAAAACCTATCCAGTTTCAGGGTAAATGTACAAACCCCTGTGGAACTGGACCTGGGTCACTAGCACTGTAATGGTGCTACACTGATCAACTATGTTACCATGTAATCCCTGCAACATAGAATGAAGTTCATCCATCCTGGAGATGCATCAAGCCTTAAATTGAACCACTGAACCCATTTCGCTATTGCTTTCAGCAAATTAACCTCCCCTCCCTTATATATTCAAGAACCAAACAAAATATGAATGTAAGCCAATCTGATTGCACCAAGTGTCCAGTTATGAAAAATCACCCGACAGTTGACATAGAAAACCCATAAATTATCCTGTGCCCTTGTTAGATTTAGCCAATCTTTAGTAGTATTGTGAAATTCCTGCTGCCAGAATACAACATAATGCATGACCCATCAAGCATTATGGAATATATACTATAATGGACATATACAAGTTTGAAACAGAGGTTTTGGAGAACTTTTGCAGGCAAATTGTTACGTAGAACATAGAAATTTACAGCACATTATAGGCCCTTCGGCCCACAAAGCTGTGCCAACCATGTAACCTAGTCTAGAATTTTCCTAGCGCATAGCCTCCATTTTTCTAAGCTCCATGTACCTATCTAAGAGTCTCTTAAAAGACCCTATTGTATCCACTTCCACCACCGCCGCCACCAACAGTGCATTCCACACACCCACCACTCTCTGTGTGAAAAACTTACCTCTGATATCCCCTCAGTACTATTTCCAAGCACCTTAAAACTATGCCCCCTCATGTTAGCTGCTTCAGCCTTGGGAAAAAACCTCTGGCTATCCACACAATCAATGCCTCTCATCATCTTATACACCTCTATCAGGTCGCCTCTCATCCTCCGTCGCTCCAGGGAGAAAAGGCCAAGTTCACTCAACCTATACTCGTAAAGTATGCCCTCCAATCCAGGCAACATCCTTGTAAATCTTCTCTGCACACTCTCTATAGTATCCACATCCTTCCTGTAGAGAGGTAACCAGAACTGAACACAGTACTCCAAGTGGGGTCTGACCAAGGTCTTGTATAACTGTAACATTATCTCATGGCTCTTGAACTCAATCACATAGTTGATAAATGCCAACACACCGTACGCCTTCTTAACAACACTGTCAACCTCCACAGCAGCTTTGAGTGCCCTATCGACACAGACCCCAAGATCTCTCAGATCTCTACACTGCCAAGAGTCTTACCATTTATATTACATTCTGCCTTCAAATCGGACCTATCAAAATGAACCACTTGGGTTGAACTCCATCTGCCACTTCTCAGCCCAGTTCTGCAGCTTATCAATGTCCCGCTGTAACCTCTGATAACCCTCCAGACTATCCACAACACTTCCCAACGTTTGTGTCATCAGCAAACTTACTAACCCAAATACATCAAGTATCTTTCCCCCAAAAAATCTTAATAACTAAAATATTTTATCTTACTTTTGCTATTCTTACCTCAACTTACAGTAAACAATTGCTATGAATTGAAACTTTCAAACATTTTTACAATTCTTTATCTGCATAAAAGGTAATTTTTCAATATTTGGTCTGCACTTTTCAAAAAATAAAAGGTTCTGAAAATAACGACATACTTTTTACTTCAATTATTTTGTTGCTGTATTTTACCAGACTAATCTCATTTTCTCTAACTCCAGTCAATTACAAGACCATTTCATACCAAAATATCAAAGTATATTTGTTATATTAAACCCAATCAATTTACATATTAATAGTTTTAATTAAGCAATTGTAATTGTCCAATAATCAGAAATTTTCACCATGAATTCTAAGTACTAATGCCACATATGTTGCAACATTTAAAATCAAAGCATCATATTTTGTGACACATCATTTTTTTGCTTCATAATTAATATTATAGCGTAACCTGATATTTATTCAGGTTTGTTGTTGCAGCCACGAAAAACTAATGGGCTGAATAATATCGGCTGCTGCCAGCAGTTCCCACTGGCTACTATTAGCCTCAGCACAGGTAGCTCACTGGTAAAGGACAAAAGGTCTTTATCAACAGATGTCTTTCTGAAGCAGTGATATCTCCATTGACTTTATTGCAGTATTTTACCAGACTAATCCCAAGTATTTTTATACTCCAGTTAATAACACATTCTGATAGATGTAGAGTAATAGATGGATTATGCTGTTGAACTACCATTTGTTTATTTATTGAGATACAGTGCAGAGTCATCGTCGTCGTGGCTATCCCTCGAGGTCGAGAATGATGGTCTTCGTTCTGTTGATCTACTGATGGGCTCTCAAGTGGCTTATGAGTCCAATCTTGGCTTTGAAAGTTCTTCCGCATTCAGGACAGGTAGTTCCAGATAGCAGATGGAGCTTCGGTTGTTGCTGCCTCTCTTTCCATTTTCTTCTCTTTTCTTCTAATTCTGCACATCTGTTGGCTTTGAAAGTTGCTGTTCCTTCTCGGATGACAGCTTGCCAGAGTTTCCTGTCCTTGGCATTGGTTCCCCAATTGTTGATGTCGATGTTACATTTCTTCATGTTAGCTTTTAAGACGTCTTTGAATCTCTTCTGTTGTCCGCCTCTTTTATGTTTGCCTTCTTTAAGCTGGGAGTAGAAGATTTGTTTCAGCAGACTTTCATCCGAACAACATGACCGCTTCATCTTAGTTGGTTCAGTGGAGAGTAGCGTTGAACCACACCACCCAGTAATCCCCCGTTAATCTGAGACTATCAGTGACTAATTAACCTATCAACTGGTACGCCTTTGGATTGTGAGAGGAAACCGAAATACCCAGAGGAAACCCACGCGGATATGGGGAGAATGTACAAACCCCTAGCAGGCAGCAGTGGGAATTGAACCCAGGTTACTGGTACTATAAACCATTGTGCTAGCCACTACACTACCGTGCTGCCCCAGCAATTTAAACTTCTACAGTCAAACAATGAGCATTGCCTAGATAGGAAACGCTAGGGGTGAACAGGGATCTGGCTTCACAGGAATATAGCTTCACATCAAAACCTTTTGGCACTGAATAATCTCCTTATTATCTGCAACAGGCCTGTGTAGATAAGCCACACTTCAAGAACCTCCATGTATATCAGGAGTTTGTGCACAGGATTGAAAGCTCTGGCACTTCAATGTAGCACTGGGAGAGTTACTGCTGCGGTTACTGAGGTAAAAAAATCAATTTTGCATTCTTGCTTTGAGACCATAAGACATAGGAGCAGAATTAGGCCATTTGGCCCATCGAGTCTGCTCCAGCATTCAATCACAGCTGATTTATCTGCCCTCTCAAACCCATTCTCCTGCCTTCACCCCATAACCTTTGACGCCCTTACTAATCAAAAACCTAAAATTACAATATCGCAGGAACTATAATTACTTCTTTCTGCTTTTTTACGAGGCTGCACAGCCTGGAGTTTATGAGGAAAGATGTCAGTTAATTATCTTTGAATTATTTAGTTGTAATTGATTTTTAAATTATTTTTTAATGTTTTATTGAATTGTTTACTGAACTTTAAGATATATCTAAATATCAGCAACTTTTAACAATTGTAAAAAGTACCCCATGTGTTAAAATTCCACCCGTTAGCAATTAGGTTTTGGTTTCTCAGTTTCAAACTAACTGATGCATCATCTATATTTCAAAGCCCCAATGAGCATCAAAGGCTGTGCTGTGAATTGCCCTTCTTTTATCCTGCTTATTAGGACAGTTTAATGATTTAATTCCAAAGCCAATCAAACACAAAGAGTCCTCTGCTGATGCACAGGAAGTCATCACTGAAAATACTTAATAGCTACATCCAACTGACCATCTTCTTCAAGGTGGGGACCTTGAACAGATGGGAGCAAAAAGGTTTGTTTAATCAGAATGGGAAGGCATAGA
The DNA here is from genome assembly GCF_963921235.1 of Mobula hypostoma. NCBI lineage: Eukaryota > Metazoa > Chordata > Chondrichthyes > Myliobatiformes > Myliobatidae > Mobula > Mobula hypostoma. The sequence continues at coordinate 10,678,789 of NC_086123.1, read as the reverse complement.
TCCCTATGCTCAGAGTTCAAAATGAAATTTATTATCAGAGGACATACAACCCTGAGATTCTTTTTCTATGGACATACTTAGCAAATATCTATAGAACAGCAACTGTAAACAGGATCAATGGACAGCAAACTGTGCAAATGAAGATATAAATAGACAGCAATAATATACAAGCAGAAGATAACAAGATAAAGGCTTCCTTCAGTTAGTCCTGACGAAGGGTCTCGGCCTGAAACGTTGACTGCGCCTCTTCCTATAGATGCTGCTTGGCCTGCTGCGTTCACCAGCAACTTTGATGTGTGTTGTTAAAATACCTTAAACGACTGTTCTTGAACTCGGTGGTGCAAGTCCTGAGGCACCTGTACCTTCAACCTGATGGCAGCAGCAAGAAAAGAGCACGGCCTGGGTGGTGAGGATCTTTGACGATGGATGCTGCTTTCCTACGACAGGGTTTGATGTAGATGTGCTCAATGGTTGGGAACATTTTGCCTTTGATGTACTGGGCTGAATCCACAACCTTTTGAAGGATTTTTCACTCAGAGGCATTGGAGTTCCCGTACCAGGCCGTAATGCAGCCAGTCAGCACACTTTCCATCACACATCTATAGAAGTTTGTAAGGTTTTTGATGACGTGCCGAATCTCCGCAGACTCCTGAGGAAGTAGAGGCACTGTCGTGCTTTCTTTGTGATTATATTTATATAATGGGTCCAGGGCAGGTCCTCTGAGATAGTGACACCCCGGAATTTACAGTTACTGACCCTCTCCACCTCCGATGAGGACTGGCTCATGGACCTCTGGTTTCCCTCCCCTGAAGTCTACAATCAGTTCCTTCGTCATAGTGACATTGAGTGAGAGGTTGTTGCTATTACACCACTCAGACAAATTTACAATCTCCCTCCTGGATGCTGATTCATCACCCCCTTTGATTCAGCCCACAACAGTGGTGTCACCAGCAAATTTGGATAAGGTATTGGAGCTGTACTTAGCCACAAAGTCACAGGTATAAAGCGAGTAGAGCTGGGGTCTAAGTACACGTCCCTGTGGTGCTCCTGTGCTGATGGAGATTGTGGAGGAAGTGCTTTTGCCAATCCGAACTGACTGTGGTCTACAAGTGAGGAAATCCAGGATCCAATTATACAAGGGGGTATCAAGGCCCAGGTCTTAAGTTTACTGATTTGAGGGGCTTATGGTGTTAAATGCTGAGCTGTAATCAATAATGGGCATCTTGACCTATGTATCTTTGCTGTCCAGATGTTTCAGGGTTGTGTGAAGAGCCAATGAGACAACATCTGCTGTAGACCAATTGCTTCAGTATGCAAATTGGAGCATATCCAAGTCGCCACTAAGACAGGAGCTGAAATGCTTCAACACCAGCCTCTCAGAACACTTCATCACTGAGGATGTAAATGCCACTGGCCAATAGTCATTTCGACAGGTTACCATGCTCTTTTTGGGCACTGGAATGATTGAAGCCTGTTGAAGCAGGTGGGTACCACACACTACCAGAGTAAGGGGTTGAAGATAGGGATCTGAGAGTACACCAGCCAGTTGGTACACCATCCAGTTTGTTGCAATGAAATGCACTACTACAATAAAATATGTCTTCACATCAAAACCTGTCAGCAGAGAATAATTTCCTAGCTCCCTGAAACAGGCCTGTGCAGTGACATTACACGTCATAGCACCTACATGTATTTGAAGGGTTCATGTGCAGAATTGCAAGCATTATCTCTGGCACTTCCATATAGTACTGAGAGAATACAATACCGTTAGAGTTACTGAGGTAAAAATTCAACTTTGCTCAGTTGCCTAAAAGTACAATAGAGCAGTATCCTTTAAAGTACCTCATCAGTGGAGTAATGCTTTGGGCTAAGGTTATGAGATTCAAATACTCATATTATTTCTTTAAATTGCATAAGCTGATGTTGGTTAAGGCTCTTGTACAAAAATGTTCATAGGTTTTCTGCAGCAAAACATGTTCTACAATATATCAACTATGTTCTTCACAATAGGCCTGATATACCTTTTACTATAGCAACAGTAATTTTCAATGCATGAACAAGTCAGGAGACAACGTATCTTGTTCCCAGAGTCCCCTGCATTTATTGGCTAATTATTGGGTACTTTGTATTGATTCTGAGTAATAGGTCTCAACTCTAGATCAGGGGTTCTCAACCTAGGGTCCACAAGCCCCTCAGTTAATGGTAAGGGCACATCCAATACATGCACTTTTGCCCAAACTTAACAATAGTGGGAGAATTAGGCTCGACGGAGTGAAGTTACCTGTAATCCATTGCTGGACAGGGTGTTGCCTCAAATTTAAATATTTCAGGAGATTTTTCCTTTTTGTTTCTATTCTTTGTTACTCAGTCTGTATTGCAGAAAGAATTTCCAGAAGGGGTAAAGAATGGTTACTGATGGGCTGCAGAAAACAATCAGAATTTGGATGTAAAAGGTGACACAAAACTTCAAAATCTCCAGGAATTCTTCTTCTATTTTTACTTATAATGAAATTTTGTTCCATTTGCTAATATACACACAAGATCAGACCCTGATTCTTCGAGCATGTCAAATGTACTGTAAAACACCAGGTTCTTCCTCAATTTAATATATCAAAGAAAAGTGTGTACTCCTTTATATAATTTCTCTGAACTTGAAGCTTTTCTTTTTCAGAAGGAGATAAAAATAAATAAATATAAGCTATATGTATTGAGAACTTGTGACCAAGAGTCCTTGCAAGTGAGTCCATAGGTTGTGGGAACATTTCAATGACGGGGCAAGCGAAGATGTGTGAAGTTATCCCCTTTATTTCAGGAGCCTGATGGTTGAGGGGTAATAACTGTCCCTGAAACTGGAGGTGTGAATCCTAAGGCTCGCATACCTTCTTCCTGATGTCAGCAGTGAGAAGAGAGCTTGCCCTGGGTGGTGGAGGTCCCCAAGGATGAATGCTGCTGTCCTGCAACAACATTTGGTGTAGATGTATTCAATGGTAGGGAGAGCTTTACCCGCAATGGCCTGGGCCCTATCCATTACTTTCTTTAGGATTTTCTGTTCAAGGGAATTGGTGTTTTCATACCAGGCTGTGATGTAGCAGTCAATATCACTATACATCTACAGAAGTTTGTCAAAGTTTTAGATGTCATGCCAAATCTTCACAAACTCCTACAGGCACTGCCATGTTTCCCACGTTGGACCCAGGACAGGTCCTCCGAAATAATAATACTGTACCGTGGAATTTAAAGTTGCGGACTCCTCCATCTCTAATCTCTCGATGAGGACTGGCTCATGAACCTCTGGTTTCTTCCTCCTGAAGTCAATAATCAGCAATCAGCTCCTTGGCCTTGCTGACATTGAGTAAGAGATTGTTGTTATGGCACCACTCAGCCAGATTTTCAATCTCCCTCCTGTGTACTGATTCATAACCACCTTTGATTCGGCCTGCGTCAGCGGTGTCGTCAGCAAACTTGAATATGGCGTTGGGGCTACGCTTAGGTACGCAGTCATAGTGTGAAGTGAGTAGTGCAGGGGGCTAAGCGCGCAGCCTTGTGCTGATGGGAGCAAGGGAGAAGTTGGAAGATAACAGAGGGGGCTAAATATGAATATGCAAAAATATTTACCCAATTGATGCAAACCTGTGGAAAGCATAAAACTATTACTTATTCATTATCTCTTCTGTCAGCAGTACTGTACCAGAGAATCCCATATTTGAATCTCCCAGTCAAATCTTTCTGGATAATGTCACTTGTTGTGTTAAAACGCCAATTGCCATAAAAAGAATATTTAAAATTCCTAGCCGTACGTGTACGCTAGCTATGTGACACAAGTAATTAGCCAACCTTTTCAAAGCATGAAGTAGGGTTCTTCTTCAGGTGTGGTCTATGTCCTGGGTCAATAATATTCACTGGGGAAGTTCATTTCACAACTGGTTATCACCCTATGAAAAACTGTACAGTACGTTAGGCTTCTCTATTCATTTTCAGGTCAGGATCTGTTTGTCTAGTCCCTGTTCGGCTCTGTTAAGGCTCACTCAACAAGAATAGTTGTTGTTTCACTGGCAAACCCGACCTCAACTTCCACTTCTGAGCTTTTCAGAGCAGTTATTTGAAGCTTCACATATAAATTAACTCAGCATTATCACGTTAATCTCACTCTGTTTTTCCTTCAAAATATTCTCTCAATACCTTAAACAGATAACAACAGAAACTTCAAAAAATAAAACACCAGAAGTACATTGGAAACACCTTAAGGAGTAACCTTTTGTGTGGCAATATAATTTATTAGTTCATGAAGAACCATTTTTTTGTGAACAAGTCCGAGCTTTATTCTTTTGACATTCTACTTTTGGGAAAGTTACTTAAAATACCAGCTTATCCAGTAGCAACAGGTTTGCACAATAATAACAACTCTGTGAATTGGATTAAGGATTGCTCATTTTCATTAATTTATCCCTGCCAGTATGCTAATCTCTAAAGATGAAAACAATATGTTTAGTTTCTTTAGTCCTGACGAAGGGTCTCGGCCTGAAACGTCGACTGCGCCTCTTCCTATAGATGCTGCTTGGCCTGCTGCGTTCACCAGCAACTTTGATGTATGTTGTTTAGTTTCTTTTGTTGTTTTAACATGAAAATGATTGGGAGTTTCCAATTTAGGATACTTGTAAGCATTATTGTCATGCCATCTAAATAGTTGTTAATTAGAAACATCTTTTGAGCTCTTTTTCTTCCTGTTGATTAACTGTTGGTACCTAGGATTGGTTTGCATGAGCAGTGCTCACCAAGGATAGAGATTTCCTGGAAAATAATTCCATGTTTCAATTTTCATCCACCAAACAGTGGAGTCAGAATAGGATTGCATATTGATATACTGGCTAAGTATCTTCAAAGGTATTGAGTGGCATGTTCCCAAATTATTTTATAAAATGTATCTGATTTTGCTAAATGCCCACTAAAGCAGCTTCCTGTTAATTAATTTTACTATTACATTCTGACAGGCCACCATAATGGTACAATTTATAAAGTTACAGCTATCTATAAAATAATGGAAACAATGAAATATAACCTCTGTAAGAGTTTACATATTGCACTGTACTGTTGCCACAAAAAAAAACAAACTTTATGGCATACGTGAGTGATGATAAACCTGATTCTGATATGGGTCTCAATTGTGGGCTGAGTGTGGGGAGGGGGCAGGGAGAGGGGAATCATGGTTGGGAAAAGGGGAAGGGAGAGGGGAGGGAGCAGAGAGATATTCTGTAATGATCAATAAACCAATTGTTTGGAATCAAATGACCTTGCCTGGTGTTTCAGGGCTGGGTGCGTCTGCACTCTTGCCACCTCATGCCCCGGAATTCCTTCTCTGCCACCTGTCCCACACACCTCCCATGGCGCTCCACCCTCGCCATTGCCAACATCCTTTGCTCCCTCCAGATTTACAAACTCACTCTCTGCTCGACGTTGGCAAATACAGTCCTGTGCAAAAGTTTTAGGCACCCTAGCTATATAAGTGACTAAGCCTTTTGCACCAAACTGTGTGTTTTACCCACTGCATCCAGACTAATACATTGTTATTACTTACCTCAAGAATGGCGTCCTTTTATCATCCTGAATCACAATGGAAATCAGTCACAGAAATTGTGAATCATGAATAATAATTAAATTAATGTGAAACGTTATTGTTCACAATAATAGCCAGCTTGTATAAAGACTTGAACTCCTTGGTTGTGTTTTGGCCTTGTGATGTCCTCAAGCTTAAACACTTTATACCTTATACTTTATTGTCGCCAAACAATTGATACTAGAACGTACAATCATCACAGTGATATTTGAATCTGCGCTTCCCGCTCCCTGGATTATGAATATTAAAAATAGTAAAAACTAGTAAATATTAAAAATTTAAATTATAAATCATAAATATAAAATAGAACAAAGGAAAGTAAGGTAGTGCAAAAAAACCGAGAGGCAGGTCCGGATATTTGGAGGGTACGGCTCAGATTAAATGCCCTATGTTGACGTTATTTAAACACAGTGCACACTATCAGTGAAAAAGTCAATGTCTTGAGGAAGTCAAAAGTGCTTGAGAAATGCAGCTAATTTTACTTATGTATGCCGTGCATACATTGTCTTATTGATTCGATTTTTTTTAACCCATACTTTATCCCCACTATAAATGGTCTACGTATAAATACTGTCAAAGAGTCTTACAGCCCTTCGGCCTGAATTGTAAATGTCGACAATCTTGCCCAGTGAGCTAGTCCCAGCTGTCTGCATCTGGCCCACGGCGCCCTAATCCTTGTATGCTGCTGCAAGCAAGATTTTCATTACACCTGCACATATATGTACTTGCGTACATGAAAATAAACTCGACTTTGACTTCTCTCTGCCTACCTATCTGGGTGGCTTTTAAATGTTGCCAATGTGCCCACCTCGACCACTATTTTTGGTAGCCCATTCCAAATACATGCTGTCCCTTGCATGGAAAAGCCACCCCTTTTAAATGTCTTCCCTCTGATCTTAAACCTGTGCCCTCTAGTTTCAGCACCTCTCCCTCAAAAAAAGACAATGTGCTTTCATCCTGTTCATGCCTCTCGCAATCTCACACCGTATACCTCTGTACTTTTAATAATGCCTTTTAACAACACAACTATGGAGAACTTACTTGGCCAAATTTCATGTTTTTAAAATGCCTCAAGACACTTCAGGGGAATGCTACAAAGCGGCTTAAAATATGTCCACGCAAACACGAGGAAATCTGCAGGTGCGGGAAATTCAAGCAACACACACAACAAGCATTTTTTGTGTGTGTTGCTAAAATATGACCAGCTGAGGGGCAGTCCATACAAGCTCGCCAGCCCTCTCTGACATTCAGTACAGGTCATGGCTGCTCTGATCTGTAGCCTCAACTCTATTTTCTTGCCCAACGCCCATAATTCTGATCTTGTTGCAGTCGAGAAATATTCCTTTCTCAGCGTCGAACCTATTTAGCAACACATCATCCACAGCAACTTAGGGTTGGGTATTCCAAAGAGAACGGCCGTTTGAAAGAATAAATTCTTCCATATCTCAGCCTTTATCCTGAGAGTGTGAACACTCATACTCTATGGAGTACTACACTTCCTTATCACAGAAAGTTACCCAGCACAAAAGCAGACCCTTCAGCCCACTATGCTGTCTGTTGTACCTATCTACACTGATACCATTTTCCCTCATTAGGGTAGGTGTGCTTTGGTGATTCAGTTGCTTGTCTCAATGTTCCGTTCATTTTGTGAGTGAAACCATCCTCGCAGTAAGTGTCAAGCTGTGTCAGTATCAGTGGCCACTTTATTAGGTACACCTGTACACCTGCTCCTTAATGCAAATATCTAATCAGCCAATCACATGGCAGCAACTCAATGCATAAGCGTATTCAGACATGGTCAAAAGGTTCAGTTGCTCTTCAGACCACATATCAGAACATGGAAGAAGTGCGATCTGTGCGACTTTGACCGTGGAATGATTGTCTGTGCCAGGCAAGGTGGTTTGACATTTCCACGGAAAGCAGTCTCTAGCGTTTACAGGGAATGTCAACCTGATGGCAGGAACATTGACTTCTCTAACTTCCGCTAATGCCCCACCTCCCTCTCGTATCCCATCCATTATTTATTTACATACACACATTCTTTTTCTCTCTCTCCTTTTCCTCCCTCTGTCCCTCTCACTATACCCCTTGCCCATCCTCTGGTTCCCCATCCCCTTTTCCTTCTCCCTGGGCCTCCTGTCCCATGATCCTCTCATATCCCTTTTGCCAATCACCTGTCCAGCTCTTGGCTCCATCCCTCCCCCTCCTGTCTTCTCCTATCATTTTTGGATCTCCCCTTCCCCCTCCTCCTCCCACTTTCAAATCTCTTACTAACTCTTCCTTCAGTTAGTCCTGACAAAGGGTCTCGGCCTGAAATGTTGACCGTACCTTTTCCTAGAGATGCTGCTTGGCCTGCTGCGTTCACCAGCAACTTTGATGTGTGTTGCTTGATTGCTTTGTGTGCATGTTTGGAAACAGTTCTATTTCTATCTTTAATATCTCTATCTTTCCCTTTCAGGGTTCTTTTGAAGACCCTGACCTGGAGTTACACACTGACTATGGTTCTTTGCGGGAATGGGACCCGCTCTTGGGGTTTCATAACTGGCTGTTACTCGGCACGCCAAGAGCACAGCCTAAGAGCTTTGCTCGCCTTTGGAGGTCAGAAATTTCGTGGCTCTGGAGATGGGGGGGATCGGAAGTCGGTGTCCAGGCAGGAGATTGGTGTGTCATGGGAGTCAGAAGATCTAAGACTGTGAGCTCAGAGACCCAAGGTCTTTGGGCACAGAGCTCGGAAAAAGCGACACAACGGACTTTTAATATCGTAAGCCAGCGAGTTGTTTGTTATGACTCCCCTTTCGCTGTGAAACAGAGACATCTCTTTCTCCCTTATTAGGGAGAGAGAGAGAGACCCTATGGTATGTCAAATACTGGGTGAACGAGTAGTCTTCGGAATACTGCAAGGCTGTGTCTTTGCTGTTGCTTTGCTCACGCTTGAATGCTCAGTGGTGGGTGAGGATGATTTTTTTGCTGGTGGGGGGACAGGGGAATCGTTGCTTCCTGCCACATACGTGCGGGAGGGAGGGGAGCTGGGGGTGGGGGTTCTTTGGGGTTCTAACATTTAACTGTCATTCATTCTTTGGGGGCACTCCTGTGTTTTTCATGGATGGTTGCGAAGAAAAATCATTTCAGGATGTACATTGTATACATTTCTCTGACATTAAATATACCTTTGAAACTTTTGAAACCTTTGAATAACCACACATAACAACAGTGGTGTTCAGAAGAGCATCTGTGAATTCACAACAAGTCGAACTTTGAAGTGGATGGGCTACAGCAGCAAACGATAACGAAAATACAGTCAGTGGCCACTTTATTTGGTACAGAAGGTACCTCATAAAGTGGCCACAGAGTGTTTATTTCACAAAGATCATCTTTAATCTTCTAAATGCCAAGTGAGCTATCAAACAAAATGTCATCAAACTAAACAGAGGTCTCAAGGAAGGGCTGTTAGGGATGTAGTTGCGGATGGAACGTTCATCAGGATTTAAACATTATCCGAAGTTTATGTTTGTATCATAACGTGAATGTTCATTTCACCATGATTCTATGCCATTGCTGCACATCCGTCACACACCATCTCATAAAGAAGTTGAACCTTAATGGAGTTATGGTATCCAAATCTCCAAGAGCTCTTAGTTCCGTCCCTCATTCTATAATTATGAGTCTAGACAGTGAGGTGCAACCGTCGGTATTGATGCAGCCCTGGATTCCGCCTTCACCCAACAAGCTCATTTGTACGTCTCCCAGCTGGATCGACCAGCTCTGTTTTCTCCTTCTTGGTCTGGGTATGAGGAGGCTGCGTGTACTGCCCTATATCCCTATTAATTACTTGCAGGCATCCTTTCCTAGTATCACGTTTGTTTAAACACCCCTTTTGCATTATCCACTGGAGAAAATAAACTAACGTTTTTAAAAAAGATATATATATATGGCTATAGAGAAATGCTAGATGCAAATGTGGGTGAAAACCTGACTACTGTTTGCAGAGTTTACACCAATGGGTGTTATAAACCTCAGCAACTGATATTGCTCCATCTTCAACAGCTCAGTGGGTTGTTTTAGGAGAGAAGCCAGATTCTGTGTATACTGTACTTCGTTCCATTGTAATTTTATTATAAAACTATAAAACAACTGAACTAAAAACTGCCTTGGAAATTTCATTTCCTATCCAGATGGATACTGTTAGAAATTTAACAGCTTGGTGTTTATTTCGCTCCATTCAAACGTGATAAAAATATAAAGTGCTGAATATTACAGCTCAATACATAGTCAATTTTAACCCTTTTTCTGCCACACACCCATAAGCTCATTTCCTGTTGACAAAGAAGAAACAGCATTGCATCTATTTAAGCATTAATCCAGGTGGCATTTAGACAGGAGACAGTTTTACTCATAAAACTGTTCATTATTTATGCATCTCTTATAATGCTTTCAAAATGGTCATGCTTTCAGTATCCCAGGGACCTAGGAGACCTTGCTGACAGATGACCCCTCCCAAGTTTCTATATTTCAAGCAGAGACATTCATTCAGGTTTGTACACATTGATGCCATCAATAGCCCCAGGTCCGTTAACATGAAAGCATATCTAATCAACAAACTAATAAAAAAATGAAATATGCTATAATACAAGCAAAAAGACAAACACAAAATTAGTTCAAAGAAATACAGTGTTTCAGCACTTGGTGAATTTGAATAATTTCTACCTGCATCTAACCTCTTGATCCCAACGTTCTCTCTGCAATCACTGGATTTTCTTATATCCGAGTTCTCTGATTAGCTTGTGCATCACGTCTTCAATCTGCAAAATCAAAAAAAAACACAACTTTGAACTAAAGCACCAACTTTTTGGCGCAAACTCGAGGAAATCTGCAGATGCTGGAAACTCAAGCCACACACATGAAAGTTGCTGGTGAACACAGCAGGCCAGGCTGTACCTCTTCCTGGAAATGCTGCCTGGCCTGCTGCATTCACCAGCAACTTTGATGTGTGTGACCAACTTTTTGGTGTCAGTTTAAAATGCAACATTTATATTCCCAGCAGCAAGATTTGACAAATGGTGATAACTTGCAGCAAGTGGGCCTTCATTACGAAGAAGCCAACGGCTTCTAAGATCAAAGTGCATTACAAGGCCTGAAATGTCGACTGCACCTCTTCCTATAGATGCTGCTTGGCCTGCTGCGTTCACCAGCAACCTTGATGTATGTTGCATTACAAGGCGGATATCTTGAAGATAGTCATTGAAGTACTCTCACCCCACTTGGTGCACCAATGCAATCTCAATGACAAAATCAACACTGGAAGTGATTTGACATGAACTTCAATGTCTTGCACACTATTCTGGCCATAAAATCTAAAACATGATGTTGGGGGACAGATGACTGAGTATTTAACTCCCCAATACACTCAATGTCCATTTTATGCGGCACCTCCTGTACCTAATAAAGTGGCCACTGAGTGTATGTTCATGGTCTTCTGCTGCTGTAACCCATCTACTTCAAGTGTTGATGTATTGTGTGTTCAGAGATGCTCTTCTGCACACCACTGCTGTTCTGCACGGTAATTAAAGTTACTGTCACTTTCATTTCAGATTGTACCAGTCTGGCAATTCTCCTCTCATTGCCAAGACATTTTTGCCCACAGAACAGCCGCTCATATGATGTTTTTTTTTGTTTCTCAGACCATTCCCGGTAAAGTCTAGAGACTGTTGTGCATGAAAATCCCAACTGATCAGCATTCTCTGAACGACTAAACCTCTTGACTATGTCTGCATGCTTTTATCCTATGAGTTGCTGCTACGTGACAGGTTGATTAGATATTGGCATTAACAAGCAGGTGTACAGGTGTACCTAATAAACTGGCCTCTGTGGGCAGAAGCGCAGTAACCAGTATCATTTGTAATGATTTTTAATGTAGACATCATTATGTTTCAAGGATGTCTCAGGGCCTCAGTAAGACTCACCCCCTCCGTTCAATGTTAAATCATAGCTTTTAAACTTTTAAACTAAGATTTTTTCTTTAATTTCCTTTGCCATTTCAGTTTTCATTCCAATATCACCTGTATGTCTCAACCTTTTAAACTAAGATTTTTTCTTTAATTTCCTTTGCCATTTCAGTTTTCATTCCAATATCACCTGTATGTCTCAACCTTTGTTGTCTATAAAATGTTTACACAGTGAGTTAAAACCTCTTTTACTTTGCTGATTTGCTCTGTAGAAGGTGCCAAACTGAAAACTATATTGGGGAGTGTGAAGAAGATGCTCTTGATCCTTCTGAATAATTACTACAGCATCCAGAATGTGCTATTTTTCTTCCAATGCCGATTGCAAAATCAGAGCATTAAGAATCCTCACAAAGGACAGAATGAGCGAGAAAGAGATTGAGAGGTTATCTTATTATAATTCTAGCCACAGCAAAATGCAGCTCTACAAAAGAAAATGTGGCAACTAGTTTAAATAAACAAGGGCAAGATAAGGTGGATATGCAAGATGGGGAAGATCAGGTAAATTAGTACAGGTTTTAAACAAGCTATTTGTTGGGGTGGCTAAGATTCATTCACTGTACCTGGCAAAGAAGACAGGCTCTCTTCTTGCTGCTGCCATCAGGAAGGAGGTACGGGAGCCTTAGGACCCACACCACTAGATTCAGGAGCAGTGGTTACCTTTCAATGATCTGGCTCCTGAACCTGCGAGGCTAACCTTTATTTAATTTATTGCGATATTGCACAGAATAGACCCTTCCAGCCCCTCAAGCCGTAACCCCCCCCCACCAGAATCTCCCGATTTAATCTAAGCCTAGTCACAGGATAATTTAAGGAAACCAAATCACCCGGAGGAAACACATGCAGTCACAGGGAGAACATATACAAACACCTTACAGGCAGTGACGGGAATTGAACCCAGGTCTCCTGTACTGTAAAGCGTTGTGCTAAGCTCTACACTTCCAGTGACTTGCCTCAACACTGAATTGACACCACAACCTATGGACCAACTTTCAAAGCTCTACAACTCATGTTCTCGGCATTTATTAGAAGTTTGCCTATTTATTTATTGCATTTGCGCAGTCTGTCTTGTACATTGGTTGTTTGTCACTCTCTGTGTGTAGTTTATTGATTGTATTGTATTTCTTTGTTCTACTGTGAATGCCTGTACACGGTGACATACAAGTATTTTGATACTTACAATGATTTACTTTGAACTCTTTAATGGTCCCACCCACAAAGCTTAACTCCACAAAAAAAATGATATTGACTTTCCTAATGTAACAATGCCACTGACTTTGCGATGTGATTCCCAATCTCCCTGTCTCCCCCTCTCCCGACCCCCTGAATTTTCCTGCATCCTCCGAAGTTTCAGCCATTGAGTTGATATGATCCCAGCAGCCCGCGTGTGCTGAAGCTCTCAACAAAAGTCACATAAAGCATTTGACCTCTCTGGCGGAGGGTGAGCGTTAAAGACCTCCAATACCATGCATGCAACCTTCAGCCCTGCTCTGGGAATCCTGTCTGAAGACCTAATATATTATATATTGCTATTAATATTGCAACAAGTTTCTTTATAATGAATACACGCAACTTAAAGTATTTTTTTTCATTGAACTTACACTATGCTAATACGGCTTTCAAACCAGTAAAAGAAATGATGCTGGGGCCTTTTTTTTTAGCCTTCGGACAACCTTTCCCCTCTACCCCCAGAGTGTACGTGATGAATTACGAGCCGGTATAGACTGATTATACAGCCTCTTTGCCGCAGGCTGAACATTCTGTCACTTTAAGTCAGTAAATATTTGCAATTTATCCCCGAGATGAGCCGAACAAAGTACAACTCCCCAGCACCACCCCGCAGAGTTCCTGTCTCGGCGTCATCTACACTCAGGGGTTGCGGGAGCTTCAGGGTCTCAGTGCTCGCCGCTGGTTCTCTCCGACCCGCAGTAATCCAAGGTTTGATGCATCTCTGTAAATGGGCGCGCTGCTAGCAACGGGACCAGTGTCGCTCCTCTCTGACCTGCCGGCTCTGCCATTGACTGGACGTGTTGGTGCCGCCACAGAATAAACAAATATGTGGAAAAAAACCTGAAATGGCACTAGGCCAGTGACAAGCGTTGAGTTACTGGAATCGTGTTACTGAAGCGCCAAATAGAACGAGCCGTGCGCGTTAATAACAGCGTCTTTGCAGGAACGAAATCAATATTTGGATTTGTGTACCTTTCCTGGTTTGAACGTGAATTATTAATTATTTCATGGCAGGTTTTTAAGAGCGCTTTTGAAATGACTTAAAAGGACCCTGTCATAACTATACACAGAAATGCTGAGATTTACAACTTCAAGTAAAATGTTTTTGTTTGCACTCATCTGCCTGCAATGCACTTTCTCTTTAACTGTTACACTTTTACTCTGCACTTTTTTTTATTTTTACTGCCTCCATGTACTTTTGCATGAAATGATCGGTCTGGATGATACGCAAACAAAATTTTTTCACTGATCAGTCCTTGTGACGATAATAAACCAATAGTAATAATAAAGTTGTAAGTCTATCAGCATCAGTCCCCATTTGCAAGAAACCACGGGAGCTCAGACACATAGACATATATAAGGCAATGTGTCGATAGGCAAGGAGAAACGTAATAAAAATAACACCGTCGTGCATTTATTAAACGTAGTCGTTCGCATCGACAGCGCAAGCATTCCTTTTAGATCTGACTAGCAAGTCCATAAACTCACAGAAGAACCTTTAAATAAGTAAACAATTTTACTACCGACCGCGGGATTAATGTTTAATATGAGACGCGTGCTTCTGAGGTGTTCTGTTGAAAGTAAAATACTACAATCTAGATGAATAAACATTTGCCGCGAACAAACTACTGATAATACAGCGGTAAAAATCGATATATTTCCCGGACTGAAGAGCCAGCAACTAGCCAAATTTTAAAGATCTGCTGTGCAAATCTCACCGAGTCAACAGTGAAAGTCCAGTGCCACAATGTGAAGTTTAATTCCACTTTAGGCACGGTTTCCGTCAAACACATCAAGTTTCACCGGCAGTTTTACTGCAGCTTCAGACCTCTCGGGTAGACGACAGAGAGCATTAAACACCCCAGACAATATTTATTGATTATTTTCAGTCTGCGCCTAAAGTTGATCGTCCAACAATTATATAGAAAGAATTTAGGGAGATGGGAGCGGGGCTACTGGGAAAATACCCACCCCAAGCTAAAATAATATAAATGCCCATCGTTTATGTCGTCGAAAATTATTTAGCACGGCGAATTTCATTCACGTGCAAAGTACTAAAGCACTTTTAAATTTCTTAAGTATTATACTTATTGGTAATCGTTTGCCGATTTTTAATTTCTATTCACAGAAAGAATGGACGCCCTTTATAGATTTTACTTTCGTTTCCCGCGTGTTATTTCATTCTTGCTAGTAAATGCGAGGTGATTTGGAAGTAACTTCGACATCAGTTCATTCGCTTGAATAAAATTGTTCTCCCAATAATAATAGAAGAGGTAAATGTAGAATTCATCTAAATTCACTTGACTTTACCCCTTTGTAGAATATGATTTAAACCCCGCTTCGTTAACTGGTTAATTAATCAAAAGTGTGTTTATTATTTTGTTTAGACCAAATTCTTTGTGTATTCTTTTCGTCGACATTTTAAAAATCAGCTTTATGTTGCACTTGTCTCAACAATTATTACCGGTACCTGCCGAAAAAGGCACTCGATAGATTTAACACTTTTGCTCAGCTTTTCGCTTTTAGTTCAAAGTACACAAATTGATCGGCTTTTCTTGAAAATGTACTTATTCGGGGTACCAAGCGACATTGCAAGAGAAACAATTCATGAAATATTGTAACGCAAGTCCTTAATGAGTGGGGACGCACAACTTCAACTAGCCGTTTTTCTTTTCAAAGAAAATAATGTGTAACTGGCAGAAAACCGCGTGTTATATGTGAATAGGAATTAATAAACGGACCGGTTCTAAAGCAACTGAAGTCGCAATTTGTCCGTTAATTTGTTACAAGTTTATTATTATTAAAGTTGAATCCTATCGCTGCATAGAACTGGACTGGCCGAACACAAACAGTGCAATTAACTAAGCCTTTTTTTGTTTCCTTCAAAAATTGTAACATTGAAATATCTGTGCCACAGGTCCTTGGCGAAGTCTGAACCCAAGAATATTCCATAACTCTCCCGTCCAGTATAGGTTATTGATTTCCATTAAACAAATTCCATATAAAATAACAGTATCTACTCAGCTAAATTATGTATGTAAACAGCGCAACGCATCGATTTTCTTGCTATTTGCACGAGAAAGGACGTCTGTTTCTAACCAGACAAGTGACGCGAATTCTGTAATTTGAGAAAGTCTCGGGATAGTTATTTATTAATAATCGCCGTGGAAATAGAATTTTGAGCATGCCAGTAAATTGTGAGCTCTGCATAATTACTGCAGAATAAAATAGATTCTATTTATTGTTAAAATGGTGGGTGAATTTTAAGCCAGTAAAATTGCAGCAACACCAACCTGAGCCACGCAAATATCTATTCATCTGTATACAGTACATAAATAAAGCAGTTAAATATTGTTCCCAAGATTATTTTCTCCCTGTAGTCTGAAATTATATTATTTTAATTGTTAAAAGCACAATTCATTGTTGTCCCTTTCTCTAAACCATCCCCTCGTTTCTGAGAATGCTTTCAAAAGGACATCGGGGCGAATTAAAACCGAATTAAAACTTATTTCATTTTAATACTTCCTGCTTCGTTCCAGTTTTTACTGGCAATATTTATACTATCATCTCTACTTTAAACAGACGGCTGCTAATTGGCAGGCAATCTAAGATTTTTCGGAGAATGACAGATCTGGGAAAACCAGTGGTCTCCGTCGCTGATTTCGGAAGTGAGATCGTGAACAAATGCATATTGATTGTGATTGTATAATCTGTGGCCGGATTTCTTGAAATGTAGCCCTGTAAACATCCGCCCGAGAGCGAAATATACACTAAGCATTGTGCTTTTGAATTTTCTTGCCCTTTTGCTGTAAACTTAACTTTCCTTAGCATTATATATTTTATGAGAGCTGGATAACTGCAAATTGATAATGTTTTCACCGCAACCCTTCCCCCCACTATTGTCACAATAATAAATGCCTGTACGGGAGGACGCAGCAAATGATGATGTGTGTCTGTGTGATGATCTGACTTACATCGTGAAAGTACGGGCCATTTGTGGGGCTGGTTTTCAATTTTCCCCTTTGTTATCGCCTGGTTCGGCGAAGTGAAGGCAAAGCCCCAATCCCGGACCGTGAGCTGACAGCGCCCTCTAAAGGACAAAGGGAGAGTAGGTTACCACCACCCCACGACCCTCCTCCACCCCAGCCCAGGGACATCATCCTTCCCTGACATAAATGCTCCACTAAAACTAAAAAGGAAAAGGAATATTAAAGCAATCAGGAGACCTTTAATGCTTCGCGCCATGCCGTCAGAGGAAAAGTGCAAGAATAATTTCCGACCGATTAACTTACTTGAGTAAACTGGATTTTTTTCCTATTAACTCAATAGCAGTCCGTGTATGTGTAATAACGAACGCGTTAGAGTGCTGGGTATTAGAGAACAGCGTCTATCTGCAACTCTGAGTATAATGCCGGAGTGGCGTAACTCTGCGAAAATAACATGATTTAACTTCAATGAAAATACCTCTATCCAGTGACGAATACAAAAAAATCTGCGCTTTTTGGTTAAGACTTTAGCGATTAATTCAAAGCATACGCATTATGTCTGCTTACTTTGCTATTAATTATGTAGTCTGGTGTAAGATTACAATATTGCTGTAACGGAGCGAGATAGTCCTCTTTGAAGCGAATGACATAGTATTTGGAGTTACTTGTTTTTAGGGCGCTGGAATTTATTTTAAGGCCACAATTCGTTTCCTTCGAGCGTCCTTCTTAAAGCCGGCCAGTTCTCCATCTTAATACACGGAGTACTGCAAGTACTCCTGCAGACTCTACCGCTCGCATGAAGATAATCCTATCTTCACTTGGTGCTCTGTCAACATACAGTGCATTTTAAAAATCAGTACGATAATTTCGTGATCGCAGTTAAAATAAAACGCACTCAAATTTTGTAATTCTACAATTGGTGCAGCATTTGTTTACAAAATGCAAATATCTAAGCCTATCGGACTGGAAATGATATCAACTATTTTATCGATTATGCGACAACAGAAACTGTAACACACAATATTACACTGATTCCTAGCACAATGCAATGAAAGGAAATTCCATTATCTCTTAGCCCATCACTGGCGCAGTTGCCGATGACCCACAACTTGGCTATCTTCTATTTTAAACAAACTTGCTTTCAGAATTTCATTTCAAACCGAATTTGTACCCATTTTAAGATTCATCGCGCACTTCGCATTCGTCAGCTATGTATGTGAGGGATTTAGAGTTACTGTTTTTTTTATTCCGTGAAAGTTTAAAGTTATCAGTTGCCCACAGGTGATTAATCTCGTACAAAAAAAATATTACATTCAGGAAAAACAACTCATTTCCTGATTGAGTTAGATTCTTGTCGCTGCGCGGAGAATGATCCAAGCGCATGGACGGGTAATTACCAACCTCGGAAAAGTTCCGGAGCTGACGCCTTCAAAAACAATGTAAACTTGAAACGTTCAATTCATACTTTCGTCAGACGTGCTTCGAAATTGAGAATACTTAGCCACACAGCGATAGTTAAAACAAAATTACAAGCTTACAACGCTGCAAATGAAAAAAAAATACCCTTTAATGTGAGTTTTTTTATTATTAATTTTGCTTTTGCCAGCGCCGCAGCGCCGACGTTGCTTCTCTCTCTGTGAGGAAGTGGGAGTGTTGAAAACTGTTAATGTGTTTATTGAGTTTAATAGCACTTGAAGTGAGTTCAGTCCCTGAACCCACACTTTGTTACTTATTAACCTAACAACACGGTCTCAAAGCACGTGCCTACAAAAATTTATTCTGACCGGTTAATTCAGAATGGCACTACGAAAAATATTTTGGGGCAAAACGTATTTGTGTTGAAATATCTTTCATATAATTAGCAACTATTTAATCATGTTGATCTTATAAATAAGAACAACTTGTTTATATCATTTACATTCATTTTATGTTTTCCTACCAGCGGAAACATAACTTTACTAATATATTCCGCAATGTTGTGCATTGGAAAATATTTCAATAAAGTATCTCCAATGCCTCAGAAAGTTTGAGTCATGGAGCATGGTTCTTATTTTGCTGATTATATCCATCTCTAAAAGAAGCTCAAGCTACCGTCTTGTGGAGTGGTTTGCAAAATAAAAGAAACGTAATTGTTACAGAAAGGTACAGTATCAGGAAAGAGTTGTGGAATCGACTGGACAACTATTCAGATTTCAGATAAAGTTTCCACACTGTCTGGACTTCCAGCACCTGTACCACTGGGTTATGTCACTGGGAACTCACTACAGGGAAATCCATTAACCCTGCAGAGCACACACCACTGTGGAATAAGTACTTTCGTTGACAATTATATTGAATCGTCGCATAATCACTCTGCCCAGCGACAGAATTGAAGAACGTCTCCTGAATCAGCCTAATCAAACATCCTTAGTCGGGCCCTGGTGCACCCACGTGATTGAGTCTAATTGCCTCCCAGTTAGGAGACAGTTAAAGATGGACAACAAATACTGGCATTGCTATTTAATTCTTCATTATTTCCTCAGTGTTCTGGCCAACATCATCCACTTTGCATTTCAGTTCTTTGAAAATTAATCATTGAAATTTCAATTTTCACGTAATTTACTCCCCCTGTTCTTTTCCTGGTCAGCTCCTATCAGACTCTCTGTCCCTTTGCTGACCCTCCCACCCTTATCCTCAGCCTTCGCTACCAAGCCTGGTTACCCCCCTCCACCAAGATCAATCTGCCTATCACCCAAACATCTACCCATCTGGGTTCCTTCTCCATTAGTTCAGCATTCCAAACACTCCACACCCAGTTCCTCCTGTCTGTCGTCTCTTATTTAGATCCACCTGTCACCTACCGACCTCTGTCTACGTCCTCTAATCTTTTTTGTTTCTACCTATCATCTACCAGCCTCGGTTTCAACACTACCGCCCCCCCCCCGCTCTATCTGCCTGTCATCACCCCCAAGTGGGTTCCACCTCTCACCTACCAGCCTCTGCCTCACCCCTCCCTCTCACTTTCATATTCTGGCCTGTTTCCTTCTAATGGAGGGTCTTGACACAGAAAATTGGTCATCACTTGGCCTTCAAAGAGCTCTTTCAGCAATTTGGCAATTTGCTTTTGATGCCATTTTCCAGCATTTACAGCCCCTTGCAGCTCTGCCATTTCCTTGTCCGAGCCACAGAAGGTGCATGAGCATTTAAAATATAATACATCTGTACTTCAAAACCCAATAAATTTGAGGGTTGTAATATAAAATTGTATTTTATGGCTAGAACGTTTGTCTTCTAGTCATTATCATCTCCATCAGCATAATGTGTCATGTTGTGCAACATGGGCAATCATGGTCCCATGACCATGATTGTTCTTGGCAAATTTATCTACAGAAGTGGTTTGCCATTGCCTTCTTCTAGGCAGTGTCTTTACCGGATGGGTGACCCCAGCCACTATCAATATACTTCAGAGATTGTCTGCCTGGCATCAGTGGTTGCATAACCAGGCCTTGTGATATGCACCGGCTGCTTATACGACCATCTACCACCTGTTCCCATGGCTTCACATAACCCTGGTCAGGGGGCTAAGCAGATGCCACATCTTGTCTAAAGGTGGCCCGCAGGCTAGTGGAAGGAAATTATGTCACCTCATGTTAGCCATTTCCACCCAGGGTAAAAGTCGCTGGCTGCCCACTCTAATATCAATGCCTCATAATACTTGATCATAATATCTTTGTTTCAACAGTTCAAATGTTTACTTTGATTCCAATAGAGAAAAATGGTGGAGGGATCTCATTGAAACTTATTGAATTTTGAAAGTCTTGGACGTGGAGAAGATGTTTCCTCTAGTGGGGGAGTCTAGGACCAGAGGGCACAGCCTCAGATACAAGGACGCCCCTTTACAACAGAGGTGAGGGTGAATCTGTGGAATTCATGCCACAGACAGCTATAGAGGCCAAGTCATTGGGTATATTTAAAGCAAAGATAGACAGGTGCTTAATTAGTAAGGCCATCAAAGGTTATGGTGAGAACACAGGATAATGGGGTTTAGAGGGACAATGAATTGGTTATGATGAAATTGCAGAGTAGACCCAAAGGGCCAAATGGCATTATTCTGCTCCAATAATTATGTTCCAACAGAGAAGACGGCAAAACAAAACAGCAGAGAAAGAGTGAGTTCCTAACAGCAACTTTGTCACTTCTGGTCTTTATTTAAAGATCACAAGATCATGGGACAAAGGGGCATAAGTAGGCCATTCGGCCCATCGAGTCTGCTCCGCCACTCCACCATGAGCTAAGCTATTCTCCCATCTAGTTCCAATTTCTGGCTTTTTCCCCATATCCCTTGATACCCTGACTAAGTAGATACCTATAATCTCCTCCTTAAACACCCTCAATGATCGGGCCTCCACAGCTGTATGTGGCAATGAATTCCATAAATCCACGACCCTCTGGCTAAAAAAATTTCTCCTCATCTCTGTTTTAGATGGATACCCTCTAATTCTAAGACTGTGGCCTCTTGTCCTGGACTCACCCACCAAGGGAAACAGCCTTTCCACATCTACTCTGTCCAACTCTTTCAACATTCAAAATGTTTCTGTGAGATCCCCTCTCATTAGACAATAGACAATAGACAATAGGTGCAGAAGTAGACCATTCAGCCCTTCGAGCCTGCACCAGCATTCTGAGATCATGGCTGATCATCTACCATCAATACCCGGTTCCTGCCTTGTCCCCATAATCCTTGATTCCCCTATCCATAAGATACCTATCTAGCTCCTTCTTGAAAGCATCCAGAGAATTGGCCTCCACTGCCTTCTGAGGCAGTGTGTTCCACACCTCCACAACTCTTTGGGAGAAGAAGTTCCTCCTCAACTCTGTCCTAAATAACCTACCCCTTATTCTTAAACCATGCCCTCTGGTACTGGACTCTCCCAGCATCTGGAACATATTTCTTGCCTCTATCTTGTCCAACCCCTTAATAATCTTATATGTCTCAATCAGATCCCCCCTCAATCTCGTTAATTCCAGCGTGTACAAGCCCAGTCTCTCTAACCTCTCTACGTAAGACAGTCCAGACATCCCAGGAATTAACCTCGTGAACCTACGCTGCACCTCCTCCACAACCAGGATGTCCTTCCTTAACCCTGAAGACCAAAACTGCACACAATACTCCAGGTGTGGTCTCACCAGGGCCCTGTGCAAATGCAAAAGGATTTCCTTGCTCTTGTACTCAATTCCCTTTATTCTTAATTCTTCTGTACTCTAATGAATACATTCCAAGAGCCGACAAATGCTCCTCATATGTTAGCCCCTGCATTCCAGGAATCATCCTCATAAATCTTCTCTGAACTCTCTCCAACATCAGTACATCCCTTCTAAGATAGGGGGCCCAAAACTGCACACAGTATTCCAAATGAGCTCTCACCAGTGCCCCATAGAGCCTCATCAACACCTCCTTATTCTTATACACTATTCCTCTTGAAATGAATGCCAACATAGCATTTGCTTTCCTTACTGCTGATCCAACCAGGTGGTTAACCTTTAGGGTATCCTGCTTGAGGACCCCCAAGCCCCTTTGCATTTCTGATTTCTGAGATTTCTCCCCATCTAAATAATAATCTGCCCGATTATTTCTTCTTCCAAAATGTACAACCATACATTTCTCAACATTATATCTCATCTGCCATTTCTTTGCCCACTCAACTAATCTGAGCAAGTCTCTCTGCAACCTTTCCGTTTCTTCAACACTTCCTGTTCCTCCACCTGTCTTGGTGTCATCCACAAATTTAGCCACAAAATCATTTAATCCATAATCTAAATCATTGATATACATTGTTAAAAGAAGCGGCCCCAACACCGACCCCTGCGGAACACCACTAGTAATGGGCAACGAATTAAAATAGGATCCCTTTATTCCCACCCTTTGTTTTCTGCCTATCAACCAATGCTCCTCCCATTCCTATATCTTTCCTGTAATTCCATGGGGTCTCATCTTATTAAGCAGCCTCTTATGCGGCAGCTTATTGAATGCCTATTGAAAATCCAAATACACAACATCCACAGCCTCTCCCTTGTCAATCTTAATTGAGATTACCTCAAAAAATTCCAGTAGGTTGGTGAGGCAGGATCTTCCCTTCATGAAACTTCTTGGACCTATCTTGTCATGCACCTCAAGGTATTTCATAACCTCGTCCTTGAGGATCATCTCCAATAACTTACCAACTACCGATGTCTGACTAATAGGTCTGAAATTTTCTTTTTGCTGCCTTCCTCCTTTCTTCAACTGCGGAACTACGTTTGCGACCTTCCAGTCCTCTGGAACCATGCCAGAGTCTATTGATTCCTGGAAGATCATTTCCAATGCCTCCACAATCTCCAAAGCCACCTCCTTCAGAACCCATGGATGCACCTCATCTGGTGCGGGAGACTTATCTATTCTTAGTCCATTTAGCTTCCCAAGTACTTTCTGTCTAGTAATCTTGACTGTACCTAATTCTATTCCCTGAGACCTCTGGCTATCAGGTATGTTGCTAATGTCTTCCACTGTGAAGACTGATGCAAAATACTCATGCAGTTCTTCTGCCATCTCTTTGTTACCCATTATAATTTCTCCAGCACCATTTTCAATCTGTCCTATATCTATCCGTGTCACTCTTTTACTCTTCATATATTTAAAAAAACTCTTAGTATCCTTTTTTATGTTAATTGCCAACTTCCTTTCATAATTAATTTTCTTTCCTAATGATTTTCTTAGTTTCCTTCTGTAAGTTTTTAAAAGTCATCCAGTCCTCAGTTTTCCCACTAATTTTTGCTTCCTTGTACGCCGTCTCTTTTGCTTTTATTTTAGCCTTAACCTCTCTCGTTAGCCACATTTGTGCCATTTTTCCATTCAAGATTTTCTTTTTTCTTGGAATATATTTTTCCTGCACTTTCCTTATTTCTTGTAGGAATTTCATCCAATTCTGCTCTGCCATCCCTCCATCTAGCTTACTTTTCCAATCGACTTGGGCCAGTTCCTCTCTTATACCTCTGTAATCTCCTTTGTTCCACTGAAATATTGATACACCTGATACCAGCTTCTCCTTTTCAAATTTGAAACTGAACTCAATCATATTATGATCACTATTCCCGGGGGTTCCATTACCTCCAGCTCCCTAATTGCCTCAGGTTCATTACACAGCACCTAATCCAAAACAGCCGATCTCCTGGTGGGTTTATGGACAAGTTGCTCCAAAAAGCCAGATACAATGCAGAACATGCCCTTTTGGTCCAATGAGCTGTGCTGCCCCGCAACTCATCTCTTTATCCCTAGCCTAATCACAGGACAATTTACAGTGACCAATTAACCTATTAACTACACCTTTGGAATGTGAGAGGAAATGGGAGAGCACCCAGCGAAAACCCATGCACTCCCAGGAAGGACGTATAAACTTCTTATAGATGGTGTTGGAATTGAACTGCAAACTCTGATGCCCGAAATTGTTACTGTGTCATTCAAACTGCTACCCTACTGTGGCTCCCCAAAATATTCGGGTAGATATCCCAGGGTTATTATCAGTTGTAAGGAGTAATGACAGCAAATGACAGGAAGTTTCACCATCATTAATCTCATTCTCATTCTCAATCTCATTCTCAGATACATGAATCTAAATGATTTAACCTCACTGTGAACAGTGAACAGAACACTCCAAAAGCCAATCTTTATGGTACATTTATTGCTTAAGAGGTCATCTAAACACAGGCAAGACATTTCTGCTATGGCATTGGCCGGACAGTTGAAAATCTAGCCAAATATTTTAAATGTATTTTTCTCAAGATCTCAGACTTCTGAAGCATATTATAGCCTTTGATTTCCTTTCATCCTGCAATCAACTGGTTTATAATTAAGAACATCTTCCCTCTAGTTCTTTTCATCTGAATGCACCGGTCATAGAGTACTACAGCCCCTTCAGCCCATCTAGTCAATGCTGTTATATTACTCTGCCCAGTCACATTGACCCGCACCTAGACCATTGCCCCACGTTCCACTCTGATCCATGTACTTATCTAAACTTCTCTACAATGTTGGAATTGGACCCACATCTACCACTTACACTGGCAGCTCGCACTATCCTCTGAGTGAAGAAATTGCCCCTCATGCTCCCCTTAAACACTCCACCTTTCACCCTTAACCCACGACCTCTAGTTCTAGTCTCACCCAACCTCAGTAGAAAAAGCCTGCTTGCACTTATCT
Organism: Mobula hypostoma; assembly: GCF_963921235.1. NCBI lineage: Eukaryota > Metazoa > Chordata > Chondrichthyes > Myliobatiformes > Myliobatidae > Mobula > Mobula hypostoma. The sequence continues at coordinate 10,653,751 of NC_086123.1, read as the reverse complement.
TACCTTATCTATACCCTCATAATTTTGTATACCTGTATCAAATCTCCCCTTATTCTCCTGTACTCTAGGAAATAAAGTCCCAACCTATTCAACCTTCCCCTAAACCTCAGGTTCTCAAGTCCTGGCAACACCTTTGTAAACTTTCTCTACCTTCTTTCAATCTTATTTATATCTTTCTTGTTGACAGGTGACCAGAACTGCACACAGCAATCCAAATTAGGTCTCATCAACACCTTATACAATTTCAGCATAACATCCCAACTTCTGTCTTCAAGTTTCACTCCTGCTCTAAGAGAGGTGAAATTTGCAGGTGGTCCAGGAGTACCTGTTGCCATCAGTGGTGGCAAAAATACCTCTGCTCAGTATATATTTTAGAGGTGGAGGAAACATCTGCAGCCATGTGCTGAAGATGATAACACAGAAATGGGAAACAAAACTGCAGATGCTGGAATCTGAAACTGAAAGCGATGAAATAACTCAGTCAATCAAGCAAAGAGAACCCAGTCAATGTCGTCAGGGATGCTTCTTCACAGCTCTTCTAAGGAAAGTGCCCTGATCTGAAGTGTACATTGGTTTCTCTCTCCGCAGACGCTGCCTGACTAGCTGAGTCCTAACATTTTATGTTTTTGTTCCACTTACTTCATTCGTACAATTTTTCACTGATCTTGAGGAGTTAAAAAAGTTTTTCTTAAATGAAAAGAATTCCATTATTATTAATATGTGCCAACATATTTCCCTTTAACTGTGCATTAATTACTGAAAGGTTAGCCATCAAAGGCATTCTTACCCAGCGTTTTCAACTTAACTGATTTGCACTGTACTATCAGAATGGCTTTACACCAAGTTATGCAAATTATGATGCCATAACTACCATTGAGAGATAACTACCAGGATTAATCTACCAAGGAAACAATATGTCCTTCTTCCCTATATCACCATTTGAGGCTTCATCTGCTCGAGAAAGTGAATCGCACCTTTTTTTTAGAAATAATAACAATGCACAGAAGAAAAACAGGTTTGTAACATTGCAACACTCACAACACGCTGGAGGGACTCAGCAGGTCGGGCAGCATCCGTGGAAATGATCAGTCAACGTTTCGGGCCGGAACCCTTCGTCAGGTCTCAGGTTTGTAACTTCTATCCTTTAAGCAGACCTTGGTGAAGGTCTGCTGAAAATAACCATACAAGTGTCCTCACTAAGGGTGTTAACTTTCTGCTCGGAAGCAAATAAGTAGTCTTGGAAGGCTGCCTTTTTTTTTAAATCACATATGTACGTATTTCTCAGGCAAATCAGACTGAATTGAATTACTGTTATCATGTTCACATTATTAATGTGGATTAAATATGCATCCCAACTGTGCAAATATAATCAATTCACTGTAGGGCAATTACTGTTTGGATTGAGCTGAACAAATGATTACCAGCTCGGGAACCTTGCATGATCATTTGCATTTGAATAGAAGATTTAATATAGCAAAGTATCCCATGAAACAAGCACACAAAAATTGGCAGAGAGCAAAAGGTGTTTGGCTGGGTCACTGGTAAGCTTCCAGAGTTATGGAGTGAAGTGCCTTAGGGAGGGAATTCCAAAATTCAGGGCCACAACAGAAGAATGCGTAGCAGCCAAAAGTGCAGAGAAGGGAGTGAACATGCATGGTGGTCTAGAACTGGATGAAAGCACTGATCACAGAGACATAGAAACATGGAACATAGAAAACGTACAGCACAATACAGGCCCTTCGGGCCACAAAGCTGTGCCGACCTGTCAGCTACAGAGATAAATACAAGGAGGCATTTGAACTTGACAATGAGAACTATAAGACAGAGATATTGGTGAGAAAAGGAACAATATTAGAAAATTCAGGAATCATTGATAAATGCAAATTGGATAGAATTAGGATAGAGGAAACATAATTTTAGAAGATCACAAATTTATGGTAAAAAGAAAAATGGGAACAGGTTCAGAAAATACTGAAATTAGATGTCCTGAATCATAGAAAAGGGTTTATTAGGTACACCTGTACGACTATAGGACATAGGAGCAGAATTATCCCATTTGGCTCATTGAGTCTGCTTCGCCATTCAATCATGGCTGATCCTTTTTTCCCACTCCCCACCCTTCTCCCTGTAACCTTTGATGCCGTGTCCAATCAAGAAACTATCAGTCCCTGCCCTAAATACACCCAAATGACCTGGTCTCTACAGCTGCCTTTACCCTCTGGCTAAAGAAAGTTCTCCACATGTTTGTTTTAAATGGATGCCCACCTATCCTGAGGCTGTGCCCTCTTGTCCTTGACTCCCCCACCATAGGAGACATCCTTTCCACATCTATTCTGTCTAGGCCTTTCAACATTCAAAAGGTTTCAGTGAGATCCCCCTCATCCTTAAAAATTCCAGCGAGTCCAGACCCGGAGCCATGAAACGTTGCTTGTACGATAACCCTTTCATTTCCAGAATCATCCTTGTGAACCTTCTCCAAGGCCAGAACATCTTTTCTTAGATAAGGAGCCCAAAACTATTCACAATATTCAAGGTCAGGCCTCACCAGTGCCTTATAAAGCCTTAACATTACATCCCTGCTCTTACATTCTAGACCACTTAAAATGAATGGTAACATTGCATTTGCTTTCCTCACCACTGACTCAACCTGCAAGTTAACCTTTAAGGTGTTCTGCATAAGGACTTCTAAGTCCCTTTGCATCTCAGATTTTTGGAATTTCTCCATGTTTGGAAAATAGTCTGCACATTACTTCTTCTACCAAAGTGCATGACCATGCGTTTTCCAACATTGTATTTCATTTGCCAATTTCTTGCCCATTCTCCTAATCTGTTTATGTCCTTCTGCAGCCTTCCTGTTTCCTCAAAACCAGCTGCCCCTCCACCAGTCTTCACATCATCTGCAAACTTGGCAACAAAGCCATCCATCCATCATCCAAATCATTGATATTCAGCATAAAAACGAGCGGTTCCAACACCGCCCCCTTCAGAATACCACGAGTCACTGGCAGCCAACCAGAAAAGGATCCTTTTATTTCCATTTGCTACCTCCTTCTAATCAGCAGATGCTCTAACCATGCTAGTAACTTTACTGTAATACCATGGGCTCTTAACTTGGCAAGCAGCCGCATGTGTGGGTGCTTACCTGTACACCTGCTTATTAATGCAAATATCTAGTTAGCCAATCATGAGGCAGCAACTCAATGCATAAAAACATGCAGACACGGTCAAGAGGTTCAGACCAAACATCAGAATGTGATCTAAGTGACTTTCACCACAGAATGATTGCTGGTGCCAGGCGGGGTGGTTTGAGTATCTCAGAAACTGGTGATTTAGTGGTATTTTCACACTCAACAGCTCTCGTGAGTTTACAGAGCATCTCTAAATGCACAACATGTCGAACCTTGAAGGGAATGGGCTACGGCAACAGAAGACTACAAGCACATACTCAGTGGCCACTTTGTTAGGTACAGGTAGGACCTAAAAAGTGTTCTCTCAGTGTATGTGGTCATCATGATGGAGAGATGTCTGCATTGGCTGAAATCTTAGTTGCTTCATTACACCCAGGAATACAAGTACTACTCGTGCTGAGAAGAACCAAATGTAATAAAAAAACTCTACAAGTAATTCTGATGCTATTCTAAGCAGGATTTTTCTGAGGAAAGATTGAATGTGATTAATTAGGAGCATAACCCCTGCCACCAACTCCCCTCAACCTCAGAACCCCAGAAAATAACTGGCGGCAATCAAAATGCTGGAAGAACTCAGCAAGCCAGGCAGTGTCTACGGAAACAAGTATAGTCGACGTTTCGGCCCGAGACCCTTCGGCAGGATCTGTTGCTTGGATTTCCAGCATCTGCAGATTCTCTCTTGTTTGTGACGATCAATAGATTCCATCATCATTTTCACTCAGTATGATTCATAGAGAATAGCTATCCTTTCGTGGATGAAATCTTTGCTATAAATGACCTCTCCAAAATGGTCTCAAAATAGTTATCATCGCAAATCCAGCTTGTGGATTCAGAATTAGTCATCAACAATATTACGAAAGTAACAACAGCAAAGTCTAAGTCTTGACTACACTCAAGGACTCAACAGTCAAATTTCTTTAGCCGTAGAGCTAGGTATGTGGACCAGTTGAGCTTATTCAAATTCAAGATAAATAATTGGACTACAAAGTAATCAACATTTATAGAAATCAGAAAGAGAATGGTCTTGAGATAAACTTCAGATCAGACATGATCTCAATGAATAGTCCACATCTGTGCCTATTTCTGATATTCTTGTCAATAAAGCAAAATAGCTGATTATTATTTATTGGCAGGTTTTACTGGCTGGCATGTGACTATACTTCAATTAAAATATAATGGCAATAAGGACTACTCAACATTGTAAAATCATGAAGAAAATGCTTTATAAATGTCAGTTCATTCTTACATGGCTCTATCACTTAACCCACATGACACAAACTTTGTTTTGTCAACTTACTTAAGTACATTACTGTGGTTATAAGTCAGGTTTCAACATCTCTGTGTGCTTTCAAAGTATGATGGGAGCCATGAGAATTTAGAACCAATTTTCTACATATAAGGGCTGCAATTCATAACTTCAGGCAGTTGTTCAAGTGGATAAAGCTGTATCAATAGAAATGGGCCTTTGAAGTGCTGTAAATAAGAAATCCTTGATTATAATTACCGATTAGGCAAACTTGTTTTGGATGGTTGAACCAGAGCTGGAAAGTTATGAGGTGGTGCTTCAATTAGGATCTTGCTCAATTGTTTGGTGTTGTTTGAAGGGTGTATTTATGTTGCAATATGAGTGATAGTCACATTGCAACAGGTCTCAATTGGCAGAGCAAATCCACACTCAGAGCTTAACCTTTGCTTCTGAGCAAAGGGAAATTAAGGGGACAGCTGCACATCTCTTTGGATTTTCACCAGATGGGTGACAATTCCCCGCTAGAGGCAGTGGAGATGTTGAAAAGTTAGCCAGCCATTGAAATACTTTGAGAGCAGGCATCTTCTCTTTATCATTCCATCTTCCTCAGCCCTTTACCTTTTCCACCTATCACCTCGCAGCTTCTCACTTCATTCCCCCCCTCCCTCCCCCACCCACCAGGCTTCACCCATCACCTTACAGCTTGCACTTTCCCCCCCCGCCTCCTCCCACCTCCTTCTCCTGGTTCCTTCCCCCTTCCTTTCCAGTCCTGATGAAGGGGCTTGGCCCAAAGTGACCATTGTTTATTCCTTTCCATCGATGCTTTCCGACATGCTGAATTTCAAAATAAATTACATTTTAAAAGAGTAGGGAACATTACTCATGTCGAGAATCTCAGTTTGTCTCAATATAACTACTTCTTTTAAAACTGCACTTTAGCCTTGATATTTGAATCACATTCTGAGCAAACATATCAAGCTAGATACCCATCAGTCTATTCACTGAGTGCATGTTCTGTCTTGTACTTGGTTAGCCTGCACACCGAGACAACAATAGAATATGAAAACATACGGCAGGTTTATGCCGCGAGAAACAGTTTCAGTGTGTACCAGCAGGCAAAAATGACTGCGGACGCTGGAATCTAGAGCTGCAATATAGAGACAGAGGGATAGTCAACATTTCAGGTCAAGACCTTGTGTCAGTGCCAGATGTAGGATCTCAACCCAAATTGTTAACTATACCTCTGTATCCATAGAGAGTGCTTGACCCATTGATTTGCTCCAACACCTTGTTGAATGTTTCAGATTAACTTCTGATGAAAGTTTGTTTAAGTAAAGATCAAAGTATTGCTTCTGCTCCTTTCTCCACAGACGCTGCATGAGTATTTCCAGAATTTCTGTTTTCTTTTCGTTTCAGATCCCCACCATCTGCAAAACTTTCCTTTTGCACACACATGCTTTGTGATTGGCTTAATTGAAAAATTGCAACAAGGTGCTATTAGTGTTATAACAGGGAAAGAATGCTATAGTAACCCTGCTTCCCAGATTGCATCTGACTTTATTTTGATCATGCAGATGTTAAAATATACACTGGAAATGCCTTTTCAGTATGATGCTTTAAATCATAAACTCACAGGGGCATCTAATATCGGTTTCTCGTAGAAATTTCAACATGGAACTTCTATAAACTGAGTTATTAACAAGACACCGTTACCCAGACAATCTAATTGATTTGACCTCAGTTTGCAGCATCTGAGAATATAGACTCTACACTACAGAGGTTAGCAAGCAATGAGTAATTCAACCCACTCAAACTCAACCACACTCTTCAGCACATTATCAGGCAGTATGGAGGAACCAGAAGACAACCAGAAGCACATGTTCTGAGAGGAAAAGTGTAACAAAGGACATATATTTTTCAAATAACAAATGGTGAAAATGTTTGAAGAATAAAATCTAAAGATGTAATTAATGGTTATAAAAAAATAAAAGAGAATATAATTGAAATCTTTAAACCTTTAATAATTTAGGGTACCATATTTGAACTTCTAGGTGAAAAACCAACTTAAATAAGTTGGTGGAAGCTATTGCACACACCTAGTACAATAATACAATAGTAGCTGGATTGGGCCCACCAAAATGTTCATAACTCTTTTTAAAAATTTAATATGCTTTATTGATCTTATTGTCAAGAAGTTATAGAGTTATACAGGATGGAAATAAGCCCTTTGGTCCAACTCATCCCAGTTGACCAAGGTACCCTCCTGAGCTTGTCCCATTTGGTTGCATTTGGCCAACATCCTACTGAACATGTCCAAATTATTTTCTAAACATTGTAGTTATACCTGCTTCCACTACTTCCTCTTGTAGCTTGTTCCGTACACCTACCACCTTCTGTATGAAAAACTTGCCTCTCAAGTCCCCTTTAAGTATTTCCTCTCTCATCTTAAACCTATGTTCTTTAGGTTGAGATTCTCCTAACCTCAGAAAATGACTGTAACAATCCAATTTAGCCAAAGAAGAAGAAGAAGAAAGCCCTTAACTCCGAATGGAGTCATCAAGATGCTGTCATGAAGGTGTTTTTTTAGCAGGCTTTCTTATTTTAACGGGGCCAAGTTGCTAGCTCGACGCTCACCCCAGCATGGATGGAAAGCGTGCAAGGAAGCCGGCTGGATTCGAACTCGGGAGCCTTCGCTCCAAAGTCTGGCACTGATGCCACTATGCCACCAGCCAGCTCATCTTAGCCATGCCACTCATGATTTTATAAATCTCAGTCACTGTTCAGCCTTCTTCTGTCCAGAGAAAAGAGTACCAGCCTATCCAATCTCTCTTTCTGAAATTCAAGCCCTCCAGTCCTGACAACATTCTTGAGAAATTTTTCTGCACTCTCACCAGCTTAATTACATCCTTTCTATCATAAGATAACTGGATTTATTTATTTGTTTGTTTGTTTGTTTATTATTGCGGTACAGTGCCGGATAGCCCATACCTCCCAGCCATACCCCAATTTAATCCTAGCCTCATTGTGGGACAATTCACATTGGTCAACTAACCTACCAACTACCTATGTACGTCTTTGGACTTTGGGAGGAAACCGGAGCACCCGGAGGAAGCCCACGTGGTCACGGAGAGAACGTACAAACTCCTTACAGGCAGTGGTGGGAATTGAACCCAGCTCGCCCATACTGTAAAGTGTTGTGCTAACCACTATGCATTATGCAGCCATTACTTATGATCTTCCAGTTACAATCTCACCAACATCATTTGCAGCTGTAGCATGATGTCCCAACTCTTGTATTCAATGCCACATTCAATGAAGCCAAGCTAGGCTTTAGCCTTCTCCACCGCCCTATCTACCAGGAAATCATCTCTACCTTCAGATTCTCTCTGTACTTTTTAATACCTCCCTGGACCTCAACATTCATTGAACTAGCCTGGTTTGAATCCCAAACTGTCTTGATTGTGCTTCCAAGAGGCATTTTGGAAAACTAATGTTTAAAATTCATTATACTCCAAAAAGCGTGGTTTCCAATCAATGAAGTGGTATAGATTAGCAAATGAATACTCTCAGACTAAGGATCATAGTATTCCTTGAGTACAAACTTGTCCAAACAGGATGGTTTGTAGACAGATTTAGCTCAAAATCATTAATATATATTTCTCTGTATTGCTATATTAAATACCTAATGAAAAAAATAGCAGAAAGAAAGGGAAAAATGTGAACAGAAAGGAAAGAAGATGAAAAAAAGTTTTAAGTAATCACTTTAACTTTCTCAGAATGTCCCAAAGTGTCTTTTGAATTATAGTCACTGTTGTAATGCTGGAAACTATAAGTGCACATATTTCTGAAAATACAGTAATATGCATTTATTTTTAACATGTATCTGGTTATTTTTACCAAATACTTTAGACATTGTGCTTTTTTCTTGCATCAAAGTCACAACATGGTGGGAAACAGATGACCTCCTGTTGTACGCCCTGCCTTAATTTCCTTGCCATGGAAAGGGAAATAGGCTACATGTATAACTGATGACTGACCTGAAATTCCAATTTTACATCTACTCCCAAAGTGAAAATAGCCCTTTCCTGCCGCTTTACCCACATGTGTGCTTTATTAACTCCCCGACATTTTCCCTGAAAGACTGTTACTCAGTTAGTTGTACAGTGTTTACAGCACAAATGGGGCTTCTGTATTGCTGATGGTTTTACATTTATCCAGTAGGTTAAGTATTAATTAAAATCTTTGGCGTACTTTGTAAAATTTTGTTTGGTTAGCTCTAATTTTCACAACTTGAAAATACCTTGCTTCACGAGCTAGGTGTCTGAAAACATTTTCAGGATAGCTACTTCTTTCTTCATTACTCTTTGCAGTTAAAACGTTATTCTACCACATCAGGATCTCCTCCAAAGCATGATGGAGTATCACAGCATCAAATCTTGATTTTAGTTTAAGTGATCAAGCAAGGTGGTTTTACAAAAATTAAGCATATTTAGTGGCCACTTTATTACGTACAGGAGGGACATAAAATAAAGTGGCCACTGTATGTTTGTGGTCATCTGCTGTTGTAGCCCATCCACTTCAAGGTTTAATGTGTTGTGCATTCAGAGACGCTCCTTTCCACACCACAGTTGTAATGCGTGATTATATGATTGACTGTTGTCTTCCTGTCAGCTTGAACCAGTCTGGCCATTCTCCTCTAACCTGCCTCATATTTGCCCACAGAACTGCTGCTCGCTGGATTTCTTTTTCTTGTTTTTCACACCATTCTCTATAAACTTTAGAGACTGTTGTGCGTGAAAGTCCCAGAAGGGCAGCATTTTCTGAGATACTCAAGTCACCCTATCTGGCACCAAAAATCATTCCACAGTCTAAGTCACTTAGATCACATTTCTTCTCCGTTCTGATGTCTGTTCTGAAAAACAACTGAACCTCTTGACCATGTCTGCTTGCTTTTATGCATTGAGTCACTGTCACATAATTGGCTGACTGGGTTATTTCCATTAATAAGCCGGTATATGGTGTACCTAATAAAATGGCCATTGAGTATATATTCAAGTATTGTGTTCATGTATGTAAATAACAGAAACCTCTTCCTTAATTTCCATCTCAATGTGGCAGGGAATATTGAAGCATTAAGGTGAGTGCAAGGCGATCAGCGATCGCTCCCTCTTGAGGCCACAGAGGTGAATGCGGAGGGGGTTAGCAATTGCCCCCAAAGGAGGCAAGATGGCTAACAGTTGCTCCCAATTGTAAGTTCTGAATCATGGAAGGACTGTTCAATGTTTTGAGATTTATGTGACTGGACTATACTCTTTATATTGTTCTCCCTCGATTTTCCTGCATTTTCTTTCTTGTGGCCGATTGATGCATGGGTGATCTGTTAGTTCTTTATGTGTGTGTGTGCCGGGGGGGGGGGGCGTGGGAGGTTTTGTTGCTAATGTCGCTGTTCTGTTTTGGGAGTGAAGCAGTCAGGAATTGCTATTGTTTTTTTTTCTGTGAGTGAGGGGATCAGGGTTGTTGTCACTGTTTTTTCTACAGGAAAAGGGTTAGGAATTTGATTCTAGTGTCGCTATTTATTTTCCTGCAGGGGAGGGTTGGGGGACTTTGGGGTTTGCAAGTTTGATTCATTTTCTTTTTTGTGCGAGGGAGGGAGGTTGGAGTTGATGAATGGTCATTCTGTGTTTCATGGCTATCTGGAGAAGACTAATATCAGAGTTATAAAGTACATGCATAGTTTAACAATAAAATGGACCTTTGAAACTCGGACCTTTATGAAATGCAAACACCAACAGTTGAAATTCTATGTAATCTTTGGGGCTATATTATGTGTTTATATATTGTTTTAATTTTACTTCCTAACATTTTGGTTCAGGCTTCGATTAATCCCATCAAAGAAAAACTGATACTTCTGCCTTCACGAAACTGAACTCCAAAGGCACCTCTAACTTTCTCTTTAAATACTCCAAGAACAATCAGTCCTTCTCTATATTATATTAATGAAGTGTTAAACTCTAAAGTAACCATCAGTCATTTAGAAATAGTATCAATCATATAGCAGTGTTTATCCTCTAGACAATTAAAGAAGTAATTATAAGATTTGGATACATCATTAAACATTCACAATGATTAATATTGGTAAATAAGATGTGAAATAATTAGAAACATAGGAACAGATTTTCTACATTTTTCCCTCAAGACTCCTTTACAATTCAATTCTTGGGTGATCTGCATCTTAATTCTATCCATCAACTTTATTCTTGTAATGGTTGAAAGCCTCATTTGACAAATTTTGACCAACCTCACTTTGGAAGTTTTCAAATGACCTTGCCCCAATTGCTTTGAGGGGAGGCGGTACCAGATTTCCTGTGTTCTTTATGTGAAGAAGTGTTTCCTGGCTTCATCCCTGAATAACGTTGCTATAACTCTCCCAGCTGAGGAAAATTAGTTCTATCTACCCTTTTCACCACTTTAATCATCTTAAATACCTCAACAGGTCACATTCTTTATAGCCAAGGGAATACAAAATTGGTGTACTGTTGTGGTGGTCTGAGAATTTTCTCTATCCTTATCTAAGGGACTGGAAATAGTTGGTAATTTAATATCAACACAGTTTCTTTATTAATGAAGAAGTTTAATGAGCCAGCAGGCAAGCTAGTAGTTTCTTTATTTCTGAAACCATCAGTCCATAAACAATGTTGAAACTCAAGCCTACAAATAAATGTATGATAAAATTCACAAAGAGATCACAAATTTACTATTCCTATTTTGTGTTTGTTGCTTTATATTACACATAACTGGTGTTACATTTCTCCTTTAATAATAGAAGGCAAAAGAATGAAAATTAACCATTCAAATAATTGTTTTGTTTTTATTTCTATCTTTTTCTACAAGATTCTTAAAATACTGGGGATGACAGGTAGTCCTTCAAGGGCCAGATACTGTGCAGTAATATTATTGCTCTCCAGGAATAGATATAACTTCTCCAGTATCTCCATAGTGTCTCCACATCTGCTTCAGTTAAACAAGCTTCCAGTGGACTTTCTGGGAATCGCACTTGCTCCTCTGAGATGGGATGTCCTGCTCCATCGGGATATTATATAATCTGGAGTGTGCTGTGAGTTGAGACATACCACTTTCTGAAGTGGACTTCATTCTCACTGCGTCTCAACTCTTAACAATGACACTTCTGTTATGATGACGTGATTGACCTTTTGTTGTCTTCAGAACACTCTTCAACTTCTGATCCTAGGTACCCTTGTGTTGTCAGAAGCAGAGTCCCCGTATTTCTACTCATAACATTCCTGCACAGGTCTGTCCATCCCTTGAGCTGGGAAGCAGAGGTAAATAATGATTGAACCTTCTAAGCAACATGTTAGCCACCTTCAGAGCATTTTCTCCCTTTCTATTTTTCCTATGGAAAGAGAGATGATATTGCCAAAGTGATCAAACTATCAGTTCTTTCAGTCCCTCACAAAGTTGGCTGCTGTGAAACCTAGTTCACTGCCTGTGATCAGCACCTCTGGAAAGCCACATTTTCAGACTTTGAGAATGACCATTGGTGAGTAGGTGTTTTCTAAGAAGTCTTCTTCTTGGGAAATTGATAAATAATTAACTGTCAATGGACAATATGGCCTGATATTAAGACAGCCTGTCTAATAAAACATAGAACAGAGCAGAATAGGAGCAGACCTTTTGGCCTACACTGACTCAGTCTGAAAAGACAACCTTTCACTCCCAAAATGTCAGTTAACAATGCACTTCATCACTTTTTCCTTCTCAGCCTGAAGATGAAGTCATTTTGACTGCCCATTTCATTTCTCATGTAAAAGTAGATTGTCAAAACAGTTTCACCCTTACCTGTCTCTCTTTCTTTCCCGCCCAAATCGTTTACTTTGCTTCAGAGGCTGCTTTGCCTCAGCTGGTCTGGCAACCCTCTCAGAACCCTTCATTGGTGGCTGAGAGATTCAAATATCTCACTATCTTGGCTGTCTCAAGCTTAGTATCTTCATCGTCAGTTGTGATAGGCTCCGCTAAGCAAGTGAACTAGCTGTTTTTATGTCTTTGCCTGTTTAGCGTTGAGTATTTATAACGCCTGCATTTCCTAAAACTTTCACTGATGCCCTATGCCGGTCTTAAAGCAATGATCGTGAATGTCTTCTGATCACTGTTCACATGAGCAGATCAGAGGTCACACGGGGCTGTTTCTCAATTTGTACCTGAGTTCTGCTTTTGTATGTTGTCGACTGATCCTCCTACTCCAATACCTTATTCTGAGGGACTTGCCTATAGCGTAGCTATTTCATACCTTTGAAGTATCACACCAACTGCTCAGTTCTGAACATCTCCTTCATTAGTGTTACTGCTTGCCTGTGACCATTCAACCAGCACCATTCATATCCTTTTTATTGAGTTTCCTAATTGGACCACACATTTCACTCAGGTTGGGCAGGAACTTGCTCAGGAAGTTCACAAGCCTTAGAAAATGCTGTATTCCTGTAACATTCATCAAGTTTGGCATCTCATTCATTCCCTTAGTGTTCGCTGGATCTGGCTTCAATCCCTCTTTGGTAATCAAATAACAAATGAAGGAGAATCTTTTCACTTTGAACTTTAATATTTTCATGTACACCCTCAGTTAATTCAACCTGCTCCTGCTCGTCAGGGACCTGGGCTTTCAGTCACAGTGCAATTCTACCTCCTCCACTATTTTTCCTTGAGGACCTTATCCCACTGACAGCTTCTTACATGCATCCTTCGATCTTTACTGAAGCTCCTCCTAGTCTGTGTTTACTCCATCAAATATCCTCCTCCAGCTGGTCAGATGAAATGAGTTAAATATAAATTCCTAACTCTCTACACCCCAGAACTCATTCTTGGTGTCCAGCACATTATTTAGGTCTGGCAAGGCTCCTTTGCGTGAAATGTTAACTCTCCTTCTTGTCCCCCACACATTGCCTAATATACGACTGATTCCTACATGTTCTGTTTCCATTTCTGGCAAAAAGGCTTCTGTTTCATACAGTAGTGTCTCTTCCTCAGAGTTTCATTAAGATCTCGCTGATCTTTCAAACTCTCTGCTTGCTACTTAATTTCCTGACACACACCAAGCTGGCAATCGGGACAGTTCATTCCTCCTGAGGCTTTTAATTCTATTCAAGTCTTCCAAATTCACCTTTCACTTTCTCCTTGAGAGCATCTGCAACAAACTTGTTGCGTTCATGACTGGCTATTTCCCTTCATTTGAAAATAAGTGGCATTTTCCTTCTTGTTTCCCTGTTCCACGAAAATTATCTGTATAACCTTCTGTGAATTCAGAAACGGATTTGATTGCTTCACTGAAAGGAACTTTTCTATTTCTATCATGGTGTATCTTTATCAGTCCTGCCTGCTGTATCGCACAGCTGCCTTGTATGGATCTAGTGCAATGAAATCCATTTTATAGCTCTCTTGAACTTCTGGGCTCACGAGCTTCAGACAATATCTCCAAGAAAGCCTTGATGTTGAGTTGTTACGTGTTAGTTGAACATGGTTCATTAACTTTTTTACTGCATTGTCTCAAAACGAATAGCTTACTTCAGTTGGACATTTCAAGTTGATACTGAAATAACTCGCAACATTACTTGGCTTTTGTTACAATAATGTCTTGGCATTGATGGAATTAATAGGCCTGGCTTCCCTAGGATGACCTCTTTTGGCATTAGGAACATACTATTCCATGAGTATTGATCTCCTGCATGGTTTATTCATACTGTCATAAATTCTTCCTCCTTCTGCGCTGTTACTCTCACTTGAAGTGTTGATATGAGTTTAGGTTGTTAGTGGGACAGTTGGAGGGTGACAAGTGTGCTAATAGTGATGGAAAACTGAGCCAATGCCACAGATTTACAAGAAAAATATCCATTGTGTGTCATTTATTTCTGCCTTCGTTGGGAACTGCCTCCAGAGTTATGGGAGGGAGGGAAGGGAGGGAACGTCGACTCAGACCATGAGAGGCCTGCGTCGGGCATTTTCATGCCTTACAAGGCGCAGATTGGAAGTCTGTGTGGGGCGCCACTCCTCGCACAGATACAAGAGCAATGTGTGATTAAGTGCCTTGCTCAAGGGCACAAACGCTGCCACAGCTGAGGCTCGAACTAGCAACCTTGAGGTAACTAGATGAACGCCTTAACCTCTTGGCCACGTGCCCAACATAGAGTTATGGGAAGCAGTCCATATCTTCTGGGTTTTTGGCTTGGACCATTATTATTCAGGACAGTGTGGTAGGTTGATGAAAGATCTCTATTATGTGGCGGGTAAACCAAAAGTTCGTTTTCTTGCAGGCTTTTGTGGAAAAAGTTGATGATGACTTGGAACTTGGCTTCTGAATGTGCCAATGCATAATTGTCATATACATACAGTGACTGATCCCGGATGATTTTGGTTCTGGATTGGAGGGGACAAAGGCTGAAATATTTCTTATTAGTCTGTGTTTTAGCCCCATTCCAATAGAGAGCTTGCTAGAAGCGTGTAACAGCAGTGCCCTGGAAAAAGAGGGAGCAAGGTACAAGGGCAAAGATGGAGCTTTGCCTATCTGCACTGAGGCTGGGTTTTCTGGGCCTATTGGTTAATGTCGTGGCTCGCATGCACTCGTGAAGCAGGTGGAAGAGGGAAGAAAATTTCTGCAGGCAGTTAAATCTGAAGGAGAAAGTCTCTCGAATGACAGGTTCAAAGGCTTTTGTGTGGTAAAGAAGGATGTGGCAGATGCCTTTTCCTGTATTTCTCTTAGAGATGACATGCAGCAAAGATCACGACCTTTGTTTCTCGAGGTAAACAGAATGCGTACTACTATTGGAGAGGTAGCTCATCAGCCACTGGGAGGTAATGACTGAGAAGAGCTCTGGCAGTAACATTCCCTGTGTAGACTGTAGGGAGACTGCTCTCTGGTTACTCCATTCAAATTTGTCTCTTTAAGACTGCCAGTTATGGCAACTCTGCAGACCTCTGGCATGCCCCAAACATAGAAACGAGTTTGTAAATATATAACTGAAGTTATTCCCTGCAGAGCTTTAGAACTTCGGGCGGGGGGGGGGGGGATGCCATCTTATCCCAAGGCCTTTTTGTTTGTCAGTTGACATAATAGCCTTTTCCTCCTTGTCTTACGGACATTTTGAAGTGAACTATCTGTAACAAATACCTCAAAGATGGAGAAGTAATGTCAATGATGCAAAATCCTTCAAATCCACTTGCAGGGCAAGTGAACTAATGTCTGTGTGTTCTCAGAGACTCCCAGTTACATATGGACAGCTCTGTAGAGCAAGCTATGGTGTTTGAGGCAGAGTATCACATTCCCAAGACAGTTCCAAACTCTATCACAGCAAGAATTATTCCAATAGACCAAAGGAAAGGTTCTAGGCGCCACTCATCTCTTCGAAAAAGTGTAAAATCCTCACCACCTGGTCCATAGCCATGCAAAATGAAGAAGATCTCAAAATGGCTTTAAGATGGCCTTAAGAATCCTAGCCCACTGATTCCAAGCACAAAAATCATCCAACATACATGGCACACCACACAACTCCACTCACCTGCCCCTTCAAGCACCCACACCTGGAACAGAGTCTGCATGTCCTACAACAACCCCATTAGTCTTATGAAAACCCATATAATCGGAGTAGAAAGAAATCCCATTTGAGACACTAGGAAGAGAACACATGTGTATTGGAGCACATGCTGGACTGTGCCACGTTGTGCGGTGTACAATATGGCAGCTGTTGTGTTGTCCAGTATGTGGTCTAGGGTACAGGTGTAGTGCAGTGTAAGGTGTGGTGGGATGTACGTGTAGAGTGGTGGGTATTACTTGTGGCGGGATGTAATGCATGGTATGTGGTGTGGTGTCTGTTGAGATGTAGTGTGTATGTGTGTGATATATCTCATGTAATTGTGGTGAGGAACGTGTGTGTGTGTGTGTGTGTGTGTGTGTGTGTGTGTGTGTGTCTGTCTGTGTCTACGTTTGTGTGTGGATCTACAAATGCATGCACTTGATGATCTTGAGATTTGATCTATTCAATGTAATCCAATCTGTTCAGTGACATATGTTGCCACAGTTAGCTCTGACTCAGTCTTTCTTGTTATTTTAATATTCAGCATGTCACAGTGAATCATCTTTCAACCTGCTCCACGCTTACTGTTCAGCCAAATACACCCTGACATAAACATACAGCAGGCCCCTCCTACAGAAATCCACCTTACTGCACAAATCATACTTTGAAGCCCATATGACATTCACATTTTTAAAGAGCTCCACGTGGACAATTACTGAAGCATAATTCAGAAGGGTGTCACTTGCACTGGCAGGAATAAACAGGCGAATAAACGTTCGGCAACTCACAGCCAGTATTTTCAGATTACAGTTCTCTCTGTGTGAATGGCTATAGGTCTGCTAAACATAAGAAAGAACATAATGGGGAGAAATTTCGGAGTTCTGAGATGTACAGGGCTAGGGTATCTCAATTTAAAAAGGCCTTATATGCAAGTACGGCAAGCAATTAAGAAAGCTAACAGCAGAGTGTTGCTTATTGCTAGGGGAAATGAAGGAAGATTATGCCCAGTTATACAGGAGATTTGGTGTGACCATATCTAGAATAATGACTGCAGAATTAGTCCCCTTATAAATGGAAGGATTTTAATGTATTGTCAGCAGACTTACTAGATTCATACCAGAAATAGCCAGCCTGTTTTATGAAGATAGGTTAAACAGACTAGTATTATATCCACTAGAGATTAAAACAGTGAAAGCGGACTTGATTGAAACAGATGAGAGCCTGTGACTTAATAGGGTGGACTCTACGAAAATGTTTCCTCAGGTGGCAAAATCTAGAACTGGGGACACTGCTAAAAAATAAGGGGTCACCCATTTAAGACAGAGATGGAGAGTGAGACGTCGAAGTTCTATTTTTCTGTGGATGGGAGTATGAGGACATTTTTAAGGGAGTGGTGTGTTCTTGATAAACTAGGGAGTGTAGAGATAACTTTTACTATCAGATCAATCATGATCTTATTAAATGGCAAAGCAGGCTCATGAGCCAGTGGCCAAATCCTGTCCCAAGGTGGTGTGTTTGTAGGAAATGAATATCAAGAACAGCTGCCAATAGTTATAAGGAGAAGAACCTCCTAAGTCATAATAGATAATCCATGATATTGCAATCAAGATCTTCAATAAACTGAGGGCTGGCACATAATTTTTTAGATTATGAAGACATGTAGTCCACTTTTATTGTCATTTAGTAATGCATGCATTAAGAAATGATACATTATTTCCTCCGGTGTGATATCACAAAACACAGGAGAAACCAAGACTGAAAAAACTGACAAAACCACATAATTATACATATAGTTACAACAGTGCACAATACCATAACTTGATGAAGAAAGTCCATGAGCACAGTAAAGTTCAAAGTTTCTCAAATGTCCCACATCTCACGCAGACGGGAGAAGGAAGAACACTCCCTGCCATGCCGACCACAATCCGACTCTGAGTCATCTGAAAACTTCAAGCTCTGATCAGCTCTCCGACACCGAGTACTGAGCGCCATCTCTGTCCGAGCGATTCGACCTCTTTCTCGGTTGCCAAAAGCAGGCAAGGCCGGGGATTTTGAGGTCTACCCTCCTAAAGATTCCCAACCACACAGTAACGACAGCAGCGGACGGGCATTTCAGAAATTTCTTCAGATGTTCCTCTGTGCTTTCACGTCCATTCTCCATCAAATCAGAATTGTCCACGGCCCCTATTTAACAGATATGATATCATTTTCACCAGAGAGCTGCGCACGCGCGGTGCGTTGCCATCTTCTCCTCCTGCTGTTTAATTTGTGAAGAATCCAATTCCATTTGTTATTTGCACCTAGAAATTTGGCCGCAAATATCATATAATGCATAAATACAAATCTGTTCCAGTTGAAGATTCACTAATCTGATGCTTACCCCTTCTTTGTCATTATAAGCTGGGAAAGGTTGCCTTGCATTGTAGTCAAACTCTAGGGCTGAGATCAAGTCTGTGGGAACATCTTTTTCACTGTTATGGTGAAGACCAAGAGGAAGCTGTAAAGTATTTATAGACATATAAAGGGTATTGATAGATGTGATGTGGATAAATTATTTCATTTGGTTTTTGAAAAGGATCAGAAATGAGAAAAGTTCATTAGGATTACTCAAGAAAAATGTAAGAGCAAAGAATGTTTTGAAAGGGATAAAACACTGCTCCTTTTAAGATAAACTCAGTTTAGAGGAAATGGGGAATTCAGACCTGTGAGAAGAGATGCACAATAGGAGATACTTTACGACTTGTTGAGAAAGGAATTGCATGAGTACAATGGGCCAATCGCTGAAAATGCCCTCTTCCTAACTTTAGTACTTATGTTCAAGAGAGGAACATCAACCCTCACAGAAGGAGATAGGTAATCATAAATGCAAATAGAAAAGTTGCAAGGGCTGATGTACGGCATTCTTTCAACAGTCTCTCATGTGGGAAAATCTTGTGTCATTCTGATCCATGCTGACACAGTCTGTGACATGCTCAACACATATATTTATGAGAGAGGCTATATCCAATTCGTAGTGAATTAATTTGAAAATCTACCTGCCCTACTGTATTACATCAGCAGCATAAACCAATCAGCAACTTCGGAATGCACCATTCTTTTAAAAAAATTATACTTACAGATAGATTTGCTCTCACTCATTTAGTATTTACTGGTGGATCTCATTCATTCCATTCTGACCTTACAACTATTTCAAACTCTGGTGAACAGATGTACAATGTTATATCCCTAATCAACTGCTGAGCATCTTTAATAATGGAAAGTTATACTTCCTTTCAATGATACAGAAATATCCTTCCTTTCTTCAAATTGTTCACGAAGTCAACTAACCCAAACCGAAGGTCAAAAGGATCGAAGGTTCATTTATTATCAAATTATGTATGCAGTATACAACTCTGAGATTTGTCTTTTCCAGATAGCCACAAAACAAAGAAAACATGGAGGTTGTTCAAAGAAAAATATCAATCCTCCTGCACAATAAAAACAATCTCACAAATGGAAACACAGTCTACAACACGTCACCTCAAATATTTCAAAGGAGGAACATCAAATCTTACAGTAGTATAAATATTTTTGTATCATTGAAAGGAACTATAACTCTCCATTATCAAAACAGCTCAAAGAAAAAACATCAATCCTCCCATATAAAAAAAAACAAATCTCGCAAACAACAAGGACATCAAATCCCAAATCCGAACACCACTCCCTTGCACAAACAAGATCTAACAAATCACATCAAATGGCAACAAGAGAGAACAGGCAAAAACATGGAATATATAAAACATCAAATTGAAAGTGTCCAGTCCAATCCATAAATTGCAGAATTTCAGTAAAATCCTTCAACAGCATTGAGGGAGAGGAAGACCACTCAAACGCAGAGGCCTTCCCTCAGTAGTAGTGAGTGATAGACCGTCCCTCAGGAGCAGAAAATGAGAGATCTGTCACAGCGACGAGCAAGAGGCAGGTAGTCGGTGCTGAACACTTGCTTGACTTATGTATTCGCTTCTATGTTTCAATCTTGCCCTATGCTTTAATTGGCAAGAAATGGAGTTGCTCATGTGCTCACTCCCTGTCTCTATGGTCCTCCTCCTCAAGGCCACTCACCTCCTGGAATTTTCTCAGAGTCAGCAAATCTCTAGGTCACTCAGTTGGTCTCTAAACTGTCAATCACTGAGTCTCACAGTTCCAGAAACACGCTTAAGATAAAAGAAGGCGTAAAAGAAGTGAAATAAACAGTTTTGGGGACTATCTGGAAAATGTTGCCCAAGGGAGGATTGTTCGCTGGGGCCATCTTGATCGGAAGACAAGCCATTGCTATTGTAACTTTCCAATGGTTTGACATTTGAATGGCCTTTTTCAGTTGTACAATTTGGCACTGTCCAATTAATTTTTAACCTGCAGAGAAAGTTATTTCCCCTCAGACAGTAAGGACAGTGAATAATTTTAATTAATTAATTAATTTATTTATAGATACAGCATGGTATCTCGCCCTTCCACCCCATGAGCCTGCATTGCCCATTTACACCCATGAGACCAATTAACCTTTGAACCTCTGTGTCTTTGGAACATGGGAAGAAACCAGAGCACTGGAGGAAACCTACGTAGTCACATGGAGAACGGACAAACTCCTTACAGACAACAGAAGGAATTGAACCCAGGTCACTGGGCTGTAATAGTGCTATGCTGCCCAGCCGCCTTTTGTTATGACAAGATTTTGATCAGGGTTGGGATACCTGAGCAGTTATTTCCTGTAATTGTGATCAATGGTCCAGGATGGGTTAACATTAGAAGGAGCAATCTATTGAAATTCAATCCTTTCATGTTTCTGCTGGGAAAGTGAAGATGACTAGAATTCATGTTCACTGCCTTTGTTATTACAGTGTATTTCTACATTATGTCTTTCCAGATAACAGACATTTCCCCCGAGGGAATTCACAAATTACTACTGAAGTATTTGAGATACAGAATAAAACACACTCTTACAAATTTGTGACAAAAACTAACTAAGTTTACATAAAATGTGAAAGAAACAACAAATATTGTCAACTTTTGTCAAGGGTTCGGATTTCAGAAAATCATGATATGGACAGTTGACTAGGAACATAACCCCTCTGTAACGCAGGGGAGTATTGAGACCTGGAGGAAAACCCAAAATCCCAAAAGTAATAGAACTGAATTGAACCAAGAGAAAAGGAAAGTGTTTAAAACTAGAAGGATCAAAAACTGTTTGAAAAGTAATTTGCAATTCACAACACATCTCTTCTATTCTTAAATTTACGTTTGCTTTCTATTTTATATTATTGTGTAGACGTAAAATATAATCTTACACTGGGAAGGGAAGTGATATAAGTCTTTACCCAGGCACAAACTGAGAATAAGAAGAATGGATGACTTGACATGAACAAATGTGGGTAAATGGTAAACTAATATGAGTTGTTTTAAAGGAAAAACTGGGCAAACAGGACATTATGAGAATAACAACCACACTAATCTCAAAGAGAAACACAACTACTCTCAAAAACATGAAATTTTACTTCATATTTAAGTTAAATCAAAAATATTTGATCACAGCAAGTTTTTTTTTGCATCTTACGAAGCAGTTCCATGAGTACAGGATGACAAAGTTCTTGAGATTTTCTTCACAATTCATCGAAAGCAATAGGATAGAAAGGACTGATCCCGATGACACGTGTGCACGGACAGCAATGTGATAACAGCATCGATTTCTCAATAAATCTACAGCTAAGGAATGCTGCATGTGGTAAAGGCAAAACTAAAGTTGTGAGCCACATTTGAATCACCATTACTGCGTTGGATCTACATACGTTTGTAATCCAAAGGTTCTTCAGAAGTCAAGAATGAGGCATAAAACGTATTGCTTTCCATCATTCTATTAAGTGTTTCAAAAGTGGAAAATGACCAAGAAAGAGAAGCTGAGGGAACAGAGGAAAGAAATAAAAGGTAAAAAGCAGTCGTGGTCATCTCATACTCAGACTAGGGATAACAAAAATTCCAGTGATAACAATTAATCTATAAAATAGCCAGATGAAAGTCACATGACATGTGCTGCTGAAAACTGAGGTTTCTAGAAAAATTCAGAAGCATCTGTACTGTAATTATTAGAAAATGCACTGAATAATTGCATGTATACTGGTGATTATATAGAATACAAGCAAGCATTGGAAAGCTAATCTGCAAGAAAAATAACAATTCTACTCACTAATCCAGCCTTTCTCAACCCTTTTGCCCTGCAGGAACCCTTAAAATAATTTTCAGGTCTCAGGGAACCCCTACATAAAAATTATTGTATCTACAGTTCACGGTACTTTAACATGAATCAGTAAGTTGTAGATATAATGATCCAAAAATAATTGTCAATGCTCTTTTGAGTAAAGAGTGAATTTTTAGCCAAACTCTCTTGAAAAAAGACAGACAGTTATGCTTAGTTTACCTTTCTTGAAATTAATCTCTTTCTTTTCCTTTCATAAATTTTAAAAACACACAAGGCAAACATAATGAATTTCTCAAACTTGAGATAAGCCCACATGGATTTCACCTTCAACTGAAATGAAATCATTTCTATCCTTGCTTTTGATGCTTGTTAAACAAGAAAAAGCTTGCTCACACGTGTAAGAAGTTGAAAATTGCAACAAAATGTTTATTGCTTGCCTGTGAATAGCAGGATACCCTTCTTTCATAGAAATTCATAACTTGTTCAGAGGCAGGTCAGTAAATCTCATCTTGAGTACATGATCAGAGTGCAACTCACAAAGTTCTTCCTCTTCTTTCAAAGTCAAGTTCTGAGGCTGAGCAGAAGGATGAGAGAAAGGGTCCCTCACTTGTGCTGAAAGGACAGAAAATACTGTTTAATTTTGTTTTGCAGTTCTTCCAGGTCATTTTCCATAAGACTTGAGATTTCCTAATATCCTTCGTCACTCTCTAGCCCAAGCAGCAGTGGAAACATTTCAAGATTTCCTTTTGTACCATAGTTTTTCCAAAGATTCAGTTTCCTTTTAAATCCAAGAATCTTGTCACTGGAAGACAAAACGTTTTCTCCAGGCCCTTGCAGAGACTTGTTCAACTGGTTCCTATGATGAAAAATGTCTGTTAAGCATGCTAGTTTCTGCAGCCATTCTTCATCTTCAAAACATTCAGCAAAGTCTGGCCGACTATTGACTTGAAAGTAATCTTGCAATTCACCTTTCAGCTGAAAAACCCTGTTGAGAGCTCTTTCTGTGCTAAGCCACCAGATTTCTGTATGTAACAGCAGATTGGTGTGCTCTTTGACCAGGTTTTCACATAATTTCTTAAACATTTTCAAGTGAACTGGTCTTAAAGCTACTAAATAACTTGCTTCCTGAACCCCTTTACTGACTATGACTTTATTTTCAAAAGATTCAATCTGTTTGTTTTGAGATTCCAATCGTTGCTTAAAACACTCAGCACTTTTGCGTGTCGTATTTGCAGTTAAGTGTCTTTCCAATTTTGCTGGAGCCATTGCTACATTTGTAAGTTGTTTGCCACAGACTAGGCACAATGGAATAGGACAGCTTAGGTCACCAGTCCATGTAAAACCCATTGATAAGTTACTTTCATTGTAAAGATGGGCTTTTTTTTGTGTGTCCATTGTTGCACTAGTGCAGTGAAATGACTCAGAAGTTTGTAATTCTTCATCATTAACCTTATCAGAATTGTCCATAGGCCGAGGCCTAGAATCCTCCTCTTCCATCTCACATCTCCTCTTCAAAAATCGTCATATTGGACCGTCTTTAGAATGAAAATTTTGTTCCAATTTTCTTCCACGCTGGTAGTTTGTTTGTTCCCATAAGTCAGTCAGCGACGTGTAAGTGGAATTTGGGAGAGGTACTTCAGGAGAGTGAGGCTGATGTCGCAACCTAAATTGGGCGATCCGTTCAATGCTCAGAAACACACTTCACGTTCATCACCCTACTGTACTCCCCTCCGTGCTCACCAATTATCAACGGCCTCCCCTATCTCACGTCAAAAATGGAGAATCGACTCAACCAAACACCTACTGTGCACTGCCATACTGGGCTGAGATTGATAACGGATCTGTTTGTTCACTGCCCGCCACGTGTTCACTGCTAGCACCACGTGTGCACTGCCGTACTGGGCTGAGATTGATAATGGGTCTGTTTGTTCACTGCCCGCCACTGTGAGTGCTAGCACCACGTGTTGCGCGACGTTCAAAAAACAATATTTTTTTAAAATCACAATCACTCGCGGAACCCCAGCTGAGAAACCCTGCCATAATCCAACAACAGTAAATAGATTGGGGACTCATGGAAGTCTTTGAAATTTGTCAGACTAATCCCATTGATCAAATCATTATACCTCCTCAACCTTTGTCAAAATTCCTTCACTTAGATTTGTTAAAACAATCAATTGTGTCTTCTTCTGATCATCAGCCTGATATACTTACTCCTCTTTAGCTTAAATCATTACGTTTGTACTATTCCTTCACTCTACACTTGCAATGTTGTGCTATCTTTGATTATATTATACATATTGACATTAATTTTCTCCTTAGCAACACACACAAAATGGTGAAGGAACTCAGCAGGTCAGGCAGAATCAATGGAAATGAATAACCAGTCGATGTTTCAGCCTGACACCATTCTTCAGGGCTGGGAAGGGAGGGGGAAAACGCCAGAACAAAAAGGTGAGAGGAGGGTAAGGAGGATAGCTAAGTGGTGAGAGGTGAAGTAGGAAAGATCTAGAGCTGGAGAGGAAGGAATCTGATGGCGGGAGAGATTGAACTACAGGAGACAGGGAAGGAGGAGGGGACCCAGGGGTAATTGAGAGGCAGATGAGAAGAGGTAAGAGGCCGCAGTGGGGAATAGAAGAAATGGTAAGGGGAGAGAATTTTTTTTACTAGCAAGAGACAGAGATATTCATGCCAACAGGTTGGAGGCTACCAAATCGGAATATAAGATGTTGCTGTTCCACCCTGAGGGTAGCCTCATCTTGGCACAAGAGCAGGCCATGGACGGACATTTTGGAACAGGAATGTTTGGCCATCGGGAAGTTCCACTTTTGGCAGATGGAGCAGAGGTGCTTGATGAAGCAGTGACCAAATTTACAATGGGTCTCACCACTGTAGAGGAGGCCACATCAGGAACATCGGATGCAATAGACAACCCCAGAAGACTTGCAAGTGAAGTGTTGCCTCACCTGGAAAGACTGCTTGGGGCCCTGAATGGAGGGGAAGGAGGAGATGAATGGGCAGGTGTAGTGCTTTGGCTGCCTGCAAGGATCACTCCCTCTGTGCTTCTCTTGTCCATTCTTCCCTCCCCACTAATCTACCTCCTGGCATTTATCCCTGCAGATTATGTAGATGATTGCCTTTCATTGGAATTCTGACATGTTTAATTTCATTAGCTCCTTTGTTAGGATACAATCTGCTTGGATCCAGATCTTTAGTTTCATCCAGTGTCCTCATTCAATCTTTTCAGTTTACTTACCAGTAGTAAAGTTGCCAATGATTCTCCAGAACATAGACACAAAAATTCTTATTAGAATACTTATATCTGCTTAATCGTAATCTTATTATCTTATCATCTTATGGTTATATCATCTATTGAATTGGTCTCCATGCAAATTTTTAATTTCCCAAATGTCTGCTCCAGAAAAAAAGATTTATATTGTTATTTTGCATTCCCAGCAGTCCCGATCTCAACTCTCCGCACACAAAAAAAAATTAAGCTTCAAAGCTAGCCTATGGAATAAGGCTGCCCATGATCTAACTGCATATTGGAGGTTGGTGGGACCATGGGGCTGATTCCCATTCCCACACTTTAAACAGGAATAACAGATGAAGCAAGTTGGACGAAACTTTCAGAAAAGAATCCAAATAGAAAAAAAAACTTTTCAGGAAACTTTCTGAAAAGTAGTTGGAATCCACCCGGCACAGAATGCAGCTGAGGGGAAACCAGCTGTAATCATCAACAAAGTAATCTCTGTAAGAGATGAGAAGGCAGAAAGTTGCCACAAGTATAAAGCAGATAAGAGAACAGTAGTATCAAAATAAAATTACGTAAAATGAACAACCATGCCAACATGTTCACAAGGATAAAAAAAATCTCCATCAATATTGCTTTATTCCTTTCATCCTTACAAAACAAACTAGTCCTGAAATGTTATTGAAAGATTAAACTGCTGCAACTCATTGTCATTAAATTCTAAATCTTATTAGATCATACATACTGTTGTTTCCCCATTATTATACTTAAGCAAATGTAAAAGTGCGCAAACAGACAGATTTTCAAACTTGGAAGCTGCTATTACACGTTCAGCTATGCTAGCCTTTAATGACAGAGCAGCCCAAATGGGATTTGATAGTAAGATGCAACTTACAAGATTTATTAATAGGTATTTTTAAATTAGCAGCAAGCAATCAATGACAGCTGGTTTGTTCTGGGATTTTGAATGTACTTGATATAAATAACCCAAAGTTGCTGAGAACAAAAGCATCTACATATCAGTTAGAATTATCTTTGCTTATAAACTAATTACATAAAGATGATTCTGTAAGCTTGCATTCTCATAGTCACTGTGTCATACAGGGTGGAAATAGGACTTTCAGCTCAACTGGTCCATACTGTTCAAGTTTCCCTTTTCCCCTTGTTTGGCCCTTTACCTTCAATTCCTTTCTTATCCATCTTACCTTTTAGTTGTTGTTAATGTACCGGCCTCAACCACTTCCTCTGGCAACTCATTCAATATGCTGACCACGCTCGGAGTGGAGGAATATCTTTCGAATATCTTCCTTCTTCACCTTAAATCTATGTCTCCAAGCTCTTGATTCCCCAAGCCTGGGAAAAAGACGGTGTGCATTGACTCAATCTATGCTTCTCCCTCATGATTTGATACACCTCAGTAAGGTCACCCCTCATTCTCTCATGCTCCAATGAAAAAAACCCTAACCCGATCAACCTCACTCCATCAAGTCCTGGCAACACCATCATAAATCTCCATACTCTTTCCAGCCTAATGTCATTCTTCCTAAAGCAGGGCAACTAAAACTGAACACAATATCCCAAGTGCAGCTTCACCAACACCTTGTATGGCTGGTGGATGTATATGTGGGGCTGGGAGAGATAAGGTTGTGAATTCCAGGATAAACATTGTTATTTCAAAATGCTGGACATATTTATTGATGTCAAGCCCAACCCTGCTATTCAGTGAAGCTACAAAATCTGTGAACCTCATCTGGATAATGTCTGACTGGTTGTACCCAGTGAAACATTGGGATCCATGTGGAAACAAGCACCCTTTCCAAGGTCTATAAATGGAGCAATTTTATTTCATACATTTTTCAAGATCTGGATGTTGCTGGCATATTCTTTGAAATGGTTCCTATAGCTGAGTGGGGGAGGGGGAGATAAGTTCCCACTACTTATTAAATGCTCCCAATGGTGTGCATCTCAAATAGTCCCTGACAACCAAGTCCAGCTCCTGGCCTTCACATGTGTTTTAGCTACAGAGCCCAGTGAAACTGTTTCCACTGACAGGAGAAGAGCAAGGGCAGGTTACCGGTGCCTTAAAACCAGGCAGGTGGGACTCACCAGCTGTGGTCGGCAGCTCATCTAGGAGAAGGAAAACTGATCTCAAACCTCTGCTGCCTTCCAGCTATACCCACTCACATGGAAGGCATCAGGAGTAAACACTGAGGGAAAATCTGGAGCTGGAAAGCCCTGTTCTGAGTTCAACGCCGACTGGCAACTCTTGCGATGTCACTGGTGTCAAACTGTATCGGTTTTTGCCCTTCGTATGAATTCAACAGCTGCATGGAGAGAGGGAGTCTGCTGCATGGGCAACAGCTTGCTCTCCATATCATACTGCCCTGGCTTGCGTATTGACTTCAACGTGGACAGCAAGACTGCAATACCCATGGTCAACCATGACCAACAGAAGGCCACCAGTCTTGGGAATGCTGCTGGCTTTCCGGGGAAAGTGTTTCCATGATGCTGGTGGGTAAGGATTTCCAGGATTTGGACAAAGAAGGGAATGAAGACATGTTTTGACATTCTGATGGTTATCATTTTGCAGGGGAAGCTGCAGGAGATGGTACTACAATGCACCTGCTATCCTTGCCATTCTTGTGGGTAGTAGCTACAGTTCTGAGAGATGCTGTTAGAGTTGTCTTGTTGAGTAATTGCTGTGTATTCTGTTGATGGCTCGTACTGCAGCCATGCTATACTGCTGAGCTGACAGTGTGAGCATTAGGGCATCTATTGCAAGATCATAACCAGTTTAAAAAATTTGTAAGATAAAAGTATATGAATTATTGAAAAATGCCCTCGACAAACAGTTTGAAATAAAACAGCAGCATGTAAGAGTTATACTGCAATTCAATGATAAATATTATAAAGACCATAAAATGGAGCAGAAGGCCAGATATTTCTAATAAATTGCTTCCAACAATAGACTATTATTAATAGAAAAATTGTATTAAAGAAAGATGCATGATGAATTAGAAGTGGCTGCAAGTTTCACCTCTCTTTTGGTTTTATGAAAATGACATCCTTATGCTTAATCTCCTTGTGATTTTCAAGAACTTGCCGTACTTGTACATTAATTGCCTGTTAAGGTCACCACAGAAAGCTGCATGTGCTAATTAGCATAGCATGTACCCTTTTAATGATGTGATCATTGTCCATAACTGCCAATCAATCTCTTCTGCCCAGAAAGTAAGCAATTAAAATTGTAAAGTCTCATCTCTTCAGGTTCTGAATTGTTTATATAAGATTTGAAAAAGTATCAATTAATATTTCCTCTAGACCTTTCTCTTATTTAAAAATCCCATATCTTTTAGTAACTCCTTCCATTTGCAATCTTCCAATCTCATTTGATGGGAAGATCCAATGTTTTTGTTCTGTTGTTCCCAAAGGCCTCAAATGCTCGGTTACCCTCATTGCATTACCAGCTTACATACCGAGCAACTTGTTTAAACATCAGAACATGCAGAAATACGTTTCAAGAAGGCTCCATTCAATGCTTTGTTCTGGCAAACTCTGGCCTAGTATCTGAAGTAACAAGAATTAAGAATCTCAAAACCTAAAACGATGTGGGCCGCGTATAATGCAATTCAAAGAGCACAAATTATTTCAGTCATTTCACTTCACCACATTCTAATTATCCATACTAGAGACTTCTGACTCCCTTGTAAGAAAGTCTAAATTACTAATTTTTTTGATGCACACCTTAAATGAGGAAGTTCTGCATTCATTATAAATAGGAAGACTGGAATTTCAAAGTGAAAAATAAAAAAAAGGATAAACATTCTAGATAAAAATAGTGTCTGAAACCCAGGGTCTAATTGTTTGTGCCTTCTATCACACTTTTTTTAGATTATATTAGATTAGATTATGAGGACACTCAGTCCTCCTTTATTGTCATTTAGAAATGCATGCATTAAAGAATGATACAACGTTCCTCCAGAAAGATATCACAAGAAAACACAGGACAAACCAAGACTAAAATTGACAAAACCACATTATTGTAACATATAGTTATAACAGTGCAAAGCAATACCATAATTTGATAAAGAGCAGACCATGGGCACGGTAAAAAAAAAGTCTCAAAGTCCCGATAGACTCATCATCTCACGCAGGCGGCAGAAGGGAGAAACTCTCCCTGCCATGAACCTCCAAGCACCGACAACTTGCCGATGCAGCACTATTGGAAGCACCCGACCACAGCGGACTCTGAGTCCGTCCGAAAACTTCGAGCCTCTGACCAGCCCTTTGACACCGAGCACCGAGCACCATCCTCTGCCGAGCGCTTCGACCCCGCCCCAGCCGCCGAGCAACGAGCAAAGCCAAGGACTCGGGGCCTTCTCCTCCGGAGATTTTGGATCACACAGTAGCAGCAGCAGCGAAGCAGGCATTTCAGAAGTTTCACCAGATGTTCCTCGGTGCTTTCACGTCCATCTCCATCAAATCAGGATTGTGCACAGCACCCTACTTGACAAATAACAGACATCACCACCGAAGTGGCTGCTGCGAGCTGCGTCGCGCCGCCATCTTCTCCTTTGTAGATTAATTTAGATTCACACAATGAACAGACTTAGAATAGTATTTTTAGACTATAATTGCATTACATATCATGTTCCTGTATATATTCAGGATAAAAGTAGACTATTGTGTCCTTGTAGAAAATTTTTTGAAAACTGCGGATGTTGAAATCTAAATGGAAAATGCAGGAAAACACAGCAGGTCTGTCAGCATTAGTGGGAAGAGAAACAGTTAATGTTTCAAGTCGAAGACTTTGTCAGAGCTGGGAAGGAGACCAAAGAAGCTTGCTATATTGAAGACAAGATATAGAGGGGGACTGGTGCAGACTGTGTGGGGCTAGGACACCATAAAGTTTGAAGCTGGGTGACAATGACCTGACTGGAGTCACAATCCAAAGGAAGATAATGGTGTCTAAGAACTGATGTATGGCATCTGTTCATCAGCTGGAAACAGCACTATCCTTGTCAGCAGGTTTGACGATGATCTGCGGATTGGTTCTTAGTGAATGGAGCGCTGCAAGTTCAGAAGTGGGTAAGTTAGAGCACAAGTGGGGACTGGAGAAGTCCAAACGGTCAACGTCACATCAACAGTTTGCGATGAATAGATCTGGAGAGGATAATTGGCCTGAGGGAGGTGTCCAGTTGGAACATTGGAAAAGGGGTTCAGGTTTTGTGATGAAGGATCCTACTAAAGAAATTAGAATAAAGACATTAATGGTGGAAGAAGACCTCAACACCGTTTCAAACGGAGATTTAATTGACATCAGGATGTAAGGGGATAAAACTGGGGCCTCTGCCAAGGACTGATCATTCAGGATTAGAGGGGAAGATCAGAAGGGAGATTGAAAACGTAGCACAGAGTGAGACTGGGGTGGGGTGTGAAGAGATGAGGGGGTGGTTTCTGAGGAAAGTGAAGGAGAAAGGAAGATCATGAGGGATATTGGAAAGTAGGAGCTGTTGGAGTTTATGATCTTCAGTGTCTGAAAGGAATGAGAACATTCATCTATTGTAGCACCAAATGCGACAAAGAGAATTGTGGAACTGCTGGACATATCAGTGTTGCTGTTGTGGGGAGAGGCCAAGACCATGGCATTGAGTATGAAGTTGGGAGTCAGAGAACATTTCCTCAGGAGACATTTGATAATATGAACAAACTTGTGATCCCAGTTGTGTCCAAATTGGGGAGGACAGAATTTCAGTTGGAATCATCAGGGGTGAGTTGGAGACAGGGACATCTGCTAAGGAAAGAGATGGGACCTTAGGCAACGTCCCTGGTTCACACTTTATCAAGGTTAAGAAGGGAAAGAGATGTATGGAGGGTAAGCAAGGGAAGAGAAACAGAAGAAAATCTTGTTAGAGAGCGAGTTAAATTTCTTCTAGGTCAGGCATTCCTGCAAAAGAAGCGGCAGTGAATTCAAAAAGTGAAAAATCAGGAAATCCAAAATAAAAACAAAATATAGAAAATGCTGGAAATCTTAGCAGATCAGGTTGCATATCTGGAAAGAGAAAGAGAAATAATGACAGAAGAATATTGTAAAGCTGCACAGTGAGGGAGGGGTTGTCTATGATAGGGTGAAACCAGGTGGCCATGGGGATAAGCTATAACCATGGTTATCTAGTCAACAAGTGAATGGAAGCAGTTTGAGATTGAGGACATAGAAACAAATTAGTTTTGTTCTCCTTCCCAGCTCTCATGGAAACTCATCGGCCTGAACCATTAATTCTACTTCTCTTCCCTCAGATGCAGCTGGCCTACTGAGATGTTCTAGCATTTTCTGTTTTTATTTTATTGTATCCTTGTTTGCCATTTGGGAACACCAGTTCCACAGCTGTTCTATATCGCTCTATGACAGAGTCTTCGTGACAATTTTGACACAAAGACAAATGACTTTTACTTAAGAAGTAAACAAAACTCTACTGCACACCAAACTAAATAAAAATACTAATAAGCAAGAATGTGATTGCTTCTGGATCCCGTAAAGACATTAGCAAATGTTCAATTGAAGGAGATAAGACACA
Source organism: Mobula hypostoma (assembly GCF_963921235.1). Taxonomy (NCBI): domain Eukaryota; kingdom Metazoa; phylum Chordata; class Chondrichthyes; order Myliobatiformes; family Myliobatidae; genus Mobula; species Mobula hypostoma. The sequence goes on along the minus strand of NC_086123.1, from coordinate 10,621,687 downwards.
GGAGAAAAAACAGGCCATTTGGCCCATGAAAATTGCTCCACATGGCCGATTTAATGTCTCTCTGAACCCTATTTTCCTTCCTTCTTGCCATAATTTTGACACCCTTAGTAATCAAGATCCTTTCAATCCGTGCTTTAAATTTACCCAATGACTTAGCCTCTGCTATTGTTGTGTCTGATGATTAAAGACCCGAAACACCCTATGACCCCGGGTTCATCACTGAAGACGTGTCCAAGTAGCACCAGAAGGTGTATTCTACAACTATTGGCAATCAGTTCCACAGATTCACCACCCTCTGGTGATAAAAGTGAATTTCAAGTAAAAAATGATCACCACAGTAGAGAAAATCAGTAGGACATCAGGATGTGCACTATCCACACGTTGGACCTTCTTCTCCAGTGATTACTGGAGTTTGTTCAGTGATGATATTTTCTCTCATCTTTCTCTCACAAGTGAGACCATAAGACACAAGGAGCAGAATTAGGCCATTCTGCCCATCCAGTTTGCTCTGCCATTCTATCATGGTTGATTAATTACCCCCTCCTCCTGCCTCCTCCCCATAACCTTACTAATCAAGAAGCTATCAACCTCCACTTTAAGTTATTGTGTGAAGCCAGGTGAACCAGAAAAAAGGAACAATTTGCGATTCCCACTCTCAACAAATGTAACAGGTCCAACCTTTCTCACGTCAGTGCCCAATCCACCACACTGGTAACTGGATCTTTAGGAGTCAGTTCACATGCTCCTCCAGGTAGCCTGTTTGGCATATCAAAGCTCAAGGCTCAAGGAAAGGCTGATTTCCGTCCTAGGTGTGGAGACACGATATGTACCAGAGAACTAATGTCTGGAGACTGTCACCATTCCTGCAGAAAAATTCAGGCTATGGGCTGGGGTTCATAACATAACCATGGATTGATTGTTGGAAGTGATGATATCGGACAGAATTTGAGGCACTGAAGGAGGAACAAAGTTGGGAAGACTTGCATTAGCTTTATTTCTTTCAGATGGAGATCAGCTGGTTGAATAGGTAGGGACGGACTCACCACTTGAAATCCCACAGCAGGGGCACTCTCAGCAACCTACAATATTAGTGTGTTGAGTTAAAACATGGGTTGGAGAAGCCTTGGACTTATGTGATTGCCTTTGAGAGATTATTGGGGAAACTTAAATTGGCTGCAGCTCTCTTATTTTATTCTCTCTCCTGAGGGAGAGTTGGGGTTTGGTAGGGTGGGGAAGAGAGGAAATGCAGTAGCATGAGTACGAGATAGGGCATGTACATGTGGAACCAATGATCAATGTTTCCCTGGAAAGAAAAGCAAAACTTATAAGATAACCAAGGCCTGAAGAAAATATAAATGGGGCTTGGGAATCCAAATGTAGAGCAAGACTAGGAGGACTGATTATCCCACCCAGCTGATCCTCTGTGTGTTTCTCACCCACACACACAGGCACAAATTTATATGTGAATGCTTATTTACATATTCAAACAAAAGCACAAACACATGGACATACATACACAAATATGTATACTGTGTAATCAATGGCACATATGTGTCATGCATATAGTATACCATCACTCTCAACAAAGAAATTTGCTTGATTTTAATGCACGTTACCGCAGTACTCTTTATCATATTCGGAAAGAAATGCTCAGAATGCAGAGGAAGGTGGATGGCTCCTATGTGTGTGAGGGTTATTCCTAGGATAGTGTTGGCATGTGGCCAAGTGGTTAAGGCATTCGTCTAGTGATTTGAATGTCGCTAGTTCGAGCCTTGGCTGAGGCAGCATGTGTGTCCTTGAGCAAGGCACTTAACCACACACTTCTCTGCGATGACACCGGTGCCAAGCTGTGTGGGTCCTAATGCCCTTCCCTTGGACAACATCGGTGGCGTGGAGAGGGGAGACTTGCAGCATGGGCAACTGCTGGTCTTCCATACAACCTTGCCCAGGCCTGCGCCCTGGAAACCTTCCAAGGCGCAAATCCGTGGTCTCATGAGACTAACCGATGCCTATATTCCTAGGATGTTATGGAGGTTGGGAAGAACATGATTGTATACGTGCTAGTGCATTGGGGGTAGCGCGTGAAGAGTTGTAGGTGTGAGGGATGTGTACGGTGGTGCTGTGGTGAGAAAGCTGAGACGAGGGTGTGCGTACACAAATGGAGATCGTAAAATTAACATAATTCTACAAAATTGAAACATTCTGCTTTTTAAACAGTTACTTGCACATTCCTATAATGCAGCATTCAGACATACAAATTTAAAATATGAATTGATAAAGTGGTTTAGATGATCAATTGTCATGTACAGTCAAAAATTATATGAAGAAACCGGTAATGGTAGAATGCTGGAAGAGCTCTTAATGTAAAGTACTTACTTCCTATGTGACCTTTGTGCAGTTTCTTTAGAAACAGACTACAGCATATGAATAATTTTTTGTGAGGTCTTCTCCTTGGAGTGTGTAGAATGACATTTCCTATGTGGATGCACTCTGTTAACATCCCAAGAGGATCCTCATCAATCATATCCACCAGATGCCATTACTTACAGCATATTTTATATGATTAGAGACCAACCCAGGAACCAGATCTTCTTAAAGTGGTCCCTCCTGAGTTTTGCTTATGTGCAAGTGAGAAGACAAAACGATTATTCTTAACAAGGAATAACCCCTTTTAAAGTTATATGCAACAAGAAAGTCTTTGAGGTATAAAATACTCCTCTAACATCTGATATTCTGAGCTCTCTACAGGATCACTGTAAATCCTTCCATTATTCAATATGACCTTCCTTACACCGTTGAACTGGGTCTTGGTTTGTTCCTAACTAAACAGTGGTATTCAAGGTTTGTTGGCCAGGAATTTCCTGTCCTTACAAAAAGAAATATGGAACAGTGGTGCAATAATAAAAATATACAAACTTGAGGTTGTGAGATTTTGTTATGTCAGCTGCGTCCAGGGGAGGTGGGGTTGGGATGTGTGAGAGGAAAGACTTATGCCATTCCCTAAAGCAACAGTAATCTAAAGGTTTTTGTATTGCCTCTAATGCAGACATTTAAATGAAATGAAATTTCTTTATTGTCATTGCACAGTACAATTTGTCATGCACCAACACAGCGAAAGTGAGTTTGCAACTCTCGTACTCAATGCTATAAAACAACAAATAAAATAAATAAACAATAAATAAAATCAAGTAACCAGCCAGTACAAGCAATGTCCAGCAGTACAAAAACTATTCAAATAGATTCAGATAAATAAAAAAGCAAGCAATTAACTAAACTAGCAATTAATAAAATATTAATCCAAAGTGAAACATGTAACTTTTATCTCAGGACTGCCAACCCCATTTAGATCTGGGGTCACCAATCCTCCTGATCTGGTAATGGAGGATTGACGGCGCAGGACGTTTCCTCCTCAACACAACACGACTGGACTCAGGAGCAAGTACGTGCGAGGGCTGATCAGGAAGGCTGCCTCACTAGAATCTGACCTCCGGCCCATCTCAGGTGTTCAGTCAAACACGCGGCGCCCTTTGGCAGTGACAGCTGAACATCACCATGGTTCAGCCTAATGGCAATGTTGTAGCATAGCTCTTTACAGCACCAGTAACCCGTGTTTAATTCCTGCAAGGAGTTTGTACGTTCTCTCTGTGACCACTTGCTTCTAATCTGGGGGCTCAGGTTCCCTCCCACATTCCAAAAACATAGGGTTTAGCAAGTTGTGGGCATGCTAAGTTTGGTGCCAGAAGTACGGCAGAACTTGCGGGCGGCCCCCAGCACATCCTCGGACTGTGTTGGTCGTTGACGCAAACAACACATTTCACTGTATGTTTTGGTGTAAATGGGGAAAAAAGGTAAAACTAATCTAGCAGCACACATCAAAGTTGCTGGTGAACGCAGCAGGCCAGGCAGCATCTCTAGGAAGAGGTACAGTTGACGTTTTGGGCCGAGACCCTTCGTCAGGACGAACTGAAAGAAGAGCTAGTAAGAGATTTGAAAGTGGGAGGGGGAGGGGGAGATCCAAAATGATAGGAGAAGACAGGAGGGGGAGGGATGGAGCCAAGAGAGTCAAAATGTGGTCGAAAAGTTGAAGAGCCGAAGAAATTACAGATGGGGAGCAGTGAGAGATGGTTTCACTGAACTCCCGTCGAAGAGAAGATTTGAACTTCTTCAGTGTAGGCATCACCGGAAGAGGCTTCACAGTAGTGAATTTAAAAACGCAAACACGAGGAACTCTGCAGATGCTGGAAATTCAAGCAACACACATCAAAGTTGCTGGTGAACGCAGCAGGCCAGGCTGCATCTCTAGGAAGAGGTACAGTCGACGTTTCGAGCAAAGACCCTTCGTCAGGACTAACTGAAGGAAGAGTTAGTAAGAGATTTGAAAGTGGGAGGGGGAGGGGGAGATCCGAAATGAAAGAAGAGCTAGTTAGAATCTACCTAGGAAGGTTCTCAGTCATCCAGGTCATTGTATATCAATCAGTAGTAAATCAAGGCAACTGATTTCCATCTCTATCCTGGCACCTCCACAGCAGTTCACACCTCCATTCATGTTAAGATAAGACTAATGACCCTCTCATTACCTCTACAACTCTTAATGACCCTCATGTGATTGTTATACCTTTAAACAACTCACAGAGTTTATAAACCGGAAAACTACCCACCATGGATCAGAACTGAAGAAGCCTCTTGGATGAGTGGTGAAATATCTCCTAGACAACACTGCATGTCTAACTGCCTTGATTTACTACTGTTGGATATCCAGACTTACTCTGTTTCCCACCCCATCCTAAAATCTTTGATCACCAAAAACAGCCTGCATCTGTAGGTAATAGTGATTCATAATGTTATGCACCTTTATCAAATTGGCTTTTAATCATGTTCACTCTGCAAAAACACATTATCAAGTTTCACATAAACTAAGTGCATCATAGTGAATTGCTGCTCGAACCAATTTACTGCGACATTCCTCTAATCATGTCCGTGTTAGGATGCTTGTTATTCAGAATCAGAATCAGTTTTAATATCACTGGCATATGTCGTGACATTTGTTAACTTCGCGGCAGCAGTACAATGCAATACATGATAATAGAAAGAAAAAAACAATGAATTACAGTAAGTATATATATGTGTATCAAATAGTTAAATTAAATATATAGTGCAAAAACAGAAATAAAAAAGTACTGAGGTAGTGTTCATGTTTTCAAAGTCCATTCAGAAATCAGATGGCAGAGGGGGAAAACCTGTTCCTGAATTGCTGAGTGTGTGCCTTCAGGCTTCTGTACCTCCGTCCTGATGGTAACAATGAAAAGAGGGCATGTCCTGGGTGGTGAAGATCCTTAGTGATGGATGCTGCTTTTTTGGGCTGCCATAGGAAATGTTCGAGGCAGGTACATTAAAGCGATGAGAATTATAGAGATATGGGCCAATTGCAGGAAATTGAGTCCAACTGGCTGGGTACTATGGTTAGTATGGGCTAGTTGGACTGAAGGGACTATACCTGTGTTGTCTTGCTCAGTGAATCTTTGATGATCTGATGATGGCATCTTTAGACTCCAAGGAATATTGCTTTTCCAAAGCACTTTAGAAAGTCGAGTCTATGTCTTAACCTCACCCCCAACAATGCATTCCTGAATGAGTCAGGCAACTTCAAAAACTGTTCAGGCAGACAATACAAGATATGGTGTTGAGCAATGAGATAGGCTTAAATAATGATCTGATGTTGAAGAGGCTCCCCTTGATCTCAATCTTTTTCAGTTTGAGAAAGAGAGAAGAATAGAAACAAGACTACAGCAAGGTTAACTATGAGGGCATGAAAACAGAGCTGCCAAAAAATCAGCAGGGCAACTCAGTGAAGGGATCAGTCTATTAAGATGCAGAGGCCAATATTTAAGAGGATCATTCAGAATATAACAGAATAGAGACCTCCCACGGAAAAAGAAAAAAAAATAAGGGGAGAACCTATCACCTGAGGTTAACAAAAGGCATTAAAGAATGTATCAAACTGAAAGAGAAGCATATACTTGCAGCAATTTGGTATCAGGTCAGAAGAATAGACAGAATATGACAAACTGCAAGCAAAGGATGACTAGAAGTTGAGAGAAAGGAAAACTTAAGAGTATATAACACAGCGAGACAGAAATGCGAAACAGATAGTGAGAATGTTTTGTAGATATTTTAAAAAAAGTTAATAAAGTGAATACTATTCTTACAGGGGAATTAATAATGGAAAATTAAGGGAGGAAAGATGAGTTAAATAGATATGTTATGTCAGTCACAATATGAAACACCATAGAAACAGCTATAAAGTCAGGAACCAGAATTGGAAAGAAGGAAATCAGGAATATTATGATCACCCAGACAGAATAGTTTCCTTAAGAGGAAAGGTTAGACGGCTAGACATATATATAGCAGAGTTTTCAAGTGTGAGAGGGAATGTGACTGAAATCCTGAATGACCTTAACAAGGTGGATATGGAGAAGGAGACTGAATCTAGAACAATCAGTTGTTGTTGAAAATAAAGGGTTACCCATTTAAAATAGATGCAAAATCTCTTTCTCTCATGAAGCTGTGTTTTTTTTTTGGAACATTCTTCAAAGATGAATGGAAAAAGAGTTAAATATTTTCAAGAGCGTGTTTGATAGATTCTTGATAAGCAAGAAGATGAAAGGTAAACAGGAATTGATAGGAATGCTGAGATGAGGTTAGAATCAGATCATGATTGATCTAGTTGGTAAAGAAGGTTCTGATGGCTGACCTTTGTTCCAAAATTGCAGTATATACTCATGAACCTGCAGACACTTATTTCATAGACAATACTGTTTGTGGTCTCAGCCCTCCCTCACTCTCTAACTGCAGATCACACCTCATCAGGATGGTGTTGGTCACCTATTCCCCAGTGCAATCTGAGATAATTAAAGCACCACCACCCTGGAGAATGCTGGCTGACCACAGTCCCAAAACAAGCCTCTCCCAGAAGCACTTTGACCTAATTCTTTTCCAGGTGAAAAGGAAAAAGGCAGCTCTGAACATATGCTTAATTATTGAAAAATCTGCTGGATTTCTAATAAACCACAAACAAGGGAAATCCTGCAGATGCTGAAAAGCCGACCAACACACACAAGATGCTGGAAAAACTCAGCAGGACAGGCAGCATCTATGGAAAAGAGTACAGGACGTTTTGGGCTGAAACTCTTTTGCCGGACTGGGCCTGAACGTCGACTGTACTATTTTCCATAGATGCTGCCTGGCCTGCTGAGTTCCTTCAACATTTTATGTGTGTATTGCTCAGATTTCTAATAAACATTGGTTGGACACAATGATGTGGTTATAAACCCCTGATTTACTGATAAATTTGCAGTGAAATTAAAATACCACTACCATTTTGTTTGAAGAGCCTATTGGAGTCCAGAACTATAGATATAAAAGTCAGTCTTAATACAAACCTACATACAGATGAAAGAATCTCCCCAGATATCAAATACATCAAACTTTACACTTTTTAAAAAATATAATCATGTATTTTAGATGATTGACAGCCCATAAAATGTGACCATGACTATTTTTGATGAGGTGAAGTGGACAGGTAGCTATCTGGGACTTCCTGTTATCCCGTGCAGAAGTTCCATATGAAGGCATGTTTATTTCAGTGGTCTCAAATGCCACAATTCTATAATATCACATGATTGTAATACCAGGTCCACTCATTTGTCATATCCCTCTTCCAATGGCTGTTGTGGTACATTTCATACCTCTCTATAGTACATTGATCTATTCTCCTTTCTTCTGCCGGTCATATGGAGTTTTGTTGTATCTTTTAAGAAGTGACTGGAATCCAGCAATAGCATAGCACTTTGTCCTGCAGGTTTTGATGTGGCTGATTATGCTCCCTATACATTTGTCCGACTATTCTAGAATGCCTCATAGATAGGTCATATCGTTCTGTTCCAAAACTGAATACACGTACAGTAAATGCTGAAAGTCAGTCATTGCCGGTGTGAATACTGTGGTCAATTTCCAATCATTTGTTCTGGGAATGTCTATCTGCTGAGTAACATTGCATTTGCTCTTCACATTGAGAGGAGTCTTTGTTCATAGAACTGTACATTACAGTTTCAAGAGATGATCGGTATATAGCAATACATCCAATGGAAGTTGTTCAATAGTCGGTTCTATTAAATGTTAATGGTTCCTCTTTTAATTACATATCCTCTGACTATGTCTTGCTACTCCTTAACAATTACAATGGAGGAATTTGTGTACAAAAGTTAGGAAAGTGCTCCAAGAAGGGTTACGAATGATTGGATAGGTGTGACAGAGTTAAAACAGCAAATCACATGTTGGAACTAGCATCAAAACACCTTTATTTTCAATAGCTTTATCCTTCTCAAATTGTGAACATGTGGCCAAGTGGTTAAGGCATTGGACTAGCTACCTGAAGGTCGTGAGTTCGAGCCCCAGCCGAGGGAACGTGTTGTGTCCTTGAGCAAGTCACTTAATCACAGATTGCTCTGCAACGACACTGGTGCCAAGCTGTATGGGTCCTAATGCCCTTCCCTTGGACAACATTGGTGTCGTGGAGAGGGGAGACTTGCAGCATGGGCAACTGCCAGTCTTCTGTACAACCTTAACCAGGCCTGCGCCCTGGAGAGTTAAGACTTTCCAGGCATGAATCCATGGTCTCTCAAGACTAACGAATGCCTTTATTTATTTATCCTACTCCAATAAACTTTTTGACATTAAAATTTCTCCAAAGCATTACTGCAACTTCCTTTAACACTCTGAACAATTCACCATGGTTGTTATTTTCCAATTATTTGAAAATGCCAAAGGCAGTCCATCTAGTCTTGCAATGCTAACATGCACAGTGGATAGAAGTGTCCTTAATTCCCCTTGTACCTTCAAGAAATTTGATGGAACGTGATGTTCTTGGTGCAGGTTAAGCTTCTGTAAGCTTGGGACACAGGGTCAAAGCTGTGTATATACGGCTCTTCATCAGTTAAAGTAAATCCCCAGAGAAATTAAACTCCAAAGTGGTTCTTGGACCATTTCATGCTCTGCGCTGAGCAATGTCAAAGCAGCGAAATGCCTAATTTGGTTTAGGTCACCCTACCCAGAGCCAATTTCAACAGGTATCAATAGGTAGAATAATTGTTCTTGTTAGAACCAAGTTTGATTTCCAGCTCTCTAGTTATATATTTATACAAAGAATGAATTCACAGGAGAGCACGAACATTACACCTAAATTGAACAGAGAGATTAGGCCTTTGATTTTACTGTAGAACATAACCAACACAAATTGTAGCAATGTATTATCTCTCCCACATTATACACCCAGATCCTGTCCAAGCATTGCTAGTCTCAACACCAATGCTCAGATGAGGGTGATGGATATCACAACATCACAAAGAACAATTACATTACTTGTTATACCATTATGTTTATTGTATGCTTATGAAAAATAGTTCTCATTCTTTACCTTTCTGTATTGAACTGTGAACTGTTGATTAGAATTACAGCTTAGATTAAGACAATCTTTTTTGTACTAAGAAATAAGAGTGAAGCGGAGATCTGTAAGGTTGATGTGAAGATACATTGTTAATCAACCTTGACTCGGAGAGTTGCTAGTTGGGCGCCACAGTAGCATAGCGGTTATCGCGATGCTAATACACCTCAGGGTGCCGAAGTTTGGAGTTCAATTCCTGCGTCCTCTGTAAGGAATCTGTGCATCCTCCCCGTGGAATGCATGGGTTTTCCCCAGGTGCTCTGGTTTCCTCCCACAGTCCAAAGACGTACTGGTTAGTAGGTTAATTGGTCATTGTGAAATTTCCCGTGATTAGGCTAGGGTTAAATCAGGGGTTGCCGGGCGATGTGGGTCAAAGGGCCAGGAGGGCGTATTCCGCGCTGTCTTTCAATAAATGAAAAGTTAAACACATGCTTTCTCCAGGAATTTCCTCATAGGTAGGGCCACTCTGCCCAATACAGTCACTGGAAGAGTATTGGAAGTGTGGCATAAAGTTAACAGCCAATACAATACACGGGCAACAAAAAATGTCATTTGGCACTGGCACTGGGAATGTTGCCAGAAGCTTACACATCTTATCTTGGAGATTTCAGTTGTGATTAAGAACATGCATCTAAAATATTCACCCATTTTTACAAATGTTAGAATATTATACTTGCAACATATACTTGGCATCCCTTTTTAAAGGCTTACACTATTGATAGGGTCTTTGTATATGTTAACCACTCATGCAGTGAGTGGAAGATGAAATCTCAAATCTCAGTGGCAGTTATACTACTGTGATATCTATTCTCCACAAGGTAACAAATACATGTTTTCAATCAAAATCCAGTCCCTCTCTTCAGATTGTTCCAAGGCTAGAATCAAAGGCCTGAGATGAAATTCCTGCAAATGTTGTTATTGCCTCTTCAAAGACTGTGCCTGCTACCTCACTTGAGCTGTTGGTGTTCCAGTTCAAACATTATTATTTCAAGAATGTGAACTCCTTGCCAGGTTCAAGAATTAGAGAAGCAACAGACACTCCACAGAATGAGTCATGATATAACCCTATTTTGAACCTGGAGAACTATGTTCACATTGCAATTAGCAGTTGCATGCAGATTTGGCTTCTGACAAGAGCCTCATTAAAATCAACAGCTGCATAATCCTATGGTATTGGCTTCGAGTAACCATGATCATAGCTCACCTCGGCTTGTGTGACTCCCATTGGCATTCTTCCATTGTAAGTAATTGCACGCAAGGCAGGAAGGCAATAATACCTCTGCTGTCTTCACTTTACTAGTTGTCAAAGCTGGAAGGAAAAGATTGCCTAGATTTAGCTTATCAATCACAAACTACAAATCACAAAAGGGAAAGCACTATATTCCATGTGAACTGAAGATGAAACAACACAGACTAAGGGGTTAATTTGTAAACAATAATACCTATGATAATTCAGAGAAAGGACAAGGATGAAATCATAACAACTTAAAGTAAAAGATGCAATTGATCAAAAGGAAGGATTCGGAATCCCTGAAGAGGATGTAAGATGCCTTTTGCTCTATCTAAGTGAGCAAATTAGGTGCATCATGGGAACTTTTTCTTCACCCGAATGGGCAGACTGGCCTCAGTGTAATATGTTGAGCAACTGTTTCTCACAGAGTCGTATCTTGTTCAAAGAGGACCAAACATTTGCTAACTTAAACGTTTCACAGATCTGAAAAAAATCTTGGAAATGCTTTGGACGATATTATTTACATAAAACACCTTTTTGTAGTTTGAGTTAATTGCTTTCATAAAATAATCACTGTTTTATATATATATATATCCCTTGTTCTTGATGGATAGGTGAAAATATCTCTTACAACTTTCCTCATTAAAATGCTCCCAGACTCTGGAAAGGTTCCTCTCCGAGAATCTGATTCTTCTTCTCAGTTCTCCTCAATATTTTTGCCTTTCACATGCTCCGCTGAGCAGCAAGGGTGTGCATTAGGTTTTAGTCATTAGGAACAAAATATATAATGCTGGTGGATGTCCAAAAGACCCCATTTTGAGGTGCTACTTTCTCAGAGGTACCATCTTGAGGGTGAGATGTTAAACCTCAGCTGTCTGGTCAGGTGGAGGTAACAGAACCCAAGCAACATACACAGAAAATGCTGAAGGAACTCAGCAGGCCAGGCAGCATCAATGGAAAAGAGTAAGCAGTCGACTTTTCAAGCCAGGACCTTTCATCAGGACCGAAACATGAGAACCCATGCTAGTATTTAAAGGCAGGGGTTTATCTGATGACCTTGTCAATCTCCTAACATCACTAAAGAGTATAACTGGTTAAAGTGCTTCAATAGCATGCAAAAGTAATGAAGGATGGATTTTTTTCTTTGGTTTAATCCTTTATTGCTCTGGTTAATTGCCCAAAACAAGCATCTACTCCATCCATTTATATAGACTTATTAATAATAACATTGACAATATTAAAACGACACCCAGCTTTGGTTATTCAGCATCTCTCCTTAAAATCCAAGTTAGGATACAGTAAACTTAGAAGACCCTTGGGTTTGGCTGTTTTATAATGAGTTGGTTTAAAATGTGAAAAAGTTCTCCCAATACACGGAAATCCAAAATGAAAAGAGAATTTGTTGGAAATAATGTGTCAAGTAGCATCAATGCAGAGCCAAACATTAATGTTTCAGGTAGTCTTTCTTCAAAGCAGTATTTTAAGATGTAGATTAATCTATACAAGCATCAGCACTGTCATGAGCCCTGTGGGCCTCTGTGGCATGCCGTGGAGAGTTGGGCATCTAGGTTTTCGAACACCTGTAGGGTTAAGGAGCAGCACCTTATATTCCACCTGGGTACCCACTAACCTGATGGCATGAATATCGATTTCTCCTTCCAGTTAACAAATCCACCCACTACTCTTCCTCTATTCCCCACTCTGATCTTTAATTTCTTCTCACCTGCCTCTTACTTCCCCCTGGGTCCTCTCCTCCTTCCCTTTCTCCTATGGTCTACTTTCCTCTCCTATGATGTTCCTTCTTCTCCGGCCCTTGACCTTTCCCATCCACCTGGCTTCACCTACCACCTTCCAGCTAGTACTTTTCCCCTTCCTCCAGCTTTTTATTCTGGCATCTTCCCCCTTCCTTCTCAGTTCTGAAGAAGGGTCTCGGCCTGATTGATTGATGTTTATTCTTTTCCATAGATGCCGCCTGACCTGCTGAGTTCCTGCAGCGTTTTGTGTGTGTTGCTCTGGATTTCCCTCATCTGCAGACTTTCTCGTGTTTGTATTTACTCATTGCTGTGTTAACTAGAGTCGTTAAGCCCTTGTGCTTTCTGTTTAATCTAGTCAAGTTAATTGTGACAGGCATGGATTTTCCATTTTTTTAAGATTATTTAATTCAGATTCTCGTTTAGCACTGATCACGGAGGCCTTGTGTGTTGAGAATGATTTGTCTCATGGTGTTGCTTGCTCATGCCTCCGATGCTTTATTGGTATTTCTGTATATAACCTCTTGTTTCCTCCTCTACATAGGAGTCTGCCATCCCTCCACACCTGGAGATTCATTGCCAGCACTCAATATGACATAGTCTGTCGTTTCTCTGCACCTGCGTTCAATTGTTGCCAGCACGCACCGTGACAGTGCCCACTGTCTCATCAAAACGTCAGTGTTTAAAAAAATGGCAATTATTTCCTTGGGAAGAGGCTGGGACAGACATTGGACAGCAGCTTCCTTTTGCCAATCTACTTCACACTGTCTACCCCTTACTCCCCTCACCCAGATTTTTACCAAAATGCCCCTGTTCAGTTTGAGCAATTACTCAGTACACGCGTTCAATTTCTGAAGTTGGCTTTTTACAGCCAGAACTTTCTTCCAGATGTTTGTTACCTCATCGCTCTACTTGTGCAACCACAATGTTCCTTCTCCAAACGTCTGCAGCTTGGAGATAACACTGCAACAGTTCAGCATAATTTCTTCTGGCTGCCATACACACATAATTTCAGTGTTTATTAGTGTCAGTCATCAAGAAAAGATTTAGTAAGCAGAAGACAGAATGAGAGATTAAAGGTAGAAAGTGAACCCAAATGAGAAGGGAAAGAAAATCACAGAGAAAAAGTGTAAAGATAATGAAAGTGGAAGCAGGCATGCATTTGTCAGTGAATTGACGTGGAAAGTAGGGACAAAATGTAGTAATATAACAGCTTCAGGTCATTGATCCAGTTAGTCCCTTGCAACTCGTTGCTTAACAGGGTAGAAATGAAGGAACCTTGTGGAGTGGGAGCTTAAAATACTGAGTTTTCACTGGGTAGGATCACTCTTAGGGAGTATTCTGGAGTTATGTGAATATAGCAGATACCAATTCAAACAAGAACCAGACTTCAGTTCTTATTGTAAACGCAAGCAAGTTAAGGAAGCTTACAATTAGCCTTCAGTTTTTTTTGTAAATTGCGAGCAGTAAATTGAAGTTAAAAGCACAGGCTGTTCCACAGACTAAGATTTCATATGTTAAAACAATGGGATTGTGTTAATTGGCTTGCATCAACCAGGCACCATTGTGACTTGAGTGCCAACTAGCAAACCAGACAGATGTTGTCACTTAGCATGTCAAACATGGTCACTGGTATAGGCAATCAATAGTTATTGTGCACTCACCATATTTGTGTACTCAGAGACAGTCCTGACATCATTAGTTTTGGGCTTGTGGCTCTCTGTTGTCAATAGATTTTAGCATATTTGTGTTAACTCGTTTTTCCCAAACATATTTGTACCTTCAGAGATGTCTTATCGATTAAAATGTGCTTCCACTATGTACCTCAAAAGAAAAAATTGTCAACCCAAATTATTGAAGTAAACAATGTCATTGTAACTATTGAAATTGCATTGAATCTCCTGCTGTTGCCTTTAATCTGAAGGGTATAAAATGTGATGAACCTTTGGGTTTGTGAGCCTCTACTGAGAATGTCTCCAAAATGATGCCCGCTTGGTGTGTTGAATATCACCAGCGTTAGTGTCTCTCCAATGACATCAGTCATAGCCACAACAATCACCAGAATAACATCTCACAATATCATGAGAGAATGGTGCAGAAGTCAGCCATGTTCCGAAGCTTTAGAGGGAGCAGTAAACAAATTGAAGGGACTCAACAGGTCAGTTAATGTCTGTGGAGGGAAATAGACAGTCAATATTTTGGATCAAGAACCTTCATCTGGACTGAGTGGGAGGAGGAGATAGCAGCGCGCCGTGTGTGTGCAGCCCTCTGGTGAAAATGATATTGTATCCATTAAATAGGGGCCGTGGACAATTCTGATTTGATGGAGACAGAAATGAAAGCACAGAGGAACATCTGGAGAAATTTCTGAAACGCAGGTTCGCTGCTGTTGTTACTGCGCGATCGAGAATCTTCCGGAGGGAAGCCCTCAAAATCCCCGGCTTTGCCTGCTGTCAGCAACCGAGATTGAGGTCGAATGGTTCGGATAGAGATGGTGCTCGGTACTCGGTGTCGGAGGGCTGATCGGAGGCTCGAAGTTTTCGGACGACTCAGAGTCGGACTGTGGTCGGGCATGGCAGGGAGAGTTTTACTTCCTTCTCCCGTCTGCGTGAGATGTGGGACATTTGAGAGACTTTGAACTTTTTACTGTGCTCACGGACTGTTCTTCATCAAGTTATGGTATTGTTGCACTGTTGTAACTTTATATTATAATGATGTGGTTTTGTTAGTTTTTCCAGTCTTGGTCTGTCCTGTGTTTTGTGATATCACACCAGAGGAAATATTGTATCATTTCTTAAAGCATGCATTACTAACTGACAATAAAAGAGGACTGCCTGTCTTCATAATCTAATTATATAATGGTGGTGGAACTAAGGTAATTAAATGATGGTTATAGTCTCCTTTGTAATTTTTTTCCCATGCCTTTACGCTTTTCATGTGGTTGCATATCACTCTATCCTGGTTTATAAATATACCATTGGATCTAAACCATGGATACCCCACCAATAGCACTATGGGAACACATCCACAAGAAAGGCTGCAGCCATTCAAGAAGATGGTTCAGCACCAACTTCTCAAGGGATATTATTGACCGGTGATAAATGCCGACCTCACCAGCAACACTCAGATCTTAAAAGTGAGTTAAACAGCAACAAAGTACTAGGATATAGATCAGCATCTTGACAGTGCTGATTAGATGAGCACTACCCAAATGAGTCCCACTTTGCAGTGCTAGACCTATAGTCCGGACAGCTCAGGGCTCTTCAGGTACATTTTCAGGTAGCGTTTAAACTTATAATGAGAGATTTGGCTCTGCCATCTTTACAGTGTTACGTACCCCATAACTGGGTTGCCAAACCAGCAGAAATGGATCACTCAGTTGGAGTCTGGATTACTAGAACTAAGAAAGTTTTATTAAAGATACAAGCAACACAGTACTCTAATCAAAAGGATAATAAATGCAACAGTTCAGCAATGATAAACACACATGTACACAGAATTAGGATAACAGGATCAATCAAGCTCTATTGTCGTCTAGGGGTAAATGACCAGTTTCAAAGTGATGCAAAGTTCAGTTCAATTGAATTCAGTTCAGTTCGCAGTAATCACTGCCGTGGGAGATGGACAGGGGGGGGGGGGAGGAGAGAGAGAGCAAAACAAATGAATATTCAAACGGCTTCCACACAGACCATCGATATTCTTCGCAGTCAGCTTTCGGGCGAGCCCTTTGTGATGTCTTTTGAAGTCACGACCGTGACCCCTCCGTTTCCAGATATGATCGTTTCTCTGTGGTGAACCTGGCACCCAGGCAAGGGTGGACACACACCAGATTCCCGCCGATCGTGCCTTTCCACCCTGTGCGTCTATGGCTTGGTCCCGTGACCAGCCCTCCAAAACTTCCCACCGACTTATGGGAGATGCACCGCTTCCAGGGTCTCGTTACCTCAGGGTGTCGTGTGTGTCTTGCCTTAGCGAACCTGTCCCTTTTTATCCCCCTGCTGGGGTATCACCTGTCCATCACTTCAAACAGTTCAGGGTTCAAAGGGGGAGCCGATCCTGACAGCTCTCCTTCCGTTAAACTCTCCCGTCCCTTCATTAACATCTCCAAACGCTGCTCCATTGTTTTCCTTATCTCTCTTTCTCCTGAAGACAGGTGGCAGACCAACTGCTGATCCCACTGGTGCCAGCACAGGCCAGCTAACATCTTAATCTATGTGCATTCTCGTCACAACAGACAATGAATTCCGTATCCTACACCACTTCTTCTCCTCATCATCCTTCCATCCTTTCTACTAATTACTTTAAATCAAGGCTTAGAGTTTTGACCTCTCTGCTGAGAGGGAGAATCCTTCCTAGTTAATCTGAGTAAGTCTCATTTAAGTTTCTCTTCAACCTCCTTTATACCAGGGAGTACAACCCCAGCCTATGTAGCCTCGTCTGGACCTGAAGCATCAGCTGTTTCTTTTTCCAGACATGCTGCCTGGCCTGCTGTTTTCCCTCCCCCAGAAGGTTCTGTTTTTATCCAAGCCTATCCAATATTCCTTTATGGTTCAAACGTTCCAGTCCTGCTACCATCCTCAAAAAAATTACCCTTTGTGCTCTCTCCAGTGCATCCACATACTTTCTGAAATGCAATAACCAGAAGTGTATATAGTACTCAAGTTGGGATCTGACTAACTGCTGTTGTTCCATTGTAGCTACTACTGAAAGCATCCCAGGACTTTTTAACCACCTTGTTGCTATAAAGGTCATTAAAGTTATATAATATGATGTGTGTGGAATTATAATTAAGAAAATATAAGTTTGTAGCAATACAATTTAGAGAAATATAGCAAGTTATAAGTAACTGATTGGAAGGCTTGTCCAGCCAAGAAGGAACAGTAAAGTCAATACACAAATATAACATTCAAGGAAGTTATTATAAATACACAACAATTATGTAAGTGGGATCATTAGCTTTGATGGCCAAAGCCAGAAGAGGTAAACTGAGAGGAACCAGTGAGGTAGGCACTAAACTTGAGAAATCCCAGGTGTATAAACAGTACAACAGCAATGGTGTATGTGGTAAGGACAGCCAGGAGAAACTTCCAGGGATCAGAGCGATAAAAGATGAAAACTGGAAGCTGCTCAACAATGCAAGCATGTGCTCGGTTTAAAATAAGTCACTTGTGTCCAAGGGGAGTTTACTCTAAATGCAGCAAGGTAACAGCCTCATGCATGCCATGATTACATATGTCACACACACAGTAAGAGAAAGCGCAAAGAAAACTGCATCAGCAACGATCCAGCATTCCAGGATATAGATTTAGTAGCCACATAAGCTTGAAACTTAACACCGGATAAAGCAAGAAGGGAAGCAAGGGGAAGTCATTCTTAACTCAACTCAGATCTTAAATACATCTTCGAACTGAATAACCTGCGGAGCATTTTATTGTGGATGTTAAAACTGATGTAAATTTGCATCCCTATTTATGACAGATTATACTTCATGATAATAATGTAAACTATATTATAGAAATAAGAATAAAAGCAACTGGCATTTATCAAGCAACTTTGCCAAGCACTCCACAAGCAGTGAAGCATCCCACATGTCTTTTAAAATTATATTACAAGATGAGTAGAAAATTATGATGAAGACAAATTGCAACAATGCAATTTAGAGAGGTTTAGGAAGTAGTAAACAAGTGATTGGAAGGTTACCTTGTCAATAAAGAACAGCGAAGTCGATACAGCAGCGTGTAGCCCTTATTTTGCCTGAAAGATCTTACTTGAAAAACAGACCTGGACTGAAATCGATCACGAAGCAAATTATTTTTATAAAGTCAGTCTTGGAATCAAATAGTGAGTTAGCTGCACAGGAAGCCAAGGATCTTCAGTGGTTATCAGAAAGAGCTTAAGGCTTCAGTTTACCAAGAGAGAGGTGTGATTGCTTTCTCAAGAGAGGTGCAGTAACAATAAATTTTAAGGATGCTGGTAATACCAGTAGAGAATTAAACATTAACAGTAGCTAATATGAGAGCCAGAAAGGAAAATTGGGTGCAAGAATTTTGCACAATTAGAATCGAGGATACAATGGTAATTGAAGTGATCAACAAGTTTGGAAGGCCATGATGGGAGAGAGGAAAAGAACAAGATATTGATATGAGTTTAGGGCTAGGAAAAAGAAAGGAAGTTTAGCTGGGTGGGTTAGGAAATGGTAAGGGTAGGTGATCAAAATTACAGATAAAGATATTTAGGGGTTTCTTCCCTGCTGCTGGAAGGAAGGGAGAAACAAGAGGGTGATCTTCAAGATATCATGAAGTAGAAAAAAACCCTGAGGATTGCCGTAACATTATAAGTGTTTCTGAAACTGAGAAAGTTTGGCAGACAAGATGAGCATGTATAAGTGAGGCTGAGGTTGAATGGGTCAGTCAATGCCTGAACGACAAAGCAATGGAAGTCCTATTGCCAGGCAACTGAGATATTAAGAGCAGAGTATAAATTCCAGGGTCAGACACAATTGTTTTTGAGCTTTGGCCAATTAATCCCATACTTAAGTGATCAGATGTTGACCTAGATTGGGGGTAGCGTTGAACTGTTTACTTAAGTGAGACAAAACCATTCGTAGTGTCTTGTGTAAATAATTTGGTGCTTCAAAAGATAAACTGCAAAGCATCCTGGGTAAATCAACAATGTCCAGGATACCCCTCAACCTCTCAGCCAGCGTCTATTCCAGAGCACTGAACAGTGAAGCCCAGTAACAAGAGGTAAACTGTCACAGGAACCACTTTTTTACTGCACCAGCACTTATTTAGATCAATTACCTCTATAATCAAACACACCAGTGACACTTAACCAAAGCATTCAATGTTTCTCGGATGGTTCCTCCAAAAAGTTGTACCCTGCTCGTGTTGTGTAAGCCTCAAGCCCATGACCAGGGTGGTTTTAATCAGATACCCGTCC
This sequence comes from Mobula hypostoma, assembly GCF_963921235.1. Lineage (NCBI taxonomy): Eukaryota > Metazoa > Chordata > Chondrichthyes > Myliobatiformes > Myliobatidae > Mobula > Mobula hypostoma. The sequence continues at coordinate 10,602,264 of NC_086123.1, read as the reverse complement.
TCCTGGACCTTGCGTATATACTATATAGTTACACAGCGAAGAATGTAGGTTGTGCCTGATTCAGTCAACATTTTCCACAGTCAGCTTAAAGTCTTGCAGTCTTATTCCAGAGAAGTCGGACCTCTATGCCTGAAGGGGCTGAGAACCACTTGTCAAGGTAAATTTCACTTCCACACAGCATCCTCGCAACAGTTTGTTGTTGCTTCAAGGAAGGATGATTGGTTTCATACTGTTTAACGCTGTTGGCTATTAATATAAAAAAAGCTATGCGAAAATGACTGATAACTGTTCTTTCAGGCTGACTGGCATCCTAAAGAATTGATAAATGCCAATTGAGAGACTTCAACATACCAAGTCCTACAGATATAGAACAGAACCAGACTGGGTAGAAGCAGGACTTGGAGCTGGTACATGTCCAACTAACAACTTGACCCAGATGTTCAATATTCAGACAGTGTGAGCAAAAATATAATATTGAATATCTTACCTCAACGAGTGTCATCTCAGATTATAAGTAATTCCAACATTATGCATGGAAATGTACTAAAAGCCAATTTAGTTTCCAAAGGATACATGAAATCTACAGTACTTTGAAGATGACATGGGTTGCAAAATTTGAATGATTTGGCATTGACTTAGACTGGTGGCAGAATTGAATGGTATGTTTTGTGTAGATAACCAGGTGCTCAAGATATAATATGCATAACATCCTGGAGAAATCAATAATCTCCAAAATATCCCTCATCTTCCAGTCCACATCTATTCCTGAGCACCAAACAATGGTGCACTTTGGAAGAATAATGGAATTTCTTAGACTTGCTCAGAAGTATTTTTACCATGGACAAACAATGATAAATCAAGGTCTAGGGGATAACAGCGAGTATTGGTAGGGTTATTCATACAAAGCGAGACATTAAGTGAGGACAGGAGGACTGGGACCTTGGAGGATAAAGTCTACTGAGATAAACTGAATGTTGAAGTTACCAAAGAAGAGATACCATCCAATGCAGAGGCTGGGAGTGGAAAGTGGAAACATTTTTACACTTTTTGGGTGAACAAGGCAAATCCTGGAAGGTATATTTAGCTAAGCAGGCTTCATTAAAGGGAATATATTACCCTCCTTCATAAAGTGTCTGGCAAGGCCAAAGTGATGATATAATGCACTTGGAGAGTAAGAACCATGTTCACAAGTGAGCCAACATACCAGAGGGAGATGAGGAAAGGGAGGAGATAACTGACCTGATGGTGGAGGCTACATGGTCAACCTATTACTAGGTTGTTCTGGGAAATGGACTTATTCAACCTTTCCCTATAACTCAGGTCCTCAAATCCCAGTGGTAGATCAGCAGGCATAAGGCCCAGCAATTAGTGTGGCTAAAGGGACAATGGCTTTGATGGGTTCTTCATATGTAGAAACCAGGAACAGGGACGAACTGTGGACTTCCTTAAGAAGAAGTCCAGAAAGGATTGATGTGGTGACTGGAGAATACTGAGGTCAAGGAAGGTTGACAAGTTGTCAGGAATGTAGAAGGGGTGAGATGAAAAGAAGCTTCAGAGCAGCAGGAGAAGTAAAGGGAAAGATGAAAAGCAAAGAGAGAATAGAACCGATGGGCTTGGATCATGATAGTCAAACCAAAAACACTTATGGAAATTCAAAGTGCCTAGGCCTCAATTAGTAGAAGTTAAAATTCATGCATCTTGGTGGTACTCAGTGAGAACAGAGAAGCAACAAGTGGGAGACCAGAGTTTAAACCAGAAGTGAGGTAAAGTTAATGATGGACTGGGCAACAAGAGTGGGAAGCATATTGATAAAGGCTTCAAATTAGTGTTACTACAAGGACTCGTAATAAAAGACAAACCCTTGGTTCTCAAAACACTGAAACTAAAGTCCTCAAATGTCTGTGTTCCTATAAAGATTAGCTTTATTTATCACTTGCAAATTGAAACATACAGCGAAATCCATAGTTTGCATTGAGACTGTGCTGGGGGCAGCCTGCAAGTGTTGCCACACTTCTGACGCCAACATAGCATGCCCACAACTTACTAACCCTAACCTGTACATCTTTAGAATGTGGGAGGAAACCAGAGCATCCAGAGGAAACCCTACTTATACCCATCGTAATTTTGTATACTTCTACCAAATCTTCCATGTGCTAGGGAACAAAGTCCTAATCTATTCAACCTTTCCCTATAACTCAGGTCCTCGAGTCCCAGCAACATCCTTGTAAAGTTCCTTTGCACTCTTTCAATCTTACTTACATCTTTCTCGTAGGCAGGTGATCAAAACTGCACACAATACTCCCAATTACACATCATCAATGTCTTATACAATTTCAACATAACGTCGCAACTCCTGTACTTAATACATTGATTTATGAAGGTCAATGTGCCAAAACCTTTCTTTACACCCATCTACCTGTGATGCCACTTTCAAGGAATTATGGGTCTGTATTCCTAGATGTTTGTGTTCTATCACACTCCTTATTGCCCTAACACTTACCATGTAAGACCTTCCCTGGGTGATCATCCCAAAGTCCAATCCTCTCATTTACCTGCGGTAAATTCCGTCTGCCATTTTTCCAGCTCGTTCAGATCTCACCGCAAGCTTTGATAGATTTCCTTGCTGTCACACACAAATGTTATAACCCAGTTTACCACGTTATCATCCAGATCATTGATATAGATGAGAGCAGAACAACGGACCCAGCACTGATCCCGGAGACACATCATTAGTCACAGGCCACGAGTCAGAGAGGCAAACACCTACTACCATACTCTTGCTTCTCCTGCGAAGCCGACGTCTCATCCAATTTACTACCTCATCTTGAATGCCAAGCAACCGTACCTTCTGGATCAACCACCTATGCGAGACCTTGTCAAAGGCCCTGTTAAAGTCCATGTAGATAACATTTACTCCTTGCCTTCATCAGATTTCCAGGTAACTTCCTCAAAAAACTCCAGAAGTCTGGTTAACATGACCTACCATGTGCAAAACCATGATGACCATCCCTATTCAGTCCCTGTCTATCCAAATACTTATATATCCGGTCCCTTGAATATTTTCCAATGACTTTCACACTACTGCTGTCAGGCTCATCAGCCTGTTAAAATTCCTGGTTTATTCTTAGAGCCTTTTCTAAACAATGGAACAACATTAGCTATCCTGCAAATCCCAGTTACCTCATCTGCGGCGAGAGATGTTTTAAATATCTGTTACGGCCCCTGCAATTTCTTCACTAGCCTCCCACAGGGTCCAAGGGAACACCTTGTCAGACCCTGGAGATTTATCAACTTTAACTTGCCTCAAGACAGCAAACACCTCCTCCTCTGTAATCTGTGTAGGGTCCATGATCTTGCTGCTGCATTGCCTCACCTCTATGGACTCCCTGTCTGACTTCCAAGTAAATACAGATGCAAAAAATCCATTTAAGATCTCCCTCATGTCTTTCAGTTCCAAACATAGATTACCACTCTGACCATTTAAAGAATCAATTTGCTCCTTGCAATCTTTTCTCTCTTAATATTCTGTAGAAACCCTTAAGATTCTCCTTCACATTGTCTGCTAGGGCAACTTCATGCCTTCTTTTAGACCTCCCGATTTCCTTCTTAAGTGTTCTCTCACAGTTCTCATACTCTTCAAGTAAATCATTTGTTCCTATCTGCCTTTACCTGCTATGCACCTCCTTCTTTTTCCTCAATATCTCTCAAGAACCAAGGTTCCTTAAACCTGTTATCCTTGCCTTTTGTTCTGACAGGAACATACAAACTCTCAAAATATCACTTTTCAAGGCCTCCCAATTACCAAGTACACCTTTGCCAGAAAACAACCAGTCCCAATCCACGCTTGCCAGATCTTTTGTGATACCATCAAAATTGGCCGTTCTCCAATTTAGAATCTCAAAGTGAGGACCAGACCTTTCCTTCTCCATAATTACTTTGAAACTAATGGCATTATGATCACTAGATACAAACACAAACTTACACAAACTTTTGTCACCTGCCCTGTCCCATTCCCTAATAGGAGATCAAGGATGGCAGCCTAATGTTTCTTGCAACGCTCCGCGATCTCTCTGCAAACTTGCTCCTTGAAATCCATCAAACTGTTGGGTAGTCTATAATGTTATCCCATTAATGTTGTCATACCTTTCTAATTCCTTAATTCGACCTATAAAGCTTTACTAGGGAAGCTCTCCAGCCTGTCCTGTCGGAGCACTGCCGTGACATTTTCCCTAACTAGTAATACCACTTCTCCTCCTTCAATCCCTCCCACTCTATCATGTCAACAACAACAGAATCCCGGAACATTGAGCTGCCAGTCCTGCCCCACCTGTAATCAAGTCTCACTAATAATTACAACATCATAATTCCAAGTGCAGATCTGTGCCAAAAGCTCATCCACCTTTCCTACAATAGTCTTTGCATTGAATTATATATGCTGTTCAGAACTTCAGTCTCACCATGTTCAACCTTTTGATTCCTGACTTTGTACGTAGAGTTAACAACATTCCTCCACAACCACTCCACTGTCTGTTCTGGCCTCTGGTTCCCATACCCCTACAACTCTTGTTTAAACCCCCTGAGCAGCACTAGCACGGATTCCTGCTAGGATAGTATTCCACTTCCAGTGCAAACTATACCTTCTGTACAGGTCCCGCCTTCCCTGGAAGTGAGCCCAATGATCCAAAAATCTGAACCCCCACCCCCCCAACCCCGTGCCATCTCCTTAGCCACGTTTTAAACTGTATCATCTTCCTATTTCAGACCTCACTAGTACATGGCACAAATAGCAATCCTGAGATCACAACCTTGGAGGTCCTGTCCTTTAATTTACTCACTTTGCAGAACCTCATCTCCCTTCTACCTATGTCATTGGGACTGATGTGCAGCAAGGCTTCCAACTGCTTAACCTCTCACTTAAGAATGCTATGGATTCAACCCAAGATGTCTTTGTCCCTGGCACTCGGGAAGCAACATACCTTACAGGAACCTTGTTCTTGTCCACAGAATCTCCTTCCTGTTCCCCGAACCAATGAATCCCCTGTCACTGCAGCTCGCCCCTTCTCCCCCTCCCCTTCTGAGCCACAGACCCATACTCAGAGCCGGAGAACTGATTGCTGTGATTTTCCTCTGCTGGGCCATTCCTCCCAACAGTATCCAAAGCACTATAGCTGTTGTTGAGGGGAATGGCCACAGGGGTACTCTGCACTGGCTGCCTATCCCCTTTCCCCCTCTTAACGGTCAGCTAGTTACCTACGTAGCTACAGGTTGATCACCAATTTTCCAGCACCCTCGATTCCTGAGCCTTGCCGGATTAAAAGAGGTCATGCAATAATAACGGCAAAAATGGACTGTAGAAAGTTAAAAAGGATTATTAACTAAGCAAAAAATAAATGTAAATTTATTAATTACTTTTGCTTACAAAGAATGTTGATTCGCAGATATCTTTTCAGGCATTTCATCCAGGCAAAGTCATTTCATGTGTTTTGATCTCCCCCTGTGTAATTTTCCTTGCATCAAATAAAAATTCATTAGCTCTTGTTCCGTCATGAAGGTGCATTTCTCTAACCCTTTGATTAAATCACCCAAGAGCTCAATTAACTTGTCAGTAGTAAATCTTCCAGTTTCGTCTGTTCCATCATCATCACTTGCAGTGTTTTTATCAGCATTCACAACACTGCCTTATAATTTCCCAGTCCATAAGGTGATGCACAACAGGTGCTTTGTCGTCGACAAGCATCCACTCACGCCAATTTTCTTCATTAAGACTACTTGGATCTTCTTCATCTTCTGTTGCTAATGCTTTCTTAGGTGCGCATCTCCAGGATAATACAGTTTCATCTGCATTGTGCACCTGCTCAGGACTGAGGTTTATGTCAGCTATGAGCTTCACAAATTGGAAAATTACGTCAGCTATGAGCTTCAAGTACTCGGTAGCTCCTTAATGGTTTGCAGACTGTTTTTCTCCACGCACTTTATGGATGGAATTTCAATGGTGCTTCTTAAACCTTCAAAGCCATCCTTCACTATAGTCACATGCATTTTCTAACTTATGGAACTATTTAACTTGGTTCATTATCATACTGTACGACAAGTCGACTCCATCACTCCGATGCTGGCAAAACCATTCAGTCAGCACTCGATCATGCTCAATGTTCTTACCAACTTTCATAGTTTTTCTACTGCTCATTTGCTTTAGCAAATCACTGTTTGCTCAGAACTGCAAAAAGCTTTCTCTTTGGTGCTTTATATCATACACAGTTGACGAACCAATGCCATATGAGTCACAAAGCATACGCACAGAAACAGCTTGATCCAGATTTTTTAAAATATCTCAACCTTCTCTTGAATCGATGTGGACAGCTGTTTACGTTTGACACCCCCACTGGTACTTGCACATCCTAGAAGCCATGGCTAGGGTTAAATTTACATAAAATAAGCAAAAACAAGCACAAACCATTGCTAAGTGCAGTGCAAATAATAAATATAGCGTGCTTTTGTCCAAATAAGTCTCGCCAGAGATGGTGCTGCGTGCGCTGCACAGAGTGTCGCCTGGTGGCTGTCCAGTAAAATATATCTCGTAATTTCATCCGAATTAAGAGTGGCGCTGAACCATCAGTTTCCGGGAAATCGGTGGTCAACCTATACCTCCTTGTATGTCCTGTCCACCAGTCTCTCAGCCTCTGGAGTTCATCCAGTTCCAGCTCCACTCCTTAATATGGTCTGTTCGGGGCTGCAGCTGGGTGCACTTCTTGCAGATGTAGTCATTTGGGACACTGGAGGTCTCTCTGCTTTCCCACTTTGCACACGAGGAGCATTCCCCCTTCCTGCCTGGCATCCCCACTGCTCTAAATGTGCAATAAGAAAGAAAGAGAGAAGAAATAATGGAAAAAAAAATCTACGTATGGCCTACGCTACTCCTCACTGAAGCCTCAGCTCCCCACTCTAACATTGGCCTACTCCCACAATGGCCGCTCCGCTTAAACCTGACTTATTTTTATTGGCCCTTGCCAAGTGCCTAATAATGCACAATCCAATGCCGCCCCCCCCCCCGGAACTGTGACATGCAAAAAGTGCCGACTGCCCCCACTCCCTTCTTTTAAACTCCCTCTCCCTCTAAATCTGATATCTCCTTGGGAACTGTCGTGCACAAAAAAGAGCTGACTGGCCCTGCTCACTCCTTTCAAACTCTAATTTAGAGTTAATGGTAAATTTCTTCCCATCTATAATTCTCTGATGTCTTAATAAAGGCTTGAAATTAGTGTTAATGCAAGGATTCATAATGGAAAACAGACCCTGGTCTCTCTTCTTATAACTCTGCAACTAAAGACTTCAAGTGTCTGTGTTCCTGCCAAGTGTACCAAGCTGTTATGAGATTGGAATGTTGCACATGTAGTTAATCGTATATGAGTGTGTTGATGAAATAAGCTGGCTGCATGCCCATCAGTTGGGCATCACCACTGGTTAAAACATCAAGTTAAGTTCGGGAAGGCCTGTATAATAGCTAACTAAATAGAACAGGACGCACTTCACTGCAAGGCATACAGCATTCTGAACTGGATGAGTACGGCTGTTCCTTCATCAATATCAGGAAAAAAAACGCCAGAATCACCCCTCCATCAGAGCCATAACTGAATGCTCTTCAGCGTATGAACTGAAGCAGCTGAGGAAGGAAATATCACAATCCAACATCAAACATGAAGTCCTGTATGTTTGAAAATGAAGAAATCTATCAGTTGTGTTTAACTAGCCAAAGATAAATCTGAACAAGATCTAGAGCTACTGGAATTATACAACCAAAGCCATTCAATATGCAACAAATGCCCAACAGAAACTCTGATGAGAATATATTTTGTATAATGCATGCACATTGAAGACAATAGGATCTTAAACCACATAGAGAAGCGCCTTGGCATCGATTTTAAATGCCATTGCCCGGAGAAAAATATGAATATTTGAGCAAAAATGAAAAGGACACTAAATCCACACTATTAGATCAAAAACAAAAAGAGATATTACAGACGCTGGAACTCCAGAAAAATGCACACAAAATGCTGGAGGAACTCAGCAGGTCAAAAATTATCTATGGAGAGGAATAAACAGTCAATGTTTCAGGTTGAGACCTCAATAGTGGTGAAGGTGTTCCAATGAAAAGTCTCTACACGAAACGTCGACCGTTTATTCTCTCCATAGATGCTGCCTGATTTCCTTTAGCATTCTGTGTGTGCGTTGCCATTAGAAAAAAATGCAATTTTAAGTTAGCTGGCATCCAGCTAAAGCCATCCCAGATGTTAGAAGCATGTCCCAGTAATACCACAGAACTCTGGATTAGTACTTGCTTGCCTACCGAAGAATGTTTGACGGGAGCAGAGTTCATGGCCAGAACAGCCCCTAAAGGAAGATCTTAAAAAATTACTTTGTTTCCTGTTAGATTAAGAAGAGCAAGAGTGGAAATCCAGACCCAATAAAGCCACATTGGGCCATATTGCTCACTTCCTCAAATCAAATTTTTTCTAATGTAAAGAGCCTGATTCTCTGGTACATCACTGATTCCTGACCACTTGGTTCAGAAAACCATCAAACACCGCAACACTGGGGCAGAATCTACCCAGTAGGGTATCTGGGTGAGCATCATAATGGCTTTACCACTCATCTCCCTATCAGTTAAAATGAAGAGACCTGTATTCAAAAGGAATAATTGATGACAGAAGCCAGAAGGCCATGGACACATGATCTTCAAACTAGCTGGGTGCCTCAGTGGCCAGGAAGGAAAAAATAAACCAACTGTGTTTCATACTCGAGTAATATCTTCAGTATTTTTAAGAAATTAGTTCAGAGATTTTTTTATATTGAATGAAATCCCTTTTACATTTGACTTCTCTTGTAATTTATTATCTTAATAGCTTAAAACGATACTCCCAATTGTGGCTGTAAAGATAAAACTCTCACTTCACATTCGCTGGTGAAAACATAGAAGAGGTTATAACAATATTCTCATAATCTCCCCATAGGCAAACTGAAAATAAGTTTCCCTACATACACATTAATTCAGATAGTAATATTTTCTCCGTTGATGCCAAGAAATTATTTTCACAGCAGTACTTTTTCATTTACATTGGTAAACCGTGGGACTAAACTCAAACGATGACCCTCAAATGACATGTGTAACAATAGAAGCATCCCATTGCCTGACTTCTCCATCCACGGTGGTGATTTGCAGCTACGACTTTACTGTATATTAACAAGATTTTATTTAAAATCTACAACAGCATCATTGAAGCATCCCAGAAGTATTCCTGTCACAAATAATTTCTTAAATCCCATTGTGTTAGAGTGGAATGAGAGTAGACTTTTATATATACAGTGGAAAATGAGGAAAGAAAGAGAACAGTTTATTCTTCAATGTTAACACTGAATTTAATCCTTCATATTGTTATTCATTAATATACTTTTTAAAGGCTTAATGTTCTCACGGTTATTTTTTTTAGATAAGTAATAAAATCAATTGGTATTTCATTTTAATTCCATCGTTGGGCATTAAATGCAATGAATTTTATTTATGACACATTCAGTCAATAGGCATAATGCACAATGAAGTGAGTTTAGATTAAAAACAAGCTGGGAATATTATAAAAATAAATATGAAAATCAAGTCATTCACTGATAAAAGTAATTGGTATGTCTTAGACATGTATAGGTTTCAGACTTTATTGCATATCTGCAAAAAATTAACTTGCTCCTAGCCATTCCACGTAAGCATTAATACACTGAGGGACCGCAATCAAATATTCATAAGCTGAGAGGGAGAACTTCTGAATACTAACGCATTCCTGGCGACTGCTGTACATTACGACTGTCTTCCGAGAGGCTCTGCTATCCAAAGTCAATTAGTGCATAAGAAATCTGCAAGTAACAAATGCACCATGCAAAAAATAGCTAAACTTAAAAATAATCAGCATTCAGTGCCTTTCTACTTTCACCTTCCCTTGAATGGAAACCTGAACCCTTGCAGTCAGTCATCATGTACGACCCCAAGCTTTCAGTTGGCTGCAATATTAATTTGTCACTCTGCTCCCTTCCTGACCTCCTGACGTTTTCCAATGAGCCTCAATGGAGAGCTTGAGGAGCACTGTGTCATTCATTAAACCTTCACCCTTCTGAGCTCAACATTAATTTCAAAATTTAAGATTATAACCGCAACTACCATTTTCAAAGAGTTAGTGCAATGGTTCTGCTGATGGCATATTTTGTTTTATTCCTTGTCTATCTTTGCCTTGAATGAATCTCATTGCTTGTCCCTTGGCTTCCTCTGTCTTTCCTTCAGTTCTTTCCTCCTATCCGTCTTCCCCTTGTTCATACATCTCCAGCAACCTTCTCTCCATTTTCTCACCCCACCCATCTACCCAACCTCACTCTTAACTCAGTACCTTGTAAAATTGTTCACACCTCACACCTTCACAAGAGAGCATTAATATAATCTGTCCTCATCTTTTTTGGATGCTATCTGAGTTATTAAATATTTCCAACAACTTTCATTTTGTTTAGTAGGACAGCTCAGTCACCTTGGAGGAAACGAGGAGCGTCAGGCCACGTGGACACACCAAAGAAATGCACTAAAGACCTCAGACATTCTGAGCCAATTATTTTTATTGCTGTGTTAACTTTGGTATAAAGTGCAACTAATGGCAAGGTTAAAGTGCATCTAAAGAGGGATTAAAGTTACTCTTTCTCAGCAAAAATCAGTTAACCTCCAGGCTGAGACCTAAACAAGGAGGTCCAGACCTCTACAACAAGCAGATAAGGTTAATTCTGATAATGTTCAAAAAGTAATTGAATAATTACTTCTTCGAGGGGGTAAAGTTTAACAGAGCAAATGAGAAAACAATGGAGTTAATGTGATAACTCTAATAAAGAAGTGAGACAGGCACAATGGGCTGAATGGTCTTCTGTGCTACATTATTCCATGATTATTTCAAGGGGGGGCAAGCAAGAATGGAGGGCAATGGAGGAATTAGAGAGAAGTATATACTGTACTTATTTCCCTTCACATGTCAATCAAGGGGTGGTGGGGTGGAGATACATCTCTGCCAAAGGAGGGACTCCTTCCCTCCACTAGCCTGCAGGTCTCCCTTGGGCAAGGTGTAATACCTGCTTATCCCCCAATCAGGGTCACCTGAAGCCATAGGAACAGCCGGTACATATCACAAGTTTGGGTTATGTGACCACTGATACCAGGCAGACAATCTCTGAAGAGCATTGATAATGGCTGGGGTCACTTGTAAAGACACTGCCCAGAAGAAGGCAATGGAAAAGCACTTCTGTAGAAAAAGTTGCCAAGAACAATCATGGAAAGACCATGAATGTCCACGCCGTACGACCTGGCACATAACGACCAAATGAACGATCAGGTTGCTGTGAAGTGGCAATGGTGCGGCGTTGCCTCATACCTCTTGCCCATGTTTGATGCTTTGTAATAAGTGGACTACAAACTGTAATGTGAACCATTGTGCAGGCAAGTGGCATGAATGGAGGAGGCAGAGATTCTGTGATGCCTCATGCTTACTGTGCTGAAGACCTTTAAGTACCAATCCTTCATCCGACATACGTGAAAGCTGAGGCCAGCAGGGCTTTTGTGTCCAATGAAAGAGGACGTGTGTGTTAGAAAGGGTGCTTGGTAGTCAACATGGATTCAAAGGGCCAAAGGGCCTATTTTGTGATGTATTACTGTCAGGCTTGGATGTCTACAATTCGTTGAATCCATTCAAACCACACTTAACTATACTAAACAAAATGACGTAAGATTAGGGCATGTTTTTCTAATGAGAGGAAGGAAGCCTGTTTCTTTAATTACCCTCAACTACTCTGTAATCAAATATCCTTCAAAGTTTGGATCTCCACTCAGAGGTAATTGCTATCATGTTCGTTTTGTTGCCCCCTTTCAGAAATGCTATAAAAAGCATTTTACAGCTGGGTAGACATACTGCTGCAGAAAGCACACAGGATCAAGTCTTACCTCCCAGAGGTGTCTGCTTCTGCTTTTTAATAACACTCTGAACTAACTCTAGCTTTCAAATGGATTTCCGCACACAAAAGCTTATTATCCCCCTGACACTTGCTGTAAGTGTTAGTGTTAGTAAGCACAGAAAAAGCCCAGTCAAGAATTTTTACGTTTCCCTTGTATGGAGTCACTCCACTGGGTATAATCTATAGTTGTTCTGGAAACCTGTCTCAGGTTATTGGTGATTGAGCAGAGCTAGGAAATGTAGCACTTGTATAGTCACAACGTTGAATCATCAGGTCACTAATTTCTTTATAAGTATGGAAATAGCAAACCTAAAGCACAGTGGTGTTAATTAAAGTGGATTTAGTCTGTTAATTGAAGCTTTGTGTGCTTCTTCGTCACATAATTGGCAAAATTTGATAATTAGTCTCAAAGTAAACTAGTGTTCAAGCAGTGTTTTCTATTTCTTAGGAGGGGAAGCCAAACCTTCTTTTAAAATAATTGATGGTCATTAAAATCTTGATATAGGTTCAATCCTGACCTTTGGTGCTGTCTGTGTGGAGTTTGCAAGCTCTCTCCATGAAGATGTGAGTTTTCTCTGGGTGCTCTGGTTTCCTCTTTCATCTGAAGATGTGCAGGTCAGTAAATTAATTGATCACTGTAACTTAAGCAGATGGAGGGTATTGACGGGAATGGGTGGGTGGGGGGTGGGAAGAGATTTTAGAGAATAAATGGAGTATGCACTTGGAGGGCTCAAGGACTTGTTTCTGCACTGCATTAGCCAATAATGCTAAATGGTTCAATTACCTTCATCAAAACCAGAGCGTGTCATTGGTAAACACATCCAATTGTTGACCCCGTAAGGCCAAAGAGCTGCAGATGCTGGAAATCTGAAATAATAGTAGAAAATGCTAAGACACTTGGCAAGTTAAGCAGGAGAAAAATACTAGTATATTGATTCACTGATCCTTCATCATATCAGAAGGGTCATCAGCCCAAAGCATTCAGTTTATTTCTTCCAGCTGAGATGCTGCCTGACCTGCTGGGTATTTCTGTTTTTATTCCATAGAGATTCATCCATTGTAAACTTTTCTTCTTTCCTCCATTATGATTCAGATATATAGCTTAAGGAATCATATACAGTAATTTCTGTTGTTTCTATTTGTGTTTTTTTTATTACTGTGTTCTTTATCTTATTGTGTTTTTATCTGCACTGCATCAGATCCAGAGTAACAGTTATTTTGTTCTCCTTTCCAATTTTATACTGGAAATTACAATCTTGAACCTTGAACTTTCTTAAATTGTGCTGTTATCATATTATACACAGAAAATTAACCATTTTTACTTATAGCATTAATATTAAAAATTGTCAACAAAAATGGAAGCACAAGACCCTACAGATGCTGGAATCTGGAGCAATAAGCAATCTGCTGGAAGAGATTGAATGGCATCTGTGGAGGGAAGGAATTGTCAACATTTCAGATCAAGACCCTGCTTCGCTATAAATGGTTGTACATGCTGGATTATTCACCAAACAAATTTAAATAAAAAGTCCCAAAGCTGTGGATACAGGTATTTCCTCATGGCCTCTAAAACCAATGCAACCTCTCTTATTTGCTCCATTCTTCTTCAGACAGTATCTCAGTCAGACTTATTTCACCATGATGCACAGCTGACTGTAACTTGGCAAAGCAGACTGATAATGACATAAACTGAAAGACAAGTTAGAATATGTATCACCTTTGTGGTCTCAACACTAATTATTACTATTAAAACTCAATATATTTCTTCACGGGCACAGAGACAGTGAAAAACTTAAGAAAGTTAAATCATTGTGGGGAGGCACGGTAGCATAGTAGTTAGCTCAACACTTGACAATTCAGCTGACTGGGGTTTAATTCCTACCATTGCTTGCAAGGAGTTTGTATGTTCTCCCGTGACGATGTGGGTTTCTTCCGGGTGCTCCGGTTTCCTCCCACAGTCCAAAGACGTACCAATTGGTAGGTTAATTGGTCATTGTAAATCGTCCTGTGATTAGGTTCAGATTTAATCATGGTGTGGCTCGAAGCGCTGTATCGCGATAAATAAATAAACAGATAGATAGATGGATAGATAGATAAAAACCGGGGGCTAGCACAAATTTTTCATTTGCAGTAACCACAACCAGAGCTCTAATCTTCTACAACAATACTGGTCCTTCCTCCTCTCCGCATACCATACAAATCCACAGTTTATCTACAGGTGATTCACATTGAAGTTTTCCTTTTGACTTGAGGCCAATTATCGGAAGGCTGCTTCACCACAAAGAATGCCACCAGTCCAATTTCACCCGTAACCAAAAGCATATAATGACACTTACACATTTGTAGAATTAACACAGAACAATACAGCACAGTACATTCCAGTCCAGTCCCTTTGGCCCATGATGCTATGTCAATCCTTTAATTTATTTGAAGGTCAATCCTCCCCTTCCCTCATGCATAGCCCTGCATTTGCCACTTAAAGGTCCTTAATGCATCTACCTCTACCACCACCTTCAGCAACGTGATCCACACACTCACCGCTCTGCGTGTAAAAAAAATGTTCCTTTGATAACCCCCTATACTTTCCTTCAATCACCTTAAACCTCATGTTAGGCAGTTCCACCCTGGAAAAAGAATCTCTGACTGCCCACTCAATCTATGCCTCATCATTTAGTACAGCTCCATCAAGTCACCTCTCATCCTCATTTGCTCCAAACAGAAAAGCCATCATTTACTCATCCTGTCCTCACAAGACACGCTCTTTAATCCAGGGAGCATCTTGATAAATCTTGTCTGCACCCTCTCTAAAGCTTCCATGTTCCTCCTTTAATGAGGCAACCTGAACTGAACCCAACATTCCAAGTGTGATCTAGCCAGAGTTTTATAGAGCTGTAACTTCACCTCACAGCTCTTGAGCTCAACGCCATGACAAATGAAGGCCAACAAATCATACACTTCCTTAACCTGCCTATCAACTCATGCAGCAAATTTGAGGGATCTATGAATGTGGATCTCAAGATCGCTCAGTTTATCCACTCTGTTAAGAATCCTGCCATTAACCCTTTACTCTGCCTTTAAGATTGACCTTCCAAAGTATATTACCTGATGCTTTTCTGGATTGAACTTCTCAGTCTAGCCCTGCATCCCATTATAACCTATAGCAACTTCCTGCAATATCCACATCACCACCGAACTTCATGTCAGCTGCGAAGTCACTAACACACCTTTCCACTTCCTCATCCAAGTCGTTTTAAAAAATCACAAAGAGTGCGGATCCCAGAACCAATGCCTAGTATCAGATGCAGAATGGACTCTCCTCCAATCAGCCTGTCTACATATTGTGTCAGGAATCCTTCCTGCACACAGCTAACAAATTCCAACCCATCTAAACCTTTTGTACAAAGGAAGTGCCAATCAATATTAAGAAAGTTGAAGTTGCCCATGACAACAACCATGTTATTTTTATACATTTCCAAAATGTGCCTCCTCAGTGTCATGGTTGCTATTGGAGGCTCTATAGAGTACTCCCAATAGAGTGATTGCTCCCTTCCTGTTTCTGGCTCCCACCCACACCGACTCAATGAATGGTCCCTCCATGACCTCCTCCTTTTCTGCAGCTGTGATATTATCCCTGATTAGCCACACCACTTACCCACTTCTTTTACCTCTCTCCCTATCACGTTTAAAACACTGAAATCCCAGAACATCCAGCAGCTGTTCCTGCCTTTGTGACAGTCAAGTCTCTGTAATGGCCACAACATACTGATCCATGCTCTAAGCTCATGAGCCTTCTCCCTGATGCTTCTTGCATTAAGATAGACCCATTTCAAACCATCCAACTAACTGCAATTCTGCCTTGTCAACTGCCTATTTTTTCTGATACTCTCTCAATGCTCAGCATCTACCTTTACACAAACTGCTCCAACCTTTGACCTATCATTTTGCTTTCCATACCCCCTGCCAAACTAATTTAAACACTCTAGCAAATGGCTCTAACAAATCTAACAACAAGGATATTGGTCCCCCTTGAGATCAGATGCAATCCATCCCTTTTGGACCTTCCCCAGAAGAGATCCTAATGACTCAGAAATCTGAAACCCTGCCTCCTGCAGCAGTTCTTCAGCCATTCATTCATCCACCAGATCATCCTATTCTTACCCTCACTGGTGTACGACACAAGCAGCAATCCAGAGGTTACTACCCTTGAGGTCCTGCTTTTCAAATTACTATGCAACTCTTCAGGACCTCATCCCTTTTCCTACCTATGTCGTTGGTACCATGAATTTCAGCCATTCACCTGCCCCCTTTAGAATGCTGTGGACCCAACCTGTGACATCCCTGACTCTGGCACTTGAGAGGCAACATATTACCTGTGTGTCTCTCACGTTCACAGAATCTCCTGTAGGCTCCTCTAACAAAGGAATTCCCTATCATTGGGGTGTATGGGGTGTCCATAGTGGGGTACTACCTCTGGTGAAGGAGCTTTTCGTGTCCATTCAAGGACAGCTCACTTACCTTTGATCACCATTGGAGATTCCGCTCTCATCTGTGGCTCCAAGTAGCTGTTTAAATGCAACAGCGGCCACATCCCAGTTCACCATTTCGACCAGCGGGCCAAACCAGGTGAGGGTAGCCAGCGGCCTCACGCTCTGGTGAGATAGGGACAGGCCTGTCCCAGCATGCAAAGCCGGCTCCGACGAGCTGACTGGATGAGATCTAGACTGAGATCCAACGGCCAGCAAGGTGGATCTGCAACGCTCCATGGAGAGCGAAGGGCATGACAAGGCATAGAACACGTCACGGTCATCCACTGCAACCAAGGAAGATCCCAGTTTGTGACACCTGTTCATACCACTTGAGAGGTGGAGAGAGTGGGAATATACAGTATTTCTGTTTTTGCACATTTTCTAATAATCTATTCAATATACGTAATTGACTTACTTGTTTATTTATTACTATGTTTTATTTTATTTTTTTTTTCTCTGTCTCGGCTAAATTATGTATTGCATTAAACTGCTGCTGCTAAATTGACAAATTTCATGTCACATGCTGGTGATAATAAACCTGATTCTGATTTCTGATTCAGATTCTGATTCTGATTTTGATTTCTGATTCTGATTCTGATTCCTGATTCAGATTCTGATTCTGGAACTACCCCAGAGCAATGGCTTTTCCATTTTAAAAGCTCGCCTGCACAAGTTTTTTTGTCATCATTGGACATGATGAACAGTCACCATTGTACTCCGCTTCTTCATCCTTCTTTTCTGCGCCACAGAGCCAGTCTCAGTGCCAGAGACCCTGTTGCTGAAATTTCTCCTGGTAGGTTGTTCCCCCCTCCCAACAGTATCTAAAATGATAGACTTATAATTGAAGTGAACAGCCACAGGGTTACTCTGGACTGGCTGCCTATTCCCTTTCCCTCTCCCGATGGTCATCTAGCTCCCTGCCTCTTGCAACTTGTTGTGATAGCTCCCTGTAGCTCATAAGTGTCACCTTATTCTACTACTCCAGTTCCCTAACATGGCCTGTCAGGAGCTGCATCCAATGAACTTCCCACATATGTAGCAATCAAGGGGACTGGAGGTTTCCCAGATCTCACACAGCTTGCATGAGGAGCACATCACTGACCTGGGATCCATTTTTACTACTCAAGCTAGGCACTAATAAACAAAGAAAGAGAAACCTGACAAAAATCTTAACCTGCCTCCACGTTTCCTCACTGAAACCTGCCCAGCCAAAGCCTCAGTTCCCCACTCTTATTCTGTGCCGCTCCCACAATGGCCGCTCCACTTAAAACTAATTTTGTTTTATTGGCCCTTGCCAAGTGCCTAATAACCAAAACAATCTCAAGCTTTGCAAAACATCCTGACAGGCTCTTCACACTTTTTAAATTTGGCACTGCTTTTCACAAGTATCTGCTTCCACGATCTCAAGCTCTGCAGAAATTCTTAACGGGCCCGGTTCACTTTTTAAATACTTCACAACCTTTAGTGCTTGCAGGTTACTTTAGACCCTGTTCTCTATTTTTCATTTAATCAATCTATGTTTCCCCTGTCTAATCATCAGAATGACTTCCTGATCTTCTCCCACTCAGTTATCATTTTAAGCACCACTGTCATATAACCCAGGTCTGTTCTATAAATTAAGTATACCCGATATTCAAGTCTATCTATGTTTGAATTTTGAGATACCGGGCTGCATCCTGGAAAATCTAGGCTGTCCACTGACCATTACCTCCAGTTATACAGAACACAAAAATGCATGTCAAGGGTTTATAATATATCATAACTCCTCTAAGGTCCCTGATTTCAATGCTTTGTTTTAAACATGACTGAATATACCTCTTTAAAAACACATGTTAGCTATGACATTCTCAGTAATCAAAACAAAATCAAAAATCTCCTTGGTAACAGACTTTCTTTTCCATATTCATTAAGAGCAGAACCCTTGTGGATTAAGGGATTTGCTCACAGAGTACACATCTCCCTCAGTACATAAAGTACAAATATTTCTTCATCATTCCTTCTGTGAATGGTGAGCAGGAGGACATCATTGGCTTTGTCTTTAGCAACAAAGTCATATTGAACCAACTGCTGACTTCATTGCTAATATAAGAACTTTTGTGGAATATTAAAGTACAATGTACTTATAGAAGGATTTGAATAAATGTAATATTTAGTTATACTCTTAAGGAAATAAAGGTCCTCTTATACGCAAGAGACATACTTGAAGAGAAATGTTTTTATATACATAACATATGGTACAAATAAAGATGATATTGAGGAAACAATAGCCAGGTATACTGATGACTGTGTAACTTGCCTATCAATAAAGCTTGGAGATTTCAGTACCTTTATGAGAATGTGAGCTTATGCACATAATTTATACATAATTATCCATTCCCTATGTAATTTTGTGCAATCTCCAGAGTAACCTGACTTTGTTTGGTGCACAATGGACACCTTGTTGTGAAACCTCCAGATGCTGCTCTGTCATCGATAAATTCTGCGTAAAATTAAAACAAATCTGAAGAGGTTGGAATCATGAGTAACACAAACAAAATGCCGGAGGAACTCAGCAGGTCAGGCAGCAGCCATGGAAAGGAATCAACAGTTGACAGTTTGGGTCAAGGCATGAGGTTGAAATCGTACAGTCTGAGGGAAAACTATTGTACCCATTTTGCCTGTGCCGACATGGAATAGCCGAGAGTCAAAAGCAAAAATGCTGTTTTATTACTGAGCCAGGAGGAAATGGAGGAGACTATTTGTCAGCTTTTGGTCAGCTAACAACATTCAGCTTTTACCACAGAAATGAAATTTAACATTCAGCGTTGAATATTTGATCTGTGAGCCAAAGTGCGTCTGATTTCTCTTTCTGGTCCTGACTTTCCATGTTGTCTCATGATTTATAAACTCATCTAAAATATATTGATGGATCTGAATACACATAGATCATTACTTTGAGAATGCGCACTCTGTGTTATGAGATTAACTCTTCCTATCTATGAACCATAATAGTTCCACAAGCGGTCTCTGTAACTCTAACTTTGATACAGAGTGCATGCATAGCATATGAAACAAATTAGAAATAGGATGAAGGTTTATACACTCAATGGACACTTTATTAGGTACACCTGCTTGTAAATGCAAATATCTAATCAGCCAATCACGTGGCAGCAACTCTATGCATGAAAGCATGTAGACATGGTCAAAAGGTTCAGTTGTTATTCGGTCTCTCGAGCTTACAGAGAATGGTGTGAGAAACAAAAAAAAACATCCAGTGCGTGGGCAGTTCTGTGGGTGACAACACCTTGTTAAGGAGAGAGGGCAGAGGAGAATGCCAGGCTGGTTAAAGCTGAAGAGAAGGTGACGGAAACTCAAATAACCACACATTACAACAGTCGTGTGCAGAAGATCATTGTTGATTGCACAGCATGTCAAACCTTGAAATGGATGGGCTACAACAGTAAAAGACCACTCTGGGTTCCACTCCTGTACCTAGCAAAGTGGCCACTGAATGTTAATCAAGTAACAATTACTGCGTGCCAAATGACAAACAGAAAGAACTGCTGATTGACGGTTGCTCATCAAATAACATGTTATTAAGCTTGAAGTCATGAGAACTGTGATCTATTTGCTCAGAAGACTACATCCTGGTATAAATTTTGAATTTTGTAGCTTGTTTCTCCTGATAAGCAATCAGAATTTGAGATCATATCATTAATTAGACTTGCAGCAGTAAAATGATAACCACATACAGAAAATTCACATGGACAAAATAAAATATTTGTATCCATTTTTAAAAAAAATCTAATAATGTTTCCTCATCTTTGTCCTTGTACCATGAAAGATTTTGAGCACTTTATCCTACTTCTCATGATATAGCAAGTTATTTCTGCGTAAACTCTACGCTAAACCTCCTCACTGGCTTAACAACATGAAATCACATGCTAGAACTTCAGATGCAGCTGTTGTGGCAATGACTTCATCTCTACTTGATGAAATTGTGTGGTTTCCTGCAAATGAACTGCAGATGATTATTCAATACACTGGCAACAATAACAAAGATTATTAATCCCTCCGCACAGTTTGTCAAGTGTATGAGCTGCAGGGAGCATCTAGACAGGCAGTCATGAACATAGCACTGAGAATAAAATCTGGTGCAAAGTGTCTAATGCCTTCTCCACTTTCTCTCCACGATGAAGGTAGAAGGGCCAGCGATGACTATAAACATGCTTAGAGTCAAAATCAGAAATTGAATTACAGTATCTGTCTTGTATTCATGGATCAATGTTCGACAGAGCACTCTAAGGGAGAACAGTGACTTTCCAAAAGACAATTGGTGCCAACATGACAAGCTGCTTCAGAGAAGCAATTAATCAAATAAGCAAGCAGCCCTTTAACTTAGACCTATTAATGTGCTCCAGTACTGCAGCCACTTGTGTGAAAATTAGCCTGCGGTTGTGCTAAATTTTGCTTGGAGGTAGAGGAACAGTGCATGATGCTGAACGTCAGTTCTTCCAATAATGGCGTTCTTTCAGTAATTCTCTCGTAACCCGTTGGAGATTGTCTCTCAGAAACCTTGCCATGATTACTAATCCATTGTTAACCCTTCAGCATGATCATAATAAATGGCGGTGCAGGCTCGAAGGGCCGAATGGCCTACTCCTGCACCTATTTTCTATGTTTCTATGTCTCATGAATGAATGTCCTGTGCATTAATCCTGGATGTGATTTGATTTCTTGGTCTGAATAAATTGTAATGAAAATAGATCAAAATTACCTTAATCAATTCAGTAAGACAATTTGTCACTTATGCATTGGGGATCATTGCCTGATACACAATGAACATTTACCAACTGTACCTACAGAACGATATAATAAATAACCTCAAATATGATATCTTATTATGATTCCATGGAATCATAGACAATAGGTGCAGGAGTAGGCCATTCAGCCCTTCAAGCCAGCATCACCATTCACTGTGATCATGGCTGATCATCCACAATCAGTACCCTTTTCCTGCCTTCTCCCCATATCCTTTCACTCTGCTATCTTTAAGAGCTCTATCTAACTCTTTTTTGAAAGAATCCAGAGAACTGGCCTTCACTGCCTTCTGGGGCAGAGCATTCCACAAAACCACAACCCTCTGTGTGAAAAAGTTTTTCCTCAACTCCTTTTAAGTCACTCCTTTTAAACTTCTTTTAAGTCACAAAAAAAATGCCAGACTTTGTAATCACTTTAATTAAAGGTAGGATTATCCAGTTTTTTAAATGCTACAAAGGTACTTAAATGTAGTTAAACATGCATTGAAATAAAGATAACATGGTGCTTCTAGAATTGAGACATAGATTGCTTATCTTAAATGTAAAAAGCTTTGGAATATGGTCTGAATAAAGTGGTGGTCTTTGAAAAAGCATGCATACATTTTCAATGCCACAGGAAAGAAAAAGATGGAAATACTCTACAGGTCAGGCCACATCTATGGGAAGAGAAACAGAATCAATATTTCAGATCAGAAATCCTTTGTTGTTTGACTTTCACTGTTTTGTGATCCTATCTAGTTAGACTAGGCTCAGAACAAAATTCACTGTCAGCTGAGAGCAGTTCCCGCAAGTGGTATGCAAGAGGCACAATTGGTAAACTGCTGGATAGGTAGCCACAGTCCTGGACCAATGACATAGCTTCAATTGCACCCAATCGGCTGGGGAATTCTGCTTTTTTTTTAAAGTTAATTTTAGTTACTGTAACTGTGAAACCACTAATATATCATAAATCCTCATTTTTTCATTTACACACATCACAGAAGGAAATCTACCATCCTTGTATTCTCTTGGCTTTGTAAATCCAGACTCATAATTGCCTCCTCTGTTCAGGGACAATTAGCGATGGACATAAATTGCAAGCAACAGCCAGCGATAAATTAGAAAAGTGATATTTTATGTGAACTGCTTGTAACTTATTAGTTTTAACATTTCAAAATCTTCTGTAAAAATAGGTTCACAAGAATATGCATTCACAGGCACGTCAGTTGTATGTGACTCCTATTTCAAAGGAATAGGAGAAAATTAACAAATTTCACGACACATGCCACTGACAATAAAGCCGATTCTGATTTTGATTCTCATTCAAAGTAAAATTATTATCAAAGAGCACATATGAGTTTGGCAAGGCCGTCGGCGGGTTTCCCTCTGGCAACCTGCATGACTGCCCTACTGCACCCGCTACGTGAAGTCCTCTGTCAGTGCTGGCAGGAAGAAGCTGTACCACAGGATATGAGTGACGCCAAGATCATTACCCTCCACAAAAACAAAGGTGAGAGAAGTGACTGTAACAACTATAAGGGCATCTCCTTCTTGAATATGTTGACACAGTTCTTCTTGGTCCACCTACAGAAGTTGGCTGAATGTGCCTACTCAGAGTAGCCACCATGCTGGAGAGTCAACTGTGGACATAATTTTCTCTCTGCCAACCTCAGGAGAAGTGCAGAGAACAAAGGAAGCCCTTCTACATTGCATTTATGATCTCTCCAAGGCATTTGACTTGGTCAGCAGAGATGAGCTCTTTCAGATTCTCCCTCACGTAAACTAGAGCAGGATCAAGTCCTTTCACAGCAACATGAAGGCGACTGAACAGTGCAACAGCAGCTCCTCAGAGCCCTTTGACATAAGCAGAGCCATTAAGCAATGCTGTGCTCATTAGGATCTTCTTTGCCCCCTGCTGAGGCACCCATTTTGCACTGCAACAGAGGACATCTACCCCCACACTAGATCAGATGGCAGGCTTTTTAACCTTACCCCTCCCCCTGCCCGAAGAACCTAAACCAAAGTTTTAGCACGAGACTATGTTTGCCGATGACGCAGCAGTCACAACCCACACTCCTCAGCAGTCCCAGAGCTTCATGGATCACTTCTCCCAGCCTTGCAAGGAATTTGGTCCGACTATCAGCCCAAAGAAAACAAATGTCTTGGGACAAGATGTGGAGGCACCACTAGTCATTCCCATTGATAACTACAGACCGGATGTTGTTCGTCAGTTCACATACCTGGAACCCATCAACTAGGGACCTCTCCTTGGATGCAGAAATCAAACAAGCACATCAGGAAGGCTGCAACAAATCTTGCCCGCCTCACCACACAAGTCTTGGGGAACTCCAAACTCTCAGTCAAAACAAAGATGGCAGTGTACAATGCTTGTGTCACCAGCTCAATGCTGTACAGCAGTGAGACCCAGACAGCATTTGCTAAGCAGGAGAGGTGCCTTTGTCACATCTTGGGTATCTCCTGGAGAGACAGAGTACCCAATGCTGAGGGTCTCTCTCGTGCCAGCCCCCCACCCCGGTGTGTACTCCCTGCTCAGGCAGCGTAGGCTGCACTGGCTGGGCCATGTCTGCCGCTTGCAGGGTGGCAGTGACCCCAAAAAACATCCACCTTGGTGAGCTGGCTTCAGACAAGAAAAACGCTGGCCACCCGCAACTGTGCTACAGGGATATCTGCTGTCGGGACACGAAGGCGCTGGCCGTCAACATCCATCAAGGCCTGGGAGGAACCCGTAGCTGATCGCACCAGATGGAGGAGAACTCTGAAACAACACCTTGAGTCAGGCGAGGAAATAATTCCTGAGAGCGGCAGAGGACAAATGGGCCCATAGAAAGGAACGCTCAACTCCAGTAGAGCAGAGACCACTTACAGAGACGACCTTTGCAACAGAGACAGCCACTGTCATATTGGTGTCGTCAGCCACGGCAGTACCGCACCAACAATGGAGACAGATAGGATGCATCATCCATGGTTGACCTCGACCCCCCCCCCCAATTCCACTGCTACATATTCTCTCTGTTGTCACCTCCTGTAGCCTCTCTGTTAATCTCACCTCCGCTATTCACTTGAATCTCCATGATAAGCCACATTAATGGCCATAACCCAACTGCCAGATTCCCTGCCATTTAAAAAGTTTTGTAAAAATAACAACACATTTACAATACAGAACATACTACTCCCACAACAGTTGAACACACAGATGTTGGCTGCTGTTTCATTTTAATTGGATGCACTTTTGATTTTAGCAACAAACATAGTAAACCAACACTGGAAAAGAAGGATTATTTTCCATTCTAAAATTACTGTAGATTCATGGTGGGCAAAAGAATGTATAAAGTATGAATAATTGTTATGGATTTTTACATACTGGAACAGTGCACAGAACTTTTAAAAGTTTTTCTTTAGCTCTTAAATCCCTCTGCTGTTCACCCTCCACACTCTTAAGTGATTGAACTAATTTCTGTTGTTTTCCTACTGAGCCTTCTTTAAAAACTCAGAAATTAATGAACCAATTTTTTTGAAATGATATCTGAATATACTGTATGACATTTCAAACTGAGAAATTGTCCTGCTGTGTTTTAAATAGAAATTGCTTTAACGGGTTGATTTAAATCTTTGCTCTCCACCATGTGTCAGCCATTAGATATCGGAACTATTATGTGTGAATTATATATTGACTATTTTCTGAAGAACATTTCTTCCACAAAACACGACAACACTTTGCAAAACAGATGCTCCGTACTCAATATCAGCTCCTCAAAATACACTTCCCAGTCAGTGCACAGCCTTTTATTCATTCACCTCCCTTCATGCCTGGATTAAGCCCTCTCGTGATTTTCTCCCTTCATTGTAAATTGATGTGCTCACTAGCCCAGTAAGTGCCCCTTGTCTTAATCTTATATTTCTTTAAACCAGTAAATGCCACCTTAATGTCTTCCAGCTGCCAGGAGCTGATATCCAGACGAACCGAACTTTGACCTCAAGAGCAAATCATATAGAGACCCTCTGAAAGGGGCCTTGGGGTTCATCAGAAAAAAAAACTCCAGTTCACTAAACAGCGAATAAATTCTGTTGATAATGTCAAAGAGTAAGCTTTCAGATCCCTTTAGTCAGCTGCTGATGAAATAAAACTGAAAGGAAGAACTGATCATGTAAATTTTGTATCAGTCAAGCGGACGATTGCTAGCTAATGTGATGTATCAACAGCGCCACCCAGTAGGGTTAGACAGAAAGGGCACATTCTGTATTGTTCAGATCTCGCTGAAGCCTCCCCTCATTTGATTCTTCATTTATCTCACCACCACACCTGGAACTAAACCTGTTGTTTAATGATACCTAGATTTCAATTTGAAAACATGCACCAGCATAATCATAATTTGCTTCTCAAAGATGAAAGAAGCACTGCAGGCCAGCAGAAAACTCACCTTATTTTCTAATGCAATGAAATAAAATTTTCATAGTTTTTGTAAAAGTCCTGCCCTTCGTTTTGAGGGAAAAATGTACTTTTGTTCAAAAGTATGGTGACTTTCCATTTCATAAATATTTTAAGTTCGGTTGTGTATATGATTTGTTGAATTCAGCTTTGAAGTTAATTTTAAAACGATTTTAAAGATACTGTCCCTCTGAGTCGCTCTGCCCAACAGCTCCCTATTTAACCCTAGCCTATTCACAAGACAATTTAGAATGACCAATAAACCTACCAACTGGTACATTTTTGGACTGTGGGAGGAAACCGGAGCACCCGGAGGAAACCCACGCGGTCATGGGAAGAATGTAAAAACTCCCTGCAGACAGCTGCAGGAATGGAACCCAGGTCGTTCAGACTGCAAAGCATTGTGCTAACCACCACACTACTGTGCCATTCTCTATGACAGCATGCAGCCCTAATATGTTGTATGTTATTTGCCACTGTTCTTTGGTAGTCTTGCAGACCCTGTCTAAATTCTAAATTGATTTCAATCTAGTAACATTTATCCCAAAATAAAATGCTCTTGCATAACTACACTAAAACATCCAGTGTCATACACTTAATTTATCACATTTTTTTTTGTTAGAAAGGCCTTCCACATCACAAACCCCCTTTAACCAAGACATCACCATCTGCTTCCAGTCCTTGAGCAGGGCAACTCAGAGGCTAAGTGATTTTGGACATGAGCCAGGTAAACTAGTCCCTCCATCTCCCCACCTTTTGAATTAGTGTTCAAGGTTGCTTCAACCTGCAACTAGAAAACCACGCAGAAGTGTCTGCATTGCAAAGCTGATCTAAGAGCACATCCAGTTGCTTCATGGAGGCATTAATATTTCGAAGGTTTGGGGTCAGCAACATCCTTTCATTTAAATGACATTGCAATAAATATATCACTGACATAGCAGACATCACAACTGAAGTAAATAAAATAATATAAAGGAAATTCCATTTCAAAATGAAGTTGACAGATTTTTAAGAGTCGTAAGAGTTAATGTGACAAAAATGGCTCGAGTTACTTTCTTTTTTTTTTAAATTTTATTTTTTTATTTGGATAAGGAGTTCACAATTATCATGTACTTTTTTCACACATATAACCTTTTCCATTTTTTTATATGTATAAAACTACAATTATTTATACATTCTTAAGTACACATTGAGATGATATAAAAGCAAAATAAACATTTAAATAGATAATTATGTACTGTGGTAAATCTAACCTATTAGGCTAAGTAATGAAATTAGTTGTTAAGAACTAACTATAGGCGTTATTAGATATGTGCAACGGGTTGTGGTCAATGGAAATTTCAGTTGATGGATATAGCCAAAACTTGAACAGCAGCAGTCTATAGTGCTCTTATTAATCCTTGGAAGAACAGGAAAACATCAATTGAGAGATCTTGTAGAGTATGAGTGAGATAGATTGCTGATGCATTTTCTGATGAATGCGTGCACTGAATCTGGAAATACCTTGGTGGGAAAAGGGACCATGACTACCTTCTGAGAGTAACCTTGGAGAAAAGACAACGGTTTCTGGCAAAGGACACATTCAGAGTGGACAAGATGTTATTTCTAGCATTGCAACATGAACAAAGGCCTTAAAATACATTAATTACCTTTTTAAACTATATAACTACATATTCTATTCAATTTAGTAGAAAATGGCTCCCTATGCTTACTGCAGACAATAGTGAACTTGAGGACAGCTCAACAATTTTTATGGGATAGGTAGAACATTCATAATCATTGAAAAAATGTAGGTAAAGTCTCAGATATTAGCAGTGAAATATGAATAAGCCAATACAAACCTATGTTAAAAGGGATTAACTTTTCCATTATTTCTGAGCTACAGTGAAAATGTAAGACTAAAATAGAGTTCCAGAAGTTATTTTCATCATTTTGTTAGAGGGCAATCTAGAGTTAGGTTATATTGCAAAATATTAACTTCAGCAAGCAATCTTTGGACCTGAGCATGGACTGTAGATTAAATTTAAAATGCAGTTCTGGACAATAGGTTCCTAGAGCTGTTAATTGAAAAAAACAGACAATGTGAATTAACATTTATTTTAGTTGTGCGGAGTGTGGGTACAAAGAAGGAGGTGTAAAATTTACATGTAATTCAAAGGAAGCATTGTAGGTACATTGTAAATATAGAATTGTCCTTTGATCCTTACCATATAAAATTTCATGTAATGTTGGGTTGAGCAGGTCTCTTCCTCTGAAAGGGTTTTAATATGATGCCTGCTGTATCTGATTTTGTCGAATAAAAGACTACTCCATATCCACCAGCTACATCTCTCCGTTGACTTTGTTCATGTTTCAACACTTTCACAAACTGAACATTCTCTTTTTATCTGAGTTGAGGCTTTCTTTGAAGGATTGTTTCAGTCAGAGATAGGAAGCTGCTTTTCTCTTTCCTACTAATGATAAGGGTATTGGGACTGCAATGCCTGAGGTGGCTCCAAAGCAGACAGTTCCATCTAATGACCTGGAACATACTGAATGCTTTTGTGACCATCCCCATCGGTATTTTCTGGAAGTATTGATTCTTGTCTGGTGGATGGTGGAGGGACATGGAGAATTTGGGGATGAGTCCATCAGAATAAGTAGCATCTGCTTGTTCCCAGTCAGTTCGGATGGGCAACAACATCTCCACAATCACCATCAGCACAGGAGCACCACAAGGTTGTGCGTTTAACCCCCTGCTCTACTCACTTTATACTTCTGAGTGCAAGGTAAAGTACATCTCTAATGCTAACAACACCTCCATCATTGGCCAAATCAAAGGTGGTGACAGATTGGCATATTGGAGGGAGATTGTTTGAAGGGTGTTTGAAGGGTGCCACAACAGCTTCTCATTTAGCAAAATCAAACAGCTGATCATGACTACAGGAAGAAAAGAATCAGAGGTCCATGAGCCATTCCTCATCAGGGGATTGGGGGTGGAGAGGGTCAGTAATTTTAAATTCCCTGATATTATTATATCAGAGGATCTGTCCTGAAATCAACATGTAAGTGCCATTACGAATGAGGTATGGTAGTACCTCTACTTTCTTTGAAGCTTGTGCAGATTCAGCACGTCATTTAAAACTTCAACCAACTTCTATAAATGCACTGTGGAGAGTACCTTGATTGGTTGCATCATTGCCTGATATGGGAACATCAACGCCCAAGAACAGAAAAGCATAACGTTAGTACTGAATACTGCCCAATGCGTCACAGGAAAAGCCCTCAACCCCATTGAGTATATCAGTGAGGGTAGCCACAAGAAAGCATCATCCATCAAGGATGGCCACCATCCAGGCCAGACTTTCTTTTTACTGCTGCCATCAGGAAGGTGGTACAAGAGCCCAAGGTCCCATACTACCAGGTTCAGGAACAGCTATTACCCTTCAATCATCTGGCCCCTGAACCAGTGTGGATAACTTCCCTCACCTCAACACTAGTCTGATTCCACAACCTATAAACTCACATTCAAGGACTCCGAAATACATGTTCTCAGTATATTTTATTTATGCATTTATTATTATTATTTTTGTATCGACGCTGCTGACTTCTTTTGCACCTTGATTGTTGTCAGTTTTCGTGTGTGGATTTCCATTGATTCAATTGTAATTATTTCTTTTGCTGTAAATGCCTGCAAGAAAATGAGTCTCAGAGTTTTATCTGGTGACATTTATGTACTTTGATAGTAAATTTACTTTGAACTTTGTTCAATCAGCTATAGCATGGAGCTGCTGTGTTCCTCCAGCATTTCGAGTGTGTTGCATGGCATAGATAAAGCTATTTGAATTCACCATGCATTTAAAGAAAAACCTGTTACGTTGGTGATTGGAGACCTGAGCCAGTGTTAACGACCGTGAGGGTAATGAGTGTGAGGTGCCATTGACTCATAGAGCATAGAAGCTGATCCATCAGCCAGCTTATCCACATTGCTTTGGCTGTCCAGTGAGTCAGCCCCATCTGTCCACATTTGGTAATAGCCCTCTAAACCTGGACCGCCAATGGTTTTTAAATGTTGTTTACGTGCCCAGCTCAACAACCATTTCTGGCAGCTCATTCCAAACAAGCAACATCATATTCTTGAAGAAGCTGCCCCTGATGTCCGTTCTAAATCTCTTGCCTTTGATCCCAAACTTCCTCCCTATTGTTTTTAGCATCCTCACCTCAGGAGGCATAAATAGAGTGAAGGCACATGTTCTTTTGCCCTGGGAAAAGTAGTGCGTGTCTTCACCATATCTAGGCACCCTCATGATCATTCTATCGGGTCACCCTTCTTACATTCCAGGGTATAAAGTCCGAATCTACAAAGCCTTGAGCAACTTTCTGCAGATGAACTGTGAAGAGCATTCTAACTGGTATGCAGGGGCCACTGCACGGGATTGGAAAAAGCTGCATAGGGTTGCAAACTCAGGCATCTCTATCACTGGCACTAGCCTCCCACTATTGAGGACATCTTCAAAAGGTATTGCCTCAGAAAGGCATCATCCGTCATTAAGGACTCCCATCACCCAGGACATGCCCTCTTCTCACGGCTACCATCAGAAAGGAGGTTTTGGAGCCTGAAGACACACACTCAACAATTTGGGAACAAGTTTTTTCCTTATCCATTAAATATCTGAACGGACAATTAACCCATGAATGCAACCTCACTATTGTTGCCCTATTTTTGCACTGCTTATTTAATTTTTATATATTTCTTATTATAATTTATAATATATTTTATGTATTCCACTGTACTGCTACCACAAAACTACAAGTTACATGACATATATCAGTGATAACAAACCTGATTCTGATTCTCCTTGTAACTCAGACCCCCAAGTGAAGTCAACATCCTGGTGAGTATATTTTCTGCGCTCTATCAAGTTTATAAAAATATTTTCTATAATAAAGTGACCGAATGTATACAACACTCCAAGGTCCTGACTGTTGAAGGCTAGCTTGTGAAATGCCCTCTACCTGCGATGCTGCTTTCTGTGAACTATACACTTGCACAACTAGACCCCCTGTTCCATAACAGTCCCCCAGGGCCCTACCATTCACTGTATGTCATACATCACAGCTTGGTACACAGGATGGCAAGAGGCTATGGAGGGTTATAGACTCAACCAGCTACTTCACATTTACTACTCTCTCTCTCTGCCATTAAGGACATCTCCAAAGGAGATGCGGTATCCATCATCAAAATCCCCCACCACCTGGGGCATGTCCTCTTTGTACAGTCATCAGAAAGGAGATACCAGACCCCGAGGACCCAAACTCAACATTTTCAGAACAGTTTCTTGCTTGTCGCCATCAGATTTCTGAATGTTCTATGAACCGTTGAACCCCGTTATGCCTTTCATTGTCCTATTTATTTACTTAATGTGTTTTATAGATTCACACTGTTCTGCTACCATAACACAACAACTTTCATATCATATGTCAGTGAAAATAAATCTGATGTTGATTTGGAGCCTGATGAAGGGTCTTGGCCTGAAACATCAACTGTTTATTCCCCTCCATAGATGCTGCCTGACTTGCTGAGTTCCTTCACTATTTTGTGTGCATTGCTCAGGATGAAGAAGAGGAGAAGAAGAATAGCCCTTAACTTGGCAGTGGAGTTATCAGGGCACTGCCATGACGGTGTTTCTGTAGCAAACTATTCTTGTTTTTACGAGGCCGAGTTGCTAGCTCGATGCTCAACCTGACTTGGATTCGAACTCATGAACCTTCGCTCCGGAGTCCGGCACTGATATTATTGCGCCACCAAGCAGGACTGTGCTCAGGATGAAGAGCGGGTCTTTTTCTGGCTGCTAGCCAGTGACTGGTGGGGTTCTGCAGGGAGTGTTTTGGGCACCCCATCTTTTCACAATCAGAATCAACTGTCCAGTGGAACCAACCAGTGTCACGTTTCCAAGTTTACTAAGAGAGAATGCAAAGAGCGTTCAAGGCAGAAGTAGATATTGTACATTTCTCAGTGTTAGAGGAATCAAGAGGTGGAAATAAGGCAGGACATAGTGTTGAGAGAGAATATCAACCACAATCTTATTGAATGGTGGAGGAAAACTATCTCCTGGTCCTATCTCAAATATTTAATACACTTAATTACCCATGAAGCTCAACATTGACAGCTAAGAGTTATCATTGAAAGACATCTCCTGATGATGTAATGAATCATGATGTCAGCCAAATCATCTCCTGGGGCAGGAAAAATTAATGGCTATATCTTTGCAATCTCATTCACTCACATTTTAACTTATTGTGACAGAAAATTAAAAGGGCAGATTTTGATTCTCTCTTTTCTTAGTCAATATATTTCTTTTATTTCTCGTTCTGTTATTTTGACAAAATATCCATTCCTTACAATTTACCCTCCCAATTGCTGCTTCCTGTAGTCATTTCCCAACCTTAAAATTTCATTGTAGTGATACTGTGCTGTTTGCCCCATACGTCTCACGGAACTGTCATCACTTCACACGTTCCCCCATGCTCTGAGCTGGATGGCAGGAAAGTTAAATGGGGACAAATTGAATGCTAAATCTCTGTTCTTTAGAGTTCAGGAAGATGAGAGTTGACCCCTGTCAAACCAATGAAATTCTTAGAGGACCAGACAGAGTAGGATGTTGCTTCTAAGCAGTATAGAATGAAGGTCACACTCAAAACAAGGGTCCTGGAGAACTGTACGAGTCTGAATGTGCTAATTTAATTGCAATATTATGCATAGCAAGTCTTGGAAGTAAGAACTGATACAACACAATGAGGGAATGGAGACAACTAGGATCTTTGAAGGACAAGTAAATAAACATTGATCTTCTTAAGGCAACCAGAATGAAGTATTTAGCAGCTCAAATGATGACAATGGAAGTATAGAGCATGCTGCAATCAGTGTGAGAGGTCATTTTGTTGATGACACAGCCCAAGATTTAAAAAGAACTCTGATGCAATCAGCGTGAGGCCAATAAAAAGAAGGAAGGTGTAAATGGAGCAGCCATTGTGGGAGTGGCCATTGTTAGAGTGGGCCAGTGTCAGAGTGGTCAGGCTTTGACTCAACAGGCGGACGTTCTATGTAAGTAAGTTAAGTTTCTAGTACGCATTTTTTTCTGCTAATACATAGCTAGAGCACTCAGAATGGGATCGGAGGTTCTTTGTGTGAAATGTGGGAACTCTGGGAAACCTCCAGTATCCCTGATAACTACATCTGCATGAAGTGCACTGAACTGCAGCTCCTCAGAGACTGTGTTAAGGAACTGGAGCTCCAGCTCGATGACCTTCAGCTCATGTGGAAGAATGAGGAGATGATAGATAGGTGCTAAAGGGAGGTAGTCATCCCTAGGTTGCAGGAGGTAGATACCTGGGTGACTGTCAGGAGAGAGAAAGGGAATAGGCAACTAGTGCAGAGTACCCCTGTGGCTACCCCATTCAATAATAAGGATACTGCTTTACATACTGTTGGGGGAGATGACCTACTGGGAGAAGCTGCAGCAAGCAGGTTTCTGGCTCTGTGGATGAGAAGGGAGGAAGGGAGAAGAGAAGTCCAGTAATGATAGGGGAGGAACAGAAATCAGATCCCGTGGGCGTAAAAGAGACACTCAGATGGTATGTTGCCTCCTAAATCGCAGGGTCAGGGATGTCTCAGATCGGGTCTACAGCATTCTAAAGGACAGCTGGAAGTCATGGTACATACTGGTACCAAAAATATAGTTAGGAACAGGGAGGAGGTCCCGAAGAGAGAATGCAGGGAGTTAGGCAGAAAGATGAAAAACGGGACCTCCAGGGTAATAATCTTTGGATTGCTGCCTGTGCTGCATGCCAGAGATGGTAAGAATAGGATGATTTGGCAGATGAATGCATGGCTAAATAACTGGTGCAGGGGGCAGGGTTTCAGATATAAAGTGTAAAAGAGAGGTGAGAATGGACTGCTGGAAAATGATGCTGGAGAGATAGTAATGGGGGACAAAGAAATGGCAGACGGACTTAATAAGTATTTTGATTCAGTCTTCACTGTGGATGACCTTAGCAAAATGTCAGACACGGAAGAGCGTTGGTGGTAGAAGTGAATGTAGTTGGTATTACTAAGGAGAAGGTGCTTAGGAAGCTGAAAGGTCTGAAGGTAGATAAATCACCTGGACTAGATGGACTACACCCTAGAGTTCTGAAAAGGGAAGCTGAAAAGATTGTGGAGACATTAGTAATGATCTTTCAAGAATCACTAAATTCTGGAATGATTCCAGAGGACAGGAAAATTGCAAATGTCAATCCACTCATTAAGAAGGAAGTGAGGCAGAAGAAAGGAAATTATAGAACAGTAAGCCTGACTTCAGTCGTTGGAAAGAGGTTGGAGTCTATTACTGAGGAGGTGGTTTCGGGGTACTTGAAAGCACATGATATAATCGGCCCAAGTCAGCACGGTTTTCTCAAGGGGAAATCTTGTCTGGCAAACCTGTTGAATTTTTTGAGGAAATAACAGACCGGATAGACAAAGGAGAGTCAGGGGATGTTGTTAATTTAGATTTTCAGAAGGCCTTTGACCAGGTGCTGCACATGAGGCCGCTTAGCAAGATAGAAGCCCATTTATTAAAGGTACCAACGATGATAGACGACTGGCTGACTGATAGGAGTGGGAATAAAGGGGGCCTTTTCTGGCTGCCAGTGACTAGTGGTGTACTGCAGAGGATGGTGTTGGGACTGCTTCTTTACACGTCAACGAATTAGATGATGGAATCAGTGTCCTTAAAAAAAAGGAGAGACACAGAGACAATTGCTGGAAGCTAGGGCAAAAAAATAAACTGCTGAAGAAACTCACTGGATCAAGCAGCAACTATGGAGGCTAAGGGATAGATGAGATTTTATGCTGAGACACTACATTAGGGCTGTGAGTGTTGAGGGGAGATAGCCAGTATAAAGAGTTGAGAGGGAGGGTTGAAGCAGGGGCTAGTAGGTGATAGGTGGAACCAGGTGAGTTAGGGGATGATGGACAGATGGAACGGGGTGGCGGGGGTGGGGGGAGGGAAGTCTTGAGACAGAGGCCAGTGGGAGGTGGGTGGAAAAAGGATGTGAGAGAGAAAGGGGCAGATGGAATCAGCCGGGGGAGTTTGAGACAGAGGTTGAAAGGAGATAGATAGAAATGGAAAGGGGAGGGATGATGGACAGATGCAGAGAGATTTAGGCCAGTTAGAAGAATGGGCTGAAAGATGGCAGATGGAGTTTAATGCAGAAAAATGTGAGGTGCTACATTTTGGTAGAACTAATCAAAATAGAACATACATGGTAAATGGTAGGGCATTAAAGAATGCTTTAGAACAGAGGGATCTAGGAATAATGGTGTATAGTTCCCTGAAGATGGAATCTCATGTGGATAGGGTGGTGAAGAAAGCTTTTGGTTTGCTGGCCTTTATTAATCAGAGCATGGAGTACAGGAGTTGGGATGTAATGTTGAATTTGTAGAAGGCATTGGTAAGGCCAAATCTGGAGTATTGTGTACAGCTCTGGTCACCAAATTATAGAAAGGATATCAATAAAATTGAGAGAGTACAGAGGAGGTTTACTAAAGTGTTGCCTGGGTTTCATCTCCTAAGTTACAGAGAAAGGTTGAACAAGTTAGGTCTTTATTCTTTGGAGCGTAGAAGGTTGAGGGGAGACTTGATAGAGGTGTTTAAAATTATGAGGGGGATTGATAGAGTTGACGTGGTTAGACTTTTTCCATTGAGAGTGGGGAAGATTCAAACAAGAGGGCATGGGTTGAGAATTAGAGGACAGAAGTTTAGGGTAAAATGAGGGGGAACTTCTTTACTCAGAGAGTGGTAGCTGTGTGGAACAAGCTTCCAGCAGAAGTGGTTGAGGCAGGTTCGATGTTGTCGTTTGAAGTTAAATTGGATAGATATATGGACAGGAAAGGAATGGAGGGTTATGGGCAGAGTGCAGGTCGGTGGGAATAGGATAGGGTAAGAGTTCGGCACGGACTAGAAGGGCTGAGATGGCCTGTTTCCGTGCTGTAATTGTTATATGGTTATATGCAGTTCAGTGGGGGAGGGAATAGTGGAGGTAAATCAAGGGAGAAGTAACCCAGGTGGATAGGTATGTGGGCAATGGGTAGATGGAAAACATAGGAGAAGGCAATAAGGACTGGGAGGGGGTTGTGGATGGTAAATGTAAACAACTGGAGAGAAATCCTAGATAGAACTGTGACATGGATTGAGGGTGGGTTACCTGAAGCTGGAAGATTTCCTACAAAATGTTTACCTAGTCCAGGCCTGGTGTTGCCGAGGTAGAGGAGATCGCAGTATAAAAAGGGAATGCACCAGGGGAAGAATAGAGGAAGTGCATGCAAATCTCTGCCTCACCTGGAAGAGCTGCTGAAGTCCCTTCTTAAAGTCTCCAAGATCAGTCCAGCATGATCAACAAAGTAAAAATTCAATTAATAGAATCCAAAATTGAATTTCAAAACAATTAACTACATTTAAACCAACTGGACTAAAAATATCTAAGCGATCAATTAACCCATTTGGAGCAAAGCCTTCAATTTTTAATGGGGCA
Source organism: Mobula hypostoma (assembly GCF_963921235.1). Lineage (NCBI taxonomy): Eukaryota > Metazoa > Chordata > Chondrichthyes > Myliobatiformes > Myliobatidae > Mobula > Mobula hypostoma. The sequence continues at coordinate 10,565,941 of NC_086123.1, read as the reverse complement.
TTTGTATTCAGCAGAGCCACGACAGCATTCAGATGAGTGGAAAGTTCAATTCCATCCTTTGCTCAAGAATTAAAAGCTTCCTCCCTGTTAAGAAATGTTTCATACACAAGAACAGGGTCAATAGAAGAACTGTTCCTGAATTTTGGGAATGGAATTTTAGGGAAGAGAGTTTAAAAATCACCAAAATTAATAATGCAGCTGCCCAAACCACTGATACAGCTGTCTAACCCCATTACTTCACACCAAACAATCCTCCAAGAGAGTTGAGCTATTAATCTCAGATCAAGTGACGTTAATCTGGGTTAGAAAATGTCGCTTGGTGAAAGCAAAGGGGCAAGGAGAAAAGCTGAAGAGTCTGAGACAAATCTATTATTACTGGCGACTCACTGCTGCTTTCTCGTCAGTTCCATATTGGTCCTGTTTACAGAATTGTGAGATGAGATAACCTGGTAAATGCTGAGGTTATTAAGTGCAACATGCACCTTGTAGCTCCAGATCATCATTTCAGAAGAGAGGCTGAGTTTGCTGTGTTATTATAGAAATCAAAGGAGTAGCAGGAGAGACAGGAGGGAGTGGAGCACTCTTGGTCGTCTCCCCGTAGAACTATACAGTACTGGGCAGAGATCTTAAGCTCATGTAAAATAAAAAAATTTGTAAAGCAAAGATACTTTTAAAAATAATGAAATGAAACATTCCTCAATATTAAAAAAAATTACTATGAAGAGCAGTAAACAGTAAAAAAAAACTAAATCAAAGCAATATTTGGCGTGATAACCCTTTGCATTTAAAACTGCACCAATTCTCTCAGGTACACCGCCGTGCAATTTTTATAAGAAACTTGGCTGGTAGGTTGTTCCAAGCATCTTGGAGAACTCACCACAGTTCTTCTGCAGACTTTGGCTGTCTCACCTGCTTCTTTCTCTCCAGATGATCCCACACCGTCTCGATGATGTTGAGATCAGTGCTCTGTGGTGGTCACACCATCTGAAACCATACTGAATAATCTCGGGTGCCTAAGGCTTTTGCATAGTACTGTAGCTTCAAGGGAGGCAGAAGGTCAGGAAGGAGCAAGTTTGTCAGAGGCACTCCCTCCACACAGGATGGGCAAGCAGAGCATAAACTTCCTGATCGCAACTGAAGACTAATGTCACAGATGGTTCGGCCAGGGGTAGACCTTTGCAGATGCCAAGATGGCAGAAATGCACTGTAAAGTGGATCTGATTACAAAAATCATCTCTGCCCTCACACTCATGACCCTCGAATCCATCCAGATTTCCACCTGGCAAGATACAAACATGTGAATTAAAAACAATAGAAGACCTCTTAGTCTGCTATGCCTGCTCTGCTCTTCCATAAAGTCATGGCTGATGAGATTGCAATCTCTCCTATCAATTGTAACATTACACCCCTTTCTTTATGAAAAGTTCATTTACATCTGCCTTAAAACTGTTCAAAGATTCTGCTGTCCCTGCCCTTTAAGTTCAAAGTTCTAAGTAAATTTATTATCAAAGTAACTGTAAGTCACCATATACAACCCTGAGATTATTCTCCTTGAGGGCATGCTCAGTAAATCTAAGAAACACAATAGAATCAATGAAAATTGCACCCAATGGGACTGACAAATAACGAATCTACAAAAGTCAGCTAACTGCAAATATAAAAGAAAAAAAATAAGAAATAGATATTAAGACCATCAGATGAAGAGGTTGTGGGAACATTTCAGTGCTGGGGCGAGTGAAGTTATCGCTGCTGGTTCAAGAGCCTGATGGTTGAGGGGTAAATAACTGTTCCTGAACCTGGTGATGTGTGTCCTGAGGCTCCTGTACGTTCTTCGTGATGGCAGCAGGGAGAGGAGCATGGCCTGGGTGGTGGGGTTCCTTGATGGTGGATGCTGCTTGCCAGTGACAGTGCTCCATGTAGTTGTGCTAAATGGTGTAGAAAGACTCATGATCATAAAAGAGAAAAGAAAATACTTTTATGTGTCTTCTTTGATGAGCACTGATTTGTAAACAGTGACCCCTTGTTCTAAGTTCTTCCACAGTAGGAAATGTCCTCTCCATTTCCATCCTGTCTAGATGCCAAAGAAAGTCCCTGTTCACTCTTCCAAATACCAGTGGAAAGGCTAGTCTATTCAGCTTTTCCTCATCAGATAATCCTTCTATTCCCAGTATGTCCAGAAAACTTTCTCTGAAATGCTTCCTTCACATTCTTCCTTACATGAGGAGACAGATACAGTACACAGTAGTCCAGATGTTTTTCTCAACAATTCCCTGTACAATTGAAGTATAATATTCCTGTTTTACTGTTCAATTCCCCTTGCAATGTGCAGAAACATTCTGTTGCTGGATCTCAACATTGGTGGCGTGCAGCTGCACAGGGTGGGGAATTGATGCAAGTTTTCCAGGGGTGGCAAGCATTTTACCATCTTCCCACAGAGCAGAAGGGCCCGTGACTCTGACTGGCTTCCCAAGCAGGGAGAGCTTCATTGATTGGACGTTTGTAGCTATCTGCACTGCCCCATACCACCGGGGTGAGTTCCTTTACAGTAACTGTGCAGCTGCCCAACAGAAACAATGAGATCTTCTTCCACAAGACTGTAGGAAGCTACTTTGCTGCATGCGGTGGATGGCGCATTGATTTTGGCTCATTGCACTCGACTACCCCATGTTCCGCTCCCAACGCCAAGATCCACCAAGTTTCCTATGTCACTTACATTGCTGTTTTAAAGAACAACGTGCATCATCACCGTGACTGTTTAACCCCACCAGTCTGGAAACTTTGAACCCAGTGGCTGGGTTAAAAAAAATGCATTTGATAGATGAGATGGACTAATCTCTGGGACTCCCCAGATCTCTGGAGCCAAAGAGTTGCACAACACTGAAATTGGCCCCTTGGCCTACCACATGCATATTGCCATCTACACTGGCATGATAGGGTAACGGTTAGCACAACGCTTTACAGTACCTGTGACCTGGGTATATTGGAAAAGAGTAGTGTCAACATCTTGGGCCAAAACCCTTCAGCAGGTTGAGATTGTGGTTGAGATTATGCGGATAGTGGGAAAATCATCCTTCTTCTGCTTCTTGATCTCGTCACTCGAGACTCAGTGTCGTCCAACCCTGCCACTTTGACTTGGCCCACGCCTTCATTAACCAGGTCCAATACTTGCCTTTATTGGATCTTCCTCCTCCTCACATAAGTCAGTGGGTTTGTGGGGGTGTGGCCAGCGTTAGTCAGGTTGCCTTTCAGGTTAGTTGGGATGCGCATGCCCTTGGACATTGGGATTAAGTTTGATGGTAGGGTTTGGAGTTGTGCACATTGGGCTGGGAGAGATGAGGTTGTGGAGTATAGTGTGATGAGCTGTGCGGGGCTAAGGCGGATAGGGTTGTGGAGCCACTTTAATCTGGCCCCTGCCTTTCATTAACCTGGTCCTGCCAAAGGATTTTGGCCCGAAATGTCAACTGTGCTCTCTTCCATAGCTGCTGCCTAGCCTGCTGAGTTCCTCCAGAATTTTATGTGTGTTGCTCAGATTTCCAGCATCTGCAGATTTTCTCTTGTTTGGACCTGGGCATATTTCCCATTTGCTGTCTGCAAGGAGTTTGCACATTCTTCCCACGACCTTGTGGGTTTCCTCTGGGTGCTCCAGATTCCTCCAACATTCCAAAGACGTTCCAGTTTGTAGGGTAATTGGTCATTGTAAATTATCCCATGACTAGGCTAAGGAGAAAGCCGAGTTGCTGGGCAGCATGGCTTGAAAGGCCAGAAAGTTCTATGCTGAGCTGTATCTCAATAAATAAATTTTAAACATAAATAAATAATCCTCATTCGTTCGTATTAGGACCATATTCTTCTTTGCCTTTATTTAATTTTTCTTATTATAGCCTATTTTACAAAAAATATTGAACCTTTTAATATTTTCTTGTGGCATAGAAGGAGGTTGTTCAGCCCAGCGAGTCTATACTTTCTCAAGAGCAATCACATTTATCCTGGAGGCCCACTTATTTCTCTATGAAAAATATTACTACGGGGCCAGCCCCACATTCCATCCAAGTTACAAATTCAGCCCATGATTTTGAAGAAAGAATAGATAGAGAAAGAAAGGAGATGGAGAAATCTTTAACTTTAAATTTGACGTAAATCTGCCGACAGGAGAACCTGATCGCGACTTCATACGTAAAACAGGTTATTTTCAGCACAGGAAGTGATCACTTTTATTTGCAACAGGATAGGAAATGAAGCAGAAAATAGAATTTCTCCGAAGAATCCACCCAGAGCAACTATTTTATTTCTATATTTAATGTAGCCTCTGCTCCCACCTCAACCTGCTGTGGAATTTGCACGTGAGCAGCAGTGAGTGATCTCAACATCACCAGTAACTTGTCCTGCAGTTTGGATTTTTGGTGAGGAAAATGGGGCTCAGCATAGATACATTTCACTAGTTGATTTACATTGATTTATCTACACTTAAATCAATGATTGACAGCCTTACTAAATAAAACATTCATTTAGTGGAGGGCAGGAGGTTCCATTAACCATTGCCGTACACTTAGATACACTGGCCGAGAATTCCTTGGTGCCTGTAACTATGCACTAAACGTGTTTATTGAGCAGGCTAATGGCTATTTCAGTCTGGTTCTTTATCTGGTAGTAACATTAGGTACATTAACTTATGCCATGGTTAGAGTTAACCTAGCTGTGAGATGAGGACATGCACAAAATACCTACAATCAAAAATTTTCACTTTCAAGGTTCAACTTACCAAAACGTTTTGCTGTAAAAATATAACACGGTACATTGTGGCATATTGATAAGGGTAACAAGAACTTAAGAAAAATGTTCAAAATGTTTTGATGGAATAAGTAACGAGTTTGTCCAAGATCACCGAGGCAATGTAACTGATGAAATAATACGGAAATCAGATGAGCTAGTGGTATGGTGATATCTGGTACAGAGAAAGTAACTCCGAGAATCCTCAGTACTGAATCCAGACCTTGTGAGATGGCATCAGGACAGACAAAGTAATAACCACCTATTATCCTCCCCAGTGAGCGAAGTCGGAACTTCTTCATGTGGATCATGACCTGGGAGCTACACTGACAGTAAGAAAGACTCAGAGCACCTATCACTAAAACCTGGTTCATAACCTCATACTTTAAAATCTTACAAAATAAGTTCAATTATTTAAAAAGAAGTTATGGTTGCAAAATAAATAACTGAAATAAAGAAAACCATATGTAACCAAAACTCCCCTTACAATGCAAACAATACGAAAAACATGTTAAAGTAATATAAACCACATTTAAAGTATTGTGTTCAGCTCTGATCGCCTCATTATAGAAAGGATATGGAAGCTTTAGAGAGGGTGCAGAGGAGATTTACCAGATGCTACCTGGACTAGAGGGCATGGCTTATGAAGATTGGTTAAGCAAGCTAGAGCTTTTCACTTTGGAGTGAAGGAGAATGAGAGGTGATGACAAAGATGTACAAGATAAGAGGCACAGGATCAAGAGAATAGCCAGAGACTTTTTCCAGGCTGGGAATGGCTAATACAAGGGGACATAATTTTAAAGTTATTTGAGGAAAGTACAGGGGAGATGTCAGGGGTAAGTTTTTTTTACATACAGAGTGGCAGGTTTGCGGATCACCCTTCCGGGGGTGGGGGTAGAGGTAGATATGGGGCAGGTAGAGATGAGTCTATGGTCAGATCAGCCATCATCTTATTGAATGGCAGAGCAGGCTCGATGGGCCAGATGGCCGACTCCTGCTCCTATTTCTTATGTTCTTATATATTAGGGGTAGTTAAGAAACTCTTAGAGAGGCACAAGATGATAGAAAAATAGAGGGTTATGTAGGAGGAAAAAGTTAGATTGATCCTAGTGTGTAGGTTAAATGGTCAGCCCACCATTGTGATCTGAAGGGCCTGTACTGTGCTGTAATATTCTATGTTCTTTGAACCATGCATGCACTTCCATTTTCCCACAGACTTCATGACCTCATTCAATATGCTGAGCGGCCATGGTGTAAACTAGATGGCAGGATGCAAAGTTCATCCAGCCCTCCTCCTCAGTAGACCTGGGCTGCTCTGTTGGATTCGGTGGCAGTGGGAGGGCTGGTATTTTGGAGCTCTAGCTCATCTCTGATTCTTTCATGTTGTGCGTGTGCTGTGAGGCAGCATGAAAGAAGCAGCTCTTGGATCTTGGAGAAAAGAAAGTTCTAGCTTAAAAAATCCTCATAATTAAATTTGCAGACTGCAGTATCTCTATGTGATATGCGACACACAGCATACACACAGAATGATCAATGCATAGTTAGTTACTTTTTGTATAGCTTTGTGCCTATCAATTAATCAAGCATTAAAATATTTCAAACACCTCCTTCTGTTATTAAAGTCTTCCACTGTATGTACAGAAAATGCATTGTGCTCATGCGCCAATTTTGACACTGAGTCACTTGGTACTCATGCTATTATTAAATCTGAGCAGGACAATTTGGAATATTTCATTTACTTGGAACAAATGCACATATCGCCAGAGAAAACAGGATCTCCCAGTGGCCTAATTCAACATCCCATTCCCATTCTACTGTCAAGATGAAGTCACACTCAGGTTGGAGGAACAACACCTTATATTCCGTGTGGGTAGCCTCCAACCTGATGGCATGAACATTGACTTCTCAAACTTCCGCTAATGCCCCACCTCCCCCTCGTACCCCATCCGTTATTTATTTTTATACACACATTCTTTCTCTCTCTCTCCTTTTTCTCCCTCTGTCCCTCTCACTATACTCCTTGCCCATCCTCTGGGCTTTCCCCCCCTCCCCCTTTTCTTTCTCCCTAGGCCTCCCATCCCATAATCTTCTCATATCCCTTTTGCTGATCAACTGTCCAGCTCTCGGCTCCATCCCTCCCCCTCCTGTCTTCTCCTATCATTTTGGATCTCCCCATCCCCCTCCCCCTCCCACTTTCAAATCTCTTACTATTTCTTCTTTCAGTTAATCCTGACGAAGGGTCTCGGCCCGAAACGTCGACTGTACCTCTTCCTAGAGATGCTGCCCGGCCTGCTGCATTCACCAGCTACTTATATGTGTGTTGCTTGAAATTCCAGCATCTGCAGATTTCCTCGTGTTTGCACATATTGGCTGCCAGTTCTAGAAGCTACCAACATTTGAGAGCCACTTGACCAAAAAGATTAGCTGAATTCCATACTTTCACATCTAATAATCACAGTCTACCTTATTTCTATCGTCTTTGTGGAGGGAAAAGTGTCATTGAAGTGGAGATGTTCGATATAATTTTTTTTATTGCATGATTCTTGTTATCACTCTTCCCCTTTTCCCAAACCAATTCACGCTCTCAAAATAAGGGGTCAGCTGTTGTTCCAGAGTGGGTGTTCCCAACCTTTTTTATGCTCAATCCTCCTCAATTCCTTTATGTTCAAAAACCAACCTCTTATTCCTTGTGTCTTTCTGGGAACAGATTCAGTGGCCTTCAAATTGTACAGTTTTAAGAAAAGAACTTCTGAATAAATCTAAAGCAGGGGAATTATTCAAAACCAAAATACTCCTCCGATGCTGTTTAAAAGCTGAGCTCTCTGAGTTTTCCACATTTTGATAAAAATGTACACAAGTGTGGTATAATGATTCTTTTCTGATCAAGATCTCAAATATAAAGTTGCCACCTCAGTGAAACTGCAGTAAAATTAAGTTATTGGAGAGTTAACTAAAGAAGAGGCCATTAGTCAGTTCACTCTAGCCACTCTCTCGCTAATAAGACAACTTACAAAATTGCACTGAGCATAAAGATTATTTAAAAGACTGTAAATTGTCCTTTATTGCTCAGCCTTCCAGAACACAATCAGATATCTGACAAAGACTGGAGGAAGGCTGTAAAACAGCACAGCGGCACTGCTGTGTTTGAAACTTCGTTCTGCTTTCTGTCAGTCCAAAACATAATTTAAATATAAGGGCTAAATATATTTTGTCTCTGAGAATTGTTATGGCTAATAAATTGAAGGTTTGTTTTTGAATAATACCTTTAAAAATATCTCATGACTTTAATTACAATTCCTTGTTTTCGTCTCCGCCATAACCACAGGATTTGTGAAATTTTCCCTACGCCCACCAACATTGTGGTCAATCGTAAATTTCCACGGTGTCCCCTTGCCACCAAGATGACTGGGTGGAAGGAAAGCCTTGAAATCTCACGCTACCTAGCAAGACTTTCTTTCCATTCTGCATCTAATGAGAGTGAACGTGACCATGAACTTCGCTTTGTGGAAGCAGAGGTAAGGGAAATGCACTGCACGCACCCTTCCACGTTGTACAAAAGCACTTCGGTTCCCTCTCGTGCTGACAAATGTTAGACTCAAGTCTGAGCCTTTACATTAGCATGTCTTCAAAAAAAAAAACAGCTTCCACAGGCCACCAAAGCTCTTGCTTTGATCAAGGTAATTCAATACCAAGGTTCTGGGTTGCAAATTTAAGTAAGAGCCAGATTAAAGGAATTAGCAACACTATATCATGATTAATAAAGATGTTGTGCCTACCGCATTGTATGGCTCTAGTGACCTGTGCTTGTTGCCATCTGGAAGTGCTGCTCAACAACTCCCTGCATGACATCAGCTCTAACTACTGATCCCTTTTACGTCCCTTTGCTGCCATATTTATTAGGCACTTTGCCTTATAGTATCAAAGCCCAAAGTAGGTCTTATTTATGCACTGTAACAGCCTTATAAAATATAATTACTTTAATAACCCCCAGTAACAAAGCAGATGCCTTCCTGTTTTTTTTCCCTGATTGAGTTCAACAGAGGTTCACCAGTGTGGTAATTTAAGGAAGGAAAGAAATGTTCACCACGTTAACAGTATTCTCCAATTCGGTTAAATCCGCATTGCGCCATAATAACATACGCAGATATTTTGAGCACAGCATTTTCTGTCTCTAACAAAACTGCTCATAGGCGTGCAGTCAGTCCAGGGAAGTTCAAAGGGACAAGAATAAATGTTTTTCAATAATAAAACCTCAGTGCTTAATCACTCATATGCTGCTAACTACCCATAAATTGGGATTTACAGAGCAGTAAACAGGGTTTAGAGACTGTGTAAAACTAAACGCTGTGTGATCCTCTCAAATTCTGACCACCTGAAGACCACAGGCAATGGCAGTTGCCAAGGTCCATTCTGACCAATGGTGGCATGACTCTTTCTTTAATCCCATTCTGCTTCCCGTGACCTTGGCAGAAGAAATACAGGAAACATACCATACTTATAGAAATATTTGTTCAAATTCCTCACATTTCACTTGTATAATTAAAAAGAACTTGTTTTGCATTCTGAATTTATAATGGAGTATATATAAACTAACCACTAAAACAAATCACTCACTTTAAAATTACTGTCAGAAAATTAAATACCATGACACAAATGCAATACTTTTTGTTTAAGATTAACAGCAGCAAAGAAAACTTGGTCAAGTTTGAATCTTGCTTTCCGTTCAAATTCATTAAAAAAATAAGCACAGATGGTCAAAGCCCTGGATATATTAGTCATTGCAAAAGCTATTGACAGTGCAAATTGGACTACTATGATGTCATTTCTGATTGAAAGTGAAGTTTTAAACTACAGATGACAAAGCTTTTTAAATGCCAAGGACAATTATATAGCTGCTCAAGAAATCCCATTTTGGACCATCAGCCCTGAAAACTGAGGATCGTTCATTTCCTGCGCTGCACAGACTAATGTGATTCTATTTTTTTTTTGAGATACAGCACAGAAACAAGCCCTTCTGTCCCAATGAGCTCACCTATGTAACTAAACAACCTACTAAACAATACAGCTTTGGAATATGGGAGGAAACCCACATGGTTACAGGGAGAATGTACAGGCAACAGTGGGAAATAAACCTGGATTACTGGCGTTAGCACTATACACTCACTTTACACTAACCACTGCACAACTGTGCCACCAATTTTCATTAAAGGCATCATTTTCAAGGTGCTGTCGAGATTAATAATCCCAAACAAAACACGGAGGAAAAGGCAGCAATAAATCCTCTTTTTGATTAGCTTTATCGCTGGAAGATCTACTACTTCAAATGTGTGGGTTTTCAATCTCTCAATGATTCAGAATTTAATCCACCTTCCTGCTTTCTCTATCAAAGTGGATAACCTCACTTCTTACCCTTTATATTCCATCTGTATTATCCCAGACCATTCACCTAACCTTTCTACATCCCCTATATCCTACCTTCCTCAGAGCCAACACTATCACCTTGATTAATATCATCAGTAAATCAGAAATATCACACATGATGCCCTCATCCAAATCATTGATATAGATTTGAACCTGACACCACCAATGTCTGAGTCACAGCGACCCAACTCAAAAAAAGTCCCATTTATTCCTAATCCTTTTTTTCATCCCGCAACTAATGTCCCATTCACACCAATATATTGTTTGTAAATATTGTGCACTCTAACTCTGTTTAATAATGCAAACATGAGGAATTCTGCAGAAGCTGAAAATTCAAGCAACACACATCAAAGTTGCTGGTGAACGCAGCAGGCCAGGCAGCATCTCTAGGAAGAGGTACAGTCGACGTTTCGGGCCGAGATCCTTCATCAGGACTAACTGAAAGAAGAGCTAGTAAGAGATTTGAAAGTGTGAGGGGGAGGGGGAGATCCAAAATGATAGGAGAAGACAAGAGGGGGAGAGATGGAGCCAAGAGCTGGACAGGTGATTGGCAAAAGGGATATGAGAGGATCATGGGACAGGAGGCCCAGGGAGAAAGAAAAGGGGGAGGGGGGGAAACCAGAGGATGGGCAAGGGGTATAGTGAGAGGGACAGAGGGAGAAAAAGGAGAGAGAGAGAGAAAGAATGTGTGTACATAAATAAATAATGGATGGGGTACGAGGGGGAGGTGGGCCATTAGCGGAAGTTTCAGAAGTCAATGTTCATGCCATCAGGTTGGACGCTACCCAGACGGAATATAAGGTGTTGTTCCTCCAACCTGAGTTTGGCTTCATCTTTACAGTAGAGGAGGCTGTGGATAGACATATCAGAATGGGAATGGGACATGGAATTAAAATGTGTGCAACTGGGAGATCCTGTTTTCTCTGGCGGACAGAGCGTAGGTGTTCAACGAAATGATCTCCCAGTCAGCATCGGGTCTCGCCAATATATAGAAGGCCACATCGGGAGCACCGGACGCAGTACATCACCCCAGCCGACTCACAGGTGAAGTGTTGCCTCACCTGGAAGGACTGTCTGGGGCCCTGAATGGTGGTAAGGGAGAAAGTGTAAGGGCATGTGTAGCACTTGTTCCGCTTACAAGGATAAGTGCCAGGAGGTAGATCGGTGGGAAGGGATGGGGGGGTGGAAATGAATGGACAAGGGAGTCGCGTAGGGAGCGATCCCTGCGGAAAGCGGGGGGTGGGGAGGGAAAGATGTGCTTAGTGGTGGGATCCCGTTGGAGGTGGCGGAAGTTACGGAGAATTATATGTTGGACCCGGAGGCTGGTGAGGTGGTAGGTGAGGACAGGGGGAGCCCTATTCCTAGTGGGGTAGCGGAAGATGGAGTGAGAGCAGACGTGCATGAAATGGGGGAGGTGCGTTTGAGAGCAGAGTTGATGGTAGAGGAAGGGAAGCCCCTTTCTTTAAAAAAGGAGGACATCTCCCTCGTCCTGGAATGAAAAACCTCATCCTGCAAGCAGATGTGGCGGAGACGGAGGAATTGCGAGAAGGGGATGGCATTTTTGCAAGAGACAGGGTGAGAAGAGGAATAGTCCAGATAGCTGTGAGAGTCAGTAGGCTTATAGTAGACATCAGTAGATAAGCTGTCTCTAGAGATAGAGACAGAAAGATCTAGAAAGAGGAGGGAGGTGTCGGAAATGCACCAGCCTCTGGGTCCAACGTATTATTCTCCGTAACTTCTGCCACCTCCAACGGGATCCCACCACTAAGCATATCTTTCCCTCCACCCCCTCTGCTTTCCACAAGGATCGCTCCCTACGCAACTCCCTTGTCCATTTGTTCCACCCCCCCCACCCCCATCCCTCCCCACTGATCTCCCTCCCGGCACTTATACTTGTAAGCGAAACAAGTGCTACACATGCCCTTACACTTCCTCCCTTACCACCATTCAGGGCCCCAGACAGTCCTTCCAGGTGAGGTGACACTTCACCTGTGAGTCGCCTGGGGTGGTATACTGCGTCTGGTGCTCCCGATGTGGCCTTCTATATATTGGCGAGACCCAACGCAGACTGGGAGACCGCTTTGCTGAACACCTACGCTCTGTCCACCAGAGAAAGCAGGATCTCCCAGTGCCCACACATTTTAATTCCACGTCCCATTCCCATTCTGACATGTCTATCCACAGACTCCTCCAATGTAAAGATGAAGCCACACTCAGGTTGGAGGAACAACACCTTATATTCTGTCTGGGTAGCCTCCAACCTGATGGCATGAACATTGACTTCTCAAACTTCTGCTAATGTCCCACCTCCCCCTCGTACCCCATCCGTTATTTATTTATATACACACATTCTTTCTCTCTCTCTCCTTTATCTCCCTTTGCCCCTCTCACTATACCCCTTGCCCATCCTCTGGGTATTTTCCCCCTCCCCCTTTTCTTTCTCCCTGGGCCTCCCGTCCCATGATCCTCTCATATCCCTTTTGCCAATCAACTGTCCAGCTCTTGGCTCCATCCCTCCCCCTCCTGTCTTCTCCTATCATTTTGGATCTCCCCCTCCCCCTCCCACTTTCAAATCTCTTACTAGCTCTTCCTTCAGTTAGTCCTGACGAAGGGTCTCGGCCCGAAACATCGACTGTACCTCTTCCTAGAGATGCTGCCTGGCCTGCTGCATTCACCAGCAACTTTGATGTGTGCAGCTCTGTTTAATAATACTGTTATTTGCAAAATTATATCTTGATATTTACTTGATAATAGATTTCTGCATTTTCCCTGCTACCAATACAAGGTCAACCGTTCTCTCACTTCCTTCCTACAGTTCTGCACAGAAGTCTCAGGCATATATAGAAACTTAGGGTGCCTAAGACTTTTGCACAGTCCTGTGTATTGGTTAAAATAGGAAGGTGGTCGGGAAACAGAAATAAGTGTACTTAGCTGTGTATTAGCTCAGTAGTATTAAGTGTTATTTAGTAACTGGAAAGACATAATATACAGTACTGTGCAAAAGTCTTAAGCACCCTGGCTGTATATATGTGCCTAAGACTTTTGCAGAGTACTGTATTTATTACAGTTAATACCCTTTCAGTCTTTAAAAAACATTCAAGGATCTATGGAATTCTGGATAAATTGCATTCATTATAGTCACTGCTATCAAAACTCTGGGATGCAAGTCCAAAGGTTCCAGGAACTCATCATGTTCTGTCCCATTACTTTCTCCAATAGTTTTTCACCCATGTTGATATTTGCAACCCTAACTTATATACCCCGCCATTATTTCTAGAAGATACTCTGTCATCTTTCATAAAGACAGACTCCAAAGGTCTGCTTACTTTTATTGCATTTCCTTCTTCCCCAAAAGCATTTCAGTTTATAAGGGATCGATAATAACGTCTGTTCAGCTTTTCCTTTGTACATTACAATGGAAATTCTAACGATCTGCTTTTTATGTTTTTCATTAACTGACTCTCGCAGTCAACTTTCAATTTTCTTATCAGTTCCTTAGTCTCGTTTGCTGAATTCTGAATTTCTCCCAATCCACAAGCTTACTGCTTTTTATGGTAATGTTATAAGCCTTTCCCTTTGATCTAATACAATCTTTAACTTCTCTTGATAGCCGTGGCTGGACTATTTTCCTGTTTTGCCTTAAAGGAATATATATTACTTGCAAACTATGTATTAATTCTTTAAAAGTTAGCCATTGGTTGCTTGTGTTCATACCATTGAAAATAGTTTACCAATCAACCAGAACTAACTCACACCTCATACTTTGTAGTTTGTTGATTGAAGTAAACCACTTTCAATCTTTATGTAGAGTTGTATCTTATTATGACCTCTAGTCCCAAGAGCCTTTAACTACCAGATTCTCAATTTAATAGATACTTCTCCTTTCACAATAATCGATATGTAACATATTGTTCTCTCACTAGCTCCTCAAAGTACTGATTTGAAAAACCACTTCTTACACACAAAGTGCTGGAGGAACTCAACAAGTCAGGCAGCACTGATGGAAAGGAATAACCAGTCAATGTTTTGGGCCGAGACTCTTCTACATCAGGAGTGGAAAGGAAAGGGGAAGACACCAGAATAAAAAGGTGGGGGTGGGGGTGTAGGGGAAGGAGGCTAGCTGGAAGATGATAGTTGAAGCCAGGTGGGTTTGAAAGGTAAAGGGCTGGAGAGGAAGGAATCTGATAGGAGAGGAGAGTTAATCATTGGAGAAAGGGAAGGAGGAGGGGAACCAAGGGGAGGTGATAGGCAGGTGAGAACAGGTAAGATGCCAAACTGGGGAATAGAACGTTCTCCCTGTGCTTGTGTAGGTTTCCTCTGGGAGCTACAGTTTCCACCCACATCCCAATGATTTGTCGGTTGGTGGTTGAATTTGCCACTGCAAATTGCCCCTTCTGTGAATGTGAGCGATGGAATTGAGGGGAGTTGAAGGGAAAGAGGGGATTTTAAAATGGGATTAGTGTCAAAGAATGCTTGATGGTTGGTGTGGATTCTTAACTCCATCCAAACTATTTCTATTTCTTGATTGGCTGAACTAATGTCTGCCCTCTCTGCTGTCTTTACCCCACCCTTTACTATCAGGACTCCATTCTACCTTTCTTCACAGGGTATGTATAAATTTCATCCTTGTTCACTTTGCATCTATATCACCATAAGGGTTTTAGCACAAACCCATTTATTTCACTTGTGACAAAATGGGAATGAAGAGCCTTGAATTCATTACTGGATCAAATAATAATGAGACATTGAACTTGTGCAATCTGAAGGCATCATACAACTTGATACAAAGGTGGCTTTGTTGAATGGACAGCAGTCAGCCGCGCAGAGAGTGAACTCACTTGTGATTCATGAAGGTGGGTGAGATGTGGGAAAGGTGGTGCCCTAAGCAAGGCAAGGAGGAAGGGGGCAGTGACAGATGTTACAGACGAGCTGTTTGAGCATTGCAATGTGTTGGAGCCAAGTAAATGAGAGGGACAGCAGTTTTCCTTGTACGTTATGTACCTGCATAGAAACAGGGCCTTTGGTCCATCTTGTCCATTCCACGAATCCAAAATAATCCCTCCAGATTAGATATAAATGTTGTCATTGTATACCAAACCCTGTCCCCCCTTACCACTTTCCATCTGCTTTCCATCTGTCTGTGTGAGAAACAGTACTAAGGTCCCCTTGAAATCCTTCCTCCCTCACTTTAAACCAATGCTCTCTAGTTTTTGATTCAGCTACCTTGAGAAAAAGATCATCACACCAATTTGTTATGACTTTATAAACCTCTGTAAGGTCACCCAATGTCTCCTTATAACTCAAGTTCTCCAGTCTTTTGTGAATCTTTTCTCCATCTTCTCTATAGTACAGCAACTGGAACTGCACACAATACACATATGTAGCCTATCCAACATTTTGTACAATATGAAGTCCCCATCTCTAAACACAAGAGCTTCTATAGAAGCTGAACATACACAACACACACAAAATGTTGTGGGTCAGCAGGTCAGGCAACATCAATGGGGAAGAATAAACCATGGGTGCTTTGGGCCAAGACCCTTCATCAGGACTGGGAAGGAAGGGGGAAGAAGCCAGAATATATTGGGGGGAGGGGAAGCTGACTTGTGATTGGTGAAGCCAGGTGTGGAGGAAGGTGGATGGGTGGGGGAGGATGACTGAAGAGAGAAACTGGGAGGTGATGTGTGGAAAAGGTAAAGGACTGAAGAAGAAGGAAACTGAGAGGAGAGTGGACCATGCAAGGAAGGAAAAGAAGAAGGGGCACTAAAAGGAGTTGATAGGCAAGTGAGGAGAAGAGCAGGGAGAAGAGAGGAGCCAGAATAAGACCATAAGACCATAAGACAAAGGAGCAGAAGTAGGCCATTCGGCCCATCGAGTCTGCTCTGCCATTTTATCATGAGCTGATCCATTTTCTTGTATTTAGTCCCACTCCCCTGCCTTCTCACCATAACCTTTGATGTCCTGGCTACTCAGATACCTATCAATCTCTGCCTTAAATACACCCAATGACTTGGCCTCCACTGCTGCCCGTGGCAACAAATTCCATAGATTCACCACCCTCTGACTAAAAAAATCTCTTCGCATTTCTGTTCTGAAAGGGCGTCCTTCAATCCTTAAGTCATGCCGTCTCATACTAGACTCACCCATCATGGGAAACAACTTTGCCACATCCACTCTGTCCATGCCTTTTAACATTCGAAATGTTTCTATGAGGTCTCCCCTCATTTTTCTAAACTCCAAGGAATACAGTCTAAGAGCAGACAAACGTTCCTCATATGTTAACCCTCTCATTCCCGGAACCATTCTAGTGAATCTTCTCTGTACCCTCTCCAACGTCAGCACATCCTTTCTTAAATAAGGAGACCAAAACTGCCCACAGTACTCCAAGTGAGGTCTCACCAGCGCCTTATAGAGCCTCAACATCACATCCCTGCTCCTATACTCTATTCCTCTAGAAATGAATGCCAACATTGCATTCGCCTTCTTCACTACTGACTCAACCTGGAGGTTAACTTTAAGGGTATCCTGTACGAGGACTCCCAAGTCCCGTTGCATCTCAGAACTTTGAATTCTTTCCCCATTTAAATAATAGTCTGCCCGTTTATTTTTTCTGCCAAAGTGCATAACCATACACTTTCCAACATTGTACTTCATTTGCCACTTCTCTGCCCATTCGTCCAATCTATCCAAGTCTCTCTGCAGACTCTCCGTTTCCTCAGCACTACCGGCCCCTATACCTATCTTCGTATCGTCAGCGAACTTAGCCACAAAGCCATCTATTCCATAATCTAAATCGTTGATGTACAATGAAAAAAGAAGCGGTCCCAACACTGATCCCTGCGGAAAACCACTGGTAACCGGCAGCCAACCAGAATAGGATCCCTTTATTCCCACTCTCTGTTTCCTGCCAATCAGCCAACGCTCTATCCACGTATGTAACTTTCCCGTAATTCCATGGGCTCTTATCTTGTTAAGTAGCCTCATGTGTGGCACCTTGTCAAAGGCCTTCTGAAAATCCAAATATACAACATCCACTGCATCTCCCTTGTCTAGCCTACTGGTAATTTCCTCAAAAAATTGTAATAGGTTTGTCAGGCAGGATTTTCCTTTAAGGAATCCATGCTGAGTTCTGCCTATCTTGTCATATGCCTTCAGGTACTCTGTAACCTCATCCTTGACAATCGACTCCAACAACTTCCCAACCACGGATGTCAAGCTAATAGGTCTATAATTTCCTTTTTGCTTCCTTGTCCCCTTCTTAAATAGCGGAGTGACATTTGCAATCTTCCAGTCTTCCGGAACCATGCCAGAATCTATCGACTTTTGTCCCCATCGCTAATGCCTCTGCAATCTCCACAGCTACCTCCTTCAGAACACGAGGGTGCATTCCATCTGGTCCAGGAGATTTATCTACCTTTAGACTATTCAGCTTCCTGAGTACTTTCTCTGTCGTAATTGTGACTGTGCACACTTCTCTTCCCTGCCACCCTTGAGTGTCAGGTATACTGCTGTCTTCCTCAGTGAAGACTGATGCAAAATACTTGTTCAGTTCCTCTGCCATCTCCTCATCTCCCATTACAATTTCTCCAGCATCATTTTCTATCGGTCCTATATCTACTCTTACCTGTCTTTTACTCTTTATATACTTGAAAAAGCTTTTAGTATCCTCTTCGATATTATTTACTAACTTCCTTTCATAGTTAATCTTTTCTCTCCTAATAAGTTTCTTGGTTTCCATTTCTAAGGTTTTAAAAACTTCCCAATCCTCTCTTTTCCCACTAACTTTTGCTTCCTTGTATGCCCTCTCTTTTGCTTTAACTTTGGCTTTGACTTCTCTTGTCAACCACGGTTGCATCCTTTTTCCACTCGAAAATTTCTTCTTTTTTGGAATATACCTGTCTTGCACATTCCTCATTTCTCGCATAAACTCCAGCCACTGCTGCTCTGCTGTCTTTCCTGCCAGTGTCTCTTTCCAGTCAACTTTGGCCAGTTCCTCTCTCATGCCACTGTAATTTCCTTTACTCCACTGAAATACCGACCCATCAGATTTCGGCTTCTCTTTTTCTAATTTCACAGTGAACTCAATCATGTTGTGATCACTGCCTCCTAAGGGTTCCTTCACCCCAATCTCTCCAATCACCTCCGGTTCATTACACAATACCCAATCCAGTACAGCTGATCCCCTAGTAGGCTCAACAACAAGCTGTTCTAAAAAGCCATCTCGCAGACATTCTACAAATTCTCTCTCTTGAGATCCAGTGCTGACCTGATTTTCCCAATCTACTCGCATGTTAAAATCCCCCACAATTATCATAACACTGCCCTTCTGAGAAGCCTTTTCTATTTCCAGTTGTAATTTGTAGTCCACATCCCTGCAGCTGTTTGGAGGCCTATAAATAACTGCCATCAGGGTCCTTTTACCCCTGCTATTTCTTAGCTCACCCCATAAAGATTCTGCACCTTTCGATCCTATATCACATCTTTCTAATGATTTAATATCATTTCTTACCAATAAAGCCACGCCTCCCACTCTGCCTACCTTCCTATCTTTCTGATACACTGTGTATCCTTGGACGTTCAGCTCCCAGAGACATGCATCCTTTAGCCAGGTCTCAGTGATGGCCACAATATCATACCTGCCAATCTGTAGCTGTACAACAAGATCATCCACCTTATTCCTTATGCTGCGTGCATTTAAGTATAACACCTTAAGACCAGTATTTGATACTTTTTGCTTTGATTTCACTGCAACTTGATTGCACTGCAACTCATCCCAATGGCTACAAATTTGCCCCATCACCTGCCTGTCTATCCTGACATCTTTACTGCCCACTATCTTAGATTTATTTCTGTTTTCCCCTTCCTCCACTCTATCATAAGGAATAGAAATAGAGAGAAGGATGAGGAGGCAGAAGTTAGAGAACTCAATGCTTAAGCCATCAGTTTGGAGGCTACCCAGATGGTCGGAGGCCATCCTGCATTTGCTTTCTTCACCACACTGTTGACCTGTGTCACCACTTTCAGGAAACTGGTACTCCTGAGCTCAACAACGCTCTCCGGGAATGCTCTGGTTTAACTTCCCAAAATGCAGGAGATGATATCACAGTGGCTCCATTTACTCTTCATTTCCTGGGTCAGAACATAGAGCCATGGAGTCACAGAACATGGACACAAGTGCTTCAGCTCTCTCAAGTCCACATCTAATATCAAGCGGTCATATACACTAATCTTATTTTGCTGCTACCACCTTTCCATCAACCTGCAGATTCTACCATGCACCTTCACATTAGGAAGAATTTGCAAAGACCAATCAACCTGCTGACCTGCACGTCTGTGGGACGAGGGAGGACACCTGAGCACCCAGGGGAAAAGCAAGCAGTCACCAGCAGAATGTGCAAGCTTCACACAGGTAGCACCTAAGGTCAGAATCAAACCCAGGTCACTGGAGCTCCGCACGGCAACTCTGCCTCTTGTGTCACTGTGCTGCCCCAAACACAGTCGAGGGGCTTAGAAACGCCTTTCATCCAGTTGGTCTCAAGATCCAACTTTGCTGCAAGACCTAGTGAGTTTGTAGATATGATCCCCTCATAATGGTGAAAGGTTGCTGTGAGAAAATCTCCCTCAATCTTCAGCAGTGAAGGGACAGTATATTCTCGCAGAATCTTAATGCAGCCAGTAAGAATTCAATGTCTGGTATGGGACCACAGCTTCAGCCTGGAGAAATATACAATTGATTTGAAAAAAAAATACGGCCCTTTTGGATCAGTTAGAAAAGAGCCAAGTAATCAAAGTTCAGAAGTATTTTGAAACAAAAAAAAACAGCAAAACCTTTCCAGTGAGTGACCTGAAAGGCATAAAAGAAACATACAGATTTTAACTTTAGAATGGATATGAGAAGGATTATCTTTAATCTGTGGACCTCATTGCCAGAGACAACTACAGAGGCCAAGACATTTGCTATATCTAAAATGGAGATTGATAGGTTCTTGATTAGTAAGGGGATCAAAGATTATGGGGAAAAGGCAGGAGAACGGGTCTGAGAGGGTTAATATATCAGCCGTGATGGAATAGTGGAGCAGACTAAATGAGCTGATTAACCTAATTCTGCTAACATCAAAGTTGCTGGTGAACGCAGCAGGCCAGGCAGCATCTGTAGGAAGAGGTGCAGTCGACGTTTCAGGCTGAGACCCTTCGTCCTGCACCTCTTCCTACAGATGCTGCCTGGCCTGCTGCGTTCACCAGCAACTTTGATGTGTGTTGCTTGAATTTCCAGCATCTGCAGAATTCCTGTTGTTTGAACCTAATTCTGCTCCTGTGTCTGATGGTCCTATTAACAATAATTGTGAAGACAATCAAAAAAGTGTTTGGGTCCAAAAGTCAGGGCAACATTTCTTTCTGTTCTTTGTTATTGGAGATTAAGTTGGTTTTCAACAGGAAAAGGTGTTTTCTTACATTGGGGCCATTTACTCCCAGAATATCCCCGCTTTTAACAACAAATCTATTGTGCTTGGTCCCTGATACCAACTCTATTCTTTACCCAGCCACCCCACAGCGAATAGTTTACGAGCTATGCATCTGATCTCATCATAAGGTAAACTTTCAGTGTTATATAACCAAGGTCGCTGACTCTCGTCTCCTTACCTGTCTATGCCATGTACCATCTCACCTTGATTATCTCAGGGCAATCAGCTGTCTAGGTTTGCACCTTCTGTAAATTTGAGTTCATCTAAAACTCTGCTGTCTGCAACCCAACTGGCATTAATTCCAATTCACTAACTATTCCTCTGCCCACTCGTTTCTGATCCAGAAACATCCCAATTTTATCCCATTTTCAAATCTCTCTACGGCCTTGTCCACTTCTATGTCAGACCACTCTTCCAAAGCTGTTCTCTGAAATGTCACACTGTAAAAGAATATTTTTTACACAACACAACAAATTAGATGTCCACAAGAAAATTGTAGAACTAAAAAACAAAATCATGGTGCCAGAAGATATGAAAAAACATTCTTAATTCCCATGGTCACTGTCAAGTTGAATCTTGTGTTACCTAACTTAGCTTGTGAATTAGATGTTTTATTGCTGTGTAGCAACTCATTCTTGGGAGAATTAGTCTGCTTGTGAGAGACGAAAGCATTTCCTTTCATTTAATCATTCTAATCAAGTAAATGTCCACTTCCATTGGCAATAACATATCTTGCAAGAACCAACAGCTTTAGTTATATGAAAAATTTATGTAAAATCTATTCAGTCATGTCTAGCCAAACAAAATCTATTTATGAAAACCTTGTCACCATCCATTACAGAGGGGGTCACAGCGCTTGTTTAACTGCATGTAAATGCTACTCCAAGAATGAATTAGTTGTAAATCTGACAAAAAAAAAATCACAACTATAAAACAAGTTAAGTTCAACCTGCTCTTATAAAGCAATAATTTTATTATTAGACCCTGTTAGAATGGTCATTTGCCAGAAGTAATGATCATTTTTAACTGTATTGTATTTGCAGAGGAACCATTAACTTGTTTGTGTATGCATGGATTTAAGGGCATTGCCTTCTAAAATAAAACTCCAAGATGAAGGACAGAAAGCTACTGGCAGACTACATTGTCAATTCTGCTGTAACAAGTCACAGAGTTGAAGTCTTAAAAATACATTAGATGCATGTGGTGGATTTTGCTGTGTGTATTTCCGTTTTGCAGCTTCTTACAAACTGAAAAATCCACACTCAAACTTTCTGCTTAGAAACACAAAAAGCCTCCTTTCAGTTATCTTGACTGAGCTTAACTACCACACTACTGAAACAGAAAAGGCTACTTTACTCATTTAATTTAATAACCTATAAAACATGTAGCTATCATATTTTCCTATCACTAAACCTTTCTATCTTAAATCAATGTTGCTTACTCAAGTACCCATGGCAATGACCGTGAATTTCGCCTGCACCATGGAGAGCTTTCTAACTGGTTGCACCACCGTTTGACCACTGCACAGGATCGGAAAAAGCTGCACAGGGCACTATCCTCCCCCGCATCAATGACATCTTCCAAAGGCAATGCTTCAAAAAGGCGGCATTCATCACTAAGGACCCTTATTACCAAGAATATGCTCTCTTCTCTTTACTACCATCAGGGAGGAGGTGCAGGAGCATAAAGACACATACTCAATGTTTTAGGAACAGTTTCTCTACCTCTTCACCTTCAAGTTTCTAAACAGACAATGAACTAACCCATGAACACTACCTCAGACTGTGCTGAAAATATGGAATTCATTACCACAGCCAGCTGTGGAGGCCAAGTCATTGGGTCTAGTTAAAACGGAGCTCGATAGGTACTTGATTAGTAAGGGCACCAAAGGTTACAGGGAGAATGCAGGAAAACATGGTTGAGAGGGAAGATATATCATCTGTGCTCAAATGGCAGAGCAAACTCAATAAGTGAAGTGCCTAATTCTGCTCATATGTCTTATGGTCTTATTTGGCATATTTACAAAATATTCTAAATTTGGACAGATTGTCCAAATGTCCAGAGGAAGATAAATGATTGTTCAAGATCTGGTTTGTATATTCATTTGTCCTTGTTAGAGCATATTCTGGACTTAGGATGTATAACGAAATATTAACTTCAGCAACTAACTTCAGCCACCAATCTTTAGACCTGAACACGGACTGTTGATTAAATTTAAAATGCAGCTCTGGATGATAGATTGCTAGAACTTTTGACTGAAAAATTATACAATGCGGACAGACATTCTTTTTGGTTGTCCGGAGTGTGGCTGTGAAAAAGGAGGTCTGAAAGTCATATGTAATTCAAAGGAAACATTGTGGATACATTGTAAGTATAGAATTGTCTTACGATCTTTAACATATAAAATGTCATGTAATGTTGGGTCGAGCAGACCACTTCCTCCGAAAGCATCTCAATATGATGCCTGCCGTGTCTCATTTTGTTGAATAAAAGACTACTTCATATCTACCAGCTGCACCTCTTCAGTGACTTTATTCATATTCCAACAATCCTTATAAATTAAAAGCTGATTTTAACCAGACAAGTTGATTAAAAGATTTTCAGCAACAATTTTTCCTTGAAAAATGTCTTCCTGTAAAATATAGATGTAGCTAAATATTTCCCAATAAAAATCTGAATGGTAACAAAACCTCCCATAGGACATCCTGTCTTACGGGCCATTTTAATTTTGTAAATGATGAAGAAAATATTTTGTTTCCTCACTCAAAGATGACAAATGTGATTGTGTCTAAAATATTTTCCTTATTGCTCTTCAAAGACAATGTACATTTTCTTACAACAGGAAGGTCAGCAGATTATTCCAGCTCTTCAGAATTTCGATTTATGACCCAATTAGAACTTCATGAACCTCAATCCCCAGAAAATGACTACCCATGTGAATATTTGTAAGAAGTGACATGATACTTCGGTGATCACTGTACCAGTAGAAGGTGAAGTCAGTAACTTAACTGCTTATGTGCGACACAGGCCCTATCATGGATTTTACCACAGATTACTTAAAGAGCATTAAAGGGTCCCGCGGTTAATTGTCCATTTTTAAATAAATGTGTTTAGAATTGGCAATTACACCTCAAAAATAGAGAAGTAGAACTGCCAGCCATGTCAATGACACCAACATGACCCTAGCCCAAAATACTAGGCAATAAAGCATTCTATTTAACTATCATTGCACACCGCCATCAAATTAATTGACAGCTGATCACATTAGAAATTATTGCCAATTGATTTATCCCTACTGGGACAACAATTGTAGGGAAATCTTCTCTCAACAATGCAGTCCCACCTAAGCCTCATTGATGAGTTTCCTATGGGAGTCAGAAGAGTTGAGAGGATGATTGACTCCCCTCCATCGTCATGAATGGAATGTAAACCCATGGGGAAATTTCTAGCCCAATATTACAGAACCGCAGCATAACAAAAAAAAAGACATAATGAAGATCATAATCCATAGAACCCAGGCCTCCCCTCCACGCTCAAAGGCAGTGACATGGATGGGTAATAAAGGATGTCCATGAATGTCAGGCTGTCCCAGGTCAGTTCGTCCTGAGATTGGATATCCACGTGAGCAGGAGGCACGAGAGCTGTCTGTCAGCCTCCTCAGAGTTTGAGGTCCTATCATTGAGATACCAAATATTGAGCCCAAAAATTGATCAGAATTTTGATTAAGAAAATTGATTCATATGATGAAAGACTGGATTGACTTTCATATGATGAAAGGCTGGATCGACTAGGCTTATACTCGTTGGAATTTAGAAGATTGAGGGGGGATCGTATTGAAACGTATAAAATCCTAAAGGGATTGGACAGGCTAGATGCAGGAAGATTGTTCCCGATGTTGGGGAAGTTCAGAAAGAGGGGTCACAGTTTGAGGATAAAGGGGAAGCCTTTTAGGACCGAGATTAGGAAAAACTTCTTCACACAGAGAGTGGTGAATCTGTGGAATTCTCTGCCACAGGAAACAGTTGAGGCCAGTTCATTGGCTATATTTAAGAGGGAGTTAGATATGGCCCTTGTGGCTAAAGGGATCAGGGGGTATGGAGAGAAGGCAGGTACAGGGTTCTGAGTTGGATGATCAGCCATGATCATACTGAATGGACGTGCAGGCTCGAAGGGCTGAACGGCCTACTCCTGCACCTATTTTCTATGTTTTCTAGAAGTCCAGAAGTCAAATTTCATTGGCTGATGCCTGGAGGACTGTCCGTGGGTGGGAGGGAATTAGGGAAGTGACTTGTTTTGCTTTTGTTGATTTGTTGGTTGTTGTGATCTGTGGGGTTATGTTCTGCTGAGCACATCCTTAGCTGATGAAGCAAATGACACATTTAACCTAATGTTTTCCATGTATATGTGAAAAGTAAATCTCAATCTGAACCTATTTGTATCTGTGATCGCAGAAAACGTTTGACAGTCATACAAAAAAAGATCCTTCCATTCACTACGTCCATGTTGTCCAATGTACCCACCCATACTAATCCCACTTACCCACCTTAGGTCACAGCCTTCTATGTCTTGATATACTATGAAATGAAATTAGCATTAAATGTCATTACAGAGCTCAAATTTTTTGAGCGGAATGTGTAAATAGTTACATACTGCCCACTAGACTCTGAGACACCAATATTGGATGAGGCATTAGAAACCACCACATATTCATTCTCTGAAACTTCACCAAAGTGCAAGGGCCTCAGCCCATATTCATTGCTGAGGGAAAATTTAACATCACTGTATAGTAGTGCATGCAAATTCATCTCAAAATCCACGATTCAACATGAGCATTAAAACTGCCAGTCAAGCACTACAGGAGGTTTTCTGGTGATTAGTTGCTCCACCCAGTTTAAAAAGGGCAAGTACACCGAATCTTCACGATGTTTTTACACAGTCACTAGAGTGTGTGACAGAGGGCTGCAAACCAAAATGTGACACAAATTTAATTCCATTAACACTTTGCCAAAGCAAAGCACACATTTGTTTAAACAACAACTTTCAGTTGCTGGTATCCAATTGACCTGAGAGTCTTCCCTTTTGCTATCATTTTACATATTGATCTCAGAGAGACAGTACCTGCACAACAGGCCTATATGTCCTATGTTAAGTGATTAAAATATAGTGAGTTTATAAAACAATATTCTCTCCAACTTATTCAGAATCAGTTCTGTTAATATATTTGAATAATTCTCTAGTAACAACCAGGAATAGTATCCAAGACTCCCCTCTGATTCTACTACCTCAGTCTCTGCACTGTTAACACTTTACAATGCTGTTTACACCGCAAATACATTATGGTATTTATACACATTTTATTGCATGTCCATAATTTAACCTCCAAGTTTATTTTTATATAGTTCTTTATTCTTACTGTTCTTTGTTGTAAATCACACCCTCACTAACGCACCTTCGCAAATTCCCAATACCTGTAAATGTGTATCACGAATAAAGTTGATTATTGATCCCTGTTCTTTGGATGTACTAGACTGAAAGCTGACTCTGTTAGCAGAGTTTACAGTCACCACTTAGCACTTCTGTTCGCTGTTAAGTTGTATGTATTTTTGTATGCAAAGATCAGCCTTGATGGCATACAGAGCAACTGTATCTCTGCATGTAATCATCATAAAGCAATTACCGGTTAAATGAAGCTTTATCTCCCAGTGTTGGACTTTTGTAAGCATTGTATTTGAGAATGAAAGGATCAAATATCAAATTTATTCGCTATTTACATCTATTAGGAATGTGTTGTGGTGTGCAGGCACAACATGCAGCAAAAACAACATTCAACAATTATAAAGAATTATATAACAATAAAGCTAGAGGTTAAAATATGGATATGGAATAAATTAAAATTATGTCAACATTGCAACCAATGAGTTATAGTCATAGAACACTACAGCACAGAAACAGGCCCCTCAGCCCATCTAGTCCATGCCGAACCATTAATCACCCTAGTCCCATCAAGCTGCACCAGGACCGTAGCCCTCCATACCCCTCTCATCCATGTAATCTATCCAAATTTCTCTTAAATATTGAAATCAAACTCGCATCCACCACTTGCATTGGCAGCTCATTCCACACTCACACCACTCTCTGAGTGACTAAGATGCCCCTTATGTTCTCCTTAAACATTTCACCTTTCACCCTTAACCCATGACCTCTCGTTGTAGTCTCAACCAATGTCAATGGAAAAAAAAAGCCTGTTTGCATTTACCCTACCTATACCCATAATAATTTTGTATACCTCTATCAAATCTGCATCCGGCATTTTCATGCCTTACAAGGCACAGATTGGAAGTCTGTGTGGGGTGCCACTCCTCACTCAGACTAGAGCAATTAAGTGTCTTGCTTAAGGGCACAAACATGCTGCCACAGTTGAGCCTCGAACTAGCGACCTTGAGGTAACTAGACGAATGCCTTAACCATTTGGCCACGTGCCTCTCATAGTCTGAGTCAATGTTCCCCTCTATCAAATTTCCTCTCAGTCTTCTACGTTCCAGGGAGTAAAGTCCTAACCTCTTCAACCATTCTCGCTAACTTAGGTTCTCAAGTCCCAGCAATATCCTTGTAAATTTTCTCTGCATTCTTTCAATCTTATTTACACCTTTTCTATAGATAGGTGACCAAAACCGCACACAATATCCCAATTAGGCCTCACCTAATTTCTTATACAATTTCAAAATAACTTCCCAACTCCTGGACTCAATACATTGATTTACGAAGGCTAATGTGCCAAAAGCATTTTTACGACCCTATCTACATGTGATGCCAAATACAAGGAATTATGAATCTGAATTCCCAGATCCCTCTGTTCTACAGTATCTCTCAGTGCCCTACTGCTCACCAGGTAAGTCCTACCCTGGTTGATCCTTCCAAAGTGCAACAACTCACTCTTGTTTGCATTAAATTCCTTCTAAGATTTTTCCAGTTGGTCCAGATCCCACTGCAAGCTTTGATAGTCTTCCTCAATGTCTGCCATCTCACTGGCTCTTCACTCAAGCCTAGAACACCTGCACAGCAAAGGTGCTCACATCAGGATGCTCTTTATTGACTACAGCATTCGGTACCACCATCTCCTCAAAACTAATCAACAAGCTCCAAGACCTTGGTCTCAATACCTCCTTGCGCAATTGGATTCTCGATTTCCTTACTTGCAGTCCCCAGTCAGTTTGGTTTGGGAACAACATCTCCTCCCGTGATCTCCAACAGCACAGGATGCACCACAAGGTTGTGAGCTTAGTTCCCTGCTCTACTCGCTTTACATTATGACTATGTGGCTAGGCACATCTCCAATGCCACATTCAAGTTTGCTGATGACACCTCTGTCACAGGCCAAGTCAAAGGTGGTGACGAATCAGCATGTAGGAGGGAGATTGAAAATCTGACTGAGTGGATCCTGTTACTAATGTCAGCGAGACATAGGAGCAGGTTATTTACTACAGGAGATGGAAACCAGAGGTCCATGGGCCAGTCCTCATAAGAGGATCAGAGGTGGAGAGGGTCAGCAACTTTAAATTCCTGTGTTATTATTTCAGAGGACCTGTTCTGGCCCCAGCACATAAATACAGTTATGAAGAAAGCACAGGAGCGCCTCTACTTCCTTAGGTGTTTGTGGAGATTCGGCGGACACCTAAAACTTTGACAAACTTCCATAGATGTGCAGTGGAGAGTAATCTGACCACCTGCATCAGAGCTTGTATGGAAATATCAATTCCCGTTTGGTAGGAGAAGCCTACAAAAAGTCGTGGTTATGACCCAGTCCATCACGAGTAAAGCCCTCCCCACCATTGAACACATCTACATGAAACACTTTCACCTTCATGCTCTCTTCTCACTGCTCCATCAGGAAGGTGATATGGGAACCTCAGGACTCACACCACCAGGTTCAGGCACATCAGGCTCTTGAGCCAAAGGGGATGACTTCATTCAACTTCACTTGCCCTACCATTGAAATGTTCAGACAACCAATGGACTCACACTCAAGGACTCTCCATCTCATGCTCCTGATACTTATTAGTTTTTTATCATTATTTCTTTCTTCTTTTTATTTCCACAGTTATCTTCTAACTCTGGTGGAACCCCCAAAACTGGCAGTCTTTCATTGATTTTGTTATGGTTATTACTTTATAGAGTTACTGAGTATTCCCACAAGAAAATGAATCTCAGAGTTGTATAAGGTGGTGACAGCTATGTACTTTGATAATAAACTTGAAATATTGAAGGATTGAGGGTTATGGCAAACTGGCAGACAGGAGGAGTTGAGTCCACTATAGACCAACCATGTACACACTGAGGGGCCTGGCAACTTACTCCTGCTCCTATTTTCTTCGGCTCTCAAATGAGTGACCATTTGTTTTCTATATCCCACCCTCTCAACACCTCAAAGAGTCTTTCACTTTTCAGACGTCCCACCTCACTCATCTAAATTCCAGTGGATACAAGCCCAGCCCGTGCAAAATTCCCAGGTCAGACAATCTACTGAGGGGGTGAAAGGCCATCAGAATCAGGACCAAAATCAGTCAGGTTTATTGTCAGTGACATACATCATGAAACATCAGACTACTTCTCTGCCTTTAATACCATCATTCCAAATAAACTGATTCCTAAGCTCCGGAACCTGGGCCTTAGCACTCAGATCTGCAGTTGGATCTTCAACTTCCTCACAGACAGGACCCAGGCTGTAAAAATAGGGGACAAGCTCTCCTCTACAATCACTCTGAGCACCTGTGCCCCACAAGGCTGTATACTCAGCCCCCTGCTGTACTCACTGTAGACCCATGATTGTGTAGCTAAGTTTCCACCAAACTCAATATATAGGTTTGCTGATGACACAACAATTGTAGGCTGTATCTTGGGTAATGATGAGTTTGAGTACAGAAAGGAAATTAAGAACCTGGTGGCATGGTGCGAAGACAATAACCTATCCCTCAACGTCAGCAAGACGAAGGAATTGGTTGTTGACTTCAGAAGGAGTAGTGGACCGCACGACCCAATTTACGTTGGTGGTACACAAGTGGAACAGGTCAAAAGCTTTAAGTTCCTCGGGGTCAATATCACAAATGACCTGACTTGGTCCAACCAAGCAGAGTTCACTGCCAAGAAGGCCCACCAGCGCCTTTACTTCCTAAGAAAACTAAAGAAATTTGGCCTGTCCCCTAAAACCCTCTCTAATTATTATAGATGTACCGTAGGGTGCATCACAACCTGGTATGGAAGTTGTCCTGTCCAAGACCGAAAGAAGTTGCAGAAGATCATGAACACGGCGCAGCACATCACACAAACCAATCTTCTGTCCGTGGACTCACTTTACACCGCATGCTGTCGGAGCAGTGCTGCCAGGATAATCAAGGACATGACCCACCCAGCCAACACACTTTTCGTCCCTCTTCCCTCTGGGAGAAGGCTCAGGAGCTTGAAGACTCGTACGGCCAGATTTGGGAACAGCTTCTTTCCAACTGTGATAAGACTGCTGAACGGATCCTGACCCGGATCTGGGTCATACCCTTCAAATATCTGGACCTGCCTCTTGGTTTTTTTGTACTACCTTACTTCCCATTTTTCTATTTTCTATTTATGATTTATAATTTAAATTTTTAATATTTACTAATTTTAACTATTTTTAATATTTAATATTTGTAATCCAGGGAGTATGAAGCGCAGAATCAAATATTGCTGTGATGATTGTACGTTCTAGTACCAATTGTCTGGCGACAATAAAGTATAAACTTGCTTTGAACTTTGAACTATATCTCCAGTCTTGATGTCATACATACATTTGCTGAACCATTTTACCACATTATCATCCAGATCATTGGTATGGACGACAAACAACAATGCAACCAGCCAGAACCCTGTGGCACACCACTAGCCACTGAGAGGTAACCATATGCTACTACTCTCTGGCTTCTCCTGTGAAGCCAATGTCTAATCTAATTTTCTACCTCATTTTCAATGCCGGGCGACAGAACCTTCTTGACCAACCATCCATGCGGGGCCTTATCAAAGGCCTTGCTAGTGTCTGTGTGGATAATATCTACATCAACTTTCCAGATAACTCCTTCAAATAACTCTATAAGATTGATTAGATGACATACAATACACAAGGCCATGTTCCTACCTATCCGAATATTTATATATCCGGTCCCTTAGAATACCTTCCAATATCTTTGCTAGTACTGATGTCAGGCTTACCAATCAATAATTTCCTGGCTTATTCGTAGAGCGTTTCTTAAACCACAAAACAACGTCAGCTATCCTTCAATCCTCCAGCACCTCATCCATGGCTAAGGATGCTTTAAATATCTTTGCTAGGGCCTTTTCAACTTCTGCACTAGTCTGCCATGGGGTCTAAGGGAACACTTTAACAGGTCCTGGGGATTTATCCACCCTGATTTGCCTCAAGACAGCAAACACCTGCTTCGCTGTATCTTGTACAGGGTCCATGACATTTCTGCAGCATTGCCTCACATCTGTGGACTCTGTGTCCATCTTCGAAGTAAATACAGATGCAAAAAAATCTATTGAAGATCTTCCCCAACTCCTCCGGCTCCGTACACAGATGACCACTCTGATCTTCCAGAAGACTAGTTTCGTCTCTTGCCGTCCTTTTGCTCTAATATATCTGTAGAAGCCCACAGGATTCTCCTTCACCTTTTTGCTAGAACAACCTTGTGAGTTCTTTTAGCTCTCCAGTCCTCCTAATTTCCTTCTTGAATTTCTTACACTCCTCAAGTACCTCATTTGTTCATACCTGCAATGCACCACACTCCTTTCTTAACCAGGGCCTCAATATCGCTTGAAAACCAAGTTTTTGTAAACCTGTTATCCTTGCTTTTTATTCTGGTAGGAATAACATACGAACTCCATACTCTCAAATTTTCACTTTTGAAGACCAGCCATTTACCAAGTGCACCTTTGCCAGAAAACAACCTGTCTCAATCCACACTTGCCAGATCCTTTCTGATAGAACATAGAATAGTACAGCACAGTACAGGCCCTTCGGCCCACAATGTTGTGCCGACCCCCAAACCCTGCCTCCCATATAAGCCCCCAACTTAAATTCCTCCATATACCTGTCTAGTAGTCTCTTAAACTTCACTAGTGTATCTGCCTCCACCACTGACTCAGGCAGTGCATTCCACGCACCAACCACTCTCTGAGTAAAAAACCTTCCTGTAATATCCCCCTTGAACTTCCCACCCCTTACCTTAAAGCTATAAAAATTATTCTATCTCCAATTTAGAATCTCAACCAGAGAACCTGACTTGTCCTTTTCCACAATTACCTTGAGACTGATGGCATTATGATCGGTAGATGCAAAGTGTTCCCCTACACAAATGTCTGTCACGTGCCCTGAATTATTCCCTAATAGGAGATTTAGTATCATCCTCAGTAGACAAAATCTCCAGTCTGTCCTGTCTCAGCAATGCAATATTTTCCTAGACTTTTAATGTCACCCCTCTCCCTGTAATCCCTCCCACTCTATCACGTCTAAGGCAACAGAAACCCGCAACATTGAGCTGCTCCTTCTGCAACCAAGCCTCATTAATGGCTACAATGTCATAATTCCATGGCTTAATCTCATCCACCTTTCCTACGATACTCCTTACATTAAAATACTCACAACTCTCAGAACATTAGTCCCATCATGCTCAATGCTTTGATTTCTGACTTTGTATGTGGGCTTTAACATCTTTCTCCACAACCACTCTACTATCTGTTCTGCTGCTCCCATTCTTGTCTACAGAACCTCCTTTCAACGAATCCCCTATCCATACAGCTTGCTTCTTCTCCCTCCTTCCCTCCTGAATCACAGAGCCAAACTCAGTTCCAGAGACCTGACCACCATGACTTTCCTCTGCTAAGTCAAACCCTCCCCCCCCACAAATGTATCTGAAGCAGAGTTCCTGTTGCTAAGGGGAACGGCCACAGAGGTTCTCTTCACTGGCTGCCTATCCCCTTTCCCCCTCGTGACAGTCACACAGTTTCCAATGTTCTGCACCTTGGGTGTAACTACCTCCTGGTATATCCTCACTTTCAACCCCTCAGCCTCCGGAATGATCTGGAGTCAATTCAGCTCCTTAACACGGTCTGTCAGATGCTGCAACAGGGTGCACTTCTTGCAGGTGTAGTCGTCAGGGACGCTGGAGGTCTCCCTGTCTTTTCACATCCCGCAAGAGGAGCATTCCACTCTCCTGCATGGCATCTCCTCTGCTCTAAATGTGGGACTCGTCTCGGAGTCTGATTGGTTTATGCTGTAGCTCTATGATGTATGTGCAGGGACTTGACACTCCTGCTATCAGACAGGAGGTACCCTAACATCAGGACAAGAACAGTTAGTATTTGAGATTGAAGACCTTTTATTATGAGTTCAGAGAAGAAATTATTGGCTTGAAACATTGTGTCAGATGCTAAACACAAAAGAATCTGCAGATGCTGGGATCAAAGCAACGCTCACAACACGCTGGAGGAACTCAGCAGGTCGGGCAGCATCCATGGAAATGATGAGTCAACGTTTTGGGCTGGAACCCTTCGTTCTTCTATCCCTATTTCACTCTGCCCCCTCCCCCAGCTGCCTATCACCTCCCTCATGGTTCCACCTTCTTCTACTACCCATTGTGTTTTCCCCTATTCCTTCTTCACCTTTCCTGCCTATCCCCTCCCTGCTTCCCCTCCCCCACCCCTTTATCTTTCCCCTTACTGGTTTTTCACCTGGAACCTACCAGCCTTCTCCTTCCCACCCTCCCCCCACCTTCTTGATAGGGCCTCTGCCCCCTCCCTCTACAGTCCTGACGAAGGGTTCCGGCCTGAAACGTCGACCGATCTTTTCCTCGGATGCTGCCTGACCTGCTGAATTCCTCCAGTGTGTTGTGAGTCTTGTGTCAGATGCTATCTGACCTCCTGAGCATTTTAATTTTTATTTCAGATTTAAACCATTAGTTGCATTTTGCTTGAGAATTACAATTGGTGGGTGCTGTTTTCAGGCCCTGATCATAGAATGTAGCCTAGTACTGCAGTGTGACACAGCATTGCCATTACTACAAATGACATAGGCAGGAAGAGGGATGAGGTCCTGAAGTGTGAGTTTTGGGAATTAGGCAGAAGGCTGAAGAACAGGACCTCAAGGGTAACGTTCTCAGGATTGCTGCCAGTGCTACGTGACAGTGATGGTAAGAGTTGAAGGAGATGGCAGTTGAATGCGTGGCTGAGGAGTTGGTGCAGGGAGCAGGGTTTTAGATTTTTGGATCACTGGGTTCTCTTCTGGGGAAGGTGGGACCTGTACAGATTGGATGGGTTGCACCTGAACTCGAGGGGGAGCAATATCCTTGCAGGTAGGTTTGCTAGCATGGTTCGGGAGGGTTTAAACTAATTTGCGAGGGGGATGGGACCCAGAGCGATAGAGCAGTGAAAGAAGTGCATGGATTAAAGCCAGATCTAACATACAGAGAGGCTTTGAGGAAAGAGAAGCAGAATAAACGGTGTAAAGACAGTAAGGTAGAAGGGTTGAAATGTGTGTACCTCAATGCAAGAAGTATCAGGAACAAAGGTGATGAACTGAGAGCTTGGATACATACATGGAATTATGATGTAGTGGCCATTACAGAGACTTGGCTGGCACCAGGGCAGGAATGGATTCTCAATATTCCTGGATTTCAGTGCTTTAAAAGGGATAGAGAGGGCGGAAAAAGGGGAGGAGGGGTGGCATTACTGGTCAGGGATACTATTACAGCTACAGAAAGGGTGGGTAATGTAGCAGGATCCTCTGAGTCAATATGGGTGGAAGTCAGGAACAGGAAGGGAGCAGATACTCTATTGGGGGTATTCTATAGGCCCCCTGGTAGCAGCAGAGATACAGAGGAGCAGATTGGGAGGCAGATTTTGGAAAGGTGCAAAAATGACAGGGTTGTTATCATGGGTGACTTTAACTTCCCTAATATTGATTGGCACCTGATTAGTTCCAAGGGTTTAGATGGGGCAGAATTTGTTAAGTGTGTCCAGGACGGATTCCTGTCACAGTATGTGGACAGGCCAACCAGGGGGAATGCCATACTAGATCTAGTACTAGATAATGAACCGGGTCAGGTCACAGATCTCTCAGTGGGTGAGCATCTGGGGGACAGTGACCACCGCTCCCTGGCCTTAATAATTATCATGGAAAAGGATAGAATCAAAGAGGACAGGAAAACTTTTAATTGAGGAAAGGCAAATTATGAGGCTATAAGGCTAGAACTTGCGGGTGTGAATTGGGATGATGTTTTTGCAGGGAAATGTATTATGGACATGTGGTCGATGTTTAGAGATCTCTTGCGGATGTAAGGGATAAATTTATCCCGGTGAGGAAGATAAAGAATGGTAGGGTGAAGGAACCATGGGTGACAAGTGAGGTGGAAAATCTAGTCAGGAGGAAGAAGGCAGCATACATGAGGATTAGGAAGCAAGGATCAGCTGGGTCTATTGAGGAATATAGGGAAGCAAGAAAGGAGCTTAAGAAGGGCTGAGAAGAGAAAGAAGGGGGCATGAGAAGGCCTTGGCGAGTAGGGTAAAGGAAAACCCCAAGGCATTCTTCAATTATGTGAAGAAAAAAAGGATGACAGGAGTGATGGTAGGACCGATTAGAGATAAAGGTGGGAAGATGTGCCTGGAGGTTGTGGAAGTGAGCGAGGTCCTCAATGAATACTTCTCTTCGGTATTCACCAATGAGAGGATGATGGTGAGGACAATATGAGTGAGGTTGATGTTCTGGAGCATGCTGATATTAAGGGAGAGGAGGTGTTGGAGTTGTTAAAATATATTAGGACAGATAAGTCCCCGGGGCCTGACGGAATATTCCCCAGGCTGCTCCACGAGGCGAGAGAAGAGATTGCTGAGCCTCTGGCTAGGATCTTTATGTCCTCGTTGTCCACAGGAATTGTACCGGAGGATTGGAGGGAGGCGAATGTTGTTCCCTTGTTCAAAAAAGGTAGTAGGGATAGTCCGGGTAATTATAGACCAGTGAGCCTTACGTCTGTGGTGGGAAAGCTGTTGGAAAAGATTCTTAGAGATAGGATCGATAGGCATTTAGAGAATCATGGTCTGATCAGGGACAGTCAGCATGGCTTTGTGAAGGGCAGATCGTGTCTAACAAG
Source organism: Mobula hypostoma (assembly GCF_963921235.1). Lineage (NCBI taxonomy): Eukaryota > Metazoa > Chordata > Chondrichthyes > Myliobatiformes > Myliobatidae > Mobula > Mobula hypostoma. Next base: position 10,530,123 of record NC_086123.1, on the reverse strand, counting down.
CCTGATAGAGTTCTTTGAGGAGGTGACCAGGCATACAGATAAGGATAGTGCAGTGGATGTGATCTATATGGATTTTAGTAAGGCATTTGACAAGGTTTCACACGGTAGGCTTATTCAGAAAGTTAGAAGGCATGGGATCCAGGGAAGTTTGGCCAGGTGGATTCAGAATTGGCTTGCCTGCAGAAGGCAGAGGGTGGTGGTGGAGGGAGTACATTCAGATTGGAGGATTGTGACTAGTGGTGTCCCACAAGGATCTGTTCTGGGACCTCTACTTTTCGTGATTTTTATTAATGACCTGGATGTGGGGGTAGAAGGGTGGTTTGGCAAGTTTGCAGACAACACAAAGGTTGGTGGTGTTGTAGATAGTGTAGAGGATTGTCAAAGATTGCAGAGAGACATTGATAGGATGCAGAAGTGGGCTGAGAAGTGGCAGATGGAGTTCAACCCGGAGAAGTGTGAGGTGGTACACTTTGAAAGGACAAACTCCAAGGCAGAGTACAAGGTAAATGGCAGGATACTTGGTAGTGTGGAGGAGCAGAGGGATCTCGGGGTATATGTCCACAGATCCCTGAAAGTTGCCTCACAGGTGGATAGGGTAGTTAAGAAAGCTTATGGGGTGTTAGCTTTCATAAGTCGAGGGATAGAGTTTAAGAGTTACGATGTAACAATGCAGCTCTATAAAACTCTGGTTAGGCCACACTTGGAGTATTGTGTCCAGTTCTGGTCACCTCACTATAGGAAGGATGTGGAAGCATTGGAAAGGGTACAGAGGAGATTTACCAGGATGCTGCCTGGTTTAGAAAATATGCATTATGATCAGAGATTAAGGGAGCTAGGGCTTTACTCTTTGGAGAGAAGGAGGATGAGAGGAGACATGATAGAGGTGTACAAGATAATAAGAGGAATAGATAGAGTGGATAGCCAGCGCCTCTTCCCCAGGGCACCACTGCTCAACACAAGAGGACATGGCTTTAAGGTAAGGGGTGGGAAGTTCAAGGGGGATATTAGGGGAAGGTTTTTCACTCAGAGAGTGGTTGGTGCATGGAATGCACTGCCTGAGTCAGTGGTGGAGGCAGATACACTTGTGAAGTTTAAGAGACTACTAGACAGGTATATGGAGGAATCTAAGGTGGGGGTTTATATGGGAGGCAGGGTTTGAGGGTCGGCACGACATTGTGGGCCGAAGGGCCTGTACTGTGCTGTACTATTCTATGTTCTAAATGCTACTAGCAGCTCCTTTTTACCTGCCCAGTGTCTGTAAGCGATGCAAGTGGAGAAGGCAAGTCTCTCAGTGCCCAGGTCAAATTCACCCTTCATACAAAACTACCAGAAGCAACTTACTGATCACACTTCATTCCCCTTTGTGGAGCTTTACCGAATATGCAAATCGTCTGCTAGATTTATAGACCAAACAATTAAAACTCATCTGTACATGTGGATAGAAAGCACTTCGAGAGTCTCTAAGAGTTAAAGGATATGAAAACATTGCAATTTTTCCTTTTACTGACCCTTCTACGGAAAGAACGTTAATACAAGCAAATTGCTGGAAATATTAAGTTGAAATCAAAATAAATCAGCCAAGGTAGGAAATCTGAAATGAAAACACAAAATGCTGCAAACTCATTGTGGGTCAGGCAAAATATATGAGAAAAGTAACAATATTTCAACCTTTGCGTAATTGCGGCTGAGTGTTTCCTGCATTAAATCAGCCTGCTGCGAGGAGATGTGTTAACTGATGTGCTTCTGCATGAAACAATCAAATAGATATTGAAAATTAAGAATCTTTACTTCTTCAAGAGACTGAACTATCCTTTAATTTTAAAAGGAAACAAACACCTTGCAGGTTTTCAGCCTTTTCTGCTTTGAATGAATAGAAATTCCAGTGACATCTTAGCATTACTGTGGTTGGCTTAAGTTTGTTCTACAATCTTGGCAATCTGTTTGCAAATGTTCCATTACCATTCGAGGAGACATCATCAGTGCGCTGTACACTTCTGATGTCTTCTAAAAGCATGTCCTTTATATATCTATCAATTAGCTGGTTGGTTATCATTACAGAAACTCAATTGTGATGTAGGTAGGGAAACTCATCACTGATTGGTTGCATGGTGAACTCTGTGCATTATCTGGAATTTTGCCTGCATTGGCCTGTAAGTGGGATTGAGGTCTACATGTCTGCTTATAGAATTGTTTGCAGAAAACCACACTTTGAGGAATTCTCTTGCACGCTACGTGTTTGCTTGTGCCATGACTTTCATTGATGCCTAGTCGAATTTGTGCCCCTCATGATATCGTCATCTCCAAGAAGCGACCAAATGGGTTGTCCTTCCATACGTTCGAAATGTCCCTGAAATGACAGCCTGACTGCATCTAGAACATAGAATTCCGGTCGTGCGTTAACCAACAGTGAAGTTGAGGAGGGTACTCTGCAGACCAAAAGAACAAACCAAACTATTGGACAAAACCAATATGGTCTACAAAATCCAATGTGGGAACTGCAGCATATATTATGTTGGCCAAACTGAAAGAAAACTATCCACAAGGATCTATGAACATCAACTGACTGTTACATAGCATGACCAACTCTCCCCAGTCTCTATCTATGAAGATTTGTTCACACAAGCAAGGCTTTTAGTAACATGTATAACTCCTCTAAAGAACAAGCATAATTTTCCCAACAACATTAAAATAATAATGAAAGCAGGTTTGTCCAGAAGTCATCAAGAATGTTAAAAAAACTGATGTGAAAGTGAATCCATAACTTAGGGTCTACAATCACTATGGCATAAAGCACTAAAGTTCCTTGGTGTCAACATCTCTGAAGATCTATCCTGCGCCAAACATATTGATGCAATTACAAAGAAGGCTATATTTCATTAGAAGTTTGAGGAGATTTGCTATGTCATCAAAAAACTTCAGCAAACTTCCACAGATGTACTGTGGAGAAAATCTGACTGGTTGCACCAGGGTTTTTATACGAAGGTGCTAATGTACAAGACAGCTTCATCATGAGCATTGACATCCCCACTACTGAGGATGTACATCTACAAAAGGCAATTCCTCAAGAAGGCGGCATCCATCAAATGATCCATCCATCCATCACCATCAAGGACATATCCTCTTCTGAATATTACCATCAAGGAGGTGGTACAGGACCCTAAAAATGCACACTCAATTATTTGGGAACAGCTTCTTCCTCTCCACCATCAGATTTCTCAATGGCCCATGAACGCAACCTTGCTATTTTGCTTACTTTTTGCACTATTTCTTTTATATATTCTTATTGTAATTTATAATAATTTTTTTTAGGTATTGCACTGTACTTTTACTGCAAAATGACACATTTCATGATATATGTCAGTGACAATAAAGCTGATATAGATTCTGATAATTAGGTTGGATGGCATGTAAATTCTACATTGCAATTTACAAAGCCAAAACAGGCAGGGATTATTTTAGATCAAAGACATATTTTCATGTGCATGAGAGTGAGAAATGCATGACAGAGATAAAAAAAAGTGGAAAAATTCAACTCCTTGATCATTATCAAATGAAGCATCAAGTTTAAAATGTCATATCTTATTTGACCTGCTCATAAACACATTTTTGGGGAAATACTTTCAGGCCATCAATTCCCCACACACTCTCACCATGTTTTGCATTTAATGTGCTATCCAGCACTTTAATATTTTCCATTTAATCCAGGACCTTTGTGAGTTATTCTCATCGTGACAATCTTAATGAGGGGAAAAAAATGAAGCATTCCTCACAGTATGTGTTACACACAGCCTTAGTTATCAGGGGGATCAATGTAAAATATATTTGTAAAATGTGTTTGAACCAGATCTGAAATACAGGAGTGCATCAGATCATCTAGTCCATGAATATAAGGATAAAAAAACGAAATGAATGAAAAGTAATGTGAGATAGTCTCAATCACACCCAGTAATACAATAAGTTGCATATTCCCAGGTTACCAATAGTAGTCTAGGCAAGATATAATTAATATGAAATATTGTTAAACTGTGCCATGATCAATGACCTACTCATGATAACTTAGATATTTGTTTATCGTATGAATGCCACACAGTAAAATACAACAAAAAAGTCATTACTTCTCTTCTCACTTCCATCTCTCTTCCTTTTCCTTCTTCAACCATTTATCCCTTTGATAACTCACGTACAGCCTTTCAATAACCATCTTATTTCATTCATTCTGCTTTTAAAGAACATATTTCATTCTCATCTTTCACCTTGGATAGTGACTGGCGCATATTTGAATTTTTTTGCGAGGGAATCACTTTTAATCCCAATGAACTGGTTGGTAGTTCCACTGTACTTACAACATCAAAGGAAAGTGTATCTTAATTCTGCTAATTGGTGGAGTCTAATAAGACAACACAGAAAGGATTAGAGTGCTATAAAAGCACGATTTTGTTAGTCCCAATCAATATTATCAGGTAAACTGATTTGAAAGAGGTAACCAGATTTCAAGGGCTGAAGAACTGCAATGACAAGGTACCTATGATCCAATTCACTGAGTAATATTCAACATATGGAATCATTCCATTGCAGCTAACCAGTATGTACAGCTCTGAAGAGCAAGTAGCTGGCAGCCCTTCCCACCATTGTTGATAACAAGCCAGCCAGTGCCTTCAACTGCACCAGAAGTGTGGTTGGGCAATCTGGCAGGGCTGTCAGACAAACTGGACATCACCTCCAGAGTCCTAATGCAGGTGATGAAAGGTGACAAGCTGTATGCCTGATGACTCAGTCAGTCCAGGATAGAGTTCCACAGTGTCCCAAACTCACTCAGTCAGATGCAGTGATCTCACACCAGTGTTCTTCTCTGACTACCATCTCCTGTTGGCTGACAGGGAGACCAGAAGACTGGCAGAGAGGGACAATGAAGCTTGACATGAAACTCAGCAAGCACTGAGCAACCTAAAAGTATAAGGTAGGACACAGAACTGTGAAACCGCCATTTGACTCTTCAATAGAATGGTAGGAACTAAAGTGAAGATCAAGAGATTCTTTGCAATCAGAGGTGCTCAGAAAGTGAGAGAGAGTTAAAGAGGAGTACGTCACATCCAGGAAATCCTGCAGAAACAGCTCTTACTACAGGCAATGAAGATGGGTGCAGAGTTCGATCTCGAAGAGGCAAAGTCTCACTCCTCATTGGCTCTCCCCACTATCATCAGTGAATCAGTAGTCCTCTTCATGGAAAAGGAAAAGATGGGCTTGCACTTTTTCTTAAAGAGTTCACAGCAGGCGTTTTACACTCAGCAGCCTTAAGAAAGCGGAATGGCTCAGTAATATGCTCGCAGCCGGACATATTGATGTCCTGCAAATATTTCATTCTGGCCAACATGACAAGAAGGCCACAGAGTGCAAAAACTCCCGAAAACTTCCTGTCCATTATCTTGGCAATTTTAGACAACGGCAAGTCACAGGCCCTGGAGGAGATGAAATGCTCTTTCCATTTCTCTCTATAGAATGAAATTCCCAGAACTGACAGCTTGCCATCCGAGAGGGAGGTGATCAAAGGCAACTACCCATCTTCCTGCTAAGTGTGGACTGCAAGATTCTGTCCAAGGCCATCTGCAATTGAATCAGATCAGAGACAGACAGTCCAGCAAAATGATATCTGGCAGCTATGTCCTGCTCAGAAGAGTGAGGTAAAACACATGCCTCTTAGTCAGTACCAGGAGGAAGCCTTGAACAAGCCTATATGTACATACTCTCCTAAAATGGGCTTTGAAGAGGGAATTACTCCCCACACAGATATTAGCACTGCAGTTCAAATCAATAGGCAAGAAACAGAAAACTTCCCATTAAATCTAGAGCAACACACATGAAAGTTGCTGGTGAATGCAGCAGGCCAGGCAGCATCTCTAGGAAGAGGTACAGTCGATGTTTTGGGCCGAGACCCTTCGTCAGGACTAGCTGAAAGAAGAGCTAGTAAGAGATTTGAAAGTGGGAGGGGGAGGGGGAGATCCAAAATGATAGGAGAAGACAGGAGGGGGAGGGATGGAGCCAAGAGCTGGACAGTTGATTGGGAAAAGGGATATGAGAGGATCATGGGATGGGAGGCTACTCTTACATTCTTACTATCTTACTTTCAAATCTCTTACTAGCTCTTCTCTCAGTTAGTCCTAATGAAGGATCTCAGCCCGAAACGTCGACTGTACCTCTTCCTATAAATGCTGCCTGGCCTGCTGCCTTCACCAGCAACTTTTATGTGTGTTGCTTGAAATTCCAGCATCTGCAGATTTCCTCGTGTTTGCATTAAATCTAGAGTCACGAAGGTTGTCTCTGAAGTTGTGAACCTCAGTGGTGATGATCTTAAGAGCCACAATCTCAATTGTTCACATTTGGGAGGACGAAGATTTTCCAGGGGACCTCAGTGTGACCGTTTTTAAAAAAGGTGACACAACCAATTGTAATAACTCCAGTGGGGTCTCTCCCTGCTGCCTGCACAGAGAACATCACAGCTAGGGTGCTCATCACTCACATTCTCCTTAAATTTCAATGTGGATGTCAGCCAGCAATGTGCTGATAAGACTTAGCTGTTGAGATCCACCTAAAGAGCACGCAACTGGTGTCATGCTTTGGATGCAAGCCATGAGATTATCACAGCTTAATGGTTTGATGCTTCAATATATTTTGTAAAACATCCCAGTGAAGTCAATGGTCCATTGCAAACCGGAGACAACTTAAAAATGATAATGCTGAAGTTAACATTGGAGCATTCGGAAGGACAAATATTTTCTTGCATTTTCTAGAAATTATTATTCACCTGCAATAATTTTACATGCAAGAACACCTGTAAATTTGTCTTATATTTCGTAATAAATGAAACCAAAATTGACGCAATTTGTCCTGATGAAGGGTCTCAGCCTGAAGTGTTGACTGTTAATTCCTCTCTGTAGATGCTGCTAGATCTGCTGAGTTCCTCCAGCAATTTGTGTGTGTTACGCTGAATTTCCAGCATCTGCAGAACTCTTGTGTTGATGCAGATTAGTTTGTGCCTCATTAACATCCACAGAGCGAACAAATTCAAATGATACAATTCTGCAATTTACCTTTATGCCATGCTTTCGTAGAATATTGGCTCATGACAGCTACGTTAATGTTCTTCAGAAGTTCTCCCTCATTAAACTGATTGGGAATCTTTTCACCAGTTTCTGGAATTTAATTGTCAACAGCAACCACGTATATGAAATACAATCGACACACAAACACTTCCAGTTCCATTAAGCAATCAATCTTGCCCTCTTGAACATTTCTTTATAGTTTTTTTTTATTTTCATGCTTCCCTTACATTTTTGGTATCTGGAGATGTTCCCTGAAGGAAACTGTGGTTTAGGAAAAGCTCTGTATAAATATTCGAGGAGATGAGATCGTTGATATGATCAATTATTAGTGCTGCTCTCCTCACTGAAGGCAAATGATAGATGTGCTGCTCAGTACAATGTTATTAATACACAGTCAAGTTGTAATCAAATTGGCCTGTGTATCAAACAAGTTTATGCTTTAAAATATATTGCATTGAAACAGAAAAACAGATGGCATGGCATTTATCTCATATCAAGTTTGCTATTTCTTAAATGGGGCACTAAATTGTTTATTAAAGCTGCACACTCTAATGGAAGCAATTACAAATTATATTCCACTTTATAATAAATCTTTAATTACACAATTGGATTTATCTGACCTTATATATGAAATCTCATTTGTTGATGCAGTATCTGTGCTTGAGTTAGATTGATGGAATGAGACACAAAGGATTTGTAAATTTATAATAAATTAAGAGCCTCTGTTGGGAAATACCATTGCATTATAAAAGCTCTTGTAAAAACCACTAATAATGTGAAGTTTTGTATGAGTCAGATAATTCTTTTATCTTTGGCAGAAACATTTATAAAAATCTGGAAGGAAAATACTTTTTTTTTAAGGCCAGCAATAAGCAAAGCAGAGACTGAATCGAAAATGAAGGACTGGAGCAATGCTAACCCTTCAGTGCTGCAAGTTAGCAAAGTCTTCTATCCACACAGTGGCATCTCAGTCCTCTTTGTTGACCATGACTGTGACCACTGACATCCATGGATTGCAATTCCCAGCAAGCCTAATGTCACATTCATCCTTTGGTGCCAATGAATGTGTTGCAGCCAAGACCAAGCGAGAGCAGGTAGCAGAGCAAATTCTCCCTTGTACCCTTCAGATACTACAACTAACACTTTCACGGTCAAAAGCAATTAAATCAATAAAGAGAGATTGCTCACATTGCCACTACCTGCCATCCATCAATTTGAACATCTCTATGATTTGCGATTGGTCTCACCAGGTGATAATCCCCAAACTTTGGGGTCCCCCTTTCTCATACTCCATAGAGCTCCGTGTGGAATCTCACCTTGTTCGATTGCTCATGGTCCCATGAAACTTACCAAAGACTTACTTCTCATACTCTCTTTAGACTGATTGGGCTTGTTGAAAAATTTGTTATTCAGCTCTGTAATTTTACATAAAAAGTGAATTAAATCTGCGCTGCAATACTAAAAGAATGACATCCAATTGCCCAGCTCCACCAGAATCCTGAGTATGCTACGATTTCTAGTGTAATTTTCATGATATACTTATTACAGTGCAATTGAAACAATCTTTTTGGGGGAAGAATGGAGAGCAGTATAAAATGCTTGAGTAATTTCTTTGCTGCCTGCTTAATGAATGATATTCTAAAACTATACTTAGCATACAGAGATGGTACAACAGTCTAAGTGAACAGTGTTTTCTATCATTTCTTTCCCGTGTTCCAGAGCAATGCTGCTCATTTATGGACCGGACACCACAGTTCAAGTTCAGTTTGGACTGGGCCCTTGCAAATTGAGCCTCATTCAGTCCTCATTTCTCTGCATCATTTTTGTTCCCTGAAACTGACTCAACATCGCTAAGTCCCAAGCTAGCAGAAATCAATTTCATTTATTCATGTGATTATTAATTTTATTAAGCCTCTCCCATCTTTAGACTTTACCAGTCCTTCTTCTGGATTGATGGAGTCACGAATAGCAAAGGAGAATGTGTAAAGCTACAACAAGAGATAAGTCAGCAGGAAAGTTAGGTGTAGTAGTGGCCAAGATGTCGACACACTCAGCTTCCAATGTGATGGCATGATTATCGATTTCTCCTTCCAGTTAAAAAAATTCCCTCCCTCTCCCCTCTTCTTTTCCCCACTCTAACCTTTTACCTCTTCTTGCCTGCCTATCATACCCTTCTCCTTCCCTTTCTCCTATAGTCCGCTCTCCTCTCCAGTTCTTTACTAAGCCGGCCAGTGGTGTCGTGGCATCCGCACTGGACTTCTCGGTGAGTGGCCCCGGGTTCAAATCCAGCCCTCTCCTTGCATACTTTCCATCCGTGCCGGTTTGAGTGTTGAGCGAGCTACTCGGACTCATAAAAAACAGACAAAATGTTGAGGAAATGGCAAGGTTGCTGCTCAATGCACCACTTTGGCATGGAATGGAGCAACGCACGCAGACCTTTACTATTCCTACCCACCTGGTTTCACCTATCACCTTCCAGCTACCCTCCTTCCCCTCTCCCCACCTTTTATTTTGTTGTCTTCCTCCTTCTTTTCCAGTCTTGAAGAAGGGTCTCGGCCCAAAACGTTATTCATTTCCATAGATGCTGCCTGACCTGCTGAGTTCCTCTCGCATTTTGTGTGCGTTGCTTTGGAATTCCAGGATCTGCAGACCTTCTCGTGTTTATGAGATGCAGTTTAATCTAGACAAGCGTAAGATAGTACACTTTGGGAGGTCAAATTCAGAGATTAACTTGTATGTGCACCAAGGTGCTTCTGTTCCTACAAATAGCAAAGATCTAGCCATGAAATTTGTTGCACAAGATGTACTTGAACTGAGAATGATGAAAATGACATTGAAAATTTGACCTGCGCCATATAAAGGTTTTTAATTTTAATTTCAATTTTAGTAACAGTAAACAATTGATAGTAAGTGAAACATAGCATAACTAATATTAGGAACAAAAACAACAACAACAATGGTCACCTACGTTCAGGAACATTGTAAATGATGTTGAAAGAGTACAGAAATAATACAAGGATGTTGCCGGGACTGGAGGACCTGAGTTATAAGGAAAGATTGAATAGGTTAGGGCTTAATTCCTTGGAACGTAGAAGACTGAGGGGAGTTTTATTAGAGGAATGCAAAATTATGAGGGTATAGATAGGGTAAATGCAAGCATGCTTTGGGACTACAATGAGAGGTCATCTGGTAAAGGTGAAAGGTGAGATATTTAAGGGGAACATGTGAGGAACCGTCTTTACTCAGAGGGTTGTAAGAGTGTGGAACGAGCAGTCAGTGCAAGTGGTGCATGTGAGCTCGATTTCAACGTTTAAGAGAATTTTGGATAGGTACATGGATGGTTTTTGGAGGGCTATAGTCTGGGTGTGGTGATAGGAGTACACAGGTTAAATGTTTTGGCAAGACTAGATGGGCTGAAAGGCCTGTTTCTGTGCTGTACTTTGCTATGACTCCATGTAATTACACTAACAAATTAAATATTTAAATTAGATTATGAGGACACGCAGTCCTCTATTATTGTCATATAGTAATGTATGCATTAAGAAATGATACAATGTTCCTCCAGAATGATATCACAGAAACACAAGACAAACCAAGACCAAAAAAACTGACAAAAACTGCATAATTATAACATATACTGTAGTTACAACAGTGCAAAGCAATACCGTGATTTGATGAAGAACAGACCATGGGCACAGTAAAAAAAAAGAGTCTCAAAGTCTCTTGAAAGTCCCATCATCTCACGCAGATGGTAGAAGGAAGAGAAACTCTCTTCCTGCCATGAACCTCCAGCACCACAAACTTGCCGATGCAGCACCCTGGAAGCACCCAACCACAGCTGACTCTTGAGTCCGTCTGAAAACTTCGAGCCTCCAACCGGCCCTCCGACACTGAGCACCATCTCTGCCGAGCGCTTCGACCACGGCCCCGGCAACAAGCAATAGGCAAAGCCGAGGATTTGGGGCCTTCCGCACCGGAGATTCTGGATCACACAGTAGCAGCAGCAGCGAAGCAGGCATTTCAGAAGTTTCTCCGGATGCTCCTCTGTGCTTCTCACGGCTGTCTCCATCAAATCAGATTGTGCATGGTACCTACTTAGCAAATACGATATTATTTCGGAGCGGCCGCCCCACGCTGCGTTGTGCTGCCATCTTCTCCTCCCCAAATATGTGTTTATTATTGGTATATTGAAAACAAAGATCCTTATTCCTTTAAAGATTGCTAAGCAAATTTTGTCTAGTTATTCAGGTTTCATCACCTGTTTGAGTGCCGGACATCAGCATAGCAATATCACTCTGAGTTAGAGTTCCAGTGAATTGTCAGTTCAGAGATCTACTTAAGTTCACATTTCTTCTGAAAAGCTCCTACCCCACCACAATGGCTGACTTTCAGATATGCCGGTATTGAGACATTTAGTACCATCTCAGGCAGATGTAAAAGATTCCATGGCATCATTCAAAGCAAAGAATGAACAAAGGCTAGTTTGACCCAACCTTTATTCCTCAGCTATCATCACCAATAAAAATGTGCCATAGACAGATGTCACAATTCATTAATTGCCCATTAATGGGTTGTAATATCCACCTAAAGCACCACATTGAACACACTGTGGAAGACTGTGAGACACTGTGAGACACCAAGATGCATCTGCAGATCATCTGATGATGCAGTTAAAAGCAGTTAACAGAGGCAGAGCTATCAAGAGAACATCATTTATTGAAGGCAATAGAATTTCATTTCTGAGCAGTGTATAGTACAGTGTATCATTTACCATATCACATGATATAATTAGTTTTCACGGTTACCCTTGCTCCCATATACATTGCACTGTAGATGCAAAAGCTGCTACATCAGCTGAACTAACTTACAGGTTGGAGGAGCAACACCTTAGATTCCGTCTGGGTGGCCTCCAACTTGATGGCATGAACATCAATTTCTCAAACTTCTGGTAATTTCCCTCCCCCCCCACTTCTCCTTCACCATTCCCATTCCCCTCTCTCACTTTATCTCCTCTGCCCATCACCTCCCTCTGGTGCTCATCCCCCTTCCCTTTCTTCCATTGCCTTCTGTCCTCTCCTATCAGATTCCCCCATCTCCGGCCCTTTATCTATTTCATCAATCAAATTCCCAGTTCTTTACTTTACCTCTCCCCCCTCCCGGATTCACCTATCACCTACCACCTTGTACTTCTTCCTCTTCTCTCCCCACCTTCTTACTCTGACTTCTAAACTCTTTTTTCCAGTCGTGATGAAGGGTCTCAGCCTGAAAAGTCAACTGTTTTCTCTTTTCCCTAGATGCGGCCTGATCTGCTGAGTTCCTCCAGCATTTTGTGTGTATTACTTTGGTTTCCAGCATCTGCAGATTTTCCTTGTTCGTGTGTGTTAATTACTTACTACCCACTACATCACTGGTGTTTAAGACCATAAACAAAGGAGCAGAAGTCGGCCATTCGGCCCATCGAGTCTGCTCCGCCATTTTATCATGAGCTGATCCATTCTCCCATTTAGTCCCACTCCCCCGCCTTCTCACCATAACCTTTGATGCCCTGGCTACTCAGATACCTATCAATCTCTGCCTTAAATACACCCAATGACTTGGCCCCCGCTGCCGCCCGTGGCAACAAATTCCATAGATTCACCACCCTCTGACTAAAAAAGTTTCTTCGCATATCTGTTCTGAATGGGCGCCCTTCAGTCCTTAAGTCATGCCCTCTCGTACTAGACTCCCCCACCATGAGAAACAACTTTGCCACATCCACTCTGTCCATGCCTTTCAACATTCGAAATGTTTCTATGAGGTCTCCCCTCATTCTTCTAAACTCCAAGGAATACAGTCCAAGAGCGGACAAACGTTCCTCATATGTTAACCCTCTCATTCCCGGAATCATTCTAGTGAATCTTCTCTGTACCCTCTCCAACGTCAGCACATCCTTTCTTAAATAAGGAGACCAAAACTGCCCACAGTACTCCAAGTGAGGTCTCACCAGCACTTTATAGAGCCTCAACATCACATCCCTGCTCCTATACTCTATTCCTCTAGAAATGAATGCCAACATTGCATTTGCCTTCTTCACTACTGACCCAACCTAGAGGTTAACCTTAAGGGTATCCTGTATGAGGACTCCTAAGTCCCGTTGCATCTCAGAACTTTGAATTCCCTCCCCATTTAAATAATAGTCTGCCCGTTTATTTCTTCTGCCAAAGTGTATAACCATACACTTTCCAACATTGTACTTCATTTGCCACTTCTTTGCTCATTCTTCCAATCTATCCAAGTCTCTCTGCAGACTCTCTGTTTCCTCAGCACTACCGGCCCCTCCACCTATCTTCGTATCGTCAGCAAACTTAGCCACAAAGCCATCTATTCCATAATCCAAGTCATTGATGTACAATGTAAAAAGAAGCGGTCCCAACACGGACCCCTGTGGAACACAACTGGTAACCGGCAGCCAACCAGAATAGGATCCCTTTATTCCCACTCTCCGTTTCCTGCCAATCAGCCAACGCTCTATCCATGTATGTAACTTTCCCGTAATTCCACGGGCTCTCATCTTGTTAAGTAGCCTCTTGTGTAGTACCTTGTCAAAGGCCTTCTGAAAATCTGAATGTACAACATCCACTGCATCTCCCTTGTCTAGCCTACTTGTAATTTCTTCAAAAAATTGTAATAGGTTTGTCAGGCAGGATTTTCCTTAAAGGAATTCATGCTGAGTTCTGCCTATCTTGTCATATGCCTCCAGGTACTCCGTAACCTCATCCTTGACAATCGACTCCAACAAATTCCCAACCACCGATGTCAAGCTAACAGGTCTATAATTTCCTTTTTGCTTCCTCCTTAAATAGTGGAGTTGCATTTGCAATCTTCCAGTCCTCCGGAACCATGCCAGAATCTATCGACTTTTGAAAGATCATCGCTAATGCCTCCGTAATCTCCACAGCTACTTCCTTCAGAACACGAGGGTGCATTCCATCTGGTCCAGGAGATTTATCTACCTTTAGACTATTCAGCTTCCTGAGTACTTTCTCTGTTGTAATTGTGACTGTGCACACTTCTCTTCCCTGCCACCCTTGAGTGTTCGGTATACTGCTGATGCCTTCCTCAGTGAAGACATGCAAAATACTCGTTCAGTTCCTCCGCCATCTCCTTATCTCCCATTACAATTTCTCCAGCATCATTTTCTATTGGTCTTATATCTACTCTCACCTGTCTTTTACTCTTTATGTACTTGAAAAAGCTTTTAGTATCCTCTTTGATATTATTTACTAACTTCCTTTCATAGTTAATCTTTTCCCTCTTAATGACCTTCTTAGTTTCCTTTGGTAAGCTTTTAAAAACTTCCTAATCCTCTGTCTTCCCACTAATTTTTGCTTCCTTGTATGCCCTCTCTTTTGCTTTAACTTCTCTTGTCAGCCATGATTGCATCCTTTTTCCATTCGAAAATTTCTTCTTTTTTGGAAGATACCTGTCTTGCACTTTCCTCACTTCTCGCATAAACTCCAGCCACTGCTGTTCTGCCGTCCTTCCCGCCATTGTCCCTTTCCAGTCAGATTTGGCCAGTTCCTCTCTCATGCCACTATAATTTCCTTTACTCCACTGAAATACCGACACATCAGATTTCGGCTTCTCGTTTTCTAATTTCACAGTGAACTCAATCATGTTATGATCACTGCCTCCTAAGGGTTCCTTCACCTCAATCTCTCTAATCACCTCCGGTTCATTACACAATACCCAATCCAGTACAGCCGATCCCCTAGTAAGCTCAACAACAAGCTGTTCTAAAAAGCCATCTCGCAGACATTCTACAAATTCTCTTGAGATCCAGTGCCGGCCTGATTTTTCCAATCCACTCGCATGTTAAAATCCCCCACAATTATCATAACACTGCCCTTCTGACAAGCCTTTTCTATTTCCTGTTGCAATTCGTAGTCCACATCCCTGCAGCTGTTTGGAGGCCTATAAATAACTGCCATCAGGGTCCTTTTACCCCTGCGATTTCATAGTTCAACCCATAAAGATTCTGCACGTTCCAATCCTATATCTCCTCTTTCTAATGATTTAATATCATTTCTTACCAATAAAGCCATGTCTCCCCACTGCCTACCTTCCTATCTTTCCGACACACCATGTATCCTTGGACGTTCAGCTCCCAGAGAAATGCATCCTTTAGCCACGTCTCAGTGATGGCCACAATATCATGCCTGCCAATCTGTAGCTGTACGACAAGATCATCCACCTTATTCTTTATGCTGCGTGCATTTAAGTATAACAACTTAAGACCAGTATTTGGTACTTTTTGCTTTGATTTCACTGCGACTTTATTGCACTGCAACTTATCCCAATGGCTACAAATTTGCCCCATCACCTGCCTGTCTTTCCTGACATCTTTACTGCTCACTATCTTAGATTTATTTCTGTTTTCCCCTTCCTCCACTCTATCATTCCGGTTCCCATCCCCCTGCCAAATTAGTTTAAACCCTAACAGCTCTATTAAACTTTCCCGCCAGGATATTGGTCACCTTCGGGTTCAGGTGTAACCTGTCCATTTTGAACAGGTCATACTTCCCCCAGAAGAGATCCCAATGATCCAAGAATCTGAAGCCCTGCCCCCTACACCAGTCTCTCAGCCACGCATTCATCTGCCTGATCCTACTATTCTTGCCCTCACTAGTACGTGGCACAGGTAGCAATCCCGAGATTACTACCCTGGAGGTCATGCTTCTCAGCTTCCTTCCTAACTCCCAGAAATCTCTCTTCATGACCTCCTCCCTTGTCCTATCTATGTCATTGGTACCAACATGTACCAAGACAACTGGCTGCTCGCCCTCTCCCTTCAGAATATTCTGGACCCGATCCGAGACATCCCGTAACCTGGCACCTGGGAGGCAACACACCATGCGGGTATCTCTATCAGGCTCACAGAATCTTCTGTCTGTTCCCCTGACTATGGAATGCCCTATGACTACCGCATTCCTCTTCTCCCTCCTTCCCTCCTGCACAACAGCGCCAGGCTCAGTGCCAGAGAACCGGACACCGTGGCCGTCCCCTGTCAGGTCATCCCGCTCAGTAGCATCCAGAACAAGATACTTGCTTCTGAGGGGGACAGCCACAGGTGTACTCTCCATTATCCAGGCATTTTCCTTCCCTCTCCTGACCGTCACCCAATTTTCTGACCCCTGTAGCCTAGGGATGACTACCTACCTGTAGCTCCTGTCTATCACCTCTTCACTTTCCCTAATAAGCAATAGGTCATCAAGCTGCAGCTCCAGATCCCTAACACGGTCTCTGAGGAGCTGCATCTCGGTGCACCTGGCGCAGATGTGGCCATCAGGGAGGCTGGAGGTCTCCCAGGATTCCCACATCTGACACCCTGAACAAAGCACTAACCCTGCAGGCATGCTATCTAATTCTACAGGAATGAAACAGGAAAAGTAAGTCTACTCACCCACTTACCTCGCCAAACAGACGAACTTTTTAAACCGTTAGCTCAAACCATTAGCTGCGTGAGCCCTGCTGTTCCTGTCTGTCCGGGCCGATTCACCAAGGGGGGAAAAAAGAGTTGGTGCTTCGCTCTCACCTCTTCCTGTTACCGCCGAAGCCCGTTGAAGCCAAAGCCCTACACTCTGCTACCACTCACTCCGCTGCCCGCTCTGACAGCTGCCTGCTGTATAGGGTGGTCTCCTTTTTAAACTCTATGCACTGTCCTGTTACATCACGCACCTGCGCAGTCTTGTCCTTCTTGCACTCAAAGAAGTTTTTTAAAAAACTGCCTTCCTTCAGAATTCAGCTCCCACACCGCTCTGTTGTCCCGATCCAAAAGAGAGCCATTGGAAGTAATCTTTTTTAAACTCTCCGCGCTGTCCTGTTATGTCATGCGCCTGTGCAGTCTCGTCCTTCTTGCACTCGAAGAAGTTTTTAAAAAAACTGCCTTCCTTCAGAATTCAGCTCCCATACCGCTCTGTTGCCCCAATCCAAGACAGCAATGAATATCCTCCATGTCTGTTGGTGTTCATTGTGCCAGTAACTTCCTCTCAGTTTTCACTACTGTGTCAGGAATACCGTTGCACACCGATATAGAAGGATTCTTCATTGCTGCTTCTGTAACAATTTTTTTTACCAGTCAGGTGTGTTAGCCCTAAGCTGAACCCCCAAACCTGGAGGACCAGTGGACTACTCTTAGGGTGGCTTCTGCCCTTTGACCTATTCGGCACGGGTGACCCTACCAAGAATAAAAGCACAAGGCCCAGACAATAGCCAACATAGCTCTCTGGGTCATTGAGGCACGCAAGCCCCCAAACCCTACGACCAGGTTGTGGTCCTCTTGGAGGACATCAACTGAATTTCTTTCAAAACATCATCACTGACCATCCGAAAAACAGAAGGTCAATCGAAGTGGAAGGATTCTAATCCACCTACTGCCTTTTATTGGCTTTCCTCCATTATGTCCTGTTTAAGTTTTGAGAAAATAAGAAGTCGGACATCTGATACATGCTTTAAATTTGAGCAAATATGGCGACCTTTTATTCAATATTTTCATTTAATTTGATTTATTGCTCTTCCAATCTTTTTCCCCCAAAGTTTTAGATTTGATCAGAAAGTCTTTCTTTTTTTTTGGTCGTAACCTCAGAATGGACTGCCCAGTCCTTTTTTTTTCAAATAGTGCAGTGGTTTTGTTTTTCTTCATTTAAAATTCAATGTTTTATCTTTCCTCTTCATGAACTGGTAAGAGGAGAATTGCTGTTTTCTTTTTTAGTTATTATACATTTTATACTAGCTTAACAATATGTATGATTTTGATAATGTCTATCTTAATCTCTGTTTGTATTGTTATTGATATATATATTTGAGATAATTCTCCTCTTGTTTGTATTTATGTTCCTTTTAAATCAATAAAAAGATTAATAAAGAAAACAAAAGTTCAAAGTTCAAAGGGAATTTATTACCGAAGAACTCAATGCCACCATATACTACCTTGAGTTTCATTTTCTTGCAGGCATTCACAGTAGAAGAACTACAACAGAATCAATGAAAAACTACACAAAAATAGAGACTGACAAACATCCAATTTGCAAACGATGACAAAATGTGTAAATACTAACTAACTAAGTAAATAATACTGAGGTGTAGAGTCCTCGAAAGTATGTCCATAGTTTGTGAAATCCGTTCAGTGTTGAGGTGAGTGAAGTCAAGCATGCTGATTCATAGTTGAAGGGTGAAGTGAACATGGTGATGTGCTCTTGTACTTCCTTCCCAATGGCAGCAGCAAGAAGAGAACCTGGATGGTGGGAGTCCTTGGTGATGAATACTCCTTCCCTGTGACAGCGCTCCTTGTGGAAAGGAAATTGCCTTTTAAACTCACAGGAGGGCATAGGCCATCAACTTTTTGCTGTTGATGCTTCTATAGCAGGCAATTTCTTTTTTACGAGGTCGAGTTGCTAGCTCGACGCTCAACCCAGCACGGATGGAAAGCGTGCCTGGGGAGCTGGCTGGGTTCGAACTGGGGAGCCTTCGCTCCGAAGTCTGGCGCTGATGCCACTACGCCACCAGCCGGCTTAGTGCTCCTTGTAAATATGCATAATGGTGGGGAGGACTTTTCCTATAACGGACTGGTCTGTACCCATGACTTCTTGCAAGCTTTTACGTTGTTGAATATTGGTGTTTCCATACCAGGCCATGATGCAATCAGTCAGGATACCCTCCACTGTGCATCCATAGAAGTTTATCAAGGTTTTAGATTCCACGCCGAATGTGCACAAACTTCTAAGAAAGCAGAGTGCACTTGATATCCTCAGTTTCCAGCTGTCCACCTCTTAGTGGTTGATAGTCTCATCAGCTAACTGTGCAACTCGTATTTCCTGTCAACATACAAACTAGAATGCTGTTATTGGCGTCATCACGCAGAAAGCAGCAACAGTTTGGAACCAGTCTGCTGGCTTTCTGGATGTTATATTATAGGATCCACAAAATATAGTTCATGAAAAATATATGTGGCTTTCCTTCAGTGTATTTATTTGTTCATACACAGTGCAGAATAGGCCCTTCTGGCCCTACAAGCCCCTCCGCCCAGCAATCCCCAATTTTAATCCGAGCCTATTCGCAGGACAATTTACAATGGCCAATTAACCTACCAACGGTACTTCTTCGGACTTCAGGAGGGAACCAGAGCACCCAGAGGAAACCCATGCAGTCACAGGGAGAACAGGCAGCAGCGGGAATTAACCTGGATCACTGGTACTGTAAAGCCTTGTGCTAACCACTACGCTCCTGTGCAGTTGAAAAAGTTCTGACTATTCCCATTGCCTTTTACACATTATGTGGAAAATATAAAGTAACTTGGCTATAAAACTACAGCATCTTGTCCTGTCAAGTCTTATTGCTGAAAAGCAGACAATACTCTTATAGTGACTGCCTTCTCAGTCCTTACAATTGACATTGGTTTACTATTGTCACATGCACCAAGGTAAAAGATAAAATCTGTGATCAATATGCAAGGAAGTATTTTCATTGGGATATAAAGGGCGAGAAAAATGTTCACGCCACTGTTCCAAAGTGAAGGCAGCAGCTGGTAAAGTAAACTCTTGCTACCAGACATTGAACGTGTTACTGTCTTATGAAATCATGCTAACAATTCAATGATGGAGGGCTCCTGAGAGCAAGAAATATAAAATGACATTTAAACCCAATTTATATAAACAAACTGACAATGCTCAGAGCTGAATCACACATCATGATAAAGGAGTGTGTCAGTCCTGTTAGTGTCTCTCAAGGGAAAATTACACCAAGGGTTTAAACTTAGCACATTTCCAAACTGATATTCAAGGAGAAGGAAACAGCCACACTGATACACAGCAGATCAGAGTAGAAATTACATATAAAGATTAATTGCTGAAGACTGTGCTTTATTGAACCCATGAATACTACCTCACTTTTTAAATATTATTTCTGTTTCTGCACTATTTTTAATTTAACTATTTAATCTTCATATATATACTTAATGTAATTCATTTACTTATTTTTCTACATTATCATGCATTGCATTGTACTGCTGCTGATAAGTTAACAACTTCCACGACATATGCCAATGATATTAAACCTGATTCTGATTAATTGAAGGGCGCAAAGATTCATGTAGTCTAATACAATCTGCTATCTAGGATTGTGTGAAGTAACACGATGCATTGTTTATAACATGGAGGACAGGAGAATAAATCAGGTTCAGTCAGCATCAGGTCAGTGGCCTTAAAGTTCGCAAACTTGTAGAACCAGAACAGCATAGCTGTTAGTTAAGCAACACACATCAAAGTTGCTGGTGAACGCTGCAGGCCGGGCAGCATCTCTAGGAAGAGGTGCAGTCGACGTTTCAGGCCGAGACCCTTCGTCAGGACTAACTGAAGGAAGAGTTAGTAAGAGATTTGAAAGTGGGAGGGGGAGGGGGAGATCCAAAATGATAGGAGAAGACAGGAGGGGGAGGGATGGAGCCAAGAGCTGGACAGGTGATAGGCAAAGAGGATATGAGAGGATCATGGGACAGAAGGCCCGGGGAGAAAGACAAGGGGGGGGAACCCAAATGATGGGCAAGGGGTATAGACAGAGGGACAGAGGGAGAAAAAGGAGAATGAGAGAAAGAATGTGTGTATAAAAATAAATAACAGATGGGGTACGAGGGGGAGGTGGGGCATTAGCGGAAGTTAGAGAAGTCAATGTTCATGCCATCAGGTTGGAGGCTACCCAGACGGAATATAAGGTGTTGTTCCTCCAACCTGAGTGTGGCTTCATCTTTGCAGTAGAGGAGGCCGTGGATAGACATGTCAGAATGGGAATGGGATGTGGAATTAAAATGTGTGGCTACTGGGAGATCCTGCTTTCTCCCCGGGCCTCCTGTCCCATGATCCTCTCATATCCCCTTTGCCTATCACCTGTCCAGCTCTTGGCTCCATCCCTCCCCCTCCTGTCTTCTATCATTTTGGATCTCCCCCTCCCCCTCCCACTTTCAAATCTCTTACTAACTCTTCCTTCAGTTAGTCCTGACGAAGGGTCTCAGCCTGAAACGTCGACTGTACCTCTTCCAAGAGATGCTGCCTGGCCTGCTGCGTTCACCAGCAACTTTGATGTGTGCTGCTTGAATTTCCAGCATCTGCAGAATTCCTGTTGTTTGTTATTAGCTGTTAGTTAACGACCATTTGTTACAGCTGCTTCACGGAAGATATACATCCAAATGATGCTTATGCCTCGCATTTAATTCTTGTTTCTACACTGGAGTTTCCTTCCATCCACTTTCTCCTTCCTCCGTGTTCTTCATTTAGTTGCCATTTCTTATGGAGGTCATTTTTGCCACATTTATAATCTGCATCAATGGTCTTTTATCTGCTGTTCTCATCCAACAACTAGCAGCCACTGTTTTGGATGCCAACCCACCACAAAACGAAATAAATGCTTAAGAACTAATTAAATTCCCTTTCTTAAGAACTAACATCAGTGATATACACGAGTGAAAGTGCGGATGTTATCTTGCTCATAAGCATCTCAAAGGAGCAGGCTTTACAAGTCAAGCATTTATAATTTAGCAGATTCTTATCACAAGTGCAACAGCGGATGTAGTCACTCTGTCAGTGATATCGAGCATTAGTTTACCAGAGACACTGTTACAGGATTTACAAAAAACAACAAACTTGAATTGTTTGCTTTCTCATCCAAGCAACCAGACGAAGAAGAAGCATCTGGGGAAAAGGTAGGCACTGGTACAGAAATATAGCAAGCATTAAAATTAACTGTCCAAATTGCTGCACATGCAATGATAAATGTTGAACTGGAAAGAATCTGATTTTAAATACATAAACGTACTGGGCATCAGTATTTCACAGAAAATGTCATTACATCATTTGCTTTCTGAGAATGCCAATATAAAAGTGATTAAGCATGGGCCGACTGCACATTAAGTGACTTAAACAAAACTACTCCGCTATTAGTATAACTCTTCAAACCTAAGAACTAATATTTGTAGATACAACTTTGTGGCACATATTAGGTTCAGCAACAGGTTGAATGCTCTTCTTCCTTCACTGGTGAAACAACATTACTTCAATTGGGTTATGGACATCTACTCATGACACGTCAATGTATCACCGTCCAATTTCAGTCAATGCTGAAGTGAAGTTACACTACATTAAAACTTCAAGTGGAGAAATGTTATTCCAAACGCTCATAAGGCTCTAAGCCCGAGGAGTTTATGTCAAAAATGCACTGAAAAATTGAAACTCATTACCATCAGTCCGACTAATTTTATTTTTGCAGAAAAAAATATATAGCAGTAATGCGTAATAATTTAAGGAAAATCAAAGCTGGGAAAGAAAAGAACCTTATGCTCTTATGGCTTTTATGATTCTGGAAAGGTTTTACCCCATTCTTATTTTAATATTTGTTGCATTTGTAACAGAGTCTTACAAAATTAAAAACTTAATGTGAAGTACCAAACAATCAAATCCAATCAAACTGAAAATTAAAACAGTCAATGCTAAACATGTGTCAGACCTTAGTGAGGCCATACTTAGAATACAGAACACAGTTCTGTTTGCATTATAATAGATAAATGATTGGTAGGTTGTCTGTCATTTCTGATTATGACAGATTTGTGCAGTTTTTCTGTTGTGCGAAACCGCACAAAGAAACCTATGCGGGAGAGTTTTTAAAGTGAAAAAGCTGTTACACTGGGGGAGTTTCATTCTTTCAACCTCAGAAATCCGGGTCCAGGTAGTCATCACGACTGGAGTCTGCCTTGGCTGCAGTGGATGACCATGACGACTTCTGCTCCTTATCATGCCCTTTGCTCTCCAAAAAGTGTGGCAGAACCACTTTCCTAGCTGTTAGATCTCATTTGCCCAATCTACCAGAACTGACTTTGAGATTAAAAGATATATAAGCTTTCTGATGACTCTGCCATAGTTGGATGCATCAGCAAGGGAGATGAAGCTGAGTACAGGGCTACGGTAGGAAACTTTGTCACATGGTGTGAGCAGAATTATCTGCAGCTTAATGTGAAAAAGACTAAGGAGCTGGTGGTAGACCTGAGGAGAGCTAAGGCACCGGTGACCCCTGTTTCCATCCAGGGGGTCAATGTGGACTTGGTGGAGGATTACAAATACCTGGGGATACGAATTGACAATAAACTGGACTGGTCAAGGAACACTGAGGCTGTCTACAAGAAAGGTCAGAGCCGTCTCTGTTTCCTGAGGAGACTGAGGTCCTTTAACATCTGTCGGACGATGCTGAGGATGTTCTACGAGTCTGTGGTGGCCAGTGCGATCATGTTTGCTGTTGTATGCTGGGGCTGCAGGCTGAGGGTAGCAGACACCAACAGAATCAACAAACTCATTCGTAAGACCAATGATGTTGTGGGGATAGAACTGGACTCTCTGATGGTGGTGTCTGAAAAGAGGATGCTGTCCAAGTTGCATGCCATCTTGGACAATGTCTCCCATCCACTACATAATGTACTGGTTGGGCAGAGGAGTACGTTCAGCCAGAGACTCATTCCACCGAGATGCAACACAGAGCGTCATAGAAGTCATTCCTGCCTGTGGCCATCAAACTTTACAACTCCTCCCTTGGAGGGTCAGACACCCTGAGCCAATAGGCTGGTCCTGGACTTATTTCCTGGCATAATTTACATATTACTATTTAATTATTTATGGTGCAACTGTAACGAAAACCAATTTCCCCTGGGATCAATAAAGTATGACTATGACTAGAGGCATTGAAAGAGAGTAGAGAAGGTTTGCAGAAGGTGATACCGCAAATGTGAGGGTACATGAGAAAAATGTAAAGAGGCCAGGTCTTGGCCAAAGTCTCAATCCCGTTGCACACCGTAGCACTGAGGTAGCTGCAGTGTAGATGAGATTACCATCCAACTCTTCACACACTGGAAGAGTCTGGAAAGAGATGCAAAGACACTTACATAGAAATCTACAGCACATTACAGGCCCTTTGACCCACAATGTTGTGCCGACCATGTAACCTACTCTAGAAACTGCCTAGAATTTCCCTACTGCATAGCCCTCTATTTTTCTAAGCTCCAAGTACCTATCTAAGAGTCTCTTAAAGGACCCTATTGTATCCACCTCTACCATCTTCTCTGTCAGTGCATTCCACGCATCCACCAATCTCTGAGTGAAAGACTTACCCCTGACATCCCCCTTGTACCTATTTCCAAGCACCTTAAAACTATGCCTCCTCTTGTTAGCCATTTCAGCCCTGGGAAAAAGTCTCTGGCTATCCACACGATCAATGCCTCCCATCATTTTATACATCTCTATCAGGTCACCTCTCATCCACCATCTCACCAAAGAAAAAAGGTCAAGTTCACTCAACCTATTCTCATAAGGCATGCTCTCCAATCCAGGTAACATACTTGTAAATCTCCTCTGCACTCTCTCTATAGTATCCACATCCTTCCTGTAATGAGGTGACCAGAACTGAACACACTACTCTAAGTGGGGTCTAACTAAGGTCTTATACAGCTGTGACATTACCTCACAACTCTTGAACTCAGTCCCACTGTTGATGAGGGACAACACACCATACACCTTCTTAACAACACTGTCAACCCACGCAGCAGCTCTGAGTGTCCTATCGACACGGACCCCAGGATCTTGCTGATCCTCCACACTCACTGACACTTGTTGAGTTTCTGCTCATGAAGCTCCACAATCGAATTCTGTGATCTACGGGCTGTTGCCAGGAATACGTGCATGGACATAAAACAAGGGCTGCTGGAAGATCAGCAGCTCAGCGAAAGGCACCATTTGGTGTGCCCGAAACTTACCAGATTCCAGTGTAAGGAGGTGTTTGGAAGTCAACATTGTCGGCTGGCACATCCCCAGTAGATCTACATTCTGAGAGACAAAGAAACTCAGTATAACCACCATAAAGGCATTGCTGGGTGGGACCACTGTCTTTCTGCCACTGGACACTGAAAAGCTAAGTCCATCTTACAGCTTCTCAAATACCTAATAGTTGCTTTGTTTAAGGAGGAAACATGAATGGTGCCAATCTATTTTAAACAAAATCTATTAAATTGATGGCAGGATGGATCGTGTTGGTTGTATTTAGTGTATTTTTTATGAATACATTTTAATTTTTGATTTATAAAACAGACTTGGTCTCCTTTCTCTTGAAAAGGCTACAGAAGACTAGCCGAGTTTTAAAAAATTACATAGAGCGTTAATAAGAATAAACTGGGTAATAATGTTTAGACATGTGAGGATGTGCATAACTAGGGACCCTTCTCCGTGGATTGTCACCTTGTCGTGGTGGAGAAGCTTGTGTGGTCCTGTGATCCTGACAGCGATGCTGGCTGGAGCTATGCTCCTGGTAGGGTCACCCATGGCGGTAAGGTCGAGGGTGAGGTCCCTGACAAAGAATAATCCAACCAAGACCTCAACGGTGGAACAGGCGGGCGAAGTTACTTCGAACTCAACGGCTGTGAAGGCGGATGAAGGCTGCAACAAATCCATCAACTCCAGTTGTCGTGGTTTCCGTACCATTGGAATCAGTTGGTTGATTTGTGAAGTATCGTGTGCTTCTTGGAGTGCAACATCAAGTACACGTTAAACAAATACACGCACAGGCGTTTTCACTCTGTGGGCCACTTCTTCAGAACGAAGACCATCATCCTCGACCTCGAGGGATAGCCACGATGACGACGATGAACTAGAGACCATCAACATGAGGTAGGTGCAAGAAAAACTATAGCAAATTCAGAAAAAAAACTTGTTCACCCACAGAGTGCAAAGAATGCAGAACTCGCTATAACAGGGAGTGACTGAAGTGAATATTATAGATGTGCCGAACAGGAATTTCAGGCAGATAGCATCAAGATTGGGGATGGAGGCGTGTAGCGGACAGCAAGGATGGCTACCAAAGCTTCCAGTGTGATCTGAAAAGTGGCAGATGGAATTTAATGTGGATAAGTGTGAGGTGTTGCACTCTGGGCAGACAGACAAGGGTAGGACTTACACAGTCAATGGTAGGTCACTGAGGAATGTGGTAAAGCAGAGGGGTCTGGGAGTTTAGATCCATAATTTCTTGAAAGTGGTGTCAAAGGTAGACAGGGGCATGAAGGTAGCTTTAGACACATTGGTTTTCATAAATCAAAGTACTGGGTACAGGAGTTAGGATGTTATGTTGAAATTAGGATAAGTACATGGACATGAGGGGTCTGGAGGGTTTTGATGGTGCACCTTGATGGTACTAAGCACAAGGGAGAAAGGAACAGGGGATAATAGATGGATTGAGATCAGGGGTTAATGGTAGGGGCCCATGGCACAAAAAAAGTTGGTAATCCCTGATGTAGGTGAAGAAATTAAGGGAGGACTCAATGGAGCACAAACAGCAGAATGGACTAATAACCCAAGCAACACACATCAAAGTTGCTGGTGAACGCAGCAGGTCAAGCAGCATCTCTGGGAAGAGGTACAGTCGATATTTCAGGCCGAGACCCTTTGTTAGTCCTGATGAAGGGTCTCAGCCTGAATCGTCCACTGTACCTCTTCCCAGAGATGCTGCCTGGCCTGCTGTGTTCACCAGCAACTTTGATGTGTGTTGCTTGAATTTCCAGCATCTGCAGAATTCTTGTTGTTTGCGTGATAACCCAAGCAACGTGTTTCATGTCATATATTGTATTCCACGTGATCCAGCACAATAATTAAAATGTTTACAATAATCTCCATATAAAAAGGGGTGAGATTTTGTTACTTGTCTTTCTGATTTGCTCATTAAGATTCAAAGCATGTTTATTATCAAAGTATGCATGCAGTATACAACCCTGAGATTCATCTTCCCACAGACAGCCACGAAACAAAGGAGAACCATTTAACCCGTTCAAAGAAAAACATGAAACCTCCCCAGACACAAAAAAAACAAATCATGCAAACAGTAACAAAAAAAAATTGAGTGATAAACACAGAAAATAAAACTCAATCTCAAAGGAGTCCAGGCATACTCAGTTCAGTTCAGTGTTTGTTATCTGTAGGCCAAAATAGCAACAGAAAAAGGAATGACCAGAGACCAGAAACACATCATAACACGAACTGCAGCATCCAATCCACAAAATGCATTGATTAAACCTATATTGAGATATAATATAGATCATACTTTAGCCTCAGATACTTGAGAAGTAATTAGTTATATTTGAAGTCCTGGTACTAGTCTGACATGGACAAATAAAACAAAAAGGAAGAAAAGGGGAATGCAGATGATTAGCTGCAAAGAAGCAACAAGAGATGACTGGCACTCATTGGTGAGAGGTGAGCGAGATGTGGGTGTACTCAGTGATCACTGATGAGGGAGGAGACTTGATCCACTCTTAATAGGGTGGCATCTGATTAGCGAGTGGAGTTCAATGTATTAACCCCGATGTTTGTGATATTTATTAATGACTTGCATGTAAATGTAAGAGGTATGATCTGTAAGTCAGTGGGCAGCACTAAAACTGGTGACATCGTGGATGGTGAGGAAAGCCTCAGCAGGATATCAATCAAATAGAGAGCTGGGCGGAGCATTGGCAGATGCAGTTTAATCCTGTCAAGTGTGAGGTGAAATCAGGTCTGTAAATGGTGGGGTACTGAGGAGTGTTAATGAACAGAGGCATCTAGAGATTCAAGCCTATAGTTCTCTGAAAGTGGTAACACAGGTCAATAAGTTGGTGATAAAGGCATATGGCATGCTTGCCTTCAAAGGTACATCATCATCACTATGTGCCATGTAAAAGTTTGGACATTAGGCTGCAACTATACAAAACATTGGTTAGACTGTGCGTGGAGCAGCGTGTGCAGTTCTAGTTTCCACATGGTAGGAAGGATATGGTAGAGCTGGAGAGAGGATAGAGGAGAGTTATCTATAGAGATACCATAGAGGAGAGGTTGTTGGCGGAACTATAGTGTTTTAGTTATGGAGTAGAGATTGGATAGGCTGGGCTTGTTTTCCCTGGAGCAAAGGAAACTTAGGAATGACCTAAGAGAAGTATGTATTTAAAATTATGAGCAGCATAAAGAGAGATGATAGTCAGAATCTTTTCCAAGGTAGGTGTAACAAAAACAAGAAGGCATCAGTTTAAGGTGAGAGCAAGGAGTTTTAACTAGGACCTATTTGATATCGGGAACTTGCTGCTAAAGTCGGTGGTGGTGGAATCAGGTACAAACACTCTTTTTTGCAGACAGTCACTTGAATAGGCAAGGAAAAAAAAGGATCTGCCACCTCGCAGGCAAATGGGATTAGTGCAGAAGGACGTGCACATGTTGACCAACGGGCTAGTTTCTGTGCTGTATGACTCTCGAAACCATGGGTTCCCAACCCTTTTTATGCCATGGTCCAATACCATTAAGCATATACCAATACCATTCCATGGACCCCAGGTTTGGAACCCCTGCTCTGAATGAAGGGAGGTGATTCAATAAACCTAATTACCAGTTTCTGTGTAGTATGGGGAGACAATTCAATGTACCTAGTTACTAAATTTAAGAAATCTTATGGACTCTGAATATTTCCATACTGTAAACTCAGCAAGGAAGATTATTTTGAGCAATATAAATTATTGCACTTATTTTCTCAGTGGCCAAGTGAGAAAAGAGAATGAGCTTGTGTGTTTATCAATAGATACGTATGTCAGAGAAATGTATACAATATACATCCTGAAATTCTTTTTCTTCACAGACATCCACGAAAACAGGAGTGCCCCAAAGAACGAATGGCAGTTAAAATGTTAGAACCCCAAAGCCCCCCAAACACATGCTCCCACACACAAGCAGCAGCTAGGCAACGACCCCCACCCCATCCCCTTTCTATGTGCCCTGCAAGAAAGCAAAGGAACAGTGGACTTGCCTTTAAATCTGAACCTGGGGATAAAAAGTTTGCAATGCTTAAATCAGTGCTCTAGATTGGTTCAATAATCATAGGATCTGACAACTGTCTGAATTCGAACAGATGAGTGTAATCTTGGTGTCAAATTTGATCTTGATGTGAGCTTTGAATTACATAAAGTACTACTACGTCCTATGTACACTATCACTAAAACGACCTGCACATTTTTCCTTAAAACGTATGTTGAATGGCATTTGGTCAGATATTACTGCTTCTCTATCCATCATGCTAGATATCAAATGCATCTGATGTTTCAGTCGTTGGAGGAGGTCAAGTAAATTTTGCTACCTTAATTGGTTTTTTAAAAACTAATTTTAGCTAAACTAATTTTCTTTTTATTCCATACTTTTCATCTCTGACAGGATCTCACCAGCAATAAGTTCAATCTAACCATTTTCCTTCATTTTCATATTCCAGCCAGGGGATAAGTAATGAAACGATGACCAAATCGTCATATAATTTTACAATTCGATACTTCAGACACAAACTATCTAATCAACAGAGAGTGCTGCCAAAGGTCATGTACTGTATATATAGTTACCAGCTATCTATCAACTAAAGCGTTCACCATGGCAACAGCAAAATAGAGAAGAAAGTCGGCACAGAAATCGCTGCAAAATAGGTTTGTTGGTCTAATCTTTGTTGCAAATCTTTAAGTTCCATTTTCTTTTTTACTCCACAGATTCAGATGTATTAAATCTGATATCAATTACCTCAGTTAACTTGTTCCCTTCGTAATTCTTTGATCAGCTCATGATACATGCTCGTCATCAACAGAACTTAAATCCACTAACACTGGCCCACTTAAGACTTTATTCAATTCTTTCAACTATTGTTCTTCAATATCAGACGATAGTTTGTTAAATTCTGATAAATGTTTATGACAATTCATGTTATATTTTGATGACATTTAGTATAAGACCACCAGTGAGGCATATCAACAGACATTATATAAGATCCTTTTTTTAAAAAAAAGCCATAAGAATATAGGTGCAGAATTAGGCCATTCAGCCCATTGGGTCTGTTCCACCATTCAATTATGGGTGATATAATATCCCTCTCAACCCCATTCTCCTGCCTTCTCCCCATAAACTTTGATGTCCTTCCTAATCAAGAATCTATCAATCTCCACTTTAAATATACCCAATGACTTGAACAAAAGAATCAGCTTGAGATTTGTTTTTTTAAGTGTTTCATTTTTTGTAGACATTCTGCCAAATGGTTGAAAATAAATATTTTCACCCAATTTAGTCAAATCTAATAAGGGACTATAACTATTACTACTATGTCGACTCAGGCCTAGGGGGCATAAAGCAAGACTATAAAGAAAGGTATGAAGAATGAGATTTATTAAAATTTATCCAGAATTGAAGGAATTAAGTTTGCAGATTTAAGAATTAAGTTTGAAGTGTTCAGTCTGGAGAAGGTTATTGAAGCTCAGATACTGAGGGAAGAGAACTGTAATGTTCTGAAATAACTCAATGTAATGAAGCAGGATGTATTGGCGGTCTTTAGGCACATAAAGGTGGATGAATCCCTGGGGCCTAGCCAAATGAATCCTATAACATTGTAGGAAGCAAGAACAAAATTGTTGGTACCTGGAAGAGATTTTCATAAACAGATAAGTTTCTGCCGTTGCTGGAATTCTTGAACAATACACACAAAATGCTGGAGGAGTACATTAGGTCTGGCAGCATCTATGAAAGGAAATAAACAGTTGACATTTCAAGCTGAGACTCTTCATCAGAATTGGAAAGGAAGTGGTGGTGGGGGGGTGGGGGGGAGAGCCAGGATAAAAAGTTGGAGAGAGGGGATGGAGTACAAGCTGCCAGGTAATAGGTGGAACCAGGTGAGGGAGAAGCTGGGTGGTGATAGGTGGAAGAGGCTGAAGAAGAAGGGATCTGATAGGAGAGGAAGTGGACCATGGAATAAAGGGAAGGAGAGGGGAATCAGAGGGAGGTGATGGGCAGATCATGAGGGTAGGGGAAGTAAACAGAAAGGCATGAGAGGGCCACCATAACAGGAGGAAAAACAAAAAAGGATTGGGGGGATGGGGAGAAACAGATGGGAGTGGCTACCTCAAGTTAGAGAAATTGATGTTCATGCTATCAAGTTGTAGTCTACCCAGACAGAATATGAGATGTTTGTTCCTCCACCCTTCTCAGAGTGAGAAGGGGAAGTCAAAAGAAAATGGGTGGCAGAGAAGGATGTGGTGCTCAGCAAGATCAAGGATGTTTACATTTGAAGGCACATTGATTTCAAAGGGATGGTGGTGTTGGGGTTCTTGAAGAATATTAAGTTGAATAAAAGTCCCCATGGTCAGATGGGATTATATTCTAGGATGAGAGAAGAAAGAAGAGTGCTAGGGCCTTGGCAGAGATATTCATGTCCTCTTTCATGACAGAGGATGGAGGACTGCAAATCTTGTTGAGGTAGATGGCATTAGTTTGGATTGGCATCATGATCAACACAGAGTGTGCTGTACTAATCTGTGTAACCACTATGCTACCATATTCTGACAGAATATTATAATTAAACCTTATCAATCACCAACTGCCCCTGGATTTGTGACTGATCAAAGTTACTGGCATTCTCAGTGACTGAAATCAACTGAGATTTAAAGACTTGATAGTCTGACTAGGCCAAATTTGTCAAACAGCAGAAACAGAAACTCAGTGGAAATCCCAGTGGCATTTCTGTTGTAAGATTTCTACTGCACATCCTAATTGTATATCATTTAGAATGGAAATGTGGAGGAATTTCTGTAGCCAGAGGGTAGTGAAACTGTGGAATTCATTGCCACGGGCGGCTGTGGAGGCCAAGTCATTGGGCATATTTAAAGTGGACGTTGATAGGTTCTTGATTAGTCAGGCTATTGAAAGTTACAGGGAGGAAACAGGAGAATGGAGTTGAGAGGGATAATAAATCAGCCGTGATGGAATGACAGAGCAGATGCGATGGGCCGAATGGCCTAATTCTGCTCTTATATCTTATGGCTTTATTATTACCATCAATAAATTCACCAGGCTCCTCAGTGCTGATCAAAGATATTTTGACCCCCCATAAAAAAATTAAATATGCATTTAAGTTGAAATTTATTGTCGTCATAGAAATACATATGCACCGTATAAATGCCACAGAAGTTAACTTTTTACAGCAGCAGCACAGTACACTACAAACCTGACAAACAAAACTCTGAAAGGAAAACATTTTCAGCTAAAAGGCAAACTTAAGAACTGGATTCTAAGCCACAGTAATAGCCAAAGATTTTCTATGCCACTTTTGAGGTGAAGTCAAGGGCTTGCCACTTCAAAATACATCACTGTGCAACAAAACCAAATTGCAGCTCTTTCGCAGACAAGCTGAGGGGCTCTTTCGATAATGGCGAACAGCCCACATTGTTCAGAACTCCAGATTATCAAAACAACAGCTCCATTAGGGCTTGGCAGAGCTTTCTTTCAATTATAGCCATTTAATAATTTGGAGATGGCTGAAAGGGAGTTGAGCTTTGCAGTTAATGACCCTCCATCTCTCTGTGCAAGCTCCTTTCTCAAGTCTAGAATGCTATATCAATTTAGTCACTGCTGTGAGTGTCAGTTTTTTTTCTTATATGGGCTCATTTTGCCTGTCTCCAGGCTTCTGCTGTTTACAAAGTCTGCATCACAAGGCAAGATCATGGAGAAAAAACTTCCAGCTAATACACAGGACCACAGATGTTCCCACACATTTGAGCAGCAGCAGCAGTTCTATTCAAAACACCTGGCCCCTACTCGTATCTGAGTATTTTAGCTGTATGCTCACTGCCTTTGAGATACAATTATCGCCAAGGAAATTCAAGATGAAATGGTGGCAAATGAAAAGAAAATGCATTTTAAATGATATTTGACCTTGAAGAGCAGTTTTCACACACAAAATTTCAACTGACTTTTCCAATAAAAAAATCTGTCAGTTTTAATGGATTATGAAGCATTGAAAGAAATTGAAGAATTTCCTTTAAAATGTTACTCTGAAGAGCAATTATGCTTGAGGTGATACTAAATAGTGATTCAGTTCAGCCGCCTTGTGGCAACTTCAGGGCTGCTATCCTGACCCTCAGAACTCTGGTCCATGAACCACTGGATCCCCACTCCCCTTCCTGTCTCTGTACCCACTCCCCTTCCTGTCTCTGTAACCACTCGATCCCCACTCCCCTTCCTGTCTCTGTACCCACTCAATCCCCACTCCCATTCCTGCCTCTGTAACCACTCGATCCCCACTCACCTTCCTGTCTCTGTAACCACTCGATCCCCACTCCCCTTCCTGTCTCTGTAACCACTCCCCTTCCAGTCTCTGTACCCACTCAATCCCCACTCCCCTTCCTGTCTCTGTAACCACTCCCCTTCCAGTCTCTGTACCCACTCAATCCCCACTCCCCTTCCTGTCTCTGTACCCACTCGATCCCCACTCCCCTTCCTGTCTCTGTAACCACTCCCCTTCCAGTCTCTGTACCCACTCAATCCCCACTCCCCTTCCTGTCTCTGTAACCACTCCCCTTCCAGTCTCTGTAACCACTCAATCCCCACTCCCCTTCCTGTCTCTGTACCCACTCAATCCCCACTCCCATTCCTGCCTCTGTAACCACTCGATCCCCACTCCCCTTCCTGTCTCTGTAACCACTCGATCCCCACTCCCCTTCCTGTCTCTGTAACCACTCGATCCCCACTCCCATTCCTGTCTCTGTACCCACTCAATCCCCACTCCCCTTCCTGCCTCTGGAACCACTCGATCCCCACTCCCATTCCTGTTTCTGTACCCACTCAATCCCCATTCCCCTTCTTGTCTCTGTAACCACTCGATCCCCACTCCCCTTCCTGTCTCTGTACCCACTCGATCCCCACTCCCATTCCTGTCTCTGTACCCACTCGATCCCCACTCCCCTTCCTGTCTCTGTACCCACTCGATCCCCACTCCCCTTCCTGTCTCTGTACCCACTCGATCCCCACTCCCCTTCCTGCCTCTGTAACCACTCGATCCCCACTCCCCTTCCTGCCTCTGTAACCACTCGATCCCCACTCCCCTTCCTGTCTCTGTACCCACTCAATCCCCACTCCCATTCCTGCCTCTGCAAGTTCTTCCACATTCTCTGAGCATTTACCCACAAGTCCATAATATAATCATGCTGTGAAGGATGCAGTAAGCAGTTGCAGAGTGACAGTGAAAGTTTGCATTATGGTGAAGAACACTTTAGTCAGATCCAGCCATCAAGACCTCGGCTTTACCAGCACAATGGAGATCTCCCAACAGGTCTCACCTTTTAAAGAGAGTTTTACGCTTGGAGTAAGGAGGAAGGCCCCTGACTGCAACAGACAGCCATTGGTTTGCCATGATATCATAAGACAAGGGAGCAGAATTAGGCCATTTGGCCCATTGGGTCTGTTCCAACATTTCATCACAGCTGATCTATTTTTCCTCTCAGCCCCGATCTCCTGCCTTCTCCCCGTATCCCATTTTGCCCTGACCAATCAAGAATCTATCAACCTTCGCCTTAAACATACGTGAAGACTTGGCCTCCACAGCTGCCTGTGGAAACATCCTCTCCACATCCACTCTATCAAGGCCTTTCAACATTCGATAACCAGAATACAGAAAGTATAGCCACCGCTTCCATATGACTGGTCCACAGTTAGCAGACTTACATGAATTGTGTTGGTGCCTCCACTGAAAAAAATATTATCTCATAAATAGCCCTGAAAGCTTCGGAATGGATAAAAATTGTAAGCGATTATTAACAGCTTCTAAATGGCATCAGCATTCAGAGCCAATTTAATATTACAAATTCGGCAGTAAACTGCTAATAAAATACCTATGTTAACAAACAATTTAATATAAACATTTAACTAATACAAAATAATTTTAAGAAGCAACTTACTTTTCTCTTCATTTAAATCTTTGTCTTACAATTCCCATTGAAATCAATAAGGTTTCGATTTCCGTTCCAGGTCCAGGTTGTAAGTGATCAAGTCCCTGAGCTGTGCAAGGCTGTCAGAGAACTTCCTGCTGGGTACAATGTATGTCTGGTCCAGATGAATCATTAAGCTCAGGAGAGACTTGACTCAGCTGACGACCTCAGACAGAACCTTGAAACCACACTGTCTCGATGCTCCACCTGCAGTCTTGCTGAAGTTTACGCACAATCCCTCACCGATCTTTTGCACATGGTAAAAACTTGCTGCAATGTCTTTGATGCTCATGACGTGACTTCTGCACTGGCGAAACCAGTTGCAGACTAGGTGACAGCGTTGTAGAGATTCTTTGTCATTTTAGCCCTTCTTCACACTCCCACACAGCCACATCTCTCCATTGCTACAGAGAGGCCAAATGCAAGTTGGAAGAGCAGGATCTCCTACTCCTCAAAGAGCTTACAACCTAATGCTACAAATGCTGAACATCCTAAGGTCTGGTGTCTCATACTCTTGGATTTTTTACCTCACGCACACACACCCACCTAGTTGTCTTCTCCCTTTGTTCACTTTTTCCATCCTCTCCCCCCTTCACCACCCGCCCCATCTGGTTTGCCTGCGTCCCCTCCAGCACCCACGTCTGACTCTGTCTTTCATGCAGCAGCCTCTATCCCATCCCCTAGGTACTGCCACATAATCTTTCCTGCACCCTCTTAGTGTTGATGCAGGTTCTTGACACATAATATCAACGTACATTTTTTTTTCCCTCCACAGATGCAGATTGTCCTACTGAGTTTTGAAGTGCTCAAGCTAAGAGCCTGCCCAAGAGCTGAAAAGTTATCAGTGAGTGAAAGAATGGATGTAAAAGATTGAATATAGGTAGGAAATGCTAAACACGCAGAGCTGCGCACCCACATATATAACAGAGAAAATGACGTCAGTTTTCAGTGGGAATCCTCTCAGGCAGCACAGTTGTGTATCACTTAGCATAACACTTCCCAGTAACACACACAAATTGCAGGAGGAACTCCGCAGGCCAGACAGCATCCATGGGAAAGAGTAAACATTCGACATTTCGGGCTGAGACCCTTCATCAGGACTGGTAAGGAAGGGGAGAATTCAAAATAAGAAGGTGGGGGAGACGAGGAAGAACTATACTTTATACTTCATTGTTGCCAAACAATTGATACTAGAACGTACAATTATCACAGCGATATTTGATTCTGCGCTTCCCGCTCCCTGGATTACAAATATTAAATATTATAAATATTAAAAATAGTAAATGTTAACATTTTAAATTATAAATCATAAATAGAAAATAGAAAAATGGAAAGTAAGGTAGTGCAAAAAAAAACTGAGAGGCAGGTCCGGATATTTGGAGGGTACGGCCCAGATCCGGGTCAATTACAAGGTGGCAGGTGATAGGTGAAAACAGGAGTGGGGAAGGGGTGAAGTAAAGAGCTGGGAAGTTGATTGAAGGAGATAAGTTTATTGGTGAAAGAGATAAAGGGCTGGAGGAGGGGGAATCTGACAGGAGAGGACAGAAGACCATTGAAGAAAGGGAAAGGGGAGGAGCAATAGGAGGTGGTGATGGGGCAAGAGAAGGTGTGAGGGGGAAACAGGAATGGGGAAAGGTGAAAGGGGGGGCAATTACCCGAAGTTTCAGGCTACCGAGATGTAATATAAGGTGTTGCTCCTGCAAGCAGAGTGTGGTCTCACCTGGGCAGTAGAGATGGCCGTGGACTGACATGTCAGAACGCTTTACAATGCCCATGATACAGGTTCAGTTCCTGCCACCGTCTGTAAGGAGTTTGCATATCCTCCCCGTGACTACGTGGGTTTCCACAGAGGGTTCCGCTTTCACCCCAAATCTCAAAGCCAACCACACGGGTTAGGGTTGGTAAGTTGTGGGCAGGCTAGGTCAGTGCCAGCAGCATGCCAACACCTGTAGGCAGTCCCCAGAACAGCGTCAGATGGTGTTGGGCATTGACGCAAACGACACGTTCACCGTATGTTTCAATGTACGTGTAACAAATAAAGCTAATCTTTAAGATGCAGATTTTATTCATCTTTATTTTGACAGATCGGCCATACATTTCTAAACTTTGCTGCTTTTATTGCCAGGCACTCTTTGAAATCCATACCCATGTAATAGGCTCTATTTCATATTAATATATGACAAGCATCCTTCATCTGACAGTGAGACAGAGTTATGGATCCTTCAGTGTGGAACATCATGACTTTACTGTCAGCAGTGATAAATCTCCTGCTCAATTTAATTGCATACAATGGTGATGCTTTGCAATACCGATCACTCACTGTAACAGCCAAACAGTGAAGGGCTGATTTAAGCAGCCAGACAGGAACTGCCTTTATTTTTTATGACAGTGTTTATGGAAAAAACTGTAAACTTCTACTTATTCAGCATTTTGTTCATCAATGCACGATTACCTAATTGCAGAGAAAAGATATCCTCCTTCTTTTGATCATTGCCCATAAATAATGCACAATGTATGAAAAGGTGAACATTTTCCCAGAAGTCACTGCAAACGGCAGCAGGACTCCAGCTGTTAAGCCCAGGGTGCAGTGGAACCAACAAGGAATATTTCGTTTCAGTTTTCAACGTGCTTTGGGACCAATAATTAATTTTTTTCATTCATAAACAGTGTATAGAGTTATTTCACTAAACACGTGTGGAGATACATTATAAGTGGGAGTAGCACTGTCACGTTAGCTATATTTTAATGGCTGTCTCATGGTATTTGGTGCATCAGCACATAAAACTGGAAGTCCTAAAGCTGCAAGCCGGGCTCCACATCCAGTCCGACTGTGGGGAAAGGAGTTTATTGATGTTGCCCATCTCTCACAGTCTGTCCCAGCTCAGGATGAGCAAGAGGTCCACATGATTGTTCCAGCATTTCCTAACATGATATTGTTAGGGCGTATTCTGGAGTTATGGTGTATAGCAAATATTAATACCGACAGCAACCAGTCATCAGATCTGAGTGTGGATCGTAGATTGAATTTAAAATGCAGCCAAAACAATAGCTTTCCTGGAGCTGCAGACTGGGGTTGATTGCAAACCAGGAAGCATCCAGTTACTGAAATGTCTGCATATGCATGAATGCAACTCACAGACAACAGTAATTAACACAAATTTTGGGCATGTTAGTAGGAAGATCCAGCTCTTTGAAAAACTACATGCTAATCAAAAGAAGCATTATGAAGACATTGTAACTATACCTGTTATTTTTGTTCTTTAACACATTACATATTATGTAAAATTGGGTCAAGAGGCCTCTTTTTCCAAGTGTGTCTCCAGTATGTTGGTTCCTTATGTGCCAAATAAAGACTTCTCTATCACCGGCTTCAGTGACTTTATCCACAGTCGCAACAACATGGAATGGATACAATGGGCTAGAGGGGATTTTGTAATTTCCACAATGACCTTGAACCTTGAATGGAAGAGGTACCCATCATTAAAAGGGAAGTTCAGCCTCGGATTTATTGTTTCATTATTTCAATGCTTACTAATGTTCTAATTATTTTTTGGTTATGTAACGAAGTTAAATAATTTTAATGACCAATTAATTTCTACCCTGTGCTTAGAGAGATAAAGCTCAGAAATGGGCCATAAAGTCTGCACCAGTTTTTACACTAATCCTACTCTGGCCTGTTTTATTCTACTGACATCTTCAAAGCTACTTGTGGGGCCCAGGAAAATGTTTTTAAAAAAACAACTACGTAATTTTTTTCTAATTACTATTGTTTTAATGCTTTTAATTACTTAAATTGAGTGTTTTTAAAAATACTGCCAAAATTGTTCAGAACATGCTTCTTATTTAATTTTTAAATTTTTTTTTAACATGTTTGGGTATCACGGACGTTCAATAGCATTGAAAATCCCCTGCCAGCTTCGACGGAGCAAAGCTTGAGTCAATGCTTTGCCCATTAGTGGTTTCCAAAGAGGTTTTGTGGGCAGGGTGAAGGATTTCTCTCCAAGGGGTTAAGGGTCTTTGGAGCTCTCTTCTGGAAAAATGGTGGAAGCTAAATCTTCTCAGGGCAGAATCTCTCCAGGCAAGGGACAAAAGACTGCAGCTAGTCAGGAATAAAGTTGTTATAATCAGATCTGCATTGATCTCTCCAAATAATAGAATGGATGGACTCAAAGGCCTACTCCCGCTCCTAACATTTATGTTTGGATTCAAATCCATGACATTTTAAATGTCCTCAAACCCTAGCATGCTGCCAGAGATGAGGAGTGTCCTTGCCAGAAACACCCCTTCGACAGTCCTCAAGTCAGAGAGTCCTGACGAAGGGTCTCGGCCCGAAACGTCGACTGTACCTCTTCCTAGAGATGCTGCCTGGCCTGCTGCGTTCACCAGCAACTTTGATGTGTGTTGCTTGAATTTCCAGCATCTGCAGAATTCCTCGTGTGTCAGTGTGATATAGTCATTTAAGGAGATCAATTGGTTTACCTGGGAAGTGTTGAGACTTGGTGATTATGGAATCAGGTGCATAACAGCAGAGGTAAGTAGGACAAGCTGACGTCACTCCTCACCACTAATTGGCCCACCGTTAAGTCTGATCATGGCTGATCTGCCCCAGGCCTGGTTTACTCCTCTGACACCGTTCCCACAGCCTTCAATTCTTTGATCTTTCAAAAAATGATTTCCTCTTTAAAAACTCCCCAAAATGGAGCATCCACAGTCTTCCAATATAGAAAATTCCAGACATTTGCAACCCACCTGTGATCAAGTAGTCTGACTGTCCACATTCAGATGGAACACATTGGCTCCATAAATAAAGTTCCTGGAAATGAGCTCAGGTTTAAACTGGGAGGAGAACAAAAGACACTCAAGGGTTTGCACTGGTAAGATACCAATTATATCTTCTCAAAGTTTTCTTGAAGGGTAAGTGAACCCACATTGTTGCCCTTTCCCTGTCTAAAGTCCCCAGTATTTAGGCCTAAGCTGCTTGAAGTCATTTTGGTTGGAACAGGATTTGTCATTTACATGCCTGACACCAGATTCCCAAAGCAGATACTCTATTCCAAGTTCTACCCATGAAAAGAGGTTACCAGGTCGGCAGAGCAAAAAGATGGTGCTCAACGTCTTAATAGTCAACATCCCCACTGACATCTGTTCCATGCAGAGAGGAAGCATTCAGGATGGTATCGGCACTCGCAGGTCTAAGCAACAGCAGCACACAGAAACCTAGAGGATATGGAGAAAGAGGTGTACTGCCTCACAAACTACTCATCCTCTCTGTCCTGAGTCTTCTGCAGACTCTTCCATGGACAGGGCAGTTTCAGCATGAGTTACTTTCGAATCCACAAAACCAGATTATCTTTAATTCCAAGGAAATGCCTAAAAAAATTATGATAGCCACCTTGTTCTACTGCTCAAATGCAGAGTTCATTCATTACACAGATACAGATCTTTGGACACTAAGGGAATTAAGACACATGAACCTCAGGAAAGTAATGGAAGATATTGAAAAGCCGAGCAGGGATATGAGCTAATTCTGCCTTTCTTATATTTGCATGTCTCAATGGGAGTGACATCAGAGGGGAAAAAAAAGGCAGAGCGGCAATATCATGACAAATAATTGCCCACGTCCTTAAAAAAGATAGCAATTTGCTTAGAAGTCTATTTAAAAAGATGCCAGCATCTTCTTTGATCAATAAGCCACAAGGCATTCAGTCATTAAGCATATCATCACTATGTAGATATGCAACAGTTGTGCGCTAAACTTCACACATTGCCCATGAGTGTGACTTTTAACCAATTACATTTCGAACACTGTGCTTCAGTGGAGAACCAACAATTGCCTTGAAAAATCAGCCAGTAACCTTCAAATATATTTCAAACGTGAGAAAATCCGCAGATGCTTGAAATCCTCCCGGGAGGGGCGGGGGAAGATGGCGGCACGACGACAGCATGCGCGGCCACTTCAGTGATGAATATCTGTTATTTGTCAAGTTGGGGATCGTGCACAATCGTGATTTGATGGAGACAGACGTGAGAGCACAGCGGAACATCTGGAAAACTTCTGAAATGTCTGCTTTGCTACCGCTGCTACTGCGTGGTAACCAGAATCTCTGGAGCTGAAGGCCTCGAAATCCTCGGCTTTGCATGATTCAGCGGCTGGGGAGAGGTTGAAGGCGCTTGACAGAGGATGGCGCTCAGGAGGCTGTATCGGAGAGGCTGCTCGGAAGCTCGGAGTTTTCGGACGGATGGACTCAGGGTCGGCTGGAGCTGGCTGCTTCCAAGGTATTGGCAAGTTGACGGTGCCTGGAGGTTTATGGCAGGGAGTTTCTCCCTTTTGCCGCCTGCTATCGGGGACTCGGGTGTCGATCGACTCGGGACTTTGAGACTTTTTTTTACTGTGCCTATGGACTGTTCTTTATCAAATTATGGTATTGCTTTGCACTGCTGTAACTATATGTTATAATTATGTGGTTTTGTCAGTGGTAGTCTTTGGTCTGTCTTGTTTTCTGTGATAACACTCCGGAGAAACGTTGTATCATTTCTTAATGCATGTATGCATTTCTAAATGACAATAAAAGAG
Source organism: Mobula hypostoma (assembly GCF_963921235.1). Lineage (NCBI taxonomy): Eukaryota > Metazoa > Chordata > Chondrichthyes > Myliobatiformes > Myliobatidae > Mobula > Mobula hypostoma. The sequence goes on along the minus strand of NC_086123.1, from coordinate 10,488,605 downwards.
GACAGTGTTCTCATAACCTAAATCCAAATCATAATTGTTCCTTTCTCATTCCTTTATGACCATTTTCCACAAACATGCACAACCTGTGTTAAATCTGAGTCCAAGTTTCATGTCCCTGGAACCTCATGACAGAATTAGTCCTGGATCAGTGATTCTTACAATCAGGCTACTCTTCATGGTGGAATGAAGATTACTCAGCGGGTTTTTAAAGTTCACTTCCCCATATCCTTACTAGTTCAATCTATGTCGAAAAGAAATTTGTGACTGATGTCTCACCTCAAAATTCCACCAATTATTTGCACAATTACCTTGAAGGGGCGTTGACTCACTCGAAAATAGTTTCTGAAGTCTCAGTTAATTCAATTGGTTCTAAAGCAAATGCTAAATTAACCTTCTACCTCAAAAGGAGGTGATGTATTATGACCTAATTATTTTCAACATAACATCATCCACATTCAGAGCATCATCTGGCAGAACATTAACCAATGAAAATCAACGTGACATCAGTTAAAACCGAGTGATTAAATCTGCACAATAGGTAACACTGTCACGTTAACCTGCTGGAATGCTCTATATCAGTTTATATGGTGTTATGACTGTAATGAAAGTCACCAGAGAGACACTGAAGCTGGTGACTTACAAGTCTTCATTCAACACAGCAAGCAGGCATTCTTCTGGACAGATCATGCTAGCACTTCACAAACCCAAAAGTACATTGCATTTTATACTCTTAAGATCAAAGGTAACAGCAGGTGATTCAATATAATTTCAATAGTTATAACAACATGGTTTACTTCAAGCCCAAGAAGAGCAGTGTGAGCTGCCTTAATGACTATGGTTCAGTAGCACTCTCATCTACGGTGTTGAAATGCTTTGAGAGGCTGGTCATGGCTAGAATCAACTCCCGCCTCAGCAAGGACACCGCAATTTCCCTCTCGCCAGAATAGGTGGGTGTAATCTCAATGGTTCTCCATGAGGCCTTGGGTCACCTGGACAACACAAATACCTGCATCAGGATGCTGTTTAGTGACTATAGCTCAGCATTTAACACCATAATTCCTATAGTTCTGACTGAAAAGCCACAGAATCTGGACCTCTGTACCTCCCTCTTCAACTGGATCCATGACTTCCTAACTGGAAGACCACAATCTGCGAATTGGTAATAACTTCTCCACCTCACTGGCACACCTCAGGAATCTGTGCTTCGCCAACTGTTCTACTCTCTCTACACCCATGACTGTATGGCTAGACGTAGTTCAAATGCCATCTATAAATTTGCTGAAGATACAACCATTGTTGGCAGAACCTCAGCTGGTGATGAGGAGGAGTACAGGAGCCAGATACTGTACAGTATAACAGCTGATTCAGTGGTGTCGTAGCAACAACCTTACACTCAACATCTGTAAGACCAAAGAGCTGTCTGTGAACTTCAGAAAGAGTAAGATGAGGGAACACACACCATTCCTCATAGAGGAATCAGAAGTGGAGAGACTGAGCAATTTCAAGTTCCTGGGTGCCAATATCTCTGAGAACCTAACCTGTCCCAACATATTGATGCAGCTATATTTCATTAGGAACTTGAGGGGATTTTGTTTATCACCTAAAACACTCAAAAACTTCTACAGAGAGCATTCTGACTAGCTGCCTCACCTTCTGGCATGGGGTGGGGTGGGGGACTACTGCACAGGATCAAATTACAGGAAGTTGTAAAATTAGTCAGCTACATCATGGACCCTAGCCTTCATAGTATCCAAAACATCTTTAATGACTGGTGCTTCAGAAAGTCAGCGTCCATCATTCAGAATCCCCACCATACAGGACATGCCCTCTTCTCATTGTCACCATCAGGTAGGAGGTACAGAAGCCTGAAGGCACACACTCAGCGATTCAGGAACACCTTCTTCCCCTCTGCCGACTGATTTCTAAATGGACATTGGACCCATGAACTTTACCTCACTGCGTTTTTTATTTTCTGCTTTTGCACTTCTTATTTTAACTATTCAATATACGTATATAATTCCTGAAATTCAGTCTTTTTCTATATTTATCATGTATTGCGTTGTTCTGCTACCATAAAGTTAACAAACTTCACAACATATGCCGGTGATATTAAACATGATTCTGATTCGGAAATTATTTTGGGTTGACAGTACTTTCCCTGATTACATATCTACAGTGGGAGACTTCCCTGAATGTTCAAACACCTTTGTCACAAAGTAATTCACACAAATAGTCTAAAAGTTTCTGGGGACAGAAATCCCTGACACCCGAAATTAATGTGTCAGGGCTGTCACTGAGCATACAAGCAAATACTGATTGCCTACATCTGTAACTATCTTTGATGTCCTAAGTGGCAACACCTATCTGGCCTGCCAACTTGAATTAAGTCACAAAGGTGCAAGTAACTTAGCCAGTGTTGTCTGGCTCGATGCAGGCCAGTTAACACAACCCCATTGTCTAAATGTTTGGCTGATGTCTCATAGCCACCATCTTGCAAACCATACCCCTTAGTCCTTGGCCAGCCTATGTGCCACAGAGAATGAAAAGGCCTTCTTTTAACGTCAACTTACTGCTTGCAATTTATCACCCACATTCAAAACTGAAGACTGGTTCTTGTTGGAATTAATATCAGTTATACTCACATAACTCCAGAATACTCCCTAACATGTAGTACGTTTTATACTGGCAGAAATTAGAAAATGCATGTCTAATATCACCCTTTTCTTATGGTACTCCACTCCAGGTTGGTGGGTTCCTAAGTCACTGATAGAGTTGAATCAAAATCAGATTTATTATCATGGGCATATGTTATGAAATTTGTTCTGCAGCAGCAATACAGTGCAGTATATAATATATACCATACAGAGTGAGTGAGTGTGAGTGAGTGTGAGAGAGTGTATTGTGTGTGTGTGTGTGTGTGTGTGTATATATACACACACACACACACACACTCACACACAGAGTGTGGGCACGTGGCCAAGTGGTTAAGGCATTGGACTAGCAACCTGAAGGTCGTGAGTTTGAGCCCCAGCCAAGGCAGCGTGTTCTTCAGCAAGGTACTTAATCGCACATTGCTCTGCGACGACCCCGGTGCCAAGCTGTATCGGCCCTAGTGCCCTTCCCTTGGATAACATCGGTGTCGTGAAGAGGGGAGACTTGCAGCATGGGCAACTGCTGGTCTTCCATACAACCTTGCCCAGGCCTGCGCCCTGGAGAGTGAAGACTTTCCAGGCGCAGATCCATGGTCTCGTAAGACTAACGGATGCAATATATATATATATATACACACACACACACACACACAGTACTATGCAAAAGTGTTAAGCACATACCTAAGATTCTTGCACAGTACTAAGTTTATGTATTGCACTGTATTGTTGTTGCAAAAAAAAAATCAGATTTCAGGATGTATGTGAGTGATAATAAACCTGATTCTGATATGGGTCTCTACTGCAGACTGAGAGTGGGAAGGGAGCAGGGAGAGGGGTATCATGATTGAGAAAAGGTGAAGGGAGAAGGAGGGAGTGGGATGCACCAGAGAGACATTCTGTAAAGATCAATAAACCAATTGTTTGGAATCAAATGATCTTGCATGGTGTCTCAGGACTGGGTTTGTCTGCACCCGTGCCACTCCCGCCTGGGCACTCTTTCTCCGCCACCTGTCCCACTCGCAATGTTCCACCCTCGCCATTCCCAACTTCCTTTGCCTTCTGATGGATGCTTCTGATGCATAGCCTTGACTTCATCATTTCCATCCCAAAAGATCCTTCTACCTTTTTGAGGGGTTATGGGCCAGGGAATCTCAAATATCAGCGGGGATGGTTTTCTGCACAACATATATTCCAGGACCACGTGCTGCTTTGTCTCTGCAGGCATCTGATCATTCACGATAAATGTGGTGGAGATACACACTATGCTCCCATATGCTGCTTTTGTGCCATGTGCACTATTAATCTGACTGCTCAAACAATTTAATGACTCGAGTTTTGTTTGGCTGCACTGGAAGACCATTGTTTGCTTTTGAGCTCACTTTAGAAAACAATTATCATCAGGAAAATATTTGCCTTCCAATTATACCCTATAATATTCACTATTTAAATGGAGCAATAATAGGCTCTTATGATATTTGCATACTTATGTCAAATGGATGACTTTTCAAATCTTAGGAGACTGAAATCAATTGCCAATGTACACAGACACTGTAAGTGGATTGTTCCTGCAGACATATTACCCGAAACATTATGGGCTGGATTTTGGTAAGGTTAAGTTTTTTCCAGACCTTTCCCTAAACATGAAAATAATGATCATTAAGATCATTAAAATGATTACTGGTGAACAACCACCCTGAAACTCATCTGTGGGAGTCCTATTACTTTAGATCTATAATGGTACAGACTTCTTAAAAAAACATTGTTTCTTAACATGTTAAACATTTTTCTCTACGTTTTACTCTCTGCATATAATTGAACATTGAATTAATTGATCTTTTGGTTTACACTCTGCTTACATCAGTAAGGATTCTTCAGTCCGATCGATAATTAAATAGGATGCTACTTATTCTTATTACCCCACATGCTCAGATGCCCTGAGAATGGTACCACTCTGACATGGTCTTCCGACCTAAGCTAGATTCAATGAAAAAACCCAGGCACTCATAGGGAAAGTGCAGTTGGAATGAGCCACTGGTACCATTCAGCAGAACATTTTCCAAGGGAGTTTCAGACCTCGACAAATTCACAGTTTTATAAATCCGGTCCCATTGAAGCATTTGAACTAAGATTAAGAAACTTGGATTAGTGAACAATTAATCCCATTTCTCTTCATTACCATAATCGCAAAATTAGTTTGAAATAAATAGCCAAGGGCAGCCTTTGGCAATGCTATTGTTGATAAATTTCTAGCTGCAAGTCCTAAGCTAATGTGCATTCATTCCCTGCTTTGCTTGAAAACAATTTCCATTTGCATTAGTTTGCACCTGCTTTCCAGCACAGAGCTAGCTAAACAGTTAAATACTCTGAGTATAAAACTAAACCTTCACTAACTTTTCCAGTTTCACGTGGATGTGGACTGACTGTCATACAGCCTAACAAAATGGGAAAAGGAATTTGGTCAAGTTTGCAAAATGTAGTAGAAAAAGTAAACTTGAATTGAAGGATAACACAAAGCCCAGCAGAAGTGGGAATTCAACCAAAAGTAGAAAATGCATACATTTCCATCAGTAATTAAGTGAATCAGAGAAAAACAGGAAATGTTATTATGACTAAGCCAACTGCTCTGGACTATCACTTTCTTGTAATCTTTGCCCCTGTACAATTACTCCAAATGAGGTAGGCATGTTATCTTGATACTATCACACAGTTCCTGTCCAATAAAATATTGATAGTACTGCAGCTCTTTTTTTAATATACTTACGCAACATGGTATAAAAATGCCAAATGATCCAAGCACCAAAACTTATCGCAGATTATGAGGGTTGGTCCATATTCCTTTCATGGAAAGGATAATCAATACCATTATTCATAGAAGACTTTCAGTTATCAGCCAAGTATGAACCTCTACCTGTTTCTCTAACTACCTTACTACCCAGAACTATTCTGTGCTAATATAAGCTGTTTTAACAGCTAATCAAATTACAAAGTAGATTTCTACTTCCTTAAGATAATAAAAATCAGTGTAGAAAGTCGATGAACTATAACAAAGAATGCTATGATCTAGGGAGATCTGTGGTATAAAAAATACTTCAAAATCCTTTCTATGGAGATTCTCATTGAGACATTCCATGGCACTGGCTGTTGGGTCTCAACGGATGATGAATGGGTGGGTGTTCACGACTTGTGTTTCATTAATTGAATGGAACTAAGTAACAACAGAAATTCCAAGTGAAACACTGGCTCGTGATTACTTGTTGTTGCTCTTAATTACTTGCTGATATTTTACTGTGTATTTTACAGTGAAAAAAACATTCAAAAGCTTACAGCAGGCTAGTGCAATCCAGCCACCAACACAGTACCTTCAGGACACTGGGAATAAAGTAACCTCAGTCAATTTCAATAATTATTTAAATAGTTGTTGACCCATGAACAGCTCGTGGCATCTTTATGGATCAGAAATAATACCTACATTACAGCTACAGAAAACAGCCTGCTATTACTCCCGTTCCCATGACTGATGCAATGATCACAGAGCTGCCTTCATAGATCCCTCTGCAGTCCTCAACATGTGTGGCCCTGGCACTTGAATTGAATTGACATTTTTTCTTACGTCCTTCACACACGTGGGGTAAAAATCTTTACATTATGTCTCCGTCTGAATGTGCAATGTGCAAATTATAGTAATTTGTAATAAATAGTCTGTACAGTAAGATAGACAACAGAACAGTCAATATAGCTTAGATATACAATTGTGTCAGTGTGAATTAATCAGTCTGATGGCCTGGTGGAAGATGCTGTCCCAGAGCCCGTTGGTCCTGCGGTACCATTTCCTGGATGGGAGCAGCTGGAACAGTTTGTGGTTGGGGTGACTTGGGTCCCCAATGATGCTTCGGGTCCTTTTGAAACACCTGTCACTGTAAATGTCCTGAATAGTGGAAAGGTCACATCCACAAATGCACTGGGCTGTCCACACCACTCTCTGCAGAGTTCCCATACCAGGCAGTGATGCAACTGGTCAGGATGCTCTCAATTGTGGCCCTGTAGAAGGTCCTTAGGATTTGGGGACTCATGCCGAACTTCTTCAACCTTCTGAGGTGAAAGAGGCGCTGTTGTGCTTCTTTCACAACACAGCCGGTATGTACAGACCAAGTGAGGTCCTCAGTAGAGTGCACATATATTGAGGAACTTTAAGGTGCTCACCCTCTCAACCCCAGAACCATTGATGTCAATAGGGTTGAGCCTGTCTCTATTGCTCCTGCAGTCCACAACCAGCTCCTTTGTTTTTGTGATATTGAGGGAGAGGTTGTGCAAAAATTCAGCGTGCGTAGCTCCAGTTCACCACTTGATCTTTTCTAATCAGGTCTTCTCTTATTGTCCTTCCTTTCTTTTTCCTTTAACCTCTCCTTGAAGTGTTGTTTTTAGAAGTTAGCTTCTTTCCTTGACTTTGATAAACCACTATGGGCTCCTTCTTTGAATGGTAGTAGGAGCAGTTCGTATTTCCCTGCAAGATAGATAGTAGACTGCTTTACATGGTCAGTTATTTCTGGGTACATAATTAGTCAGAGTCATAAACAGATACAGCATTGAAATAGACCTTCCAGCTTACCACTAACATTAATTTTACACTCATCCCATTTTTTGATGTCTCTCATATTTTCATCAACTTGCCCCACTTTCTGCACACTACAGGCAACTTGCATTGGCCAATTAACCAACCAACCCTTACGCCTTTGACATGGGAGGACACAGGGACGTTGGGCCAGGGAACCATGCAGCACAGGGAGAAGGTAAAACTCCATACAGACAGCACCAGGAGTCACGACTGAACCCGGATATCTACTGCTGTGAGGCAGCGGTCCGACCACCTGCACCATCGTGTCGTTGCAACCCCTGTGCTTTAGAGCAACCTTGGATAAATCAGTCACCCCTTTTAGAGCCCTTTAATGTTCTTCATATAGCAATCTGCACAAAACAGGTTAATGCATTACCATACTATAGATTTTCGCTTTTGAGATTTTCAGATTCCCTGTCATACTTGACAGAAGATAAAAAATGGTACTATGTATCTGGTTCTGATGACAACACCAGTGGCCTTACTTTTCTATATTGCTGTCAGTTTGGATATAGCTTCCATTTTGTTGGCTGCAGTCTCTGAATCCCACCATGTCTTTCACTGCTGAGGCTGGTGGAGCCCAGTTACTTACTTCCAGTTTCTGATCACTTATTATCATACCTGCATTCCTGATGAGGTCATGCATTGCTCTTTTTGCTCATCTACAATCTACGTGCATCCAGCTGTTTTATAAGCCACCTTGTTAGATTCCTCAATTTACCTTCATCATCGATCATTCAGTTAATGCCATCAGCAAAACTCAAGTTGGTAACAATTCTAACTTCTCGAGACATGCATACAGTGGCCACTTTGTTAGGTACCTCACCCCCCCTGTACCCAATAAACTGGCCACTGAGTGTATGTTCATGGTCTTCTGCTGCTGTAGCCCGTCCACTTCAAGGTTCAATGTGTTGTGTGTTCCTGCACACCCCTGTTGTAATGTGTCGTTATTTGAGCTACTGTCACCCTCCTGTCAGCTTGAACCAGTCTGGCCATTTCTCCTTTGACCTCTTTCATTAATAAGACATTTTCACCATAGAACTGCTGCTCGCTGGATGTTTTGTTTTGTTTTCCATGGCACTCTCTGTAAACTCCAGAGACTGTTCTGCATGCAGATCCCAAGAGATCAGCAGTTTCTGAGATAACCAAAGTTCAAAACACGTTTATTTATCAAAGTATGTAAACATTATACAACCTTGAGATTTGTCTCCTTACGGGCAGCCACAAAACAAAGAAACCTCAAAAAAAAACATTAAAAACTGTCAAACACCCAATGTTCAGAAAGGGAGGAAAAAAATAAATTGTGCAAACATAAAAGTAAGCAAGTAGCTTCAGAAGTGTAGTTTCATGAAAGATATGAAGCCAGACATCACTGCAGCCGTAGCAGGCTATAACCTCAGTTCAGGCAGAGCTGAATAATCGTCGCACAGCTAAATAATCGTCGCAGAGTAGCATGCAGAACTGGTCCCAACAGTCTTCCCCGGCGCTTAAATTGTCCAAACATCAGAACTTTCCTCACTCTCGGGGATGCCACTACTCTTCCTCAACTCTGCCTCGACCATGCCTCCACTTACCCTCTGCCTCTGCTCTACTCTGCATTGTTAGTATTGATTGTTATTAATAAAGTGTAATTAATAAGATACTTAAACGCAAACAACAGGAATTCTGCAGATGCTGGAAATTCAAGCAACACACTTCAAAGTTGCTGGTGAACGCAGCAGGCCAGGCAGCATCTATAGGAAGAGGTGCAGTCAACGTTTCAGGCCGAGACCCTTCGTCAGAACTAACTGAAGGAAGAGTGAGTAAGGGATTTGAAAGCTGGAGGGGGAGGGGGAGATCCAAAATGATAGGAGAAGACAGGAGGGGGAGGGATAGAGCCGAGAGCTGGACAGTTGATAGGCAAAAGGGGATACGAGAGGATCATGGGACAGGAGGTCCGGGAAGAAAGACAAGGGGGGGGGACTCAGAGGATGGGCAAGAGGTATATTCAGAGGGACAGAGGGAGAAAAAGGAGAGTGAGAGAAAGAATGTGTGCATAAAAATAAGTAACAGATGGGTACGAGGGGGAGGTGGGGCCTTAGCGGAAGTTAGAGAAGTCGATGTTCATGCCATCAGGTTGGAGGCTACCCAGACGGAATATAAGGTGTTGTTCCTCCAACCTGAGTGTGGCTTCATCTTTACAGTAGAGGAGGCCGTGGATAGACATGTCAGAATGGGAATGGGATGTGGAATTAAAATGTGTGGCCACTGGGAGATCCTGCTTTCTCTGGCGGACAGAGCGTAGATGTTCAGCAAAGATTCTTTCTCTCACTCTCCTTTTTCTCCCTCTGTCCCTCTGAATATACCTCTTTCCCATCCTCTGGGTCCCCCCCCACCTTTTCCTTCTCCCTGGGCCTCCTGTCCCATGATCCTCTCATATCCCTTTTGCCAATCACCTGTCCAGCTCTTGGCTCCATCCCTCCCCCTCCTGTCTTCTCCTATCATTTTGGATCTCCCCCTCCCCCTCTCAAATCCCTTACTCACTCTTCCTTCAGTTAGTCCTGACGAAGGGTCTTGGTCTGAAACGTCGACTGCACCTCTTCCTACAGATGCTGCCTGGCCTGCTGCGTTCACCAGCAACTTTGATGTGTGTTGCTTAATAAGATACTTAGTAGTTTTCTACTAAAGCTACCCTATCTGGCACCAACAATCATTCATGGTCAAAGTCACTTACTTGGTCTGAACAACTGAACCTCTTGACCATGTCTACATACTTTTATGCATTGAATTGCTGCCACATGATTGGCTGATTAGATATGTACATTAACAAGGTGTTTTGGTGTAGTTAACAAAGCAGCCACTGAATGTAGTTCATGTGAAATTCTCACAACTTTTTATGTTCTGCCAAGGAAAATGTTGAACAAAACAAGGGAAACAGTCTGCAGATGATTATTGTCATTGGAAAGAAGCTACTGATTACTCCATTCACAAACGCTGTGCCAGTTACAGAGTTAATTATTTTCACAATTTCTCTATTGTGTTATAGGCCTTCCTGATTTACCACAGCCCATCCTGCCATATTGTATAATGCCTTACTGAAGTGGAGTTGTATCTGTTTCTGATAATGACTCAGATGCTAATCGTATTTCTTTTCATTCCAAATCCTTCTCATCTTCCAGAATGTCAACCTCCATAAATCAGCTCTGCTTAATTTAGGACAACACTTTGGCTCAGAGAAAAGATGGGGTTGACCGAAATTACCTCTTTTTGGGATTGTCGTAAATACACGAGTCCAGTCATTTGGGCAAATCTTGGAAGCCCATTTTTTTCTGGCAAACAGCTGCATTCATTCTATCCATTATTCTGCCTCCACTTCTTTTTTTTTTAAAAAATATTTTCTACAGGCCTGTTTCTTGCTCCTGGTGATTCTCCAACTTCATTTGTTCTTTACTTTGCCATGCACAGCATGGGTCTATGTCAATACCTGACTTGTTTGCTCTGCTCTTCAATATTGTGTTTTGACAGGAGCGCATTTCTCCAAAGCGTACTGCCCATTAGCCTGATGCAGCTGTGGAGCCTGTCCAAACCTTCCCTTTTATTGCTGATTCTCTGTGATTTTCTGTCTTTTTTTTAAAAGAGCTCACAATGGTATAGAGATTTCCATCTGCTCTTCTATCCTGCATTTATCATTGTTGTGCTTTGCTTTGTGTCATTTCAGTAAACCACACTACATCTGTAACAAAAAAAAAAAAAAAATTTCCTTCGGAAGCTGCAATGCTCAGAGCTCAAAGCAGTAATCCAACTGAAGCTTCTTCCCCTTTGTATTCTAGCTCTCTGGAGACAGATGAATTTTTCCACTGGTACTTCACATTACTTCTTATATCCGTGTGCTATATTTTAATGGTCTATGCCCTCTTCAGTTATGAGTCTGAAAGGATGTAACAATATTTTTATCTTGCCATCTTCCATCCAAAGAAAAGGCTTCATTGCTTTCCATTGAGTGCTGTCTCCATTCTCATTTATTTGGAGAAAGTACAATACATAATATTATGCCTCCATCCACACAGCTCCTGACATTGTACTTTTTATTTATCGCCATACAGTACAGAATAGACCCTTCCAGCCCTTCAAGCTACGCTGCCCAGCAATACTATGATTTAATCCTAGCCTAATCATGGGACAATCTACAATGACCAGTTAACCTGCGAACCAGTACCTCCTTTGGACTGTGGGAGGTAACTGGAGCACCCGGAGGAAACCCACGCGGTCACGGGGAGAAAGTACAAACTCCTTATGGGCAGCAGCAGGAACTGAACCTGGATCGCATGTACAGTAAAGCATTGTGCTAGCCACTATACAACACTGTCATATTGTGTCTGTTCTATTCCTTTATCCAAATAATTGAGAATTGTTATAAAGTTGATATAAATTGAGGTTCCAGTTGTGTTCCACCAGACTCACCACATGCCAGTCCTCACTCAGAGACCGCATAGATTTGGATGCTTCAAAATCCCACTCAGAGACCCAGACCCATGAAATCAAACCGTCTGAACTTGCTATTGTCAAGGTGGTCCAACCTTTAATTAAGATGTTAAGTAGCAGCCCGATGTACCCTTGTACATAGAAATAAGCGATTGTAGAACACTATTTTATGTAGAAATGTAATCATCCTGGAGAAACTGCTGGCAGAAACTACGGAGAGAAATGATCCGTCGATGTTTTGGATTGAGGCCCTTCACACGAATTCTAGATTCCAACATCTGCAGTCTCTTGTGTCACCGTTTCGGAGAATCAATTACCTTGAGTCTTCTGACTGACCATTATCCCTCAAACAATACCTCAAAGTAAATTAGATGTCACGGTGACATCACTGATTGTGGGACATTGTGAAGCATCAGGAAGTTTCTATGTTTCCTAATTATTGCCACACTTAGCTCCAACTTTTATTTCTCCTCCTGTATTTTTTCCTTCTACTCCTTTTGTCTTTACCACAACCACATCTCTCCCTCCCGCCTAACAAGCAGAAGAATGATCCAATCAAAGTAGATGTTGCTAGGGTGAAAAGTGTCAAGGAAGTTTCTCTGCCAGTCACTGACCTTGTTCCACCCCACTAGTTTCCATAGTGAACCAATCATCCTCCATAATTTTCAACTCCAATGAAATTCCACCCCTTCCCTCCCAGCTCAGTTAAAGACCCTTAATCCACAATGTCAGCTCTGTTCCTTTTGCAAATTATGCTGCCCGACCCACTGAGCACCTCAACATTTTGCTTCTGTCCATTGCAGCAGTCCCCAACAACCCATCCAAGGTATGGAAGTGATGGAATCACATCCAAGAATTTCTCTGCAGCAAGTAGTTTATCACCATCGGACCCAGGTCACAGACAGTGTGAAGAAATTAGGAATTACTCTGTGTCTGTTTTGATTTGGACTGCATTGCAGAACACAATGAGTGATGGTTACTCAGTGGATAATTGGATGTGTATCCTAGATGGCTGGACCATTGGTCCAGAGACAGGACCAGAAGCCACCATGGCAGCTGGCAAATTTAAAACCAAAATCACATAAATCTGGAATAAAATTAATTAGGTAAGACTGCTGAGGAGATTTACAAGGATGTTGTCAAGACCAGTGATTGACTAAATTTGGAACTTCAGTCATTGAAATGTAGGATAATGGCAGGTGATCTTATGAAGCTACATATAATCATGAGAGGCATAGACCAGGTCAATGCAGACTTTTCTGAAGATTAGGAAATCATGAACTTGTTTAAGGTGAAGAGGGAAGATAGTTACTGGAACGTGAGGGGCAACCTTTTCACACAGCAAAGGGAATGAGCAGCCAGATAAAGCGATTCAGGCAGGTACATTAACAACATTTACAAGTCACTTGTATAGGTGCTTCAACAGGAAAGATTTAGCAGGATATGGGCCAAACATGGGCTTAGATGGGAATCTTGGTCAGCAGGGACAATTTGAGTCTCAGAGCTTGTTTCTATGCTGTATGAAGTTATGACTGTATATTTTATAGAACTTGATAAACTTTATCTGTCCTTAAACAAAGGAAACATATACCATCCTTATCCTGGATGATCTTAACGTGACTCTCCAGACCCAGCACCAGATTCTTCATCTCTCCTTGGTCCAGGGAGAATAAAGAATGGGGGGGGGGCGGAAAACAGTGATGTCTCCACCCTTCAAACAAATGAGTGAAAACAAGAGGGTGAAAGCAGTTTCACTGCCAACTTTCAAAAAGAGCTAGGCAGCGGCAAGCTTTGAAAGCAGGAAATGGCCTTCCCTAAAGCCTGCATAGGCCTGGGCAGAATTGCCTTTGTTAACTCATTCAACAATGCTCTTATGTGATTAAGTTTCCCCCGCACCCCCACCTCTAGAAAAGTAGACCTCTCATTGGTTTTGAAATCCTATTTTCATTTGATGCAAATTGTTCAACTATAGATAAACCAGGAAAACATTAAAAATGTACTAAACATCAAAGTTAACACAATACCAGTTCTCAAGTGTGGCATAAACTACTTCCGCAGAGCATCTAATGTTACAGCACAGTTGCACGATACATGTGGTTGAAAATACCAGGAGGAAAGCATTGGGAACAAAAGGTAGTAATGAAGGCAAGAATTGCAAGTTCCTCATGTCATTCCACAGGATGGAACTGCAGCAAAATTCTCCAGACTAAAGCATGAATGAAACAACTTTGAGGACTACCCTTGTGGTGATCAGGGTATCACCCATGGGGCTGTTTCTGTCAGCCCTGCTAGACTGTGGTGCAGCATTAATGAATCAATATGTCAGCCATCTGGACTCCCTGTGCCACCCACATAACCAAATCATCCTTATCGAAAAAAAGAACATCTCTCAGTGGGTGGTGGGGTGGAGATACATCTCCACCAAAGGAGATGCGAGGTGCTCTTTCCCTCTACCAGCCTGAAGATCACCCTTCGGCAAGGTCTAGTACCTGCTTAGACCACCCGCAGCCTGATCAGGATCACGTGAAGCCATGGGACCAGCTGGTGGATGGTCGAATGAGCAGCTGGTGCACATTGCAAGTCCTGGTTATGCGACCACTGATGCCAGGCAGACAGTCGCTGAAGAGTATTGATAATGGTGTTAGAGCAATTTTTGAATCTAAAACATCTAGCAACCATCAATCTTCAAATCTGAATATAGATTGTAAATTTAAAATGCAGCGCTGAACAATAGGTTTCTAAAAGCCTTGAATCACTGATCAGAATGCTAATTAAAATTCATTTAGATGCCTGTGATGTAGGTGTGAATTGGGAGGTGTGTAGTTTGCATGTAGCTTCAAAGAAAGCATTGTGGATGAATCATAAATATGGAATTGTCTTTTGATATTTAGCACACAAAATACTCGGTATCATGGCCCAGCCAAACATTTCCACCAAAAGCGTCTCAATATGATGCCTGCTGTATCTTGTTTTGTTGAATAAAGAGTCTGCTTCATATCTACCAGTACCTTTCTCCGGTGACCTCATGCACACAATATTTGGCGTCAGAAGTGGGATACCTTTGTGCGACCCATCATGTGGCCAGCAATCTTAGCAGTCTAAGTGGGCAACTATTTTTAAAATTAGCACTCACATTTGGATCTGTTTGGGAATAGTACACAGGAATGTGAGGTATCACGAACACAGAGAGCTGAACTGGTAGCTATAAAAGTGTTCATGTGCGTGCATGTGTGTTTATATAAGAGACGAAACTTTGTGTGTTTATTTGGTGAGACGGAGCCACCAGTTGCAAAGAGTAGTTCTTGAAGGTTGATGATGCCAGTGGAGGCATGCATATTCGTTCCAGGGGCTGCATTTTAGCATAAGCATTTTGTAAGTGTTTGTGCCCCAAAGTGTAACAGATTGATGCAAGGGAATACAGCTGGCATCATGAGTTCAGTGCACAAAAGTTGCAGATTGTGGAGTACATAGTCTATGGTTCTAAGTAGGTGCTGTTTAACTGGCACCCATCAATTATATTTTGCATAGTGTGGAAATTAGTGTGGAGATATTTCAGAGAGATGTTTTACCCAGGTATATCTGTCAGGATGGCACCTATTGAGGCCAGGCAACGTCAGGCCAAGAACCCTGATGATCCGAGCCAGCCCAAAACTCTGATTACGACTATTCATAAATCCTTCACCCCCCCCCCCCGGGAGAAACCGTGCCTTTTGTCAGAGTTGCCCTCACTTACAGTCACATGTGGGAATTCAGAATTCTGGTGCAAGCTCAAGGAAAGGGTTGAAATTCAAAGATGTATGTATGTTGGTAAAAGTGAAGTGCCCAAGGGATATGTGGGACAGTCTGGCCCAAGGGGTGCGGGATGGTACATGAGCAACTATTGGGAATGCCAGCAATGAAGAAAGATATTGCTCTTTTAAAGGGGAAGTGAGACAGCGACTGGGGGGAGGTGAGAGTACCTGGGGAACGATAATGGCACTGATTCAAAGAGCTGATGAGACAGCCATGGATTGTGCAGAATGTAAATATTAAACATATGGGGAGTATTCAGTGATGGATAATCCAGGAAGGGTTGACCCAGTCTTCCTGAAAATGATGAAGGAAGGCCTGAGTTCAGCTCACCAGGAGGTTTTAGATTTAGGGATGGCATTAGGGTCAACCAACTCAGTGATTGTTTTATGGGCCAGCAAGACAGACCAATGAAAGTGCAAGAAAAATCGTAAAGTGACTATAGTGGATGCAGCTGCTGTTAAATCACAGAGGGCTTGCTTTGTGTACCAGCAGCCGGGGCACGAAGCAAGGAACTGCTGGATTAGATGTGGGAGGGTAAAGGAGTTGATATGCTACAGCTGTGGCCTATCGGGACATGGTTGGAGGCCATGTCCAAAAAGCAGAGGGAGAAAAACAGGTGAAAGTCACAGCAGACACGCCATCATTCACCCCATCAGTGCCCAGTCTGTCGAGTCTGACTGCTGATCAGATCATAGAGCTGGTGAAGGCAGGTTCACGGTCAAAGAAAAAAGATGTGGCAGTGGCCCCCACTGCCAGTGCTGATGACCAGCGGGTGTACACAACAGCATTGTTAGGGGGCCAACAATGTAATATGTTAGTTGACACGGGGGCATTGGTATTGATAACTGACCTACCCTTGCCAAGGACTGGAGAGGCTATTTGTATTAAGGGTGTAAGAGGGAAAACAGTGAAAGCAGAAAGAAGTGAGTTGAATGTACTCAAACTCAGCAGAATGCAGCTTCCAGTGTATTTCTGGGTCAGTCCAAAGAATGAGGCTACTATCCTTGGAATAGACATCCTAAAGGAAGCAGGGGAGACTATCGATTCAGGAAAGAGTGAAATAATATTGACATCAGGGGGCAGTGAACACATACAACCAATAGAATGCACAACCTAGAGAGCAAAACCGCAGGTGCCCCAGTCACCAGGGACTGGAGCCAGGATGGTATCCATGGGTGACTTTGTCAGCAGTGTGGCCTGGGGACAAGCAAGACTGTGGTCGAGTAAAGATGAGTTAAAATAGAGGGGGGTCTGCATAAACCCCAGAAGCATTATCCTATAAAAGTGATGCACTGACTGCTGTTTACAAGCTGGTAACGGCAGTCAGGGACACTGGAATGAATCCCGCAAGAACCATCCTAACAGAGGGGGAGGCACACAAGTATCAAATGGAAATAGAGCAGGAAGAAGATATCAGTGTGAATGAAACACCTCTGGAGTGGAAGCAGAGGAAACTTTTATAGATGGCTCTCAGAGTTACGTAGACGGGAAACCACGGACTGGGTGTGCCGTGAAGGAAACGGGTGAAGAATTAGCTTCAGGAGCACTGGCAGGGGGTTGTTCAGCTCAGGTGGTGGAACTGGTGGCCCTGATAGAAGAACTGCGCTACAGTAAAGGCAGACGAGTAAATATACATACAGACAGCCAATATGCCTTCAGCGTGGTGCATGATAATCTGAGAGCAACATCACGACTAAGATTTGCAACTTCAGCATCTGCTCCGAGGACAACGAGGAGAGTCTGCCAACAGAGGCGGCAGTAATTAAAGTAAAAGCTCAGCTGAAGGGGGAGAGTAAGGAGCAGAGAGGAAATGAGTGGGCAGACATCAGTGCCCAGAAGACAGCTGAGGAACAAGAGGCAACTGAAATTGCAAGTGTGCGGGGGGCAGGAAAAAAAAACGACTAAAGTCAGTTTAGTGAAATTATATGAAGAGGTGGAGATAGAAGAAAGGAGAAAGGGATGAAAGGAGGGAGCAGGTGGGAGCTGGACCCACGGGGAGGAGGGGGTCACGGTGGCCCCACCGTGTATTAGGCAGATACTACTGAAGTTACATCACGGGTAATGCATCAGGGCAGGCAAAGCACGATCCCTCTGGCAGCTTAATGGTGGCCAAGGATGGGCGGAGATATTGAGAAGCTATGCTATCATTGTATCATCTGTGCCCAACATAACCCTGGTAAGGGCGTAAAGCTATAGCTGGCAAATCAGCCACAGCCAAGGGGACTGAAGGAAACCATCCAGACAAACATCACGGGGCCCCTGCAAAAAGCACGGGGAAAGGGACTATCTTGTGGTTACGGATCACTTTAGCCAGTGGGACTCCAGGAGCAGCACCACTGCATGGATTCTAGTTCAGGAAATCCTCCCAAGGTGGGGAACCCCAGTTCAGGTGGACTCGGATAAGGAAGCACATTTGACAGGGAAAGGGATTACGGAAATGTGCCGACTGTTAGGGATTCGACAACGGTCCCACGTACCCTACCACCACCACCCCCCCCCCCCAAGAGTTCAGGAACGGTAGAAAGGATCAACCGAACAATCAAGAACGCCTTATAGGTGAGATGGGAAAGACATGGGTTGAGGTATTACCAGGAATCCTGACGAAATTTTGAGCAACCGCAAACCACATGCTGAGTGTCGGCCCCACTAATTATTGATGGTGCGAGCAGTGCAACTCCTTGTGGGAAGTCTGGGGCTTACAGGGATGGACTGACACAGTATGAGAAAGACCTTTGTAACCAACTTAGTGTTGAAGAACAGAGCAAAACAACATCAGCACATTGCCGATCAGAAAGAGCTGGAGGGAAAGGAGATAGACCTCTCACAGCTGGGAACCAAGTCATGGTGCCTGAAAGGGCAGGGTTTCTTTCCAGATGGGTAGGACCACAAATGGTACAAGTGGCATGTGTCTGCGTGCAGACTTGGCGAGGCAGCCAGTGGAAACACTGGACTCAGGTTAAACTGTATGATTCACCTTCTTGTTGCCCCCACAGACAGAAAGGGAGATCAATTGTACTCATCTACTGTGTAATTGCAGAGAAACTAAGAGATGAACGCCAGCCGGTCACACCAGACCTGACCACAGCAAATGCGGACGCAGAGCTTGACAGGAACCCATGAATAGCATGCTTAAGTGTGGTGGTGACGGTACTCTGTACTGAATGCTGGTTGCTGAAGGTAGATGATTTTTTGAATAGCATAAAATAGGGAGGGTATTGGGGAAAATAGATGGGCAGGGATTTAAGTTAAATCAGAGACATCAGGTTCTACAACGTCGATGGCTTGGCAGACTGAGAAAGATTGCACATGGCATCTGAGAGCAGACACTCCCAGCCTAAATGGGGAATAAATACAAATGAGCTAGCCCCTTTCAGCAGTTGGGCCAGCGGTCGATTGGATAGTTTTGAGGGGGGGGGGGTGACACCAGGGAGAGGTCCTTGTGGACATTCAAATTGGGACCACCCCAACACCTTCCAGTAGATCAATGAGAGGACCCGTGGGGGCCTGATGCACCTTCCTTGCAGTTGCCCATGGAAAGAGAGGGAAAGGAGTTATGGGGTAGATGCACATGAAATAATTGGGGGCTGGGTGGGAATTCCAAGGCAGGGCATTTTTTCTGCCTTATTTGAGTAGATCCTCTTCAAGGTTGGCCTTTCCTGGTACAGGTTTATTTTTGTCCAGGAGGGTCAAGAGGGGGGACTCTCAGAGCGAGCTTTGGGTTGAGCACATCTAGCAAATAACTTCAGCCACCAGTCTTCAAATCTCCTCACATTCTAAAGATGTATGCTTAGGATTAGAGAGTTGTGGGGTTTGACATATTGGCACCAGAAGCATTTCGATAATTGCAAGCTGCCCAGCACAATCCTTGCTGATTGGATTTGATGCAAACGGCACACACTGTATGTTCCAATGTACCTGTGACAAATAAAGATGATCTTTAAAGATGGTTAACTTTTAAGGGTTCATTTGCAGATGTATGAGGATCTCATGATTGATTGTATGATGGTACTTAAGTAACCATAACAAACATACTCTTTAATCAGTGGTGGCTGAAGGATCAGGGAAGGGAAAAAAGCAGGCGTGGATGTCCTGGCCCATGACTCCAACTGCAACACTGATGGGGCTGGGCAATCCATCAGAGACATCAACAGTTTCTTTGTCACCTCCAGATTCCTGGCAGAAGCTGGAAGTGATGCCAAGCTCAGTGACATCTGCCAAAAGCCTGCATGCAAAGCATGTCAAGCCGGTTGAGAGAAGTTGGGTCCTGGTTGGACTCTTTTATAGTGCAAACACCCCCAATTGGATCCACCAGCATCATCACACAAGGGTCCTCACCTGCCCACGGCCTCTTGCCGACTAATTATCAGCTTCCAAAGGACCAGAAGCATGGCATGCTGATACACAGGTCAAATGCAAAATTGCTGGCACCCAAGGAATTTAAAGCATCATTCAGGTAGGAGAACTGTGAATTCCTACCCCAGTTTCCTAACGTTTGGTTGCAAAACAGTCAAAGTGAGCATCAACAGGATTTCACCTTCAAGGACACTCAGAAAGCACAAGGGAGCCAGAAAGGGACACAGCTACTCCAGATATATTGCAGAATCTGCCTGTGCTGTAGCAAGTGGGGTTGACGTGGAGGAGGAAATCCAAGTGATGAAGAGCCAGCAAGTCTGACTCTTTGCCCATGATCATCTTCTGACCCAGAGTCCTCTCCAAGGAGAAGGTGAGGCACGTATAAACTTTCAGTACCCGTGATACTAATAAAACAATTCCAATTGATTAAGATGTAAGATTCAAGAATATAGCACCCCTGCCAAGGTCTACCATGAGTTATTGAACATGTTATATCAGCACATATGCAAACATTTATATTTTCAGTACAGTATACAGTTTGTTTTGCATAGCTAAAGCTTTGTGAATTTACGTTGTTCCCAGAAAAAAGAACGATTTTTTATGGTCATGAAGTCTTGTGTAATGCAAATGATTCTGGTAAGATGGCAGCATGCTTGGACATAGTGGCCTCTCTGGGTCCAAGTAAAGGTGCAACTGCTCATCCTTTACATCTTTTTCATGATTGCGAGACACTGCTGGATATTGAGAACACCAAATACCGCAGCTCTGCCCCACTAGCGAGCTGCTGGAGAGAGGTGGAGCTGGACTTGTGGCGCATTGTGTCGCGGCCTGCTTCAGCCACCCAGGGAAGAAGGAATCAGTGGTGGCGTGCGGAGGTGGTACACAATCCAATGAGTGGTGCAGGATGTTTCTGTTGTGGTCACAAGACCCTGTTGGGCATTGGTAACTTAGAACCCTGAGAGTCCAATGTACTGGCTAATTGGAAAGCCCAACTGTGGAGGGAGCTGCGCGGTCTCAGATGTGGTGCAGACCAAATCTTCATTCATGTCTCGGGGTCACCTGTTGCTGCCTGTGCTGTCGGATTCTGCGTTGGAGATTGGTCCCTTGCATCGGTGCTGCTTTTCAGTGTTCACTCAGTGAAAGACAAGCTGGATTGCCTTCATCTGGGTGATATCAGAAAGTGCTGTGGGCTGCCCTTGCAGAAACATGGCTCCAGGACAACATTCCATGCACCATCAATCTACAGACCATGACACTCAGGGACTTGGGCTTCATTATTTCTTTCTTATTATTTATTTTGTAACCGTATGTTTTTTCTGCTATTATAACTATATATGCTGTGTGTGACTGTTGGTTCTGTGTTTTGCAGTTTCATTTGTCTGTATTCATGCATATGGATGAATAACAATTAAACTTGAAGTGATTGTAGAAGTATGAACTGGGAAAGCATTTTCGATGCCCAGAGAGCTTCAAAAATCATTTATATGGACCGTAGCAGCTTTCAAAAACTATCTGAATGCAAGTGCTATGTAGGACAGAAGGTTTACATTAATCTTAGAGCAGGTTAAAAGGACAGCACAAAATTGTGGGCTGAAGGGCCTGTACTATGCTGTGATGTTCTATTTCTAACAGTGCACCAACCAAAACCTCTACTGAAGCCCCATTACATCCTGCCTTGTGTCTCCTGGGTGCAAAGCATTAAATTAACCCAAATGGCCCTCTCTCTGTCTGTCTCAGGTAAGAGAGGAAGGCAGCAAGTTGAATACCGCTCAGTTTGGTATCTGGTGCCAAGGTCACATTTTCCCCTACTATATTATATAGTAACTGTTGTCATTGACCAATAATTACACCTTTATTTCTACCTCGGCATGCATATATTTTACATGAAGTCCAGTCCCAAGATTTGAAAGGTCTTTGAAATCCCAAAAAGTTAACAGCAAAAACCCAAGGAATAAATTCTGCTGTGGTAATCCAAAGTAAATATAAAATACCCTGAATATAAGTTACAATGATTCATAAAACTAATGATGGTAACTTATGAATTTGTTAAATAAATTGTGTGAAATGAGCAGAGTAATCGGCACTCCACATTACAGCTCAATTGTCAATGGTAGTCTGGGACTATAGTGTTGCCTCTTCCTCCTCTAATTTCCACCAGTTCTGTTGAGGGGCAACTTAACAGGGGTTTTAATATTCTGACAGATTTGTGAATATGTAAAACCCAAATTCAAAAGGTTTTTGTTGCCAGACTTCCACAAAGAAACCTGAATCACAGATGCCAAGCTGAATGGGAATGTGCCGCCCGAATTTGGCCTCTTTGAACTGTACATTTTTGTCAGACTTGCCCTGATAAACCTACTTTGCTCCAGTGAGTCAGTAGCACTCTGGCAAGTGCGTGCTGAATGGGGAGATTTATAGTTGATGCAAGTGCATTACTCCCCAGTGCCAGAGGACAGAATGTCAACATACAGGAAATGGATCTCCCGGCTCATGATTGATCAATAACACCACAAGCATCCGTGCTGACAAACAGCAGAGGACGCGAATGCAGAGCACGGCCAAGGCTGAGTTTTTGTACAGCGACTCTGCAGTCATTAATCTCTTTGTTTAGCTCTCGGGACAGAGAGGCTGAAATCATTAGAATGCTCAGTTGAGCAAGAGTCACTTTTACCAAGAATTCAGGCACTCTGTTACGTAGCTGTCCACAGGAGTGTTACGCTGCTCTGGAGTGCCTGACAGCAACTGGGTAGTGAGGTTGGATAACCAGGTAGTTCCAAAAGCTCTCAACTCAACAATATTAAACATTGAAAATCTTCATGAGAAAGCAACTCCTGAACATAAGTAAGTTAATCAGTCATTGGTCACATACAAAAGCAGAGATAAGCAGATATCACAGTGCTGGTTGTTATAGGGCCATCACTAGACAATGTGACTCATTTATATCCCAGAGGCTGTTATTCAGTCTGATGCATTGACAACCAGGCAACAGGAATTGTTGACCTGTAATCATTTTATTAACTGTCCTCACCAAACACTTTTTCTACATAGTCTGCACACAAATTTGGTATTAGATTGCCAGCAATATTTCAGAACGTTATTAAGGTGAAATATCATAAATACTTTTTTATTTTAGAATCTAGTATTTTACAATATTTGTGAGAGAACTACAAAAGGTGTTTAGTGCTTTTGTTAATCAGTTATTAGGGCTTGGTCACTGGTCTAATTCTGTTGGAACTTCCAAGTTCAAACGTTACTTTTGACTAAATATAGAGATGATATTGAAATGGATACAGGAAGCCAGTTTCAGCTAACAAGAAGTATAAATGAACTGAGGAAGTTTTAGAAGATCACAATACTAATCTAATCCTTTCTGCCTCCTGTGGAGAACAAAGAATAATCCAAAGTTTCAGAAGATACGCTGTTATTTGCTCCTGCTCCGGGATTTTCTTCAGGTTTTCTTGTTAAAAAAAACCGTAACAACACACTAAATGCTGGAGGACTTCATCAGGTCAGGTAGTGCCTATGGAAATGAATAACAATCGACACTTCAGGCCAAGACCCTTCATCAGGCAGTCCAAACTTCCGGTAATTTCACCCCCTCACCCTTTTCTCTGTTTCCATTCCCTGTTCTGACTCCCCTCTTCCCCCTCCTCTTCTCCTCACCTGCCTATCAACTCCCTCTGCTGCCCTCCGTCTTTCCTTTCTCCAGCTTTTCCACTCTCGGATAGAGAGATGGTGTTACCTGGCTGATGCGCAGAATTAGATTTATGCCATATGTACCACCTTGTGTTGAGGTGAAAATGTTCCTCGTCTCATCCGACCACAAGACCTTCTTCTACATCTTTACAGTATTTTCTATGTGACACTTTCAAAGTCCTTATGGGCAAGTATGTGTTTTTTTTTAAAGTGATACATGTGGCATTGGTTCCTAAGGTTGTCAAGCCGAGGGGTGGTCATGGAGACAAGCTCCCACTACCTAAAAGTGCTCCTCATGGCACGCGCCTCAAATAGCCTCTGACAACCAAGTCCAACTCCTGGCCTTCTCCTGTGGCACAGCCTCTAAGCCCGGCGGAACTGTTTCTACTGACAGGAGAAGAGGCGAAGGCGGGTCCTGGTGCCTTAAAACCAGTGCTTTGGGTAGATGGAGCTCATCACCCTGGGAAGGCAGTCCATCTAAGAGAGGGAAAACTCTGATTTCAAACCTCCACTGCCTTGCGGACATACACACTCATGGGAAAGGCTTCGGGAGTAAACCCTGAGGACAAATCCGGAGCTGGAGTCCCTGAGGCAGTCTGACGTTGCCTGCAACCTCCTTCCGGCAACTCCTGCGACGACACTGCTGCCAAGCTGTATCGGCCCTTGCCCTTCCCTTGGACAACATCGGTGTTGTGGAGAGGGGAGAGTTGCTGCATGGGCAACAGGCGGTCTTCCATACAACTTCGCCCAGGCCAGCGCCCCGGAGAAAACTTTCCAGGCGCAGATCCATGGTCTCGCGAGATTAACAGATGCCATACATGTGGCATGAATCTAACACCACGTATTGGCCAGGTAACACCATCCCTGCTGTAAAGTATGGTGTAGGTTGCATCATATTATGGGGATACTTTTCAGTAGGGACTGGCAATCTGGTTGGGATTGATGGAAAGATGAATGTGTTAAATACAGAGAGATCCTAGATAAAAAAAACCTGCTAGCCTCTGCTGATAAGTTTACACTGGAGAGGAAGTTCATCTTTCAGCAGGACAAAGACCCAAATCACACTGCCAGGGCAAGCATGGAGTGGCTTCAAATGAAGAAAATTGATGTTTTTGAGTGACCTAGTCAGAGTCCTCACCATAACCCAATTGAACATCTCTGGCGATGCCTCAAAATTTCTGATCACTGCTGCTCTCCAATGCGCCTGGCACAGCTTGAGCAACTTTGCAAGGAGGAACAGGGCGAACCTTGCCCCATCACATTGTGCAAAGCCAGTAGAGACCCATCCTAAAAGATTACTGGTTGTAATAGCTGTGACAGGTGGTTCAACTAATTACTGAGCAAAGGGGGGTGAATACTTTTGAATTCAAAAGCTTTGAATTTTTAGTTTTTCATGCTTTACAATTTTCCCTGGGTTTTGTGCTCTACTGTGAACAAGGAGCATGTGATTCACAAATAAAAATTCTCAGTTAAATTAAAATCTCTGGTTGTAATACTCATTTATGTGAACAAAGTGTTGGGTCTGGATACCTTTTCAAAGCACTGTACCTGTAAAGCTTGTATAAATTCATTATAATTTCAAAGATTTATTTAACATCAGAGAAATATATACAATATACATCCTGTAATGCTTTTTCTTCGCAGCCATCTAAGAAAACAGAGGAGTGCCCCCAAAGAATGAATGACAGTTAAATGTTCGAGTCCCACAGCCCCCTCAGCTCCCCCCCAATGTGTAAGCAGCAGCAAAGCAACGATCCCCCCACTCTCCCAACCAGCAAAAAAAAAAGCTAGGCACCCCCATCTGAGCATTCAAATGTGAAGCAAAGCAACAACAAAGACACAGACTTGCAGTACCCCAAAGACTACTCGTTCACCCGGTATTCAACATACCACAGGCTCTCTCTCTCTCTCCCCCTAGTAAGGGAGAAAGAGGTGTCTCCATTTCGCAGCGACAGGGGAGGCATAACAAACAACTCGCTGATTTACAATGTTAAAATCCATTGTGTCATTTTTTCCGAGCTCTGTGCCCAAAGATCTCGGGTCTCTGGGCACACAGCCAGAGATCTTCCGTCTTCCTGACACACCGATTTCCTGCCAGGACACCAATCTTTGGTCCGCCCGTCTCCAGAGCCACGAGATCCCAGAACTCCAAGGGTGAGCTAATCTCTTAGGCCGCATCTTTGGCATATCGAAAAATGGCTAGTCGTGAATCCCCGAGAGCAGGTCCCATTCCCACAAAGAACCAAAGTCAGCGTATAACTCCAGGTCAGGGTCAAAAGAACCCTGAAAGAGAAAAATAGAGATATTAAAGATGGAAATAGAGCTGGTTCCGAAGATGCAAGCAGAGGAGCTGCTGTTAGGCGCCATTGTCCCCTCCTAAGTTCTTTCCAGTTTACTCTTTCTCCCTCAAACAACATTTTGGTCAGTTTTTGCAGGTTTCTCAACTGAGGCTGAACTAATTGTTTTTTTTATTGCCAACCAGTGGATAGTCTGAAGGAAAAGACAATAAACCTTGCTTGTTGGGAACTCAGTAAGTACGGGCTACTTTGGTGCCAAGTAGTGGTTGGCCCCATGAGTTGCTGTTTTATGACACCAAGTCACATCCAGTTTATTGTCATATTCACAAGTACACTTCAGCATGTGTGCAAAGAAAACTTTACTTGCACCGGCTTTACAGGTGCATTAGAGACGCACGATTCACAAGAAAAATAAGTTATACAAAATAAAAGAACAAAGTTAAAACAACAAAGGTCCATCACTTTTTGCCAACAAAGTGATCATGGTGTTGCTATACTGATGTAGCATTAAGAGTTGGGCAGACTGGTTTAACAACCTAATGGTTGAAAGGAAGTAGCGGTTCTTAAACCAGATAGAAAATAGGTGCAGGAGTAGGGCCATTCGGCCCTTCGAGCCTGCACCGCCATTCAGTATGATCATGGCTGATCATCCAACTCAGAACCCTGCACCAGCCTTCCCTCCATACCCCCTGATCCCTTTAGCCACAAGGGCCATATCTAACTCCCTCTTAAATATAGCCAATGAACTGGCCGCAACTGTTTCCTATGGCAGAGAATTCCACAGATTCACCACTCTCTGCGTGAAGAAGTTTTTCCTAATCTCGGTCCTAAAAGGCTTCCCCTTTATTCTCAAACTGTGACCCTCATTCTGGACTTCCCCAACATCGGGAACAATCTTCCTGCATCTAGCCCGTCCAATCCCTTTAGGATTTTATACGTTTCAATAAGATCCCCCCTCAATCTTCTAAATTCCAATGAGTATAAGCCTAGCTCATCCAGTCTTTCATCATATGAAAGTCCTGCCATCCCAGGAATCAATCTGGTGAACCTTCTTTGTACTCCTTCTATAGCAAGGATGTCTTTCCTCAGATTAGGGGACCAAAACTGCACACAATACTCCAGGTGTGGTCTCACCAAGGCCTTGTACAACTGCAGTAGTACCTCCCTGCTCCTGTACTCGAATCCTCTTGCTATAAATGCCAGCATACCATTCGCCTTTTTCACCGCCTGCTGTACCTGCATGCCCACTTTCAATGACTGGTGTATAATGACACCCAGGTCTCGTTGCACCTCCCCTTTTCCTAATCGGCCACCATTCAGATAATCTGTTTTCCTGTTTTTGCCACCAAAGTGGATAACTTCACATTTATCCACATTAAATTGCATCTGCCATGAATTTGCCCACTCACCTAACCTATCCATGTCACCCTGCATCCTCTTAGCATCCTCCTCACAGCTAACAGTGCCGCCCAGCTTCGTGTCATCCGCAAACTTGGAGATGCTGCATTTAATTCCCTCATCCAAGTCATTAATATATATTGTAAACAACTGGGGTCCTAGCACTGAGCCTTGCGGTACCCCACTAGTCACTGTCTGCCATTCTGAAAAGGTCCCGTTTATTCCCACTCTTTGCTTCCTGTCTGCCAACCAATTCCCTATCCACATCAATACTTACCCCCAATACCGTGCTTTAAGTTTGCACACTAATCTCCTGTGTGGGACCTTGTCAAAAACCTTTTGAAAATCCAAATATACCACATCCACTGGTTCTCCCCTATCCACTCTACTAGTTACATTCTCAAAACATTCTATGAGATTCGTCATACATGATTTTCCTTTCGCAAATCCATGCTGACTTTGTCCAATGATTTCACCGCTTTCCAAATGTGCTGTTATCACATCTTTGATATCTGACTCCAGCAGTTTCCCCACCACCGATGTTTGGCTAACCGGTCTATAATTCCCTGGTTTCTCTCTCCCTCCTTTTTTAAAAAGTGGGGTTACATTAGCCACCCTCCAATCCTCAGGAACTAGTCCAGAATCTAAAGAGTTTTGAAAAATTATCACTAATGCATCCACTATTTCTTGGGCTACTTCCTTAAGCACTCTGGGATGCAGACCATCTGGCCCTAGGGATTTATCTGCCTTTAATCCCTTCAATTTACCTAACACCACTTCCCTACTAACATGGATTTCCCTCAGTTCCTCCATCTCACTGGGCCCTCTGTCCCCTACTATTTCTGGAAGATTATTTATGTCCTCCTTAGTGAAGACAGAAACAAAGTAATTATTCAATTGGTCTGCCATGTCCTTGCTCCCCATAATCAATTCACCTGTTTCTGTCTGTAGGGGACCTACATTTGTCTTAACCAGTCTTTTTCTTTTCACATATCTATTGAAGCTTTTACAGACAGTTTTTATGTTCCCTGCCAGTTTTCTCTCATAATCTTTTTTCCCCTTCCTAATTAAGCCCTTTGTCCTCCTCTGCTGAACTCTGAATTTCTCCCAGTCCTCAGGTGAGCCACTTTTTCTGGCTAATTTGTATGTTTCTTCTTTGGAATTGATACTATCCCTAATTTCCCTTGTCAGCCACGGGTGCACTACCTTCCTTGATTTATTCTTTTGCCAAACTGGGATGAACAATTGTTGTAGTTCATCCATGCGATCTTTAAATGCTTGCCATTGCATATCCACCGTCAACCCTTTAAGTGTCATTTGCCAGTCTATCTTAGCTAATTCACATCTCAAACCTTCAAAGTTACCCTTCTTTCAGTTCAGAACCTTTGTTTCTGAATTAACTATGTCACTCTCCATCTTAATGAAGAATTCCACTATATTATGGTCACTCTTACCCAAGGGGCCTCTCACGACAAGATTGCTAATTAACCCTTCCTCATTGCTCAATACCCAGTCTAGAATAGCCTGCTCTCGTTGGTTCCTCGACATGTTGGTTCAAAAAACCATCCCGCATACATTCCAAGAAATCCTCTTCCTCAGCACCCTTACCAATTTGGTTCACCCAATCTACATGTAGATTGAAGTCA
Organism: Mobula hypostoma; assembly: GCF_963921235.1. Classification (NCBI taxonomy): domain Eukaryota; kingdom Metazoa; phylum Chordata; class Chondrichthyes; order Myliobatiformes; family Myliobatidae; genus Mobula; species Mobula hypostoma. The sequence continues at coordinate 10,459,699 of NC_086123.1, read as the reverse complement.
CCCATTATAACTGCTGTTCCTTTAGATAGTGAGAGACTTCAGGATTCTGTACCTCCTGCCTAATAGCAGCATGAACTGTCTGTAGAATGACTATTGTCTCCATGTATTTCAATTACTGCACAGAGTCTTGTCATCTTCAGAAGTTTTCTGATGACCCTGCCATAGTTGGATGCATCAGCAAGGAAGATGAGGCTGAGTACAGGGCTACGGTAGGAAACTTTGTCATATGGTGTGAGCAGAATTATCTGCAGCTTAATGTGAAAAAGACTAAGGAGCTGGTGGTAGACCCGAGGAGAGCTGAGGTACCGGTGACCCCTGTTTCCATCCGGGGGTCAGTGTGGACATGGTGGAGGATTACAAATACCTGGGGATATGAATTGACAATAAACTGGACTGGTCAAAGAACACTGAGGCTGTTTACAAGAAGGGTCAGAGCCGTCTCTATTTCCTGAGGAGACTGAGGTCCTTTAACATCTGCCAGACGATGCTGAGGATGTTCTACAAGTCTGTGGTGGCCAGTGCGATCATGTTTGCTGTTGTGTGCTGGGGCAGTAGGCTGAGGGTAGCAGACACCAACAGAATCAACAAACTCATTCGTAAGGCCAGTGATGTTGTGGGGATGGAACTGGACTCTCTGACGCTGGTGTCTGAAAAGAGGATGCTGTCCAAGTTGCATGCCATCTTGGACAATGTCTCCCATCCACTACATAATGTACTGTTTGGGCACAAGAGTACATTCCACCGAGATGCAACACAGAGCGTCATAGGAAGTCATTCCTGCCTGTGGCCATCAAACTTTACAACTCCTCCCTTGGAGGGTCAGAAACCCTGAGCCAATAGGCTGGTCCTGGACTTATTTCCTGGCATAGTTTACATATTACTATTTAACTATTTATGGTTTTATTACTATTTATTTATGGTGCAACTGTAACAAAAACCAATTTCCCCTGGGATCAATAAAGTATGACTACTACTATTTCTGTTCAAAGAAATACCGTAAGCAAACATGTGAAAAGCTCAATTTTACAAGTTCTATAGGCTGAGAACCTGTTTACATTAAAACAGAGAAAACAATTACCCGTATTCAAATTGTAGAAATTTTTCACAGGTATTAAAAGATGAAGAAAGCAACTGTACAGCAAGATAAGAATATGTGGGTGGCATGGTAGTGTGGCGGTTAGCATTATGCTATTACAGTGCCAGTGACTTGACTTCATTTCCATCATTATCTGTAAGGAACTTGTACGTTTTCCCCCTGAACATGTGGGTTTGTTCCAGTTTCCTCCCACATTCCACAGACGTACAGGTTAGTAGGTTAATTGGTCACAAAGGTGTACTTGGGCAGTGAGGGGCTTGTTTGGTCAGAAGTACTTCTTTTTTTACTATGCTGCATCTCTAAATAAGTAGAAGTAAACATTTTAACATAGCTATTACTGTGGACTCATTACAAAAGAGCATAATGAATGCCAATAATACTGGTGTAAATGAACACAACTGACAACTACTGTCTGCACCGCACTCCTCCACAGCTATGATTGAAGACCCAAGCATCAGCTGAACATCAATTCAGTGCTAAGCAACTTGAATTTGCAATGGTGGAGAAATACAGATTTATACTGCTTATAGCTGTCTTAATATATTTTACATTCAAATATTGTGAGGGGATACTTTGGTTACACTGCAACTGACATCTGTAACCTTTGTACTTTGTGCTGACAGAATTTTCCCAAACACCTTGTCTGAAAAGTGTTAGCAGCATGTTCCAGCATTCACTGGGACTTTGTATCTTGACAATCAGCAACTCAAGTAATTTTTCACACTAACTTATTATTTCTCAATGGACAACTAGAAGGAAAATTTTACATTGAGGGCCCCTCTTAAGTCTTGAAAAATTATGTTTGGCCAAAATTATGACTTTTTGAACAGGAATGCTTTTGCAACTTCGCCCTGCTGTCTCTGATAGAACAGAATGTAAAAATAAAATGAAAAGTACAACTAAATTTACAAACGATGTATTATAAAACAAAGATTTGACAGCAAGCATAAAAGACCAAAGGTCACAATGTTTTTCTGCTGCAAATGGCTCTGTTGATTGTTGGCACGCAATTAATGGCTCCCATTCTCAAATTTTCAGACAAAGACTTTCAGCAATGTTACACCAACATCTAAAACTCTACATCTGTTATGCAGCAGTTCTAGAAACAAATACACACTCGTCCTACAGATTGACAGGTAAACAGGGAACTGAATGGTAAAGTAACAAAATGACACAACCGATGATGCAAACACAGAAAATGCTGGAAGTGCTCAGCTGATCAGGGCAGACAAACAGTCAACGATTCGGGTCAGAGACCCTTTGTTAGAATGGGCCAAAGTGAGTTCTGATGAAAAGTCTCTAAGCTGAACTGTTAATGCTGCTTCTTCCCATACAGTAGCCTGACCTGCTGAAAATTTTGTTTGTTTTACAACTTCCAGCATCTGGAGTTTTCTTTTGATATTCAGACAGTGCAGACTTTCACCTGTGTGCTGATAACAATAGCTAACAATAGTAGGCATCTATCAAATACAAGCCTGTATTTTTCATTTTACAAGGTGTCTATCCTCTGTGTTACTCATATTGAACTCACCTTAGTTTATTAACGGGACTGAAATCAGAATCTCTGTTATCATATTGCAATATTTCTTACAAGGTAATAGTTAAGTGCATCATGCTGACTAAAAAAAAATACTCAGACCAATCCATAGCCTAAGCCAAGAAAGAATCTTGTCAATCGTGCAGAACACAATTGATTTTGGTATGACTTTAGCAAGAAAAGAATGGATATAAATAGCTTCTGGCCCTCTATCTAGTGACCAGTTCTCCAAAGTGAATTCAAGTTTGGATATCAAAGCTGCCTGAAGGGTCTTGGCCTGAAATATCGACTGTACCTCTTCCAAGAGATGCTGCCTGGCCTGCTGCGTTCACCAGCAACTTTGATGTGTGTTGCTTGAGTTTCCAGCATCTGCAGAATTCCTCTTGTTCAAGTTTGGATATAGTCTGTCTTCATTATAGATAAATTAAAGGAATGTGACCAAGGAATCTGACGTTGTCAGCTGTCGGGAACTAGAATATAGCATTAGTCTTTCTTTCAAGGAAAGAGATGGGAAGGTTTATTACAACAATGTCAGCATTTATTTTTACTCTTGGCCATGCTATTTTACACTCCAATAATTAGCAAACTTCCAAGTTTAATTAAAAAAAACCATGGCTGTATATTCATAGCTCCTTTGCAACTATTTCTCATTAATATCTGTCCTTTTCTTCAAATTTCTAAACCTGATCTCATTCTTTGCTGATTTGGGACCAAGGGAGAGCAAGTCTGAGCCATTGTCAATATTGCTAATATTATTATTGCTGGCAAGAATTGCATCTTTCTCCTGCTTTAGTATTTTGTGTATCTCCACACTTGTTTTACTGTCACTGGCCATGCACACAGCCATATGCACTTTTGTCTCCAGACTTTCATCTCAAAAGTTAAAATCCACCCACCATAGAAACATATATAGAAACATAGAAAATAGGTGCAGGAGTAGGCCATTCAGCCCTTCGAGCCTGCACCGCCATTCAGTATGATCATGGTTGATCATCCAACTCAGAACCCTGTACCATATGGGAAAAGTTTTCTGATGACCCTGCCAATCTTTCCAAGTGGTTCTATTAAGAATCTAGAGGCTTCCCCCCCCCCCCCCCTATATGAATACAAGTACAATACATTGACTCACCTAAGCAGGCCACCACAAAGTGTAAAGACTGGTTCAATCCCCATTTGGCCAAATTCACAACCTGCTGCTGTGGGAATGTCAATCAAAAATTGTTCACGTTCCTCACAGAAGCCTTAACATATTGCCTGGCAGCAGGTTATTCCAATAACTACTACTTGGCTCACTAGCCAAGACTAAGGGGAAAAAAACACTTTGCACCTTAATAAAAATAAAGCATGATTTAAGACCCTGGATTCAAAACTTCAAATTCTTTTCAATGCAGCTTTAAGTCAGACAGTGAAAGATGAGGTTCTGGTATGATTGTATGTTCCAGTTTCACGTATTTCCTGAGAATGAGGGTCAAGTTGCTGGAAAAAAATATTTCATTTGACAAACTGTTGTTAAAAGAATTTTAGTGAATCACTTAGCATTAACAATAAATTATGGAATACCAGTCATTCATGACATTTCTCCAGTCTATTCTAAAAGAAAAATGACTTGCTCTCTGCCTTTTCATATAATTTTAAAACTTTTCTTGAATCTTTCATTCTAAGAATGTATTCATGGTCTATTTCAAACTATCAGTTTGGTCTCAATTATTAGCAAGCTCACCTCCATACATATACTAATATTTACTTAATTTGCAGAGGATTATTTTTGAATGAAAACTTTAATTGATGCACTACGGCAATAATAGTTCATCCATAATATTCTGACAATATGCAACGCAGTACATAAAAACTTGCAGGTTTCTATTACTTTACCTGATTTGGTGTTTTGTGGTAAGTAGTTTATAGGAACTACTACTGCGCTTTGGGACAGTGCAATTCATTATTCTTTAAGGTGTGCAGATTGGCTTGGCCTTTGTCCCCTTCGTTCCCCACTTGAAGTAAGCAAATGAAAGTTTCTGGCCTCTTTCATGGAGATGTTCCTTCATAAGCTTGGGTTGTCTTCATGCCTGTCTGTGCATTTCCTACCAGTTAAACCAAAATTCTTCCATGATAATCCGCGTGGATACATTTCCCCTTTTGACATCAGGAACAGGAGCAAATATTTAAGGATCAGGATTATATTTCTATTCCTTTAATAATCAACTTCCAAGCCAATAAACTCATGATTAGCCATTGCATGACTCACCACCAGAATCCAATAATTCTGTTGTAAATCCAGAACAAGAGTATCAGCTCCTTACAGCAAGCTTGTGATGATACATAGGCTGGAATTGTGAAGAGCCTCAACTTCATCAAACTTTCATACTCATGCTTTGCTTTCTGTTGAGGGAATTATTAAATAAAACCATGAATCCAGCACCGAATGTCAACAAAACTTGCCGCCATGTTTGATTTTGTTTACCTCTTTGTATGATGTTATATATTCTTTATCAGATTGATATTGTCAGTAAAATTAGCTGCTCTGTTCAAGACCAATTTCATCACCCATTAAAATGAAATTAGCTGAAATGATGACTCGCTTGAATAGTGTTAGTATGAAAATGTAAAAAAATACAGGGAATATGAGCAACCAATGAAGCAAATATGGTTACCAGATGTATCCACAAGAGAAATATCTTTTTGCTCCATTAATCAAACCCACTGGGGCATTTTACAAATTATGAATACAGAAACAGTGCCCTGATTGATAGGGTGCTGATGATATGGCATTATGAATAATCCAGAGGCAACTGAGCTTTGGAAAGGAATGAAGTAAAACTCAGAGACTATGCTGATATGCACTGCAAACTCCATTTCCTGATCACTTATAGTATTCCTGCTGTCTTGTTATCTAAATGTTGTAAACACTAGCTAATAATCAATCTACTGAACACCACTGTTTAATATACTGTACCCAAAATCCATTGCACACTTATTTTGTACAAAATCTGCAAAAAGAAATTATAAAAGCTCAACACTTCTTACAAAGATCAGATCAAGGGATTTGATTCTAAATTACAACTCTATGTTTTTAGAAATTCTGTCGAAAGTGTGTGGTCAAACTGTTATGTAAACAAGCACCAGCGCCCCTTAAAATAAAATGGAAAAATCCTTTATTATATAGAGGTGATATAGTACATTAACCCTTTTGTCAGTTGTTCCCCTGAGATCACAGGAATTTCCTTCCTGCAAGCAGTGATTCACTGTGTCCGAGATGTAATCTAGCCAGCTACAGTCATGCTACATTTACTCTGTATCAATAGTTATGCTCAAACACTAATGGTTGGAAGTGAGCAGTGCAGCCTGTTGTGCCCTGTAGGCATTCTTTTTAAATTGCTGTTTGATTGAAGGGGTGCTAAGTTAGGTGGCATGCTAAGGAAGTGGGCTGAAAAATGGCACATTGAGCAACAAATACACAATTGTGATGCTTTACGTTCTGATGACGCAGTTTGGCTTTGGTATTGGGGAATAGAGCCGAAGAATACCATAAAGAAAGACAAGAGGAAGGCGAGGTAAAGAAATTACTCCAGGCAGTAACTGCATAATTCCTTGCAAGTGAAATTAGAAGCAGACATTTATAGCCAATAACTTGTCCTCTCAATAGGTGGATCATGCCAGCGCAAAAGAGAACAGCGTTAGCAGTAGAAATACAGTGGGACTCCAATTCAAGTGAATGGCCATTCAAATATCTTACCCTTCTTGACCACCTAATATCTCCAGTCCTTGACTGGACCACCAGATGGAGTTCTGAACCTTGGGATAAGAAAATTATTTAAGGCACTTCTGATACTCCAAGCATTTTTTGCAATAAAAGAATCAGGGGCTTGTACTGCAAGAATGAATAAGCAGATTTCAAGATCTCAGCACTATTGTTAGGTTTGAGGAACATACCAATAAAGTTCCATTTAAGGGAAGATAGTGATGTAGGCATGTTTAAGTGATAAAATATTCAGAATGTACCACTCAAACCTAGAACACCAGTTGACCTCCAATGAAAGCAGTGCAGACTTTACAGACAGGGTGGGAATTTTTTTAAAAATGTATTCAGCTGTTGTACCATCTGTACATTATTAAAATCCTTTCCATATTGAAGTTTTGCTGATAAACTACCTTACCAATGTGACAAGAACATATCTGTTCCTCACAAAGTCTGTTATTTTTCAAAAACAGTTGCCTTACATCACGTTGCTCATCTCCACCCCCCACCCAAATCTCTTTGTGATTAGAAGGGGGACAGGTAGCCATTTTCCAGGAATTTCCAACAGCATACCTGATCACTTTCTATCACTTCACCTGATTTGGTGTTTTGTGGAAAGTAGACTATAATGACTACTACACTATAAATAAAATCCTGTGCTTTGGGGCATTTCCATTTTTTATTCTTTTTCTTGAATGGACAAAGAAGGTGCATGGGTTGCCTTGGCCTTTATCTTCATCCCCAAGTGCCTTGATGAGGCTCTGGGCATCCTTCTGTCACTAAGCCCATGACTTCCCCTCAGCCGATCTTGTTCCTCACCACTCCATCAACAAGAGTAAAGAATTTTACAAGCTTGTAGTACATGGTTAAAAATACCAACATTATGCAGTTCTGCCTTTCAAATAATTAACATATTTTCAGTGAAGGTAATCACTTTAAAATAATGAATAGTCTTATCTGAAAAACTAAATTTGTTTAAAGGGACATTGTTGTACATGGTGTCAACATTTGTGCAAAGGTCTGGGAGAACTACCACTGCACATGCATGGTACCATTCTGCCATCTGCTGGCCAGATGCAAATAATTTTCTTTCATCTCCCTTTAATCACCAGTGAAACTTTGGCCTGAAATCAATACCCTTAAGTGCAACACTACACACTGGCAATTGAAATGCTATGCCAACCAACAAAATCATTCACAATTTACAGGGTGCAAACGTATCAAGCACAAGAGCATGGTATCCTATTCATCGTCAGTAATTTATAGTGATGATGGTGAAGAGGGGGCATACAGGAGCAAGATAGATGAGCTGTTTGAGTCATGTCACAACAACCACGTTGTACTCAGTATCAGTAAGACCAATGAACTGATTGTGGACTTCAGGAAGGGGAAGTTGAGGGAACACACACAGCAGTCCTCATTAAGGGATCAGAAATGGATGAGCAATTTCAAATTTCTGGGTGTCAATATCTCTGAGGATCTATCCTGGGCCCAATATATTGATGCAGTTACAAAGAATGCACTACAGCAGCTTATTTTATTCGGAGTCTGAAGAGATCGAAATAAGCTGCAGAAAGTTGTGAACTCGGTCAGCTCCATCATGGGCACTAGCCTCCCCAGCATTCAGGACATCTTCAAGGCGTGATATCACAAAAAGGCAGCATCCATCATTAAGGACTCATCACCCCAGGACATGCCCTCTTCTCATTGCTACCAATGTGGTGGTACAGGAGCCTGAAGAAACACACATTTCAGGAACACTACCTCACTACTTTCCTTTCTTCTTTTGCATTAATTATTTAATGTTTTTATATGTACTTATTGTAATTAATGTTTGTAAAATTATGTATTGCAATGTACTGCTGCCGCAAAACAAATATCACAACATATTCCTGTGATATTAAATCTGATTCTGGACTACAAAACCAGCCAATCTTTGACTTATGCTCTTCAAGTTCAATAAATAGATGGAGATAATATTTTTCTGCAAGTGGGCTACTGTTTAAAAAAATCAAACATGGGCTCTAAAGTACAATCGTATATGACAATGCAAGTAATTTTCAAATTTCTATTTCACAATCTGGAGTGGAGAAAATACAGATGAATGCTCCTGCCATACTCAAACAGTTCAATTTCAGAATGTATTAATTAAATTACCCATGAGTGGTACCCATTCATTTCCAACAATTATTCACAAGCAAATACATTTCAATCACAGAAAATTTTACTTATATTCTCCGAGTAATAATACAGCATAGAATGAAATTCCATCCCCAACTTGGAACAGCATTTTCAGTATTCAAGGTTCAGCTGAGTTGATAATTGAATTCAAATAGATAATGCCATTTTTACTTAGTTAAAGAGACATCATTTTTGAGATTGATTTGAAATAACTTTGAAGAAAGCAAGTTCATAAAGATTGTTTTGCACCCAATAGAAATAACTCTGAAAAAGGCTTCAGTAGGAGCAGGGTTAAACTGAGTTAACACTTAACAGCTTCACAAAATAATACTGAGAATTATAAACAATAATCAGGCATATCTATACTTTAATTCTCAATCCGCACTCCCTTTAATGTCCTCCACTAAAACCTTGTGTAAAATAGAAGTTATTCTTCTACCACCCTCTCCCTCCACCCCATTCTTGAAGTGTTGAGTGGCTTCTCTTTCCAAAGATGCTACCTAAGACCATGAGACAAAGAAACAGAATTAAGCCATTCAGTCCATTGAGTCTTCCACATTCAATCATGGCAGATTTATTTTCATTATCAACCCAATTCTCCTGCCTTCTCCCAATAACATGCGACACCATTACTAATCAAGAACCTATCAACCTCCATGTTAAATATATCCAACCACTTAACTTACACAGCCATCTGTAGTTATGAATTACAGATTTCACATTATGACTAAGGAAATCCATCATCTCAGTTCCAAAGCGATGTCCTTCAATTCTAAGGGTGTAATAGGCCTAGATTCTCCCATTATTGAAAGTATTCTCTCCATGTCCACTCGATGAAGGCCTTTCAATGTGCAGTAAATTTCGATTAGATCCTCCCTCATTCTTTTAAACAGGAGTGAAAACAGATGCAAAGACATCAAACGCCCACTCATTCCCTGGATCATTCTTGTAAACCTCTACTGGACCCTGTCAAATATCAGTAAATCTTTCCTTAGGGAAGGGGCTCAAAGCTGCTCACAATACTCCAAGCGTGGTCTGACCAATGTCACAGCATCACATCCTTGTCTTTTCGAAATGAATGCTTACATTGTATTTGCTTTCCTTACTACCAATTCAACCTCAAGTTAACCTTTAGGGAATCCTGCATGAGGACTCTCAAATTCCGTTACACCTCTGATTTCTGAATTCACTACATTTAGAAAATAGCCTATACCTTCATTCCTTCTACCAAAGTGCATGACAATACCCTCCACTGCACTGTATTCCTTTTGCCATTTCTTTGCCTATTCTCTCAAAATGTCCAAGCTCTTCAGCATACTCCCTGCTCATCTTTGTATCATCCACAAACTTGGCCACAAATTCATCAGTTCCAATCGTCCACATCAATATATATAATGTGAAAGCAGATCTATCACCCACCTCTATGGAACACCACTAGTCACTGGCAGCCAGTCAGAAAAGACCCCCTTCATTCCCACTGTATACTTTCTGCCCGCCAACCAATCTTCTAAGACGTGTGTATCTTTCCTGTAATACCATGGGCTCTCATCTTGTTCAGCCACCTTGTCTAAGGCCTTCATAAACCCTATTAAACATCCACTGACTTTCCTTTGTCTATCCTGCCTATTACCCCGTCAAATAATTCCACTATTTCTGTTTCTGCATGTTTTATTTGGTAAGTGCAACTGAATTTGTCATAGAAAAGAAAATTTAAACCGTTAGACAATTCTGATGGCCAAGCTGTTCTTGTAAACTTCAGCATGGTGGTAATCTCTGCTATTTCCCTTGTTTCTCTCATCCTGCAATTCCATGAGCCTCTTACCTGTCCACTATTCCATCATTCTATCCTCCTGATCATCCATCTATCACCCTCTCCAGGCTCCTGATTCTTTTATCCTTCCCATTCTCATTCCCTTCTTCCTTTCTACTTTTCCCTGTTCTAGTTTATCCAACACTCCCCCCCCCCCAATTTTCTTGCTGAAAGTGTTGGATAACCAAGAGAAATATTAGATCAAGAACTAATGCTACAGAAGCTGGGAAACACAGGATTATGAGAAAAGATATTGCATATCTGCTACATGTCAACTCCTAAATGGCCCTCTAAAGTATGTGAAATTCAAATATCATCCACACTGTTTGCAAATAAAACTAAATGAGACCTTTTTTTACTTGAGACACTCTATGTCCACTTTAAAAAGCTGTTTAGAAAAATATATCCATCGTAATACTTTCCTCGTTCAACCATAATACATGTGATATGAAAATATTTTCATATCACATGTATTATGATGCAAACATTAAAATTACCTGCATGACCTTTCCCTTTCAAACACTGCACACATTATGACATGAAATACAAAGGCGCTGAACTGAATTGGTAAAGATTAAAAATTCATAAACAGGAGAAAAAAAAGGACAGGACAAAAAAACCATCTTTAACAACATGCTTTCCAAAACTACAGTACCAGCATCTAACCTTCAGGAATTCTTGGGTTGTACCTGGAAAAGAATCAGAATGGTTTTTGACAGAGTATTTCAGGAAAGAAGAGGGTTGTTTAATAACCAAGACCCACTCATCTAATATTTTTGCTTCAATTCAAAAATTTATTAATGCAGAAATAGGAATGTTGTTGAAAGAAGCATCTTGAAAAGGGCTTTTGATATCTACTATCTCCCAAACAAAAACAAATGGGAACTGTGATTACAGTTCCAAGTCAACATAGAAATAGTTAGATAAAACAGGATCTCGTGCTTTTCCAGCGTATATGACGTAAAAACACTTCTCAGGTTTCCAGTCAGGTACAGGCATCAATTTTAACCAATGTTTCGATGACAAACTCCAGTATCTTCAGGGTTGACGCCTGGGTATGTTTAGTCCAGTGGTGGAGACTAGACATGCCCAGGCATCACCCCTGACGATGACGGAGCTCATCATCAAAACATTGGTTATAATTGATACCTGGACCTGCTGGAAACTCAAGAGAAGTTTACTCATCATATGCGCCAGCAAGGCACTCAATCCTTTTTGGATCTTCATGTTATAAAGATGTTATTTATGTTATAAATAATATGTTGGGTCTTCATGCTCAATATATCAAAGTTTTGCTGAATTTGAGGAGCGGTTTTGGAGCAAGTCTGTCATTTCTTCAGGGGGTGGGGTTGGTAGGATTTTTGGAGGTAAAGATACAAGGAGGCCTGCAGCACAGATGCTGATTACTGGCTGTCAAAGTAATTGCGATCTGTATTAATACGTCAGGAAGTAATAACTGCCATGTGGGATTATGATCTCAAATCATTTCTCAACTCACTACCAAATGTACGAAGTGGACTGGATACCTCATTGACCAATAAAACTGGCATGTGTGGAAAAAACATCTGCCATTGTAGTCCACTGTCATTCCAAATGTTAAAATGCAATAATGTCTTTTCTATGTATGATGAAACAACTTGCAGTAAAAAAGACACTCCATATATTTTCAATTAGCACTTAGCTCCCAAAGGTCAAACTAATTACTTGTTTTACAAAAACTTTTAAACAGATTATTTCCTGTTTTAATCACAACAATTCGCATCATTTAAGGAGAGTTTGGAATTTTGCAAAGCATTTTATTGTCATACAATCACTTCAACCAGCGGTTTTAGCCAAAAATAACCTTAAAACACCTGAAGGACGCTAATGATCTCATTATATTTATGTGCTCTGCAGAGTGTTTGCAATAAAGTCACCAGCTTTAATTTGCACAACAATCCCCAACACTTGCCTCTAAGGCAAACACCTCACTCATCTTTTAGAGATTGCATTAAAAACAAGTAAATGGCATGCTTTACACTTAAACGGATCATTAACCTGCTGCAAATTAATCCCTTTTGAAAGGGAACAAGACTACAGCACCTATTAACACAGTACTATTATTAATTTATAAATTTACAATTCTGAGGGGCTTTGGTCAATTTACCCATCAAATGCAATATGTAATGGATAAATTTCTTTGCACGTTGCACAGTCAAGTACAAAGTATTTGTATATGAAAAAAATTGATGGAAATTTAGAAGGCAACGCAAGACATCAATATTCTTCAAAGTAATTAACCAAAACAATCTAGCATTGTGATGATTAAACTCACCAATCATATCATCCGTTACATTTATTACCTCCTAAAAGTATACATTCCTTCTGTGTGCTTGAAAATCGAGATCAAGGCTGGGTTATATAAATGAACATATATTCCTGGGAACATTTTCCATGCCACACAACATGTGTGGATAGTATGAAACTGCTTTGTTACAAGTGAACATTCTAAAAGAATTAAAAAAAGGAAAATATAATGTGATTTAGTTAAGGGCAAAGACCTTTCCCAGAAATCAGAAAAAGAAGGACTGAAGCTACAGGTCATTTCAGCAGAAGGGCAAGGATATAGAAGCAAATAATCGGAAACCCACTAGATAAACCGTGCTAATGTGCAGTGTCAGCTAAAACAAAAGATCTGACAAACTTGGATTATATTCTTGGGAGATCTGGATTCCGGCAGTATATAAAATAATGAGAGGCATTATTGGGATAAGATTGTCAGCCTTTCCCAGGATGGAAATGTCAAGTACAGGAAGGCATGGGTTTAAGGTGAGAAAGCAAAATTTCTTAAGAGATTTCAATTTATAGAACAGATCACTCAGGGACTTGGGCTATATATATTTTTTGGTGTGACTGTTTACTTGCTGTCTTGTATGTACTATATGTGCCAGGAGGAATGTTGTTTCATTTGGCTGTATTCATGGATATTCCTGTATGCTTGAATGACAATTAAACTTGAATTTGATATTTACAAGGCATTGTTCCCTACACATCTAGTGATAGGTACCCGGAAACTCATTGCTGGGTAGATGGTAGAGGCAGATACCATAACAACATTTAAGAGGGAATTTAGACAGACGTGCGAACAGACATGAAAGAGGAATAGACATCTGCAGGCAGATGGGCTTAGATTGGCATCATAGTCGGCACAGGTAACAATGGATAAAAGGGCTTGCTTCTATGTTGCAACATTCCATATTCTATAAATACTTGGGCTAGAGAGCGGACAGGTTTTCAATTGTGATGAACAAACACTTCACTTTTGTGGAGTGCCAACCAAACAGAATCCTCCTTTGATAAATTCACCAAGATGTCATCATTTCCAGTAATAGCGTTGAGAGCCGTTTCTTTGATAGTCTCTTGAAGCATTTTCAATTCAATTTTCAAATTCTGTTACAACTTACAAACTATATTTAACTGCATATTTAACTCTCACTATAGCCAACTCTGTTTCAAGGCTTCACCATTTTATCACTTAAACGCAGATACACTTTGCACACAGATGGCATTCATCTTCCAGCTGAATTTCCAACTTATTGTGCTAGCTTGTTACCACAATTTCTTAAATCTTTTTCCAGGTGACTGTAGAATCTACTTGCAACAAACTTATTGGCTCAAAATAGAAACTGGAAAATCAAAAGGTGTGTATTCTATTTATCTTAACCAGAAGATCATATCTTTATATTGATGGAAGATGTTCTTTTCTTTAAAGCAATTAAATAACCATGCGGTATAACCACAAATATCGATAAGAAGAAACCAAGTGAGAACTACTGAAGAAAGATAAAATTCTTCATCTGTGAAATTTACCTTCTGCCATTTTCTACTGATATGAAGTCACAAAATGTTTAGTTGATAAAAAATGCAACAACCCTTTTAGTCATTCCACTGAAGCACAACTGAACCTGTACCCAAGTATGTGGGAGGGAATCAGTACTATGAAGAAGGAAGATGGATAATTGCCAAAAAGCAATTTAATTTCCTTCTATTTTATACTTTTCTTAACATTGATACACTTTGCAAAAAAGGTTCAAAGAAACTAGCTCAAAATAGACTCTTAATTTCCCTACCGATTTTGAATAGAGATGGCATAACAGAAGACAAAGCATTTCTCTGAAGAGCTGAAGGATACTAACGACATCCTGTGAAAGGAGCAGACTTGATTGCAATAGTAACACAGTCTTTTCTTTGACGGTTCCAGCCACAATGTTATTGTATTAAACAATATGAAGTTTCCAATCTCTTCCTTGAGTTGTACATTCTTTCAAAATTTACCATAAGGAAATGTACCCAGAGATTGCATTTCGATAATTTAATAATTTATTAATCTAAAAAAGTGTGTAAAAGTATAGCTCTCATCCACAAGATATATGAATGACATTAAAATGCCTGCAGTTTTATCAAACTCGCTTTTAGTGTATTTGTTTCAGCAATACAGAATTAAAATGAACTTCACTTATTTTATTTTATATAAAAGAAGCCCACAGCAAAATGCTCAGAAGAAAAAACTTCATATTGGCGTGAAATGTACAGCTGTTACATTTAAAAATGTTCTGAAATATACATACAAGCATGCTAGCAAACCCAGGTTATCAGTAGACAAACTTTTTGGTATGCCATTTCTGATCCTTGAATGCTTTCCAACAGAAGAAAAATGAAAATCTTCTGTAAATAGATTCTGATGTTCAACTGGGGCTTGTATGCTCAAACTTTTAAAAATCCACAACTAAAATATGCATATCCACGGGAAATATACATACAACTTTCTCACATTGAAGTACATAATATAGGATTTTATCTATTGCCATTTATTTAATTTTTTGCACAAAAACCTATAAATATTACTTCACCAGAATCTTTTAACTTAAAACTTAAATAAAATGTCAGAGGGCTGAATTTGCACCTCCAAAAATATGAAGACGAGCATTTATCTTCATCAGTAAAGTCTTAGATAAAAATGGCCTTTAAATTGAAACACCCATTTTCATCTACAGTCTGATGAATTCTGGGAGGGAGAATGACAATAAAATGGAAAAAATTACAAACTTCTACTTACAATTTTCACCAAGTTAACTTTTATACAATTTTACAATCTTGATTTTCCTCTTCAAAAGGCCTTGTGAAATTTTTCTGATTAAGAAAAAATAGTACTGCAATTTGTCAATTTTACACTGTACACAATAGATACAAACTGTTTTGATATATCTGGTTTATATCTACAATACAAAGAAAGTCACCAAAGGCGACTCAAATGCACAATAAAATATCATTTACAAGCACTAGCTAGTTGATATTCCCCACTATATTTCCCCGATTTCACAATACTGTGTTTTTAAGAATGTACAATTTATCATGAAAAATAAATTCTGTTTTAGCAATGATGACAAGTATAGTTTTTGAAGCTGTAACATAAAATTTCCAAAACAGTTACTAATGTGGAAGAGCTGTATAATGTAGACCATTGATGCAGCAGTATCAAAGAAAAGTGCCCTGCATGTTAATGCTCACACATTGTAAAGAATTGGACGTGGAATGAATTTAATTGTCTTGAAATGGAAGTTTGATATTTTTCCTTACAAGATCTTCAGATCACTGATAAATAGCTGATGATGCATCGCGTCCTTCATCAAGAAAGTGAGTGGGTCTATGTATAACACAATCTGTGGTTTCAAAGTAAATTCATAATGGCATTGTACATTTGAGTAAGCACCACAAAGTGGACTGGTAGACAGGACTGGCGATCTTGTGTGGCAGGGTTACAGTTGAGCCATGATAAGGCATTATACTGTTCCAGCACAAACCTAAAGGAGAAAAAGAAAAGTCAGCATCCCTTTCAATTTTAATTAAATGGTAACATCAAAAAGTAATAGCATGTTGACATAAACCTCAAGACATCTGAAGTTCGATTGGAATCCAGAGGGTGAGGATGAGTGTGCTTGCCAGGAAGTAGTTCATCAGATTGTGCCAGGGAGACATGGTGATGCAAAGAGGCCTATTGCAAATAATAAGCAACATTTTAACAAGGTCAGGTCAAAGACTGTAAATACATTGAAAAACACGTTTAATTTTATTTCCAATTCAATTTCCAATAGATTGTGCATTGTTCTGAGTACTTCTTCAACAAATGGTAGCTTTGGACCCGATGTAACAAAATTCCCCAACTGCATTCAAGTTTTGTTTATATTCCGTTGCAAGTCATCTCAGTATTTAGTACAGCAGCATGTGCAAGAAATCCAAGAAACACACACAGAAAGCCAGTTCCCAAACTCTCACGTACATTTCTTCTAACGAAATGCATATATTGCTTCCATGGACTGTAAATGCATTTAATTTTGTGGTTGTTACACAGAAATCTGTCAGTGAATGCCTGGCACCTCAAGTCATCAATTTATTTATATAACACTTAAAGCAAAATCTCCCACAGGGCACTTTAAAGCAACATTAACAAAACTTAAGATTAAGCCATATTTGAGGATACACGATCATGTGCCCAAGAGCTGATCAAAGAGGTCAAATTTGAGGAATGCCTTAAGAGAAAAGGTAGAGGCAGAAAGGTTTCAAGATTTCAAAGGACAAGGCCTTGCCAGCGAAGAACAGAGCTGCAAAATGGTGGTGGGATTAAATGTGGATAATGATTGCTCAACTAGATGTGTTCCAAATTTGCATAACATTACAGGAGTGGAGGACTTTGCAGGTAAGAGCAGGATTGAGTGAGGCAACATTAAAGTTTTAAAACTAGTGAAATTTAAAATGTGAATATTTTTTAAATTGCATCACCACACAGCAATAGGCAGAGGGATGGTGGATATAGGGTTTCTGATGGGGACTGAAGCCCAACAAAACTTTGATTCATTCAATATTGATTGCTGAACGAACAGTCCGATAATTTTAGAGACAGTGTACAGGTGATCTGGAAATGATGGGAAGTTCACAAGAATGCTTTTAAGTCATGTGATGAGGGACAACACAACGGCAACAGTGGATTCTTGGGAGGACACTAAAAGTTACAAAATGACCCTCATGCACACCCAGCTCCTCAATGGAAACCATTAAAGGAAACTATCTTTACATGACAAAATGGAAAAATTATGGAATTAGGTAAGCATCAAGAAAATCAGAGTACCCACATGTGGAAATGCCCCAGCTAGGTGCCAATTAATGCTCTAACATTATGATAGCCTGAATTTGCCCTTCTACCCCTATTGCATATTCACAATAGTCTTATCTACAATGATGGACTGATAGATAGAACAGTAATTGAAATGGAACTTGCCTTTAAAAACAAAGGACATTGATTTTGAGCATGAGGGCAGGCAGACCAAAACCACTGAGGAAGATTCTCAGCTTTAGCAGTTGATACAAAATATCCAAGAGCAAGTGGTTGCTGGAGTACATTTGCAACTTCCTCATGAGCTTCAGTAGAGAGTAGCCGCTCACCACCTTGACCCTATAATAAGACCAAACATACATTTGCAGCCGCCAAAATGCTTTGTGTGTCAAATACAGCATTATCCTATGATTCACTAATTGGATTTTAGATTATAAAGGAATTGCACAACAAAATTAATCTTTTACCCAAATGCAATGAAGCAATGTAAATGGTGCTTCGTCACAAGTGCAAATCTCCTCCCAGATATTAACATAAGATGTGATTTGGTAGGCATGCAATTCGTACTGAAGGATTACTAAACAATTATGTTCATTCACCCCTCCCCGAATATCTGAGTTAACCATTTATAAAGACAGTTCATCATTATATCATGTACAATCATATAGTCTTCACTTCACCGGAACACTACTGTATATTAACATTCTGAAATGACAACTGAATGACCAACTTCCATACACTTATATCCTAAATAATAACTGAACATTAACTATATCATACATGTGATATAAAGTAAAAACAGTTTTCTTTTGTGTGTATGGATAGTTGGAGTTAAAATGCCTGGAGTATGAAATAATTTGAAACGGAAAATACTGGAAATACACAGGCAGCATCTGTAGAAAAAAAAACATTTGTGTTCAGGTTGATGACCTTTCTTCAGAACTGGGGAAAAGTAAGACATGGGTTAAGTTCACCAAACTTCCCAGTTGTGACGAATGTTTGAGCTGAAATGTTAATTCATTTTCTCTCCCAACAGATGCAGCATGACCTGATTATGTCCAGCATTTTATGCATTTTTTCCAAAATTTTCAACATCTGTAATGTTTTAATACCACAAGCAATACAACAAGGGAGGACAGAATCAAAAGCCAGGTCTCTGATAAGATCATTGATGAATGGCTGATTGGCAAAATTAGTAGATGGACTGTTTGAAAGAACATGATAAAGGGAACTAATTCAAATTATATCTGCAAGAGGAGTAAATTAAAGATGAGTAACACTTGAACATGCAAAAATTGGGGGGTAAAATCTGACTTCCGCTGCCATTCCCCTCGCTAGGGAATGTTCAGGGGAATGTTCCTTTAGCAGTAGTCAAATCACTGGGACTCTGGCACTGAGGATCAGCGGGAGCAACAGTGATAGCAGACTCAACAGCGAGGACATCTCTGAGTAGCTGCAGAAAATTCTCAAGGGGAAGGGTGAACAGGCAGAGGTCCTGCAGAATGAGCTTTGGGAGTTTGGTAACAAATTAAAATACATGACCTTGAGGGTAGTGATCTCTGGGTTACTCCTACTGCCAAGTGCTAGTGAGTCCAGGAATAGAAAGATAGGGCAGATGAATGTGAGGCTGAAGAGCTGGTGCAGGGGTTCAATTCTTGAACAATTGGGATTTCTTCTGCAGTACAGATAACCTGTACAAGAGGGGCAGGTTGGACAAACCAGAGGAGTCCAGTATCCTTCTGGGGAAATTTGCTTTTGCCATCTGGGAGGTGGGACTCAAGAAAGCAAAGTCAGCAAGAAGACAGGCATATGTGCAGCAATCAAAAAGTGTAAACCTAGTGGGAATTTAGAAGATTGAGGGGGGATCTTATTGAAACGTATAAAATCCTAAAGGGATTGGACAGGCTAGATGCAGGAAGATTGTTCCCCATGTTGGGGAAGTCCAGAACGAGTGGTCACAGTTTGAGGATAAAGGGGAAGCCTTTTAGGACCGAGATTAGGAAAAACTTCTTCACACAGTGAGTGGTGAATCTGTGGAATTCTCTGCCACAGGAAACAGTTGAGGCCAGTTCAATGGCTATATTTAAGAGGGAGTTAGATATGGCCCTTGAGGCTAAAGGGATCAGGGGTATGAAGGGAAGGCTGGTACGGGGTTCTGAGTTGGATGATCAGCTATGATCATACTGAATGGTGGTGCAGGCTTGAAGGGCCGAATGGCCTACTCCTGCACCTATTTTCTATATTTCTAGTAAAGCAAGGATAGCCATGATTATAGTTAAAGGGCAGAGAGGTCCACTGCATAAAAATTACATCAATTTCAATACATGTAGATTAACAGATAAAACAGGTGAACTATGGGAACGTATCACCTTTTGAGACTGGGATATTGTGGCCATAACAGAAATGTGGTTGAGAGAAAGACAGAACTGGCGGTTCAATGTTCTGGGATACTAGTGCTTCAGGGCAACAGTTAAAAGTGAAGAGGGGGGGTGCTGTCTTTTTAATAAGGGAGGGCATTACAGCAGTGATTAAAGTGGATGTTCTTAGGAATCATTTAACAAGGGGATTTGAGTAGAACTTAAAAATAAGATAAGAGATTGTTACCTTGCTAGGACTATATTATGGACCTTCCAAATGTCAGTAGAAACTTAAAGAACAGATGTGTCGAGAAATTGCATGAAGTTATGAGAACAGTACAATAGTGCTAGTGGGACATTTCAATTTTTCAGGTGTCGACTGGGCAATCCAAAGTGCCAAGGGTCCAGATGGGACAGAACATGTGCAGTGCGTCCTGAACAGTTTCCTCATGGATTGTTATGAGGAACCTACTCAGGAAGGATGGTCTATCACAGTCTTTTTCCCAAGGGCTGGGACTCCAAAACTAAAGGGCACAGATACAGGATAAGGAGGGAGGAATTTAAAAAAGACCTGATTATAACTTCTTTATAGGGAGGGTAGTGAGTACCTGGAATAAACTGCCAGAGGACGTGGTTGAGACAGATACAATTGAAACATTTAAACATTTGGACAAATACATATAGGGGAAGGGCTCAGAGGGTAATGGGACAAGCAAACTGGATGCTCTGGTCAGCAGGGATCAGTTGCACTGAAGGGCCTGTTACTGTGCTGAATTACCCTATGACTTCAAGTCCTTCTTTCTAAAATTCTATTCTAGTAAATTCACTGTAGAAAGGCAAAGTTTGCCTTGGAGACAAATACAAGAAAATCTGCTGATGCTGGAAATCCAAAGCAACACACACAGCAGGCCCAGGCAGCATCAAGACCCTCCTTGAAGACTTGAAATCCTGAAGAATGGTCTTGGCTCAAAACGTCGACTGTCTGCCCTTTGCCTTTCTATAGTTAAGGAATGAAACCTACGCTGATAAAATCTTAAAGGCATAAACAATTGCAGCATTACACCTGCATTTTAAGTACCAACATTCCCAGATCTCTCTATGTAATAACATTTCCAAAGCTTCTCAAACTATGGGCCAGGTTGCTTTATAGTCTGTCAAAGGTATAAATAGCCATGATTTTGAGATTTACTGTTGTAATAAATCTTTCAGTTCATTCTGATACAGTGATTCCTTGCGGAACCGCTGCTTAGATCTTGTCAGATCAGACTTGACACAAGATCCGAAACCCCTCTGATTTCAATGTAGATTTGGGGTTTAAGCATGAGAAAGCAACATCCGTATTTTTGCTTCAATTTTAAAACATTATTGTGCTTTTAATAACTTTATAAAAATTGTTCACTTAAATTTTCATACTTTAAAATGTCTCTGAAATCAGTTTCATTTCAAGCCTTTACACTCAGTAGAGTTCTAGTCTCAGCTTTAGTAGTTGTCGAGAATTACTTGCTAATAAACGATGTTGTTGACCCTTTTTTGCAGAGGAAAAGCATAATAATCTCTCTGCATATGGCTCATCAGGTCAGGAGAAAGCTGAACATGGGCAATGGTTGCTGATAGGCCACAATCTGGCCTACCCAATTTTGCCAATCCTTCTGCTATATTGAACTAAACATAATCTCAACACTATCCATTTATAGCCACCTTTCCTGGTCATTTAGTGTATCAATTTTGTAACCAGTAGATACTACCAATTAGTATTTCTCCTTCCAACCTCTGAAGTTTTACGTATAATTTGATATTTCCACCTTACCCTGCCAGCTTCACTGCTGTGCTGAAAATGTGAACTTGTACCGATGCCAGTTGGTGAATCAGGAGAGGTGAGATTACCAGTTATTAGTATCCGGATATCATTATCAAAGTCTTCAGCAAAAATATCCTCGTCCAATATTCCTATACCATCTGTTTCAGCAAAAAAAAATTTTTGACATAAACATTTATTGTACAGAGCAAATGTAAAATAGCCAAGAGATCAACTGTTCTAAACATAGCTGCTCCATGTTCAACTTCTCTTGTGGAAGGTTGATTCTTTCTGTTTTCACATATTTCATGCAATATGTGCATTAATGACTTTAACTTCCATATTCCTGATGTATATTCTTAGCCTCAATCAGCTGATCTAATCCTTTTAAAGTTTTCTTCTAAAACCAACTTTCACAAACTTTTCATGTAAAGTGATCCTGATCCTTCCAACTCAGTGGGGGAAAAAAAGTCCCGTTATCTTTGAGGAATTCTACAAATGATTTAAACAGGTTAGTCATTTATTTAGAGAAGAGAAATGCTCTGTCAAACCTCAGGTGTTTTGATAATGACATGAGAGTTCAATATTCACTAGCGCAACAGAAACTACATTGAATTTTCTTATCTTTTGTAAATCCTTGAAAACCTGGTAAACTATTTCTGCACTTTTAAAGGTCTGTTTATTCTTTGTAAGACAAGGTGGAACCAACGGTTAATCAAGAATCAAAAAGCTTTCTGCTTTTACATTCTATAGCTCAGTTCATGAACCTCTTCACTCCCATTGCAAAGAACACACTGATATTTCAATGTACTCTCAGGAACAGGAGTATTAATTCAATCAGCTCTAAAAGGGGCTACTATTAACTATAGGCCAAGCATCAGTGAGGTAATGTGCTCTTATGAGCTCAACAAACATAAATAACATCGCTTGCTTGCCAAACTGTCTTGATATATTTGCCAAGCTGGTAAACTGATAAAATATTCTCAAATTTTGTTTCTACTCTCTGGTTTTAATAAAATCCATTTTCCTGAGATCAGCTAGTAGAGCTCAAGTGATATTTTAGACAGTCTGAAGAAAACGCATCTACGGATATGTGAAGAAGGCAATTCCCACCCACTGATTAAGGAGCAGCTATAAACACAGCACTTTATTTCCTCACATTAAACTAGATAAACATTGCTTTTAATTTCTCAATCTAAGTATGTCTGTGCTTAGAAAAAGAATGAATAAAAATCGTGAAATGCTCACCTTGGTTACCAAGGCCTTCCAAAGCTTCAGTATTGGCGACAACTGTAGCAGCAGATGTTGGGAAAACCAGAATGTGAGTACAGGATGCATCTTGTGGGGTGTTTAGCTGAGATGTTTGCAGATTGAGAGCTGTGCCACGTCCAAATACAGAACCCATTGTGACAGCATCTTAAAGAGATCCAGAAACCAAACAACTGTCAGAGTTTTAACTTGGGGATAAAAGTTGATTATATTGAAGGTAAACAACTAAGTATACATTCATAAAATATTTTTTAAAAATTTCTAAAAAAAGTTATTACCTGGCATTACAACAAATGAACCCTGGGGCTCCAGGGCAACCAAGCAGGCACTGAGAATTGTGGGAGAGTCTGCAGCAGATATACCACACATTGCACACGTCTCCTTCAACTGTTTACTCGTAGATTGCAGTGAGCGCCGTCCAATAAGGATACTCCAATCTGAGGAAAAGATGTGATTTATGTTTTAATGAAGAGAAGCTCCTATCAGGGTGGGTGGGCTTTGTTGAAAAAAAATTAAATGGTCTAAATTGCCAGTTACTACATACAGTACAGGACAGATAGATTCCAGTAAGGGAAGTAGTACAAGGATAGCAAGGTAAGAGAACCTTGGATGTTGAGAGAGGTGGTGAACTTAGTCAAGAAGAAAAAGGAAATATGTAAGGTAAAGCTGAAATGAAATACAGGCCTCAAGGATTATAGAGGTCAGAAAAGAACTCAAGACAGTATTAGAAAAGGCAGGAAGGACCATGAAAAGTCTTTGGCAAGGAGGATTAAAGAGAATACCAAGACATTTATACATAAATCGTGAGGAAGCGAGTAGGCTTCTCAAGTATAAAGGAGGGAATGCGTTTAGAGGTGGATGATGTAGGCAAAATCCTAAATGTGTACTTCGCATTTACAGAGGAGGAGGATGTGGGGAACGAGGAGATCAATGTGAAGCTCTGCTAATTTGCTGGGGCATTTCAAGATAAAGTAGGAGGTAATGTCCTCTTGATCAATGAAGATTCTTGGGGATAGAATTTATAAGCAAGTGGACAACTACAGCCTATTTAGGGCCAGTCAACTTGACCGTGTGGGGCGAGTTGTTGTAAGTTCTTCCCGTGAACATGTGGGCTTCCTTTCACAGTCCAAAGATGTACTGGTTAGTAGGTTAAAATTGGTCATTGTAATTTCACAGTGATTATGCTAGGGTTAAAGGTGGGTTGCTGCGAGGCCCAGCTCATTAGGCCAGAGGGGGCTGCATATCTAAATAAATAACTTGTGTCTTACTAACTTGGTTTAACTTTGAGGTGATGACAAAGGTGATTGCTGAAGGTAGAGCTGTGGGTGCTGTCTGTGGATTTCAGTAGGATGGTTGAGAAGGTCCCTTATGAGAGGCTCATCCAGAAGATTAAGAAGCCTTGGATCCACAGTGAATTGGTCATTTGAATTCAGAATTGGCATGCCCATGTAAGACAGCGTAGTGGCGGATGGGACTTACTTTGGTTATCTCTATTTATCTATTGGGCAGCACCAGATCATGGATCTCACTGCAGTCACTGCTGGTTCCACTGACATCGGACACCTGCAGACCATGAATTACATGGCCTCTAGTTCTGGTTCCAACCTGCACATTGGCTGCTACCACCTCCAGACTGAGACCTTCCTCACGACTGCTATCCTTCCCCAGACACCTCTCTCCAACCACGGGTCTCTCAGGTTCCCCTGTCACCTCTTGGGTCCTCAGAGCGTCCATTTTCTTCCTCACCCTAACTTCCCTGAACATCACAACACTCTCCCATCCACTGACACCACCAACTCTCCTCCTCACTCTGATCCCAGGTCTAATCCTTGCCATGTCTTCACCTATCCTTCCGACCATCCCCTCTCTGAGATGGAAAGTTCCGTCTTTATCAAGGGCCTTTTCTTTGTTGCCCTTCACCTGCAACAAGCACCTCTTTTGTTGCTTCCGCCTCTGAGCTCACTTCTTTGGCAAGAATTTCCTGCTACGCACCAATTATCCCTTCTCCCATCTCCAACCCGTCTCCTTTTCTTGGACATCCCGCTCTGGTTATCTGCCTGCTCGTGATCTGCTCGTAATCTCCAATTGCCAACGAGACATCAACCAGCTCAACTTCAGCACTTCTCCCTCTTCCTCGAACCATAATCCCTTGGAATGCACCAGGCCCCACTCTCTCTGCACCAATCCCAACCTCACAATCAAACCTGCAGACAACCTGCTGTTGCAGCAGATGGCATTTATCTTACTGAGGCCAGGCAGCAACTTTCAGATACCTTCTCTTATTGACCCCTTGATAAGGTCACCGCTTCGGACCATCAAAAAATTGCTTTCCACATCATCACTAACTTCATTCTCTGCCAAACTCATAGTTCCCTTACCCTGCTTGTTTCCATCTCCTACCCAAGATCCACAAACCCGACTATCCGGGTAGGCCCACTATCTCTGCCTGCTCCTGTCCCACTAAACCCATGTGTGCATACTGGAACTCTATTCTATCCCCTTTGTTCAGTCCCTTCCCACCTACATCCGCAACACTTCACATGCTCTCGATCTCAACAACTTTCAATTCCCTTACAAATATAAACAGTGCCTATAAAAAGCATTCAACCCCTTGGAAGTTTTCATGTTTTATTGTTTTAGAACATTGAATTACACTGGATTTAATTTGGCTTTTTTTTTAACCCTTAATAGTGTTAATATGCAGAAGTAACTTGGTGTCCAAGTCCGTGGTTTCCCGAAGGGGGCTAGTGGTAAGGTTTATAGCAAGCTTGCCTTTATGTGTTGAGGAACTGAGCTGAAGAGTCAAAAAATTATGTTGCAGTTTTATAAAATTCTAGTTAGACCACATCTGGAGTATTGCATCAGTTCTCTTTGCCCCGTTGTAGGAAGGATGTGGAGGCTTTGAAAGATGCCTACCAGGATGCCTCCTGGATTAGGAGAGGTTGAACAAACTTGGGTTGTCCTCTCTGGAGCAATGGAGGCCAAGGAAAGATCTGATAGAGTTTTGAAAGATGAGAAGCATAGATAGAGTGGACAGCTGGTATCTCTCCCCCCCCCCCGCCCACCAAGAACAAAATGTCTAATACCAGAGGGCATGCATTTGAAGTGAGAAAGCAGTTCTAATGAAATGTGCAGGATAAGTTTTGTTTTCCTTTAAACAGAGAAAGTGGTAGATACCTGGAGTGCACTGGTTGGATGTGGTGAAAGCAAATATAATACAGGTATTCAACAAATTCTTAGATACATGAATGTGCAAGAAATGGATGGATCTCGACATTATGTAGGCAGAAGGGATTAGTTTAGCTGGGCATTTGATTAGAAATTTAAACTAGTTTGGTACAACACTGAGCCAGAAGGCCTTTTCCTGTGCTGTACAGTTTGTTCTATGTTCTACATGTTTTGTTTAAAACAATACCTTAAAAGAATGTTCTCTTAGTTCCCAGATATGAAAGGCATACCCTGATACGGAATGAGACTAATTACTATGTACTAGAAACCCCATTCTGAAGCATTAGCTCCAATGTAAACAATTGCTTTACATGACATACTCTCCCCACTTTTCATATATTCGCATAAACTATTTCCTGAAACAGTTAAGAAATGTGATGTTGAGTCGGTTATAATGATACTCTCTAACCACAATATCCTTGTTTACATGCTCTTTTTCTCTCTGACTACATGCATTCTAACGCAATGTGATAAGATCAGGGAATTTCTATGGAGTATATCACAAGTATCTGTATTCTGCAACAGCACCCGGGGTTGGGTTCTTAGAATGCCTTTCTAATCAGTTATTCATAGACCTTTAATACATTATATCATATGTTTTAATAAAATAGTTCAGTTTAAGGTAACTTTGCTCAAAATGCTCACTAAACTAGCTATTGTCATGTATTCTCCATTAATTTAAATATAAGATATTTCAATAAATGACAATCTTTCACTTAGACTTGGGTAAAGTAACAGAATAGAAAAGTGCTTTGAAGCTATGAGTTGAACAAAGCTTTTGTTCACTTTGCAAAACATGTCATATGACTGTACATCAAGAAATAAGATGTCTGACAGTATGGAATATTTCTAAGTTTTACAGTACTTTTGTATGAATAGTTATTTTAATTCAAAAGATGTCAACCTTTGAGCTCTCCGTGTCCCACTCTTCCAAGTCTTCCCATCACAATTCTCCACGGCACTGATGTCATTTGCATTATTCCAACACACCACTCCCAGAGCTTCTGCAAACTCATTTTGCGGACAGGCACTTTACTTCTTCTTGACCTGAAAAAAATTCATGCTCTTAACTCTTGGACAAATAAAGATGCTTTCTGTATTATGTTCCATTTTTCAGACAGAGGAAACTTTGAAATATGGTATTGCACATACTTGTCTCATTTCTCATCAATACTTAGAATGTAGCTTAAATAACTAAATTCAAAACAGCAGTAATTGGAATTAATAACAGTCATATTTGCTAATATCTTGCCACCTTCACAGTAGCTATCTATTCATTAAATACAAATAAAGCTCAAACTGTCATCAATGTCCATCATTCCCATCAAGAATAAATATTAATTGGATTTTAAAATTTTTGAACAGGTGTATAACTGTCAATATCTGTAACCAAGTGGTCTCTCAATAGAGCAATTTAGAAAGGCCATCCTTTTTCGCCAAATCATACAATTTTAAACATACAAGTAGCTAGGTTTTTGACTGTTAATAACTTTTTTTTTCCAGAATGCAGTTAAATTGATCTTAAGCAAATAGTAGGATTCTTATTACAGTAAGCAAGACAAAACAATGTGTAATCTCTAGCCCTGAAAAACTATATTTAGACATGAAATTTAATTAGATCTATATCATCAGCACAAACCTGGAGGGCCAAAGAGCCTACACCTGCACTGTACATTTTGCATAGATGTAGAAACAGAGGCTGGCAATATGATTTTGTCATTTCCTAATATTAGACTTAAAATATTTCAATAAAAGAACTATGAAAATGGATTATCGTGATCAAAACTCAGAGATAGAAGTTTGCGTAGGTAAATAAGAATATTGTTCTCAGAGTGAAGATCCAAGATTGTTTACTGTAATTTCCAGTCCACAAGTGTAAAGGATCTGATGCAGCACAAAAAACAATACAAGATAAAGAATAATAATAAACAAACATAATAAATATAAATACATCAGATAGTTCATATACATAGATTGACTGCATGTTCAAAAAATGGCACTAGGCACAGGAGTATCTATACACAAGGTGACTGAGAGGAAATGATTAAGTAGTGGTGGTTGAGGGTGTGGAGGGGTGGGTTAGTGGCTAGAGATATTGATCAGCCTTGCTGCTTGGGCAAAGTAGCTGTTTATGAGTCTGGTGGTCCTGGTGTGGATGCTACATAGACTCTTCCACAACAGGAGTAATCCAAACAGTGCGCGAGCAGGGTGGGTGGGATCCTCGTGACGTTATTGGCCCTTTCTGTATATCTGACCTTGATGGTGCGTAAACTGGTGCCGGTGATTCGTTGGGTAGCTTTGACTACCTGATGTGGAGCCTTCCTGTCCCTGCAGTACAGTTTCCATACCATGCAGCTTGTTTAGAATGCTCACTACTGCACATCTGTAGAATAACATGAGTGTACAGTAGAGGTGCATTTTCCAGCTCTCTTCAGCGAGCTTTCCTGATTGTGTAGAAAGTGTTCTGGGACCATGAGAGGCTGTGTGAGCTGTAGAATTCCAGGAGTATAAAACTGCACATAGTTTCCACTGCTATGCTGCCAATGCAAAGACTGCGAGTGCTGCAAGTTCTCCTGAAGACCATAACCATCTCCTTTGTCTTGTTAACATTGAGGAAAAGGTTATCTGCCTGACAAAGCCTCAAACTCATACACCTCCTCTCTGTAGGCCATCTCATCATTGCCATCGTAACAGTTCATATCTCAAATTACAGGTAGTGTATATTCAGCATTGAATTACAATTACTTTATAAAGTTTAGTTGAAAAGATTTCTACTTTATAACATTCTTTCAAAGAAAAAAAAAAGCCAATCTCTTGTCCATTTTTGTCAAGGTTACTTTCAGCCTAAACAAAAATCAAGTTCTGATGGTGCATGGGATGTGTCGGCAAGAAATTCTCAGGGTAATAATCACTTTGAACTTAAATTCTTACCTGTTAGGTACATCAATGTTCAAGATGCATGTCTCCAGTAATTCCCCATGAAGATCTGTACAGGATGCCAATAGCCACCTCTGATCATGAGATAAACAATATCCCACGAAAAGCACATTGTACTTCTGACTTGCCTCTCCAAATGTTTCACCTAGCTCTGTTTGCTTGTCCTTGATCGGTGCCAAGATATAAGGAGGTGAGTATACTTGGATAGGATGGGGGCGCTGGAAAAAGAAAAACAAACTTACAATTTGACATGAGAAAAATTCTGTAAAAGCCAAAAAATTGAAGGAGATTAGACTCTTTATTAAAAAAAAGCAAGCTAATGAGAATATGAGCCATTTTACTGTGGATATTTAAGCAAACAATGAATGAGAGCATGAAACAATTTGATAAACAATCATAATCTGATGAATTGATTATAAAGCAATTGATGAATACATTCCCTTGTGCTACAGCAAATGAATGCAATTAAACTATGAATATCAAAAGTCCACAACACTATAATTAAAAGAAAATAAATCGGGAAAGAATGGGAAATCAGAAAAGTAAAATCTTCAATCACTTTTTTTTAGAAACAGTAGATATTTACTTATGAAGTAAACAGAACACTAAAGTACTTGAGACAAAGGAGCACACAAAATGACCTGAAGAGCTTTAAGTGCAAAATGCAAGAAGGCACTAAACACAAGTTAAAGAAAGTGAATTCCAAAGCTCATGAAAAGATTAGAACAATAATTATTTAAAATGATGTGACTTTGCCACAAAGACTATTTAAACTGCATATAATGCACTACACGAGGATAGATGTGCAAAACTTAGTGCAAACCAATAACTACCAATGAAAATTACAAACTAATACGCACCTCTGAATGCCTAAGGGTCATTTCTATTGTGGAAGCAGGACCAAAGCCAGTTAGTGATTTAATGTGGATCTGTGTGGGAAGTGGCCGTCTGCATTGAGTGTAAACTGAAAATGCCAGTGATTTTAAGTGCTGTATATAGAAACTGTGATCATCTTTCACTGGTTGTAGTAGATACTGGCAAGGCACAATCTGCAACAAAACAAAGGTTTCACCCTTCTATGCATCACATTGTGAGTAACAGCTTCAATGCAATTTTTTTTTAAAGCAGATACATGTCAATTAAGCATGACTATTATAAAATAGGAAGAAAATTCTACACAGAATGAAGAATGTAAAATAAGTTTCAGAATAAAACAATAATTGAGGTGCTCTGAAACACTTAATTTCAAATTAAAGCACAATTTTACTTTGATTTACCTGGACAGTGAATGCATTCCTCATATGCTCTGGCAGATTATCCAGCATCGCCAGGTAGCACCGTAACAGACCTAGCAATGATCCACTTGTAAAAGATGACTCTTCGTCTACGGAATAGGTAAAAGGGTCAACAAGATAAATGACGACAGCTGGGGGATATGCATTGCTGTCAGCTGACTCGGGCTCTGTTGGAATTCCTATCCGGTCTCTTTCTGTAGTACTGTAATATAGAAACATACTGATGTGAAATATAATCACTAATCAATTATTTTATGTGCACTTTTCAACACATTTTACCCCAAGCATTTTATGCACACGTCACATGAAAAACTTTTGCTATCAACACTTCATCCAGAACACAACCATAGCCAAACAGCAGATAAAACTTTACTACTTTGCCCAGATTTGTTCTGTCCTCATCCTTCTCCATCTCTCCAGTTTGCAAGGAGTCAGTTACTATCTCAGTCTGCTCGACACTTGTTTTCAGACTGGAGGATCTGATAATGTGCCTAACTTAAGGATTAACGGAGGCCATCATTGGAATTCCAAAATCAATTTGATATTGTATAATTTCATTAAGTATTTCTAACAGTTTAAACAGGTTACCTCTAATAGTCAAAGTGGCCAGTAACTTTCAGAGTGCAGTTAGAATTTGTGAACGCATCACTTGCCTAAAAAAAATTTTCCACCATTTTCATGTGATATTTATTTAGTAAAAAGTACCAACTATGTTGATTAAGAGAGTTGCAACTGCAAAAGTCCAAGCAATGTTTATTTTCACATGCCACTATGCAAAAATAACAATAATTATTTAGGCTTTTTAAAGAAGAAAAATCTCACGATAATGAAATGTAACCTTCTTTAATGTCAATTTTACCTCATACATACCTGTCTTGCACTTCCTGCTGCTGCGCTGGATTTTGGGCATCTGAATCTCCACTTGCACCAGGCGTACTCCCTTGAGGTCTCTCTGCATTAGTGCCTGAACTACCACTTGGAACTGAAGTAGTACCACTAAATCCTGAAGTGGATGAGGTTGTTCCTGTCTGATGCAAAACGGGGGTAGTGGTCGTGGTTGTGGTGATGGTGGTGGAGGTAGAAGTGCAGCAGGTCCCTGTTGACCCACTTCCTACACCAGAGCTGCCAGTTGTTGCAGTGTTACTGCCAGTGCTGATTGTGGAAGTAACTGTCGTACCAGTTGTCACTGGTGCAGAAGTACCCCCGGTTCCTGATGATGGGCCGCTAGCTCCAGTTGTTGTCTGTCCCTGGGTGCCAGATGATGCAGTTGGCTGGTGCTTTGGTGGAATCAGCAAGCTGTTATCCAGCTGAAGTGTAGCCAGGTAAGGTGCTAGATATTTGGGAGTAAATGAAATATTTAATTAAGTGAATCTGAATAACTACCTCTCAGCATTTCATTACTTGTACAAACACACTTGTACCAATTCTGGATTTTAAACAGAAGCATATTACTTGGAAAGCATCTTTATAATTCATTTCAACAGATTCAATACAATTCAATTAACATTCCATCAGATAAATGCAATTGAAATCAATGAATTACAAATGCTGAAATCGGCATTCTTTAAGGAACTCACTGTCCAGCTTTCCCAGAAAAATGTTATTTTAATTTTAAAACTTACCCAAGTGGTGGCGGCAAACTTGAGCATAGAGCTTCAACTTGGCAAGATTGTCACTCTCATCATTAACCCAAGTTTGAGAGAACCAATCATCAACTGATTCATCTGCCAGCTTTTTTGCAGAACTCTTACCAACCCGCATGATTCCGTCTCTCAATACTTTGCAGATGGGTCTATGCTCACCAAGTCTGCAGGTCTGTTAAAATAAAAATGTACTCAAGTTGATCAGCAAACGTTGATTATAATTTCAATCACTAGGCTGTAATTTATATATATTCTTGACGTTACAGGTGTTATGTAATTAACTGACTAGTAATAATTAAACTTGCAACTTAATATTTATTTTGTATTCATGTATAATATTTTATATTGGTAAGCATTTATTCTAACCTCGTATACTGCACTAAGATCCCTGAAGAAATTTTTGGCTCCAGTGAGCAAGGCCTCATTTTCTGGACAAACCACAATGTAGGCTACGTCACGCTGAGAACCATATGGTTCCAGAAGCAGCTTCTCCCAAAAGGGCAGTGCAAAAGGGGAGATCATCAGGAAGTCTTTATCATAACCCAGCAGCAGTGTAGGGATAGGAAGAGGCTCTGGTGATTCTTCTGAACCTAAACAAAAGATTGTGCTGCACGTTAAACCGTTGAGATAATACAAGAACGATACAAATACAAACTTTCATACTTCTGGACTTTGTGCATTAGAAAAAGCACAGAACCGCCATTAGAAACACTTTTACTCAACTCAGGTAAGCTATTAAGTAATGTGGCTGGTTGTCACATGACTAATTGGAGCTGTTGAATATTACAAAAACTCCATAAACTATTTAATATTCCAAAATAACTCAGTTCTGGCACTGAACTTTTTTGTTACATGGAGATCAGCATCAAACCATGGACAATAGTTACTGTAGAATAACAATACTAGAGCAAGTCTATCACAACAGCTGCACTTAAAATTCCTGCTTTGTTGCCAATAGTGGTGTCATTAATGACACAATTAATATCTGAGTTCATCCAACCCACATTTTTTTTTATGTGGAGGGTGATTTTCTACTTTTTCTCTCCAAAGACAATTATGTTTATACTTCAAAATTCCTTGAGGAAATAACAGAGTTGACCGGAGAATATATAGTTGGTATATTGCGCAAAAGGTAAAGCAATGAAAAGTTGCTCTTCCTCATTGGAGAAAATTAAGGGTTGTGATATTGAGGAAGCAGAAAGCAAGTTAGATTACAAAGTATTGGCAAGGGAGAAAATTGCAGATTTTGATGGCTGTCTTTCCTTTCAGAACATGGGAAATAAGTTTATGAGATTCATTCTTTTAATCTATTCTTCAGCTTTCCTTTTAATGTGTCTATAAATGTTTTAATAATTAATTCTCATTTTATAAATATAATTGGTCTTTCTTTTTCTATTGTTTTTCATCCAGTGCTACTTCGATGCCTTTTTGGATTCAATTTCCTCTTTCAAAATTCATATATAATGCTGCATAATCAACTTAATTAGTGGATTTTACGGTGCAATTTTCTTTGAACATTGAATACCTTTTCAAACAGTTGTCATTTATTTTGTTCATGATTTTCCACTTCATTTTTACTTCCACTCCCATTCTTCAATTTTCTCTTTTTACATTATAGTACTTTAATCTTTGTTGTCACATCTTTCCTGATACCTGTATTGAACCTTCTGGTGTTATAAATGGTTCTTTTACATATCTTTTTTGTTCTGGTTCAGTATCAATTATTTTTTGCCCCATGCATCTTAGACATGAAGTGTGAAAAAAAACATGCATATTGTTTTTCTTGCTTTTTATGATTCCATTATGGTGGAATTGGGGAAAAAGTTGTTGAAATCTCCCATGATTATTCCATGCCTTCTGCTCAATTCATTGAACTAACAAATTAAACTGCCATTCCTCTATTGCATCCTTGTAAGCTATCTTTTAACATATCATTTAATTGAACTGTATGGTGAAAGAAAACTAGCTTTTACTTTTTAATTCAATCCACTGGAACCCTGTATCATATATTTCTATTATTCTGTTATTTATTTTAATGAGTACTTCAATTTGTAAAATCTTGTCATTATAACTTTCCCATCTTGCATTGTAATTTTTTGCTTAATAATCCTTTCCTGAATAAGTTTTCTTGTTCTACTTCTGTAATTTCTAGAACCTGCTTCCTCCAATATTAATCATTTGAATTTTATTTACAGATGTGGTTATGCTTTACCCTCAGAGTCCAATGCAGCTACCCTCACATTCAATATTTCTACCTCCGTATCAATGCCAATTTTCCATAAAATGGAATGAATCCCTTCCTTCACAACTTTAATCATGTCAAGTCTTATCATCTTTATCTTAATTTGGGTACAGCAATGTAATTCTACCTACGCTTGCCTTAAAAATGCACAAGATAATGACAACAGCACCATAAATTTGGTGATCTATGAGACAATACATCCCATCCTATTGGTAAACAAGTACTATAATATTTGAACAGTTGAGCAGTGCACATCATGTTGATGTTAGCTAAGTAACTGAAGAAATAAAAGAGCTGAAAATTAATTTCAGGACAATGTCAGAATAGGGGTTTACCATAGGATCCTCTGCCTATCTTGTGGAACTGTTGCCAGGTGAGAGGTCCTTGCACATGTTGGATGTTTTCCCATGTCCTTCCTGTCCGTTTCTTCTGGATGGCATCTTGTAGAAAAGGCTGCAGTGATAGCAGCATACGGACCACGTCTTGGGATGAAAGGATGCTTACATCCAGAACTGGAGATAAGAAACTGTGTTAATGCAATAAATTAAAGATCCTATCAGCTGTCAGTAATTGGAAATGAAGTAATGTGTTTTCACTGGAAGGGTGAAGCAAAGTTACCACTTTCCATTCCTCAGAATAAACATGCCTCTTCTGATTCCTTCAGTTTTAGAAAATGCCTACCCAAATTTCCAAAATATTTTCCTTTTCAGTTCTTAAATGCAATAAGTACTCAAAAATAGTTTCCATCAGGGTTTCTCACACTGTGGTTTTGAATGAAATGATACCAAGTCAGAAAACTCTGATACAGCCTCTTACAACATCTCATGTTCTGGATGAGCAGAATTAAAGGAATTTCAGTTGGATTCATCCATTGAAATTTTCATACATACTTTTATTATCTTAAGACTCCTGCTTTAAAATACTCTTCAACAGATTAGTTCTTCCAATTTTGACCAAACTGGTCCAAGACTCTAAATGGATGAACGGTATAATTCTGACCTGCAACATTTCCATCTCAGACTCAAACACTACATATTTTTTTAGACTCATTTGCCAGAAGCACGAAGATGTTTTTGCATGGAGTGTGTTCAGATTTCTGGATGGGCTGACATGGTAAGAAAAGGCAGCATGAAAGATTTAGCATCTCTTACAGTGGAATAGGTAGGTTCATGAGAATGGAAGTGTATATTGACAAAGGAAAAGATGAAACACTTTCTGGTTATCTGCCATTTTAATTGCCCATCCTATTCTTATCTGTGTATTTGATTTCCAATGCAGCTCTAATGAAGCTTAATGCAAGGTTAAGAAATAGCACACCTTATATTTCAATGAGGCAGATTATAGCCTTTCAGACTTGGCAATGAATTTGACAATTTCAGAAAATCAGCATTTCAGCCATAAAGCTCTGATTCCCAAAAATTCTTCCCCCTTCCTCACCCACCTTTCCTCTTTCTGGCAAATCCAGATTTCATTCAATTCCTCATATTTACAACCCAACTAGTAGCTTTTATGTTACCATATGCCATTGAATTGCTCCTGGTCTCTACCCCATTGGAGATCCAGCTTTATTTTCTCTTCTACTTTTACTATTTCTGTGTAATTTCTCATTTATATTTCCTGATCTGATAAAAGGTGGTTATAGTTTTAGTTCAAACATTTTTGCTTTCTACAGATGCTGCCTGACCCAACTGTTTGTGTTTCTAATTCTTGTTTCACCATTCTGAACTGATCAATTGCATCCATTATTTGGGGAACATGTTGCGGCACCTGGAACTATTTCCCCCACACAGTTAGCAAGAAGCCACTTGGAATCCATGAAGTGGAATACAGACAAAAACAGGACAGTTGATTGTAAATAGTCTCACATTTGAAGTGTGTGGGCTCTGAAAGTTAACAGGGCAACTTTAACTTCTCTTGATGGACAGAAGACAGAGGAACCATTTTAAATTTGGGTAAATACATATTCTATGCTGGCCCTGGCCGTCTGCCATTTTGAAGTCTTTGGATTTGTTGCCCGAATTCTCACTGGACTCCAGGGAGTTCAATGAGACAAGTGCGATTACAAATAAATGACAGTTTAATATTATAAACAGCATTATTTATTTTACAAAAGTACTTTATTTTCTTGGATGATCATGACCTTCACTATTATCCGCCATGTGACACATAGGTGTGCATGAGTGTACATGGCATTACAATCCTAAACAGAACATGCAGTCGGTCAGGCAACTGTGGACAGAGAAATAGTCAATGATTCAGGTCTGCAACCTTTTATAATGGCCTCTTTTGGTACAGACTCAAACACAGACTGTCTTTCCATTGTTGATGCCTAACTTGATGAATTCTTAATTTCAGATTTCCAGCTTCTGTAAGTCTTTTAGATTTTTAAAAAAATTTTCATTAAAAAAAACTATCCTGCACTTGAGGAAGAATATTAAATTTCCTAGTAGCACACACTTCTGTTGAAGGAAGGAATAAATTAAATAAAATGTTGCAGTAAGGAATCACTGTTGCAGTGAGAATGAAATCAGAAGGGGAAAAAAAAATTTCTTTGGCTTTTTGGCAAGCATTCAATAATTATCAGATTGAAACTTTAGCTTTGTTCTGCTGTACCATTTCTGAATCAACCATTTCTCTGTCGACGCTGAAATTTCAAAAGGAGATCACAGCTCTTTTTTCTATTGTTTGTGTAAAATTTAAACTGTTGACATGCAGTTAGCAGTTTTGCACCTAGGGTTAGCTACTGGAACTGGGTTGAAACTACCAAGCTAATACATCAGAATGGATAAGGGGAGACTGTGGACAAAACCTTTTTAAGAAAAAAAGGTACAGGTACAGAACAATTTTAATCCATTGATAAAGCATCTAGTTTTATGATGCACTTGTTTAAAAAACTGATACAAGTCACAAAAATAGCTCTGATAGTCTGCTATCCAATTGCTCGATGGTTCCCATGAACCCTTAAAACTACTAGCCTCCAGTGATAATTTATTATATTGTAGTGTTGTTCAAAATCTAAAACGGCGAATTATAGGTGTGTTGGATATGAACTGGAATAACATCCGCGAGTCTGGAAAAACTGCCAGAATAGCACCAATTTTCCAAGCTTATAAAGAGAATTATTAACAAAATAAAAATGCTAATATTTAAATAAAGTATGATGCAAGTATGAGGTAAAATAAGTTACAATTGGAAGATTTAATACAATAAGCAAATCAGAATTAAAAGTTCCAGGAAATATATGCTCTATAATCAAAGAACAGAAGTATGTCTTAAATATATAATTAAACAAAACAAAGAAATGAAAAAGGCATCTTTTACACAAACACAGATTAACCCCTTGTATCCTAGACTTACAAGGATGATAATACGTAAATGAAGTGAAGGCAAAAATATCGATTGGCAATTATGATGTTTAAACTTGTTTCCTTGAGACAAGCAACATGGTTAAGTGAAGAATATATAGTTGGAGTACAGAGCAGATTAGTTAGAATATCGAGGGAGCAGAAACCAAACAGGATGGGAAAAAATGAAGAGTGTAAGTAAACTTGGTGCCAAGGATTTCAAAATAAAGATTCACAAAATATCAAAGGCTCAAAGGAAATATGTTGTGATAAGGTGAAGACAGAGTCAATATACTCCCCTGCCCCACCCAGAAGTAGCAATGGGTATAAGAGCCAAGTAGTAATGAAGAGTTTAAGTGTTTAAAATTATGGAAGGATTACACAAGTCTAGAAACAGATGATTTCTATTGGACAACATTTAAGAGTCAACTTTATAGGTGCCTGAATGAGCTAGGCATAATGGGATACTGAAGGGGGATTAGTGTAGATTAGTGTAGAAAGGCATGACGATGAGCATAGATGCATGGGCCAAAGGGCTTGTTTCCAAGATGTACAACCCTATAATTAAAGATCACATTGTTGTTGGAAGCAAACCTGCATTTAACACTGCACATACAGAACTACAGTACTTCTAATATAACCAGCTAAAGCACATTATTTCAATGGATAGAAATGACAGTGAAGAGGCAAAAAGGACATGGGGCTTGTGTGGCTAAATAGCACAAAGCTCATTTCATTGCAGGTACACAGCCAGGTAAACTGATAGAGCTGCTTCCATGTTGCAACATTATGTACTGTACCAGGCATGTTTTAAAAGAGTGCTGCAAGACTTGGAAAAAGTAATCCACTAAAGAAGCTACTGGTAGAACTTAGCAGGACAAGCAGCACCTGTGAGGGGAAAGGAACTGTCAATGTTTTAGGATGAAACTCTGCATCAGGACATCAGAAATATCAGGACTCATTTCATCGAACTGTGAGTTCCTCTGTAAGATTGTTCGTCGCTTCAGAATCCTGCATCTGCATTGTCCGGTGGTCATTCAATCTACCTTTGAATTTTACCACTGAATGAGATTACGACTGATCAGTAACTCAGTCCCAATTAACTGCCAAGTGACTTAGTTATAAACTTAACACTCACCAAATCCCAACTAAAATTCATACTTCTGATCAGACCCAGCAAATGTGCAAAGTATCAAGGAATTACAATATCATTCAGAAATCATCAAAATGCATTAGAGTTTAACAGGATACATCCTAAGACCCAAGAGATAATTAGACAAGAAACATAGATGAAATAAACAATACTCTTGTTTCTTTTCATGTTCAACACAAAATCAATTTTTGATTTCAACATACAAGTTGGTGGAAAGTTTCATAAGTTTAAATAAACTTCCACTTGTTGAAAACAAATTTTCTAATAGATGTAAAAACTAAGATCAACAGGGATAGAGTTCCCCTTGTTCTTACCTACCAACCCATGAACTTCCATATCCAGCACATGTAACTTCTGCAACTTCCGCCATCTACACGGGGATCCTACCACAAAGCACCTCTCTCCTCCCTTCCTCCACACCCCCTCCCCATTCGCCGGAGATCTCTACACAACTCCTTTGTCCACTTATCCTACCCCACTAATCTCCCTCTGTTCGCCACCTCTGATCTGGGCTGACATTTAAGTGTCGGGCTGCACCTAATTAATTAGCTTGTTTATTTCGGCTTTTTCCTTGAAGATGTGCTGGGTGGGTTCCAACTACCGTTGCACCACTGCATTCTTCGCAGCCCGGTATCGGTCCGCGGCCTGGAAGTTGGGGACCACTGCTTAATATGTACTACCATCAAGGTGGTGGTTCAGGAGATTGAAGACGCACATTTAACGTTTCAATCTTCCTCTCAGATTTCTGAATGGTCCATGAATACATGAACATGACCACATTATTTTGCTCTCTTTTCGTACCATGTTTTAGAGTGATTTTTGGGTTTAGGACATATACATTTAGCAACTGACTTTGGCTACCAGTCACATTGCCAATTAAAATTTATTTGGATGTCTGTGGTATGGATGTGAATCAGGAGGTGTGAAGGTTGTATGTAGTTTCAAAGAATGCACTATCCAAGCATGTAAATATGGAGTTGCCCTTTGACGCTTGGCACAGAAAATAATCGAGCCCCACGTTGGGCCAGCAGACCTTTGGACTGAAAGCATCTCCATATGATGCCTGCTGTACCTCGTTTTGTCAAATAAAGAAGCTGCTCTGTATCTACCAGTAATTTTCTCTGGTGACTTCATTCACACAACGCTACATACTTATTTTATATTTATAACTACAGTAATTTTTTATGTAGGTCACTGTCCTGCTGCAGCAAAACATTTCACAATATATGTCAGTGATAATAAACTTGTTTCTGATTAAGAGAGGAGATCTCAATGAAGCACAACATTCTTATAGAGCCTTCAGAAGGCAAATCAGGGAAAAGGTTTCTCCAGACTTCTGTATCTGGAATCCGAAGTCATAGTCTTCAAATAAAAGTCTGGCTACTCAGAACTAAGATGGAAAGAAACATTCAAAGTTGTGAATTTTTGGAATTCCCTACCTAAGGAGGCTGTGGATGATCAGGTACCAAGTAAATTCAAAAGAAGCATTGCAGTTCTTGATATTAAAGGAACCTGAGATAGAGCCGGAAAGTGGCACTGAGACAAAAGGTCAGTTGTAACCTAATTGAACAGTATGCACGAGGGAGCAAATGGTCTATTCTAGCTCTTATGTTCTGTTATTAAATGCGTTCAATGTCAACAGCTCTCAGCATTACAGAATTCTAAAGATTCATGAGTCTTTAGAGGTTATTCCTCATCTGCCTTAAACAGGGGATCCTTTATTCTGAAAGCATGCCTGCTCGCATCACTTACACAAAGAATATGTACCTATTCTCATCAAGCCCTCAACATTTCTTCACACTTCCAGGAAATCATTTCCCATTGGTCTAAACTCCGAAGAGCAGGGAACTAAGACATTACTCAAAAAGAAAACTGCTTCATCCCAGGAAACAATCTACTGTGCCCTTACTGAACTGCCTTCAATGCACCTGCTTCACTCTTCAAATGAGAGGAAATCCATATATATAGTACTTCAGATTTGATCTGACAAATTATATCCAAAAAGATTAAAATAAAAACAATTATTCAAATGTTTCCAACATGATGTATTGAGGCAGTTCCTTCTCATAGAGGCAATGCTTCCATTTCTTGGGAAAAGAGGCAATTTTAATAATTAGCAAAGGAAGCACAAAAATTCCATAACCATCTTGTTGACTCAAGTGGGGAAGATGGTTAACAGCAATTTCTGACAAAATAATGCACATTTACCAAATTGTAACTTTATTGCAAAAGACTTACCATTACTATTGGGCCATGGGTGTAAACTTCCGCTTCTAATTAGTGTTTCATCTAATCTTCCACCTGAAGGATTATCCACATACTGCCGACCCTGCTCCAGGGCATTGAAACACTCTGTGCAAGAATCGCTGCTATCGGCTCTCAGCTTGTCATAGTTCCAGTTTGCTGATTGAAGTGCTGATCTATCCAAGGAAATGTAATCCAAAGAACTTAGAGAAGTGAAAGGTCTTGTACATTGGTCCTGTATGAGAAAAATTAAGCTTGATGTTGGGTCATGTGGCCTCTTAGACCCATCAAACCCTTGTGGTTCTATAGAATTCCTACACAGTATCAATCGCCTTTCTGCAGCTTGACCAATTTCAGAGGTCCTTCCAAAAATATCAAATTCATCCTCAAGAAAAAGACCTGCATTATATCCAAGCCTGCGATTTACCACAGCACTAAATCCACAGGTGCACGAATTCTGAGCTTCGTTGGTTGGATCTGGGATGTATAAATCAACATCTGCCCCTTTGGTATCACAAACGCAGATACAGCAGCTATCGAAGTTGCGATCCTTGAAGAAATTCATCACTGAATCTGATAAGATTAGTGTAACATACAAGCTGTGCGCTTCTGGAATTGACTGTATGGTAGCTGGTTCTACTGAGTTCAATGGCCGCGTTGTTGAGGGTGTTGAGGCAGGAGAGCAGAGATCAGCACTGTCGTATTTTACCGAGCCCTGCCCACTGGCAGTCCCAGCACCACGAGGAGTCCTTGGTGTTCTTGGTGTACGAGGTGTAGGGACAGAA
This sequence comes from Mobula hypostoma, assembly GCF_963921235.1. Classification (NCBI taxonomy): domain Eukaryota; kingdom Metazoa; phylum Chordata; class Chondrichthyes; order Myliobatiformes; family Myliobatidae; genus Mobula; species Mobula hypostoma. The sequence goes on along the minus strand of NC_086123.1, from coordinate 10,417,900 downwards.
AAGCGTGGGGTTGCTGGAGATGGCAATATACCAGCACCGCTGTTACTTGCAGGTGCAGTACTGCTTACTGCCAATGGTGTGCTCATCTGAGGAGTGCTCATCTGTATATAATCTTCTGTCAGACTCCCAACACTAGGCACGTTGCTGTAAGATAAACAGTTGGTCTCAAAACATGTATGAGAAAAAACAACCACATCGTTAAAGTATTAAAAAAAGACTTTTCTGACAGTGATGAATATTATAACTCTATCTCCAATTATTAATTTTTGAACTCACTCCATTGTAAATTTAAATTTCTAAAATATCTTACAATATAATAAGCAACAATGGTGGAAATACATTTTCAATGATTAATTTTTAAGGATGTGAAGTGCAAATATGCTCACAAAAAAGAACCATGTAGGGAAATAACTATTAAAGAGACAATTGAATATTGTCACATCTAATTTGTTAAGATAGGCCAATAAAGGTAGATATTTGAATACAACTCCATCCACTACTAAAAATTAATTTAGGACAACTTGAAATACAAAACTGTACTTTTATTTGTACAGTACTTCAGACAATCATTTCAAACTTGAGCTTCTAAAGTTAAAAATATTTTGTTAACTTAACATGTAACAAGTACTTTTATAGCATGCACGATTGCAGAGAGATGTTTTTGATAATGCATGATTCCAACAGGTATAATTGAAGCAACATGCTTTCTCGGGACTTACACATATCCATCTCGAATTAATGAAGCAGATGATGGTACAGGCAATTGTTCAATTTTAGGAGGAACAGCCCATGATGGTCTGTATATGCAGGCATCTGGTATTTTCAGAGGGGCAAGGCATTGACTGGGTACTGCCTTCAGTGGTGCGAACATTGAAGACCCAACAAAAGCTTTTGCCTTTGGGGGTTTGTGTACAAAAGAGAAATCCTGAAATAGAGCATCAAATAAGCCAATACTTTCGAAATCCATTTCTTGTAACCAAAAGAACAAAGTAACTTACTATTTAAATATTTATTGAAGTACTGATACAAAAAAATGAAATGTGCTTTAAAAGATAAAACACCAACAATTTCAATAGAAACTTTATTTTAGAAAAGCATCTTTCGTTTTTACTAACTGTTAATTCTTCAGGCTTAGGGCTGCCCAGTCCATCTTCCACCTCCATTTTGAATTCAGTGAACTGGGCTGTAGTTACACTGCTCACTGGATTTTCCACACTGTTAATCCCTGCAACCATCTCAGAATTAACACCGTCTTTGTAGTTCATTACTGGAGAGAATGCTGGATGTTGTTCCAGAGATGGAGGGGTTGGAAACATTCTTTGCAGGTCAGCAACAGCTGGAAAAAAAAAACACTAGATAAAGTCCACTTTTATGCACACTCTAAATTATTAACCATTTCTTTCTCCTCACCATCCAAATTACATAAAGTTTTGTAACTATTGGGTCTTCTAAATATTGTAATTATTAGTAAATAATGAATTTTTGTAATTGTGTTAACTAATATAGCCCGATCCTCCCTTCAATAAATCTGCAATATTCGCAGGACCAGAACATCAAAAATATTGACAGTCTGCTTAAATGCATACTTGGAGGGTAAGGCCCTGTAGTCTTCACGTCTTTGCCAACTGCCCGATCTTCTGACCCTGCATTTGCTGGTTTAGATCGTGTCGGAGAAGCCGTCTGCAAATATCAGAGAAAGTAGATAAATTATAAATTTAAAACTTACTTTTTAAAATCAATTTGAATTTTTACCAAGTAAACAAGAAAACCAGTCAATTGCTGAATAAGTTAAAGTTGGGTGAATTTCAGAAAAATTTCTTCCACCTTCCTCCATCTCTTCTAACTATCCCAAACATACACAATTTTATTTAGTCTGAGGCCCTATGCCTAAGTAATCAAATTTTAAAATAATTATTTTTGAGAATTTATTTAATTTTTCACTCTCAATATTGAACTATCTGGTTTTGAAATGCAGTTCTTTTCAAGGTTGCCTCAAAGTAGATAAACATTTAGAGCTATGAAACGAACAGGACAATTTGGAAAACATGGATTAGATGGAAACCCATGTTAATTGTAATGGCAGAAATCCATTAGGAAAAGACTCCTGTCCTCACAATGTACTTCATTATTTGTCTGTACCTTACTGTTACCTAGCACTATGCTTTCTCTATAATTGCAGCACTTTATTCTGCATTCTGTTGTCTTCCCTTGTATTACTTCAATGCACTGATGAAATGGCCTGTATGGATGCATGCAAAAGCTCCACTGTACCTATAACGTGGGATGATAACAAACTAATAAAACCCGGCAGTAATATACCCACTTATATCAGAAAATCCACCAAAGTGCTGCCTTGTTTCCTCAAGTTCTGACAGAATGAAAACAAGCTGTAATTAATAACTAGGATAAAGATCTTCTCAGAGAGGAAGAACAGCTACACAATTTAGGTAAATTGGTGTTCTTTGCAAGAGAAAGCTTGCTGAGTGCTTCCATTATTTTCTTCTACTTGACAAATTTTATGCAGGTTATGTCCAGAGATTTATTATTCTCTAATTAAAAACAGTGTCAATATAAAGCAAGAAAAATTCCAATTCCAATGACTGGGGATTTTCTGGTATAAAAAATAGCAATAAATAAGTGTAAAGCCACAATCATAAAAAATGTAAACATTTCAATAAAACAATTTTTTTAAAAATCCTCTGAAAAATGTAATAACACTGCTGGATGCAGCCCTGATCAAATTTTAATAGCCTATTTAATGTTTTGATCAAAACAATTTATTGCTTGGAAAAACAATTAAAATAAAGCACTATGAGCAATAAAATATTATGCTTGTAACAGTTTAAATTGAAGGAGATAAATAAAATTTAAATTCAATTCCATTATAATAATGGAATCAAGCTAATCATGAACACAACCAAGTGCTTAACTTGAAAGCTGCAATGCAAAGCCTTGCAACTACTTTTTTTTGTGGGTGGTCATAGCAAGTTTCGATAACTCTAATTAGTGGGTTAATTAGTATCTGCAACTAACACACAATTCTGTCATATACCTACAAATTTATTAAGGTCCAAGTCCCCTTAAAAAGACCAACATCATAAACAAGAGCAACTTAAAATTATCACAAATATCCAATTGCTGAAAACTTGTTTCACGTTTTAAGTGTAAATTCGCTTACTCCATTCTCCTCATCATCAGAGTTGTCAAAAAGATTGTCCAGGTCATTCAAAGACACCACCAGATCAGTTTCCCGAGTGAGGCTTGCAGTTACCGTCCGCCCGGTTGGAGATTGCCGAGTTTCTAAAGAACAAACAATCCATATACTAGAATTATTTTCCTTGCTAAATAAGTCATTATGTCGAGTTTTAAAGAAAAAAAACTATCGAGTGCTTTTCAAGAGTGATATGAGAATAAATGCATTCTGTTAGGGATTATTCATGAGTTTATGGTATAATGCTGATAGGAGGCAGTAACACAAATGAGTATCAGTATTCAAATAAACAAAGCTGCTGGAGGAAAGGCAACATCCATGGAGGTGTTGAGAAAGCTGATGTTTGGGTTCAGATCCTTCATACAAGGCCAGATGAAGGTCCTGACTAAAAGTGTTGACTGTTTATTTCCCTCCATACATACCACCTCACTCACTGAGTTCCTTCAGCATTTTATTGCTCCAAGTTCCAGCATGTGCAGTATGTCATCAAAGAAAAACAGTTCAAATACAAATTACAAATTGAAATTAAAATGATATCATTGTAAACAAACAGTAATGTCTGTAAGGCACAGGCTACTGGTCCATGGCAGGAGACCAATCAGGAGAAATGGTTTGCAAACTGACATGACCATAAGGAAGTTCTCATTTTCACCAACCAATTGTAAGACAATAGGAATGTTAATTAGCCTTCATTCAAACCAACCATCAAACACTTATTCTGTAGCATTTTGACTGAGATCAAGGAAGCTTCCAGGCCAGACATATTTTGTCATTTAGCACATCACACCGTGTCATAGTCATATATGCTGTCCAGCAACAATCGCTATTTCTGTGTAACCTGGCAGTCATCCCTCACAACACTAACTTTGGCTATCTGGATTCTTTGCTTACAGAAGCTTTTAGAACCCAGTGGGAATTACTTTGTCCCAACAAAGGTATCTGAACATTCAGAGACGTCTTGTCACTTAGTGTACTCCCACTGTACTCCCATCTTCAATGGTGAATTGTACTTCAATAAAAAAGGTGCATTTTGAGTTTACAGAAATTCTACCGAGAAGGTCTCCAAGAGAATGAATGCTTGTTGTGATGAATAATGACCTTTTGCACATACCATCTTTCCAGTCACAACAGATGAGGGCTTATCCCACATATGTTTGTGACCCACTATGTAACCAGTGACCACAGCAGTGCAAGTAAGCATTTTTTTTTTTTTTAAGTTTAGTATTTCATATTTAAATCTGCTTGTGCCAATGACCACAAGTTCGACAAATAACCAAGAACATGGCAGTGAGCTGGAGGGGTAAGCTAAGTTGCATCTCAAAAGGATCAGCTACCAGAAAGCACTAGATAATTTAGTAAGATAAGATAATCTGTTATGATACCTAGTTATTTACTGTTTCGGACGTGAGGGGAGGGTGTGGATCATGCATAGTCAACTGGTGGGCACTTACAACTGAGGGTGGCTACTTACATTAGCGTAACGTAGCTTTTGAGCTTGGTAGTGCAGAAAGTATCTCTCAAAATGCCAGAAGTGTGAGTGTATACCAGCTCTCAGAACTTTATAGTAGCACACTTGTCCGTCTGTTTGTGTGTGTGCGTGCGTGTCTCTGTCTATGTCTGTGTATTTCTGTATCTTGTTTTTCTCAACAGTGACACCAGGATTGGAGGATACCTGATTTTGGAGCAGTGCTAAAAATAGACATGGCATCTTTTCCATCCGGCAACTGTGTGGCATGAGTAGGCGCAGCTTCCCTAGTACCAAATCCATCTTCTAGCTGAAAACAAAAACAGTGAATCCTGAAATATCTTAGACTGGTCTACAAGATATATAAATTAAGCACTGACACAAATAGATCAGTGTAAATTTTTATCCCACTTTGTCAAGACAAACTTTGCAATACATTTTATTTTCCAAGCCTTTTTATTTCTGCAGGTGTTATTACATGGACTTCAGGAACAAGTTAAGTTTTCTAAATTTTTTCATACTTTCCTGCAGTATTTATATTTTGGAATCAATACAATATTTTGCTTACTAAATTGACACAGTGCAATATTTCTGCAAGATACAATAAGACTTATTCGGAACATATTATACTTTTGTGCTCATAGCCGAATTTAAATATGCCAGTGGCAGTCAAAAATTCTGTTCCACTTGGCACATTATTTATAAACTTGCATACATGGAAGAGATTCAAAACAGGACTACCAGACTGTCCCATATACAGCTATGATTTATAATAGTGAGAAATTTCATTTTTACTTTTCCCAATCACTCCAGAGTCCATTGACACATATGAATAACCTACAGTGACACCTGTATCAAAATATAATAATTATAAATTCCCATTGGACATCCCCCATTATTCTGCAGATATCCAAATTCCAGTGTGAAACTGATCAACTACATTCAAAATCTTTGTGATTTCTTAGCCTATTCATATTAATGCTTCAGATGTACAATCATTAATCATTTATATTTGTAGTTTACCCCCTTTCATGTTACAAGCATAGAGTAAAAGACCCTTCAGGTGCTTGCAACTAAAATTTTCCAACAATCTCAGTTCTGTAGAATATTCATCTGGAACTTTAGAAAATACGCTTTAAAAATAAGTATATTTATTTGCCAAAAAAATTCAACTAATCTGTAGAAGCATATCCTATTGACTTTAAGTATATGTTGAAGAAAACCTTCCAGAATATTTGATCTTTGGAAAAACATGAAACTATTTTCTTCACTATATCTTGAGAAAAGACATCTGGGAAAAAAAGCGATTTTTGAAGAATCGGTATTAGGCATAAACATGGTTACACGCTCAATACCAATTAAAATATGACTTTATCATCATATTGAAATCTGCAGCAGTGAAAGCCAAAATAGAATGATAAAAATAATTATTGGTCCCTTCTCCATTCATATTTGTATCTGGATCTTGAGCCCAAGCCAAAAGTTAATTTTTTTTTGCTCCAAGTTATCCTCATTGTAGTCCATTAAATTGTGCAAAAATATTTTAGTTTATCAGTGTGACCAAAATAAAAGGCGGGTGTTATTAAGGTAAATCAACAGTTGAAACATTTAAAGTTCATTTTCCAAACAAATAGATTTTTTTGTACTATCCTTACTTTTCTACCTTTGCATAAGTAACCAGACCATGGAAGTAGTATGGACAAATCAGGAACATAAAAATAACTAAGTATATTCGTAAGAAAATGATGAATTTTCTTGGATAAGATCTGTTTCCCTGGCACAAGCCATTACCAGTGTGTTAAACACAAAGTAAACTGTGAAGTAAAAACAGGAAGAGGATTTCATGTCTTACTTGAAAGTTAAAGACTAATCACAACGAGAATACAACAAGTCAGCAACAGGCAATGTAATTCTTTGCGTCCTTCTACAATCTGGTTGCAAATATAAAACTTCAGTGAACCACTTGAAATGTTACCTTATTCTGTTGCGATTTCTTGGTTGCATCTTTTTCGGAACCCAGTTTAAACTTTTTAATGGAAGTAAAGCTGTATTCAATGTCACCATCCACAAAAGTATAAGGGTCATTAAGTTCCCCTGGACCTTCACCATGCTGCTGCATTAGTCTAGTTGGGTCCAGGTAATTGATTTCCTGAATGTGTACCTGTCTCCTTTCTTCAGAAACCTTGAACCGTTTATGAGGTTGTGCTAGAAGTCTAAAAATGAAAAAGAAGACAGCATATATAGAGGGACAGAAATCAAACAGTTCACATCAGGTAAAATGCTTTTAAAACAGATAGGCAAAGTGGAATTATGAAATGCAAATGCCGAACCATAAAATAGTACAGCATCTATGCACAATGATAATAAAAAAATCAATTAGGTTGGCCATTGAGAAACATTAAAAGTCATCTTAAAAATGTCAGGGACTCTAAAATAGTCTCAGTTCTAAAAAGGCTAAAAAGAAAGATCCATAACAGCAATCAAATGAAACATTACAATGATTAAGATTTTTTAAAAACCTAACATTTAAGTAATAATACATAGTTCATAACAAATACATAATAGGAAAAATGGACTAACAATGACAAATTGAAATTAGTAGAACAAGAAAAAGGTTTATAATGCTGGTAAAAGAGGAACAAGCCTGAAGTATGAAAACAGTTCAAAATTCAGCAGACCAAATCAAAGAAATTGATAAGAAAAGTAGAATATGTAAATAATCACGCTGTAAAAGCTACCGCAGTTAAGTGAAAAGGGAAAGATTAGCAGAAGTTAATCCCATACAGTTAGAGACAGGTTATATTATACAGGTAATAATAAAGGCCAAAGAAACATTAAAATTTTGTCTTTCAAAGAAAAAGATGAAAGAAAACTAATGACAATAGTGGAGAATAAACAGTGAAGAAAATATTAGAGAAATTATTGGGACTATAAGCCAGTAAACATTCAGGAACCGATAACCTGGATATCAATGTTTTGCTGGAGGTGGCTATGGAGTTGGTGGATGCACTGGTAGACCTCTTCCAAAACTCTAGGTTCTAGAACTGTTCGGTAATTGTAACCCACTATTTAAGAAAGGAGGGAGAGAGAAAACAGGGAAACGACAGACTAGTTAGCCTTTCATTTGTAGCATGGAAAATGTCAGAATTTATTATGAAGCCAGAGATAACAGTATATTTAGAAACACTGATAGGATTGGGCACAGTTGGCATGGATGCATGAAAGAGAATGACATCTGGATTTACTTGCATTTTGTGTTTGTACAAGATTAAGGGGAAAACCAGTAGATGAGGTGCAAATGAACTTTCATAAAAACCTTTGATAAAATGGCATACAAGGCATTATTAAAATTAGTGCACGAGATTCAAGGATTGGTTAACAATAAGAAACAGCAGAAATCAAAATGGTATTTATCATGTTGGGAAGCTGGTACTACTGGGATGCTACGCGTTTCTGTGCCGAGGCTTCAGCTGTTCACAACCTCCATCAAATAAGCCATTTGATACAGATCCAAGTTTGCTGATGATACAAAGCTGGGTCACAGTGCAAGTTGTGAAGAGAATGCCAGCAAGTTCTTAAAGTGAATGGATGAGGACACATCAAATGATATTTAATTTGGAATACATGGGTCTCTTCCATATCAAAATGGAACAAAAATATCAGTGGGGAAATGTAATTGTTATGTTTCCAGAGAATGTTTTAAAATCCCAGCAATGACAACTTTAAATTTCTTTTTAAAAACTCAAATGATCCTCCATTGACCACTTGGAAAGGACTCCAAACAGTCTTTTCTGGCAGCTTGTTTAAACCAATAACTGACTCCAGTGCGGTGATTCTAAACTACCCGTCAAATGATCTTGCATGCTAGTCAGTTGCTTCAAATTGGTATGACATACTATGGCAACTATTAGCAGACAGTGACATCCAAAAACCAAGGACATAAGTATATATTAAATAAATCAAAAATTCATTAATGTATTAAATGAAATGAAAATAATAAATAAAATGAAGATTTAAACTATTACATCTTCAGAGCAGTGTAGTATATGAAATTATGGCACGGTAAAATCTGTCTTCACAAATTTTCATGTAGTTCCTGATCTCAAATATTATGGTAGTCAACAAAGAAGCAACTGCTTCTCCAAAGGATAAAGGAAGGACCTGCTCCTAGATCACTCACACAAGCTACTTTCTGGTTTACTATAAAAATCGGGAATGTGAAAACAAAATTCTAACAAAGGAAATAGTTAAGATATTAGGTTGCCAGATAATCAACACGTATTAGCAACAAATAGAAGGACAATCAAACCCTGACCCAACATATATTCGTCCACTAACACGAGAATTCATTGATTCAGTCCAACTTCAAATTACTTCTATTCCTTCTGCTGATTTCTGGGTCTAAATATTGTTCTTCAACCATCAAGTCCAACTCAGTCCCAAACCTGGATTCTTAAATGGCAACTTTAATACTTACTGCCTGATCTGGGTGAGTTTTGGGCTCTTAAAAAACCATGAGATATAACTCAGAACTGTGAGGAAAATCAACAGAAGAAATATTGTGCTTGCTTCAATTCCCTCAGTTTACTTCATTACTCACGTGGACATCAATAAAGTAAAAGATCAATTCAGTTTTGTGCAAAGTTTTTCTTGACTTTCTTGTTTTCTCAAAAGCTAGGAGTTGCTGTTTAAACAATTAATAACCTGAAGGGATTTCCCCACAACACATACATTTGAAAACAAATACAGGTAGTTGAAATCAGAACATAATGTTTTCTCATTAGTTCTCAAAAGACAGTCTAATTACCTTTGCACAATTTGATACTGGTATTACCGTAGAATCATTTGACAAAATGAATTTGTGGATGGCAATTAAACTTAAATTTTTCAGGCATTGCTTATCAATTTTGTTTTACATACTAAGGCAAATAATATATACTATGCAAAATGAAATAAACTAGGATTTGCTTTTTATGAAGTGGGAAATGCATATGCACTTTTGTAAGCCAAAAAATGTCTGCAATAGCGTCATTTTTGGAATTCAGTTAAAAAAAAATACTTTAAATAAAATACAAATTTACACCTAGTAAGACATGTGGAAGATCATATAGGCAGTCTGCAGGTTATACAGTGGCATACAAAAGTTTGGGCACCCCTGGTCAAAATTTCTGTTGCTGTGACTAGCTAAGCGAGTAAAAGATGAACTGATTTCCAAAAGGCATAAAGTTAAAGATCACACATTTCTTTAATATTTTAAGCGAGAAAACTTTTTTTTATTTCCATCTTTTACAGTTTCAAAATAACAAAAAAGGAAAATAGGGCCCGAAGCAAAAGTTTGGGCACCCTGCATGGCAGTACTTACTAACACCCCCTTTGGCAAGTATCACAGCTTGGAAATGCTTTTTGTAGCCAGCTGAGTGTCTTTTAATTCTTGTTTGGGGGATTTTCGCTCATTCTTCCTTGCAAAAGGCTTCTAGTTCTGAGAGATTCTAGGGCCTCTTTTGAGGTCTATCCACAGATTCTCGATGATGTTTAGGTCAGGGGACTGTGAGGACCATGGCAAAACCTTCAGCTTGCGCCTCTTGAGGTAGTCCATTGTGGATTCTGAGGTGTGCTTAAGTTCATTATCCTGCTGTAGAAGCCATCCTCTTTTCATCTTTGGCATTTTTTTTTACAGACCGTGTGATGTTTGCTTTTAGAATTTGCTGGTATTTAATTGAATTCATTCTTCCCTCTACCAGTAAATGTTCCCCGTGCCACTGGCTGCAACACAAGCCCAAAGCATGATCGATTCCCCCCCCGCCGTGCTTAACAGTTGGAGAGGGGTTCTTTTCATGAAATTCTGCACCCTTTTTTCTCCAAACATACCTTTGCTTATTGCTGCCAAAAAGTTCTATTCAAAAGGTTCAAAGGAACATCTAAACAAGCCTAATGCATTTTGGAAACAAGTCCTGTTGACTGATTAAATTAAAATAGAACTCACATGAATCTCACAGAATTAGAAGCCTATTGCAAGGAAGGATAGGCGAAACTCCCCCAAACAAGAATTGAAAGACTCTCAGCTGGCTACAAAAAGCGTTTCGAATCTGTGATACTTGCTAAAGGTGGTGTAAGTAAGTACTGCCATGCAGGGTGCCCAAACTTTTGCTTTCTGGCCCTTTTCCTTTTTTGTTATTTTGAAATTGTAAAAAATGGAAATAAAAAAGGTATTTTTTGCTTAAAATATTAAAGAAATATGTCATCTTTAACATTATGCCTTTTGGAAATCAGTTCATCTTTTACTCGCTTAGCTATTCACAGTAACAGAAATTTTGACCAGGGGTGCCCAAACTTTTGCATACCATTGTAACAGGATCTCGTTTCTCAGAACTGTTCATAAATAGGAAATGAACAATGGGCAGGAGAATAAGCAGGTGGGAAGAGAGACAGTCAGCCAATCTCACTGACTAAGCGAGTCTGTTCAATGCTCTGAGCTCCGCTTGCTTGGCTCAACCTGGCTCCCAACTGTTGTGGCTCAAGGGAAGTGGGGAAAGAAGGCACATAGAAATGTCATTTCCACCAGGCAGAAGATACTTGCAGTGCCACAACACTGCAAATCTGCCCCTACCCACCTCACTGATCTCACAAACACTCATTCATATATGTGGATTATCCATTAATTCAGACATTTGGAACATGTGAAAGGCCTCTAACTATTAAACATAAATATATTATTAAATGTAATTATTAAATAATAAATTAAATATAATTTATACAACAATAATTTTGCTTTACAACTTTCAACCCAAGTATATTAACCATTTCAATTAAGTTTTTTGTTTGTTCATTTTATCATTCACTAATTATTGCCCAGACACAGCTAATTACAAAGCCTATTAATGGAGCAACATATGATGTACCAATATTTTAAAAGCCATCAGTGATGATTTCTATTTTAAAAATCCAAATCAAATCCAATTCAAAGCACCACGTCAAAGTTTTGAATGTAATTCAAATAGAAGACAAATAATTTTGAAATACAAACATTACCGTCTTAGTGCTGAACCATCTGGATTATCCAACTTGCTATCACATCTGTCACAGTGCAGTTCTGGTGGTCTGAACTCTCTTTCTGCCCAGGAAAGAGTTTTGTAACACTGCCATGAGATTTTGCCTGAAGACTCCAAATTTTGTGCAGTGATACCGTTATATAAAGTTGTCTCGCTGACTTCTGGCACAGGTGGTAGTCTTTGTGATAAAAGCCCAGTCTTATCATCAAGGCTGGGAATTGCCTGAAGTTCCAGGCCATTACTGTACAGCAATGGATTGATGGGCACAGGAGCTCCTTCCAAACCTTCTGCTTCTGGACCCCTTGGCTGGGGGCTAAGAGTTGGCGGAAGAGGAGAGATAGGAGAATGTGGTGAATCCATAGGATTCAAATTAAGTGGCTTGCTCTGGTTTCCTGGAGGCCCAGATGCTGGCTTGCCATATTTCCTATTGTTTTGCATTTCCAAGGGGACATCAATACCAACTAATCCAAGCTTCTGTCCTGTAGGATCCTGTTCCATACAAAGCTCATCTGTTAATGACAGTCGATGATGAAATGGAGTCATTGGCCGTTTCTGCTGCTTATCTCCTTTTTCCTGCTTCTCATTTGTCTTGTGCTTAGAGGAGGCAGATGATGGCAGGGAAGCACAAGGAAGCCCAGTATTGAAGCCAGGCTGAGAAATGGATGGTGGTCGGTTTGTGCCTGTTGCGTTTCGCTGTTTTAGAAGCTTCTGCCTGCAAATGAAAAGTAAAAGTGTGTTGAGGGCCAATTCAGCAATAATCACGCATTTTGTTTAAAGAATATTTTCAAACAGCACAAGGCCAGAACAAAAAAGTCAAAAATAACAATGAATGTGATAACAGTAGTTCTCAGAAATGAAATCATGGGAACTATTAAAAATATATATTGGATATCAATACTTTTTCAAGCTACATGGCTTACCTGCAGGATGTATTTAACATTTTCAATTAAGTAACCACCCAAATAAAAAGACATCAACACAGCATTAATAAACTACGAGCAAAATGTTGAAGATCTTTATTTCAAATTAGTTGTGAGATCAGCAGTGCTAACATAGTTGCTGAGAACTGGTAGATTACAGAATATTGCAGTAACATTCCAAAAAACATGCTGTGCATTTATGCCAAATTAAAAACTTATAATACATTGGGACAGATCTGTTGTCCAATGGCAGCTTGCCCTTGAACCACGTTGCTTCGTTAAGTATGCACCAGTCTTGTCTTGTACTGGTAGCATGGGGGCTCAGACAACCTGCTACATTCAGGAAAGGGCTGGTGAAACCCACTCAGAGACTCATCATCTGTCCATGTTGTCAATGTTATTGAATGTTGGTTGAATGTCATTGATATTTTCAAATATTCAACACGGGAGATCTGTTTAAAAACTAAATCCATGGTCAAGAATTTTTATTAAGTGCCAAAAAGTGGATGCAAATAAATTAAGACTTGACAAATTAAAATAAACACTTGCCATTCTTCCAGCCATTGACAAGTCTGTTCCTCTGAATTGGAGGAACTGCTTCAACAGGCTGGTTTCCCAATCTGACAGATGGGAGACTCCAGAGGTTTGTACTGCTCCACTGGAAGCAGAGCTCATAGCATGAGCACAAAGCAACATGCAGAAAAATGGAAGATGTTGCTGCTATTTTAAGCCCATGCAAGATATGAAAACTGGTTAAATTCCATCTGATGCTGGGCTGGGAGATATAGCGTAAAATATTATGGGGAACTATAGATCAGAAATCTGCATATTTAATTAGTAAAAGAATAAAATCCAAAGGGAATTAACTGTCAGATCAAAAGGATTACTTCAGATCGAGAACAACAATTTAATTATTCCATTCAATCTAGTTTTTTCAAAAATCAGATAAAAAGTTAAGATCAGAACAACTCAGTGCCTTTGCACAATTTTGACTTGGAATTAAGATGCAGCGTTTATACATTTCGTCAGAAGAAATTTAAATGAAGAACACTCCATGATTAAAGACCCCTAGCAAACAGATTGTGAGAATGAACTCTAATGCCGTCTTTGAACTACCAGTACACATTAGACCTCGATGGATTGTTAAATGATGCATGCCAAAAACGGACTAGAGGAAGAACAGTAAAATGAGCAAGTAATATTTGGCAAGGCATTTCCAGAAAGAATTGCAGAACTCCATGGTTTCATGCCATTTGAGAGTCAGTGAAAAGGGGATGAGAAATTTTCACAAATACACAGACAGTATTCTTGGCTGTCAGCATTGGAAAAAGTTAACTGCATTCTCACTGCCTCGATTACTGGACAAAATATGATCCACAAAAATAAAATGACTACTCTTCTGGCAAGAAAAGAGCAAGAAAGTTGATGGTACAAATGTGTCACTGCTCATAACATCTACCTTCTACAATTTCATAACTTCAGCATTTTTACTAGTCAGTTACACTGACAAACTTACAAACCAGTTAAGCAGCTGATTATGAATGCTGAATAAGTAACTCATTGCTTTTTCAGTAAAGTTTGGTTAATCCAGGCAGACCAAAAATAAACTACACAATAGAATGCACATATCCACTGTTCCCAATATGTACTATGCACAAATTATGCAACACTTGACTGTTGAAGATTACATTTAATAGATTTGTTTTTAAAAAGTTCAGCATTTATCTTCAAAATCAAGTGGAAAATCTTGAACTCCATGCTTGTCCAAGGCCTAAACTGATTGACTTGAGATGACGACTTTCCATTATGTTCCTTTTCTAAAATGTTTAGTAAGAGAAAGGGAGATGAAGAGAGAAGGAAGGTCTCCTTGAATAGCTTTCTTTGCATAACTTATATTCTATCATCATCAAGTAACAATCAAATGATATATCTGAGATGGAAAGAGGAGTTTAGATAGTTAGGAATATCAGCTAGATAGGCCACCCTCACCAACCTAACTTGAAGTTTTTATTTTGTGCTTGGATTTGAGTGAGGAGAAGGGGATACAGAAGAAAAGAATACTTATGTGCTTACTGGAAACCAATACCCAAATAGAAAAATGTTAGATCATTCATGAGCAGAGGAAATGAGTAGAAATATCCTACCTTGAACAAGAACAATTGGCTCTTTGGCTAGGTTCTGTAAAATCCCAAGCCGCAGAATTGTTGGCCACCTCTTCCTCAGAATTTTCACTAGTTGAATGTCTTCTTTTATGCACCAGTTTCAAAAAAAAAAGCAAGTTAGTTATCTTATCCATTCTTCTTCAAATGTTCAACTACACAAATCAATGGCTTTGCTGAAGATTAATGGCAGTTGAATTACAGTACATAAATAACATTTCAATACTATTAATACCAGTTTTGCTGTACAGTGTATGTATTTACAATTGTTAGAAATATTGCTTATTTCTTTACTAACTAGAAAAATCTAGTGTAATAACAGGACATTCCTTTATGGAAAAGTAGTGAGATTCAGAGTGCCTTCTATTAAAAATCAACTTTGCCAAACAAGACAAAAAATTTTGATTTTTGGATTGCATTGGAATACCGTTCCAATCATCTTAAATGAAACTGCCCAAATAAGCCAGTCTGTACAAGTATAAATTCCCAATTGGGTAGGTTTATTACTAAAAAACTACTAATATATCCCATGTCAAAATATTGTTTCTGAACATTGTATTTAAAAGGAGGAAGATCAAAAAGGACATTGTCCTGAGTGCCCAACAGTCCCTTAAAGTGTATGAATGATAAAGATACAAGGTACTGAATTATTAAAAGCTAACATGTTTATCATTTGTTGTGCCAAGTTGATTGACTTAAGCTTAAGTAACAAACATCAAATCTCTACTTTAAATGCAAACAAAAGGTAGCTCTGTTTTGCTCTATTTTGGTCTAACCTGCTGAGCATTTCCAGTGTTTTCAACATTTATAGCTTAATTTATACACACATATTTTAAAGGTGCCATGTGAAAAATACCAGCAAATGTAGTTTTTACAGCACTGAGGAAGTAGCTGTGAGCTAAATAGACAAAAAAAAAGCAGCACATTGGAATCAACTATCTCAAAAGGCAACAGAAAAGAGAACAGGGATGAAAGTTCAATATACCATGTGTGGAAAGGCGGAGGGATGAAATAGATGAATCTATAAGATTTTAATTCTTCACTAGTCAACACAGGAAGGTAGCAAAAAGTAAATAGCACAGAATTACTAAAACAGGCGGGGATTCTGCATCAAACACAATGGCTACATGCCAAGTTAAAAGATCTAATTTTTAGTGGGAAAACAAATAGATCAATTAAATAGTAGTAAATTCTTCAGCAGTCAGGATGATTGTAGAAAAGGAAAATGTTGGCACTGTAACAAAAAAAAAGACAAGTTCTAGAATAACTAAGGATTAGCAATTTGAGGTGAGAATGAAGAGAAACTGGCACACAACTTTTGCTAAAGGAACATAATGACGCAGATAAAGAGGAGCCTATTTAATATTTCTGAATGTCGAGGACAAATGAAGTGTAAAACTACTAAACTGTATTACATACAGAGCAAAATAAAAGTAAAATTTCCACTGCTTGTCTTGCCAGGGCCACCCTATTATTTGTTAAGGTAAGTATAAGTCACACTAGTTATCTGCATCTTGAAGTATATGAGAATCTGGTCAACTTGAAGAGAAGCCCTGAGTGGGAATCTATTACTGCATGCAAAGGGGCATTAAAATATGCTTTAGATTGATAAAAATAGATTTGGTGCAGTAGCACATGAATACTTCAAATTATTTTTCTCATTCAGACTGTTGATTTGTATTTATTACCAGTATATCTTGATACCAAACTGCAGGAAATTCCAAGGTTATGGATGGTATTACTAGTATAAGCACTTAACAGTTCTATGCCTTAGTCATTTAAGCTTACTTTAGTTGTGCCTTGTTCAAATTGCACTCCTTCCAGACTTTCTGAACCATCTCATTTGTTACTTTTGGAGGAACTTTACCAGAATGCTTCGGGCTTGTAGAATTTACAGCTCCTTCTTGCCCACTCACATGACTGACAACAGCATGCAAAATCCCATCACCTGCTTTACAACAAAAAAAAGGAAAGTGTATTAAGTATATTACAATCAACTATCTTTGCAATAGACTACAAGATTCCTCGAGCACATAACATATCACAACTTCTCTAAATTAACCAAAAAGAAAATCACATGCATAACTTGTCAACCTTAATGGAAACGTATGATTTACCTGCAACTCAGCAGGTTTTTAAATCAACTGGAACTTTACTCAGATTACTAAACTGAAGGATTTGGTTGGAATCTTCCTTGAAGGGACTGTTTATTTTTCTTGATAAAACATCACTAATATTGAAACCTGGATCAGTTCTGCTGGTCAATCAAACCAGTAAGATTCAGGAATTGTGAAGAAACTCTCAAAGACTTATAATAATTCCATTCAGCAAAATATCTATGGAGCGTTTTTACATGTTTAATATTTGAACTTTCCCTCGGAAGCATATAAAATGCCATCAAACATGAACAGCAAAATGAAAACTAAATTAAGTGCAAAAGAATTATTTGGAAATTTTAATTTTGTTGATATTAAGGAATAGATTGGAATTTTCTTGAAAACCAAATGATTGCAGGGTGTTCAATGTTGCTGAGTTTTCCAGAAATTATGCCTAATACATTGATCATGTACTTTTAAAGGGTTCCAACATTTCTGCAATGTTTCTTTATATATCACTCAATATATCACCACCTTATTGTAGCATTCATAGGATACTGTTACCCTGCCATTTTTTAGAGCATCTAGCTATTGACAACTTTACTTGTAGGTCCTTCCAACTTACGAACAGTCAGTGTATGTACAACATCTGCATATGAACGAGTGGGATTTGCCATTTGCTATGTGGCTGCAGACATCTTCTGCTATCCAGGAACTCAGTTTGTGCTTGCATTTCTGAATGTGAACTACTTGGGTTACAATTATTCACCAAAATGGATCCATACTGTAATCTGGGAATGACTTCTAATTCCTTAACTTAAGTTTGTTTTAATATACTCTAATATTTTAGACTGTATCAAACCTCAAACAAGTATAACTGAAGAGAGAAAAAAAAATCAAATTGCTGGAAGAACACAACAGGCAAAGCAGCATCTGTAGAGGCAAAGGAAGAGATAGTCAAAGTTTTAGTTCAAGAACCTATATCAGGACTTGAAAATTCCACACGATCATTAGTGATCATGATCGGCAACATGATAGCTTAACATTAAGCATAATGCCATTAAAATGTCAGTGATTAGCAATCAGGGTACAATTCCTGCCACTGCCTGTAAAGTGTTTTTTGATTCTCCCTGTGACTTCCGTATGTTCCATATGTTCTGGTTATCTCCCAAAATTCAAAGATGAACAGCTTAGAGTTGGGCGTAAATAAGTTGTTTGCTTGTTATGTTGGTGCCGGAAGCATGGCGACACTTGCAGGATGCCCCTAGCACATATTTAGACTGTGTTGGCTGTTGACACAAATGACGCATTTCACTGCGTGGTTTGATGTACTCATGTCAAAAAAACTCATCTTTACCATTGTGGAACAAACAGAGTGACATATCTGATTTCTGCCACTAGAGGCCATACAAGTACCTTTTCAGCCTGTACTTGAAACACAATTCTAGGTTCTGTGTATAATATTGGTGCTGATTGAACCTGCAAACCTTGCTCAAAAAAAAATTTCGATCTTTGAACAGTATTTCTGCATTGCAAAATGAGAGGCAATACAGGCTGATTTTCCAAACACAGATCATGTTCTGGTCATTGTAAGGTTTTAAATATCTTTCAACTATTACTTTGAAAATAGAACCTAGTATCTATTACAATGTGAGGTCACTTTGAAATACAGTGGTTGAAAGGTTTGTTTAAGATGCTTGCTCTGGGAAGTCAGAATAAATGGCCATGCAACTCCTTACAATTACAGTACATTTTGAAATTAAAATGAGAAATATCTGATTCTTCCATCAGGTTATCAGTAAATCAAACTAGTAGCTTTCAAAGTTGTGTGTAAATAGCTTTCTGGCATAAAATGACAGCCAAGAATTTTAGATCTCTGTCAAAACATTTTGACTACTAACAATCCTTTACTACAATTGTGCCAACAATTTCCTTCTCAAAACAAATTTTGCTTCCCCACTAATAAGCTTCTTCAAGTAGTTCAAGTGTTCCATCAGGTCACCTGAATTTCACTTCTTCAAAAAAAAATCGATCAGACAAACAGGGATATTTTCTATGAAGCGATACACTGAATAGTTATCATCACTTAATTTCATTGCCAAAATGAATGCATGTTTGGTTAAATAAGTCAATATTTAAAGAATTACATTGATCTTGACCAAGTATTCTTGAACTAAATTTTAACTACTGGAAACTATTCAAAAATACAATAAAACAAATGAAATGAACTAGAAAAAAAAACTTGGTAAAATAACTGTTATTTTTTTCTTATTTATAAAAAAGAAACATTAAGACCTCCTGGTTAAACATTCAATTAACAAGGACAATCTTTAGCACTTGGTTTTGAACCAAGATTAGCATAATTGGGCAGGTTTTCCCAGTTTCCACTATCTTTAGATATTTTCATTGAGATAAATTTAGCACTTAGTGGAAATTGTTTCTTACCAAAGAATTGCCAAAGCTCACTTAATCTCAGAGGTTATATGAAATGCCAAAGTAAATGTGGAAAATTCAGGGCAGCAGGGTAGCTTAGCAATTAGCAAAATGCTTTACAGAAAAAGGATCTAGTGTTTTCCCGGCATATGTGACAAATGACATCTTCTTGGGCTTCCAGCCGGGTACAGGTATTGATTTTAACCAACATCTCAGTGACAAACTCTGCCATCAGTTAATCGAAATGTCAGTTAAAATCAATACCTGTACCCGACCAGAAGCTCGAGAAGAGCTTATCCCCAATGCCCCTTTACAGTACCAACCATCAAGATTCAATTCACTCTTCACATATCTGATGCAAGATAAGGGTTTATCATACATCAGCTAAATGTAAAGTTTTAAATACCCTTCAATTATTATTTTGTCAATTAAAAAGCTTGTATGCTCTCACTTCATGGGTTTCCTCTGAGTGCTCTGGTTTCTTCCCACATTCCAAAGCTGTACAGGTTAGGATTAGTAAAAAGTGGCATGCTATTTTTGCGCCGGAAGCATGGTGACATTTATCAGCTGTTCCAGTACATCTTCAGACTACGTTGGTCATCGACACAAATGACACGTTTCACTGTATGTTTTGAAGTTTCAATGGACATGTGACAAAGTTAATCTAATCAAATCATACTGGATAAATTAAGATGCCTAACTGGTAAACTACATTGCAAAAGCTAAGCAAAGGTAGCTTCAGTCTACATTTGGCAAATGATACATAATTTAAGGGAGCATAATAAAAGGACAAAAAAATTCCACAACATGACTGCTTTAACATTAGAGCCAGATACATGAATGGTGCATTATAAACAAAAATAATAATTAACTTCTAATTTTGAAAAGGGAAGTACACATTTCGACCTTTCACCTTGTGCAATCATTATTGAAATTGCTAAGTTTATTACAGCCATGACCATAGCCTAGAAATTTATCCTGTATGTCCAAAATCAAACAGTATAATTACTATTCTTTATACTTGTTAAGATTCAGCTTAAAATATGAAGCAAAGTCAATTTCATCGAACCACTTAAAATGAGCAGAAATTGAATAAACTGAAAAATATGATA
Organism: Mobula hypostoma; assembly: GCF_963921235.1. Taxonomy (NCBI): domain Eukaryota; kingdom Metazoa; phylum Chordata; class Chondrichthyes; order Myliobatiformes; family Myliobatidae; genus Mobula; species Mobula hypostoma. The sequence goes on along the minus strand of NC_086123.1, from coordinate 10,397,455 downwards.
TTGCTAAATCGCATCATTAGGGGGAGCTAAAAGTTTATAAATAATTTGAATAAATGCTCAATAAAAAATTATGGAAAATTTTTCAAACTTGTAGAATTTGTGGTATTTCATTTACATTATTTAGTCACATGCCAAAAACAAATGAATATGTAAAATATCTCTAAAAATTAAACTTACAATTCACAAGTGTATGATTTTTAAAAATGAGGATACAGGAAATTTATCTTATTTTATACAGCATAGCCATATAGAGTAAACTGACTGAAATAAACTAGGCATATTTAAATTAAGGTCAACATTTAAAAATTCTGTTGACTCTAAAAAATAAGCCAGATCAAATATTCATAAGTTTCAAGCATCTGTACTTTAATAATAACATTAATGTCTACCTTTCAATAAAATCTGAAATTCAAGTCCATCTCAATTCTGCTGATTAATTTAAATGTTTAAGTCTAAAAGGAATCTGAAACAGATTTTTATGCACATTTTTTACTTTCAAAAATTCACGAGATTTTGGAATGGTTCTGAGCACTGGAAAATCACATATGTCCCTCCACTCTAAGAGAGGCAGAGAGGCAAAAGAAAAGAAATTATGGCTGACTACAGTGGTTGGGAAGGTGTTGGGAGTCCCTTATTAAGGAACTTTGGGGTTCTTGGAGGAACATGATAAAACAGGCCAAAGTCAGGTTTCCTTGAGGGGAAATCTTGCCTGTCTAATCTGTCAATGTAAATATCTGCTTACAACATCCATATTTCAGTAAGACAAATAATTGTGATGACAGTGAAACACACTTCCCCACCAGTACAATTTTCTGGAAGTGGCAACACAGGTGGATAAGATGGTTAATGCAGCTAATGGCATGTTTACCTTGATTGGTCAGGACTTGCCGTATGACCATTAGGAAGACATACTGCAGCTGTATAATACTTAGGCCACATGTCATATTTTGTGCAGTTGTGGTTGCCACACCACAGAAAATAAGTGGAGGCCTGGGAAAGGATGCAAAAGTGGTTCACCAGCATATTGCCTGGATTGGAAAATATTAGCTACAAGGAGATTTCACAAACAGATTATTTTCAGCAGAGTATTGGAGGTTCAGGGGCAACCTAATGGAATCATGAGTTTAACATGTTTGAGGTAGTAAACCTATGAAAAGCAGAGATGAAAAAGCTGTAAACACTAGAGATTCTGCAGACGCTGAAAATCTAGAACAACACACAGAAAATGCTGGAGGAACTCTGTAGATCAAGTCAAGTCACCCTTTATTGTCATTTCAACCATAAATGCTGGTACAGTACACAGGAAAAACGAGACAATGTTTTTCAGGACCATGGTGCTATATGAAACAATACAAAAACTACACTAGACTACAGACCTACCCAGGACTGCATAAAGTGCACAAAACAGTACAGGCATTATAATAAATGCAGCATCTATGAAAATGAATAAACAGTCAACCTTTCATGCTGAGTCCCTTCATCAGGACTGGAAAGGAAGGAGAAAGATGCCAAAATAAGCTGGTAGAGGAGAGGAAGGAGGTGATAGGTGGAGCCAGGTGGGTGGAAGGAGGAATGTAGTGAGATGTTGAAAAGTTACTATGGGTAAAGAAGAACACAATCAAATCCAGCCATATTCTTACTAAATGGCTGCCAAGCTGTCGAATGCCGTTCTTAATATTTATATTTACTCCTAGATACAAAGGCTGTAAAGTTACATAACAACATATGGGAAATTACCTATTATGGTCTGTTCAGGAGAGGTGGGTGGTGTAAGTGGCAATCCACAGCTATTGGTGTCTTTCACACTTCCTGGCCCTTGCGTCGGATTGGTATGACCTCCTGCAGTAGCAGCATTTGAAATTATAGGGATATCCCCCTGAGGAATCAGCACAAAAGCTGACGGGTATACCATTCTTACACCACCTGCAAAAATATAGAACATAATTATTTCAAAACACATGGAAGTATTAGAATGTATACGAGGCACCATATGTCAATTTCAACTCCAACAAACATAATGTAATAAGTTTAAATCTTGTCCTTTGCTGGTGATCAAGCTATATTAATACTTAGATGTCATCTTTATCATTTCAGGCAATACATTATAGATTTATTCTAATTTTTTCATGTTCCTTAGCAACTAGTCACACAAAATTCTAAATGTGTATCACTGGCTATTAAACAAAATGCACTCTACTCAGGCTTCAAAGTCATCACTAAATTAATTTTCAAGACACTTTTTCACATAACAACAAAGATAATATAAGAAGAAGTTTTTCCGCTACTAAAAGAATAAATTAAATATCTCAGAATACTTTGAAAAACTGATATCCGAATTTAGTAGCAGCTTATGATTGAAGATTTCCCCATCTCGCCATTGAAATCACCCAGGAAGATCAGGTTTACACACAATAATCCAAAAAAGCACAATTGGGGAGGAATGAGCAGAATATGCTACCTCCACCCAAAGGAATCATCCACTTGAGAAAATGCTTGGCATTTCAAGTCAAGCCCATGTATCATGGCCCGTTGCAGAGTTTCCACCCAGAACATCATCAATTCCCTTCTCCCCTCCCCGATAGATGTCGCTCAATCCACTGATCCCTCCAACAGTTTGTTTGTTGCTCCAGAATCCAGCTTCCACAGTCTCCTTCTCTCCCTACTTCACTCCCTCCCTCTGTCTGTAGTTACAGCATTTGGATTTGACTGATTTCTTAAATAATTTGTCATGAGCATGTCATCTCATTCCCTAGCATGCTCTCTTTGCGTATGTTGAATTAGTGACTGACATTCTCCCTATGCCAAGTTTTGGAATCCCAACACAGGTGCTAATTGTCCCCAAGGTCACCTGACTTAGTTGCTTTTAACAATTAGGTGGCAAAGCTGCACAGAATAGCTTGTTGTGGGATGGACTTGTATTAAGGAGACAGTTACACTTGAAGTGTCTCTCAAGTTACTCTTGCTACTGGATGCTGACTGTCCCTTTTTCGTGAAATAATCAAGCAAAGTCAACATGGTTCTATGAAAGAAAAAACATACTTAATCTGTTGCTAAATTTTCTGGTGACACAAAATCAACTAGAAAAGTGCCATAAAATGTTGCAGGAACTTAACAGACCAGGCAGTCTCAGTAAATTGCTAGGAGATAAAATGCTGCAATGGAATATAGGCACACCAAGCGATTAGGAAAGATAATGGAATGTTGTCATTCAATTGTAATAGGAAATGAACATAAAACTAGCCGTGTTATAATTCAGTTAATTAAAACGTTAGATCACATGCAGCACTATGTACAGTACATTAGAAACCAGTTCTGAGGTTCACTAGGCTGACAACTGGAATGGGTAGGTAGTCTTATTAAAAAAGACTAAAAAGGCTAGGCTTCTATGCTTTGAAATTCAGAAGATCAAGAGCAAACCTGATGCAAAAACCTAAAGTCTTCTGAAGACAGATGCTTCCACTTCTGGAAGTATCTGGGCTAGAGGTTACTTTTAAAAGTAACATTTGCACACTTAAGGCAGAAATTCAGTGATTCCACACCCCCCCCCCAACAAAGGAAGCAGAGTCTTTAAATATTTTAAAACAGAGACAAATTGCTCATTAGCAAGGGGCTGAAAGGTTACTGGAGGTAAGCATGAATGAAGTTACAGATTTGTCATGAGTTCACCAAAAGGCAGAGCAGGGTTGAGAGAACCAGGTGTGATTTTACATCTTCTAATTTATATGAGCATAAAAGCTGTTAATCAAAGTGTCTTCAATGGACTGTTCTGTTGAAATCAATGCAGACAGGTATCAATGCTGAACTTCATCTCTAACAAACTGTTCAGTCCCAGGATCAAGTTTAGCCCAACATCAGTCATTAAGCTGCATTACATCTACTGCACAGCCAAGGTCTGCAAGATTGGAGACTATGGTCCAAGTCACGATCAGTTCATTAACTAAAGCATAACAACAGAAAAGGGCTTGCAAAGAGAGCAATCAGCCATGCAATAGTACAATCTGAATTTTTAGAATGATCTCAAATTGAAAATGATTAAAGGCTAATGTTCCTGTAATTTAAACCAATGCTGATGTTCGTATACTCAGAACATTTTAAATTGGTCTTATAGGTGCATTATTTCTGTCAGTTGCACTCTATACTTACCAACAATAACCTCAACTGCAACAGGGAAGTCATCATCACAATCCATCTCTTCTTCCTCCTTTATTTCTTTTTTCTTTAATACCATTGGGTAGAAGTATTGCCATTCTTCTATCAATTTCCTTGTAGCTGGATCTGACATCTTGTATGTCTGGCCTGTAAGTGTGCCATTTAGTCCAAATGGACTAATAATGACTGTAAAAAAAAAAGTGAATAATAATTTTTATAGTACTGATGATTGATGTGGCAAATAATTTAAGAATATGAACACAGAAATATAACTGGAATTAGAAAGCTGTTTTAAAAATGTGGACAAAGCATATGATAACACAGTTGGAAAAAAAACAGGCTTCTGAGATAACTAAGCGTAAATTTTGTATCAACATGAAATACATGTTTTAATATCCTACTAACACTTCACTTCAAACCAACAAATTCCAGTCACTTTTCAAGCAATTCCATCCTATCCTATTTAAGGATGACCAGTTCATAACCCTACCTTCCTAACCTACTCTGAATGGCTTCCAAATATCTTTTTAACCTCAATGCCACCTATTTTTTATTTTAACATTGCTGAAGGCCTCATCCAGCCTCTACTCACATACACAGAAAATGAGTAAATTTAAATTTTTCCATTTGCAATACAGCCCACAACTAGTTCTGCTTATTCATCACTGCTCATTGGTTTCTGGATCAGAAGACTTGCAGGTAAATTCCTTTCTCACTTCAACCAAACTTTCTTTTGCCTTCCCCAAATTTTCTTTCCCTGAATTGGCCGAATGGGTATTTCACCTGACCCCTTGCCTCTAACTCACCATGCTCATTGTCTCTCTCTTGGCCTGGTGTTCCGTTTTAATTCTTTAGGGTTACTTTTAGTTTAAAAAACGTTCTACTTCATGCATTACAATTCCAATAAACTGCTTCTAAGATAATTTGGCCATTAAAAATTAAGAATGCAATTGCTGAGTTTAGCAGATAACCTCACCAGTGTCTGATTTCACATTCACCAATCCAAAATTATCATTTGACAACTCCAAAATCATTATTAACAGCGCTCTGTAGTGCACAAATCAGGTTAACTACATTTAGAAAACTAATTTAGTAACTTACCTTGACAAGGCATGGCTGATGATAGTGCTAGATTGATGTGCTCTTCAGTGATGTGGTACACAGGTTGGTGTTGAGCAATCTCAACACTTGTACAGACATTGCTCTCTCCATGCAGAAAGAAGGTGAAGGAACAGGAAAGGTGCTCACTATAAAAGAACAGAAAATATTGCAATTTTTTTGCTAAAACATTCACTTTCAGAATTGTATATACAATCAAAGAAACTTTATTTTCTGATAAAGCAATGCATGCTTTATCGGAAAATAAAATGGAAGGAATAATGAGGTTGAACTACAGCTTTCCTTTGAAAAATGAGTTGGGTATATTTCAAAAGCAGAAAACAATGTTTATGGCCTGTAGAACAAGAATAATTGTGAAGATGCACCTGTGCTTGTATTGAAAACAACATTTAAACACCCTTGTATAAAATCAAAAAGTTGCTTCAATTTTGTGATGCTTCTGCATGGTTGGCTTAAAATAGTCTTCCCTCATAGAAGAATTGAACTTCTGACCTTCTCTAAAATAATCCTTTTTACAATCGAAGCTGCTTCTTTAGATATTATGAAAGGGATATTAAGATCCGCAAAATTAATGCTCTGAATTTTGAGCAATAGAAGTGTTAGCAAAAAACAGTAACAAATGTTTTCACATAATGGAGAAACTGATTATCATCAACTCTAGTCTATTTTCCCAAATAGCTGAAAGATAAATTATGGCATCTTATCAGAATTCAATTTCAAGAAGTTAACAATTCATCTGCATTCTAATAGCACGCCAAGGATAATGCCAAAGGTCAGTTACTAGAAAATAAATTTAACATCTTAAACTTCATATCCTTTCTACAAATCAAATTTCCCATGTAAGTAATATATTGAGTATTTTTGGGCTTTTATTCATTTGTTATTTCAAAGCCTGAAAAGCTGAAAGATTCTTACAGCACAGCACTCTAAGAACAGATTTATTTTTGTTATTCATGGAATGTATCAAAGTGCATAGATTTGAATGAATAGAAACCTTAATCGTGAAAACCTAAATAACTACAATCATTATTCACAAAGTTTTTGCAAGAACACTGCCATGTTTGAAAATTCATTGCAAATATTGGAATGCTGGAGCTAGAAGTAACACATTTACAGATGGTAGCTACTCTTTAAGAAAAGGCAATAAAAGCCATATGCACAACTTTTGCCCAACACCATATCAGATTTATTTTATGGCTGCAAGAATCAGCTCTATGATGAAGCACACTATTTAGTGATTTTTAAAAACCAGCAAATTTACTTGTTAAATCATGAACTGAGAAAAGAACAAATTTGAGTGCCAAAATAAGTTGTTGAAGGGCACCACTGGTCTTTATAGCTGATTCTGGCTTTCTGCTAAATTACTTGGATCTAACAGAGTGCAACATGGTACACTTTTTAAATCTCAAGAGCAGTTATTTTACAGCTGTGTCTGCTACTCAAATTCTAAGTTTGAAAAGCTCTTGTTTATTAAATCTGGCAAAAATTCAAACCTGAACTACACAAAAATATTTTTAACAGCTGCTAATTTGTCCAGTTCAAGTGATGGATTTACTAGTCCTTAATGGATTTGAATGTCAATGTTTTGCCTGTTATAAGCAACTGTTGCTATGTTCATATATTCATGCTGGCGTAACTTGAATTAAAAATAGAACTTGGAATAATAAAGCCCAAAATAATAGAGGTAAAAACAAATTTCGCCACAAGGAGTTCTGTAGCAGAACTGTGTTGTAAAAGTTTAAAGTTTCAACATTTGAAGGCAACGACAATGGCTGGCATGATCTTTCCCAGTGCAGTGCACAAATAAAACCAAAACTTGAGGGGTTTCTTCGGAAGGATGAACATGGAGTTCCTTTAATTTCTTACCAAACACTAACCCACCCCTTTCATTACCAATTGCTTATGCTACCTTTGGTTCAGAATTGTGTTTAATTTCACTATTCTGCGGAGAATCTAGGTTTAAAGAGCAATGAACACCTTTTTAATAATGTTATTGTTGAAAGTGAATGGAATTAAGAAATAAATTCAATGGACAATTTGAAAAAGTAGTATTTACAGCTTCTATTTTTATTTAATTGCAAAGTTACATTAAAACCAGAGAACGACAGAATCAATGAAACAGGAAGAGAACAACAAAATGATTACTCAAAAGGTAAAATTCCACTTTATTTAAATAAATGTAAACTGGCTCAAACTTCTTTCAAGGTAGGGATAAAAAGCAATAGACCAGTAATGGAGAATGAATGCGTTCATTTCATTAGCCTGAAGGAATAATGTACAAACAAATCTTTGATCTAGATTTTAGTTCAGGATTAAAGATCAATGACTGAATGATTAAATTTTCACTATGAGCACATTTTACTCTTTCCAAAGAAAGTTTTAAAATGTGCAGAATCTACCATATTCTAACAGATACTTATGCCAAAACTTCAAGAGGGCTCGCTCTCCACTCCCATCAATGCAAGAATTATATTCATTTTTTGTAAACCCACAAAAACTAGTAAAGCTGAATGAAGATGAGTTCAGAATATACGGGGTATATATTGTGACAAGTAATTTGAAGGGTTTGTTATTTTGGAATAAGACTCATGTGGAGTGCCACCTGCAGTAATAGACATTCAATAAACAATGTCAAATCTCTCATGAAAATATATTATTACTCCTGTAAAATCACTGATGGTAGGAAAACGAAAGAACTAATTTAATCCATTAATGCTAAAATTGATCAACCACTGCCTTTTCTAATACATCTAATCTAACTTATCTTAAAGATCAATTCAATATGTAATTTAGCAAAGAGAAGGGAACATTAATATTAACTGTTTAACTATTTTATTGAACTTAAAACATTTTTGAAATATATTAGTAATTTTCCAAAACAAAAGTCAATAGCCCTTTTTCTTAAACTGGTTACTTTAATAATATACAGTAATTCCATCTTGTTGCCATGCCAAGGGAAAGAGAGGAAAAATGTAATCTGAATAAACAACATTGCCTTAAAAGGTAGGCCTTCAAAATTTATTCAGGATTTCTGAAATTATCAGACATGTGAAACTAATAATTGACATGCACCTATTTAAGATATTCCGAGCAAGGAATTAAAACCAGTAATATGAAGAGATAATAACATCATATCTAATTCACAGTAAACATTCACTTCTTGCATTTTGCAAGTACTACAACATTAGTTATCAATTATACGATGATCACACAAACTAGCCAGGCTATTTTTTTAAATTTACAATGAATAAGAATCAAGCAGGCTGAATACCTTATATTAGGTAAAAAGGATGCAGGTTTTATAGGCCAGAGCTCCAGGTGCTAATAAGCTTAAGTAAATGTCAAAAATGCTCCTCTAATTTCTCTTGGATTCTGCAGTTGACAACCTGCTTATAGTCAATTCACAGTGTGTGTGCAAACAATTTCCATCACTTATCTTTTTATGTTCACTTAACAAGAATTCAATGTGTCTTTTGTACTGGTAATAACATCCCAAAAGGTCAATGTGCATTTAGCCACAGGTAACACTTACTCCACTTCAAAAGCATTTACAATGCAGGATTCCCCACCCCTTCCTCAGGAAGTATTAATTTATTTCTCAGCCTTAAACTACATCTGCATTGCCTACTAACCCATGAACTCCATTAATCCTTCTCAATTTCTCCTCCTCAATGATATCAGCAACCTTGAATATCAATACTTTTCTCCCCACATCTAAATCACAGATGGAAACAAAGAGGTCAGAAGTAGAATCGCCCAATCTATTACCCAGATCACAATGCAAAAGTACTATCTTATCCATGTTTAGCTTTCTATTCTTGAGCCATCCTCAAGTCATACAGCAAGATTTAGTCAAAAATGTGGTGTCAGATTCTTTATAGCATAGGAAGCAATCATTTGGCCCATCAAGTTGATGCCAGCTATCTGTGGAGCAATTCAGGGTTTCAATCCCCACTATTCCCACAGCACAGTATATTTCCCTCATGCATCTATGTAATTTCATTTTCCAATTTTCATGTTTACAGTTCCACCACACACACTGGTTTTAAATTCCAGGTCACAATCATTTTCCTTGATGAAAAGTCTGTCCTTGTGTTCATCCTGTACCACTTCCGAAAAACCTTACCTTTACCATCAGCAAATGAAAATTTCTGTCTTATCTGAACTATACCTGTCTTAATCTTGCACCCAGACTGCTGACCCAACCCCCCACCTACCAACTGCAGTTTTTAACCAAACAAAATTTTTACCCAAATCATTTTTAAAACAGTTAAATTACCTCTCCATGTGGTGACACAAACTGGGTAGAATATTTGAGATTTAAAACTTGACATATGGTAAATTGCAAGACTTAGAAAATGGATGCTATACAGTAAATGGTGGCACACTGAGGGGAAAGATGTAATTGGGGATCTTGGCATGCAAGTCCATAGCTCCCTGAAAGTGTCAACAAAAGTGGATAGATGGTAAATGCTGTTCAAAAGCCACAGTTGGTGTAATGCATGCAGTTCTGATTGCTGCATTACAAGCAGCCCACTTCAGAGAGTGCAGAAATTCACCAGGATGTTCCCTAGACTGAGACTACACAAATTTGCATCATTTTTGTTGGGCCATAGGAGACTGAAGGATGATCAATAGAAGTATATAATTTGCAGGAAGAGCGGGCTGGAGCATAGGCAAGGTAGACGGCTATTTTCCCAGGATGAGAATGTCAAATACCAGGGAGAATACAAGTACAAGGTCACAAGGAGGTTTACGAGGCAAGCTTGAGGCAGAGGGTAGTCGGTACCTCATTGCTAAGGAAGTGGTAGAAGATATCAATGCATCTCTCTAGAAACTTCTCTAACATGAGAAGGCTATGGACTTTGCAGAAGCAGATGCGATATCTTAAATTGTCAAGATGGTCAGCTCAGATAATACCAGCCACCTGAGGAGGTAGAGGCGTTGGTTAGTATTCTTGGATGCGACGGCAATGTGGTAGGTCCTTAAAAAAGCTATTGGTGATATTCACACCGAAGAACTTGAAGCTCCCAAACTCAACATCATTCACTCAGACAGAAGCCTGTGAACTGCCCTTCACTGTCACTGATACTCAACTCAACTCTTAAAATCCTTATGCGCAACATCCACCATATCCCTCTCATCAATGACTTCCAGAACTTAATCAAAAAATTCAATGAAATCAAACATGGTGTGCATTTCCCTAATCTACACAGGCAAAATTTAATTACATCCAACTGCACCTCATGCACAGCAATTCCTCCCCAAAAGAATCCCCCACCCCAAAGATTCTTTCTAAAATCCTTAACACCAAAATTAAACAGATCAGCATTGAAACCCTTCTACTAACCTACATATAATTTCCATTCACAAACTGGAAAATGCACCATTTAGGCCAAACTACTTACACAAAACCTCTTCCAATACATCCAACCTATCAATTTACATCTCATTCACTATGTCAACTTGTATTTTGAAAGCATTTTTCCCCTTTATAACTAATGAGTATTCATCTATACATCTCCAAGCCTGGCACCTTGTTTGTCCCTGATTAGCTGCAACCTACCTCTTATCGATTTAATATTGATATGCAATAACAATAATCTGGGATTCCTTGCAACTAAAGTATGCTCTACAGTTTGAGGTCTCCACGATAGTGAATGGTTTCCAACTATCCAACTTACCTATGCCCCACAAGGTTGTACATCTCTTTCAGTATTCTCTCCTCCAGGGAAAACTACCAAACTATCCATTGTAACTGAAGTGCTCCATCCCAATCAATATCCTAGTGAACATCCTCAGCACTGTCACCTCAACATCACGGGGTGTTCTTCACAGTCCTGAAGAAGGGTCTTGGCCCAAAATGCCAGCTGTCTATTCTTTTCCATAAATGCTGCCTGGCCTGGTGAGTCCCTTTTGTGGGCATTGTTTTGGATCTGCAGATTTTCTTATGCTGATGATCACAGTGTGTTGATCAGAATACAAAAATGTGTGCTAACTGTGACATAATTAGTCCTCTTAATGTGTTCATCAAATGCTTATCAGTTTTAAATTTCATCTGCTACTGCTCTGACCCCTGAATTGATCATGTCCCCCTATATTCTATGGCTATCCTCTCAATTAACAAGGTACTTGTTTAATTCATCCAACTTTCCTTTCCCTCCTCCCCTCCTTAAACACAACTTGGGAGTTTAAATAAGATTAGCTGATCCTTCATTATATTCCCAGCGATTTAGTATCTATTTTTAATGTAGTCTCTGTAAATCACTTTGTATAACCTCTACTAAAAATGTATGTAAATGGTTGTTGACACTGTTCAAATTTACAAAATGTGATTGTTTTTAATTCAACTTTATTACAAGATATTTAAATTTGTGTTATGCATTGCTTATAGGGGAAAATAAGTGTATCAAACAAGACTGGGTAAAGTCTAAACTGACATATCAGATTTGAGACAAACTACATTTGTGACAAGTGTATTTTAGGCTCCTTGGAAAAAATCATTAAAAAATTGTGGAATCTGTAAATCTCATTTAATTTTCATCAAAATAATAAATACATTTGTAAGCACCAATGTTTGCAAGCTTACCATCAAACAAAACATTCATGGCTTGGCAATTATAAGCTGGAATGAAAAATGTTTCAATAGTTCATATTGATTGTTCAATTTAGAGTGAACACTTCTAGGTTCCTTGACAAATATAATGAAACAAAATTGATCAACGTACTAAAACGCAGACAAGATTATGCAAGAGAGGATGCTATCAAAACAGCACTTGAGGTGTACATATACTACACACAAGTATGCTGGTGTCAAGCATTTTCAAATATTCTTTCTTACAGAAATTTACATTAACGTGATCAAAAATTAGTTTAACTTCTACAATCTGATAGAGGCCTACTAACTCTTGTGTGTCATTCAAAGCAAGCTGATGAACACAAACCTCTAAGAAGTTCACCACCCTACAACCTATTGTATTACCTTTGTATTTACCAAGTTCCTGAACTGCCAGGGTTAACTTCACTCACCTGAACTCTAAACTGATTCCATAAACACAAACTCACTTGAGGACTCTATAATATAGATGGAATGTACATCCAGCTGCACACTATTTAAGAAAAGTCACAATAAGGCCCATTAACTAGGCACACAACTTCTTTCTTTGTAACTGGGATTGCCTACACTATTTATTAATTAGTGCAACCAAATAACCAGAAATGCTTCTAGAAACAAGGAAAAATAATCTTTTATCTGCTGTTGTGAACCCAAAAAAATTAACTATTTTCAACCATATTCATGTGTCAGTTGCAATAAATTTATAAGTCTGCATAAGGGTTGCTTTGGCTTTGCTGTAGGTTTATATGATAAACAGAAAATGCCCAGCTAGAACTGACAACAAAGCTGAGCAAGTTTTATGTGCTCTGCTTCATAAACTAAACTTACAACTGCAGTGATGAGCAAAAGTAGATTACAAAGCACAACCCTGTTATAAGAATATCGATAGCGCTGACAAGACTCATAGACTGTGTAAGTCAGACAGCTACCCATGATAAAGCTCTGCCTAACAGAAGTACCTCTACTCATTACCATCATCTTTCACCCTACACTTTTCACCACCCCTTTGTCACTTAACCTCTCATGCCTTTCATCCTATTAAAAAAACCCCTCCTCCTACTTGGCTAGTTTAGTTTTCTGACATTTACACTAGGGGGCAATGAAATTCCTTCCTTATATGAAAGTCCAAGCAATGAAAAATACACCAACGAATACACTAGGAGTAAAATAGCATAACAATGCAAAGATTGTTGTGCAATTTGAAGTAGTGAAAAAACTAAAAGTGACAATAACAGAATAATGGCTGGGAAGTGGATGTCAGAGGTGATTTGTCTAGAAGTCTGATAGCAGTAGTGAAGATGACGTTCCAAGTCTGGGTATCCCAGCCTTCATACTTCTTTATCTTCTCACAGAAGGTTGGAAAGAAGAGAGGGAATGGTCAGGGTGAAGGCATCCTTGATTATACCATTAGCCTTCCTGAAGAAACAAACCATGTAGATGGATCAGAAGGAATGAAAGCTCAGAGTAATGAGATATTACTGTTAAAGGATGTGTGTTCAGTCCACTACTCTGCTCTCTCTACACCCATGACTGTGTGGCTAGGCAGAGCTCAAACACCATCTATAAATTTGCCAACAGAACGATTTTTGGTAGAATTTCAGACGATGATGAGGCAAGGTAACGGAGCAAGATAGATCAGCTGGTTAAGTGGTGTTGTAACAACAATCTTGCACTCAATGTCAATAAGATCGGGGAAGTCAAGGGAACACACACCAGTCCTCATATGAGGGAGCAGAAGTGGGAAGTGTAAACAGTTTCAAGTTTTTGGGTTTCAACATCTCTGAGGATCTATCGTAAGCCCAACATACTGATGCATTTACAAAGGCGGCACGACAGAGGCTACACTTCATTAGGAGTTTGAGGTGAATTGCTATGTCACTAAAGACACTTACAAATTTCTACATATGCACCGTGGAGAGTATTCTAACTGGTTGCATCACTGCCTGGTACAGAGGGGCCACTGCACAGGGCTGGAAACGTGTAGGACTGTGTGTGTATATTTTATTTTTCTCACACACTCATACACCTTTCAAACCACAACTAAATATATTAAAAAATATATAAATCAATATAATTTCTTTTTCACACCTTGTGGTGGATCAAGTGGCATTTCTACTATTTCCATAGCATACGACTTCTTCCCCCCCCCACCCACTCCCCGAAACCAAGTTGCTCGCTGGACACTCAACACGGCACGGATGGAGAGCGTGCAAGGTGCCAGATGGATTAGAACTCAAAGGACTATTTTGCCTCCGTGCCACTACACACATCCATATACATTCAAGTATAAAAGGAAAAAATAGACAGATAAAGGAATAAACCAGCCATATTCAGTATTAATTATATTTTTTAATGTAAAGATATAATTGCTAAATTAGATAAACAATGTGTTCCATTAAGGGCAGACAAAGATATAGGCAAAATATTAGCAATGATACACAAATGGTTCAGGGCAGAAAACAATGGGAATAAAAGGGTCATTTTCAGGTTGAAAGATTTAACGAATGGAATGCTGCAAGGATCTGTACTGGGTCCTCAGCTACAGACAAACCACACAAATGAGTTGGATACATCACTATTTTCTTTATCCAAACTGCCGGTCTAGCATGCAAGTGAGACATGAGTGAACAGAATACATTTTATTTTTTGTTCACTTATAACATAGATAAAAATAGGAAGAATATCTTCGTTGTTTCAAGAAACAAAGTGACAAATAAATCAATTAAGTACCCTGGTTTTTATTGCAAAAGAGCTGGAGAACAAGAAATCAAGTAAATGTATTACCAAAGTATATGAATGTCACCATATACAACTCTGAGATTCATTTTCGTGCAGGCACACACAGAAAATACCGAGAAACACAATAAGATCAATGAAATAAACAAGAGAAAATCTACAGATTCTGGAAATCCGATCAACACACACAAAATGCTGGAGGAACTCAGCAGGCCAGGCAGCATCTATGGAAAAAAGTACAGTTGACATTTCAGGTTGAAACCCTTCGGCAGGACTGGAGGTAAAAAAGCTGTGTATATTTAAAAAGCTGGGAGGAGGGGAGAGAGAAGCACCAGGTGATAGGTGAAACCTGGAGGAGGAGGGATGAAATAAAGAGCTGGGAAGTTGATTGGTGAAAGACAGAAGGACTCAACAGGATAGACAAGCAATCATGTACAAAGGCCAAGTTGTGAAAATACGAAAAAAAGTAATAAAATCAATAAATAAGCAATAAATATCCAAGAATGAAACTCCGGTGAACTGCAGTGACATGTTGCGGGCCACATACAAAATTTATAAATATACTTCTTCTGTGTTACACTCACTGCAATCTGCAACCTATAAACAACGCACTTTTGAACCATCTTAATGAACTCGCAATTTCACAACGTTCTGAGGACTCAGCAGATTTAACTCTCAAGCACGCAGGTATGGCACCTTTAAGTGAATGAAGATATATCGCCATAGCTGAAGCAAGAGAGGAGGTGAAGACTCCAAGCCAGACTGAAACAGCAAGAAATAAAAGTTCCTCTACCCAGCAACTTGTTAGCCAATGTACATGCAGTCATTGGAGAACAAGATTGTTGTATCGGAGGGAAATGAGGAATTGCTGTATACTGTGTTTCACGGGGATGAGGCTAAATCTGAACATGCTGGATTCCGCCATCAGACTCAAGGGCTTCTCGATAAACAGAATGGACTTAACTGCTGGTTTGGAGACGGCGGAGGGTCTGTGTTTCTTGATAAATACTGGGGTGCTCAGATGCAGTGGTCTTCATCTTGTCGCATTCTCTCAACCTAGAGCATCCAATGATTAAATGCTGACTCCTCAGAATCAAAAAGATTCTTCTCCGTAATCTTAACCGCAGCTTACATACTACCAAAAGCCAACGTTAATGAGATATTTGAGAGACTGAATGTTGCCATTGCTAAGCAATAAACTGCCACCCCGATGCATTCCAAATTATAGTTGGGGACTTCAATCAGGCTTGCTCAAAGAAAATTCTGCCCAATTATCATCAGCACATAGCCTGCAGCACGAGGGGTTCCAACACACTCTACTACTGCCGTACTATGATTAGGAATGGCTACTGTTCCATGCCTGGACCGCATTTTGGGAAAGCTGATCACCTGGCTGTCCTTCTCCCCGCATACAAGCAGAAGCTAAAGAGTAAGGCTCTAGAGCAGGGGTTTATAACTTCTTCTGTAATACCATGGATCCCTACCATTAACTGAGGAGACTGTGCTCTAGAGAAAAGGAAAAGATGTGGTCAGGTGAAGCAGACAAGTTGTTACGGGATCGTTTCAAATTGGTGGACTGGGCTGAGTTCAGAGGATGTAAATCAACACACCACAGTATTCACGGACTTCATTAAAATAGTTGTGGACAATTATCCATACAAGATCATTCCCAGAAGCCCTCGATGAACCATAAGATTCACAATCTGTTGAGGGTCAGAGTAGTGGCATTCAAGTCTGGCAACCAAGTACGATACAAGAGGTCCAGGTACTATCTCTGGAAAGCCCTCTCACATGCGAGGTGGCAATACCAGATCAAATTTGGGTGACACTCGACTGCTGTGGCACGGCTTGAATGTTAATGCCTCTTACAAGTGAAACCAAGCTTTGCTCCCAGATGAGCTCAATGCCTTCTATGCTTGCTTTGACCGTCAAAACATGGAGGAACCTTCAGAAATTCCCACAAACTCTGAAGATCCTGTGATCTATGTTTCTGAAGCGATGTGAGAGTACGCTTCAGGAGGATAAGCCCATGGAAAGCATCAGACCCAGTTGGGATACTGGCCAAGTACTAAAGACCTGTGCTGATCAAGTGGATGGAGTGTTCATTGAGATCTTTAAACTCTCGCTTCAGCAATCTGAGGTACCCACCTGCTTCAAGCAGGCTTCAATTATACCGGTATCAAGAAGAACATTGTAATCTGCCTCAATGACTATCATCCAGCAGCACTTACATCCATTGTGATGAAGTGTTTTGAGAGATTGGTGATGAAACATATCAACTGCTGCCTGAGAAACAACTGGGATCTACTCCAATTTGCCTATTGGCACAACAAGTCCACAGTAGATGCCATTTAATTGGCTCTTCATTCAATCCTGGAACATCTGATCAGCAAAGGTCAATCCCAATCAGGATGCTCTTTATCAACTACAGCTTGGCATTCAATACCAACATCCCCTCAAAACTAATCAAAAAGCTTCAGGACCTCAAATAACCTTTAACAAGATGAAAAGAGCAGCAAAACTAAGTTCACAAAGACTTAAATCATTGAGTGCAATGTGCAATTTGTATTTCCAAATCCAAAAATCATAACTAGCTTTTGAAGGTAAAGCAGTACAGATTCACTTGATTGATTCTTGGGATGAGGAATTTGGCTTACAAGTACAGATTAGAGTGCCATCGGCCATTCTTAAGATTAGAATTGAAGTGATCTTAAAACATTTATGACTCTACAAGAGATTCATAACCGAAGCTGAAAGTCCATTTTTTCCAGCTTTATGAATTTTGAACTAGGCAGCACAAAATCAGAATGAGTTAAGCATTTAAGTCAGATTAAGGCGGCTTACATGGGTTATAAATCTTTCTCATTCCTGACCAAAAAAGTATCCTGAGAAAGGAGATCAGAAGATTGGAAATTGAGGGAACCAAGGAATATGGGCTTTGGGGCAGGAAGGAGTTTGCGATATGGTCAGCCATAATTTTGGTGAGAGCAGAGCAGATCTGAGGCTGGATGGTCCACTATTGTTTTTGGCCTGTGTTCCTTCAGACGTGTTCCAGAAGTCCATTGTACCACAAACAAATGCGAAACTAAAAAGACTGTATTCTATGACTGTTTATTGCAAAGTTAGTCATCTGTTAAAATTTAACCTTCACTTTATAAAGATATTCAGAGGACAATTCATCCCTGGAATTCTTTGACACCAGAGAATGTTGGAGGCCAGGGCATTAGATATCTCAGGTTAAGATGAATAAAAACAAGAAAAATTAAAGAACAGAAGGATCCAAGGGAACTGGCATAGAAGAGAAACTGAGAGCAGCATAATACAGCCATGATCATATTGAATGGCAGGGTTGCTTGCTTGATGGCCCCTGCTACTCCTATTGCATTTTTACTTTAAAAGTGCACAAAACACAGAATATAAAAAGCCTACACTTTTACTCTTTCTACATGCTGCATTATACTGCAAAGGATGGATAGGGAAACGCAGCTTCAGGCAGTGGCAATGTCATTCACAAGTTGATTCTACTCTATTAACTTCAACACTGAATGGCCCAACAATACTTCTACTCACAACAACAACAAAAATCTAGCATGTGTATAGTTTGTCTCCTAACTGGAAAGTTTTTCAGAAGCAGCAATTTAATCTTGAAAGCTATCAGAAGAGATTATGAAATACAGGAGAATTATTTCTGTGAAAGGTTCACAAGTGTTTTTACAGTCTTCTCCATTAGTACTACAGATTTCCCATTTTACTTGCAGTTCACTCTTGCAAAGTTTGTTACAGCTGTTTATAACAAATTTATTTATACATATTCAATATTATATATCCAATTTTGCTGAGGTTATTATGCTGGCAATCATAATGTTTACATTTATTTCCATGCAACTGGGCTTTATAACACTCCTTGTAAATGAAATAATACACAACTTGAAGAACAAATTTGGTGCTGAAATTGCTTTCACTCAACCACTTGTACTTCAAATAGCATTGAAACAGCATTCAGGAAAGCAGTGTGCAATAAATCATCAACTAACGTAACAATTCAAATTTGGTTCAATTTTTGTTTATCAAAATCATCCCTGTTAAGTTTTCATGCATAATTTCTTCACTTCCTAATTTAAGGAAATTTGAAGCAAACTCTCCTACAGATAGATTGCCTATCAAATGCACCTTCATATTGGTTTTCAAGTGTTACCGTTTAACATTTTCCCCAAATATATGAATGCTTAAATCCAGGCTTTCAATTGTTCTTACAGAATCACTGGTAGTATTTGATGAAAATCTCCAGCTAACACTAAAATAACATTTCCCGTTAATCTTGATTTATTACTTGAATAGTTGCTTTGCGAGCCAGCGCACGTTTATTCCAGACAATAAGTTTGCAGTCTTTTAGAAATTTTCCTTTGTAGTTCCCCAATGTTTCATGTTGGAATTTCTACATTTTTCAAATTTAAAGGAAGTTTAAAAGCTCAATGTGTAGTTTTCCCCCATTAAAAGTCTTCAAGTAATGCTTGATGATACCATAGGACAATTATGTTGTCCCCTTTTGCAGGGAACACTCCCTCTGTGACACACTGACCCAGCCAATTCCCACCCATCTCTCCTTTACCCCAGGAACATTTCCCTGCCCTCACATTTGGTGCTCCTGCTGTGGCCTCCATTACGTCAGTGAGACCAAAGCATAGACTCTGCTATCGCTTTGCAGAACACCTGTACTCAGCCGCAATCGTTATTCTGAGCTCCCAGTTGCAGAATATTTCACACTGCCCTGTCCATCCTCAGCATTCTCTACTGCCAGGATGAAGCCTAAAGCAAACTGGAGAAGGAACATCCTGTATTCTGCCTGGGTAGTCTACACCCCGATAGAATGAATATGGTGTTTACAAATTTTACATAATCACATCTTAAAAAAAACGTATCCCCTTCTTTCACCTGCTCCCCCCTCAAATGGTTTAATCGTCGTTCCCACTCAACCCGGCTGCCACCTCAATGATCTTTGCCTTTTTACCTCTCCTGGCTCCAACCAGTGACTTCACACATTTCCTCCTCCACCACCTCCTACCCCATTTTGTTCCAAGTCATTCACATCTCCCTTCTCCTCTAACCATTTCTGCTCTCACCTCTTTTACTTACCCTTATCTAGCTTCAATAGCACTGTGATCCTCCTTATCTCCTTCTAGCAGCTGTCTTCCATCTTCGCACTCTCCATACCCACCTTACTTCTGCTTTTCCCTTTTCCCTGTCTGCCTCTGTCAATCATACAACTGCCATAGCTTTCCAACTCCACCACCTCCCCTCAATCACTTCAGAATCTTTTCTTGCCACTCCCAATCTCCTCTTTATGCTGGCCATTGCCTCTCCTCTTTCCTGATGGCTGAAACATCGACAATTCATTTCTTCCCATCCTTGTTGCTGAGTTCCTCCACCAGACTGTTCGTTGTTCCAGGACAGTTAAATATCTTCTTTAATCTTTAGCCAAAATACAGTAATGTGGAAAGTCTTTCTGTTCCATCAGAAACACCCAAAAATAAAACAGAATTTCCTGGTCACTGTAAACAGCCTCAGTAATAGGCACCTGCTTAGCACATATAATTAATGAAATGCATCATCACCTTTTGTCACCAGTTGCCTTTGGCCATCATCACTGATGCCTACATTTATTAAGGAGTGAGTATTGACATCTAGGAGGTAAGTCCACATCTTTCCTCGAGTCTTGAGGCAAATTCTAATTGTCAATTGGAAGAGCTGTAGAGGGGTAGGTTAGTAGACCTTTGTGGCTACTGAGTGTAAAGACTAGGTTCTCATACATTTTAACATTTCAGTATGGAAAAAAAAATAGATGAACAGTTCCCCACTGGTTCTGCAGATTAGCTCCAATCAGTAAGAGGGCAAGGTGTAGCACAGCACATTTAGTTGAAGCCAGAAGTGAGGCAGGTAAAGGAGCTGGAATTTGACTAACGGAGCAGAAAGGTATACTCTCAGGGAAGGGGGTTGCAAGGGATGAAAGATGGTGGGAAGAGTCTGGGGGATAGTTGAAAATTCAGAGACTAAAAAAAATTGAGATGGGTTCAAGGTAAGGATGTATGTATGGGTAGGGGACTGAAAGGGGAGCAGTATTAGAGGGCAGGGACACATTTAAACCTGTATGGTGAACACTGAGCTCCCATGTACATATGAGCTTTAATATTCTTGCAAGAATCTGGACTTCTGTCACCATGTTCCCTTGCTCTTGGATCAAGACTAGACTATCAAGTCGATGTGGAAACTAGTGTTCGATGATTACCCTGCAGTATAATCACACAGAAATCCCCCACTCCTCAACATCATATCCAGGACATGGAATGTCAGGATTTTCAAGGATAGATCTAACAGCAGAGCTAAATAGCACTCAGGCTATATAGACAGGGGAATGTGCTTGCTTTGCCATCAACATCTCTGCTCCGGATAGAAAAAAAGAAAAGGCAGGTTAAAGAACAAAAATGTGTGTGCACTTCTGAAAGTTTAGAAGCATGGACATCATTTATCATTAAAAGTTTCAATGGTACCCTCCAGAAGTTCTGATCTGCATTAAGATACCAATTTCAATGCTACCTCCTAGCTATGTAAAATTGTTCATGAACACTAGCATATGACCTTCAGTATTTAAGTTATGCAGCAGCAAAAAATGTAGAACTGTTGGTATAAATGATTTAACATAGCTTCATTAAAACCTGAATTTGTAAAAAGGCTATAAAAGTCAGCAATTAACAAATTCAGATTCTTCATCCAAAAGCAACCTTTGTGTTTTTTTTCCCCAGATGTGACAGCATTCAATCAAAAACTCCATTAAGCCTACAAAATAACATCTGTTTGACGTGGATTCAAACTGGGAAGTGAATTCTGCAAGCAATAACAAGTTAATAACCCTGATGAAAAAACACTAAGTGTACATCTATCATTGAGCAGCATGCACAATTGAGTTTCTAAGACCATCACACAAGGTCCAGACATCTACAAATCCTTATGACATTTGCTGAGTGTTAGCAAATGCCCAAGTAGTACCTACAACATTCAGCAGATTTTCAATCGTTCATATCGTTCAACTGGTGAAAGCCCTGCCTAACACCATGCTAATCCACAAAACTCCAGGCCACTCAATAATCAGTCAAGGGAACAGATTCTATAATGAGATATACACATAACTCATCCCTTTACATATAAAAGTCTGGCTCAAACTTGAACTATTTAAAATGAAATGGGCTGAAGTTGCACAACATGCCAAATAATTGGAATAAAATTAGAGAAGGAGGCTGCATACTGAAAATATTCAATATACAAGTGTTCTGTCAACCTAGAGAGAGCATTAAAAATTAAGTAGATATTTGTTTTTGATATTCATTTCAATTTAAAATAACAATCCGTAAGCAAAATATGGACGGTGCAGGAAATCTAAAGTAGTACAGACACAGCTAAAGAGAAAAAAATTTCATTTCTCAAGAAAATAACCTTAATAATCATCATTAAGGACCCTCACCATTCGTGGCATGTACTCTTCATTGTTACCATCAGGGAAGATGGTGTGTATGTAAGATTTAATTTAGCTTTTTCTTGACACTGATCAATATTAAGAGACTTATGTCAAAGTGAAAACAGATCTCTACAAAGTGATCTCAATTAATTACAAAAAAAAACACAAAATAATTGGTTGCATAAGTAATCACCCCCTTCAAGTCGTCAGTATTTAGTAGATGCACCTTTAGCAGCATCAGTTTTGCCAATCTAGACATCGCAATTTTTCCCCATTCTTCTTTACAAAACTGCTCAAGCTCCGTAAGATTGCATGTGGATCATAAGCGAACATCCTCCTTCAAGTCCAGCCACAAATTCTCAATTGGATTGAGATCCGGACTCAGACTTGGCCACTCCAGGACATTAACTTCCTTGTTTCTTTAAGTCATTCCTGTGTAGTTTTGGCTTTATGTTTGAGGTCATTGTCTTGCCTAAGCATAGAACTTTCTTCCAGCTGACTTCAAAGTCTCCGACATGCTTTCTGGGAAACTCTAGCCAAGATTTTATGTGAGGCTTCTTTTCCCCAACAGTGGCTTTCTCTTAGTCGCTCTACCATAAAGCTGTGACCATTGAATCATCCAGGCAATAATTGTATGAGAACTTCCTCCCATCTCAGCCACTGAAGCTTGTAACTCCTCCAGAGTTGTCATTGGTCTCTTGGTGGCCTCCCTCACTAGTCCCCTTCTTGCACACTCAGTTTAAGGACGGCCTGCTCTAGGCAGATTTGCAGCTGTGCCATATTCTTTCTATTTCTTGATGATTGACTTAACTGTACTCCAAGGGATATTCAGTGACTTAGAAAATTTCTTATATCAGTCTCCTGGCCTGTGCTTTTCAAAACTTTTTTGCAGAGATTGCAGTGTTCTTTTGTCTTTATGATGTAGTTTTTGTCAGCAATTGGATCGTCCAGATACAGGTGTATTTTTACCACAATCAATTGAAACACCTTCACTGTACACAGTAATCACCATTTAACTAATTATGTGACTTCTAAAACCAATTGGCTGCACAAGTGATGATTTGGTGTGCCATATTAAAAGAGGTGAATACTTATCCAATCAATTATTTTGTGCTTGATATTTGTAATCAATTTAGATCAATTTGCAGAGATCTGTTTTCATTCTGAAAGTCTTTTACTGTTGATCAGTGTCAAAAAAAACAAATTAAATCCACTGTGATTCAATGCTGTAAAACAATAAAACATGAAAACTTCCAAGGGGGATGAATACTTTTTATAAGGGGTAGATGTACATGTGTACACGTGTGTATACATACACACACACTATCTCCCCGAATGATGATAATGAAGGTTTCACATTGTCATAGTGATAAAAAAAAACCTGACTCTTGATTCAATGGGTTCTTGACCCAAAGCAATCTTGTTTTGCTCTGCATGGATGAGGTCTTATATAATTATTTCTAATTTTCATTTTATTTCAATGTAGATCTAGTTGGATATTGGATTCCTCTTCAGACAACCTTACACTACTACATTTGTAGATCCAGAAAGCTAGCCAAAGACGGCACACAAATTTTTATGATGGGAAGGAACTACGAATAGGTCCCATGAGGTTTTACACTGACAAAGAACTGTAGAGTGGAATGAAGCTGGGTGTTTACTTCAGTGTTAAACTGTATAACTTTTCAAATACAGAGAAAGTAACAAGGTATTTTCAAAACATGACCACTCCACGTTCTGTCATTTATTTTTTACTAATGAAAATAGTTAAGACAAAAAAAGGTTAAATAATTATGTAGTTTTAAACATTTCAAAACAAAATAAGGGAAAGTCTAGCCTAAACAACAGGAATTCTGCAGATGCTGGAAATTCAAGCAACATACATCAAAGTTGCTGGTGAACGCAGCAGGCCAGGCAGCATCTATAGGAAGAAGCAGTTGCAATCAATACTGTACCATAATTTTACACTGATCTCAGTAATTCTTTCAATGAGTATATAATCTTCTCTCTGTATGCAGAAAGATGCAAACTCTCATGGTAATGTTGAGACATAAGAGATCGATCGCAAATGCTGAAAACTGAACAAAAGCTGACCCTGTTGGACATTGGTAATGTAGCATATTATGAGACTGATGGTGGGGAAGCCGTGTAGCCTCGGTTATGGCACAGACCAGGCCCTGGTGCCTTGGCGTCACCTGCTGCAGCCATCAAGGGAAGGAGATGCCGGAGCTGGCTGCGTACCACTGGATTCTGTACTGGGTTGGGGGCTGGCTCCTCCCACTAATGCTGTCATCCACTGTTTGCTCTTGGAAGACAAACTAGACTGTATGATGAGGAACTGCTGTGTGTCTGTTCTTGCAAAACATGCCTCCAGGCCAACATCTATGCACCACCAATCTACAGGCCATGACACTCTGGGACTTGGGACATATTATTTTTTAAATACTTCTTGTAACCATGTTTTACTGCTATCATAATTATATGTGATATGTGTATGACTGTTAGTACTGTGTTTTGCACCTTAGCCCCAGAGGAGCTGACAACCGGAATTGCAGATGTGGGTGAGGGAGTAAGAAACAAGGTACACAGTGAACAATTGTCCTTTTCCCCAATCCTCTCAGGAATATCCCAACTGTGACAGAACTGATTGTGCTCTTTGATTATGGCACAAGAACTCAAATAGTTGGACATTTACATAATTTGCAGGAAGAAGCCAACACTGAAGGGGCAACATGGAAGAGCAATGTTGTGCACAAAGAATGACTTTTGCAATCGAGAATGCCCTGGCCTATCTTATAATATGTAGCATTAGGGTATGCCTCAATGTCACTGAGCCATCAGGCTAATTATTTTGGCATACTTTCTCACCCAGAAGCTTGTGCTGAGTCCAAGGAAGACTTCTACACCAGTTCTGGAAAAAGTTGTGGCTTCTATCACAAGAGGGACAAACACATCTTTCTTGCCAACTTCAATGCCAGTATATGAAAAGATGTAATACTCAGGTAAAGCACATGAAAGGCTAACTCCAACTAAGAACAGCCTTGTCAGAAACTACATCTAGATTTGTCAAGAGAGGCAAATACAAATTCTCATGGCAACAGTCTGAGCCCAGGCACTAGTTATACCTTTGCCCATATTATCTGTGCCATGATAAGTATCAATGTCTAGTCGACTTTTCATTACCTCAACTGTGTTATCTCCAATCTGATCCCAAAAAAGGGGGGGGGGGCGGAAATCAGCATCCTCAGATACTGCAATGAGCAAAAATGGCTTAATCTGCTTTCAAATCCACCACAATTGGGATCTGTGAATACTGCCGACTTATTCCCATGAAACCAGTTGGGGCAGAACTAGATCAAAGATCAAAATAATCAGCGTTCCTAAATGAAGATGAAAGAGCTCGCCCTAAAGGCACTTTGCTTCAGGATGGTAATTTCAATGTCCAGCAGAAAATCTATTCCAATCGATGGCAGTAGAAAGTGCATTTCGTGCCCACCCAAGAAACAGATTTCCAGCAGGGTTAAGGCCAGCTCGGGGACAAACACCCAATGCCCCACTCCCAATAAGCCAAGCACTTATCAGAAACCGAAGCTGTCAGTAATTGCTGCAAAGAACACCTAAGACCTCGGCAACGTCACTTTTATTTGGTCTAAATACATAGCAACGCCTGATCAACCATTCAAAAAGTCAAATCCCAACCAAAATACAAAACTTCAAGCTTCAGGTTATACATCCTCAAACTCATTGTTCACCATCTGGTAAAAGAACGATGTGATGAGAGGCTGTCCAATCACAAACAAGAGAAAATCTGCAAATGCTGGAAATCTACACAACATACACAGTTCCTCCAGTATTTTGTGTGTATTGATGAGAAGTTGTAATGTTTCAGTGCTGTATGACTATGACTATAAAGGAGACAAATTCAAGTGTAATTGAGTGCATAAGACACAATTTCGAAGTTTTCAGGTAGTTAATAGTAAGGATGATGACTTCGTAAAGGGAAAGAGCATATGGAATGGGGCAAACATAATAAATGAAATTTAGACCGTTCAAAATGATCTATTTTGCCAAGAACAGAAGGACACGTTTGAAGTAGGTGCAGAGATACATATATAGAAGGCTATGTTGAACTTCTATAAATCACTGTATGAGCCATAACTGCAGATGCACATCTAAATTTGGACATCACACTTACGAATCTGAAGACCTTAGAAAGTATACCAATTAAGATTTATTCTAAATGCCCCAGGGCTTTGACACCCTCCTGAAAACAGAAGATTGAGAGATGGATTAAAGTATTCAATGTCATAAGAAGCCTAGGCAAACCACATCAGAAATAGCTTTCACTGGTAAGTGGGTCAAAAATCAGGTAGGACATTTAAGATGAGTGACAAAGAAATCAAACAAAATATGAAGATCTCATGAAATTTAAAAACATAGTTGAAATTTACAACTTTTATGGGCAATGGAAGCACATTCCATTGGGTTTTTCAAAGAAGTTTGATTAAGACAGTGTTTAAGGGAACAGCCAGTTGATTAGCTGCATAGCCTGTTCTTAAAATAAGCCAATATAATAGATCAAATGGCTTCTCACCACACTGCAATGAATGTTTCAGGTTTCAACATTTGTCATAATCAAATACTATTTTTTGGAGTCTGCTTAATATTTAAAATATTGAAGATTATTCCTGTTTCCAGTATTCCATGACAATTTTAATGCACTTGGCTGCTGGACAAGAACAGAACAGAATAGGATGAGGCCATTCTGCCCACTATGTCTAACATTCATGATGCTGGTCTAACTAACTGCACATGGCCTTGATCATTCTGTTCCCTGACTGTTCATTTGTCAGTTTAGTTACTATCGTATCTATTTCTATTACCTCCCCTATTAGGCAGCTCTGCATGTATTGCCTTCTGTCTAAAGTTGTGCCATTCAGAGCCTACAAAAGTAGGAACATTAAAAAAAACATATACAGCTGACTTGGAATAAAGCAAAATTAGAATCTTGTTGACATTTTCACTGGAGTGAAAGAGTAATTTTTAACCACTGGGTACTTTTTCCTGCAGATTACAATTAGCTACCTAGTAACAATTTTCACTGCTAACTTTCCCTGAATGAACAGTCATTCCTAATTAATTTTGGGTTTCCTCGCTTCGAGTTAGTTTTTACTCTGCATGTTTTTAAAACTAATGTCTCGTTTATAAACTCGTGTTGACTGCTGTACAAGACGTAGTGATTGAAACCGCCTCTAAAGAAACAAATTTATGCTTCTACTTTACTTCATTATACAAAATATAACTATGTTTTTGAATCTTCACTTTTCCAGAAGTATCCGTTCAACACCATGCATTTCAAGTTGTGATAAAACATCACACAGTAATGATTTATAAACAGTAGGGCAAATAAAGGCTTCGCTCATTTAATGTCCAAATTTTATTATTGTATAAACATTACATTTTGCTTTGTGATTTTCCCTCCAAAGCACAATTCCAAATTTCTTTGCACACACTGAATTACAGAGTGCCAAAATGTGTTAGTATAATATTATTGGAACGTAATGTTAGCCCCTAGAAGTGGCAATGAAAGGCTTCATCAAGTTTTGATTTCTAAGAAATCCTGAGCTAAAATGAGTTTCAACACAAAACCATATACACCATTTTCTCTGATCAGAACTAAAATTTCAAGCTGCACCTGAGAATCATAAATGACACAGAAAATATAAACGTATTTCTGAATTATTCAAAAGATTCAGATGTAATGATATTTGCATTTATAAGTACTCAAACTGCTAAACTGATGCACCAGACAAATAAACACGCGGAACATCAAGATTGCGTTTAGTTACACTGTAACATCTCCCACATTTGCCGTATTTCCAACACAACACGGCAACAAAAGATACCACATGGCAAATTACCAAAAAACCTCATTGAAATTACAGAATAACTTCAACAGGTAATATGGAACATCTACATGATAGAATCTCCAATAAAAAAATTCTAGGCTCTGCATTTAATACCTTATCCAACAGATTCTCATACAAGCACAACCTCTACTTCTGCTCTCTACCATACATCACAAGAGTAGATATTCCACCTGTAATCCTGATTTAAATAAACGTCTTCAGCATGTTGTACTGTAGCTAATCTAGCAAATACCTACAGACACTCTCCAAAGTACCACCACAAAAGGTATTGACATATTGATCAGAATAAGTCCACATTTGCCAACAATGGAATTGATACAAAGCCGAGAAAATTATTTATCAAAAATTAAGTTGAATTCATTAAAAGAGACTTAATTAATTACTTGAACACCTGAATAAAATTAGCCAAACAATTGATATTTGTGAAACAAAGCAAGTGCTGATTTGTATGGAGGTGTTTTCAAAATAAACATTAAAGAATTATTTGAAGAAATAGCCTGGATTCTTTAGGAAACATGTCATTTATGACAAATTTCAACAGTATGTATGATAAAATAAAGACATCAGCAAAAAAGTTGAACATAAGGTAATAAATGAGCAAGTGAAATTCCTCTTTAATTAATACTTACCTTTTGTTAACAGACTTCTCATTTTTCTCATAAGGTTTGACAAACCACTTTCCAATCCTAACGAAGTTCTTTTCCATCAGGCACCTAAAAAAAAAGTACAAAATGCAAAACTTAATTGTGTTTCCTTCCCTTTCTTGTACTTCAAATCCAACCACCTTTCCAGATTTCAACTGATCACAATGTAATCCCATAAGCAGATTTCATTGTAAAACCAGAGTTGCCCTAACAGTCACTACAGGGTACTTGGAAACTGTGAAAGATGTCATATTTATGAAAGGCAGTTTCAAAGAGTGTATTCTTTCTCGCTCAATGCCTATCCTACTGGAAAGGTTGAATCAGAAGTTACTGCGCATCAATACAGCAGGTTGGATCTAAGCTGTCATTTCAAGACTTTGCAGGAGAGAACCAATCAAGGAACTGCAATCCCTTCCATTCAGGAAAAAGAATCACTAAACCATATTGCATGATGTAGACAATAGAGAATGTACATCGAAATTCACCTGGTGGTATATTGAAAAGACAGAATTTACCAATTATACTCTATATGTGTGAACTCCAAATTAGTAAAGGCAAAACTTAGGATCATTAACTGCAGATCCATATAATAAAAAGTACCAAGATGCTGGTAAGACAACCCAGACATGGGACAACAGATTCCAAAATCTGCTTAAAGTTAGGGACTTGCCTAAAGTTACTAATGAACAGAGTACAGTACCCACATAAACAAAAAATTCTGCAGATGCTGGAAATCCAAAGCAAAACACAAAATGCTGGTGAAACTCAGGTCAGGCAGCGTCTATGGAAATGAATAAACAGCTGACATTTCAGGCTGATACCCTTCTTCAAGACTCAAGCTAGAACCCACATAATCCTTAATTTACAGCAATTGCAAGATGAAGCATATGGAGAATCGTCACATTAAGTCAGAGAGAAAAGAAAAATATATAGTTCACTTATATTTAGTGCAAAAGATAGCCAATTTTAGAAATATAATAATGACCAGGTGTATATAATAATGTGTATAAGATGATGAGAGGCATTGATTGTGTGGATAGTGAGAGGTTTTTTCCCCCAGGGCTAAAATGGCTAACACAAGGGGGCATAGTGTTCAGGTGCTTGGAAGTAGGTACAAGGGGGATTGTTAGAGGTTAAGTTTTTCCACACAGAGTGGTGGGTACATGGAATGCACTGCTAGTGAAGGTGGTAGAGGCGGATACATTAGGGTCTTCTAAGAGACTCTTAGTTAAGTACATGGAGCTTAGAAAAAGAGGGCTATGTGGTAGGGAAATTCTAGGCAGTTTCTAGAGTAGGTTACATGGTCGGCATAACATTGTGGGCCGAAGGGCCTGTAATGTGTAGATTTTTGTTTCTATGTTTCTATGACAGATTTTTTGGCAGGAAAGGGCTACAAACGCAAACTCAGTAAATGCAGTTGCGTCAGCTATGATGTAGCAGTTTTGACATTGAGATGTTGCTACTTGGCAAATACTGCTGATTTGCCCAAACCCTGTTAACTTTAGCCACACTTTCAGGAAGGAATGGAACCAGTAATTGGCTGGCTCAGAGACCATCTTGCAAAATTTAAGTCAACATTAAAATAAATGCATTTATACAAAGCTTACAACATCCTATTAGGTCTGAAGAGGGCTTTATGACCAATATAATAGCACTTAGGTATTGTTAAAAATGTCGCAAGTATATATATGGTGATTTGAAATCAATGTAGATCACATTATGCATGGGGGTTGCAGTGATATTTTGCTCTACCAGATTATATGAATATCCTAAAACAATATACAATCTCAGTACTTTTCACCTGTAGTGGGAATTGCTGCACATAAATTGTGTGTAAGGTCTTACTGTATGCAACATAATGGCTGATACAAGGGAAGGAAAATACAGCAGGTTAAGACCTGCAAAAGGGTGTGCACTTTAAAATCCAGAAACTCAGCGATCACTGATTAGAATGGAGCTCACCATTCCAGCTTATGGAGAAAAAAAAGTATTACAGTCAATACCAATTTGCACAAGTGAAAATATATCATAATTTGATTAACAAGTACAGAGGAGTCTCATTTTAAAAGCACAAGATTTAAATTACAGCTATACAACTCATTGCGTTACATTGAATTAGTCCAATTACTGGAAAATCTGTATCAAGTGAATTAAAAAAAAACAGATGGCAACTGGAGCATGCAGGTATTTCGTGAAATGGCACTGTTACAAATTGAGAGCTAGGTCCTTTATTAAAAAAAAATTGGACAAGCAGTACAGCTTTTGATCCATCAACTTCAACTTGAGATTTCAACAAATTAAAAAACATTTCTTTTCATTCAAAAAAATTGAACTGAGAAGAAAACTACTTAAAATTAGAATTTTTGGTGAAGAAACAGATCATCTTATCCAACAGATGGCACAACAGTTACTGCTGCTGCCTAGTTAGCCTGAACCTAGGACCCAGGTGCAGCCTAATGACAAAAGAATAAAAGGGATGCTGATCATTATTGTTTGAGAGAAAATGAGTTGGAGGTACAGAAAAATAAAGAGATGGAGAATCTGACTGATGAGATTGTTCTACTAGGAGCTGGGATGGACCTGGTAAGTTAAATAGCTCCCTTTTGCATCATTATAAATATAATGACATGTGCTAGAAATTATTTATCTTCACGTACTTATCCAGTTTTCTCTGAAATCTATTTATCTGCACTGATCACTTGAACTGACCATTTTCTAACCATGAGATAAAAGAAATTTATTCTCAACTTTTCATGCAATTGATTAGTGAATTCTTACAGAAAACATTGAAAAGAGAAGGCTGATTAACTATCCTAACACTAATTCCATGCTCACCCCTGATCAAGTGTTCCCAACCTGCAGTCCACGATGCCTGGTTAATAGTAGGGGTCCATGGCGGTAAACAGGTGGGGATCCCCTGCTCAAGACTGTTAAATGTCAGTTTTCTCTTTCTGCATGTACAATCCCTTAATATTAGATCCACACACAAGCTGCATCTCAATGTCCATCTTAAAATAAGTCTCAATTTTCAAACCCTCCATCAGATCCCTGAAACATGCAGTGATGGGTCAATGTTCAAAAATTTGTCATAGAAGTATATGAATATCAGGAGCAAACTATAGAGATGCAACTCTTGCAGAGCTCCAGTTTTCATCCCATCTCAGCTGGTGATGAGCACCAAGGCGGCACACAAAAATCCAGTTATTTTTTTTCCCTCACATTCAGCACCTGGTGATTAGGACTAGAAGTCATGTGGAGGCCATACAACACTTTTGATTTGAAAGAAACAAGGAAATGCAGCTTTACTCTGGAGAATCAGAAAATGTTTTGAAAAATGTATCAAACAGCCCTTTCTGATGAATTTCCAAAAGTTCCACAGATTTGAAACTAAATTAAAATAGCAAGAGAATAAAAGCAGATTAAGCCTTGAACGTGAAGAAAGAAGATGGCCAATCGGAACTGGTCCAACTAACAATGAGAGAAACAAGCTTAACCATTTAAATTAAAAACTACAAATAATAATGTGGACAGAATAAAACTGCAGCCAAAACATGCAGAAACTTAAGGAAACAAAAAGGCAGCATCAATTTGCACTTCAAATGAGCTTATCAACTAAGGGACTGATATTTTCTAAGGGCAAAACGATGTGTTTAAGTGGTGATTATCCATTCATGGTGGTTTGTGAATAATGGAATCTTAAAATGTGACCGTCACAGTACTAAAGGTTTAGATCAATTCCATTTCACACGCAAATTCACCAGCATGTTATCTATAACACAACAGGAGCGTTTTTCCACTGCCTTTAACTCAATACCAAAATACATGGCAAAAATTTTTAAGCAGTGACAGCATTTAAAGAAATGGCAAAGCTACAGCTAAAGAAGAGAACTAAACAGCCCACAATCTGTCAGTTTAAATTGTGATGTCTCCTGGAATCAGACCCAAATACTAATAATAAAAAAAAACAAATTGCTTGAGGAACTAAGTGATCCAACAGTATCCACGAAGGTAAAAGGATGGTTGATATCTTAGGTCAAGACACTGCATCATGACAAAGTGCAGATAGCTATAAACAAGGGGTGACAGGGAGCAGTGACACAGTCTAGTCAGTTAAAAGTGGAACCATTAATATGGGGGATAATGGGCAGACAGAGACAGGAGAAAACTTTCAGAGATGAAGGCTCCTGGGTGATAGGTGGAAATATA
This sequence comes from Mobula hypostoma, assembly GCF_963921235.1. Lineage (NCBI taxonomy): Eukaryota > Metazoa > Chordata > Chondrichthyes > Myliobatiformes > Myliobatidae > Mobula > Mobula hypostoma. Next base: position 10,364,548 of record NC_086123.1, on the reverse strand, counting down.
TAAACAAAAAAGGGAAAAATAAGCAAATGGAGCTAGATGGGGAGAGGGGAAGGCTAGTACAAAGTTGAAAGGAGATTCATGGAACAAAAGTAACACTATTACAGCTTGGGCTGCCAGAATTCGAGTTTAATTCCAGCTCCATCTGCAATGAGCTTGTACAGGATATTCTCCTCATGACCAATTAGTTTTCTTCCATGTGCTGTTTCTTCCCACAGTCCAAAGGCATAGTAGTAGGTTAACTGGTCATTGTAAACTGTCCTGTGATTATTCTAGGGTTAAGCAGGTGGATTGTTGGGCGGCAGGTTCCATTGGGTCATCTGGGCCTGTTCCGCGCTGTATCTCTAAATAAAAATAAATTTTAAAAAGGAGGTGGGGTGATGGGCAGTTGGATAGTTTTTGATCAAGATTCCACCATCCATAATCTGTCTCCAGATTACTATAATATGGTTGCATGACAAGAAATACATAACTTTGAGTCAAAGGGTACAAGTGACCCAAAATTTACTATCAGTGTAACTGCTAGATGATAATTTATGCACTACACCGATAAATATACATCAATATGGCCACATTAGAGTACAACACCTTTATAAACAAGAGATTCTGCAGATGCCAGAAATCCAGTAACACACAAAATGCTGGAGGAACTTAACAGGTCAGACAGAATCTATAAAGAGGAATAAACAGTTGATGTTTTGAGCTGAGACCCTTCGACTGGTCCCAATGAATAGGCTCAGCCCGAAGTGTCAACTGTTTTATTTCCTTCCATCAATGCTGCCTGACCTGCTGAGTTCCTTCAGCATTTTGTGTGTTACTCACTTTAATGTTTTAATACTCAACTTCTTGCTTCAGTCATTTATCATTTCCTCATCAGTCCTTCAAAAATAAAGGTACACTGCTTCCGTGCTGGATTTGTTGAATCCAAGGTGACTGATGAAGCCAGCATGAGAACTACCGACTTTCCCACAGCAAGTGCCTGACTGGGCAGGTGAGTAGTTGGTAAAGTGGCATACTCTTTCTGTTACACCACTTTGGTGTGCACAAGATTCTCAAAATACTCAAAATGCATTTCCACTTTTAGCAATAATTGGGCTGACAGTGCTCAGAGTACAGGGGCATACTGAAATTTTCAGAGGCTGAACATGCTTGAATTTGTTCCACTGAAAAAACTACACAGTGTCTGTTTGAAAACTCTGGTGCAAGGTTTGTAAACATCATGGCATACATGAGGTTTTGACAGTGTTGACTGTGTCAGGAAAATGATGCATTGTCTTCACTATAATTGGCTCTATAATACACCCGATGACTAAGATCATGGCTTGTACAGCATTATAAACTAAACACAGGATGGAGACTGAATTCGAGGGGTGTTCTACAGTTCCTCACAGTTACAGTTAAGAGCTTACTGAAGTCCTGATTGGCTATGTATTGTGCTGCTCCCTGCACTTCTGGAGTTATCATGTCACAAAGATGTACATTGTATTTCTTGAACAGAATCCATGTTCTGATTAGAGTTGGAGCTTTATGATGAATGGGAAGAGGTAGTTTAGAAGCATAATATGGCAATAACCTTCAGTGAAGGGAAATCACAGACAGATTTGTTGTCTATTTTGATAATGGGCACGATTACTGTACCTGACATACATTTATTTCTACTCTTCTTCCCAGATGTGGAAGGTGAGTTTGCAAATTCATGACTGAAGCTCTTGGACACAAAGCATTAGAAATTCAACAAGGTTGCATTTCCTGTGGTATAGGACTTTGGTCTTTGGACTGTAGATGTCTTTAACAGCATGGAAAGCTCCACGAATAATTATTGTCAGTGGATCTTTGGACCTTGAGTTCTTTCCACCACTCTCCATCTGTTTGTAACATCAAGTATTTTCTGATGACCTCTGCCATCAGACTGAGGAATAGATGAGCTCTCAAACCCAGGAACACCTTAAAGCTTCACCATAGTGGCACAGGTAGTCGCATTTCTGCCTCACATCTCCAATGTCCCATGTTTGACTTTGACATTCAGCACTCTGCATTGGGTCTACATATTTCCTTGTGGCCATGCATTTCCTTTCTTTCTTTTTCAATCTTTTTATTAATTTCAAAATATAGAAACAAAACATAGCAATAATACAAATAGTAGGAGATATATTGTTTCACTTAAAAAAGTAATTACAAAACCAAATAGTATAAATTAACAAGGCTCCCAATCATTTAGAACTAACAACGGATAATACAAAGCAAAAAAAAACTGGGAAAAAAAAACCATGAAAAAGAAAAAAAACAAAACAAAAAAAAAACAGACCCTATCCCCAAAGAAAAGCAGAATTAATCAACTAAACTAAAAGACTTGGGCAAAACTAACGACTTAAAAATGGAAAAGAAGAAAACCTTAGTGTCGATGACTCCATTCCCCTCCAACAACAGTACAGAGAGATAAAACAAGTTTGGAAATGATCAAATTACATCAAATGAAAATGCTGAATGAATGGCCTCCAAGTTTTTTCAAACTTAATGGAAGGGTCATAAACCACACTTCTAATTTTCTCCAAATTCAAACACACCATCGTTTGTGAAAACTAATGAAATACATTAGGAGGGTTAATCTCTTTCCAATTCAACAAAATGGACCTTCTAGCCATTAAAGTAAGAAATCCTACGTGATGAAGAGGTTAAATTATTTAAATCTATCATTGGTAGTCCAAAGATAGCAGTAATTGGATGAGGTTGTAAGTCTATATTTAGGACCGTTGAAATAATATCAAAAATATCTTTCCAATATTTCTCCAACAAAGGACATGACCAAAACATGTGGGTTAAAGAAGCTATCTCGGAGTGACATCTGTCACATATTGGATTAATATAAGAATAATAATGAGATAGTTTATCTTTGGACATGTGAGCCCTGTGCACTACTTTAAACTGTATCAACCTATGTTTAGCACATACAGAGGATGAATTCACCAACTGAAGAATCTTTTCCCATTTTTCAGTCAGTATATTGATCTCAAGTTCTCTTTCCCAGTCAGCTTTAATTTTATTAGAAGCATCAGGACATAAATTCATAATTATATTATATATAATTGCTACTACACTTTTCTGAGAGAGATTTAAATCTAAAATTTTTTCCAAAGTGTCCATTGGATATGGGTGTGGAAAATTAGGGGAGACAGTAATTAAGAAGTTTCTAATCTGTAGATATCTAAAAAAGTGAGATCTGGGTAAGTTATATTTATTAGAGAGTTGATCAAAAGACATAAAACAATTATCCAAAAATAAATCACGAAAAGATATTATACCTTTGGTTTTCCAATCAAAGTAAGCTTGATCCATCGTGGAAGGTTGAAACAGAAAATTTGATATAATGGGACTTGCTAGAATAAATGGATTAAACCCAAAAAATCTTCAGAATTGAAACCATATGCTTAAAGTATGCTTAACTATTGGGTTATTCATTTGTTTATACGATTTAAAAGAAGTAAAAGGAAGTGAAGTTCCTAAAACCGAACCCAAGGAAAACCCTTGTAATGAATTAGATTCAAGATTGACCCAATGAGGGTTTAAGGATACATCCAAATCTCGTAACCAAAATTTTAAATATCAAATATTAATTCCTCAAGGGTCTCTGGTTTCCTCCCACAACCCAACAATATCGAGATTGGTAATATGGTCACTGTAAATTGTCCTTATTTTATAGACGAAAGGTTGAAATTGAGAGGCTGATAGGAAAGTGGGGAGAATAAAATGGGATCAGTTGTCAGTGGGCACTTGATGTTTAACACAAACTTGGCAGGTTGAATAACTCATTTCCATGCTGTATAACCATTAATCTTCTACACAGGTATTAATATAGCTGACTTCAGGAAAGCACATGCTGGGGACACTAAATCCAATTGGCTTGGCAACAGATTGCCCGCGACACTGAGGAACTACTTCCTTGGAGGCTTTGAACATTTTAACATTGACTTTCAGTTAATGCTGACAGTTTGGTTTAATTGGTTGAGATAACAGAACAAACTTGGCAGTGATCAGTTCAACAATTATGGGTACGCATCACTGCACAAGTGATATGGACATCTTTGCATTCCCTTGTTCTAATAATGTTGTAGCCTCATCGGTGCCAGGCCCTTGCATACTTATCCTGCTTACAAAGCATGGTGAACACACAAAATGCTGGAGGAACTCAGCACGATGGGCAATATCCATGGAGGAAAATGAATAGTCAACATTTCAGACCAAGACCTTTGATCAGGACTCCTCAGCAGTCCTGACCAAGGCTCTCTGCCTGAAACATCAACTATTCATTTTCTGCCATCAATGCTGCCTGACCCATTGAGTTCCTCCAGCATTGTGTGTGTGTTGATCTAGATTTCCAACATTTGCTATCTCTCATGTTTACAAAGCAGTCTGTAGGTTATAGAAAGATCACGCTCCAAGCCTTTTACTGGGGAGGACCACATCCTTCCTAATCCTTAGCCAAAGATGCCTTGCCAAAGGGTTACATTTTTCCTTACAATAGTACTAAAGTCACCTGGGATATTAATTTCCCTCCTTTTGAAACCAGACAATGATTTTTTTTTTCAATATCAAATTACAAATCTTCTTTGGCAACATCCTTAAGTTCCAGGGTTCGGATTTGTGCACTGATGACTTAAGGGACAAAATGCTTTCATTAATTCATTAAAAGTTCACTGTGAAGATTCTATTTCCCTTCCAGTTTGTCACTGAAGAAGATGCAGCCACCACTTTGTCTGACATTGACATTGGCACTGCTACCACGGGCAGGAGATGGCCACTTGAGAGTTGCTGAGCAAACAATCCACGAGAAACCCAATGTTCTAGGTTCTGGATTTGGAGTTAAAATGCCTTTTGCTTCTTTTAACACTGGATAACTACCACAGACTTGGTATGTTATATAGCTTGGTCTTGACCCAATAGCAAGAGAGACCAAAACAGCTAGATCCAGTTTCTGCTGCATGAGATTTATTGCTCACACCAAAGCCCCACTTAGCACCATGCACAGATTCAGACATAAAAGGTGGCACCCTGAGCTAAGGAAAAAATGCACAAAACTTCTGGATATTTTGTACTTTAAAAGTTCCCATTATCCCAAACACCAAACCGTTAAGATACAAACATGTCTGTTGGCAAGTTTCAAACTTGTTTAACAAAAGTGTAATAATGTTATTTTAAAGGAACAATTATCTACAATATTGGCTGAGATAACATTATTGGGGATAGGGCAGAAAAAAATTCTGATATGTAACCGAAGTTATACAAGCAAAAAAATTTCAAGTGATTATACAGATGGGATACAAGTTTCTTTACCTACCATCCATAACTACAACTGAAAAGGTCTTCTACTGGCCAAATACAAAGTTCTAAAGTTTTAAAATATGTCCTGTAACTGCTTTTTCTCCCCAAAGGATTGAAGCATTCACCATTATTCCAGACTATTTAGATTACTAAAATATAATCAATTCAAGATTGGAAGCTTTGAACTGTAATGGAAAGTAATCTAATTTATGCTGTGACTAATAATGGGCCTTGATCTATTATGAAGGACATGCATCTGATAGCCAGCGCCAACAAATGCAACAGCATCCTAATTTCTGGTCAAAGCCCTCACATTGCAAGAAAAGTAACAGGCTGAGATTCAGGCCTACTAATCTGGTGACAGAGTTTAGCATTACTTAAAATGTTTTAAAACTACCTATAGCTACTTGAACAAGATTTGAATTTTGTTGACGTTGAAGATATCAGAAAGATCAACTGATAGAATTAAAAGAGTTTGTTAATTGCTGGAAGAATTCTACACCTTATTACCTGAACCCAAATTATATACATATGGCTTGAAAAGAAGTATTTTCAAGTAGTCTGGCTGTTTTAATAAAAACTTTTTACCTTGCAAAGTATAACAAAGTGCAGTTGTTAAAAACTAAACAGACCTAACATCCCTCTGAATTGTTCTGAATACAATTCTGTAAACTAAATATAAATTCACATATAATAGATCATAAACAATACCATGCATGTTTTTTAAAAATATAAAATTTTAAAGCATCCATGTGACTTACCTTTCTAATAAATTATGAATGGCCTTAAAGAGCAGTGTTCTGCATTCGTATGTGAGTCCATTTTCCCAGAGACCCGCATCTACCACTGAAATGCAAGAAAAAATGTCATGAAAGAATGAAATGCAACTTAAATTTTAATTAAATGTACTGTAGACATTGAAAATCAAAAATATGCAGATGACAGAAATCTAATGAGAAAATACTGGAAATTCATGTCAGGAAACAACTATGGAAACAGAAAAGCTCTGAAGGGTGCCGAACCCAAAAATATTACTTCTGTTCCTGCTGGTTCCAGCACTTTCCACCTTGAGCCACAACACTCAGCTGAGGTAAAAATACATTACATTCATTCAACTAAGTGCATATTATCTCATCAAAAGTCAGGAATAAAAAATGTTTAAAAATGTGCCAAATAAATCTACACAAAGCATTTTAATTCATTTGAAGTTCACACAATCATAGGTTGAATGCAATAGATGACTAATGTACAAAGGATTCCACAAATAAATTGTGAAATGATCAAAATTAGTAATACTGCAAGTGAAATGACTATCTAGCCCAAATCTTCATCATCTATAGTTCAATTCCTTGACTCATTCTACATATCCCAGCAATATTTTCTCATTCACTTCCTGACTGAAAGATAAGATTTTTATTCTGCTAGTTCTTTTGCAAATTACTTGCACAATCCTTAAACCCCATACTTTCAACCACGGAACCATTTCTCATAACATATTAATGACACAGGCTAGGGTCTTAGTTTCATTTTGATCACTGCTGAACTTTATACAACTTTATACACCTCCCCATCCCCAACCAAGACTTCAGGATTCCACTCAGCACCTGAGCACCCTTATTCTAAAATTGTTAAAAATTGAGCTACATCCAGCTACATGGATCATACCTTGAAATCATTTTCATCTGGAAACCATACTCCCCCACCTGTGCTCTAAACTTAAATTCTCATTTTCAAATCCCTCCATAGCTTTGCACATTGTTCAACTAAAATCCCCTTAAAATGTCACCATTGATTATGCTTCCACCACTTTTCCAGCAACTTGGTCTAGCCATCCACTATTCCATGCAAAAAAAATCTGCCCTGCACATCTCCCCCTTCCCACTTTGAATGCCCCATCATTTAGTACTTGACATTTCTACCCTGGGAAAAAAAAAGATTTTGACCATCTACCCATCTATGCCTCATAATTTTATAAACCTTCTGGTTAATTGGAGCAGTAGCTTATCTAGGACAATTCTTAAAAAACAAAACTAATTGAGAAAATAGCCAAAAAAAGGGATTCCTTTCATTTATTTAGGATACTATGCCACTTAATTGGGGCAGGAAACAGCTACTGAACAGTTTCCAACTAGTTTTAGACATGTGCATTTGTCTGGCTGTTTAAAAACAACACCATGCTTAGAGGAAATTGTTTTTAAATAGTGTCAGTTATATATGCTTGCATTATGCTATTCATTTGGGCCAACTGACATTGAAAAAAAAGTGATTTTTGACATTACTTCATTCAACAAGGTAGGCAATTACCTGCACTAGGTGTCTGTATTGATTAATGTTCATTTATTGTCGATCAACAGAACTGGCAGTATACACTATATGAATTCCTCCATCAATAACTATTAGGAACCAATACAGTTTTATGGTACTGTAGTAATATTGGTAGAGTTCTAATTCGTTATTCAGTTAAACTGTTGTTTTTCCCTTAAACTACTTCCATGAAACTTCAGCTAACAGGAACAGTGACTTAATTCGGCCAAAATGTACTGATCCTATTGTGTACCACTTTACCGGAATCCACTATGTGTACATATGTACACACACATCCCTTCATATACACACACACATCCCTTCATATACACACACACATCCCTTCATATACACACACACATCCCTTCATATACACACACACATCCCTTCATATACACACACACATCCCTTCATATACACACACACACACACAGAATAAAACACAAATAATCTGCTTAAATAAAAAACACACAATCGTAATTTTCATGTCTTTATTGAACACATCGTTTAATCACTCACAGTCCAGGCTGGAAAAAGTATGTGCACCCTTGTATTTAATAACTGGTAGAAACTCCTTTAGCAGCAATTATCTCCACCAAACATTTCTTGCAGCTGCTGATCAGACTTGCACAACAGCAAGTAGGAATTTTAGACTATTCCTCCATATAAAACTGTAATGTTCATCAATATTTCTGGGATATCTTGCATGAACAGCCCTGACCTGGCCATTCTAAAACAAATTTTCGTTTTAAACCATTCTGTTGATTTTCTCATGTTTCAGATCATTATTTTGTTGCATCATCCAACTTCTATTAAGCTTCAGGTAAAGGACCACTACCATGACATTCTCCTATAAAATGTCTTGATACAATTTTGAATTCATTGTTTCCTCAACAATTGCAAGCTGTCCAGGCACTGAAGCTCAAACCATGATGCTCCTTCCACTGCACTTCACAATTGGGATGAGGTTTTGGTGTTGATGTGTAGTGCCCTTTTTCCTCAAAATGCAGAGGTGTGTATTTCTGCTAAAAAGTTCAACTTTTGTCTCATCTGTCCACAGAACATTGTCCCCAGAAGTGCTGTAGAACATCTAGGTTGTCTTTGCAAACTTGAGACATGCAGTAATGTTCTTGTTCAAGAGCAGTGGTTTTATTCTATGGTGTCCTTCCAGATACACCAATCTTGCTCAGTGATCTTCTTAAAGTGGACACATGAAGAGACTTTAGCAAATTCAAGAGATTTCTGCAGGTCTTCTGCTGTTAACCCTTTGGTCTTTTTTCACCTCCTTCAGCATGGCACTTGTGCTCTTGTTGTCAGCTTTGCAGGATGCCCACTCCTATGGAGAGTAGCAACAGTACTGAATTTCCTCCATTTGAAGACAATATCTCTTACTGTGGACTGATGATCACACAAGTCTTTAGAAATGCTTTTGTAGCCTTTTCAAGCTTCACACATCTCTACAATTCTTCTTCTAAGATCCTCTGAAAGTTGTTTTTAATCGAGGTATGGTATGGTGAACATAAACAGCTCTTTCTTGAGAAGAGCAGGCTCTGTCAGTAACCTGACATTATGTGCCTCTTTTTTAAAAAATGTAAGGCAGGGCACAGCACCTCTACAATTCACACCTCCAATCTCATCTCATTGATCGGAGCACCTGATTCAAAATAGCTTTTGTAAAAGGCAGTACCTCAGAGGGTCACATACAAGGGGTGATTGATAAGTTCGTGGCCTAAGGTAGACGGAGGTGAGTTATACAGCTGTCGTTATATGCATATGCAGGTCAACTCTGAGTGGCTATACAGAAAGTTTGAAGTTAATAACTCATCAGGGGTGATTGATAAGTTTGTGGCCTAAGATAGAAGGAGATGAGTTATTTAATCAAAGAGCTGTCGTGCATGTAACGACAGCTGTATAACTCACCTCGGTCTACCTTAGGCCACAAACGTATCAATCACCCCTGCTGTGGACACTTTCTGGAGGTCCAAGATCCGTAAGCTCCACGACTGCTGGACTAAGTGTGTAAATGTAGGAGGGGACTATATTGAAAAATAAATGTGCTAGGTTTTCTAAAATTGACTCCTACCTTAGGCCATGAACTTATCCATCACCACTCGTACTTTATTGAACTCAGACTGTGAATGTTCAAGTGGTGTACTCAGTATTGATGAGAAGTACCACGATTGTTTCTGTGTTATTAGTGGTAGATTGTGTTTTCTATTATTGTGACTTAGATGATCAGATATTATTGAGTAATAAATGCAGAAAATTTATTTTATAGATGTACAAACATAAACAAATATAAGTAGTAGAGCAAAAAGGGAGCAAATTGTGAAGTAGTGACCATTCAGAAATCTGATGGCAGAAGGAAAGAAGCTGTTCCTAAAACCTTGAGTCTGTCTTCAGCCTCGTATACCTCCTCCCTAATTGTGGTATTGAAGAGGACATGTACTGACAGATGCCTTCCTTTTGAGGACACATTCCTAATCCTGTGGAGATTGGTGCCCATAATGGAACTGGCTGGGTTGAAAACCCACTGCAGTTTTTTCTGATCCTGTGCAGCAATGGTCCCTCCATACTAGACGGTATTATAACCAGTTAGAATGCATTTGTAGAAATTTGCTGCAGCTTCCCTTCAGAAGGTACCTGACCATCATTTTCTATCTTTCTAAATTTCTAGCATTCATAAATACTTTGCTTTTGACCCATTTGTTTTCACATTAACATTGGGAACTAATTCTTGAGAATGATTTACTAAAATAGTACCTACTTTTTGTATTAAGATTACTGCCAAATGAACTGGAGAACTTTGCACAAAAAGTAATGACACGACTTTTGACTTGTTTGGCAGACAAAGAGCTTTTACTAGGTTTCAAACTCTTGTTTTCTAAAGTTTTGTTCCACAGTCCATAAGACCACAAGATATAGGAGCCCATCGTCTGCTCTGCTGTTCAATCATGGGCTGATCCAATTCTTCCAGTCATCCCCACTCCCCTGCCTTCTCCCCATACCCTTTGATGACCTGGAAAATCAAGAACCTATCTCTGCCTTAAATGCACCCAATGACTTGGCCTCCACAGCCACTCTTGGCAACAAATTCAACAGATTTACCACCCTCTGACTAAAGTAATTTCTCCACAACTCTGTACTAAATGGACGTCCTTCAATCCTGAAGTTGTACCCTCTTGGCCTGGACTCCCCTACCATGGGAAATAACTTTGCCATATCTAATCTGTTTAGGCCTTTTAACATTCAGAATGTTTCTATGACATCCCCCTCATTCTCCTGAACTCCAGGGAATACAGCCCAAAAGCTGCCAGACATTTCTCATACAGTAACCCTTTCATTCCTGGAATCATTCTCATGAATCTTCTCTGAACCCTCTCCAATGTCAGTATATCCTTTCTAAATAAGGAGCCCAAAACTGCACACAATACTCCAAGTGTGGTCTCACGAGTGCCTTATAGAGCCTCAACATCACATCCCTGCTCTTATGGTCTATACCTCTAGAAATGAATGCCAACATTGCGTTTGCCTTCTTCACAACCCACTCAACCTGCAGGTTAACCTTTAAGGTATCCTGCACAAGGACTCCCAAGTCCCTTTGCAACTCTCATTTTGAATTCTCTCCCCATCTAAATGATAGCCTGCCCATTTATTTCTTTCACCAAAGTGCATGACCATACACTTTCCAACATTGTATTTCCTTTGCCCATTCCCCTAAACCAGCGGCCCTCAACCACCGGGCCGTGGACCGGTACTGGGCCGCAAAGCATGTGCTACCAGGCCGGGAGGAAACGATATGATTTGGCCATACGAGTCAGCTGCACCTTTCCTCATTCCCTGTCACGCCCACTGTGGAGCTTGTACGCACGCGAGGTCATTACCTGCGCGTCATCCATGTTAGCAAGGGAAGAAGATCAACTCCTCGAGCTTGCAAATGACGGCAGGCTGAAAAGTCTGTTTGACATAACATCTCTGCCGGCATTCTGGATTAAAGTCAAGGCTGAATATCCTGAGATAGCCACGAAAGCACCGGAAACGTTGCTTCCATTTCCAACATATCTCTTCAATGAATGCAACGAAAACTAAATTGCGGAATAGACTGGACATAAGGAACCCCCTTCGAGTATCGCTGTCTCCCATCACCCTTCGATGGCACCGTCTTGTTGCAGGGAACAAGTATTCAGCTTAGGGCTCCCACTGATTCAGCGATATTGGTGTGTTGAAATGATTTTATATGTTCATACAGGGAAAATGTGCGCTGTGTGTTTAATATCCAAACGTAACTTAAAATGTTATGATACTATTGACTTACTTATATGACCATATAACAATTACAGCACGGAAACAGGCCATCTCGGCCCTTCTAGTCCGTGCCAAACTCTTACTCTCACCTAGTCCCACCCACCTGCACTCAGCCCATAACCCTCCATTCCTTTCCTGTTCATATAGCTGTCCAATTTTTCTTTAAATGATAATATCGAACCTGCCTCTACCATTTCTACTGAAAGTTCATTCAACACTTACTTCAAGCTCCCCTGTCCTCCCCTGATAATTGACTTATCACTATATTCATGCAAGGAAAATATGCGCTGTGTGTTTAATATTAAGTTCGTTAGATAAACCCTTTTAGAAACAAAATTGAGTGTATTAGTCATAGTCATACTTTATTGATCCCGGGGGAAATTGGTTTTCGTTACAGTTGCACCATGAATAATAAATAGTAACAGAACCATAAATAGTTAAATAGTAATATGTAAATTATGCCAGTAAATTATGAAATAAGTCCAGGACCAGCCTATTGGCTCAGGGTGTCTGACCCTCCAAGGGAGGCGTTGTAAAGTTTGATGGCCACAGGCAGGAATGACTTCCTATGACGCTCTGTGTTGCATCTCGGTGGAATGAGTCTCTGGCTGAATGTACTCCTGTGCCCAACCAGTATATTATGTAGTGGATGGGAGACATTGACCAAGATGGCATGTAACTTAGACAGCATCCTCTTTTCAGACACCACCGTGAGAGAGTCCAGTTCCATCCCCACAACGTCACTGGCCTTACGAATAAGTGTGTTGATTCTGTTGGTGTCTGCTACCCTCAGCCTGCTGCCCCAGCACACAACAGCAAACATGATAGCACTGGCCACCACAGACTCGTAGAACATCCTAGCATCGTCCGGCAGATGTTAAAGGACCTCAGTCTCCTCAGGAAATAGAGACAGCTCTGTCCCTTCTTGTAGACAGCCTCAGTGTTCTTTGACCAGCCCAGTTTATTGTCAATTCGTATCCCCAGGTATTTGTAATCCTCCACCATGTCCACACTGATCCCCTGGATGGAAACAGGGGTCACCGGTACCTTAGCTCTCCTCAGGTCTACCACCAGCTCCTTAGACTTTTTCACATTAAGCTGCAGATAATTCTGCTCACACCATATGACAAAGTTTCCTACTGTAGCCCTGTACTCAGCCTCATCTCCCTTGCTGATGCATCCAACTATGGCAGAGTCATCCAAAAACTTCTGAAGATGACAAGACTCTGTTGAAGTCCAAGGTGTAAATGGGGAAGAGAAAGGGAGACAAGACAGTCCCCTGTGGAGCTCCAGTGCTGCTGATCACTCTGTCGGACACACAGTGTTGCAAGCACATGTACTGTGGTCTGCCAGTCAGGTAATCAAGAATTAGCCACTTATCACCTATATTTTTACCATCTGACCAGCTGGCTCCAATCCTTGATCCAGAACAAACACAGAGGACCCTTACCAGGGTCAACCCACAAAAAGCGGGAGGTCCCGACAACATCCCTGGACGTGTACTCAAGGAATGTGCTGATGTATTAGCAAATGTCCTGATGGACATTTTCAACATCTCCCTTAGACAAGCCAATGTCCCCAGATGCTTCAAAATCTCCACAATCATCCCTGTAGCAAAGAAATCAGTTGTAGCCTGTCTGAATGATTACCGTCCCATTGCCCTGACCCCCATAGTGATGAAATGTTTTGAACGGCTTGTCAAGCCTCATATCACAGCCAGCCTCTCCTCATTGCTGGATCCTCTACAGTTTGCTTATCGTCCAAATCGCTCTACAGAGGATGCAATATCCACCACACAGCACACAGTTCTCTCTCACTTGGACAACAAAGACACTTATGCCAGAATCCTGTACATTGATTTCAGTTCAGCGTTCAATACCATCATCCCGCAGAGACTAGTGGAGAAACTGTCGCTTGGCCTTAACATTGCCATGTGTCGCTGGATTCTGGATTTCTTAACAGAGAGACCACAGTCAGTCTGTGTTGGCAGGAACATCTCTGACTCCATCACACTGAGCACTGGATCCCCACAAGGCTGTGTGCTTAGCCCATTGCTGTTTACACTGCTAACACATGACTGTGCAGCCAGATTCAAGGAGAATCTGATCATTAAATTTGCTGATGATACCACAGTGGTGGGGCTTATCAGCAAAAATGATGAAACAATGTACAGGGAGGAGGTCAAACACCTAGAGAGCTGGTGCAGTGATAACAACTTGATGCTTAATGTCACCAAAACCAAGGAGATGATCGTCGATTTCAGATGGTTTCAGCCTGAGCACACACCCCTCAGCATCAACGGCTCCACAGTGGAGAGAGTGGAAAACATCAAGTTCCTTGGGGTGCAGATCTCGGACAATTTCACCTGGTCCAGGAACACCACTGGGATTGTGAAACGGGCCCAGCAGAAATTGCACTTTCTGAGGAAGCTTAAACAAGCATCATTCCCCACTAACATCTTAACTACATTCTACAGAGGCGTGGTTGAGGTGTGCTGACCTTTAGCATCAGCCAATAGGCTGGTCCTGGACTTATTTCCTGGCATAATTTACATATTACTATTTAATTATTTATGGTGCAACTGTAACGAAAACCAATTTCCCCCGGGATCAATAAAGTATGACTATGACAACCTGGTATTCCAGCTGCAGTGCTGTCGACAAAAATGCCTTGCAGAGGGTGGTTAGGGGAGCAGAGAAAGTTATTGGGGTCTCCCTACCTTCTGTCCAAGACCTCTTTCAGAGTCGATGCCTCCAGAAGACACGGTACATCATTAAAGACCCCTCACACCCTCTCCATGAATTGTTTGTTCTTCTGCCATCAGGCAAATGTTACAGGAGCATCAAAACTAAAACCACAAAGCTGCTAAACAGCTTCCTCCCACTGGCAGTCAGACTGCTAAATAGCCGCTCTACCAGACTCTGCTTTGGACACTTTTAACTTGCACTGGACACTTATAACTTGATTTTAACTGACATGTGGCTGTTGTGTTCTACTATTTATGGTTACGTTTATTATTTAGTGTTGCATTTGTTATGTTATGATTGCACTGCTCCTGAGAAACGTTGTCTCATTCTGTCCTGCAGAGCTGATGTATGGTTAGAATGATAATAAAGTTTTTTGAATCTTGAATATCCAGTCGTGACTAACAACACCTCCCCCCCCCCACCGAACAGAATCGCCAAAAACGATTTGTAGAAAAAAATGGATGCACTGGTGCCTGTGCAAGGCTTCACGGTCATGGTAGTCTTTCTTGGGGTAAAGACAACGTATTTGACTGCTGCTCTTGTCTGTTGGCAACCCTACCCACCCCCCACCCCCCGGTCGGCCGGTCTGCAAGAATATTGTCAATATTAAACCGGTCCACAGTGCAAAAAAGCTTGGGGACCCCTGCCCTAAACTATCTAAGCCTCTCTGCAGGCTCTGCTTCCTCAACACCACCCGCTCCTCCACCCATCTTTGTATCATCGGCAAATTTAGCCACAAATTCATTAATCACATAGTCCAAACCACTGACACACATCGTAAAAAGCAGTGGTCCCAACACCGACCCCTGTGGAACTCTACTGGAAACTGGCAGCCAGCCAGAATAGGATCCCTTTATTCTCACTCTGTTTTCTGCCAATCAGCCAATTCTCCACCCATGCTAGTAACTCCCCTGAAATTCCATGGGATCTTATCTTGCTAGGTAGCCTTATGTGTGGCACCTTGTCAAAGGCCTTCTGAAAATCCAAGTACACCACATCTACTGCATCTCCTTTGTCTACTTTGCTTGTAATTTCCTCAAAAAAATTGCAGTAGGTTAGTCAGGCAGGATTTTCCTTTGACACCATGCTGGCTTTGGCCTATCTTGTCACGTGCTTCCAGGTACTCCGTAATCTCATCCACTATCGATTCCAACAACTTCCCAACCACTGATGTCAGGCTAACAGATCTATAGTTTCCTTTCTGCTGCCTCCCACCATTCTTAAATAGCGGAGTAACATTTGCAATTTTCCAGTCATCCGGTACAATGCCAGAATCTATCGATTCTTGAAAGATCATTATTAATGCTTCTGCAAAAACTCCAGCTACTTCCTTCAGAATCCAAGGGTACATTCCATCAAGTCCAGGAGATTTATCCACCCTCAGACCATTAAGCATCCTGGGTACCTTCTCAGTAGTAATTTTCACTGTACATACTTCACTTCCCTGACACTCCTGAATGTCTGGTACACTGCAGATGTTTTCCACTGTGAAGACTGATGCAAAATACACATTCAGTTCCTCTGCCACTTCTGCATCTCTCGTTACAATATCTCCAGCGTCATTTTCTATTGGTCCTATACCTACCCTCAACACTCCTTTATATACTTAAAAAGCTTTTAGTATCTTCTTTAAAATTAGTCACCAGTTTCCTTTCATAATTCATCTTTTCCTTCCTAATGACCTTCTTAGTTTCCTTCTGCAAGTTTTTAAAGACTTCCCAATCCTCTATCTTCCCACTAGTCTTGGCTTCTTTGTATGCCCTCTCTTTTGCTTTTACTTTGGCTCAGACTTCACTTGGCAGCCATGGTAGTGTCCTTCTTCCATTTGAAAATTTCTTATTTGGAATACATCTATCTTGTACTTCCCTCATTTTTTGCAGAAATTCCAGCCATTGTTGCTCTGCTGTCCTTCCTGCTCGTGTCTCTTTCCAATCAACCTTGGCCAGTTCCCCTCTCATGCCATTGTAATTTCCTTTATTCCACTGAAATACCAACACATTGAAATCTAGTTTCTCCTTCTCAAAATTCAAAGTGAACTCGATCATATTGTGATCATTGTTCCCTAAGGGTTCCTTAACCTTCAGCTCTCTTATCACCTCCAGATCATTGCACAACACCCAATCCATCACAGCTGATCCCCTAGTGGGCTCAACAACAAGCTGTTCTAAAAAGCCATCCCTTAGACATTTTACAAATTCTCTCTCAAGGTCCAGCACTGGCCTGGTTTTCCCAATCCACTTTCATGCTAAAATCCCCAACGATTATCATGACATTGCCCCTCTGACGCGCCTTTTCTCTCTCCTGCTGTAATTTGTAATCCACATCCCAGCTGCTGTTTGGAGGCCTGTATACAAATGCCATTAGGGTCTTTTACCCTTGTCATTTCTTAATTCAACCCATAGAGACTCTACACCTTACAATCCTATGTCATCCCTTTCTAATGATTTAATATTATTTCTTATACACAGGGCCACACCACCCCCTCTGCCTACTAGTCTAACTTTCCGATATAGTGTATATCTTTGGATACTCAGCTCCCAATGACAGCCATCCTTTGGCCAAGTTTCAGAGATAGCCACAAGGTCATACTTTCCAATCGGTAGCTGAATTTCAAGATCACCCATTTTATTTCTTATGCTGCATGCATTCAAATATAACATTTTAGGCCAGTATTTGTTGCTTTCTGTTTTAACTACACACCTCTATTACCCTGTAACATATCTTTGATTTATTTCCATTTTTCCCTTCCTCAGCCCTATCACTCCAGTTCCCAGTCAGCTGAAGCTTGTGTATATGTTCTAAAGGCTACGACAAATTCCATAATCAATATTTTTCTTTACTGATAAGTGGTGTCCAAGATCTTAAAATATCCTTCTTTAAACTGGGTTTAGGCAGTATTGTATCAGAGGTAAAGTAACTTAAGTGCAATGGCTGCCTTATTAAACACCGGTGAATTTATCAACTGTGATCTTGGTCTCCAAAATGTGCACTTTTGACTTTGAAAAATTAGGTTGAACGATTCTGTTATGATGACAAAAGACAAATAACTTGGTATTAATGCTGAAGATTTACTGTATTTTAAAGGCTTGCTTGCTGAAGGTGAGTGCAATATTACAACAATAAACTCAAAGAGCATTGGTCTAATGATAGACTGTCTGCAATTGGATTTGGTCTGCAGTGGACCCATTGGTTAAGACTACATCTCTCAAACCATTCAATGACTCCTAAACAATAACAAATTTCAAAGACAAATTTGAGAAGAATTTTCCATAATTGTTCATTTCGGAGAGCTAAAGGCTTTGTATAGGTAAGAGAAATTAAGTATATAAAATGAAGATAAAATATATTGATATATTTCCTAGGAAATTAGCAAAAATGAAACATTTCAAGCAACAGATAAAATCAATGAAGTTGTAAGCAGAAAGGCTAAGGTGCTGCTGTGATTGGATAAGGAGTTGAATTACCCTATACTCACAGGATGGTCATAAGTCCTTTAAATAGTTGTTTACAAGACAATGAAAAAATTCCGATGACTATAAGGTTAGCAAATTAGGCAGGTGGTAAATGCAGGTTAACGTGCATAAATTTGAGGTGATACACTGCAGAATTAATCATCATTTTTGGCAAGGTTATAAATGAGAGAAACACTCATGGTGAAAAATAGATAACCCCAGATTCTGCAGCTGAATTCAGCCAATAAAAGCTAGCAGAATATTGATTTTTTTCAAAAAGATGGAAAGTGAGAGAAAGAATAAAATGAGTCTAACGGGACAGTTATACATAATGTGAAGTTTCAAACCACTTGCTATAAGAAAACTAAATTCTTACACCTACCATGCAAGCTGAGAACAAGATAATATGAGATACGAGAGATATTATGCAAAGGAACATAAAATGCTGAAATGACTTTTGAGTGAAAAATTATGATCAATTCTGAAAATTGTGCATGGAAAACATTCTTCAAATTGGATTTGACTTTAAAACAGTAGGAAAATAAGAAAGTAATAGCTTAAATCCAAAATACATTGACTGAGCAAAAATTCTAGCTGTGCAAAATCAATAGTGAGATTGATCTTTTCAATAATCTCAACCACAGCAGATCTACCAATGGAGTTGCAATTGATCCTTAACTCTGCAGTTTAACTGCCATGCTTAAATTCCAAGTGACAATCACAAACAACTGAAGCAATATTGAAACAATATTCAATCAACACTATGCCAAAACTGCTTAAACTAAATGTGGAATTACTTAATTAAAATTCAGAGCTGGTAAATTTATTGCAGAATATCAAGAATCTAAAATAATTATTTCACCTCAGGCGCATTACCACTTTAGCCAATCTATAAATCAGAAGACCACGGATTCAGTGGCCATTCCAGATATCTCAGCATTTAATTAAGGATCCATTTCGGTGAACTGCTATGTTTAATACTGACAATTTTACCTTTCAGCTGAGACAAAAGACACAAAAAACATGTAACCTCTCAGGTGAACTACGGGAGATTACACAAGACAAAGGCAACATTTCTGCTACCAGTGTCATATTCTTTGACCAACACCAACAAACAGATTTTCTAGCTATTTACATAAATGCTTTGGTTGGATTTTATTTTACACCAGATGCTTCTTTTTCTTACATTTACATGAGTGTATACAATAAGACCAGTAGTGGGTCATAATGGCTGTGGAGCATGCTTAGTCTCCAAGCTAAAATCCAAACTGATCTTTAGCTTCAATTACGTTCCTGTCTAATTCCCTAGCCTTGGATTACCAAAAGTCCAAACAACCCTCATGCTTAATGTAAACAACTGAAGGAAAAAGCTGAGTATTAAAGCATTAAAATGAGTAACACACAAAATACTGAAGGAACTCAGCAGGTCAGGCAGCATCTATGGAAGGAAATTGAAAACCGTTGACATTTCAGGCTGAGACTATTCATTGGAACCTAATGAAGAGTCTCCACCCAAAACATCAACTGTTTATTCCTCTTCACAGATGCTGCCTTACCTGCTAGTTCCTCCAGAATTTTGTATCTTGCTCTGGATTGCCAGCATCTGCAGAATCTCTTGTTTTTTGCAATCTCAACAGCACGAACTCTTCAGCTAAGTGATTGATTTTTTTTATCACACAGCATGGCTCCCTTATTCAAAATACATAAGAGAACCAAGTCAAAACAGAAAATGCTAAGAAATACTCAGTAGATCATGCAGCACATATGGAGACCAAAAAATCTAGATAATATGCTTTTTAGCAAGACTGAGAAGTTATTGTTCATTCACCCAGACCATGGCATGCCCTTGTAGGCATATAAATCTAACTACTCCAATTAAATGTTTGGTCAGTGGTGATTCTCAGGAGAAGGCCGTGATAAGTTCTCACAATGTTAAGCATAGATGACTATACTATGTTGGAGGTGGCCTTCACTTGGCATTTTTGTGACACAGATGTTACTTCTAAAGTTTACTGTTGAATGTTGTCTTCTTGTTGCATCATGGCCTGTTTCATTTCTTGAGAATTGCTGGATCTGCCTGTTTAATTCTTAGATTAGACTGTTTAAGTGTTATTTTCTTGCAGTTTAACAATTATCTGTTTGTATTTTAAGTAGTTCTTATATGAATATAACCGCTTAATATGTCTCTAGTGGCTATATAAAGTATAATTCTGGAAAGCTCCAGTAATTTTGTTCTTCGGCATTATTTGAATAAGTGTGTTTTCATTGGCTAATTTGTTACTGCTATATTCAATAAGTGCTTTCCAAATGATTAGTCTTCTCTATAATTTTTAAAAGGAGTTTTCCTTCTCTAGAAGACAGCGGCACAGCTAATGTAGATGAACTGAACACACTGATGGGGGATAGGGAGAAGTGGAGAGTCTGTCATCGTGCCTGACACCGGCCCCCTAGGCCTGAGTCGTCGTAGGAGTAGGAGTATCCTTCTCTATGGCTCTAAGGGTATAAAATAGCTAAACACAAAACAGTGCCATCTTAAACCTTCCTTGTATATTTAATGTTAGTTTTTCCTCTCTCTTCAACTCTTACAACACCTCCACCGCTTGTTCCTGTTTTCTTTGTTCTAATAACTCTTTATAAAACAACCATGAAGTAAGAAATTTTGTGCTTCTTTCCTGACCTCTGAAAGAACCTTGGATCAAAAACATTAGAATCTAATAGAACGGAATTGAACTCTGTGCAATCATCAGCAAGTATTCCTACTTCTGACCATAAAATTATGATAGATGGAAGATCATTGACGAAGCAGCTAAAAGTGGATGGGCACAAAACACCATCCTGAAAAACATCTGCAATGGCATTCGGAGGCTGGGATGATTGACTCCCATCAACCACAGTCAGCTTACTTTTAGCATGATACACTCCCAACGATTCAAGTACATTTCCAGTGACATCAGTTTTATTGGAGTATCTTGACACCACATTCAGTCAAAAATTATTCTACTTGCCATATCTCCATAATTTAGCACTCTTGTCCATGTTTGCACCAAAGCTGTGTCAAGGCCTGTGACCAGCTAACCCTGGCAAAGGCCCAACTAAGCATCAGTTAACATGGCACAATAGCATAGTGGTTAACACAACGCTTTACAGGACCTGTGACCTGGATTGAATTCCTGCAGGTGCCTGTAAAGAATTTGTACATTCTCCCGATGACCGCAAGTGTTTCCTTGTTGGATTAAATCAGACAGCGCAGCACTCAATCTCAAAATAAAAAACAAAACAGGTTATTGATGAATCTGTCAGTTTATAGAAGTGTCAACTTACTGGTGGCAGAGTGGTATAAATAAGCCACTTATCCATCTTTGTAAGGAAAGGACATGTGGACAGTTTTCCACATTGCTGACTAGTTACCAGATTTGTAAATATACAGTTTGACAAGAAACGTTAGTTCTGGAGAACAAATCTTCAGTAACATAGCTTGACTGGTGTTGAATCTCATAGACTTTATTTGTTTGGGAGTATGTGAATATGTCCGTCTGTCTAGGTACCATATCCAATGCGGACTTTGGTGACCATGGTTTTCCACATAGATCTATCCTCGTTTTTTGGATGACTTCCATTTCCTCGATGTGTAGCCACCTGGCTATGCTTTTGGATGTACATAAGCTGAGGTCTTCCTCTAGGTTTACTCCCGTCAATCTTTCCAGAGAGTATGAGTTTTTCTAGTTCATCTTTCCGCATGATGTGTCCTAGGAATCTGAGCTGTCTTTCTCTTATTGTTGGTATGAGTGATCGAACTGCTTGGGCTCTTCTGAGAATTTCTTCATTTGATGTGTGTGTGGTCCATGATGTGAATACATCTGACATTAATTCAAACAAGAACCATTCTTCAGTTCTTAGTATAAATTGCAAGCCGTAAATTGAAGTTAAAAGTACAGATTACCCACAGACAAAGATGGGGTTTGGAAAATGGCGACTCATATATGCATCAGCCAAACATTAAGACAACGGTGTTGTGATAATTGGCCTGCATCAAACCAGGGTACATGGCTAAGTTACTTGCACCATTGTTTCTTGAATTCAAACTACCCGACAAGGCCGATGTCACATAGTATATCAAGCATGGTCACAGGTGTAGTTGCAATCAATAGCTGATCTATTGTGTACTCAGTCAGCTTACACAGACATTAATCTTGAGCATCGTAAGTTTTTGGAATACCTGTGTCAATTAGTTTGTCTCAACAGGAGTGTTACTACTAGATATGCAATTCAAAGGAAGCATTGTCAACCCAAAGTATTAAACTAAACAATGTCATTGTAGCAACTGAAACTATATTGTATCACCTACAATTACCATTGATCTTAAAAATGCAAAGACGTGATGCACTGTGAGTTTGGGAGACTCTACCGAGTGTGTCTCCAGAAGAATGCCTGTTTGCTGTAATGAATAAAGACTTTTATATCATCAGCTTCAGTTTCATCTCTGGTGATTTTTATCAGTCACAAACGCATCCCATACTCTCAATCGTTTCTTGACATCAGATAGAATTAATCAAATTGGCTGGGGATTGGCTTGTGATTTGGGGGATTTCAGCATCTTTAGTTGAACAAGATTGCAAATACTTCAGCTTTTCCTTAAGCATTTACATGCTGAACCTGATGACCATTGAGGACAGCTTGTTCTATCCCCTTCCTAAAGCTTTCAGCATATTCCCTAAAAATATTGCACTCAGATTTGGGGCATAACACATCAGGTGAGCCAAATACAGATTTAGTATAACTTTCCAATTTTTCTGAACTATGCTCAGATTTTGCAAAACTTTTGTTATGATGTTCTGCTAACTTCTGAGAATTCTGCACTTTAGCAGGTCTCTTGTAACTGGTTCACAACTGTACTATAGCATGTATTCACCTTCATTTTTCCTGTCAAGGTGCATAATTTCACCTTTCTGCACTAAATTTCATCTACCATGACAAGGATCCACTGCTTATCCAGCTGCAGTATACATACAGACAACTTTTCCATTTAACGTTGGTGTAAGCAAAAGGAAAAACCAGCAAGTTTCCAAAGGTCTCCCAAATACACAACTCCATGACACCCAATCTACATATACACATTATTTGACCAAACCAGGTTTGAACAGGAATCATTTGGCAAGCCTAGAAGTGTGATCAGTTTTCAAAAACAAACCTCAGACACAACTAATCTAAAAATGTAACATGATCAAAGCAGGAAAAAAAAACACACAACTGAAACAAACCACAAAAATCCCTCCAAATCCAACCTGTAAATCTCAAAGAACTTAGATAAAAACATAATTGAGCACTGACCAAATAAATAATATAATTGTTAATTGAAAAGTGCAGAAGTGACTTTTTCATCTTAAAAATACTGTAATTCTTCATGTTTCCTCGTTCAGATTTGAAATTAGATAACTAGACTGCTTTTCCAGCATTCGTTGCAAGCTCAGGTGTCTTCTCAATACATGCAACTTGAAATGAACATGAATTTTAAATGGAATTTATTATTAATATATTGAATGGGATGCAGCCTACCTGAAAAATGATTTTTGCCCTGTTCCTGATTTGTCAAAGGATGCAGTTGTTAGGATCAAATTTTGAACAAAATAAAAGGACATACAGTAATGTGCAAAAGTCTTAGGCATTTTAAATACATACAGTAAAATACGTAATTTTACGTATTTTACTGTACTGCTGCTACTGCACAAAAATAAACAAATTTCATGACATATAAGAGTGAGGATAAACCCGATTCTGATATGGGTCTCTATAATGTTCTGAGAGTGGGAAGGAGACAGGGAGATGGGAATTTTGGTTTGGAAAGGGGAAGTGAGAGGGGAGGGAGCAGAAGCACAGACATTTTGCAATGATCAATAAACCAATTGTTTGTAATCAAATAACTTGCCTGGTATCTTAGGGCTAGGTATGTCTGCACAGGTGCCAACCCCCAATCCAGCAGTCTTCTGCCACCTCTTCCACCTACTTCCCTCCCAACCTCCACCCTCGCCATTCCCAACATCCTTGCTCCTGGCATATTTACAAATTTGTTCTCCACTCCACATTGACAATTACAGTACTGTGCAAGATAATCATTTATATAGTCATTCAGGAATGTACCCCAACCACCACCCACCAAGAATGGACAAATGTCAAACTCTTTCTCAAAATATAGTGCAGACAAATAACAGAAGCATTTAAGATTATGCAAGATGACCAAGTAATAAAGTAATTGGATGCATGATAGGATTTTGTAAACCAAACCCTGCAGTCATATGGACTACAAACGCTACTTATAGAATTATTCAGCAAAATGCCTATTCCAGCAGCAAATGCAAATACTATCCACTGCAGTCAGATATATTAATCACTAAATTACATATACAGCTGCCACGTGACCAAATAACGTATGACAATCACAAACTTAAGACTTGTTTTTTTTGAGGGGGGGAGAAAGTGACAGGAAGAGAATGTCATTGGCAATTTAAAAAAATCCATTGAAGTTGATCATTGACAATGAAGGTAAAATTTTAAATTCATTCAGTACCATTTTCTACAGACTAGAAATTCATGCTTACTTTCAATTAGAATGAAAGGAAATTCCACATAGAAGGAAGTGCTGAGCTAGGCTAAAAAGCATGCACCCAATTAAATCAACAGGCGACAATACGATAGGGTCATATTTGCTTAGCAGGCTTGTTTGTGTACAGCACTTTGTCCAAAGCCTTCTGAAAATGGAAGTCAACAACATTCACAGACTCTTATCTATCCTGCCTGTTATTTCCTCAGAGTTCCAACAAACTTGTCAGACAAGGTTTCATCTCAAGGAAACCAAGCTGACTTTAATCTATTTTATTACGTCCCTCCAAGTACTCCAAAGCCTCATCCTTAATAATGACCTCTAACATCTTTACAATATTTACAAATTTGTTCTCCACTCCACATTGACAATTACAGTACTGTGCAAGATAATCATTTATATAGTCATTCAGGAATGTACCCCAACCACCACCCACCAAGAATGGACAAATGTCAAACTCTTTCTCAAAATATAGTGCAGACAAATAACAGAAGCATTTAAGATTATGCAAGATAACCAAGTAATAAAGTAATTGGATGCATGATAGTAAATATACAATAGAATTTTAAAGTTCTCTTACTTGGTTTTAAAAGCCTTACATGGTCTGGGACTGCAGTACATCACAGAATTGCTTTCATTTTATAACCCTGTTCGAGCTCTCAGAACTTCCATCAGTCACTTAAATTTAAGTAATCTCCCTCACAGAGTAAATGGCAGGTCCGTTTTTTTTAAACTACACTCCTGAACTGTGGAGTTCGATACCCAAAACTATAAGGGATACAAACTCAGTTGATACTTAAACTCCAGCTCAAAACTTATTTATGCAACCTTGCTCTTAGCTAACATACTTTTGTCTTTTATTTTCATGTTTGCATTTTATCTCATTGTAAAGTACTTTGAACTTAATCGTCTTTATGAAAAATGCTCTATAAATTAAGTTATTACATTATCTAGCCAACTACTGAAGTCAGGCTAACTGGCCTTTAATTTCCTTCCTTCTGCCTCCTTCCCTCCTTGAAGAGTGCAATGACATTTGTTATTTTCTGGTCATCCAAAATCATTACAGAATCTAATGATTCTTGAAAGGTCATTACTCATGCCCTCCACAAATCTCTTCAACTACCTCTTTCAGAACCCGGGGGTGAAGTCCATTTCATCCTGGTGACTTGTCTACCTTCAGACTGTTTGCTTCCCAAGCACCTTCTGCTTAGTAATAGCAACTAACTTACTTCTACCCCCTGACACCCTTGAATTTCTGGCATGTTAATGGTGTCTTCCACAGTAAATATGAATGCAAATTACTTAATCATGACGTTCACCACTTCTTTGTTATCAATTACTACCTCTCCAGCCTTATTTTCCAATAGTGCAATGTCCACTTCTGCCTCTTTTACTCTTCATACACCTGAAGTCTTTGCTATCCCTATATGTTAATAGCTAGCTTACCTTCATTTTTCATCTATTCTCTCCTTATGCTTTAGTTGCCTTTTGTTTTTCTTTTTTACATTGCCTTTTTTTTAAAAAGCTTCCCAATTCTCTAGCTCTCCACTAATTTATGCTATATTTTTCCCCCTCTCTTTTGCTTTTATGCTGTCTTCGACTTCCCTTTTCAGCAACCGGTGCCTTATCCTTCCTTTGTAATGCTGCTGCTTCTTTGAATCCTGCACCTTCTGAATTACTCTCAAACTCCAGCCATTGCTACTCCACTGTCATACCTACTCGTGTCCCATTCCAATAACTTTGGCCAGCTCCTATAAGGTGCAAGACTATGACAAGGTAGATTATTAATAGTTTCCAAATAACATCCATTATACCAATGCCCACCCTTAGATGTCTGAACACTGATTTAAAGACAAAGCACAATTAAGTATCACAATTGTCTTATCATCTCACATTTCAAAAGCAGTTTGATATAAAGCTGGAGGCAATACCACTGGGAATCATTTCTGCTAACTACTTACAGCAGACTGCCTCCAGAAGTCTAATGCTAATTTGAAAATACATGCAGAAGGGCCCTTTCATATCTCCATTCTATTCATCAGATAATAGATGCATCATGATAGCATATTTTACTGAAGGTTTGATCTATACAAGTTGTTTGGTTGATAGGTTAATGGGAGATCACAAATCAAAGGAAGTTAAAAGCTGTGAAATACATAGCTGTAGGAAATGCCCAGCATATTAGACCAGGCTAGTGGAGAGAGGGGAAAATGAGCCAATATTGCAGACGGATGATATACAGCTAAACATTAAATTCTGACACCCAAACCAAATAGTTAAATCAATTGAGATATGCATCATCATCAGATTGAGTGCTTGCCTGAACAAATTATTTATAATTGGATAATGCGTTTCTCTCTCAGCCCAGTAGCCATCAGGGGTTGGTTTAGTGAAAATGATTACAATTATTACATTACAACAATCCAAAAATTCAGGCAGATAACAGAATTGCAAAAATAACTTCTTCTGCATCGCATAAAGTAGACCAAATTGTGCTAAATGAAATTGATATTAGATAGATGGACCTGGAAATCAGTTGTCTGATAGTGGGCCTGAACAATACATCTTCAAAAATCCACAAATGCATATGTAGCTTACCATGGCCCCATAGCTCTACATCATCCTTTAAGGCTGGTTTCAAATTACTTTCCTTTCTATTTCCAATGAAGCTCTCCAGGGAACTTGTCATAATTGATATTACTGGAGAATTTAAAAGACTATTCAATGGCCTTCATGCCAGAAGGAAAATCAGTAGTTTCAAAAAAGCTCAAATTTCATTTCATTATTCCATTCTATGAAAATTTGAAGGTACTTGACTATTAGAGGTTATTTTAATATCTGAAAGCTGATAAGCTTTTTAAAATGTTGCCAGACTGCAGTCAATAAATTCTGACTTATCAAACTAGCTTTGCAGTATGAATCAATGCATATGTTGGTACAAGATACTTTTACATCCTTTTTTTTTACCTTGACTGAGGACAGCCAAGGTAAAATTGAAAACAATTCTTTTCAATTCTTGCAACTGACAAAGTCACTCCTGAAATAAAAAGACAGCAGTGACCAGAACATTAAATTTATAGAGGTTGTTAATTAAGATGGTGAACAGACCTAACTTAGACAAACTAGAATTAAGCAACACAGAAACAAAGACATTTGCCCCCCCTCCACCCCCACGTATCCATAATGATTCAGCATGCTTTTCTGCTGCTTCTTCAAACCCATTTGTAAAACCAACTTTCTACAGATGTGTTGTCAACCAACAAAAATTAGGACTATTACTGGGACTAAGGGAAATAAAAAAATCAGCAATCCTCTTGTTAAACTCAGCAAAAAATGTGCTGATGAACTATTGCTGACTTAAATATAGTTGTTGCAATGTTCCTGCTGTCCAGTGAGAGCTGGAAACACATCTAGGCTCAAATACCAAAATAAAGGGCACAAGTGAATAAATGGAATTGCAACAACATTCCAAACAAGGTCAATAATATGGCACAAGAAAATACTTGTTTTCATATTGCTGGTTTCACAATTTCAGAAGGCCTTAAAATACCAAAGAACCAATTACTTGAAGTACCCATGAAGTTTTGAAGTTTCTTTGCAGCCCCCTCCTCTTGCTAATTGTTTTAGTTTTACAGTTGTGTACATTTGTACTTTGCTTCCGAAAGGGGACTTTTAAATAAAATATTGCCAAAACTCTTCAGGGCTTTCCTGAAAACCATGTCATACTAATCATCAGCCTTGAAGAGTTAACAAAAAATGTCAGTTTCACAAATTCCATCAGTTCCTCTAGATGTGCAATACACTAACTTGTCAATAAAAATTATAAAATCTGATGCCACTATGTCAGAGTTTCATTGCCCTAGCACACTGGCTTATGACTTTGTTGCCCAATACACTTCAAGGTTAACTGTAGTAACCTTGAAGTTATTTTTTCCATACATAGAATCAACCACCTTTTAAAACTATATATCTGAAGCAAAAACGTGCTCATATTAAGCTTTCTCCACGTGCTTCACGAATTCAGCCTTCACTTTAAAAAGCACCATTTTTTGAAAATCAATAAAAATATTTCAATATTTTGATAACCAATGATAATAAATGTTATGATTATTGCAGATAGCAATAACAGTATGTGACTGTCAATTTTCTCATCAAGAGAAACCGATTAAGTCCAGGCCATAAGAAATTTTTAAGTCTTTTTTCCACATCTCATTTCTTCTGCCCACTTTAAAACCTTGCACATGGACAAGGAAATTAAGGGATATCAGGTTTGTACAGGAAAATAGCTTTAAGATAAAAGAGCAGCCACAAGCTTACTGAATGGCACAAAAGGCATGAAGTGGCCTTTGAGCCACCTACTAATAGAAAGTATTTTTTCAATTTCCTCTTTAAGGCCACCATGATCTTGCACATCCCTTTCAAATCTCTTTGTGTTTTGTTCATTATGTTCACCCACTAAGACAAAGAAGGAATCCCATTACTTTCTTAGATCTCCCCCAATTCATCTGCAAAATTATTCATTGTGCGATAATTATGCACAGTAGATCTCTTTAGAAATTAATTCAATTCTATCAAATCAATATATACCCTGTTAAGTTTCTGGTGGTCAACAATCAATGTTATTCCTGACACTGTTTAAAAGTTCCTGATTTAACTCATCTCACAAGAAATTGAAAACCAAGAAACAGCAGATGCCAGAAGTCTGAAATAAAACGTGTTACTGTAAACACTAAATAGTAAGGTGCCATCAGTGAAAAGGAGTAAGAATCACCATTTCAGAATGAAGGGTCTCTAACCCAGTGTTTCTCTTTTGAGAGATTCTGCCTGACCTGTTGAATATTTCCAACATTCAGTTTTTAATCTAACGTGGAATTTCATCTTTGGAAAAAAAACAAACACATATTCCTGGAGTAGTTTCATTAATTACTTTAATTATTTCTCTGAAAATTCCAGGAAAAGAACACATCCTCCCCAGCTTACAAATGCACACCTTATGTACAACGTGAACACACAAACAAGTGTTCGGGAGACCAGTGTTGTCAGCTGTAGTAGGGTTGGAGGCATCTTCTCCCCCCGCGCACTCTGTTGTGACTATACTTCCAAGCTGCAAACTGGTTAGTTAAGAATAGTTCAATGCACTATTTTTTCCTGAGATTAGTAGCCAGGCACACATCAAGTGTTTAGACAAAGCATTATTGTGAAATGGCAAAAATGCTTACAGAGACTAAGTAATCTCCTCAAAAGCAAACAGTGAAAAATTGAAATGGCAGAAATTTGAAATAGTATGCTTGAAATGCAAAGATCAATCCTGACCCATGTGATGAGGTCACACACATCAGTCTGCTGAAGCAACAAACCTTGTTTCTTTTACAGATAGACATTTATCTTTGGTCACATGCTCTTGGTAACTGAAGCACATATCAAAAAGTAGTAAGACTAAAAAACTGCCAAAATAAAACAAGAAAATTCTTCTTGGAGCCTTTTATTTTAAATCCAATGTGCAATTTAAAAGTTAAAAAAGGGCTATTTCTAATCGTTAAACAGGATTTAAAATTGCTGGATGATTAGCGATGCCCAGGTATGCATTTTCACATTGTGGGTTTTCCAACTATATAAATAGAAAATTCTTGAATTGCGACACGAGGTATTAATAAGTATTCCAAAGGATAATAAAAGGATTAACTAAATTGGGTAGGCCCTGAATTATATGTTCAAATTAATCCACTTAAAAATATTGACAATTTATGTGACAAGAACACAAAGCACCAATGGAACAGTAAAACAGAAGGGGAAGTTATTCACTTGTGTAATTAGAACTTTTCCTTAATTGATATTAATATTTAATCTATTAATTTTATTTTAGCAAATCAACAAAATTTAAACATTTCACAATAATGCTTTGTCTAAACACTTGATGTGTGCCTGGCTACTAATCTCAGGAAAAAATAGTGCATTGCTGCCAAGAAGAATTCTCACAGGTCATAGTATACCGAGAAAGAATTTTTAACCAACTGACTCAGTTTATAGAGCAACTTCAATTATGTCCTGGCAGCTACCAGCTACATTTACTACCCAGTGTCTTGTATAAACATGTTTGTACATATTCATTCTTTGTAAAGTACAGAAAAGACACCTAGGAATTTAAAAACTGTATCTGATAGATACAGCACAAATGCAAAACATACTCAGAAAATATGACTAGGGCTGTGAGCAGCTTATCCTTCAAAATTAATGAGTATCCAGTTTAGTTGAAATCCATCTTTGAATTATTGGCAATAAGCTTCAAACATAGCTAAATGTTAGGAACTCTAAGCCAATCTGCCTTTGTTTCCATAAAAATAGCACCAGGCAACAAAAGATACATTACACCTTATCCTCATTATATGCGGGGGATACGTTCCTCAAAGTTGACGCATAATATGAAATCGCATAATGTGAATAATTATTTAAATGGATAAAATAGGGATGCGTTCCAGAGGACTTCCTAAATATGTTTTATCTGTAATTTATTCACATTTTCATACCAATACGACACAAAAGCAGTACTACAAGACAACATTTGTATTATATTTCATCAATTTAAGGTAATATTCAATGTAATAAATCATAGATAGTTAACATCCGACGGTGTACAGTACTCACCAACAGTGGCAGATGTGTTCGCTCCGGGAGATAAGAGGTTATTGTGGTGTCGGGCAGCTTTACATAGATAAGGTGGATGGTTGTGGTCGTCAGGACAATATCAAGCACAGCAAGGGGTGAAGGAAGACTCACAAAACTCTTAGAACTGCCGGCAGCAGAAGGTGTTACCGATTTGAATAAAGAGGTGAGGGTTGCTTGCTTGGCAGCATTTTGTTTTAAATCTGCTTGTAGGGAAGAAGGGTTGACAGCAGGGAACGACTGAAATGCTGACTCGTTCTAAACGTGGGTCCATGTCCATCGCCATTTGTGCCAAGTGTTCCGACTTCCACCATTCCCTCACCATTGGTAAACTCCCAGGATTTTCAAAATCGTCTGTTGCTTGCAGCATCTGAGAGATACTTCGCGGTACAAAAAAACACACGCACACCTTGAATATGGATTATACTTTGGTCGAGTGGTTGAATCAGCGATGTTGTGTTAAGCGGCAGGAAATGCACTGTTAGGATGAATGCTGTCCAAATGTTTAGGATGGGCTGGCGCATTGTCAAGCAACAAAAGAACTTTAAAGGCAAGATTCTGTTCCCGGCAGTAGCATCCCAGAGCTGTGTTACCTTCAGCTGATGCCACGCTGTTTATAATTTCCAACTTTTTTTTCCCAAGTGTTAAAGCGGTTCTCTGCCGCTCGGCTGACGGCCCAGGAAATGACATTGGACGCTCAGGAGGCATAGTTAAATATTTCAGGCGCAAAATCACTGCACCATAGGTAAAACCAACAGAAGTTTAAGATCGCGCATCCACACCTTGCCAAAACCAATGCGAGAGTGGCGAGAGATTGTGAGGCGCACGCACCTGACTTGTATTGGCGGGAAAGCGGTGCTCCTCGCATAACTGAGTTTTGGACGCATATAACCAGACGTTGGTAGAAATAGGTTCCTCTCATAACTGTGAATCCGCATTGTCTGAAGACGCATGTAACGAGGATAAGGTGTACATCCGTTTAAAGACAAACATTACACATCAAATAATTTTTTTAAATAAAAAATGCATCCCAAGTTTCCCAAGTGCAAACAGGCAAAGGGCTTGCATCTCTGACATTACCAAGATATCAGTCTGAGAACAAGCTTAAATTCTACTTTATAATCTAGCTCCTTTGCAAACAGTCTGAACAAGCCACTTATTTCTGTATCAAAAAATTACTTCGCCCAATGAAGTGAAACAACTGGCGGATGTACAAAGCTGCATGATCTTGTCTCTTATCTATTTAACAAAATCATACAAATGATTGTTTCAGTAAGTTTAGGATCTTATTTTAAAAGTTTGGTATAATTGCTAAATTGTACAGAGGGAGTGCTTCATTAACTTTAGAATTATAGTATTAGCATCAAAAAGATAAAGTACAGGTGCCCCCTGCTTTCCGAACGTTCCCTTTACGACATTTCGCTTTTATGAAAGACCTACATTAGTATCTGTTTTTGTTAACCGAAAGAGGATTTTCACTTTTACGGGAAAAAAACGCTCGCTTTAAACTTGTGCTTACCCTGAGAAAGACTACCACGACCATGAAGCCTTGCGCGGGCAGGTGTGTGCACATGTGTGACGTGCAAATGCATGTACGTGTGCGTGCGTGACATGCGTGTACATGCCAATTTTTTCCGACAAATCGATTTTGGCTCAAACTTCCCAATTCTGTTAAGTGAAACTACCCTGTACATACATTTTTTCTACTTTATATAGGCTGTGTATTTATCATATAATTCCTGCTTTTACTATATGTTAGTGTTATTTTAGGTTTTATGTGCTATTTGGTATGATTTGGTAGGTTATTTTTTGGGTCTGGGAACACCCAAAAAATTTTCCCATATAAATTAATGGTAATTGCTTCTTCGCTTTACGCCATTTCGGCTTACGAACGGTTTCATAGGTATGCTCTACATTCGGATAACAGAGGAAAGCTGTATAACAAAATTTCAAGTAATAGGTGAAGTACAAACCTTACTCAAACTGGTTTTCCATAATATATTGAATTACAAAAGAATAAACCCGTAACTCCCATAACCAGATCATTTATTCTCTCAACGAAAATTCTGGAAGTCATACAGAATGGAATATGCTCTTTAACTCCATGTACAAACTCACTATCTATTGCAATCTATATCAATCCTGTTAACCAGCACACAGCCCAGAGATTTCAAAGCCATCGAGCCTTAAGTGCCTATCTAAATGTTTCTTAAATGCTGCAAGGGTACCAGTCGGTTTCACTTCTTCAGTGCCTCTACATGAGAAAATTGTTCCTTCAAGCCCCTACTTCTTACTTTAAATTTATATCCTCTGCTCTGAGACCAGTACTAAAGGGGAAAAGTAACTTTGTATAACTAAGTCCCCTTTCAGTTGTCTCCGCTTCAAGAAAAACAAACCCTGTTGTCCAGTCTTTTGCCCCTGCTGAAACACTATCATAGTCACATGCTGGTCTATATTGTCTCTAACGTGATCAAATTCTTCCAATGGTGTGGAAATCAAAAGTGCACACAGTACTCTAAGTGTAACTTAATATTCTGCTTGGTTTTACACTACCTTCCTGCTGTTACATTGTGCCAAAGCTAAAGTATTCCATGTCTTCTTAACCACTTTATCTACTCCTGCTGCTGCTTTCAAGGATCCCAGGACACACTGCACCTCAGTACTTCCAAGGATGCCCCCATTCACTCTGTATAACCTAGCATCAGTAGTCCTCAAAATGGATCACCTTTCTTTGAACATAATTAAATACATTATTTGAAATCAAAAGGAAAGCAAACCATTGAAAGTAGTCTTTGCTGGCAATACCTGAGCAGATCAGATCTGAGATTATACTTTAAATCGGAAAAGGTATCATCATATTTTATTAAGGCAACAACTTCTCCAAACAATAATAATTTCAAAACGTTACTTGCAATAATTCTTAATTTGCTCTGTTGACTGAATTCTTACCCCCGGGAATTAGTGTCCTGTGAATAAAATCACAGATCACTTTTCTTAAAAACTTGCCAACAATTTAAAATGCTTTGGAATCTATTAGTATTATAAAAGACATCTCAAAAACAAACATTTAACAAATGAACAGCATTTAAGGGCACATCTAACTTGTGAAGTACGTCTGAGCAGTATAGATTAATTTGGTAAATATTAGTTTCATTATGACCTACAAGAGCTAAATGTGAGCAGAAAATTTAAGACTCCTCTTTTAAAGACAGCAGTTCCTTATACAGCCAGAGCAGAACTCTCCAGAAGTACTAAAGAATGGGGGAAATCCCATATATTAAAAAAGCAAAAGGCAAATCCTCTAGTACAATTTCAATAAACATGACAAAGGCAATAAAGGCACATTTTAAGCTAACTTATATAATTTGAATTGTGACAAATATGATTTTCCAAAGCATTTTTTGTGTTCAGTTTGGAATTTTGCTTTTGTGAGACAGTATGCAGCTATTTGGCCAACAGGCTCATTGATGGGGCAAATAATCTGAGACTTAATGTCAGACCTATGAGTTCTTCAGGTTACATTCTTCGTTATATTACGCCCAAGGTTACAAATCATTCCTCACGCATCTTCGATTTAGCAAATCACCTCAAATATTTTCCAAATATTAAAAAAATGGGAAAATAAAAGAGAGGCAAAAAATACAGATGAAGAACATCAATGTTGGTAGAGCACATTAAGTTTAATTTTCCAATTTAAACAAAAATGCATGCCATCATTCAGGATGTTGCCATGTTTAGAGATTACAGTACTACTTCCATTCTGAACATCATATGTAACAATCTGGTTATTTCAGTTGTTTTGCATATCAGAATCTGCAGGAGGCAAACTTGCAAATAAATATTCACAAAACCAGCCTTGGAAAAGTCAAAGTTATATGAGATGTTTCATAACAAAATGAATCCTCACATTGTCTCTCAGAAATTAACATTCCAATATGCTTTTGAGAAATGACATGGCTAAACAGTTTACAAATTGTTGTAAAGCCCAAAAGCATAACCACCGTTTCAGATGGAACAACTAACGCAACATTATTAGATTTCTAGAATTGAATTACAGCTGGATCTGCAATTAGGCCAAAAGGTACATGCCTTTTGCCAGCAGTTTCAGTGAATCACCAGCCACAATCTCATGTCTGCTCGCACCCGCAGTTACTAGAGATAAGTTGATATCCTGTATTGCACTGACCACTATCTAATCATTTCCTGACAGTCATGTTATATACAGACACTTCTGCACCTAGCATCACTTTACGGGCATACAATCTATGTATACAAGCCATATTATATATTTATATTTACTACGTTTTGCTATTGTTATTTATCTATATATTTATATATTGTGTTTTAATTGTACTACACTGCATAGAAAGCAACAATTATTTGGTTCTTTTCACTGGAAAACAATGACAAGCATTTTCAGCTCCATTGCCAAATCTGAATAAAGTTAACAAAACAATACACATAAATCAATATTTTAGCGTAAAGAAGCTATGCTGTATTACGCAATGCCTGTGTTAATTTATGAACGATTTGCTTCCATCACTGAAAAGCTTCAACTATTGATTATTTGCATACCGATCAGAAATAAAGCAGAGGATTATTTAGTCACAATGTATACATGTACTGCAGTCACACTAGATGGTACTGCAGGAACTAAATCAGCTGGAAACCTCATCATCTGAGCTGTCCTATGACTTAGTGGCCATACCTCTACTTTGCACCTTCATTTCAGGATCTTCAATATGGATTCCTCGTAAGATCTTGAAAATTAAATCCAAATGGCCTTTTTTGCTGTCTCTATTTTGTGTCCACTACCATTTCAGTAAACCTCCACTGCATTCATTCAAAGGTCATGGCAGTTTTAATTTGGTGTGTAGTAAAGTTGATCACATTATGGATATAAAGGCCAGCATTCTCATTGGTCCCTTGGATTATTGTCTCTATCTGGTTCATAAAAATGTTGCATCAACAACACTACTATTCAACTGCCAACCTCACCACTCTCTCACTTAGATCTTCACTGCTTCCAGCTTTTCCATTTGAAATGCAGAAACAAACAAAAAGAAGTTGCTTAGCCATTTAAACTCACTTATCCATTTGCAAGTTCTCAAAGTTCAAAGTAAAATTCATTATCAGAGTACATACATGTCACCACAAACAACCCTGAGATGCTTCCCTCACAACCCCCCCCCCCACCCCGTGGGCCAAACACAGCAAATCTATAGAACAGTAACTCAACAGTAAACATCAGGAACTGTTAACTGTAAACAAACTAAATGCAGATATTAATGTAGCAATAAATGAGCATGAAATAACAATATAACAGAGTCCTTAAATGAGTGGAGTTATCCCCTTTTGTTCCAGAGCCTGATGGTTGAGGTACTTGTTCTTGAACCTGGTGATGTGAGTCCTGAGGCACCTGTATCTCCTACCTGATGGCAACAGCAGGAAAAGAGCATGGCCTGGGTGGTGAGGATCTTTGATGATGGATGCTGCTTTTCAACAGCAACATTTCATGTAGATGTGCTCAATGGTTGGGAGGGTTTTGCCTGTGAAGTACTGGGCCAAATCCACTACCTTTTGTAGGATTTTCCACTCAAAGGCATTGGTGCTCCCACACCAGGCTGTAATGTAGCCAGTCAGCACACTTTCCACCAAACATCTACAGAAGTTTGCCAAGGTTTTTGATGACATGCCAAACCTCCACATACACCTGAGGAAGTAAAGGAGCTTTTGTGCTTTCTTTGCAACAATATTTATATATTGGGTCCAGGACAGATTCTCTGAGATACTGACAACACAGGAATTTTAAGTTACTGACCCTCTTTCACCTCTGATCTTTCAATGATTACTAGCTCATAGAACTTTGGTTTCCCTCTCCTGATCAGTTCCTTGATCTTGTTGACATTTAGTAAAAGGTTGTTAGTACACCACTCAGCCAAATTTTCAGTCTCACTCCTGTATGCTGATTCATCACCCCCTTTGATACAGCCCACAACATTGGTGTCATCAGCAAACTTGCATAAGGTGTTGGAGTTGTGCTTAGCCAGCCAATCATAGATGTAAAGCGAGTAGAGCAGGAAGCTAAGTACACATCCCTGCAGTGCTCCTGTGCTGATGGAGATCGTGGTGTAGATGTTTTTGCCAATCCGAACAGACTGGGGTCTACAAGTGAGGAAATCCAGGATCCAATTGCACACAGGGATATTGAGGTCCAGGTCTTGGATTTACCGATTACTTCTGAGGGAATGACAGTATTAATTGTAATCCAGGGAGCGGGAAGCACAGAATCAAATATCACTGTGATGATTGTACATTCTAGTATCAATTATTTGGCGACAATAAAGTATAAAGTATTAAATGCAGAATTGGAATCGATAAAGAGTATCCTGATGTATGCATCTTTGCTGTCCAAATGTTGCAGTGTTTTGTGAAGAGCCAACAAGACAGCATCTGCTGTAGACCTGTTGCGTCAGTAGGCAAATTGGAGCAGATGCAAGACACCATTTAGACAGAAGCTGATATGCTTCAACACCAGCCTCTTAGAACACTTCATCACTGTGGATGTAAGTGCCACTGGGTGATAGTCATTTAGACAGGATACGACATTCTTCTTGGGCACTCGTACAATTGAAGCCTGCTTGAAGCAGATGAGTATCACACATTGCCAGAGCGAGAGGCTGAAGATATCCGTGAATACATCAGCCAGCTGGTCGGCACTCCGCCTGGACTGGATGTTTTCCTTGGATTCACTCTTGAAGAACGCCTGTGCCTCGTCTTCAGATACTGAGAACAAAGGATCATCAGGCAGTATGGGGGTACGCGATGGTCCCTCCCTGTTTTGGTGGTCAAAGCGAGCATAGAAAGCACTGAACTCATCTGGAAGCGAAGCTCTCCTGTCCCCTACATCACACGATTTCATTTTGTAGTTCAGCCCTCTCATTTAATGTATTTGTAATTTGATGCTTTTATTTACACTGCAATGATTTTCGTTTTGCTGCCTCAGAAATTGTTGAGGCCAAGGTCACAAATCAACATGGTGAGCAAAATAGCAGGATATATGAACTACTTGTTTTGTGACAAAAGAAAACAAGATCCTTTCAAGTCAAGCAAAGTTGGAATACATATGTATTACATGCATAAAAATCTGTTAAGAAGCTAGGAAACAAACTGATCAGTTGTTAGGTTGGTTGTTGTCGTGGAGAGGGTGTGTGGAAGAAGCGTAGAGGGGAAAAAGGGTGGTTATGATCTAAAACTGTTTAACTCAAAAATGGAATCCACAGCCCATCTGATACCAAGCACAGACCAGCAAATGGTATTTGAATTTCACAATTATTCATGATGAATGCAGCAAGGGCCTATTTACAATAAAGGTTTTGGATGCAATCTATGTTAACTTTCAAAAGTATTCAGGGAGCCTTATCTGGATATCCATTTTCCTTGAACATAAAAAATCATGCTAAGAGCATGATTACAACAACCTCACTACAACCACCAAAATACATTAACTAGCTCAATCCATGTGCAAATTATTAATGAAGATTAACAACATATATACAAGTTAAAATAAAAACCATCATGCAACAAAAACAAAAATCACTTGCTTAAATTCGACTCAACCACCCTAGTGCCTGACTTCCACAATGAAAAACCTCAAGAACAAAGGGCGATGAAGAAACAGCAACTAAAGGCGAGATGCTAGAAAGTTTTTCAAGATGTGCTACGTTAATGCAGCAACATTCACATTATTCAGTTGGTCCACACTGCTTCGCAGACAAGTAATTTACTTTTGAAGTGAGAATGATCACAAAACCACAGTGGCCAATAATCACCTACCAAACCACTGGGCTAGGTTAGTTAAGAAATAAGGGTTTTCTACAACACCTCAGGATAATTGGAAAATTATTCATTTTTACCGCACACAGAAAATATTACGGTAACTTTATGGATAAATGAAGATGTTAGAATTGCCAGTTCAGATTTTGCAGTGTGATCAATCATCTGTACTTGGGGGCACAGTTGTGAGATTCAACTGAATTAAGGAAGCATGTGGTACACTAAGCCATAAGGATTCTCAGAGTCCAGTTCAAACAATCAAGTTTTCAAAAATCTTTCTCTTACAGCCAATTGATTGCTATGTAAATTACAGATAATCCTCAAATTAATTCAGAATAAACTCTTGCACTAATTTACATGAAATGAAGGCAAGATTAATAGATCTGAAACATGCATTTATAATGCAGTATATGAGCCCAATTCCAACCTATTACCACTATTCAATAACTTGTTCAATCAGTGCTTCTTTAATCTCTTTTCATTGTTCTTAATATTCTCTCAGGTAAATAATGGCCTGCATCATATTACACCTGATGTACATCTCACTTTCTACCCTAACCTTTATGCTCATGCTGTTATTTGAGGTGGTTTCCAGCATCACCTTTTGCAACTCACAGTGGTCCACAGGATTGAAAAGAAAGGCCTTGCCCACTTACTACCCTGATCAAGCTTTAGGATTATAGCTAGCTTTCACACCAAACCCCTTTCTGATGTCCTTGATAAAACATAAACCTATAATAAAATGATATAAAATTTAAAAGGTAAAAATTACAATACAGATCCACCACATCTTACAACACTGGATTTGTGGATGGCCTACCCAGTGTTTGGGAGACTGGGAGAATATACTTGCAATGGCTGCACACATCTTCTGTCACATGGAAATTTGGTTTGTGGCAACAACATTGCATCTTACAGCTAAATCTAAATGGTCAAGTTGATTGCACTGGTTTGATTGTACTTTGCCTTTGGTTGTCCCAATTTTATTTTTAGTTTAACCATTTTGCCAGATGGCCACATTTCCAGGTTATAACCAGCTCCGGTTACAAACAGGTCTCAGTAACAGAATCTATAGTCAGAAAAATAAATCCAATTTATCTTAACTTATCTTTTTAGTGAGGGTTAACAACTGAACTGAAGTGAATGTGGTCATGCTAACTATCCAAACAACGGCTGGCATAAAGCCAAGGCGAAATGCAAAGTGTACACGTTGGCTCACCAAGTTAAGAATTCAATGGACTTAATGGCAATTCCAGTAGTGGAGCAAGAGATCAAATGCATCAATATCTGATCGCCAGCATGTTTTGCATCTTAATGCCCCGGTGTAATGCTGCACATCAAAAATGAGCTGATATGTTGGTCTGTCGATGGCTGCCAATTCTCTCCACAATCCAACACAATATCAATTCACTTGCTCCAAGTTTTTTTTTAAAAGACTAATCTGAAGTCATTGATCTGACTTGGATTAACTGATGTGAGAGACACATTCCATTTGAAGATCTACAGTTAACTTTCAACTACAAGCTTTCAGCTTGCAAAACTTGTCAAAAATACATTATAGTAACCATAAATAAATCTACTTTGCATTTCAAAATTTTAGATAAACTTTGCATTTCCAGCCAAGAGGATTTATTTATTTTGTTTGGCTTTGAACAGGAATGCAGTGACATTTATTGGTGGCTTGCAAACAGATAGGAAATTCCACTGAACACTATTAATTTTACTTTGACTGAAATCTTGAGATCACATCACCATTCACATTCGAAAATAAAGAATATATCGAAAAGGCAGGAAGTATGCTCTGGAGTAAATTCTGCAATACAAGTTTTAGGTATGTGTAACTAATGTTCAGCCATTATATTTTCAGTAAATATACAACCTACATAGAGTTTATAAAATCTGCAATCTTTGGAATTTAAATGAAAGTCAGACTACAGATCTAAAACTGTTTTCTTTTTCTAAGCTAATACATGCAAATGGTGGATTTACTTCCTTCTAAACTCCAATGCAATTTGATTCATCCACAGAACACGTCTCATCAGCCTAAATTTTCAAAATGCCTAATTTGAAACCTGTAAAACGTGAAATAAAAGAGCACACGATCATTCCCCAAGGGGAAAACAAAGCTCGTGCATCTCTTAGTTCCATTCACAGCGACTCATATGCTTTAAGGAACAATACCAAAATTAAAACATCCATCTCTGTAATTAACCAATAATCCAACCCCTGCAGTTTTTACTTAAAAAGGAAAAAGTGCTATCAATCCAGTTTTTTAAAGCATTTTCTAGAATAAGATTACTGCATAGATTTGAGTCAGTAGACTCAGCAGCCAGTATATTACCACCATCAGCAAGATCACTGAGGATTCTGCATCTAAGGGGACAATTGAAGTGTCCCCAGACTGGAAATCCTGGATGAACTGAGAGATCCACCCCCTACTGAAATGAGGACTACAGTGTTCAAATCAAGAGGCCCTAACCTTTACAATAAATCAAGTTATGACCTCTCTAAAGTTATCAGGAACCCCAGAAGGTAATACCAGTCAAAAATGGAGTCCCAACCAGCCAGTGACAGGGCTTACATGCTGTAATGGGCTACAAAACAAAGCATCTCCAAAAACAGCACATCCTTCCTGATGAGTATGCTTTGAACAGAAGGATATTGATATATCACTACCCACCCCAATAGCTACGGTCCATTTCACCTACGGTCACCATTGCTGACAAAAGATAAGTCTTCCAATAAAGCAACCTTTGAACAGCATTTTGTCCTGATGGTCACCTTGGCAGTCTCCTCAAATCCTGCGCTGATCAGCAAGCATGCATATTCGCAAACATTTTTAACCTTTCCTTGCTTCAATCTGAGGTTTCCACCTGCTTTAAGATGACAACTATTGTCCCTGTAACTAAGAAAAACAAGGTAATATGCTTTAATGAGAACTGCCCAGTGGCTCTGAGATCCACCACCATGAAGTGCTTTGAGAGAATGTCATGCCACACATTAACTCCAACCTCCCAGGCAACCTCAAAACTTGCAATTCACCTACTGGTCTACAGGAAATAGCATCTCCCTGACCCTACACTCATCGCTACAACATCTGGTGAATAAAGCTACCTACATTAGATTGTTTATTGACTGCAATTCCGCCTTCAATTCTATAGTTTTAAGCAAACTCACCTCCAAACTTCTCGACCTGGGACTCGAGATCCCTTTGCAAGTTGATTATTGGCTTCCTGAACAACAGACTTCAATAAGGATAAGCAGTTACATCTCCATCAGGATTACCCTCAACACTGGTGACTCACAAAGCAAGATCCTCAGCACCCCCCCCCCCCCATTTACTCCTTATACATTCACACTGCATGGCCAGAGTGTCTCCATGTCCTCAGCAGACTAGAAGAATTAAGGGTCTTGTTTGATCCTTAATTTTAAATCAATGCCCCATAGGCAGCCGCTTCTCTGGATGCATAACAGATTGGTATGACAACTGCTCCGCATGTGACTGCAACAAATTGCAGAGAGTTATGACTACAGCTCAGCACATCACAGAAATTAGCCTCCATGTCAACCCTTCTCAAATCCTTGATAAAGCAGCCAGCAGAATCAAAGATCCCAAACACCCTAGACAATCCCATCATGCAGAAGATCCAAAAGGTTGAAAGCACACACCATCAGGCTCAAGGGAGGGCAGTTTCTATCCCACTGCTGTAAGATGACTCAACAGTTTACTAGTACAAAAAGATGGACACAAGATGGACTCACCCCACACTCTACCTCAGTATGACCTTTTACCTAAATGAAAAAAGATCTTGCATTTTTCCGCTGTAAATGACAAATAAACCCTTCGAGCTTCTAGCCAGGTACAGGTATCAATTTTGACTAACATTTTAATGACAAACTCTGCCATCTTAATCAGGGATTATACCCCCATCACCCATCCCTCCTGATTTGGTTAGTCCTCATCCAATCAGGTTTCCGGGTTTGGTGTGATTTCCACAAAACTACTGTGCCACGGCTTTTGGGACCATCTGGTGAAGGAGGCCATTGAAATAAAACTAGAGGAAAAGAATTTTATCAAAGATTAAGGTCTCACTCCAAGTAAGAACTAGAATTCTATTGTGAACAAGGTGGGACAGCAGAAACCTGATTGGATTAGGATTAACCAATCAGAAGGGACTTCGGGGGTGGGGGGTATAAATACCACCAGACTAGACATGCCCAGGCATCATCACTGATGAAAATAGCAGAGCTTGTCATCGCAACGTTGGTTAAAAATTGATACCTGTACTCAGCTGGAAAACAGGGAAGAGTTTATTCTTCTACATAATTGTCTACCTATACTACACTTTCTCTGCAACTCCAACACTTCATTCTGAACTCTGTTTTATCTTGTATTACCCCAGTGCACTTTTATAATGAACTGGTCTGTACCTTGGTATATGTAACAATGATAAACCAACATCCATACAGAATCTACAAATCATACCAACATTCATACAAATCTTTCTCTCTTATTCTGACTAAGCTGCAGCATTTTTCCACAACATTAGACCACACTTTACAACCATCCAAACAAAAAAACAGTTAACGTTTCCAGCCCAGGATTCTTCATTGAACCACACTTCAGTCTTTCATTTGCAAGGATGCAGATAAACCAGCTTTTTGCAGTTTGAAAACA
This sequence comes from Mobula hypostoma, assembly GCF_963921235.1. Taxonomy (NCBI): domain Eukaryota; kingdom Metazoa; phylum Chordata; class Chondrichthyes; order Myliobatiformes; family Myliobatidae; genus Mobula; species Mobula hypostoma. The sequence goes on along the minus strand of NC_086123.1, from coordinate 10,320,658 downwards.
TTTTCACTTAATTGAAACTGAAAAATATTTACAATTTGAGGCAAATGCATTGCAAATAATTAAGCACTCAACTAATTTCTCTTGTTCAAGGACTGAAGCAAAATCTATCAACATCCCTAGTCAGTCTCAGCTACTAAATCAGTGAACCAAACAAAATAAGTGCATCACCAATGGGGAAATTACCCAGCAGAACACTAATTCTCAAATACTTATATTTTCTAACTAAAACAAAATAAATTGAAGCAAAGGGTTTAAATTTGGTCCCAAGACTTTTCCTCAAATTCTTGACAACTGGAATAAACACGTGTTAAAAATGAAAAGTCTAAGAGCTTCTATTAAAATACACAGAAACGTGAGTAAGACTTAATATGACATTTACTTCCTTATTCTGAATAACCTCGTTGACATCCTGATGCTGACAAAAATAGTTAGCAGCTGGCAAGTCTTTCTTCCAACCTATGTCTTCCAGGATTTGCTTCACCCCAGGCATCATCTCACACCTTTCTCTGACCGAGATTTATATACATTTCTTTCAACTTAAGTTCTCAATATCTGAACCCCATCAAGATGTTCAAACTTTATCTCCAAAACATGAACCTTCCACTTCCTTTGCTCCATCAGTAACCATTCCTTTATTGACAGCAATTTCATCAATGACCTCAAAGTCAACTCAGATGGCACATTACATAAATTCACTCACCCCAAATGTCACCCTAGTACAAATTGACAGACAATATCCACAACCATCCCTTTAAACTGTGGAAAGTCAGATCGACCAATTCCACACCTCCCGATGTTTTTCTAACCTCCTCATCACCATACATTAATGCTTAACAGGTGGGATGGAGTAGGGAAGGAAGACCTTAACATTAGCTAATTACACTACATCTGTCTACCTCTGGTAAAGTCAATGATTTCAAATGCACTAACTGAAATAAAACTTTGATATCCTCATCTCTTGCTTAAATTGCAGTTTATTCATAACCTTCTTCATTCACAATTTTTTCAACAACACTCGTTTTGATTACTTCATGTATGCATTCTGGCTCACCAGTTACCCAGTCATTTCAAAAGCCAAAAAGTCATGGTTTGAACTACTCATGCATATACAGCCAAATAGTCCAAACCAATTGTTTAAGTTTTTCCTCAGCTGACCCACAAGAAAGGGTCGTACAACTCAGTAATAAGTAGCTAATTAAAACAGCATGTTTAATCAAACCATTGATATAATTGGGGATAGGCTTTCAAATTACTTGTGTTGAATGCATTGATTCTTAGCAGAGCAGAGATTTATTTTCACATGACAAGTTGTAGCTCTGTAAACAACGACTGCTCTCCATAAGGACAGCAGATTATGTGTTACATAATATTTCAACTCTGTGGGGTTGAATCGCAAGAAAAATTAATTTTAGTAACCCATTTTTAACATCCCACAATCCACACAAAGGTTATAACTCCACTTTGAAAGTAATTGGTTTAGAGATAGACACTAATAATGAGAAAGCACTTTAGTGTCTTTGGTACTTTCCAACTGTTATGAGCACATTAAATAAAGGACTATGCTTCAAAAGTAAAAGTATGCCAGTTTTTTTATATATATAATTGATCAATGGGACACAGTGCAAAGGCCAGCTTTTATTACCTATTCTTAATTGCCCAAGACATCAGCAATGGGATGACTTAAATTGCTGCAATATAACATTGTTATGCACAGTTTCAAATACACTAAGAGCTTATAGGTAAGTGTTCTCATTCTCCATGCTAATGAAGACATACTGTGGAATGTGCAGCCAAAGAAGAAAAATTAAACAAATTCTTACATATGAACATATTTTATTTATATATATATATCTCTACACACACACACACACCATACTATCTATATTCATATAGACTCAAGAATTATACTCTCAAAGGGTTACCAAATAGAAAACATTCCATCACACATACATCACTGTAGATGGTGGAAGGAGTTCAGGAAATGAGGTAGTAAGTCACTTAGCATGTGGTATCCAACCTCTAATCAGATGATGTGGATTTATGGAGCTTACCTAACACAGCCTTTAATGTGACACACAATGGTATATGTGATTGAGAAAACAATATTTTAAAGAACTTGCCCAATCTATTGCCATTACCAGATAATTTTTATAAAGATTCAACTTCCTTCTACCAAAGATGCTATAAGACAAACTTATTCCCTTGCCAATAGTCCCACTCCCCTCCAGCTGAGCTGCAAAATCCTACAATTTATGCATTACAAGCTCCTTATATCCACATCCACACAATTCCCATATCCCAGTGAATGTAGTCACTCATGCATGTGTAATATTCCATACCTGACTATTAACAGCAATCTCCCTATTGTCAACACGACTTGGCTCCACTTGTCCAAAACATATTTAAATCCAATAAACTGTTTAATAATCATGCCTTTATTTTTCTTCTCTTAACATCAATGTTGTTTAGTGCCCACACACTTAAAAATGGATATTGTTTAAATAATTCTATCAGATCTCTTTCATTAAGAACTGACAGGACTCAACCAAACCGGAGGCAACAAATCTCTAATAACCTAGGATTCACAATCTACAATTCTATAACACCTGAACACTGAGATGAATGCAGGGGTGAAGGGGGAGTAGAAAAGAGATCCATCTTAATTCAACATCTTGACCAGTTCAACAAATGACTACGGTATCAGCAGTCACTATCAAGAATAAGCTACAGCCAATTTGCTAAGTGCATTATTCATTCTGTGAGGATTCCAAAAATGTATTTTATATAATTGTTTTCTGATAACTGGAAGATGGCATTTTGCTAGAGACCAATAAAGCAATTTACCTTCTCTGATCTTTGGACGAAGGTAACATTTTACAGACTCAGAAGCCAAGACATTCAATAACAGTTGTAGCTTCAGATATAAAATAGTAATATAAATCAGTAATAATATTACAAATGTGTTATTTTTTACTGTGTTCCTTTGCTGCCTGGATACATTACAACACCTGCATAAGGTATAGTTTACCTTATATAGTGAATTATGGTTAATTGGGACACATCAGGACCAGTACATTTTGACCCAATTAAACGCTGCTCCAATTTGCCCAAGTTTCAAGGAATAGCTAAGGTATAAAAAAGACAAATAAGCGTTTAACTAAGTAACAAATTATGTATTAAATGAAATACAGAAAAAATTAGAATATTAGCAACACTACAGTACTATAAAACTGTATTAGTTCCTAAAGTTTATTGATGGAGGAATTTGTACAATATACGCTGCAGTATTCTTTTGATTAACTGTAAATGAATAAAATCAGCACAGACACCTCGGGCACATTCATCTCACAGTTTATCTTGCTGATGTATCTAGTCATTGCTGCTGACAATGAATGGTGTTAAGCAGATGGCATTTAATTTGGTCCAGTAGGGCAATTTTTTTTCGGCTAGTGCCAAATCTTTTCGTGGCAAGTGTCTCAAAAATTTTTTCAAGTCATAAAAACAGAAATATCAAAAAGCAGTGATTTTTGAAGTGGCATCCATCGGTCCAAATGGATAACAAAACAACCACACACAACTGATGCTATTTAAAAACTGTTCACTTGAAGCATCATGTAGTGTCTAAGGGCCACACAAGTGCACGTAATTGACGCCAGTTAGACACTTTGGCAAACGTCTCCTGTCCCAATTAAGTGGTGTGGTGTCCCAAATACACAAAGGGAAGTCCAGTTGTTTTCTTGATTAAATTTTTTCTTGAAGAGTTATCCCAAATAAGCCACTGCTCTGATTAAATGATAGCTCTATTAACCGGAAACCACTGTATTTAAATTGGAAATGAAAATCACTGAAGAACACTATCCCATTTGTATTTAGTACTTAAGAAAATTCTAACTATGACAGAAAATCACTGATTTGACAATTGCATTGTGCTAAAGAAACAAATAAAGAGCTTTCACCTTGGCCCCAGAAACAGGTGCTGTACTCCCAGTATTAACGCGTTAAATTACTAGAAATAACTTGAAATGCAAATTCATTCTCACTACTATAAGCAACATTTTACTTTAAGTTGACATTTCCTTATCCTGATACAAAGATGTGATGAAACAATTATAGCAAAACGATCATTTGCTTTATACAAGGACTCTGCATGCCGCTCCCAAAACTTTGATTTTCTAAAACAGCATGCACTCAGAAAAGCAATCCTTCCTGAAATGCCACAAATAATAAAATTTAAGTTCTTCAAAATTCAAATACACTTCCTAAACAGGTTATTTGGCTTTTTTGCGAAAAGATCTCGAATTTATGAACTGTCAATATGTCAAGGCTTCCTAAAGGAAATTAATACTTTTGTAAAACAATAACAGTATAAAATTAATAACAAAGGTTTCACCCTTCACTTCTAAGATAAACTTTGTATTAGATGGTTGGATTAATACAACCAGGCCATCTGCACTGGAATACAATGCCTCAAACCATAACAACATTTTCTGAATCAGTGCTTCTTTACAACAAAGTTTGCATATTTCTTTGGCATTTTTTTTAAAACAAGCATTTGCAAATGCAATAATTATGAAATTATCCTCCTTTTAATCCACAAGCCTGATTAGTTAACAGGTTTATATTGTTAAATAAGTGCAAAAGTGAAGTCCAGATACCAATCTAGGTTCATTTAGTGTAAAACTATTAGCACCTACAGTAAGTGAACATCTGAACTTTGACGAAGGGTCTTGGCCCGAAACGTCGACTGCGCCTCTTCCTATAGATGCTGCCTGGCCTGCTGCGTTCACCAGCAACTTTGATGTATGTTATCTGAACTTTGGCACGTATTTACCTTTAACAGCTAAAGATTATGCTAATAAGCAAAGTACTTTCTTAGGTTGTTAAAAATGGATGGAGCAAAAATCCAGACTCTGAACCTTGGAAAATTGCTAATTCAAACTTCTCCATCAATCGTGAACCTAACAGGTGACCCAGTTACAACAGCCAAACATAACAATTAAGTTCACATAGATTTATTACATTCAATAGTCCAACGTACATGCATGCATTTGTTCATAAAAGAACTAGTTTTCTGTCTCTCTCTCTCTCCACTTTACAAGTAATTACTCTTTAATCAGTCCTATATGCTTTTGATGTTTTCAATATACAGTGGATTCCCCTTAAATGGGCCATTGATTAATTTGGGCAGGCAGCACCTAGGACAACTCTTAAAGAATAAAAACAAACAGAAAATAGCCAGGATTCCTTTCATTTATGTGGGACAAAATGCATCTTAATTCAGGCAGGCAACTGTTGCTGAACATTTTTTAACTAGCATCAGTCTCATTCACATCGAGAGGCTATTAGACACTACACTGTACTTAGAGCAAACAGTTTTTAAATAGCATCACCTGTGTGTTTATATTCAATAGTAATTTTTCTCACTGATAGTTGGCATATAATAAACAGTAAGGCAAGTCAGAACCAATTTGCTCACTTAAGTTTCAAGCATTCAGGTCTGGAGATGCCAGAAATGGCCATGAGTGAAAGTGAAACAATTTCACTACCTCAGCAAGTTAGTCACTACGAAGAATTTAAAAGTATTGACAATCATCTTGAACGTTACAATTAAAATGAAGATTTGGAGGATACAATTATTTAAAGCATTGTTTGAAGGCAGCCCACTTATCTACATTAGGTGTCTGTGCTGATTTTGCTCATTTAGAGTCAATCAAAAGTACACAGTACACTGAATCAATTCCTCCATCGATAGCTATTAGGAACTAATAGTTTTATAGTACTGCAGTAGTCTTACGTGTTGTAATTTATTCTATTTTCACTTAAATACATAATGTGTTACTCAGTTAAATGGTAGTTTGTCTTCTTTAATATCTTAACTATTTCCATGAAACTTCAGCTAATTGAGACAGCCACTTAGTTGGGCCACTGTACTCTAGAAGTATGGTTACCATAGTGATTTTTTGTGCATTTTCCAACTGGTCGTCAAAATTGAATTATGAACATCTATAAAAGTGGAACCCATTCATTATCTGGGGATAGCTAGTAGTTTCAAAAATTAAATGACTGCATGAATTAAGTAGAACCTCAAATGATAAAGCAGAAATTAACAAGTTATGTCAAATACTTCTATGATTACTCTGATAAAGATCATAAACCCAAAATGCTGACAGTTTCTTTTCAACAGAACATGCAATGCCTTGCCAAGTTTTTCCAGCTTTTTCTGCTTTTGTTTCAGATTTCCAGCATCTGTAGTTTTCTTGATTTTCCTTCATCAGCTTGAATACCAGCTTAAAATGAACAACATAACATGGGAAGCTCTCTTGTCTGGTACTGCGGTACAGCAACTCTTGTGGTGTGACATATTTTGAATCTGTAGGATAGATCGATTACAAATAACTAATCCTAACTAAGATCTAAACAAATCTAAAATCAACTAAGATCTGTACTATTCTGTAGCTAATTAACCTTGCAATATCAAGACATTGGTGATCTCAGTAAAAACATTTCCAATTTTATAGAAAATGAATTACCAACAGTTCTCAGAAACCCTACGCAACCAAGGAATATATACTTTACTGTTTGATGGAATTTTTGTGGAATTTTTGAAGGACTTTTCATTTTCATTGAAATCTAGAAATTTAGCTTACAGATATTGCAGTGGACAATAAAATATTTGCTTAACCAGCCCAGGACCACACAATTTGGGAAGTTCTAAACTCAAAACAATGTGTAAATGCAAATAACCACATCATGACTGATGTCTTCACCAATAAATATATGAAAAGAACTTCTCCATGAGTAAATTAAACTGCCCTTCAGAATGCTGTACAGGGTGACAACTAGGTCATATTGCCAAAAGCATATTACAGAGGGATCTAGCACGTACTGCAGCAAATTTAAACAATGAAACCGCTGATCATTTCCTTGTAATTCATGCCGTCACAAAGTAAATGAATGAAATATACCCATTAATCTGAAATGTTGACATAAAGATAAAATAACTTTCAATACATTGGGTAAGAACATGCTATCATCGGAAAGCCATCTATAGTAAGTGCAGAGTTACGTTTTCTGGATTTGCAACCATCTGATTGCTGCCTGAAGCCACTCCAATCCTAAATGAAGCTCTGTCCAACATAGGAGCACCAGAACTATACTCATGAAATAAGTGAGAGTTGAAAAGATTGATTCAGCTAAACTACAGTCAGACTTTGATGACCACCAAATCCGTAAAGGCCTTCAAACACACTCATACATTCCAAAATAATTATACCTGAGCAATTACAAGTTAACTCATTATAAATCATTAAATTTTCCAATAGTTCAATTGCCCTTCATAGCCATTCCTCTTCATTGAAATAAATGCACTTAACTATTTCTGTGCCCAGTGAGCAGTAAGATTCCTCATAATTATAAAATACTTATTTGCTATCACTAGATTCTTTGGAGAGTCCAATGCCCTAGAATTATAGATAGTTAAGAAAGGAAAGGCTACCAGTTCAGTATGTAACTGTTGGCATATTGCAGCAATTTCAAGCCCATTGTTGTGCTCTACATTTGTTGATATGACATACTGATACAATGTTTTCTTACATTTATTCATCCTACTTTGCCACAAAGTTCAAAGTAAAATAACAAAATTATCAAGTACATAAATGTCACCATATAGAACCCTGACATTCATTTTCTTGCAGACATATTCAAATCTAATAACCCTTATAGAATCAATGAAAGACTGCACCAACAGGGCAGCCAACCAGTGTGCAAAAGACAAACAATGCAAATACGAAACAGATAGATGCTGGAATCTTCCAAAATGAGCTCAGAGTTGAATAGAACTAGAGATATTAACACAGCAATTTTTTACATAAATCAGGCTAAAAAACAAAATTTCCAAAATACAAATGATCCTAACATATAATTAACCTAAACATTCTCTGTTTAGTTTAACAAGCTAAGCTGAGAATGTCTGCGCTTTAATGTACATATTATGTAACAGCACAACACTACACAAGAACAACTTTGACCTACGTTCCATAGTTACAAAACAACATTCATTTTCATTACACTAAGGTAAAGCAATTTATACAATGCAGGCTCCCAGAAATCCATATGAAGCTGTCAGTGATCAACTTCAAAATAATCTTACTGTGCTAGTGTTTCACCATGCTCAGCTTTATTTCTTTAAAGATTATATATTTGTTTTTCTCCACTGTAGTCAGTCAGCTGTTGAGAACTTCATGCATTAATAATTTTCATTCCATATCTAGAATCCAGAAAATGTTTCATGATTTGACAGCAATAGTATCAATCCACTTTTGGAACCCAAGAACCTCTGATATTTAAAAGCTATGTGTGTGTGGAGATGTGCCATTTCTTCAGTACAATAAAGACACACTTGAAATAATTTATGATACTTCAAAATGATATTCATCACATATTAATCTGAAATAGTCTATTCATAATTACTGTGGAAATTTAAGAACTGTGGTTCTTGTGACTGCCAGTGAGAACACTTCCTTATAACTCAAATGCAGTCTGCTTGATATCACTGTCGCTTCACACCTCATCTCCTACAAAGGAAATCTAAAAGTGACACTGAGACACACATGACCCATGTCAGAGATTAGTAGATTTTAGTCAACAGTTTAACGAACTGTCAACAGTTGGTCAACAGTTTAATCAAATGATCACCAGTTGCTTTCCCAAATACTTTCAGAAATCTCTGAACTTTTTGGAACACAAACACAGAGACAGAGTGGATTACGGTTAATTGGGCTATTGGTTTACTTGGTACTACTCTTAAGAAAAAAAAAGAGAAAATAGCTAGGATTCCCTTGTTTATTTATGCTGCTAAATTAGGACAGGAGACTATTGCTGAATAGTTTCTATCTATCCTCTGTTATGTGCACTTATGTGGCCGTTAAGACACTACATGTTGCTAAGAGTACACAATTTTTTTTAAATAGCATCAGTTGCATGTGAACTAATGTTAATCAAAAAAGTGATTTTTGTCACTGATAGTTGATGAGAAATAAGCAGCAAGACAATTCAGAACTGTTTTGCTCACTGCAGTTTCAACTATTGAGTCTTGGAGTTGCAGGAAATGGACCAGAGTGAGGAACTACGAAGACATTTAAAAGGTATCCACATCCACAACCTTGAATGTTACAAAGAAAATGAAGATTTGGAGGATACAATCATCAAAATCATTGTATGAGAGCAGTCCATTATCTGCACTCGGTGTCTGCACTGATTTTGTTCATTTAGTCAATCAAAACAACACGGCCACATATGCTGGGCAAATTCTTCCTTCAATAACTACAAGGAATCAATACAGTTTGTATTATTGTATTATTTGTATTCCATCAAACGGTAGCTTGCCTTTCTTACATCTTTAACTAGTTCCACAAAACTTTTGCTAATTGGGAGACATGACAATTGGGCCAAAATGTACGGTCCTGATATGACCTAATTAATCAGTATCCACTGTACTTGTTCGAAAGCTAAGAAATGCACACATTGACTATACATGTCAATCACAAATTAAAATACAGAGGTCTTAGATTTACCAAATAACCATTTTTCAAACTTCACAGTCCCCACAATTCCTGGACATGTACCCATCTCGGGAAAAATTAACTAATCATTTTCAATGAACACAGTAGGCAATTATTAATGTGCCCCTTAAACATAATAGGCACTTATTTCTTAAAATCATAATTGCCAGGTAATAAATCCCAATCCAGCTTGCTTTTAGTTCTTGCATGCTCAGATGTTTCATATAAATTAGTGTACAAAGGAGGGAAATCACATTGATACCGATGTACTTATTATAAGCATTAAGAATTAATGAAAAAATCTTCCACCCCAATGGCACAAATCTATTGGTGCTGGCAGCAGTATATCAAAAAGCATGCAAATCATTTTGTTTTATACAATTTGTATGTTTGGTGTAGTATTGCAGTACCTCATCCTAATATGCAATTAGAGGCAATAGCAAAAACTGTTGACTGTTAACACAAAATACCTACATGAAATAGTATTTCATTCCACACAGTATAACAAGGAAATAAATGCCCCCACCATAAAAGTCACAATAAATATCATATAAATATTACTAAAGCATACATGTAGACAGTTCTGCTGTTCATTAAAATAGAGGCAGGTGAACAGGAAAAATAAATTATTTCTTCCAGTTTCTAAAACTACAAATTTACATTAACGTTCAAAAATGCAGAACATTCTGGTAAGAATGAATGTGTCCTACATCCAAGGTTAAACAAAGTTATCAAAAAAAAAGCCAATTTTATTTTAACCAAGACAATAAAAGATGGGGGAAATAAATAATGTTGACTCACTTAAGATGGACCGGGGGGGGCTTTCAGCAAGGGAAAAATGTTTAATTTTTATTTTCTATTGATAGAACTCTTACAAAAAACTTCACCGTGCTGCACTTTGTGTTCAAAACAAGCATACTGACAATTGAATTACATTTTTACATTGGATGTGCTGGTATGTTGTCTGCCAGTAACGCCAGAAAGATAAAGTTAAAAATAGGTGGAAATGGGGCACAAGGGATCTTCACAATTATATGAAAAATACAGAAATCGTAAAGGAACTAGAGCAAACCTGAATTACTGTCATTTTTGCCCACTGGATTTCAAGGCATGAAATAGAAATTCAAAATATTTTGGTATTTAAAATAATTGTCTCAACATTGGAAACCACACACATAAAAACTATAAATAGAAAAAGCAGGATGTATCAGACAAAGACATTACATATGAATCTGTGTGTGTAATGCTGGTTTGTGGGTGAGAGAGGGTGGGCAGTGGGAGTAATGATGCAGGGATTAAGGCATGATGAATCAGGCACATGAATTATTTTCTAATTCACTGGCCGTATTTGAGAGTTTTGCTACTCATTCCATGCATATTATTAAAAACGCTGAAACCACAAGACATACGGTTTCCTCTCCATTGGTGAGACCAAGCACAATACAACGTGAGTGGTTTGAAGAGCACCTGTGCTCTGTTTGTAATGGTTACATGCCATTTCAATTCTCCTTCCTATCCCCATACTGACCCATCAACCTTTGATCTTCACTGTCAGGATAGGGCCAGCACCTCATATTTCATCTGAACAGTCTACAACCCAATAGCACAAACATTACTGAGTGAACATACTAAAACATTATCAAATTTCAGGTAACCCTCACCCCATGTGTTCCTGTCTGTTTCTAATCTAATTCCAACCTTCCTACTTTTTACACCCTTTCCCTCTTCCCCAGATGCCAATCTTTCTCATGCCCTCCTCCCCCATTTTCTTTTAATCCACCTACTGTTCACATTCTTCACCCATCAGATCCCCTCTCCCATCTGATTCCATCTGCCCTCCATCTCACTTTGTAACCCTGTTCATCACACTATCTCCAACCTCATTTTCCCTTCCACCAACCTGCCTTTATCCAATTTCCCTTGTCTGCTTCCATCTATCACACACCAACTCCTAACCCCATCTGGTTCTCGCATTATAAGATTCCAGCCCAAATTTTCGACAATTCCTTCACCCCCTCCCAGATGCTGCTCAACCAAATGAATTCCCCCAGCAGCTTTGTATGGCTTGTAAAAAAATTTAACTGCAGTACATCACTTCTACAGGGCATTTCTAACCTTGACCATTGGAAGGCATGGGACAAAGAAGCCAAAAAGCAAAATATTCTATCATTGGAGAGGAACATTTAAAACATTCTGTGGTTAACTTTAAGTTGACGGGGGGAAAGAACTTCAATTAACCTGGAATAACTAAAGTCAAAAATTCTTTAACCTTAGGTTCCAAAAGATTTACTGGACATCAAGCCAAAAGCAAAAAAAAACAAAAATGATCACAATGCTTTAAGAAGGGGAAGGGATAACTAAATGACTGAATTATCCAAAAGCATTTCTCTCATCTGTTAACACACCAAGTGACAACTTGGTTCTAACTCACTGTTGACTATTTTTCCAAATACAATCAAAACTGAATTTTGAATAAAGGTAAACCAACATTTGTCAGGTTCAAAACAAACAGTGATATATGGCTGCATCAAATTTCTATCACAGGAGGAAATACTGGTATTTATAATAATATTACAGTTCCCTCTTGTGGCAAATGAAAATACTGCTGCATAAAATTAATTTCAATCAGCTCACAGGAATTTGTGTTTTTCCTATAAAACTGTTCTAGGGAAAAAGAAACAATCCTAAAAAAGGTCTTAATTCCCTTTAAGCTAAAACATACTAACAACTGTTCTTTCAGGCATGTGAAAAAGGCACAAGAATATAATCTAATGTTAACAACCAGAAATTCATGAGTAAACTCTTCTCGGGCTGCTACCTGGGTACAGGCATCGATTATAACTGTTGTTTCGATGACAAACTCTGACATCATCCTTAGGGATGATGCCTGGGTACTTCTAGACCAGTGGTATTTAAACCGCTGTAATCCGTCCCTCCTGCTTAGATGAGGACTAACCAATCAGGTTTCTGCTCTCCCACCTTGCTTACAACAGAATGCTAATTCTTACTTAGAGTGAGACTTTCATCTTTGTTAAAATTCTTTTCCTCTCGTTTTATTTCAATGGCTTCCTTTACCATTCACAATGGCCATAGGATTGACTTCAACAGCACAAAACTACTATGTCCTGCCAATGGCTTTTGAGATCACCTAGTAAAGGAATGCATGAAAATAAAACTAGAGGACTAACCAATCAGGAGGGATGGACTATGGGTGTATAAATACCACCAATCTAGACAACCCCAGGCATCATCCATGAAGATGACAGTTTGTCATCAAAACATCGGTTATACTCGATACCTGTACCTGGCTGGAAACCCGAGAAGAGTTTATTCATCATATATGCTGGGAAAGCATTAGATCCTTTTTTAACCATAAATTCAGTCCAACATCCACTCCTCATGAATACAGTTTGGATAATCTTCATCTGTTTCTCCATTTAAAAGTATTTATCCAAATTTATTTATTTCTGTTGCACTGAATTCACTTTCATTGGCTTCAAATGTGCCCACTGTGCTTACTATGATTTTATCTCTAGCAATTAACATTGGGCTTCCCTTTTGCAAACTGCAAATCTTGAGCATCAAATTAATTCCTTGTCTCTTTAATCACAGCAGTGACTGAAGTAACAATTGCTCTCAATGAACCTTCGTCAATGCATTTACTTTTCTGGCAATATTTGAAAGCACTCCAAAAGTTGACTTACTGTATGTGTGAGACTGAGTACAACCCTTTTTGACCTCCTACTCCACACTTCTCGCTACACATCTGAACAGCCAACTTTGAAAAAGTTTTTCTCCCCATAAGGTTCAGGTAATCAATGGAGCATTTATAATTTACATATTTTACTTCATCCGTGATATCATGTACACCCACGACAAAGTCTGACATTAAACTTCTTGAGTACCCTTCCTTAAAACTGCAATTTAGAGAACCGAAATATAGGAAATTCAGGATTTTTCACAAATCTTCAAAGCACTTCAATACAGGACCCAAATCCAGAGGCAGCAATTTACATTGATTTATTAGACATACTCTAATGATCTTTTCAAATTGTTACATGACAAAATTGTTCACTGAAGAACTCCATGGTAAATATTTTTGTAATATATTTAATTGAAATATTAAAAACAATGCAAACCAATATTACAACCCAGTTAGTAGTTCTCTCTTTCACAAATGCAGTCAACATTTGTTTAGTTTTCAATCTACAAGAACATAAAAATTACCGAACACATTCTTGGAAGCACCTTCAAAATAAAGGACCAGAAAAGAAACAATCGCTGAACCCAAATCATCAAACTACACTTCATTGACTTAAACAACTTCAACATTCATCACACTATAAAAATGCTTCAGGAAATGCAACTAAGGGCAAGGTGAGTCAACTACAATAATGGAGTTTGTGCGCATGCAAAATGAAAAATGTAAACAACCAGTAAAAGGATTGTACTATCTCCATGAAAAAAATAACTGTCATATTTTCTTTAACTACACAAAAGAGAGAAGACAAGAATCTAAATTCTTTTGAAAATAAGAATAGAAAATCTGTGGGATTGTAGTGGTTGCTTCTGATTAGATTGCCAAGCATAACAAATCTTCCCCAAGGAAAAAGCGTGACTGTATTGATACAGTCAACATTTCAGGCCGAGACCCTTCGTCAGGACTAACTGAAGGAAGAGTTAGTAAGAGATTTGAAAGTGGGAGGGGGAGGGGGAGATCCAAAATGATAGGAGAAGACAGGAGTCTCCTATCATTTTGGATCTCCCCCTCCCCCTTTCAAATCTCTTACTAACTCTTCCTTCAGTTAGTCCTGATGAAGGGTCTCAGCCTGAAACGTCGACTGTACCTCTTCCTAGAGATGCTGCCTGGCCTGCTGCGTTCACCAGCAACTTTGATGTGTGTTGCTTGAATTTCCAGCATCTGCAGAATTCCTGTTGTTTGACTGTATTGATATTGCTTTAAGAGTTTTTGCATTTACCTAATTTTGGAAAAATAAAACCTCAAACAACCAAGATTCAGATTTATCACATAAATCAAAACATGAATGAAATCCATTGTTGGCATTAGCAATCAAAACACCCAAGGATGGGTTGGGGGGGGGGGGGCCTGCAAGTACCACCACACATTCCAGCACCAACATAGCACACCCACAATGCTTGGCAGAACAACACAAAACACAACAAAATGGAACACAAGCAACAAAATGGAACACAAGCAACAAAACAAGTCTCTTTCCTCTGTCCCACCATCCCACACAGACAGTCCTCCAACTGCAGGAAAGGCCTCCAGCTATCAGGCTACAACTTCCAGACTTCTAATCATGTTTGGGCTTCCACCTTCAGTACTGATCCCCAGACTAGCTGATAAGACCTCACAGCTTGAACTCCAAGTGTGCCAACTGCCCAGCCCTCCTGCCGTCTTGTGCCTGCGGCAAGTTTGCCAATGGATTGGGCAAAGATGCAAGTTTTAAGGTTGGCTTTCTTTAAAATAAAGTATGATGTGCAATCATTGGCATTTTCAGTGAGAAATTCTGTGTGCTAGTATCTACAGATATTATTAAAGCAAGTGTAAAGGCTAGATTCAAGGTAGAAACTGGGATGGAACATATTTTAAGGCTGGAGTAGATCATTGTGAAGGGGAAATGATTCCACAACATAATTTTAAAACAAGGGTGAAAAATTTTAAGAGCAAAGAAGCCAATTTAAATCAGCCAGAGCAAGTCATCACATGAAAGACAAGCATGCAGCAGACTTCACAGCAACAACAGCTGTAGGAGAAACAAGGGTAGTATACATGAATTTAATCTGCCCTTAAGGACATTTTTAACATGGCCGAAATCTTTAATTTAGACATCCAATGATTCTGATTAGGAAGACACAAAGAGCATAAAGGGAGAAAAAAAAACATGTGAAACTGAGAACCAGAAAAGTAGGATCAGGAGGAAAGGAAAGTTATGTGCATACATAATGATGAAAAGAGAAATGAAAGTGAAGGTGCAGCCAAAATAGAAACTAAATCTTACAATATTTCAAAAATAAATGTACAAAGTCATTGCAGGCTCAGTTGCAAGGTGTTTAAAACTTGCCATGAATAGTTTTAGCCCATGGAAGGACAACAGATTTCTTTTCACATCTCTGGTCACAACACAATTAATTACATACAAAATCTGGTACCTATTTATCCCAGAACATCATTCAGCTTCTTAATGACTGAACAACATCACAGTTATTTATTTTCCTGCACCACTGAAGTTATTTTTGGCAAAACAACTATGGCAGAGTATGAAATCTACTCATTATGTTGATACTTACTATAAAAAGCTGTTTATTTTTTACTACAGTAGGTGTTTAACTCCTCAGTTAATAAAGAAAGAAAATATCTAAACATCCACACATCTTCCAGCATACTTTTCAACTGAAGGACCTTATATACACCAAGTAAAACAAACTGGTTACTCAAAAGCTTATCAGACTTTGAATAGACAGACAAATTAACATTAAGAATTCTTGCCATTAGACAATGCAAGTAACACAATGCAACACTAATTCCATGGACAAATTTTATTATCAGGATGAGAATTGAGGGATTACAGAAGACAACGTATATCAGTCAAGAGAGGGGTACAAGTGATGCAAAATGATAATAATAGTAACAGGCTAAACTGAAGCTCGCAAATCCACATCTCATCAGCAGTATTACACAAACTAATACTTCCAATCACAGTCAATTCAAACTGCAAGTCGATTACACCTGATTTAATGACATCTTCATCAGTTTAAAGGAAACAATGAAAAAAAATATTTCCAATATAGAACCAATTCTGGCAATTTTTTTTTACTGGAATGGGAATGGTCGGGAAGAAAAAAGTATCAGATGTAAAATAACTTACAGCAGAAATTAAAGCAAATGCCTAGTCCATGTTCCAACCTAAACTAAGTAACAGTAACTATTTAAATGGTAAATGGTTCCCTAAATGACCAAGGTAAGACCCTGGATTAAAATACCAATTTGCACTCGGCCCAATGAGTTGAAATACACACTCAGAACCGGTTTCCAGAAGCTCATTAAAAAGCTGATTTTTAAGATTCCTGCACTTGTTTATTGATGATACTATATAGCATTCTAGTGGCTGGCATTTGAACTGATGCCTTCTGACCAGCTGACTGAATAAATAACAGTTGACTGCAGCTTGAAGATAACTCCCTTGCCATTTTCTTGCTGGAAAGGGACTTCTTTCCATTCTTGCTGGAAAGGGACTTCTTTCCATTCTTGCTGGAAAGGGACTTCTTTCCATTCTTGCTGGAAAGGGATTTCTTTCCAGCAAGAAGAATCTGTAAGACTTTAAGATTTCAACACCATCAACTGGAAATAAAAATAATCTGCAATCAGTGGAAACTTGAAAAACCAGAAAATGCTGGAAAAAGGTTCAATATTTAACTATGAATGGACTTTTGACTCAATTTCTTTCCACAGATTCTAAGGATCTGCCAAGTCTTTCAAAATTTTCCATTTCTCCTCAACATTCAGAATTTCCTCTGGAAATCAGATTTTGCCTAAACTAAGTGCCATGAAACAGTTTGACAGACCAGAAGAAAGCCCTTAACCAAAGACATCCTTTTAATGCTCTCCTATGGAGTGAGGGAGAAATAGATGAAAATGCAAGGCTGGCCAAAGTGACAACAGCTGTGGCAAAAGAACAGTTAAATGAGGGCCAGGATTTCTTTCGCTCATTCAAGAGCAGAACATCTCTCCTCTACATGGGCCTCCAGTGTCATATTGAATAATCTGTGCATCCTAGAGCTGTCCCCGAGGTATCCTGAGACTAGCATCATGACTGCCATTGATGGACGTGTGGAGCCTACACATAGCACCACAAAAACTGTCTACTAAATACTTAAATGCCGAACATTTAAATGCATTCTCAAACCAGTAATTTAATGGCTACTTATTACACACCACAGCAACGTACTCCAATCCTGGTCCAAAGTCAGCCGTTAAATTTATTCTGCAGTTTCATGTACTGGTCTTCCTTGCGAAGCAGAAGCAATGACATTTTGATTTTCATATACTTCTTTCCACAGACTCAAAGACAAGCTCACTTAGAAATCCCTACACACAAGAGTATTTTTAACTTAAGGGTCCAAAATATTGTGTTAAAACACTGTCACATGCTCTGCCAAGAACAAAACACAAGATGTCATGGTACTTGGCTGAACTGTCATTTTCAAATCAATGAATAAAAAGATGATTTAACAAAACATTGAAATATCTGTTTAAAATCAGACAAGTACTCTTAATTTTATTATATTCCCCTAGTTATGAGCATAAATTTTATTTGTATGTACAATTTATAAATGAGATCAGTGACAAGAAACATCCTAAACTTTGTAAATGTAATACAATTATTTTTTTTATTAGAAACTATTTTCGCTGCTGTTCACAAGTATGACTTCCTACAAAGGGGCACCTTTCTTTGTATAAAAGCAGCTCAATCACCAAGACCCTGAAAGCATCAGAATGAAAACCTTACTTTTAAGAATCAAGCTACTTTTTTCCACAGGTGCCAAATTTCAGCTTTTGTCATGACTAAACAAGCACCTATGCCATTGTAAACCTACTACAGAAATACTAATTTTGTCCAATGAATGTTCTGTCAAGTATTGCCTCTTGAAGCAATTCCCTCTCAACATCTACTCTCAGTTATAATCAACAAGCTCCAAAGCCTGGGTTTCTATACCTCCCACTGCAACTGGATCCTAGAGTTCTTCATCGGAAGTCCACAGTCAGTGTGGATTGAAAATAACATCTCCTCCTCACTGATAATCAACACTGGCACACCTCAAGGATGCAGGCTTAGCTCAGTGTTCTACTCTCCATACCCACGACGCAGCTCAAATGCCATCTATAAATTTGCTAATGACAACTATTGTTGGCAGAATTTCAGATGGTGATGAAGTGGTAAACGGTGCAAGTCACATCAGTTGGCTGAGTAGTGTCGAAACAACAGTCTTGCACTCAACATCAATAAGACCAAGGCGTTCAAAGTAAATTTTATTGTCAAAGTACATATATGACATCATATACAACCCTGAGATTCATTTTCTTGCGAGCATACTCAATAACTCTATAGAATAATAACTGTAACAAAATCACTGAAAGACCACCCTAACAGGGTATTCAACCAGACAAGAAACTGCACAAATATAAAAAGTAATAATAACAATAAATATTGAGAACATGAGATGAAGAGTCCTTGGAAGTGAGTCTGTAGGTTGTAGGAACATTTCAATGATGAACTATGTGAAGCTGAGTGAAGTTATCCCCTTTGGTTCCAGAGCCTGATGGTTGAGGGGAAGTAACTGTTCCTGAACCTGATGCTGAGAGTCCCGAGGCTTTTTAAGTTCTTCCTGATGGTAGTAGTGAGAAGAGAGCATTGCAGATTACAGGAAGGGGAAGTCGAGGGATCAGCAATATAAAGGGTAAGCAGTTTCAAGTTCCCGGATGTCAACATCTGAAATCTATCCTGGGTCCAACATGTTGATGCAATTACTAAGATGGCATGACAGCAGGTATATGTCACGAGGAGCTGGAGAAGATTTGGTATGTCACCAAAGATACTCACAAATTTCTACAGATGTACCGTGGAGAGCATTTTAACTAGTTGCATCACCATCTGGTATGGAGAGGCCACTGCAGAGGATCGGAAATGGCTGCAGGAAGTGGTAAACTCAGCCAGCTCCAACAGGGGCACTAGCATCCCCAGCATCGGGGACATCTTCAGAAGGCAATGTCTGTAAAAGGCAACATCCATCCTTATGAACCCCAACACACAGGACATGCCCTCTTTTTATTGATACCATCAAGGTGGTGCTACAGGAGCCTAAAGCTACAATGCTTCAGGAACAGCTTCTTACCCTCCATCAGATTTTTGAATGGACAATGAACACTATCCCACTATTTTTGTTTGCTCTCTTTTTGCACCACTTATTTAATTTTTTGTATTGTATTTATAGTTTTTTTTAAATTATGTACTGCAATGTGCTGCTGCCACAAAACCACAAATTTCATGACATATGCCAGAGATATTGAAACTAATTCTGATTTAAATGACAATACTCAATGGATGCAAAACACTATGAAATATTTAACAATCAACTTTATCTCAAGGCAGCTAATTGAAAAATAATTAAGCTGTTATGACGTAAAAATCCATTTACCACATCATTCCAATTAAACTGGAACAATATTATTCCCCATATAAATATTGGACTTCTAATCATTAGAGTTCACTTACAAGAAACAAAGAATAGAAAATATGCTGTTATTTCCCAAAATATCAATAGTTTGTCAGTTGAGTAGAGGGTGACAAGAAGGGTATTTCTAACTCTCAGATTTACTTATTGAATTACTTATTTGGGATCTGATTCTTTTAACTGGTGGTGCTTTATCATCTACTCAAAACTATTTTAAGATTGTATTACAAAATTATTTTTTTTACATTTGCTAATGTTATGCTGCTGATTTAATTTCAAATTCTCAGTAATCTAAGGATGAGTATTTGGACTCGTGACAAGTTGAACACATGCAAATTTAAATTTCTACTGTTTCTTCAAAACAATGACAATCAAGGCTCAAACTATTGCACAACTGTTATTCAGTAACTAAGCAAAAATCTTTCTTATCTCAAATATGCTTATAGCAATTTGGAAATGCACTTTTCTACCGATGCTGCATCTGGTAGGAGGAACATGGAAGCACTATTTTCTTCCTACAATAAATGCTACACAAAAAAAAACATGACCTGGAATAAAAACAAAATGTTGAACAAATATTACGTTAAGCTCACAGAGGAAATGGGTGAAATTTTAATTGAAGCATATGATCATTAGTTGAGGGACAGTAACTCAAGTTGTAACTATCAGTAAAGTTTGAACAGGTTAGTGCTCTGTAATCTAGCAAACAGCAAGGGCTAATTTTATACAGGTCCATAAAGTTATGGATGACCTTGATACTGTGTAAAAAATTAATATTGGCGTTTGGGCAGTACAAACTGGAGTCCATAAATATAAAATAGCCTATTGCAGAATGTCTTAATCAGTCAATAAAATTCTGAAATACAATTACTTTTCTGAAAGGCAACTAAACTAGTGAAAAGGAGTAACCTATTAGTAAACTGTTATTTGTGCAATCAGCTGCTACTGCTTTAAGTCTTTTGAAAGTGTAGCAAGGAGTTTTTAACAGTTTACCTTATTTAAGGGAACCAAGCCAGAAAGCTGTAGAATAAACATTTTTCCATGAAATAAGCACAATCTCAATGAAGTTCATTACCATGCACAGCTGTCAAATGGAACATAAATGAGACACCACCAAAGAATATCAAAGCTATTCAAGTGAATATTCTTCCCCCAAACCATCATGAAGAGTAGCTGATGATTTTAGTGTGCTTTCATGGTGAATTTGCATGGATTTAATGGACATACTGAACAATGCAGTACAACGTGATGCAGCTTTGAGATGGCTAAAAAACAGTAAATATTCTTCCAAATTAAATTGTTCAATAGAAAATCCCCAAATTTTTTAAAGCAGTATATATATTCTTTCTCTATCAAGAATATAGTTTTAAAATGAAATCAGCATTTATCACACTAAATATCAGAATGAGATACAAGAAATATTAGGACATCATAATTCATGATAAAGTTCAAACATGAATTCTAACCCTTCCATCAGTCCTCCCAAACAGCTGCCACTACACAAACACCAACTCAATCAATATCATGACTTAATTTGACAAATTTATCTAGCTTTGTGAAAACTGATCTTTGACAGTACTGTATACAGGTAAAATTTTCAGAGCTATACTGATAACAATTAGACTCAGTATCCCTGGGTACTTCAGGAAGTAAGAAAAACATTCACTTTGCCAGAAATTTGAAAGAAAAACATTTGAATTTGTTCACATCCAAATTTATTTTGGAATATGCTTATGTTTGAGGACAGAAGCATCACAATTGAAATTAATCTAGTGATAAAACAAATCTCAGACTGGGAACAACATGAGCTCTCAAAATAATGTAGAAATGAATATGCAACAGAGGCATAGTCACTATATGTTTAAGCAATTTATCAAACGAGTCAAGTTCTCCAGATAATTTTATTGCAGCAATTATATAAATGCAACTTAAAATAATTTGAGAATTAGCAAATTATTAAGCTTAATAGGTGACAATGAAACTTCAACTTTTTTTCATTAAAATGCATTTGGTTTACTGATGTCCTCTAAAGGAAGAAGATCCACTCTGTGCTCTGATCTATACTTGACCTGAATCTGTCCCACTTTCAAACATTTTCCAAAACATCTTCACAAGCCACTGACCTCAACGGCAATTAGAGATTGGGCAAACCACATATTTGACCTATAAAAATAATTAGCTGCAAAATTCCTGAGGTTATTTATGAGACAGCCTAAATGATCACAAATGCAAATGATCAACCATTCCATTGGGAGGGTAATGTAACAACACAGCAATCCAAAGATAGAAATTGCAGATCACAAAGCAGCAGCTGCCCACTGGGACCAGGCCCTAAAAAACATGTAATCAATTGATTAACTATATAATCACAATTATTCTTAACTCCAATTTCGCCCAGCTTTTCCTACAGAAAAGCGCACCATAAAAGAAAACTAGAAAGAAATTGTCAGAAATTAAATCTGCCATTTAAGCTTTGCTCGGTGTATTTATAATATTTCTTAATTGGACTATGTATCAGGTTGAACAAATTGCAAAGTACTTCAAAGCAATTGTACCACTTTTGTTATACTACACTGAAACAATGGTCTCCATCACTACAATTACACTGGGAAAGCACAGGTACTGCTGACAAGAATTCAATTTTTTCAGTAGTCTTTCAGGTACTCTATACCAACGTGTTATTCTGAAATAGCGATGAAAATTACCAAGTTTGGCAAATATTAAATGCTCAGATACTATAAAGCAAAGCAAACAGCTAATTAGAAGATGAATTAGAAGAGGCCTTTATTTCCTTAGAAGTATGTGCAAATTTGGCACATCATCTAAAACTTTAATAAACTTCTATAGATGCCAAGTGGAGAGCACCCTGGCTGGTTGCATCACAGCCTAGTATGGAAACACCCATTCCTCATCAATGGAAAAGCCTACAAAAAGTAGTGAACAGAAACCAGTCCAACACAGGTAATGACTTCCCCACCACTAAGCTAGTCAGCCAGGAGTGCTGCCACAAGAAAGCAACATCATGAAGGACCCCCCTTCATTCAGGGCACGTTCTCTTTACACAGTTGTCGTGGGGGAAAGGTTCAGGAGATCTAGGTCCCACACCACCAATTCCAGGAACAGTTACTCCAACTATCAGGCTCTTGAACCAGCGTGAATAACTTCACTTCAGCCATGAACTATTCCACAACCCATCAACTCACTTTTAAGGACTCTACAACACACATTCTCAATATTTATTATTTGTATTTATAATTGTACAGTTTGTCTTGTGCACACTGGTTGTGTCCAACTTTGCCTGTAGTTTTTCATTGATTCTATTATTTATTTGCATCTGCTGTGAAACCCCACAAGAAAATGAATCTCAGTTATATATAGTGAACATACCTACTATGCTAATAAATTTTCTTTGAACTTGGGACAGGATACCAATAACTCTATTCTTCCTCTTCCCCGTACCCCACCCTCCATCCCATTTTAATTATTGTGAATAACTACCTTTTGAAATTTATTCTGAAACAAGTCAAACTTGAATCAATAAAAATATTATGAAAGTACTCAAACATGAGGAAATCTGCAGATGCTGGAATTTCAAGCAACACAAAAGTTGCTGGTGAACGCAGCAGGCCAGGCAGCATCTCTCGGCAGAGATACAGTCGACGTTTTGGGCCGAGACCCTTCGTCAGGACTAACTGTAAGAAGAGCTAGTAAGAGATTTTAAAGTGGGAGGGGGAGGGGGAGATCCAAAATGATAGAAGAAGACAGGAGGGGGAGGGATGGAGCCAAGAGCTGGACAGGTGATTGGCAAAAGGGATATGAGAGGATCATGGGACGGGAGGCCCAGGGAGAAAGAAAAGGGGGAGGGGGGGAAATACCCAGAGGATGGGCAAGGGGTAGAGTGAGAGGGACAGAGGGAGAAAAAGGAGAGAGAGAGAAAGAATGTGTGTATGTAAATAAATAACAGATGGAGTATGAGGGGGAGGTGGGGTATTAGCGGAAGTTAGAGAAGTCAATGTTCATGCCATCAGGTTGGAGGCTACCCAGACGGAATACAAGGTGTTGTTCCTCCAATCTGAGTGTGGCTTCATCTTGACAGTAGAGCAAGCCGTGGATAGACATATCAGAATGGGAATGGGACATGGAATTAGAATGAGTGGGCACTGGGAGATCCTGCCTTCTCTGGCAGATAGAGCAAAACAGTCTCCTAGTCTGCGTCGGGACTCGCCAATATATAGAAGGCCGCATCGGGAGCACCGGACGCAGTACTATCACCCAGCCAACTCACAGGTGAAGTGTTGCCTCACCTGGAAGGACTGTCTGGGGCCCTGAATGGTAGTGAGGGAGGAGTTTAAGGGCATGTGTAGCACTTGTTCCGCTTACAAGGATAAGTGCCGGGAGGGAGATCAGTGGGGAGGGATGGGGGGGGGGGCGAATGGACAAAGGAGTCGCAAAGCGGGGGGGGGGAGGAAAAGGTGTGCATAGTGGTGGGATCCCGTTGGAGGTGGTGGAAGTTACGGAGAATTATATGTTGGACCCGAATGCCGGTGGGGTGGTAGGTGAGAACCAGGGGAACTCTATTCCTAGTGGGGTGGCGGGAGGATGGGGTGAGAGATGTGCGTGAAATGGGAGAGATGCGTTTGAGAGCAGAGTTGAGGCCTCCCGTCCCATGATCCTCTCATATCCCTTTTGCCAATCAACTGCCCAGCTCTTGGCTCCATCCCTCCCCCTCCTGTCTTCTCCTATCCTTTCGGGTCTCCCCCTCCTCCTCTCAAATCTCTTACTAGCTCTTCTTTCAGTTAGTCCTGACGAAGGGTCTCGGCCTGAAATGTCGACTATACCTCTTCCTAGAGATGCTGCCTGGCCTGCTGCGTTCACTAGCAACTTTTATGTGTGTTTTATGAAAGTACTCTTCTACTGCAAGATGAAAGTGGTTACTGAGTTCTATTTCTCCAAAGCAAAAGTTACAATAAGTTCAGATTGTTCAAGACACCATTACCAGTATAAGGATTCTCAGAATTAAAAATGGCTATACATTGGGATTAAAAAGCAGTACTGTGCAAAAAGTCTTGGGCATCATAGATTATTTTTAAACAAGTTGTTTCAGATGTTTATTTTTTGCCTTCTGCATTAGTGTCAGTAGTAAAGAGCAATTTTTAGATTTCCAAATATTAATTTCCAAAAAAAATCACTTGTTAGAAACATATTTAAATTTCATTAAAGTAACATTTAAGTAATAGACCATTTTAAAATAAAAACCTTATTACATTGTACATATGTAGCCCAGCGCATGATTAAACAAAAATAACAAACAGGTGCTAATGATCAATGACAATGAGTTGAATGAACTAAACTGATTAATTGAAACAAATGGGTATAAAAGAAATCAAACTGGGAGTGAAGGACAATTAAACTAAAAGATGAGAGAGTGGCAGATATGACAGATTAACCTTCAAATCATCAATTCTGACACCATGGCAAGAGTGAGCAAAGCAATAAGACACAAGGTGGTCATCTTGCATCAGCAAGGTCTCTCCCAAGCAGAAATTTCATGGCAGACAAGAGTTTTATGATGTGCTGAGCAACTTCTTCTGAAGAAGCACAACGAAACAGACAAGGTTGAGGACCAGAAATGCAGTGGTTGGCTACAAAAACTGAGTGCAGCAGACAAGAGATACATCACACTAATGACACTTCGAAATACGAAGAAATCCAACACTGCTCTCAGCTCTGAACTCACAGAAACCATGGAAGCCAAATACACTCCTCTACAGTCCAGAGAAATCTTATCAGAAGTGGTTTTCATGGAAGAGCTGCGGCCAAAAGGCCATTCCTCAGAAGTGAAAACAAAGCCAAGAGACTCATCTACACACAGAAAAACAAGGACCAGGGTGCTGAACGATGGCAGCAAGACTGATGAGTCAAAATTTAGAATTCTTGCTGCAAACAGGGGCAGTTTGTCTATAGAAGAGCTGGAGAACACTTCATGGATGAGTGTCTGCAGCCAACCATGAACCACAGCAGAGGTTTCCTGCGTGTTTGGGGCTGCGTTTCTGCAAATGGAGTTGGTAATCTGGTCAGAATTAAAGGAATCCTCAACGCTAATTACCAGCAGATTCTCATCCCTCACACAATACCATCAGTCCCAATTTCTTTCTGCAGCAGGACAATGACCCCAAACACACGACCAAGGTTAAAAAGAACAATCTTCAGCAAAAAGAACAAAGTTTGCAACAGATAGTATGGCTTCCTCAGCCCTGATCTCAACATCATCAAGGCTGTCTGGGATTACCTGGAGAGTCAGAAGCAAGGAAGACAGCCAACGTCTGCAGTGGTGCTTGGAACAACCTACCAACTGAATTTCTTATAAAACTACACGACCATGTACCTGTAAGAATTGATGCATTTTTAAAGGAAGGATGGTCACACCAAATATCGATTTGATTTAGTTATTTTTACTGTTTACTGCTCTTTATAGTGATTTTCTTGATATTTAGAAACTTTTCACTTCTTTATTTTTGAAAGCTTCTTCGCTTTTACATTTTTTTTACGTTCCATGAGATGTTTGCATAGTACTATAGCTTGCCAGAGTACTGAAAAACTTGCAATTCTTAGCTTTTTGGTTTTTTTTAGAAAATCTAACTTGATAGATGGTGGTTTGTTTCTACTCAGGCTTTATAGGATGACCAAACCAAATCTCAGTAAAGGCCAATGTCAAGCAAGATTGCATTATTGCCCCCGCTTTTGTTGTTTCACCTCTAACAAATTCCCTGTGGAGTGAAGCTAAACTTCAGTACTATTGACAATTCTGAAATTAAGTTCCCAAAAGTTGTCCAGGACACAGTTACAGTGATTAGCTTAAGTGCTTGCAATTGGTTAACTTCTCAAACCAAAATTGTCAAAATCCTAAACTGTTTTAGAAAGAATGTTTGTTGGGTTACTTTGTATATTTGGCCAAAATGAGATACTTAAAGCATTTGAAAATCTTCAGATCATTCACAACACCAATCAGTAAATTAAGGTCACCAAAGCCTGACAATGCATAACAAAACATTCTCAGCTTGAAATGGAAGGAAAATTGTCAATTTGTACCAGAGTGTCACTTATTTGCACAACTGGTGCAATTTATCTTACACCCAATTGTTCAACATTTTCAAAGGAGTAGAGTAGGCATTCTATACAATGTATACCCAAACAATGCTGTTTTAACATTTAAAGTAATAGCTACTACTTTAAAGACACCAACTACAGGAGGTTATTTCATAATGCTGAAACATTCTAAAAATATTTAAATCTAGAGCATTATGTTCACTAATGTAATTAACCAAAAAAAGTTCCTCGCCAACACTAAATGCGCTGGAGTTTTTTTTAAAAAAAAGTACACCCTAACATAGAACAATTAGCAAGTATTTTTTGGAAACCAGTTGTATTTACAGAATTCTCCTAAAATACCATGTTCATTGGTACATAACCTTTATGTTGCTAACAGGAAGAGTCATTTTTTTTAAAAACAGAAAGTACTGAAACTTTCACTAAAATCAATGCATGCTATTTGAGCTGAAAAATTGGCAAGCCCACAAATTACAGGATGGCAACACTAAACAGCAACTAAGTTATACAAGATATACCTTTTTATCCAAAATCCTTGGTAGCAGAAGTGTTTTGGATTTTAGAATATACTACAAAGTTGTAGACAACTGGGTAACCCGTTGGGGCACCCTTTGAGAGAAGGGTAGTGCAGTCTGATGTGACCAGAATGAACATTAAGTTTTCCTGAATGCTATTGGTATCGCTTTGCTTTGGAAACTGAAGTAGAAAACCTCAGTTTATTAAAGAACAACTCCTCATAGCCAAGCAAATATAGCTCCTCCTCATTTAATGGACACTTTTGATGGCATCATTTCTGGTTTATCTGCCACCCTTGTGCCTCTTGTTTCATTCTGGAGACGTACAGTCCTTTCATCCTTTGTCTCTTCATCTCTTCTGCTGTTTGTCGTTTGTCTCTGAACCTGGAGACACGCATGCCTCTCCTCCTCTGTCTTTTCTTCTCTCATCTTTTTTTGTGCTGACTCTTTGATCCTGGAGTCGTGTGGCCCTGGCTTCATCGGATTCTTGTTCTCACCCTCTCCTTGCCGCTTCTCCACGCGGCATAATTAGGCTGACCATTTTTTTTACCCAAATGCTGGATAGAAGAAATAAAGCAGTAACACCAAAGGATGCTGATTATTCTTGATGATGTAGTTGGTGCTCTCCTAAATGGACGTGATATAGTCACCGCTGTCCTTTGACTGCAGCAAAGGGTTTGATAGGTGTCTCGAAGTACATCATTACAATAAGATTTAATTATCTCTGTCAGCACTTTAATTATTTTATTAGATCTGTCCGAAACCTGCACATGCTGATGGTAATTAGCAGAATGTGACCCCTCGAAATAAAGCTGCCCTGCCCTTTTTCTCTGGTAGGTGTTGCTGCTTAGGCTGGCCGTGCGCATGCATCGGGCTGTTGCGTCCCGATTTCCATGATGGCGGACTGGGTCTCGGGTGAAAACCAGCCTGTTGATTTTTGTGAGTGAGCAATTTTATACGAATATAAAACCCTGAACTTTGCCTGCATTCTGTAAGTTAGCGCATTTTAATTGATGTAGCCAAAAACAGTGCCACTGTAATGCACCGTTTGCACTAATTGGAGGTCACAAACAGACAAAGAGCATGAGAGTTTTAGTAGCATATAGATAATAAAATAGCTTGAGACTGTCATCTTTTCTGACTGAGTTTATGTGCTGCTGGTAAGCAGACTTTGTCTTACACTTGTTCATCACATACATGTATTACCAGTAAAAAAAATTACATATCATTGATATGTTAAAATTGGTGGTGGAAGATAACAAAAGCAGCACAGCAGCTGTTGAACAGCAGCAAGCTTTTCATCTCCACATTTGATGCCATGTTTTGATTAATAGGTTACACTATTTGTGTTTTACTTTTTCTTAGTCTTTATGTAAGGTGTAAGAACAATCAGCATTGTAGACTTGTTTTGGTGTTAGATTTTCATCAATGATCTTGACACAGTCAACTAATTTCTCTTCAGCTTTGTGATCAGCAGATACTTCATTACTACGAATATTTTTAAAAGTTAATGCCGTGCCTTCTCTTGAATTTCTGCAAACAGACTGCTGAATATTTGCAATTACCTTCAATTTTCAGTTTATCATGATAGACTTTAGCTTGTTTCATGATCAGCATACCATTAAGCGGCATATGTACACTCCAAAGCTGATGAATTCATTCTTTCAATACATGATTGAGATCTTCATTTTTTGCTTTATGCAGTGTCTTTCTATTTTTCATTAACTTCTGTTCATTACCTATATGAGGTCACTTCACAGAACTGTTTGTGATGCACATTCCAGTGCCTTGTTAAATTTTCCATTTGTGACATCATGTCAGCACTTTTAAAAATTTCAGATTTTCTGATTTTGGAAATTTGGACAAGGGATATTCGACCTGTGTATAATGCAAGAACAAATTCATAGAACCCTGCTAATGACCATAATGTAATGTGCTCTCTACACAGGAGAAATTAAATTTCTTCGCTGCTTTAAGTACTGAATTGTTTTGAAAAATTAATACTGGTGCAGTACCAGGCGAAGACATTGCTGCCAATGAAGCAGCAATTAAAATCAATACTGCACAGAGAACTGAGGAAACATTTTACAGAGCTGCAAATCAAAATACAGTGATTAAAACAGAAGCATTAAAATTGGAATGTTGATTATCCAGGGACTAACATAGATCAGTTAACACAGCATGATGAGCAAAAGGGATATACAAGGAGGTTTAGTTTCACAAACATTTGTGCATCTCTCTGATATGCAAGTCAGGCATGAGAGCATGATGGTAATGAAGCTTCGAGGATAGGAAAGCTTTAGGGTAAAGAGCCAACACCAGTAAGAACTCTACAACAGAAATTCTCCCTCTAGAAGGCTAGTATGATGGCTGCAACACCGTATAGCTACTTCTACCACAGTCCCTGACAAACACAAAAAATATGCTACCAGCACAAACAGGATGCTCTATGCAGTTCCCTGGATTCCACTGCCAAGATCAAAAGAATCTTGCAAAACTCAATCCATTATCAACACGATTGTCACCGTTTTTCCTCATCAGATATAGGAGCAGCTACTAGAACTGGAAAGGGAGACAGCAAGTGAACAGTTTAATTGATAGAGGAACAAATGATAATATTGGATAAGCTTTATTTTATGAAGGAGATTGCTTCCAGCAGCAGTAAAACCAAGACAGAAATGGGTTGAGTAACGTTATAGAAATGGAAACAGAAAATCTGAAGAATGGAATATATACATGCACAGAAGGATGCAGGACAATTTGAAAGCCAAGCCACCAAAATTATCCAGTTCAAGCTCTGACCATGACCAAAGAGGGATGAAATGACTGTCAAAAGAATGGAGTAATTATTCAAGTTTTGACTAGTCAAGCTTATAATAAGCAGCTTTGGTCTCATTAGCTTAATTAGTGGAAATTTCTACTCTTAAGATTGAATATCAGGCAAGCAGGGTTGCTAGTCAAAGTGCTAGTCTGGTTGTCAGTGTACATGTGAAAAGTACGGCTTCTGGACATTGTTACTGAAGGACAGAAACACTTGACATCTACTTGTAAAGTACAAAATAACTTGTTTGAAAAATTAAGGCTTACTATGCTAAAAAAAAGGGCATAAAGCCACAGCCAATTACTCTTTAAAAAAAGGCATTCTCAAAGTTTGCCATGAAGCTAAAATCGGTTGGAAGTGTGGCAATACTGAAAATAAATTACCTACTATTGCAAGCCATTATCACAGAAAGAGAAATATATCTTGTCATTCATCAATAAATTACAATATTCGGTACTATTTAGTTTATAAAAGATATTCAAGATCTCAATAAATATACCAATTCTGTTTGGACACTGACAAATAAAACCCAAATTGAGCTTTCTCTCTACCAACTTCAGGATCATACAATCTTGAACTACTGAACAAAGGAATTTCTCGTTTGTGAAAGGAATAATTACACACTATTGACATTCATTTTAGATTGAATATGGGAAAATTAGAGTAACACATTACTCTTCAGAAAATACTTGATTTAACTTCCCATGTTTAAAAATTTTCCACAGTTTGTAATCCCACTTAAACTAAAACTAGTGAAGTACTGTGTTGGAATTAATGGAGTTATCTTAAATCTACAAAAGAGAAACTTACACCACTATCCAACACAAATGAAGGCACAGAATTTACTGAGGTTTAAAGGACAAACAATGTGATTCAACTTAGAATCAATGTAAATCCACAAATTCTAAAAAGTTTGATCAATTTGGAGTTCTTCTTATTCCAAACCAGTGTAAATAGCATCTCAAATTATCTTTTCATTCCAGAGGATGAAATGCCTTGCTCTTTAGAAAGTATGTTGCTTTGATTATGAAATTTAAAATAGCATTAATCTTTTCCTTAGCAAGAGAGCAAGGCAAATACAATGAATGCACAGTTGCTTTTGCTCATTACCAACAATATGCAAATTAATGCATCACGGGGGAGCAAGCTCACTAAAACTGCTGCAGGCAATGCAATCTGAATGTTCAAACAAATTTGTGACACATGAAACAGCCACAAACACATTCAAACTTGTTTCAAAAACTGCTTTTCTAAAAGGTATTTTTTAAACCAATCTGTCAAAAAAATCATTAATCTTAGTATTCATTGCTGCTTCTATTTTAAATCATGAAAGAGGCCTCCATTCCAGCTACCAAACCAGAAAAACAACCTCAATTCCAGAGATTAAACATGAAATCGTCCAATTTGATTGCTACTACTGCAATACAAACGATTCATTTTTTTCTGATTTTGCACACGAGACTTTACTATTCTACCTTACTATTACAAAACTATTGTGCTTTAAAGTTTTAGATTAACACAATCAATACAAATCCGCAAAAACACAAGCAAAGGAATGATTAACTCATTTATATACTGTTGACTATACCAAGTTAATGAACAATAATATTTCAAACAAACTCATTGCTGAGAACATATTCTACAAAAGACTAATACAATAGCAAAAATAAACCAATAAAAGCACATGTACATTTTACAGTTTATTCAATGAAAATGACAAAAGTGAAAATTGAACTAACAGGCTTAATGTAAATTAACTTTTCATTAAATACTGATCCTGAGTTGTACTACATCTTACAGTTTTATATTAAAATTGGAGTTCAAACAGTACATACAAATGTCTCAGAACCCAATTCTCCAGAAATACTTCATTCACAGATTCCTGGCATATTTCAATCCATACTCTATTCAATTCTTGATCAGAGATATCCCAAGGGAGAGAAAATGAACAAAGACTAATGACAGCCCAAAGTTGCTGGGTGGGTAATTAAATCTCAGTCAAAAATTATACCTACTGTTCCTAGCATTAAGGAACCTGTGCTTGCCTGAGCAGGTTATACACAACTAGCTTTAATAGAAGATTTCAAAACAGAACCAAAGATGGTGTTCATTTAAATGTGTATCAAATAAAGATCTTGTGCATTTTTTGAGAGAGTGGGGCAAAGAACAGTGTGCTATTATAATTAAGCAGCATAAAACTTCTTATTAAGATTTAACATTTTCATAAATTAGGAAGATACTTTTGAGCAAGCAGTATAAATTTCAAAAGACTGGATATTTCAAAATATTTTTAAATTATTGTTAAATGTATCAGCTCAATGCTTTCTAATATTTCATTCAAATTAATATTTAAAATACATAAAGACTCAATTTGCTTCCAAACTTTGTGATTATACATCTTAAAATTCAGAAGTAAAATCACATAGCTCAAGACCAATAAAGTTCAAGGGAGTGCCAGTGCTAATGGAAAAAATACTGAATGCACAAGAGATCAGAATTGAAAGAAAATGACCCTCAAATGCTGCAGAAATGGAGAGGTGTGTAACAACTATTCAAAATGATTCCAAGAAGATGAACATGAACAGAGATTTGGTTTATTTTCACCTGAGTCTAGGATAGTGTGAGGGGATCTCACAGAAATGCCCAAAATTGTGATAGGGCACCATGGAACTCACGAGTATGCAAAGGTGACGTTCCCAGTAGTGTGGGAGCCCAGGACCAGAGACCACAATGTAACAAAACAAACAGAAATTTCTTCACCTAAGGAGTGTTAAGTCTGTGGAATTTTCTACCATAGAAACTAGTTGAAGTTAGTCATGTCATATAACGTAGTCAAGGAGATGAACATTATTCTTAGTGCCAGAGCGATCAAGGGATAAAGGAGGAAAGCTGGAACAAAATAGCAAAACAGGCTCAAAGAACCAAACAGCCTACGCCAGCTATTTTTAATGCCTATATAATAGCAAGGCTGAAATTTTAAACCCTGTCAATTATTAGGCTGGAAGGATAAAGATGGTAATTCAACAGAACCTGCTCAAACAAAGGGAAATTTTGAACACTGAGAATAGAAGGTGGGAAGACACTCAAAGGTTTTGAAGTAGTTGAGTATTTACATTGGAAGGATAGAAAATAGCTAGATGGATGGATGCAGGTGATCCTGGAGATGAGGAGATATGGCAGTAAATGATTTAGGACCGGTTTAGCTCAGGGTGATCAAGAAAGTACCTGAGATGGTCTATGGTTTGATAATTACGTGACTCTTAGTCTTTCCAACATCTGAATGGTTAAATCACTAGTCAACATACCCTAAACAAGAAAAAATCTGCAGATGCTGGAAATCCAAGCAACACAAAATGCTGGAGGAACTCAGCAGGCCAGAGAGCATCTATGGAAAAGAGTACTGTCGACGTTTTGGGCCAAGACCCTTCAACATACCCTGGCAGCATGATAAAGCAGGAAGCAATCAGGGGAAGTTATGAAACAATACAGCATGATTTCAGAATGCTGAAGATGTTCTACGAGTCTGTGGTGGCCAGTGCGATCATGTTTGCTGTTCTGTGCTGGGGCAGCAGGCTGAGGGTAGCAGACACCAACAGAATCAACAAACTCATTCTTAATGCCAGTGATGTTGTGGGGACGGAACTGGACTCTCTCACGGTGGTGTCTGAAAAGAGGATGCTGTCCAAGTTGCATGCCATCTTGGACAATGCCACCCATCCACTACATAATGTACTGGTTGGGCACAGGAGTACATTCAGCCAGAGACTCATTCCACCGAGATGCAACACAGAGCATCACAGGAGATCATTTAGGGGCCATCAAACTTTCCAACTCCTCCCTTGGAGGGTCAGACACCCTGAGCCAATAGGCTGGTCCTGGACTTATTTCCTGGCATAATTTACATATTACTATTTAACTATTTATGGATTAATAACTATGTAATTATTTATGGTGCAACTATAACGAAAACCAATTTTCCCCCAGGATCAATAAAGTATGACTATGACTATGAATCAGAGGCTGCTTTCAGATGAAATTCCTGTAATGAGAAATAAGCCGAGTACAGGAGGGAGGGGAGAAAAAGGATTTACCAAAAATATAACCACGTTAGAGCAGGAAGGTGATCCGAAAAAATATTGAAGGAGCTTCTCTAGCCACAAACAGGCAAAAAAATGCCATCATGCCAAGTTTAGGGGTCTGAAAGAATTTCAACTCTTCTTGCTGACTTACATTGGCTCTCATCGCTGCTGGACAAAACAAAAACTCAAACTGATCTTAATTATTCAACTGCCAATTTGGATTATGACACAGTAGGGATAATAAGGAGAAACTAGAAAAATCAAATGTTTCAATAAATTTCATTACTTTCAACACCCCAAGCCTCATTTCTGCATAGTAATGATTTAATAGCTTTGAACAAAATTGTTGGCAATTCAATTGTTTAAATAGAGCCACATCCAGGACATGCAGTGTCAACATGGGAATCCTGAACATTCTAGCAGATTCAGATTTCACTGGATTTTGTTGAATTTGAAGGGAATTGTTGAGGCTGCAGAGGGAAAAACAGCTTTTTCATCACTCTAGATACACACTTTATATTCATTTTTAAAATAAAATGTTACATTCTTACTTAATTTTAAATGTTTTGGCTACTTCAGAACACCTAGTTGTAAAGACCTAAAGCAACCTTTACTGCTAACAAAATTGGGATGGACTTTGTAGCTGTCAAAGCTTACAAATATATCAAAGCCATTTGGAGACACTGCTGTCACTAACCCCACTTCACTGGAGTCTGGAGTGTTTTGGTGCACCAAGAAAGGCCCTACATTTTTGGATGAAGCAAATATGGACAGGAGGAGACTGGGTGGCATTACTAGCAAGTAGACCTACCATCTATGAATACATAAATCTTATACAGCAAATCTAGCACAAAGTGCCAAGGACCAAAAAAGTAACAAAAGATCTGTATGGTAAGCATTTTCAGGAAATAGCAGCAACCTCAACTCTCAAAAACATCTTTAATAATTTACAGACAACAATAAAGGTGTACATATAGCAGCTTTTGTTTTGATTTAGAATTTCCTAAAGCAGAAATCAAAATGGGCATTTCTAACAAAGCAGACTTTAAACCTTTAACAGT
Organism: Mobula hypostoma; assembly: GCF_963921235.1. Taxonomy (NCBI): domain Eukaryota; kingdom Metazoa; phylum Chordata; class Chondrichthyes; order Myliobatiformes; family Myliobatidae; genus Mobula; species Mobula hypostoma. The sequence continues at coordinate 10,285,261 of NC_086123.1, read as the reverse complement.
ACTTCTCCTTTGACTATAGAATTACAAAATTAATTACCTGGCATTACAAATGATTGCCAATAGGTGATTGACATTCAGTGATTTTGGGATGATGTGTAGAAAGAATTAAAGTTTTTTCAACTATGACACTTTATCTGATAATCTCTATGATTCATTTTTACCTTCTGTTGCCAATTTATTGTGCATCTCCTGTTTCTTAATCCCACTCTTCTAAACCACAATTTAAGCCACCAGATAACTGAACATTTGAAAGCTCCCCCTATTGCTTTGATTTTCACAACTTCGTCCCTTAGAAAGCCCTTAAACCTCACTATTCTCAAGATTTTGGTTCCCTCCCTCTTTCTATTGGCCCATTTCATTTTTCCTTTCCAATCTGGTAAATGGGTTGCTAAATTTAAAAAAACTGCTGCAATAAATTAATAGAAAGCAGCTTCAGTGCTCTGTAGTGACATTCAGCAAGGATAATGAAAGCACCCTTCGTGTGCAACACATCAGTGCATCTCCAAAAAAAAAGGAAAAGAAATCAAGCTGAAAAAAATCTATCAATTTTTGTTCATTGAAAAGCTACCTTTGGTCAACTAACTTCTCGATAGCTTTCAATTACTTATTTAAACATTCACAATTCGAAGGACCTTGTGCAGAAATTGGCTGCTCTATTTACCAACGTAACTAGTGACACCTTTTTCTAAATTCACTGTCAATATTGTGCTTTGCATAACCTTGGAGATAGTAAGGTTACTAATACTCCATGCTTCCGTTCCACACTAACTTTGTACAGTATAATTTAACCCTAATACAAATGTTCCGTCATTACATCCATCCAATTTTCCCTAATGACTTAAAATAGAGCATGTACTTGCAGTGTGGATTTGTAGCTCCTCAACAACTATGCAATTCACACTTTGTAAACTTTACCAAGTGAAATGTGCAAAGCCAGAAACTCATATATAATGACAGTATAATTCATTGATTTTATTGTTTGGTACCCAGATTACAGGAATCCTTACTTGTTAACTCTGGAGTAGTTAACAAATGGAGAGTCACCATACAAGTTTTATTCCACGCCCCAACCAATAAGAATTAATATTTAACAATTAATATGAAACTATGCCAGCCTGCAGCAAACAGGAATATATATTGAGATTTAGGATTGCCATTTAGCTCAATAAACGAGCATCCCCCACCCCCAGTAATTCCATATTATGTCAAACAAAGGGTGACCAGTAGATTTGGAAACCATTGTCTGTATGTCCATCCCACTATACCAGATTCTACCTGGAATCCACAACATCTTGCTGAGGTTTGCTCATGTTACAATGAGTGAAGAGGTTCAAGAAGAGAAGAAAAACCTAAAAGTAGTCTGAACCAGCACTGACTTTGCACTAAATGCAGTACTTGCTGCTTTAAATGGGGACTGAAAACCTGAATAGGAAACTAAGAGAAAAGTCCATAAAATATTCAATTCACTATTTTTGGTTGTTTAGAAATCATTTTAATACTACACTTCCACAGCTTGGAAGAATTAGTGGCAGGGTATTATAGCACTTCTTTGCAGTCCTGCTATACTTCTCAAAAACAAAAATCATATAAAAGCAAGAAAAACCCAAAACCATCCATCCTGTTCTAAAGTACATATTCCAGTTGCAACAACTTTGAAAATCCATGATCAGTGCTACCTTCAGACCCAAAAATATTCCTTGGAAAACAAATATTTTTAATTACAGAGTACTATCAATGACTGGATTGGAACACAAGACTCTAGCAAACATCTACAAGGACGCTCAATATTTTTTGTACAATTTTGCATACAAAAAATATCATATTCCCCGGCTATGCTTGAAAAACTAATTTACCGGACCCATAATCAACAAGCATATTCCCATATGTAGGAGGAAATAATTTGTTTACAAGGTGTTTTTGTAAACCAGAAACATCCAATTTCCATCCTTCACCATTTAGATAAACTTAACACATGGTTCTCTTTCCATTGCCGATCAACTACAACAATACAAATGCCAATCCATTTCTCCTGGCTGGCAAATAATTAAATCAATGAAGCTTAGAGGGAGAGTACAAGCATTTGTCGGCATTTATCAACATTGGATTATTTTTACAGGTGTTCAAGAGGTCCATTTTAGCCACAGTAACAACAGGAGTTTTAAGATGCACACAAAAGTAGCAGCACAAACTGCATACCAGTTTACTCATCACAACTAATCCTGTAGGAATATCTAAAAGTTTCTATCTACACACTTTATCACAGTAAAGTTAAGAGCCTGCCTTAATTATTGCACCAGCATTCCAATTGTTAACAGGTAGTAGGCAAAACCCAAATGGATTTTTCACAGGAATACATTAAGTCAATCTTGACTTCAATGTCAAAAATCACATCAACATTTTCCAGAACTGGAAGATACTCCAATTTTTAAAGAAGTTTAAAATTTCCAATAATTGCTAAGCTTAATGTTTAATTTGGATCAGCACTTGCATTGAATAACATCAAAAAGTATTTTACACTGGAGGCAGGAAAACCTTTGCTGTGCACATTGTAATCTGCTTTTCTATTATTTAACTAAACCTTATTACAATGTATAAATTTATAGTCCAGATCAGATTATACATATGAACATATTTTTTATGTTTTTATATATTTATATGCAGCTCTGACTCACAAAATCAATAAAACCTATCTTTGGAAAATGGAAAATTCCCAGTTACCCAGCTGCAGATGCTCTACACACCAGTCCCAAGTCTGTTAGCCATTGGCACAGAAGAATAATAGTGCATGCTGGATCACATACTATAATAACTGATGCAGGAAACAGAAAAACAATTTGTACCCAGACCATAGCCCAAGATGGAAAATTCAGTTACTCAGCTACAGATGTTTTACACAGCAGTTTCAACCTGTTAGGCACAGAAGCACAATAGCTCACACTGGATCACATACTGATACGGGAAACAGAAATACAAAACGAGTGTTGCAAGACTCAGCCCTTTCAGGTTCAATTTGATCTTAGTATTAAGCTCTCGCAATCTGAGCTTCAAAGAGTTGCTGACTATATTTGCCACAAGGAGCAGTAATTTAAAGTCAATGTTAGCAGATTAAAGGGGAGATAAGGAAGAATGTTTTCACTCAAAGTAACAAGCAGTCTGAAACTCGCTACAAGAAAGGATGAGAAAGGTGAAAACCCTCAATGTATTTATAAAATAATTGAAAGAGCTCTTGAGTTGTGGTATGTAGGGCTACACAACCAGTACTAAAAACGCATTTTTGGTAAGCAGAACTAGACTTTCAGGATGAGCCAAATGCATAGTGCAAACATTATAGGCCAAGTGGATGCCTCCTCTATTAAAATGTTGTCATTGAATAAATCAGCAATAGATGAGACTTAAAAATAACAGTTCTACACAATTTCAAAACTGCAAGAGCTTGTTTCTTTGTTTTTTTTCCCCTCCAAAACAATTCTAAATAACCTGGAATTTTAAATGAGACAAGCCAGCTAACAAAACCAGGAATAAATAAGAAAAACTTCAGGTTTTTATTTCAGCTAAGTAGCTAGCACACTGATAACTTTTAAAAACATTAACAATGTATGAAAAGAAGCCAACATTACTGTAAATATTTTACAATAACCAATCTAAGCCTAAATTCCTCAAGCTTAACAGTAGCCAATGCTCAAAATGATGGACCAAATTGTGCTTAGCAACTGCTTCAGAATTGCTTTTGGTTGTGAAGTGAGGCACCCCAATGGTTATACCCCAGGGTAAATCAATGACTTTCTGCCAAGAAAACACACATCTATCGCTCAGCATTTTGCAGGAAAGACGTGCAAACTAACGGCAACATTAGTCAAGGACATCCAAACAGCTTAAAGAGGTCATCACAATATAGACTGGAGCTGCAGAGGTGTACATGAATATGCTGAATTAAATCATTGCTACTGACATTGTTTACTGAAGGAACAAAAGGGTTAGATGTGTTTCACACATTTTGATTAAATTTGTTCATTTAAAATGTTTTACATTTTTAAAATTGTTTTAAAATGTGATTAATTGATATAAAGCCGTTCTTTTGTGTATGTAAATATTTCAGTAATATTTGATTATTGAAAATATATTAGATACAAGGATCCCAAACAGTCCCTCCAGGTGAGGCGACACTTGACCTCAGAGTCCGTTGAGGTCATCTACTGCATCCTGTGCTCCCAGTATGGCCTCCTGTAACTCAGTAAGACCAAACGTAGATTGGGAGACTGCTTCATTGAGCGCCTTCACTCTATCCACCAGAAAAAGTCACCCAGTAGTCACCTATTTCAATTCTACTTCCCACTCCAACATGTTGGTGCTTGGTCTCCTCTACTGCCCTGATGAGGCCACACGCAGGTTGAAGGAGCAACATGTTATATTCTGTCTGGGTAGCCTCCAACCTGATGGCATGAACATCGATTTCTCAAACTTCCGATAAATGCCCCGCTCCTCTCCTTCACCATTCCCTATTCTGATTCCTTCTCACACCTTCTCTTCCTACCTGCCCATCAACTCCACTTCCCCCTTCTACCATAGTATTCGGTCCTCACCTATCAGATTCCCCCTTCTCCATCCCTTTATCTCCATCACAATCAATTTCCCAGCTCTTTACTTCACCATTCCCCCAGTTTGCCTATCACCTACCACCTTGTACTTCTTCCTCTCCTCCCCTACCCCCACCCCACCTTCTTATTCTGACTTCTCCCCTTCCTTTCCTCCCCTAAAGTACCAGGTGATAATTGTTTTTAAAAAAGCAGAAATATCTAGCCGCATCAAAAAGATAGACACATTCAATTGCACAAAAGATAACAGGGGTGGCGGGGGAAGACAGGAGAAGGAAGTGTATAATGAACAGATTGAGCATTATTTTGAAGCAAATGAAATAGCCAATGAGAAATGAGTGCCAGTTTTACTGAGTGTAATAGGTGGGAAAGCACACAGTTTCCTTAGAAGTTTGACTGTTCCAACCAAAGCAGAAATGAGCTTTGCTGATATCATGAAAGTAATGCAGGAGCATTTAGAACCAAAAACCAAAAACCATTGTCGATTGCACTATACTTTAGGTTTCACAAGTGGAAGCAAAAGGAAGGGAGAGCCCATTTCAGCTTATACGGCTGAATTGAAGACAATGTCTGAATATTGTCAGTTCAGTGACAGGCTTAATGATGCACCGAGAAACTTTAGTTTGTGGAATTTTACAAGAAAGCATTCAAAAACAGCTCCCAGCTGAAGCACAGCTTTTAGTTAAAACAGCAGTTGAAATCACTGTATCAATGGAAACAGCAGACAGTTGCAGTCAAGAATGAAAGTGAGCGTGAACAAAATAGCAAAATCTAAACAAAAACCTGCCTGACCAAACAAATTGAGTTGCCATTGTGACAGGAGCTCACATACACCAGGTGTAACTTAGGTTTAAAGGTACAACTTGCAGATCATGCAACAATGTAGCACACATACAAACAGCATGTCAGGAAGACAAAAATAAATGGGCTGCTCAAGGAAGAGAATAGATAAAAATTCAAGTTGCAGTTTCAAAAAGAGCACTAATCTGAAAGTGGCACAAGACTGATAGCCTTGAGATTTACAATGTGAAAATTAACACCAGACAAGAAATATGGATAATGAGGGGGCTTTGGGGTTCTAATGTTTTTGTCATTCATTCTTTGGAGTTCTTCTGTTTCTCTTGGATGTCTGCAAAGAGTAAGAATTTCAGGTTGTATACATTATCTGCTAATAAATGGATCCATTTGAACCACTACTAAATGGCAACTCAATTAAAATGGAATTGGACATGGGCTTGGCCGTTTCAGACACTACACAAAATTAGTTTGAACGGCATTTCAAAGATACTAAATTGAAGCCTGCAGATATCCAACTAATAACATACTGGATAAAAGAAACTTCTGTACGAATGACATTTGTACAGTGAAATACGATAACCAACAAGCCACGCTGGGCTGTATGTAAAAACAGAAGGGCCAGCATTGTAGGGCCATGAGAATTAACTACAACTTGATTGGAGATCCACCCACTGTCTGCATGCCACATCCCCTACAACTGGGTCAACTGAAAGCAAATTAATAAAGGTACTGGATGATGCCACAAGAGTGCTCAAAGGTCACACTGAAAGATTCAAACATATCAAGGATAAAATAGTATTAAATGAAAATGCCACATACAAGTTTTACAAAGACCATCAGATTCCTTAACCATCTATGATAAAATAGCCAGGTAGCTAGATTGCATGGAAGCTGAAGGAATTCTTTCCAAGGTTGTGTGGAGCCTATCTGCAACGCCATTGATCCCAGTAACCAAGAATGGGTCTGTCAGGATTTGTGGTGATTTTAAGGTCACCAACAACCCAATACTGAAAGTAGATCAATGCACTCTTCCCAGGATAGAGGATATCTTTGCAAACCTTTCTGGAGGAAAACACTTCAGAAAAGTGGACTTAGCTAAGGCCTCCCTACAGATGGAGATACAAGAAGAGTCCAAAGTATTTCTCACCATAAATGCCCACAAAGTGCTTTACTTCTATAATAAGCTTATTTTTGGAATAGAACCTGCACCTGCGCTCTGGCAGAATGTTATGGATCAGGTCATACAAGACTCCACAGGCGCTCAGTATTAACCTGGATGACATCATTTATACTAGTGAGAATGACAAGGAAAATCAAGACAGTGTTATAAAGGTTAGAAGATTATGGAATCAGAGCCATCGCAACATGTGTGAATTTTTTTAAACTAAACATCACTTACTGTGGTCACACCATTAACACAGAATTACACAAGTGTGCTCAGAAAATTCAAGCAGTGGTGGATGCCCCAAGGTTGAAGGATGTGTCAAAATTGTGATCTTTGTTAGGATTTGTCAATTACTATAACAGGTACCTGCTAAACCTGGCTACTGAGCTCCCTCTTTCAACTCATTACTACAGATCAGGAAAAAATGGCTATAGACAAAGCAGTGCGAGGTGAATTTCCAAAAGGTAATGATAATGGTGACTTCAGAGACTGTACTCACACATTATGATCCAAATTGTCCAGTGAAACTTGCTTGTGATGCCTCGCCTTATGGAATAGGTGCAGTCATGTTACACGTTATAAGTGATGGAAAAGAAAGCCATTACATCACATACCCTTACTGCTGCCAGGAAATATTATGCACAAATTGACAGAGGTCTTGAATCTGGTTTGAGGTGCAAAACATTTCAACTTGTACTTGTATAGAAGAGAGTTTACTCTCATAGCTGATCAGCAATTATTGCCCACTTTCAACCCACAGAGGGGTGTTCACTAACAGCAGCAGCACAAATGCAGATATTGGCTCTATTTCTTGGAGGACACAAGAATTCAAGAGGACAACTAATCAAGCAAATGCTGATAGTTTGTCCCGTTTACCCTTGGAAAAGAAGTACCTGAAAAATTTACAAAAGAGGACACGCTCCTTGATGTATTCTTCCTGATGCAAAATGAAAGTCTCCCTGTTACGGCAGAGATGATCCAAGGTGTCCAGAGCTGTCAGAACCACTTACTGCAGTCCCAGAGTCAACTCCCACCACCACAGAGAAGGGCCCAGAACCTGAGGTTGTTTCAAGGCTACATGTCTCAGCTGCCAAACGATAACCCCACCCCCCCACCGCCAGGTCAGGAAAGACTATATCCCAGAAGAGTAAGAAATCCTCCACAATGATTAGATCTCTAGGCCTGAATGGGAAAGCTTTAAATTTATTACGCTATGGATGTCTATATAGTAGCTTTATTACAAAGTGCATAGAGTTGAGACGCATTTGTTTATTGAGTTGGATTTTATAGCTAAACACAGAGGAGCACTGTGTAGTTAATATTTCAGTAATATTTGCGTAACATTCTTTGTTGTTGACATAAAACATTACAGGTGATATTTAAAAGTACATGAGTGGTATACATCATCATGCCACCATGTCACAAGTGAGCACCACACTGAAATAAAAACAAATCACAGACACGTTACTCCCAGCTCCATGTTTCTCTTTCGATTACTTTTGGATTTACAAAACGTAACATATTCAATAGCCTTCTAATGTTCTGTCAGTCATTTGGGTACTGTTCAGCTATTGAATCTGAATCAGAATCAGTTTTATCATTGACACGTGTCATGAATTGACGCAGAGCAGTCATTACAGTAGTCACCTGTCTGTAACAGAAAACGTAGGAAAAGAGTACAGCACACAACTGGCTTTACAGGTTCACGTATGCAAAACTATAAATTGCAAGAGCTTTTTGACACAAAATGCTACCAACTGAAGACCCAGTAACTCAAATGCAAATTATTTGAAACAAAATGAAAAAAGTGAAAGACGATTTTTTTTTTAAAAGTTGTTAACACCTTAATTTTTAAATAGACAGCCACTCCATGGTATAAACTGATAGATTTATAAATCGTGCAATGTCAATGACATGTTCTATTATATTTCAGTATTTCCAAATGAAATTTTATAGCTCCAAGCCCTGGCTGTGCTGACTACTTTCAGCTCTTCAAATTTCCTTTACTAAGCTTGTTAGTATGGAATGCTGAGGGAAAAAAACACTATAGTTTCTATACGTAACCATTATACAATTTTGCAATTGAGAATCACTCACAAAATAGCTCTTGTATTGCTACCACTTGGCTCATTAACCCACAGTTTAAAGTGTCTTTTATAGTGTGTGCTAACTAGCTGTGTTAAAGATCTAACAATATCAAAGCTCCACAAATACAGTTCATGCCAAACTAAGCAATGTGCTGTTAGAAATGGGTTTATAAATACTTCTTCAGAGTCAAAGTACTGTTTAAAAAGTTTTTCAGCTGCCCCAATGCAAATGCCCAGTATCTACCTGGACAGGTTTGTGTATAAAGTCCACATTCAACCATTGTTGTAAAAATCTGTTTACCATCATTCTAATAGTAACATTCACAGCAGACTATAAAAGTAGAAGTAAAAAATACACCAATGCAAGTATATTCAGCTCTGTATGACAAGAGAAAACCTGAAGCTTTCATCTGAGAGACACAAGAGATAAAATAAAGCTGTGAAATGCAGGTCAGAACTGTTGCTGAAATCTAAAACCATATCTAAAATCTGAAGCAACTAACAATCTGCTGGAAGACAGAAAATGAAGGAAATGCTCTTTTCTGAAAGTTGAAAGGGAAGGTAAGTGTGTGCAGTCTCATTAAAAGTGATGGAAATTGCAAAGAATGATCAATTGAACGTAGAGGCTGTTTGGGTGGAATGATAGTACTGGGAGAAATCTTTCTCTGGTTTCATCAGGTGGAAAGGAATAAGAAGCAGAAGTGCAGGAAATACGTGAGATGCAAAAAAACCTCTATCAAACCTGGGAAAGAGGTACTCATGATTAGGAAAAACAAAGCAAGAATCTACATAGATAGTCTATTCATGGGAGCAGACATGACAAAAACTGAATCCTTTTTTCCAGTGAACTATTATATTAGTGTTTTTCTTTCAATCATGCAGAACTCAAATATTTCATTGCATTGTTGCCAATTTCTACCCTGTTCTCTCACTTTCAATGCAAAAACCTCAGTCTCATTTCCTTTTTAGTTTTGTCTCCATCTGCAACCCATAACTATTACCCCGCCAGCTTCCAAATTCAATGGATCATCTTTTGCAGGTTCAAATACTCCCAACTAGATTCCCCAACCATATATATGAAGTCTTATGCACAAGTACATGAATATACAGATGCAAAGAAAAATTACTTGCAGCAGCACGTTTTTCCTTCCACTTTCACCAATCCAAACAAAATTTCCTTTTGTATCATCCTCATTAACTTTTCCATCTTCTCCAACTACAGAAGTTTAACCTAACAAAAGTTAGGTAACAAAAGTTTAACCGAACGGAACTCACAATCTATTCAAACCTTTGAGATACAGAATAAAATTCATTTGTGGAAGTGCTGGAGAAAACAATAAATGCCAGATTTTTCAACATGAGCTTCTTAATGCATGCACAGATGCAGCGTCGTGTGATGGAGAAATCACAGTACACAATTTTCTTGGAAACCACCACCCTCCCCACCCCAGTGTTACTCTGCAGGAGTTGTCTGTATGCCCCCTTCTCACAGCTGTTTCCCATGCAATCACAGTAAAAAAAAAATGCCTGCCTTTTTACTTCATCTCTTCCCACTACAGATTTTAAATATCCCTTCCAGATGAAGCAGTGATTCATTCTACCCATCTAGTGAACAACTCACAACATGAATCCTTTGCACCAGTAAAATCATACGCAGATTGGATGACCACTTTGTAAAGTATCTCCATTCACTCTGCAAAGGTGACCACAAGTTTTCAGATCCTTATATTAATTCTTCATCCTAATCCTGCACTTGTCTGTAACCTCCTGCAGTTTTCCCAGTGGGGCCTAATACAAGCTTGAAGAGAGGCAACACTATCTTTCATGCAAGCACAATTTCATCCTTTGAGAATCAAACTGAAATGAACAATTCAAATTGTGAATGTCAGAATTGGCCATTTTGTACCATTATTAATATATTTCACATTTTCTCTTTCCATGCCTTATTTGTTGAGCTCTTCTAGCATTCTCTCTTTGGTTTCATGTTTCAGCAACAGCTCTGATCTCCATAGCACAGGTTTTATTTTCTAACTGCCTTCATTAATCCAGGAGACAGATCACCTGAGCTTCAACACATCAAAGATGCTCCCTTTTCCCAAATCCATCTCTCCCTCACTCTGCAATTTACAATTATTTGTGTGTTTTCCAGTTATGGCAATAAGGGTCTTCAACCTGACATGTTAACTGTTTCCCTTTCTAGAGATGATGCCTGACCTTTAACTGCTTCCAGCATATTCTGATCTAGATGTCTAAAACTACAAGGTCAGCAAATCGATTAAAAATCCTAGTGGAATTCCTATTATCCCAGATAGAGGATGCTTACACTTATTTTGAAATATCTTCCTTCCCTAGCATATTTCTTGCATAACACAATGTAAAAATAAAAATAAGTTAAACCAGCTATAAACAATAATTTCCAGAAAAAGCATACATACTAAGCTGTAATACAAATTACAATTTTATTATATCCACAGAGCAATTTCAACACATCCCAATTACATCAGCACACATCATGAAATGAAATCTAACAACAGTAGTAGAAATACAATCAGTTTCATAATGCAATAAACAATTTAAAAGTGGAATTAGAACTTATTTTACAACAATTGCTCAGGTGGTAAGCTCACCAGGCTGGGAAATTCATCACATCCAATAGGAAATGATGAGTTGGTCTCTTAACACATGAACTAAGTGCTACTAATGCCCAACACTCATTATGTCAGCCAGTGTGGAGCCCTGAGCCCCAGATTTCTGTGATGAGTGAGCACATCTAGCTTGCCCACACCAATCCCAAAAGGCACAGGCAGCCTTACACGCCGAACCACTGTCCAATTCATTGCTGAGGTAGTATTCATGGAGGGCAGGGACACGCGTCGTTCCCAGCATAGCAGTATACAGCCTGAGCTAATTGGTTGTTGACTTCAGAAGGAGTAGCGGACCGCATGACCCCATTTACCTCGATGGTGCGCAAGTGGAACAGGTCAAAAGCTTTAAGTTCCTCAGGGTCAATATCACAAATGACCTGGCTTGGTCCAACCAAGCAGAGTCCACTGCCAAGAAGGCCTACCAGCGCCTTTACTTCCTGAGAAAGCTAAAGAAATTTGGCCTATCCCCTAAAACCCTCACTAATTTTTATAGATGCACCGTAGAAAGCATTCTTCTAGGGTGCATCACAACCTGGTATGGAAGTTGTCCTGTCCAAGACCAGAAGAAGCTACAGAAGATCGTGAACACAGCCCAACACATCACACAACCCAATCTTCCATCCATGGACTCACTTTACACCGCACGCTGTCGAAGCAGTGCAGCCAGGATAATCAAGGACATGACCCACCCAGCCAACACACTTTTCATCCCTCCTCCCTCCAGGAGAAGGCTGAGGAGCTTGAAGACTTGTATGGCCAGATTTGGGAACAGCTTCTTTCCAACTGTGATAAGACTGCTCAACAGATCCTGACCCGGATCTAGGCCATACCCTCCAAATATTCAGACCTGCCTCCTAGTTTTTTTGCACGACCTTACTTTCCCTTTTCTATTTATGATTTACAATTTAAATTTTTAATATTTACTATCGATTTGTACTCCAGGGAGCGCGAAGCGCAGAATCAAATATCGCTGTGATGATTGCACGTTCTAGTGTCAATTGTTTGGCAACAATAAAGTATAAAGAACAAGGGCATAGCTTGAAATGGAAGTCCAAGAACACCATAATAAATTAGTGTTCTGTGAAGTACCAGTATATTTGGGAATAAGCAGCAATATTAAGAATGAATACCAAGATAATTAATATATGCTTTATGTATTGAGATTTGAGTATCTAAATTATATCTGGATACATTCCAGTCAACGCCAAGCCAAAAGAAAGCATCCCCACAGCACTCCACGATTTAAAAAATGTTTCAATGTGACCACTCTCTCCTTGCCAAGTTAAATTAAACCTTCCACCATTCCACCACACTCAAAATAAAAACCTTCAAAAGTTATCACAGCAAAGCAATGTTTTTCTACCTATCCTTCAAGCTCAATGTGTTGAAAAGTAGCAAACGCATTAAAAGAAACCTTGGTTTAAGAGAAATTGAGTACAAGAAAGTGTGTGAGGAAGGCAGTAAAAGATGACCCTGCTCCATAAACCCTATTTTGTACAGGAAGGGTTGAACAAAAATTTCACTACTAGCTCCTGCAGCTCAAAGGACAAATGTCAAGCATAAACTAGCCTATGCACAAATTTTCCGAATAATCTACTGTTACAAAAGCACATGAAACAGAACCTTGAGCATTTTAAACTGCTTCATGTTTACTGGAATTATATTCCACACAGTAACAAGTGTATGACTCATAGCTGCAAAACCCATTCATGTATTGGCTCCTTTGATGCTTTGCAAAACTGGTTTGGTTACAAAGGGGAGCAGAACATTCCTTGGGTATAGGTATTTAGATGCTTCAGCACATTCTGCAAATGGTATTCAGCATTACAGACTGCTTTTTTGCACAACAGAGTCAAAATTAAATCAATGTTCTTTCTAATATTCACTTCATAACCTAAGTTAATACTTCAATTACTGCTACTTCATCAATTATGCCGAATTTTCTTAGATTTAGAGGGACAAAACCTTCCTTTACACAAATTCCAAACCAAGCGCCTTGCATCGAACAGCTTCAAATCAAGTTCAGATCTGAACTTGAGACTAGCACAATTGTTTTTACATCAATTCAGATTAACTTTAAGTGAATCAACACTTGTAGACGACTTGCATTCATACCATATTTCAGGACCTTTGATGTTCCAGAGTACTTAAGCATAAAAGTTTAACTTAGAAAATGAACCACAATAATGGTCAGGTAACCAACTCTTAATTAAGTTGATGAACAGATAAGTACTGTTCTGTACATTAACTACAACTACCTTAAATTTATTTACAGCATGCACTGGATGCCTGGCCACAGTGGAAGAATCTGAGCCTTACTATCTCAATTGAAAAGTAAAAACTGTGCAAGTGCCAAGATCCATGAGGTGACAGAGCTGGTGGACAATATGATTAAGACATATGGGATACACGAAGTTATGATCTAATTTTATGAAAACATTGTTCAACCGGTATAGCCCTGGTCACAACAGTATAGGAAGGATGTGATGACACTAGAAAGGGGCAGAAGCAACTCACCGGGATGTTGTATGTTAGTTCTCAGGAGACTGGAGATGTTAGGTCCATTTTCTCAGGAGCAGAGGAGGTTCAGAGGAGACATGATTGAGGTATATAAAACTATTGACAGATATGATAAACTGCAGGAATCTTTTTCCATTACCAGAGGTGAATAAAACTGGAGGAGAAAGATTTTAGGTAAGTGGCAAGAGATTTGTTTACCGGAAAATATAATACAGATGGTTGGCATGGACATGGTGAGCTGAACGATCTACTTCTATTCTGCAGTGACTATGAACTCCTAGCTCACATTCCAGACCAATGATTTAACCAGATGTCAGACTACCAGGATATCCAAACAATCAGATGCAAGATTATTAGTCTCAATCTTAACCAACATTCTATGAGCTTATTACTTCAAGGTGATTCCTTTTCAAGTTTGTATTAAAATTAAGTTTTGTTTAACTGAACATAATGCTATAACAAATTATGGTGTTTTGCACTTATTGAGGTAACAGCAATACAAGTAGACACCATTACTCTTCTGATTACATAATCACTGAAATTTAGATTCATCTATATATTGGAAATAAAGTATATAGAAGTCTATAACATAACTTTTTGATTAAACCATCAGACCAATTCCAGGTCTTAAACAGTTAAGGTTAAAAAAAAACACCTTGGTATTTTTTCTGTTCTGCCTACCAAAATATATGGATATAGCAAATTAGTTGTGCATAGTAACCAAACTAAATTGTATATAAAAATCAATGTTTGAGACTTCATAGGGCTACCTGCAGTACTTTATATTCCTGCAGGTGGCACTATGAAAGTACTTTGAAAGGTAACAGATGCTATCTTACTGTGAAGACATAAAATCAGATTGAAGAATCTCATCGTCAGTGTTGCCACAAATCACTGTTACCCAATTTGTTCCCAACATTTGTCCCCACCAACCACACACTTTAGTAAATAATGACAAATACCGCAAAAAATCCATAAAGTTGATATTGCCTAACATAATGCATCATTTTTATGCCTGTATTGAAACTTTTCCCCAAATTCTGAGCTTGATATCCATATCTTATCCTATAGAAAAGTTTCAATTATGTAATCTAAGTATCTAACAAAATTTCTAGTATGCATAATCATGTAAGTCTAATGACAAAATAGCATCTAATACTTATATCAAAAAGTAATGTTTGGAAATCATTAACCAAAGTTTCAAAGCAAAGTTTAAAATGAATATATTTTAAGCAGATACGGGATAAAAGGCATTTACCAAATAACCTATTTGTTGCAACTTAAGTGTTCCATAAATTTGAAAGACATATTAATCTGTAGAAAGCATTTAATAATTTGATCAATATTTAACAAATGAGGTGACCAAAACACCTTGTGGTAGGTAACAACGGGGCAAAAAAAAAGTTTTGCAATTTCATCACAAAAAGTTGTGCAACTTTATCTGAAAGCAGCAATAACTGAAGTGGCAACGGGATAGTGGGACATCAAAATAAGAAAAACTGAGAAAGTAGGGATTAAAGGGGACGCATAGGAACAAATTCGGACATGAAGACTACTGCAGCAGTTCGTGGCTGCCTCCCACACCCCAGCATGCAAATGGCAACAAAAAAAAATACACAATCAACATAGTGAAAATAGAGCTGAAAGTCACTATGAAGACAAACAAAATTGTATTAATTTCAATAAAAAACTTTATTCTTAACTCATTTTAGAACATCTCTTCAACTGCAAGAGTGGGTGGGACAAATCTCTCAAATATATTTTGAAGTTTATTTGTAATATATTCAGTTCAATTTCAAACTTTCCTTTGAAGCTCAAGAGCCACACTCAATAAACAATGTTCATGCAAACTGTCAGTTCAATTTGCACATTTATCTATAATGAAACCTGTGGAATTTCACGTAAATAACCATGTGTAATATCTGCAGCTATCCCTAATTCAGGATTGCCTATGACCTCTGAAATGGCTTTTGGTCTGAATGAAAATGAAAGACTGCACATTCAGACAATACACTTACAGTTCTGCATCCTTGAAACTCCACCCACAATGAGCAGCTACAATAGCATCTCATTACGACCATGCATTTAAATTCATCTCCTCGAAGCAACTAGAAAGTGGCTCCAAGTTCAGGCACATTAAACATTTTTACACCATTTAAAATCTCTATCCAACGTGGGAAACTGACACATAGCAGCTGACCAGAGCTACAAATCATTAATTCACAAACAAAATATCACTGTTTTGGAAGTTTACAAAAACACAAAAAAACTGTCAACGTATTTTGTGAACCACTCTTGATTTTCAGAATAGCAATGACTTTTTACTGCTTTCAAAAAGTTAGCCAAGAAACAAGCAGGAAAATCAGCTTATCAACAAATAACAAAATAAAAATTCAGAGCTTAAAATAATAAACACCTTCCAAAATATTTTTTAAATTTAACTAGTCAAAAAATACTTCCAGCCAATTTCAAGACATTGTAACTCAATTTAATCAACAAATGGCAATTGTTTCCCTCATCAAGTACAACACACGTGAACGACATTTAATCTTTCATAGTTATAAAACACAAAGTGCAGGTTGAGCAATGAAATGTATGCGTTCACTTTAAAATGTAACCTGATTTCTCATTAATAAAGCTTAAAAATATTAATTTTTCCATAACCTGTGCTAGCATCAGACCACCACAAATGAAGAAAGTGTTAAAATGCAATGTATTAATATTTCAAAAATATCCAGGTTCATATAGCCTAGCTCAGCTACATTAGAAGACAGCAAAAGAAATCCTCAACTGCAAAATGCTTACATCAGCGTCATCCTAGTGACAAAAAAACGTGCATAGACAGAACAAATCTTGTTTTTACTCTACCTAATTCCAATTGCAGAATACTGTAAATGTTACCACTGCAAAGCCTGCTCAGCAAGTCTCAAAATATTTCAACCTTTCATTAGCCTTCCTACTGAAATTTCACAATAGATACTACGTAGCCAAGATATACAAAGGACATTAATGTATCAATTGTTAGCTCAGTTTCAATTCACTGCCAACTGAAAGCACTTGATGGACAGTACCTATAATTCTTCGAAGAAAGTACCAGAAAGAGATTTAACCACAGAGAACTATAACTGGAAGCTGCCATTTACTTTTTGCATTTAAGCCAACTTCTTGAAAACTATAAATCTGTAACTTGTCTCCACAGAATCATTTAGTTATGTTATACTAAGTATAAGGTAATGACAGAAAGGCAAAGTAATAGAAGCCAAAAGTCAAAGTCACCAAAATGCATTAACTAGATGACATAATGCAAAATTCTTCATTTGCAGACCTGCCTTTATAGTTCTTGGTGCATAATTTTTCCTAACCAGCTCTCAAATTTAGGCATTTGGCTGTGCAGCATGTGCCATAGAAAGCTGAATAGCTTACCAAATTATTACACTGATGAATATTCAACAAGATATTTTGGTTTGTTATCACTTCACTGTTTTTCATTAACAGTGCAAATCAAGTATTAAATCCTCAACCATAGCTTGTCTCACACAAGAAAATTCACAGCTGTTGCTGACCACCTCATCTTGCACAAGTTTCTTGTTAAGTGTTTGATCTCCAAGTAAGGGGCTCCCCGACAGCTGAAATGTGTTCCCAGGCTACTAAATTCACTATCCGTAAAATCTTTACTGTGCAGACACAGTTCCTATTCAGTTTGCTTGCATTTCTCTATGCAAATATGAAACTACTTTTTCACAAAGCATACTATTACATCTGGTGTGCAAATGCTACACAATATGTAACAAAGTAAACAATTTGCATGACCAATTAATATAAGTATTTTAAGTGTGAAAGAATCTGATATGTGGAAGAGAATAGTTAGGAATTCAAAGAATTCTCTCAGTAAATAGTACACAACTATCCTGCTGACAGAGTCAAATTACCTTGCAGAAGGCCCCTCTGGAGCTTTCCAGAGGCCAAAGGCTGTAAAACACCAGCCACTTAAAACAATGCAACTCTATCCCAACACAAAGCACCCAAAATATTCACACTAGAATCAACATAAGCTTCTGCAGGTGACTGGGAAAGATTTCTACAAATATTTTCAATTATTTATTTTTTTAAAGCAAGAAGAACAGTCAAAACCAATTTCTGATACCACTATTAACAGTTGCTGAAAAGATTTATTGAAAGTCCCTACCAGTTCTGGAAAATCAAAGTAGAAATTCCATAAAGAATTTTCTATTTAAATTACTGATAAAGACATCATTGCAATTAATGGTCATTAAACCATAGTCTGGGACAAGTCTGAAATCAAACCATTCAAGATAGGTTTGCAAGGAGGAAAAAATCCTTTGAATTGATTCATCGTACATCCACCTTCAAAATATCAGCGCAGGCTTGAAATACAGTAAACATGTAAATTTCTCCTTCACCCCAGCTGTTTATTCAACATGATGCAACTCACCTCGTAATTCATGATGAATTATATCAACCAGATTAGGCTCCTCTCCCCACCAGTAAATCCACAATTCCTTGGCTTCAGGTCTCACATCTCGTCGCCATACACACAACAGATTGGCCTGTAGACATCTAATAAAGGTCTGCAAAATAGGATCATCCTGAGCCGGTGCTGAGATGATGGGACCACAGCCCCCAAGACCCTGGAAACTGTACCTACGCCATTTGATGCCAGTTAATTCAGCCTGTTGGTTGAGAAAGATTTCAAAAACGTCTTAAGAAGTGTACACATAGATCTTTCGAAATAAAATATTAATTCTGCTTTTTCAAAACAGTTATAATATTTGGAACTTTGCATCAATATTCAGTGGGACAATATCATCTTGACTGCATGCCAATATGATTACAACCGTAATCAATTACAACATATGAAAAACAGGAAAAACATTGGCATTGTCAAGCAACTCACAATATCTACTTAATATACTTTGATCAGGAATTGATAGTTTACATGTCGGATACGAATCGTATAGTGCAATACAATGTAAAAACAAATCTCTGCAGGAAAAAAATAATGGCAAATGCATTACCATGAACGCTTTTAGAAAGATTTCTAGTGTTAAGCACTATCTGTAAAGTAGATGGTATTGTGAATATTTTAAACGGCTTAAACATTGAGGTGATGAGATAATTTAGAAAAACTCTGGATTAAAGAATACATCGAAGAACCTTATAACTTCTGCAAAAAAAGTGTATCACATTAAAACTATAGAAAAGATATATGATTTATTACTACAGAGTATTAAAAAGAAAATATATGCACCGGAAAATGTAAAAGACGGGAGGGGGCAGAGAAGAATTTTTAAAAACAAATGAGAATAATTGCCCTGTAAACGCCAAACAGTATAGTGGCAAACAGATTGCATTTAAACTGCCCCTTCCACCACCAGCCCTATTTTGTTAAGGAAAAAAGCATGCTTTAATTCAGCTTCAAATATGCAGACATTTTTCTACTTCAAGATGGTGGATTAAAAGCTTCCAGCTCTGTTAAGGGAAACTAATAATGTGCAATACGTAGTGGAGGTTGATTTTAGGAAGGAGGGAGAGGGAAGGGGTGGAAGGAGGAGGAGGGGCGTAAGCATCAAAAATAGAGGAGGAAGGGGGGCTGGGGAATAAACTCCAGACAGGAAAATAAGGCCATGTAAACGGTTATGCTAAACCATTAGCAGAAAATGGCTGCTCCCACACAGCCTAAGGCCCCTCTTTCTCTCTCTCACTCACTCACCAGAGAGAATAAATTCGAATGGCAGTCCTCCAAGCTAGCACCGTTGGCCACCCAGTTTGCTGCAGTCATGCTCCGTGCATGACTTTCTCTCCGGAGGTCGAATTAAAGATTCCGTCTTGGTTTGCAAAAAAATAATAAATATGTAGACAGATCCAGGGTGGAGGAGAGGGGAAGGGGAGGGGGGGAATGTGGATAAGTTATAAAAAAAATCAGACCCCCAACGCCACCACCTCCTCGCGCGCACACATACAAAAATAATAACCAATAAATATTTAAAAAATGAGCACTAAAATTCTCCACAGCGATGTAAGGAGTGACGTCCGCCCAGAGACTGTCCACTTTAATTCAGCAGGCTCCCAAAAGGTTTAATCATAATTTTCCCCCAAGAGTGTTGTTGTCTTCTGCGTCCACCACCCAAGTTTGTTAAAAAAAAAGAGAGAGAGAGGGGGGGGATTCGGTGCCGGCCGCCGCTCTGGGTGCCACTGCCGCCGTTGCAGGCTGCTGCTCTCTCTCTCTCTCTCTCTCTCTCTCTCTCACTCACTCACATACTCTCTCACTCACACTCTCTCTCAGTCAGTCAGACACACACATACACACACACACATACACACAAACAGCGTAATGGCGACAGCGAGGAGGCGCTCGCCGGCGATTGGCTCCCCGCCTGTCACGTGCCCGGCGCGCGTCCCCGCCCCCCTCCCCTCGGCACCGACGGCGGAGAAGGGGGGCGTGCCCTCACGTCGGGCACGAGCCGGCCGCCGGGACGCTCCCTGCCGCGGCGGCCCCGACCTGTTGGTGGCGCTGGTTGGCGTGGATCGTCCCAGCCGTGAGCCAATCGCACCCGAGACTGGGGGATCTGCGCGCTGTACTTTGTATCGTCTCGGCAGCCTTTTACACCTCTGCTTTTTTTCCCCCCCAAAAGGCAGAAGTAATTGTGCCACTAATTTAAATCTACTCATGGTGATAATCTGATCCATTCATTAAGAAGTGCCCACCTTCAAAATTGAATTACAGTCCAAAATAATATTAAATGTGCTGTTATTTGTTTGCACTATTATGGTTGCCATCCATTAAAACAGTAAATTGGTGAAAGTCCCCATGTGAAGGTCAACAAGGGTCATCTTTCCTTTTAACTCCACATTTATCTTGCTCTATTTCACTTTTTAAACCATTCAAAATGATTGCTGTGAGACACTCCAGCGTTTTTCAGAATTATACATTTTATGTCTTTAATTATATTCTATAAATCACTTAGTAAAGATGTTGCCCAATTTGTTGAAATTGAACATAAATAATGATATCTGGGATTGCAGATGATAGTGTGGAAATGAACTAAATAAATAAACAGCCAACTATATAACCTGCTACTCAGCCAAAAAAAATGTCAGCGGGGACACTTCTGCAGTGGGGAGTCTCTCCCATTCAAAATATTAACGAGGACACTCCCTGCTATTTGACGACTCCAGGGAAAAGCTAAGTACTATCCTTAACATTTATTCCAATCAATTTAAACCAAACAAGAAAATTGAATTATCTGAAAGGAATAGGTTTAAACTTCCCCAACCTATACGGAAAACATCTTTTATAGAGGTTATACCTAGTCTATTATATTTTTGGAACCAAATAATTCCTAAAAATAATTAGTGAAATAAACTAAAAAGTATCCTAGGTAATCTTTCATGCAATTCTTATTCTAAGCCAAAAATATTTGTCATTTTAGAAGGGAAATTTTGAAACTGTAAATATTTATTTCAAATTATTTTCATTTCTAACTGCATCAAGGACAGTTTTCCTCAACAAGGAGAATAATATCAAAGGGAAAATCTCTCCATCCTCCTTTCATGCACTTTTTAGCAGACATTTACACAGTGGCTCTGGCAGATGCTTGGAGAAGATGAACTGCCAAATTTCTCAGCACAGGAATAATGTATGGCACAGGGAGATCTATAAAAATGAAAGGTTACTTTAAAAAGAAAAAAAGTCTCTTAATTTATTTTTTAAATTGAAGTAGTTCCCATAAGTGATGATAATTTTAAGCTTTACAGCAGAAATTAATTTCAGAAGGACATACTTTATGTAATTATGGTGCTCACCTTTGCTTTTTGTGATTAGGTTATTGCCAAATTCTGGGCTAGCATAGATGCTAACATAATATATTGATGCCTATATACTCATCTGAAAATATACTTACGTTTAATCTTTGAACACCTTGCACAAAAATGGAAAGGCAACAAAAATAAGTTTGTGGTCCTGATTATCAGTGGCCTGTACTGTACAAAATTTTTACTTTCCCATTGTGCTAATTTCTGTAACTACTTGTTTTGCTGTCTTTGGAATTACTTTTCAGCTTGTAAATATTATATAGCTCAGATGTTTGGCCCTTGCTAATGATCAAGTTATTGCACCTGTCTAGGAACACGTCTTTGCACCTTCCATTCACTCTGCATAAATAAAAATATCAATCTTATAATGATGAACACAGGCAAAAAAATACTTACAAGAATAGTTGTGGGCTCATCAAAGTCTTAAACGTAGCCAAATAAACACTGTGTGATATTTCAGATTATTTTAGTTTCAAATTATGTAAATTCATGGAAAATTATCCACCCATTTCTGCTCTGAACCTAACATGTCCCTCGTACAAGCATTCCTGATGTTGGCATTGTAAGTGTTTCTATCATTTCATCACATTTTACATATTATAAAATCTTAAACCAAATCTATAAAAGCAATTCATCGTTTTTCTTTGAATCTCCAAATGGATGTTTAACGCCACTATGGACTTAACTGGATTAAAGGATCTCATTTGGTTTATAAACACAAGACTCTGACAAATTATAGCCATTTATTTCAGGGAAATATTATCAAGTTAATTTTTTAGGCTGTGCCATTCCCTTCAGGTGCTATTTAAAACTGAGGCATGACACTGCAACCAAGTTTTCTTAAGTGACACATATTGATAAGGCTAAATAGAAACATCTGTAACAACATATTCTCACTCTCTCAAAATGGATTTGTGATTGCTCATCCAGAAATATTTCCAACAACAGCTATAATAAAACTAGTAATCAGTCACAGCATATTGCTTCAATTGTTACTGATGCTATTGCCATTTGCCAATTAATCTAAAGGCAGACCACCTGACAGTAAAAGCACAATATTAAAACAAGATTTTTTTCAGTTTATTTTATTTTTCCTGAGTGTAGCAATTGCATGTTGAAATGCTTTTTAAAATCAATTAATTTTAATGAAACCATGTATTTTCAATCCTATTTTTTTTATTTGGATACAAATTACATTTTTCATTATGGCTTGTGCAGTTTTTTACCCTGCAAAATAAAGATTTTTATATTAGATGTGAAATAACTGAGGTTAATCACCCATCGTGCAATGATAGTAATAGCTGTTGTTTAATTCCACTAAATAAAACATAGCTATAGGCAAATAATTAACCAATAAGTGCCAAAAAGTCTCTTCTTTTTTGTATAGTACATACCCAACTACAGTATAAAATAAAATTTATGTTTTAAAATTACTTATTTTAAATTATTGTCTTCTTTAGACATATCACTTGCTGGTCTTAAGACTGCTGCATTAATATTTCTGTTCTACATTTCTACTGATGCCCTTGCCAGAAAGTTCTTTAGATTAATTTTGAAAATGTTGGCATTATTGATATCTAGCACTTTATCACTGTCAATAGATAAAAATGATGGTAGTTTAATAATTTGAGGAGTCCATTAGTATTTTACAGTACAATAAATAATATAAGGTGATCTTTATTTAAAAGATTAATCAGGAAAAATCTGTATGATCTATGGAATGCTGCTTTATAATATTGAGATATTGAGACAAAATTCATTTCAAAAGTTTGCAGATATTATATGTAAGAAAATAAATGTGATACATATTATGAAAATTGGGAGGGACTACTGCTCAAAGAGCAATAATGCATTCACTGCAAATTATTAGTACTAGCAGTCATGTGTTTTATTAATTGTAAATATTTGCATACTTTGCATGCTGCTTTATTGATGCCTTTAAATTGTATAATAGAAGTTCTATTTCTCAATGGTTTTACACAACATGAAACAAAGCCAAATGGAGCCAAATTGAATCACACAACAAATCACATTCATAGTAAACACACTTCAAGTCAACTCATCTATTCAACAATCACTGAAAATGCTTACACAGATTCCTAAAACTCTACAATATGAATCATGACCAAAGTAGATGCACACATTTTAGCTCATATATTAGGGTATCACATTTGGAAATTAATAATCATTTTTCAGGGAAGGGCATTCAGCATCCAGGGAAAACTTACAATAAGTATAATCTTCCACTGCTATTGTCAAAATTACTTTTTTAATGATTAATAATTAAAGGAACATAAGTCTTACTATTAAGCTAAATGGGATAGTTTTCAAACTTCTGCTGATTGATTTTGCTATAGACTACTCTCTTTAACCACTGAATATGCAGTGGTATTATAATTAAATTACAATGCAATGATTTATATTTTGTTGTTTTCAGTGTTACGTAGCTGTTCAAAACAATTTGCAATGGCACACCAGATTTAAATGCAAGTGTTTTCAGATACTGATAATAGACAAACCTTACTGTGCATGCAAATATTTTAAGGATATTGATGAATATAAGAAATAGGAGCAGGAGTAGGCCATCTGGCCCATTGGGCCTGCTCCACCATTCAATAAGGTCATGGCTGATCTGTCCATGAACTTGGCTCCACCTACCTGCCTTTTCCCCAGAACCCTCAATTTCATTATTATCAAAAATCTATCTAACTGTGATTTAAGTATATTTAATGAGGCAGGCTCCACTGCTTCCCTGGGCAGGGAATTCCACAGACTCACTGTTGTCTGGGAAAAGCAGTTTCTCCTCATCTCCAACCTAAATATATACCCCCAGTTGACCAGGTGATAGTTGACTTCTTCTTCTTTTTCTTCAGTCAATCAGCCATACTGGCTGCCAATAGCAACTCGCCAGAGTCCTCTGCCCCAGCCCAGTCTTTCGCTCTTTCAAGGATCTTCCCAGGATGAAGTCTTTGGAGCTTCTGTTGGTGTTTCTGCAGTGCTGTTTTTTTATGGGATGGGGTTGTTATCCCCATACCCAACCCTCTTCCTTTCACAGCCAGGCTTGGAACTATACATGGCGGAGTTGGACTTGACTTGGTGAAACTTACAACAGTTATATTTCATCCCATCAAATTGAAATCATAGTCATCCCAAATGTAAGTATAAAAAAACTACTTTAATTTAAGTTCCAGAAAAAGAATTATAACTCTTTTGCTGTGGACTGAAGCGTTATTCCTGTAAAAATATTCATAGCATTCTTAAACACCTTCCTTGTGGCAAGTTAACTTTACTGTAAGGTTATGTAAATAAACTGAAATGTAGCATAATAAAGACCAGAATTATAAAGGCATTTAGAAAGTAAGAGTTGGTAGCAGCGGCGAGACGAGGGGGTTTAAGGGTCTTGGTGACTCCTTATATTTTCATTATACAGAAACTTTGTAGTTTGAAATACAACTTTGTTACTAATTTTAAAAATGTGATGACTTAACACTAATTTATATAAATAATCTATTAATCTATTATTATTATATATTTTATTTGTTAATTTTTGTGGTAATACTACTTTATGTGAGATATATCTATTGTGTCATGCACCTTCGTCTAGAGGAATGTTGTTTCGTTTGGCGGTATACATGTGTATGGTTGAATGACAATAAACCTGAACTGGAACTTATTCTGCCATGATCTAAAACACTCCTAAGTCTGGACTGACCGAAGAACAAATTTAATAAACTTAAAAGCAAGTCCTTTTAAGCCCATGAGAGACATATGTCCACTTCATAACATGAGTGCGTATTTCTCCCAATTTTGATAACCTTACTGACCGAACACTGACCTGATCATCTGATATGTACAGGGATTTTTCTTTCCAAATGACAGAATCTACTAGCTAAAACTCTGCTAAATGTCAGCAGGTAGATTCACAGGACAGGAAACATTTGCAATCAATTTGTAACTTAATGTCTAAAGATGAATTTTTTTTTAAATCATGAAGTTTCTGTATGGTCTTCTGCTGAGTTTGATGGAATGAACTTCATGCCACAGCATTAGTGAGCAGGATCCCATTCTTCTAATCTGCTAAACCATTCTGGCATTTCTTTTGCATATCTCCCTCAAAACCTATTTTAATTTAATAACTTTTTCACATGGATGGTATTGTTTCAGTCTTTAAAATCCATGTTAATTTATCAAATTAAGATCAGCATAGAGAACATACACATATATCAAGTATTGAATATTACAAAGTGGGTTGGAAAGGCAGAATGAATTTTTGACTATTTCTTCATTTTATAATATCCTTAGAAAACAGCATTATATTTAACTTTGAGTCAGATGATTCAGCAATTTTCTCAACTTAGGGTGCTCTGGAACTCAGTTCAAAATTCAAGCTAAGACACACCCTGTTTATAGCATGAGTTTAATTGTAAGCTGTTTGATATCTGAAGTAGATAAAACATGAATGCCTGGAAATGAGACTGAGTAGTGCTGTTTACGGCCAAGCCACACCACGGATGCTGTACTTACCAGCGAGTGAAATATATTAAGGGACTACTGCCAGTCATTTGGTGTTGCTCCCAAAATTCAATTCAGCACCTGCTGACATGTGCTATGCTTGTACAATGGATATGGTTTCCATTTCCATTACCTGTGCAGTTCCCCTTTGGGAGAACTGCTGAGAAATTGAACAAAACTATCCTGAGTGTGATCATCATTGGCTGACCGGAACAGCTACGTCTTTACAGTGGGATGCCACTGAGCTAAGTCATATACTTACCTTTTAATCTCCGGGAACCAAAAACCTACCAGGACTGACCACCACAAAGACCCCTCATGCACTGACTAGAGGCACCTAGAGGCATAACACTCAGATCCCTCAATCTCCAACGACCTCAAATATTTATTTTGTCCAAATCTCTAACTCTCTAACCTGCACTTTTGAGGGGGCCAATGACCCTCAAAATACCATTCTGATACCCTTGAAAACTGACCTTATTTTAAATACGTTCAGATTCTTGTCCCTCTCCCCACCACCACTCATGACCTCACTCCACCCCACCCCAGCTACCTGGCTGATCACCACTTCAAAAGTCCCTGATTAGAGTGTGCAATTCCCCTTTTGGAGAAGTGCAGTTGCTCCTCCTTCCTCCTTCACTTCAGTCCAAAACCAAAACCAGACATTACCTCACTACTATCTAAGATAAATGTTACTAAGCAGGATCGGTGGGTGGCATGAGGGGCAGTGTTGCCAAAGAATATGTCGTATATAGCTTCAATATTGTTGAGAGTGATCTATAACAGAAGAGATTGTAGGTGGTTGGAGTTAAGGTTCAAGTGCATGCCTTGAGTAAAAACAACATTCTCAGGGACACTGGGAATCACTGACCCGTGAGTACTCAAAGTTGTGAAGAATCAAGACCATGCATTGGGAGGATAAAGAAATCCCCAAGAACGTGGCAGAAAGAGGGCACCTCCTCATAACGTACCTACTAGCTCACCTGTCAGACACCTCGAGTGTTATCTGTGGAAAACTCCTTGCCTTGTCAGTCACCTTAGAACTTACATGTACCGTGTGGTTGCAAGAGAAAGAAGAAGAATATTGTAGTCAGTAAATTAACAAAGGTGTACCCAGAAATAATTACTTAAATACTCGGTACTCTGCGAGAATTGTTGGGACCGCCCAAGTTTCCAAAAGAATTGGCATTTTTGGAATGGACTAGTATTTTATAGATTGTGAACAGGAAGAGTAGAGGTTAAATGATTACACTGAAGATGATGCATGGTGAAGATGGAGATGATGATTCAAGTCTACAGACAAACTTTGGAACCAAGGGATGTGTAAACTGGGGCAGCAAGATCACCATCAGAAATTGTTGAACCTCTGTGTTAAATCTGGAAGGCTGTGGTGCGCCTGTTTGGAAAGTAAAATGCTTTTCCTCAAGGTGCTGTTCGGCTTCCTTGGAATAGTGTAGGAGGGTAAAGATGGAGAGGCCAGAGTGACTATTGTGGTAAATGGAGAGGATAAAAAGAGGTGATCATTTTGGAAATAAAGGCTGAAACAATGATATTGGAGTGATTGTAAAGTACCAGTGGGATAAACTTTGATGCTTTTTGTATGGTCATTTCAACCATAAATTTTCATATATTCATCAGGGAAACCTAATAGTAAAGCCTACAAAATTATCACTTGCTGAAGATGAGGTTTTGAGTTCAATCATTTTATTACAGTCTCTGTGGTTTGTGTAGTTCTGATTTGATCAAATTCAGACATCATGCTACAGATATCTAATGTAAATGATGTGCTGTGTGAATACAATATTTATGTTTTAAGTTACAGAAGCATGGATCTAGGTTAGATGTCAAGAGGTTTCTCTTTTCACCACGAATCACTAACCGTTGTCAGATCAGACGTCAAGTGCGGCTCACTACAAACATTAAAGGAGTTTGTATAAGTTGCCAGAAGTGGCTCAGAGTGGTGTAAGCAAAAGTATGATGAGTTATTGGGTATGTACTACATCGTCACTGTTACTTCCTGGAACCTGTTTTTTGACCACTTCCAGGATTTTGTTTTTAAAATCCTTCAAGATTTTTTGTTGGCTCTTCCATATGGGAAAATTATAGGTTTGCAGGGAGCTTGGGCGAATTGAGACTCACTTTGCATACTTGACGCAAGATTGAGTGGAACAGATTCAATGCTA
The DNA here is from genome assembly GCF_963921235.1 of Mobula hypostoma. Lineage (NCBI taxonomy): Eukaryota > Metazoa > Chordata > Chondrichthyes > Myliobatiformes > Myliobatidae > Mobula > Mobula hypostoma. The sequence goes on along the minus strand of NC_086123.1, from coordinate 10,256,926 downwards.
ACTGTTCTTTGCCTGATGTTTTCATAGCGAGATGCTGTTATGAATGAAGGTTGACATTATGTCGGATCAAATGACTTGATTTTTTTTTAATGTTACGCTTAGTTCATTTGTGGGAGTTTTGTTGGGTTCTGAAAGTGTTCAGAAAAATCCAGAATGGTTTGAAAAACTATGCTCAATAAAAAGATACAGCAATTGTCAGCCTCCATAAAGCACAAGAAAATCAAAAGGGCCAGTAAAAAATTACAGACTCATTCAAAATGTAACTTAATTTTTTGGGGGGAAAATGTTCATTCTCTTTCATGTAATTGTGAACCCCTTTTGCTTGTGGAGCACACAAAATGCTGGAGGAATTCAGCCAGTTAGGTAACATCTATGGAAATGGGCAAAGAGTTGACGTTTCAGGCCATGACCCTTCTTCAGGCTTGTTGTCCCTGTTCTGCTTACAGTTTTATTTCTTTGGCATTATTCACTGCTGACCATAAGCAAATGAGATTGTTCATACTCAGTAGGAAGATTTGAAAGCCACAAACCATATTCTTGAAGCAAAATGAATGAAAATGTACGTTCTGTATTGTCAACCTTTACTGCAGGCACTAGGTTTCAATGGTGGGATTTTAAAAAATGAAAGCCCAATGTGCACATAGACTTTGATGATTTTTTAAAACTTTTTTGTGGTAAAACTGGAAACTCGTGCCCTAGTTATGTATTACCCACCGCAAATGCAAACGTATATATTGTAATCGTTGTGAACTAGATATTCTGTTGAATAGCACAACAACTCTATGTGCCACAAAGCTTAAAGTTTACCAAAATCTCAACCACTGAACATAATTCAGTCCTCAGGTTATGGGTAGAATATGGCTGCACATTTGTTCTGGGCCCTCTGTGTATGCAGCACAGATGTAGAGATAATCAGGAATGCATACCAATTTCAAGTGGTGTACAAGCCATGTTTAGTCATCGCTTAGAATGTAGAACCTAGAACAGCACAGGCCCTTCACCTACGATGTTGTGCCGACCTTTAAACCAACTCCAATGTCAATATTACTCTTCCCTCCCTCACTCAGATTCAAGTTCAGATTCAGATTTACTTATCACATGTACAGTACATCATACATACAGTAAAATACGCATTTGCATCAGCAGCCAACATACCCAAGGATATGCTGGGGACAGCCAGCAAGTGTCACCAAAAGAGCATGCCCACTATGCTCCAGTCTTCAGCCTTCAGCCATTGGGCTTCGACTTCCGAACTTCTGATTGACAGTAGGCCTTTGGGCTTCAACTTACTGACCTCTGATATGTCTCCATTTTTCTTTCTTCCATCAACAACCAATAGTCCTCAAAATTACACACACGCCACTTATCTTGACAGACCTGCTGTTTCTGTAGTTGGCAGGATTTGAACTTGTGCAAGGAAACCCTAATGATTTCTAGTCCAACACCTTAGCCTCTTGGCCATGACCACTGCATGAAACTCTTTAAAAGCCTGCAAATGATGCAGGCCAAACACACCAACGCAGGCATGAACTAGGGAGCCAAAGCTAGCTTTGCCCATATTAACAAGGACCTGCAACCTGGGGGCACATTGCCTTCCAGGTAGTTCTTCCTTTGGGTGCTTTTCATGGTGTTCTCATCTAATTTCCAATCATAAGACTAAAGACCATAAGACATAGGAGCAGAATTAGGCTGTTTGGCCCATCAAGTCTGCTCCGCCATTCCATCATGGCTGATTTATTATCCCTCTCAACTCCATTCTCCCCATCACCTTTCACGCCCATACTAATCAAGAACATATCAACCTCTGCTTTAAATATACCCAATGACTTGGCCCCCACAGCCATCCGTGGTACTGAATTCCACAGATTCCCCACCAATGGGGTAAAGAAACTCCTGATGGCATCAGGATTCCCGACTCCTGAGGGAGTGCTGGAGACACTTAAATTACCAATGCACAGAAGTCTATGGACCATGTGCTAGTCCATGGAACTAATACAAATGGGTGCTTGATAGTTGGCTTGATGGTCATCACAGTGGGTAAAAGGTCTTTTCTCTATGCTGGATGCCTCTATGACTCCATCACTAACATTGCTGAATTAACCGGCTTGTACTGATTGAGTCAATCACTTATCGGTATACCATCCCTGTCAGTGATGGCACTCAACCAGAACTGTATGAGGTATGTTTGGAGCAGGAGTGATTTGGGTAGGGCAACTCTATGACTACCTAACTCCCACTCTGACTGATTTCCCCTTATGCCTGAGCTGATAACATGTCAAGGAACTCTGCCCCTATTCTATTACAGACCAGTCCACGGACACCATGCCCACTTGGGTCTGATTATCTCCATCCATTCTAATTCTCTCCCATTCTTAACAGCCCATCCCTCAGCCTTGAGCCTCATGCAGTGGTGTTTGTGTGCCAGTGTTGACAGCATGGTGTACTAGTAAGAAAGTGGTTAATCCAGTCAATAATCAATAATGTTAATAATGCCAACAAATCAGTAAGAAATATAAATTACTTTCACCCCTTGTCCTAATGCACTGTTTTTTTTCTGGTTTTGAACAAATCTGGCTTGAAACTCCCACACAGCACTATTTTGAGGCTGTAGCTTGGTATAATTTATTAAGAGAATGCAGGACTGCAATGAAAAGAACATAATTGTAGAAATTCAAGTGATTAGATCTTTAAATACCATAATGTAGTGACTTATTTTCATATCCTGGAATATTGGCCCACTGTTAACATTTATTTATCAAGAATTAGATTAATGAAGGAAAGCGAATGGAAAAGGTCTCTCAGCAGTACAGGCTATTCCCAAATGCATTAACAGTGCAGCTGGAATGTCGATGCTAACCAGTTTCAACTATGTAGAAGCTGAAGTTAAAGACTCGGGGTTTCTGCAGAAGTTTTTCTAGTTTTATTTCGATCAGGAGTTAGATCTTAATTCAAAGGAATCCAGAAAGCGGACCCTGAAATTGCAGCAAGCGCCCAACATTTATGGTGGTGTACCCATTAGAACATTGTGCAGTAAGTTGGATCCAGTGTTGATTTCATTGGAGGGAACTGGCTATGAGACAGATTTACAAAGCATCTTAAAATTTTCTCCAACTTATTTTTAAAATTAAATGTTTAATGTAAAATAAGTTAATAATTCTGATTGTTTTAGCTTTGGAATATTTTAATAGTTTATGAATGTGGGAGTATTAAAGACATTCTAAGATCTTAACAGTTTTGATATCCATTTAATCAAGGCAATGTGGTTAAACTAGCCTTCGAAGATTTTCTTACATGTTTCTTGACCAAGGCTGATTGTGCATGTTACTCCCACTTCCTCCTGCAATCTCTTTATTATGTAAAAAACCCAATAGACATACAAAGACTTAATATAAGAGTTTGAACAGGTTCCAGGTTTCAAGTACCTGCATTAGGTAAGTTTGAACTTTGTGCAGTTTTCAACAGTTGACGTGTGTGTCTCACCACTGACCACAATTCCTGAGCCATTGGCTGAACCAGCGGACATTAACCTGGAGTTCTTTGAAGCAACCTCCTTAACCCAAAGCTCTTCACCTGCTTCACCAATGACCAGTTTTTTTCTATCACAAGGTTACAGTAGGGTATGGTTGTTGGTGATTGCTCGTTGTTCATTCCACGGACAACTTCTCAGAAGGTGAAGAAACAACTCTTAGCTGGCATTGATTCATGGGTTGTTAACTGGCAAGCCAGAACAAGTGTCAGGCAAAGACCAACTCCACCAGACCCAGCTGATAGACTAATGCCTCTCCACCATCACATTGTTGAGATCAGGAATGTGGTGATATATTCTCCATTTGGTTGGATCTGGGCAGCTCCATCAACACTGAACAAACACAGCACTATCAGGAACATAGCAACCTGCTCAATTGAAACTCTGTCCAGCATCTTAAGCATTGACTCCATCCTCGAGTGAGAAATTCTCAGTTGCCACTTGGCTAGGCTAGTGACACAGCTTCTGGAAAAACTATGACCCCAGCTACTGAGGACTAAGGCTCTTCCATCACAAAATCTCAGGTTCGCAAGCCTTCTTGATTCGTCATCAAATCTTTCGTCCCCTGACCACTATTAAACTAAAAGCTACTTAATCCAGAGAGTGTCTTTTGCAGTGCACTAGCCATGTAACTCTTATGCTCTGATTCATCGTAACATCTGCAAATGTACCTTAAAATTAACAAAAGAAATTAAAATGTAAAATTTACAAGAGTCATTGGTCATTGGTCAGAAGCTAACAGTTTTTCACTTCGAAGATTGGGTGTAAAATTACAATCATTTACGTTTTCAGGATTTAACATAGTTTGCAGGACTTGAAAAGAACACCAATTTATTGTTCAGATACAAGTTTCCAGGAAATATCCTATCATATAATATTTCTTGCACCAGGTTGAAGTTATTCTCCACTTACTTTGAATTTGTCTGTTTAGTTAATGAACCCCACAGTAGTCATGGCATCCATTCTATATGTTCAGCACCTTCCACATCAAGTAACTCACTACATCTAAACTGCATAGGCAATTTCCATGAAAGTTTGAAGCTAAGGCTTACTTCATCACATGTGACATTATCAAACATATCAATGCTTATCTTATCTACACTTCAGAATTTTGGATTTTTCACAAAGACCATCTGTTATAAATCTTTTCTTCAATGTAAGTACTGTCTGCTTCTGCTATCACTTCCAACAACCCAAGCAGCTAAAATTAAACATCACATCTGGAAATTTTTACGTGAATCCTCTCACTATTCAGCCCAATATCCTATTAGTTCACTGCACTGTTACTACATACTCTGCTCACGGATTTTTTTTCTTCTGCAACTTGTTAGATAAAATTTCAAACTAGTTTAAAAATATGCACAAAGACACCAATATATTTTGTGTATGATTTATATCTACATACCAAATGCTGAACTTGTGTTGATTCTGTGGCTGGATTGAATGTATGATGCTGTTCTTGTCTTCATATTGTACTTTAAAATCTTGAATACTTCAAATAGGTTAATCTTCTTGATATTTTTCTTTGCCGCTTTAAATACACTCAGTTCTGATTGCACTCCTTCCAACACAGCAATCAGTTTGGAACCCACTTGGATAACTGCACTTGCAATGGTCTGAAAAAGAAGAGCAGAATTTCAATTGGTTTTCCCTCTTTCCCAATTTTGATTAAGATTCTTTGACTTGAACCATTAACTTTGCCTCTTTCTCCACAGATGCTGCTTGACCAGCTGAATCTTTCAAGTGGTTTTGTTTCTTTGATATGTGCACCATCGGTATTGGAATGAATGGCAGGAAATTTAGAAAGTATTTTTCACATTGTTACCTGCTAATGAATTTGTTTCATCTTAAAAACTTCTAATATTTATCAGCAGATAAATATTTTGGAGATATAATCATAATTTTGGAAAGATGAAGTAATGAAATGTCAGCAGAACCCATGTGTAGCAGAAGGTAATTACAATCAGTACTATCATCTATCATCATTAGTGACATTAATCTGCTCAAATTCTGTTATGGAAGTAGTCAAACAGATTTGTTCAATATTATAGCAAATTCCATTTGTTCATTTTAGATAAATTTCTATTTTCAGATTATGTTTCCTGTCTTCCTTCAGTCCCTTTCTTGATAACAATTGGAAGTTTTGCTTATCTGCTCAAATTTTTGGCAAGTTTCAACCTCTGACATTGATATTTGCTTCTTATAACTTCAGTGATAAAATCAGGTAAATAAATCTCACTTTGTCTTTCAAGTACTTCAGTTTCACATCCACAGCCTCCGAGCCCCTCGGGCATTGACTTGCAAGGGAAAAGTTTTAAGAAAGTTACTGATCTGACAAATCCGGCTCAGCTGAAGATATGGTTATGGTTGCATAATGGTGGTGGTTCAATTAACCCTGGTCTCAGGTGCTCTCTGTGTGAAATCTGCATTTTCTTGTGTAACTATATGGAGTTCCATGGGTACGTTGGTTTCCTCCCACATTCCACAGACATTACGGTGGGTTGATTGTTTATTGTTACTCCCAATCTTATTTGGAGGTAGAACAATCAAAATAGAGTTTGAGCCTGTGAGAAAGAGTAGGCTACAGGGAAAAGTGTGGGCATGGGATTGGTCCAAGAGCCAGCACAGACCCAATGGGCTGATGGCCTCTTTCTGTGTTGTAAGGAAAGAAGTAAGACTGAAGTGAATGGAGTTTTATGATGGCTTGGGCACATACTTAAGTTAAGAATGTTCAGATGTTTTGTGGCTAAAATAATGCTCAGTGCTTTGTTTATTTATTTAGAGGTACAGAATGGAACAGAGGCTTCTGGCCCAATGGCACCGCCCAGCATCCCATCTATTTAACCCTTGCCTAACCACAGGACAATTTATATTGACCAAGTCATCTACAAAGTGGTACATCTTTGGAATGTGTGAGGAAGCCGGAACATCTGGAGGAATACCACACGTCCATGGGGAGGAGGTACAAACTCTTTACAGACAGTGCTGGAACAGAACTCCGGACTCCAGACCACGAAGCACAAAGTTCACCACATGGTCAATCAACGATGAGAATTCCTCCCTACATCACAACTGACGGCCGATCAGCTGATTGATAAGTGCTGTATATAAAGGCCTAGCATTCGGAGGACACAGCTCAATTAAGAGTGCACGGCTGACGTCTCCTCGTGTGGTGACAAAATGTTTGCAGGTAAATTGCCAAGATCGGAGAACAATACAACCTAACCATACTTTTAAAACTATTGAAAGACAAAATATAATGGGAATCAGCCACACTGAAACTGTACAAAAATAGTTGTGGTATATTGACTTGTGCATATATTTCAACATCTTTCTGAAAACAAATGTATAATTTTGTTTGTATATATTTATTACTGTATTAATCAAGTATGTAAGAACTTGTTTTCCAAAAACTTTTTAATTCATCTTTGTTTTTAATCAGCACATTAATCTGTCTTGGGACTGTTGATCTAAGCAGACTGAATAGAACTAGAAGAAAGGTTATTCAATGGTGATTGTTACTCCCCCTTGGTTATAATAGAGACATCATCCAATATTTCCATGAAAGTTTCTCCTTCTCATGTATAAATCAGGCAAACAAATCTACGTATATTAGAAATAAGAGTGTATGCAGTGGGATTACTCACTCATTGCAAGTCACACTCTGCTTTAAATTAATTCTGTTTCAAAGCATAAATCCAGCCCAGATGCTTTCCAGTCAACCTAAATATGTCCAGTCATTTACCCGTGGATCAGTACTTACTCTTAGCCCTGGCAATGTTGGTGCATGGTGTAGATCACTGTCGATTGCAGCTGTGCCTACTTTTGCAATACAGTACTGGGTACTGATGCCACTTGGTTGTGGCAAGGTAGCGGCTACATTACTTGGGAGGCTGAACCCAACCTTCCTGCTGGTCACATGTACTAAACCAAAGTTCCATGAAGTTACTCCATGAAACTGTCAATCATCACCTATTCAAATTAATTTAGCTGTTTAATTACAACCCTGTGCAAAGCGGAGGCAGCCTGTAGTATTTCTTGGAACTCTCTGAACTTACCGTTATATGCTAGAAAGGCAAATACTGGCTCATATAGACTAGTTTATAGGTACGGTATACAGGTACAGAAGCCTTCCCTGCTAACAGGTAGGAGTTAGGAGTTTGAGGGGTTTTGGTATGTCACTACAGGCTCTAGCAAATTTCTACAGATATACCGTGGAGAGCATTCTGACCGGTTACATTGCTACACACATCAAAGTTGCTGGTGAACGCAGCTGGCCAGGCAGCATCTCTAGGAAGAGGGACAGTCGACGTTTTGGGCCGAGACCCTTTGTCAGGACTAACTGAAAGAAGAGCTAGTAAGAGATTTGAAAGTGGGAGGGGGGGTGGGAGATCCAAAATGATAGGAGAAGACAGGAGGGGGAGGGATGGAGCCAAGAACTGGACAGGTGATTGGCAAAAGGGATATGAGAGGATCATGGGACAGGAGGCCCAGGGAGAAGGAAAAGGGGGAGGGGGGAAAAACCCAGAGGATAGGCAAGAGGTATAGTGAGAGGGACAGAGGGAGAAAAAGGAGAGCGAGAGAAAGAATGTGTGTATATAAATAAATAACGGATGGGGTATGAGGGGGAGGTGGGGCATTAGCGGAAGTTTGAGAAGTCAGCGTTCATACCATCAGGTTGGAGGCTACCCAGACGGAATATAAGGTGTTGTTCCTCCAACCTGAGTGTGGCTTCATCTTTACAGTAGAGGAGGCCGTGGATAGACATATCAGAATGGGAATGGGATGTGGAATTAAAATGTGTGACCACTGGGAGATCCTGCTTTTTCTGGCGGACAGAGCGTAGGTGTTCAGCGAAACGATCTCCCAGTCTGCGTCGGGTCTCGCCAATATATAAAAGGCCACATCGGGAGCACCATTGCTTCCTGGTATGGGTGTGTCAATGCACAGGATCGGAAAAAGCATCAGAGGGTTTGTAAACTCGGCGAGCTCCACCATGGGCACCAGCTTCCCCACCATCGAGGACACCTTGGGGCAGCACGGTAGTGTAGTGGTTAGCACAACGCTTTACAGAACAGGCGACTCGGGTTCAATTCCCACCGCTAACTGTAAAGAGTTTGTACGTTCTCCCCGTGACCACACGGGTTTCCTCCAGACACTTCAGTTCCCTCCCACAGTCTAAAGACATACCGGTTGGTCGGTTAATTGTCCATTGTAAATTGTCCCATGATTAAGCTAGGATTAAATCAGGGGATTACTGGGCAGTGCAGCCCAAAGAACCGGAAGGGCCTACTCCATGTTGTATCTTAATAAATAAATAAATCTTCAAAAGGCATGCCTCAAGGAAGTGACATCTATCATGAAGGACCCTCACCATACCCCCTTCTCATTACTACCATCAGGAAGGAGGTACAGGAACCTGAAGACCCACACTCAAAGTTTTAGGAATAACTTCTTCCCCTCTGCCATCAGATTTCACTTCCTCACTAGCTTGCTTTCTTTTTGCCTTTTTTCCTTTTTGTAACTTAGAGGATTTGTTTAATGCATTGCACTGCGCTGGTTCCACAAAACAACAAGTTTCACAGCATATGTTAGTGATAATAAACCTGTTTCTAATTCTGACCTACATCAGCCTGAAATGCAGATCTGAACCACTTCCAACTGTAGCCATTTCTTCCCCTCTTCCCCCGCTGCCCCCCCATCTACTCTCAACTCAAGATCATCTAAATTGAGTTTAGATCAAAGCTCAACTGAAGATCTCCCTCCATTTGTATGGTGAGATTGTATGAGAGCATTTTGCAGTACCACCTTTTTCATAATTATCTTCTGAGTCTTTAGAAAACATGGGCAAGTTTGTCTTTAAGTGCCATGATAAAGTAAATACCTTGTAGGTGCAAGATAAGGCACGAAGTATTATTCGTTTTCAGAAGCTCACTAAAGGCAGCATTGATTTGCTATTGAGTTTGCTGAAAAAATCCTATATAGTTTGTCCTTCGTGCTAGAGAAATATATCAGATCCAGATTTAATCTTATTTTATAGCCATTTTCAAATGTTGGCTTATTTTTCAATAGAGATGTGGTGAGTTTATATTAAAAGAAGCATTTGTAAAAGAATATGTTTTGTTGCCATATTAACAATGTAACTGCATTATACAGTCCAGTTTATTTTCTTGATTTCAGCCTTCTGGAAATGTTTTAATGGTTTTAATATGCACCGCTGAAAATGTATTTCATGAAACTTGCCAACTAGAGTGTTGCCTGTGTTTGTCAGATTAATCTTCTCCAGGCAAGTTATAATAAATATACATTCAAGTTTATTTTGGGTGTGTTACACCTTTGAACCTTTGATCTTGCCACTTACGTTCAAAAGCACAGGGTCATCCTGAAATCCCTGTTTACGATCCACTAGCATGTCCCTTAAACTTACTATAGTTCAGATCTCCTTAGAACTTCTGTTCCAGTTCATGTGCAAACCTAAAGTGTCAGCAAAAGATGTGGGTAAATTTTCAATAATTAATTTTCTTTTAATATTGAGGGTGAAACCTTATTTCATATCTGATCTGCAGCAATACCCAAATAATAAAGTCTTTAAACTTGTCGTAAAATGTGCTTAATAAAAGTAGTGTTTCTGCTCTCAAACAGAGGCATAGTATATCAAAGAATGTCACCATGGTCACTGAACTGACAAAACCTGGAAGGATAAATTATCACTTAATTGAAGCAACTGAATCAATTAACTGGAATTGCCACTTTCATTGTAACTAAAAATGGTGAGATGCAATATGGTGAAATGCCATTAGTGAAATATTTCAGATTTCTCTAATCATTTTGAATGAAATGAATAGAACAGTTCTCTTCTTATAGCGAAATTAGTATCTGCTTATAGTGAAAAAAGTGAATGCTCATCAATTCTTCCATTGTGCAGGCATAAGAGCATTGGAATGTTCCTCACAGATCAATGCAAACCAATGCCTCCAGTCACAGAGCACTTAATCCCTGTCAGCACACAGATTGTTTCTCTTAATTGCACTTTCAAAACATTCATCTGAGTTCAGCTACAGGAAACAGTCAGTCTCAGGATCCCAGTCCTTTCTGTGCAACTTGCAGCCAGCTTCAGGTCAAGCCTACAGGCTCACAGTCTGAAGGAATAATGAACACAACACCTTTTTTTTTGCATGAGAACCATTGAAACAAAATGGAGAACTGCAGCGATTTCTACATTGGGCCGATTGTTTCTCAGGTACCTGAAGTAAACTATGCACTTTCTTTTATTACAGCAGTAAAATTAATTGAATCAGCTTCCAATATTTATCATCCACAAGCTTTTTGCAAAAAAGAAGTTTCCCTCTGTCTGCTTAGTTGAATGTGACTTAAATCTACTTTAATCTCTTAGAGGAGATAATACCCATAAACAAAACAAAGGGTGTGGTTTTTGATTTCATCTGACATTCTCAGATAAATTATGGACCTAGTTCTTACTCCTGACTATCCTCTGTAATGCCATCTTGTGTGACCCATCATATTATTCTGTCATGGTGCCATGACAATAGTCTCTTACAGTCTTAATTCACTCTTAACGTCAGCACATTTTCTAAATTCTCACTAAGGATACTTCCATTTTATTAAGATTGCACAACAGTACTGTATGTCAAAACTAAACACCAAAAATAAGATCAGATTTGTATGTAGATGATGCCCATTAACCAGTTATTCACTTGGTACATAATATCGCCTGACTGCTTAGTTAAAACAAGCTATTCTATTTGATAGTAGTTGAATATATAATACATATTTTGCTTTCACTTTGATAGTTGCATTTAAAAGTGGATTATGCGTAAAGATTGTATGCATTAAGCATGATTTTCTTGTAAATATGCAGTTGATGGTGTAACGGCTAGAAAGCCATACTTCCTGTGAAAATCAAAGAGAAGATGATTCTTATATTTACCACTTCATTCCAAAAGAGAACTTTAATGCCTGTGTGAATATAACACAATCTCTCACTTTGGAAGAAAAACGAATCAACAAACATTTGTTAGAATGCCCTACCATCACCCTTCAGGGTTGTAGATCAAATCTAAATCTTTTTACTTATCCTGAGAATAAACAATTTTAATTGAGAAATGTGGTTTGATTTCCTGATGTCTAAAATGGCTTGTGCTCTCTGGTATTTAAATGACTTCAGCATGGTAGATTTGCATTGGTGATTTCTGCTGCTGATACGATAAATTTGGAAATAGTAGAAACTGTGGCGTCTTTCACCAGACTACATTTTATAGATCATAGGGGCTATTTCATCAAGATAAAAGATAGCATGCAGAACTACTGCAACAAAACTATCAATTTAAGACATTTTTTTTTATTCTGCAGTAAGATATCAGGCAATAGGCAACCTGTGAGTGACATTAAAATTATAACTTTACCCATAGCTGGAAAGCATCAAAGCCTGCACAGTAACTACAAATATTTGGAAGAATGAATAATATAGACAGCAGTTGTATGTAAAGCACAGAATATACTTCTGAAGCTGCTATGAGATCAACTTCAGTCAAATGTCTGTGCATAAGTGAATAATCACTCAAATCAAGATCTAAGGGAGGGAAATGTATATTTTGATAATAATGTTCCCAAAGCTTGCTAGGGGAAAGAAAATATCAATGGCTAGAAATTTTTATGCAAAGGATAATATTTCAATGCACAAAGAGAAAGAATTCAATTTAAAGCCTGACTGTTATATGCAATCGGGTCCTTTGCTCATGAGTCACGTCCTTTCCAAAATTTATTCCTGGTCCTCCACACACATCGTCTTCAGTTCATGTGTTGACACTACTTGAAAAATATTCATTTGTTGTGTCTGAGACCCACTTCTGCTTTAGTAAAAAAAAAATACTTTTACCGGATTTGTGGCCAGGATCCAAGGTTTAGGAGACGCAAAAGTTTGCAGATGCTGGAATCTGGAGCAAGACCAAAGGCACTGGAGGAAACCCAGCAGATCAGGCAGCATCTATGGAGGGAAATGGACAGTCAGTGTTTCATATCCAGATGAAAGTTCTCAACCTGAAACATCAACTGTCCACTTCCCTCCTTCAGTACTGTATGAGCTCCTCCAGTGCCTTTTGTGTTGGTCAAAATATTAGAGTTTTGTGATAGAGTCCCTTAAGAAAATTTTTTGGCATTTGCTCCCACCAATCCACCACACTGTCACTGCCAAGGCCACTTGCACCACTGATTATATCTCTCCATTCTTTCCCCCAATAGCTAATTGTGTCTCCAAATTCATCCTCTGAAAAACTGATCACTTGTCCAATTTCCATACTCTTCAATGTCATAATTCACTGTCTTCCCTCCCTTAAAATCCAGACACTGGATGCCCTTTCTCCGATGTCGCCCAATCTCCTACTCTAAATGTAGACCTGATCCTTCCTACTTTCCCCTTTATTCTCTCCTTCACAACAATAGTATAAGGACTGAATTAGCTTAAAGTGGACCAAGAAAATAAGGTGAAGCAGTATATCAGCAAAGCTATTTTCATTAAGCTCAGGAAGTGTATATTCTGATGATAAACAAAGATGCTGCTCTGAGAATAACCCATTCATGCTCAACTCAAGAAGCGAAGGATGGTAAAGAAAAAGTACAGAAAAATTAGTGGTAGGCCAGAGGATTAAGAATATTTAGAAACTAGCAAATGAAAACTAGAAAATTTATGAAGAGGGAGAAGATAAAGGATAAATGGGGAGCCAACTTTTAAAATGGATGTGAAAAGTGACTCAGGAGTCTTAGTGGAGGATTCCCTAAAGGTTAACTTGGAAGTTGAATCAGTAGTAAGGAAGGCAAATACAATGTTAGCATTTATTTCCAGAAGACTAGAATATAAAAGCAAAGATGTAATACTGAGAGGCTTTAAAAAGGCATTGTTCGGACTGCATTTGATTATAAACAGTTTTTGGCCCTCTGTCTTAAAAAAAAAATCTGGTGGCACTGGAGAAAGTCCAGTGGAGGTTTATGAGAATGACCCAGGGAATAGAATGTTAATGTATGAGACGTGTTTGATGTCTCTGAGCTTGAACTCGTTGGAGTTTAAAAGAATGAGGGGGATCTCATTGACCTTACCAGATACTGAAAGGCCTGGATAGAGTGGATGTGGAGAGGATGTTTCCAAAAGTAGGAGAGTCTAGAACCAAAGGGCACAGCTTCAGAATACAAGGATGTCTTTTTTCAACAGCGTTGAGGAAGTATCTCTTTAGCCAGAAGCAGTTGAATATGCAGAATTCATTGCCATAGACAGCTGTGTATGTCACATCATTGGGCATATTTACAGCACAAGTTGATAGGTTCTTGATTAGTTAGAGCATCAAAGGTTAGAGGGAGAAGACAGGAGAATGAGTTTGAGAGGGAATGGCGGAGCAGACTCAGTGGGCCAAATGGCCTAATTCTGCTCCTATGTCTTATAAGACCATGAGACATAGGTACCTCCTAGAGTTTTAAAGTGAGGAGATAAAGTGAAGAGATTAATGAAGAGATAATGGATGCATTGATCGTAATCTGCAAAATTTCCTATATTCTATCCAGGAGGGTTCCAGAGGATTGAAAAAGTGCAAATGTACTGCCATTGTTTAAGTAAGAGGGGAAGCTGTAGGTCAGTTAGCCTAATGGTAGCCATTTAGAAAATACTAGAATCAATTAGAAAAGCAGTAGTAGAATGACACACATACAAATCATAAGACAATTTTGCAGTGTCACCTGTTTATATGAAAGAGGAATTATGTATGACAAATTTGCTACAGTTCTTTGAGAACGTAACAAACAGGATATATAAATGTGAGCCAGTCGATGTCTGACAGAGGTTGTGGGAGAAACACCAATGCTTGAGTTTATATCTGTATTGTCAGATTGCTCTTTGTTTTACCGTGTTTAAGAAAAAACAAGGGTGCGGATTATATCTTTATTAGACAGTTTCTGTTGGTAAACCCAGACAAAGCTGCCATGCACTGAGCAAAGTCATTAGATTCTTGTCTGGTGAAGAGTAAACATTAGACGCGCTGAAGTGAATCACGTCCAGACCAATTTCCTCATGGTCACAAATAAGCTAGGAAATGATCACTTGAATAATCTAATGTACCTTACGACCAGGCAGCATCTATAGAAAGAAATAAGTAGTTGATGTTTTGGGTGGAGACTTTTCATCACGGGTGAAAATCAAGGGGGAAGAAGCCAGAGTAAGGAGATGGGGGAGGAGAACGAGTACAGGCTAGAAGATGAGAGGTGAAGCCAGGTGGATGGGGGAGAGAGGATGAAGTGAGAACCTGGGAATTGATAGGTAGGAAGAGCATCACCTATCACCTTCTAGCTTGTACTCCTTCCCCAACTCCATTTTCTTATTCTGGCTTTGTCCCCCTTCCTTTCCAGTCATGGCCGGAAACATCGACTGTTCATTCCTGACCTGCTGAGTTCCTCCAGCACTTTATATGTGTTACTCCAGATTTCCAGCATCTGCAGAATCTCTTGTGCTTATGATTTGGGAATGACATCTAGCTAATGGAGTCGGGAATGAAAGTGGGAGTAGTGTCGGCTCTTCTGCCCCCACTGCCAATTTTTTATCCAAATTGTTGTAGCAGCTGTTAAAGAACTAACCACACTATTAATGTTAGGATAACAGCAGCACATAAGGACTTCTTAAAATAATCGTCCGTCAGTTAATCAATCTGTAAATCCTTCCGCTATTTCCTCCTGCATGCAAGGGAAACATATAAAGATGCCAAAATTGGTTAAAAAATAAATTATTGATGTCAAGGACATAGTGTCAGACTGTAGTAAAATATCAATTGACTGATTAAGTGGCAGGAAATGGAAAGTAGAATAAAATTCAGTGAAGTTTGGTATATTTATTTATTTATTTATTTATTGAGATACAGCAAGAAATAGGCCCCTCCGGCCCTTCAAACCACACTACCCACCCTGATTTAATCTGAGCCTAATCAGATTAACAATGACCAATTAACCTTCCAACCGATTGGTCTTCAGACTGTGAGAGGAAACGTACAAACTCCTCATAGGCAGTGGTGGGAATTGAACCCAATTCGCCTGTACTGTGAAGCATTGTGCTAACCGCTAAGCTACCCTCCTACCCAAAGTGTAAGACTATACACAATGCTGAGCAGGATTGAAGAACTAAAAGGACTTTTTGTGTGCATGAACATAAATCCCTGTAAATTGCAGGACACAGAAGGAAAGTGAATGAAAGGTGTTTAGTGTACTTGACTTTAGCGATCGAGACATGGAATATAGCAACAGTGGGGTTATGCTAGGACTTTATACCACAATATATATAACAATATTGTGTAGACTTCTGATAACCAAATACAGGATGTAATATAACTGGGGAGGATGCTGACAAGGTTTATAAGTGGGCTGGATAATGATGTGGAGATACAGTATAAAATCGGATTCTTTTCATTGGAACATTGGAGGTTGAGGGGAGATTTAACTCAAATATAAAAATTATGAAGAGGTGGGAGGTAAGGGAAACATGCCTTATCAGGTAAGACAATTGGTGATGGAGCATAAATTTAAAGTAGATCATAGAAGAATTAAAAGAAATTTGTGGAAAACTTTCTTCATTCAAAGTGTGGTGAACATTTGGAAATCACAATCTGAGGGGTAGTGGGGCAGAAGCCCTCAGCATGGACCAACACTTGAAGGGCCATGATTTGCAGAGATCTGGGCTGTTTTGACCAGCATTGATCTGAGCTGTAAGCTTCCTCAAATTCATTGAGCCAGGAAATTTCTAAAAGATGTTACTAACTCCAGCAATCAACTTTTCTCTCTAGTCTCTAGGCCACCTCCATTTTTATCTCACAAGGTTAAAAGTAATAAAAATGGAACTGAACAAGAGAGGTCTTTAATTAATTTTCTCTTTTTTTTCTACAGCAGGAAGTTGGTTCTGGACTAGGACCAACTGCTTGATATCAGCCTTCATCTTCCCCTCCATACATCATTGATCCTGTGATCCATTTCCCACAACACATATCCAAGAGATCACAACTCAGTCGTTCCAAATTTGAGTCTCATTTTGATTAAGCATTGTCACCTGACATGTTAGATGATATAGTTTTGAATTGTTGTTCTCTATTTTTAGAGCATACAAATTTGGACTTAACCACCAACGTCATTCAGCAGTCGTTATCCAAGTTCAGCAATGTTCCTTGCTTTGTTAATGTAACTCTTCGAAATAATAACATCTCCAAGAGCCAAGTGTTCGAATTTTGTTAAACAAAATTACAGCTGAACCATAATCAGAGTAAGGAATTTAAATTTCAGTTTCCTTTTAGTATTTAATTTTCTTCATGTTGTTCTCCATCATAATATATAATTACTAGAAAAATGAACATAACTTTAAAATAAATCTGAGGTATTTAAATTCAAACAGATGCACGGTGGTTTAAAATATTTGACAAAGATAAATTACAATTTGTTTTAAATACGTATGGATTTATGCTTTCCATGTGCTATATACACATGACTGTGCGGCTAGGCATAGCTCAAATTCCATCTACAAATTTGCTGACGATGTAACCATTGTTGGTAGAATCTCAGGTGGTGACGAGAGGGCGTACAGGAGTGAGATATGCCAACTAGTGGAATGGTGCTGCAGCAACAATCTGGCACTCGACGTCAGTAAGACGGTGATAGCTGATTGTGGACTTCAGGAAGGGTAAGACGAAGGAACACATACCAATCCTCATAGAGGGATCAGAAGTGGAGAGAGCGAGCAGTTTCAAGTTCCTGTGAGTCAAGATCTCTGAGGATCTAACCTGGTCCCAACATATCGATGCAGTTATAAAGAAGGCAAGACAGTGGCTATACTTCATTAGGAGTTTGAAGAGATTTGGCATGTCAACAAATACACTCAAAATCTTCTATAGATGTGCATTCTGACAGGTTGCATCACCGCCTGGTACGGAAGGGCTACTGCACAGGACCGAAAGAAGCTGCAGAAAGTTGTAAATCTAGTCAGCTCCATCTTGGGCACTAGCCTGCAAAGTCCCCAGGACATCTTCACAGGGACCGGTGTCTCAGAAAGGCAGCATCCATTATTAAGGACCTCCAGCACCCAGGGCATGCCCTTTTCTCACTGTTACCATCAGGTAGGAGGTACAGAAACCTGAAGGCACACACTCAGTGACTCAGGACTCTTGCCCTCTGCTGCCCAATTTCTAAGTGGACATTGAACCCCTGGACACTACCTCACTTTTTTTAATATACAGTATTTCTGTTTTTTGCACATTTTTAAAATCTATTCAATATACAAATACTGCAATTGATTTACTTACAAACGTAATTATTTATTATTATTATTATTATTATTTTTCCTTTTATACTGTGTATTGCATTAAACCGCTGCTGCTAAGTTAACAAATTTCACGTCACATGCCAGTGATAATAAATCTGATTCTGATTCTATGAAAATATAACCATGAAGGTAATTATTAGGCTATTGTGCATTGTATGCTGTGGTTTATGATCAGGATATTGCTTAAGTCCAGTTGAGAGCCTGATGCATTGTAACAGTATTGCTGGAAATTATTTGGCTTTCTTGTCTATTGGTTATTGTCAATTTGCAGGTGTCAGCTGTGGTCTCAGGAGCAGCTTCCCTGTGTTGGGAAGCATTGACTTGGGTCTATTATGGGTGTGGAAAGTCTGGGGGAAGGGAGGTAACCAGGATGAGGATGATATTTGGCCAGGAACTCCACTTGGCTTCATATTCAAATAATTAGAGCTTTTGGATGGGAGCCTTGAGCACCAGCAGTTTGTCTGCCAAGCACCTAACAATACCAACCACCAGACTACAAATCTCAGCCAGTAAACAGTTGCAAAAAATACATTTTACAATGTAAATCTCAAACAGGTTTGCGGGCCCTTCTATGCCAGGGATCTTGGACACCTGTGTGGATCCCTTTTCCAAACTGGAACTCTATCTATCCAGTGTGTGTTTAGTTGAAGCATATAAGATGCAGTGGAGCCTCTGCAAGGTGGATGTGGAGAGGAATGTTTTCTATAAAAGGGGAACCTTGAATTGGGGATCACAGTTTAAAACTAAAGAGACACCCGTTTAAGGCAGAGATGAGGTGAAGCATTTTTTTTTAGAAGTTGATGAGTCTTGGGAACTCTCTTCCTCGAAGAGGTGTGCAAGCTGAACCTTTGACTTTTCTTCAGGCAGAAGGAAATCTATTGCTGATAACAAGGGCAGGACGAAGACAAAATGCACTACTGAGGTCACAGTCAGAGCACCCTTGAACTTATTGAAAGGCAGAGAAGGATCACTGAGCTGAGTGGTCTGAGTTGGAAGGGGAGAGGCTTGGGGGTTAAGGGTTTGATATTTTAGCTGCCATGTCTGGGTGGGCAATCTGGTAGCTTTTGTTCAAGGGACGGTCTTTTCTTTCAACTCCTTCCATGATATTTCTGTATTTCGTGACTACTTGGAGAAGGTGAATCTCAGAGTTGTATTCTGGGTGCATACCTTGATAATAAAATGAACCTGTGAACCAACTCCTGCTTGTTCATGTTTGGTTATGTGCCATCTACCATGCTGGACATCTCCTATGCCTGTAATATGTGTGCAGGATGATCCAATTTCTAGAGGTGCATTTTTACAGAAACTGTTAGTGAAGATGATTTCACAAAACTTATACTGTAATTGATCTGTGCAGATTGGTGATAACATCTCCTCCTCGCTGACAATCAACACTGGTGCACCTCAGGGGCATGTGCGTAGCCCACCGCTCTACTCTCTATGTACACATGACTGTATGGCTAAGCACAGCTCAAATACCATCTATAAGTTTGCTGACGATTCAACCATTGTTGGTAGAATCTCAGGTGGTGACGGGAGGGCGTACAGGAGTGAGATATGCCAACTAGTGGAATGGTGCTGCAGCAACCTGGCACTCAACGTCAGTAAGATGGTGATAGCTGATGTGGACTTCAGGGAGGGTAAAACAAAGGAACACATACCAATCCTCATAGAGGGATCAGAAGTGGAGAGAGTGAGCAGTTTCAAGTTCCTGGGTATCAAGATCTCTGAGGATCTAACCTGGTCCCAACATATTGATGTAGTTATAAAGAAGGCAAGACAGCAGCTATACTTTATTATGAGTTTGAAGAGATTTGGCATGTCAACAAATACACTCATAAACTTCTATAGATGTACCATGGAGAGCATTCTGACAGGCTGCATCACTGTCTCATACTGGGGGGAGGCTACTGCACAGGACCGAAAGAAGCTGCAGAAGGTTGTGAATCTAGTCAGCTCCATCTTGGGTACTAGCCTACAAAGTACCCAGGACATCTTCAGGGAGTGGTGTCTCAGGAAGGCAGCGTCCATTATTAAGGACCTCCAGCACCCAGGGCATGTCCTTTTCTCACTGTTACCAGCAGGTAGGAGATACAGAAGCCTGAAGGCACACACTCAGCGATTCAGGAACAGCTTCTTCCCCTCTGCCATCTGATTCCTAAATGGACGTTGAATCCTTGGACACTACCTCACTTTTTTAATATACAGTATTTCTGTTTTTTTGCACTTTTTAAAAATCTATGCCGTATATGTATACCATAATTGATTTACTTGTTTATTATTATTATTATTTATTTTTTTCTTTTCTAGCTTATGTATTGCATTGAACTGGTGCTGCTAAGTTAGCAAATTTCACATCACATGCCAGTAATAATAAACCTGATTCTGATTCTGATCACTTTCAAGGCATAAGAGTATTATGCATGAATCTAGCAGCAAAATATGTATTACTTCTTGACTACCTGTTTTATTGTTCTTTTATCTTACACAGCTACCAGTGCAACATGATTAGTAAGGCTAGCTTCATGACTGTGTGATTAATCACTGCATGGACTTGGGTATCCACAAAGAAGAGTTTTTATAGCAGTTTGTCTATTGCTGCCACTGAAGAATGTCATGTGGATTTATTCCATGTTTACAATCGAGCTGTCAAGTTTAAAATAAAACCTTTTCTTCCACTTAACTGAGATTTCAAACTGTGATACACACACCGGTGTTTCCTTTCCATGATAAAACAAAACCCTCTTTGAGTTTTAAGCAGCACTTTTTGATGAATATAAAGAATACTGTAAATAAAATTTCACCAAATGCAGGCAGTTTCCGAAAACTGTCTAGTCAAACTGCACCTTTTCGACAGGTGTTATCAAATCTTTGGTGAAATTTTATCTTGACTTGCATAGATTTTGCCAGTGTTCAGCTGAAGAATAGGTCCGCAATCTGTCTTGGGGTGGAACCAATTATTTAACAAGGTTTCAAAGCTCACATGGGCTCAAGTTCCAGCTGTCCTTAGCCAAGAGAACAAACTTGCCCTCCTCTGGGAGAACTTCTCTCTGCACAGGAGGACAGGTATAACAAAACCATAGACCTGTTTAATGGAAAATGTGCTCATGATTTCAGTACACATAATTTACAGCATGGATCTTCGTTCATGTTGAGCTACATATAGATGTAATATTTCAAAGCATAGTCCAATTTCTTCTACAACATTGAAGTTGCAACACTAAAAAAATGAATTTGCTATAATAATGTGGTGTGAATGCCAACAGAAATATAATTATCAAATCATAATGCAGTTTTGAATTCCACATGAATTCTTTTTCATTGATGTTTGGCTGTCATCCATCTGCTAGTGATATATTAACCACACTGCTGATGAGAAAAACACATTGTTGTATGCAACAGCCGTTATTCAAACATTATTTCTTTTTTTTACATCCTCTGGCTATACTGCCACAGATGGGGGCGGGGGTGTGATGTTAGTCAGTGTGGGCAGTTCACTACATACTGTTTCCCATAGATTTAAGGCATGCCCCGGTCCCCTGTAAGTTAATTGTGCTTTTGCCCCTGAAGCTAGTGCTTTCCTCTGTTGCTGCCTTCATGTTTCGTCTTGTCTCCTGTAATAATAGTGCAATCCACTGTAAGTACCACATCCAAGGCTACACACAGGGAATGAAGAATTGCATCTAGCCATCGAAAGGAATTCGTGCACTGCAATTGAATTCAAACAAATGAGCTTATTTGGAGAACGAAATAAAACAGCAAACAGAGGTGTCAAATAACATTTAGCTCAACAATGAAAATATCTTCAAGCAGGATTGAAACTCAGATTCCGAGCATGACAACAGGATTAATCATACATTCCACAAAGCAATTCAAACTAAATCTCTTAATACTTTATACTGTATCTTCATGATTTAAGACAACATAAGATCTTACTTTTGCACCCATTCCTCGATGTACCAACAAACCAGCAGATAAATGTACATTCTGCAGTGACTCCAGTATTTGATATATAAGGTTAAGTCACTGGTTAAAAGCCCAGTTTAGACCAGGAGTTGCTTATATTGGCAGTAAAATATATATATATTAAAATGTCAATTGCCTTATTGTTGATTATCTCAACCTATCAGAAGTAGTAATAAAAATAGAGTTTACATATTTATAAATCTTCTCAGTACCCTCTAAATATTTATACAAGTCAAGCTAATAACCACTGTTATACTTGTTCTAGGAATGGAAACAGAGCAAATGGCAAGGCAAATGCTTGGAATTTCCTGTTGGATTCAGGGTTCCCAAATGGTTTGCACGACTGGCTCAAGACCAGTACATTTGGCAGGAGTTCTGTAATAATTTGCAGTATATACTTTCCTCATGGTCTAGTTGTAGTAAAAGGACATTTAATGCTTTGGAACACTTGGATGAATAAATAGTGCAGTTCTTTAGAGACGAGCCTATCTTATCTCCCTTGATGAATAGCAAGAATTACAGTAATATTATTTTCCTTTGCATAGGATCTCAGTCATTTTCATTGTAAGTTAAAGCAAGGTAAGTTGAAACTCAAAATCAGGCTAAGAATAATCCTCTATGTACAAATCCTAAACAGTAAGACACTTCAGTGAAGCCGGAAAAGACGCGCTGCAGATCAATCAGTCCACTACTGTGCTGGCAATTGCTTAAAATAATTTATCTATTAAGCAAGGAATTAACTTGCAAAGTTATCTCATTGTCAGGAGTACAGAACTGAAACCTTGTATTTATTTTGGCAGTTCTTAGTCATTCTAAGCATAGTTAAAATAAGCAAAGATTTAATTGTATATACAATGTCATTGAACAACTATTGCAGGAATTAGCAGCTGCTATCACAATAGCAACCATGAGTGATTAAGAGTCACACATATCTGTGGTAGTGATCAGATTGTGTACAAGTTGAATGGTACATTTTTGGCAGCTAGTGATGAGATACGATTGAAGTCATGTGCTGGGATATGAGAGTACAGGAATTGTGGTTTTGTGGATTTTCACAGAGACAGTTTGCAAGAGACAGAAGCAATCTAAGACATGTAAAAGCTCTTGCCATGGACTAAAATCAATCCAGGTTGCTTTAATCCTGAATGTAGTATCTGTTTCAGGTTTTTGGTATCCAATTTTCCATTTCTTGCTCTCAGATTTATAAGGGTACCATCCTAACAGAGCTGATCAAATTCTCCTCTCAGTGATCACTATTGACAAATTGTTACAGTGCTGCATGGCTATATAACTTACATCTTCAATCTTTAATAATTCCCCTTTAGGGTTTCTGAATTGCAAATAGCATCCACATCCCACAAATGTACATGTCCAAAATCTAGTCAGCCGGGAGAGTTTAATGTTTTTGAAGTTACTTGCCCACTTGGACCCTTAGCTCCCGTCTCCATCGTCCTCTGAAATCAATGGTATGGTTGGAGTTCATCAATGCTTCAGCAATCCATTGCATCCACTGTACAGGGGATTGTTCTGTACAGCTTCACCAGAGCCCTGTTGGCCGGCCTAACCTATTTCCACCTCTCACGACAGGGATGTAGGGCTGGACTTTGAGTGGCAATGTCTTTGAAGTGTTATGATGGTGAGTTCATTGAGCAAAGGTTATTTGATCTCCTCCATGCTTCCTTCCTACCATCCTTTCAACTTGGGTTGATCTCATATACTTTCAGCATTTTAAAATGTATTTTTGTCACATCCACACTTTACCAGGTTGGTTTTTCTTTGAATATAGGTCTGTTCACCACATATTAGAGCTCCCACATGGAAGAGGAGATTTTCCTGGCCACACATTTTAATTCCACATCCCATTCCCATTCTGACATGTCTATCCACGGCCTCCTCTACTGTAAAGATGAAGCCACACTCAGGCTGGAGGAACAACACCTTATATTCCGTCTGGGTAGCCTCCAACCTGATGGCATGAACACTGACTTCTCTAACTTCCGATAATGCCCCACCTCCGCCTCGTACCCCATCCGTTATTTATTTTTATACACACATTCTTTCTCTCACTCTCCTTTTTCTCCCTCTGTCCCTCTGACTATACCCCTTGCCCATCTGGGTTGTCCCCCGCTTGTCTTTCTCCCCGGGCCTCCTGTCCCATGATCCTCTCATATCCCCTTTGCCAATCATCTGTCCAGCTCTTGGCTCCATCCCTCCCCCTCCTGTCTTCTCCTATCTTTTTGGATCTCCCCCTCCCCCTCTCACTTTCAAATCTCTTACTAACTCTTCCTTCAGTTAGTCCTGACGAAGGGTCTTGGGCTGAACCGTCGACTGTACCTCTTCCTAGAGATGCTGCCTGGCCTGCTGCGTTCACCAGCAACTTTGATGTGTGTTGCTTGAATTTCCAGCATCTGCAGAATTCCTGTTGTTTGCGAGATTTTCTTCACCCACCTTGATGAAAGGATTCCTATCCATGTCAAACTGATTTTTGCACTTTTGTCTACCTTGAATAAGGATTATGTGAGTGAAATAAGGTGTACATGTTTAAGTGAGAGGTCAGAGTTGAGGTAATATTACTCCACTTTGGAAATTTGGTCAAATAGCTGTAACTTGGCTCAGGGGTAGCAGTGTTGACTCCAAACCAGAAGGTTGAGGAATAGACTCACTCTACGTTTTGCAGCACTGTGAGATAATGTTGGTGCTGGCCTTTGACTTGCTTGTTCATATCCCTCTCCCAATGTCCTGTTCATGCCCCTGAAAACAACCGAGCTATTGTTCATCTCCCTGTTACCTGTCGGACACAAAGGCTGCAACGTTTGTGACATTAGTTAAATAAGAATCGTTCATTGAGTGTGAGCAATGACACACACAAAATGCTGGAGGAGCTCAGCAGGCCAGGCAGCATCTATGGAAAAGAGTACAGTCACTGTTTCAGGTCAAAATCCTTCAGTAGGACCCTTCATTAAGTATGAACAGCTTTGAGATGTTCTGAAGATGTGAAAGACACTATGTACAGTATAGTAGATGCAAATTTACTAGCCAAAATGATTTAGCTAGTGGATTGGCCTCTGGATGATTGAGGTTAGCATATTTTGCACCTATTAGGCAATAATTGTGTTGGCGCGTGGCCAAGTGGTTAAGGCATTCATCTAGTGATTTGAAGGTTGTTAGTTCGAGCCTTGGCTGAGGCAGTGTGTGTGTCCTTGAGCAAGGTCTTTCACCACACATTGCTCTGCGACGACACCGGTGCCAAGCTGTATGGGTCCTAATGCCCTTCCCTTGGACAACATCGGTGGAGAGGGGAGACTTGCAGCATGGGCAACTGCTGGTCTTCCATACAACCTCTCCCAGGCCTGCGCCAAGGCGCAAATCCATGGTCTCATGAGACTAACAGATGTCTATTAGGCAATAATAACTGTAAGAATGTATGGGACTGTGAAGATTCTGAAGATATCCAAGTTATTTTCTTCCCTTATTTGGTGAATTCCACAAATAGCCTTTATAGAAGGGAAGCAATACAACACACATTCCTGTTCTACCATTTTTGCAGTAGAGCCATTAATGCAGACATTTTATACTTGAAACTTGATTCTGTTCCATTTTCATGAATCTTGAGATGGGTAGTGAAGGCAATGTCAAACCTGTGTGCTCTGCCAACAGAAAAGGGGCAGAAATTTTGGAAAGGGTGCAGTTTTCCCTCCTGTTTATGCTGGGCTTCTGTGTGCTCTCAGTCAATGGGATTGAGGTTTCCAGTGCCAACAGAGCTCCTCTACAATGAGCAGTCACAGGCCATGGGTTCCCATAAGTGAATTAAGGTACTGCACTTTCTCATGAAGGTTCTCAATTTTTTTCCCACTCTCCAGCTGGTGATGGCAGAACTTGGAACCAAAGGAAGTTTGGTACTGGTCTGACCGAGTGCAATTGGAGCCTAATGCTGTGGATGTTGGTCCAGGCAGAGGATGCTGGTGTTAGAAGACATGACTTTACACACACAAACTTTGATGAAGTTCATTGTGAATAGAAGACCATAGATAATGCAGTCATGCTTGTTAAACCATGATACACTTACAGTTGCAGACGATACCCACTGAAGGAGATAATACATCTGATGCACTACCATGAATTATCAGCGCAATAGTCAAAGCAGTGAATTATCTTTTCACTGCAGAGTGAACCCAACAGTACCTATTCAATATGGCAGTACTGATGAAATGTTGTAGCATGAAACTAGATATTTAGCTGAATGTTTATTGCCTGACCTAAACTAAATTGAATGAGAGGCATTCAGTTTTAATTTGATACAATTTATTTCCTTGGGGTTCAATTCTTTTGTTGTGAAGTGAATACAGCAGGGGTTCTCTGACATTGTGCAATGATGAAAGTAAACTGACCCACAGAAGCTGAAGATTTCCTCTTTGAAATTGACCAAAAGAAGCAAAAATTCAACAAAATGAATTCCCCCCATTAAATGGATCAGGTATATTCTGCATCAGTGAATAAAACAGCGAAGGCTGTTATTTCATGTATATATTTCCCTAACTGGTATTTGATTATTGAAACTAATCAATTATCCAAACATCCCCCAGACCTAATTTATTTGAATAAATGAAGAGCCATTCTATAGAAATGCTTTAATGTCAGTAGAAGTCTAAATATCAGCCCAACCAGTTTGAAATAAATATGATTTAAAAAACACATGCAACATATTCAAAACCAGCACCTGGTTCATATGCATCTATGCGCACGCACAGACACGTGCTCTCTCACACACACACACACACACACACACACACACACACAAACTCATGAATGCACAGAGGCATACACGAATGCAAACTCTCTCTCTCTCACACACACACACACACACACACACACACACACACACACACACACACACACACTCACAGTTACACAAATGTTAACAATCACCAATTGAGGGTAGAATCATTTGCATTTCAAAGCAATAGTAAATTCTACCAAAGCAATTCTACCAAAGTAAATCAAAACAGGCATGAACACAAGTTAAAAATACATAGAACTCAAATAAGGAGTTATTTCCCCCCTCTGTATTGTGTAAAAAATTATTTCATGGGAGGAGTTTGTTTCTGATTCCAGAAATATAATTACATCTAATCTGTTGCTCAATCAGAACTTCTGTATATTTTGTTGTGTTGCCAACTGACAGGTTTCCACAGTACGATACAAATGATTGATACTTTAATTAAGTATATGCTTGTCAGAAACCTCTCTTTTTCTGAAAAAGAGAACCTTTTAACTCCAGGAAACTCAGGCAGGAATATTACTTTGGAAAGCTAATAAATTTTTGTTGTATTATTTAGGTGTCTGGAACCAGTCCAGCATTTGACATTGCAGTAACTTATCAATATAAACCATCAGTATAAACCCAGCAATTACCTGTGAGATGCAACAAAAAAAATTGTTCTAGTGTCAGATTTAGTGCTAAATTCTCTAAATTTTGCAAAGTATCAGTAATAAAGCGATGCAACTTCTGTTACTCAGAACTATCGTTTTTCAGGATGAATTTCCCGGATGTTTTCAGTGATAGGCTGAACTCTTGGTCAAATGCAGTTAACAAAGTTAATCCTGGATGTTTTTGTTTTGTTTAGTCATTAACGTGTAGTCATTCAAATGCATTGTGTGGCCAGGGATAATGTTTGCGTAGCTTTAACTGCACCTCTTTATATAACTTAAACTAATGGCAAGCTTCCAGCTGGAAGCTGCTGATGTAGTTGTTGGACAGGTACATGGATAGAAAAGGTTTAGAAGGAAATGGGCCAATTTTGGATAAATGAAACTCACTAAGATGGGAATCTTGAACAGCATGGACCATTGACAATCTAACCACTTTGATCACTTTGCACTACACTAGACTTTGGATTTTTTTTTGTTCTATTTGCGTTCTTGTTTGTAAAAATATTGTTTAATTTATATTTACTTTATGACTTTTTTGTGTGATAGCTGATTATCTGATGCTGCTGCGAGAAAGTTTGACACAGCACCTGTGCATATATAGATTTGTACATGTGACAATCAACTCACCTTTGACTTTTGACTTACTTCCTGACTTCCTTTTAACTTACTTTCCAGTGTCTCTCTTTCTTCTGCTCCAGTGCTTTGGACAAAGTTCCTCGACCAACCTGCATCTCAACCACCAACACATACATTGATCAGTTGAGGAAAAAAGTCAAATCAAAGTCAAAATCCATTTATTACCTAGGTACGTACAGTATATGTCTGCTTGAGATTTGTTTTCTTGCAGACATTTACAAGAAAATAAAGATGTGGAATAGAATTTATGAAAAAAACTATAGTGTGGAAAAAGGGTATTTGAAGATCAAGATCTCAGACTTTTACAAGAATGTTGCCACGACTTGAGGGCCTGATTTATAGAGAGAGGTTAGGCAAAGACGTTATTCCTTGGGAAGCGCATGAAGGACGACCTGATAGAGGTGTATAAGATCTTGAGGTGAATAGGTAGGGTGAATGTGCACAGCTTTTTTCCCAGGGAAAAAGAAACAAAAACTAGTGGGCAGAGGCTTAAGGTCAGAGGGGAATGATTTAAAAGGGACCAGAGTGGTAACTCCTTCATGCAGAGGGCGGTGCATCTATGGAATGAGCTGCCAGAGGAAGTGGTTGTTGCAGATGCAATAGCAAAATTTAAAAGCCACTTGGATGCATACATAGGATAGGGAGGGTGCAGAGGGACATGGGCCAAGTGAGGACAAATGGGCAATCTGGTTGGCATGAAAATATTGGGCCAAGGGTCCTGTTTTCACATCGTAATATACAATGACTGCCCGGTGGCCTGGTGCAAAACTTCTAATGTGCAAGCCGCCAGTAATCTCTGCCTTCCTATGTGCTTCTGAGACATGGGTTACCTCCTTCAAGTACTTTCAGGTACCTTCCATCTCCAAAGTATCCAAATCAGAGTTTGCTCCCAAACCAGCAGCCATACTGCTCACTCAGTCAGTTCTGTTGCTCAGGCCACAGCATCTGTATATTGACACCAGACTCCTGACACTAACGTTCTATTTTGAGCTCTGTAGTGGGAAATGGTTACCGAGCACACGGAGGAAAAGGTCCATAGATACGGGCAAAACCTTCTTGATAAAGAGGAACGTTCTGATTGACTCCAGGGAATCTCTGATCCATGACTGCCTGAAATGGAGAAAAGACATTTAGAAGCATCCTCTGAACCCTGAAACTAAGTATCAGGAGGAGGCAGAAACCCCACAAAATTGGCAGTGGAATGGACCAACTCAAGCTCCCATCCACTCGATCCTGTTCCACCCAATCTGACAAACCTCAACTTGTTTCCTACAGCCCTCCCTCTCCCCCATCAACAAACAGACCCATTCCCTCCTCAACTGTGGAAAAGCCACTTTGGACTCAGAGTCATCTCAGGAAACATAAAAAACCTCAGTGTGGTTCTTGATGCTCAATCTCAAGGGACAACATAAAATGGTATTCCATAACAAAGGGACAGATCCACTCTATCTGCTCATTTGAATATGAACTGGTGTGACTTCTCAGACCTGGAATCAATAATTGGCTTTGGAAAACAAGGAATACTGCAATACACTGCCAATACCTTGATCTGTGAAAGTTTATGTACACTTAAATAGAAGTCTAATTCTCCAACTGTAAAAATATTTTAGAGGTTATATTCAGAGATCTATGTATTCATTGACTCTGGTTTGTGCACATGAATTAAGAGCTGACTATACACTTGGTAGAGTGAAAAAAAATCAATCTAATTTAATAAAGCCACGAAGTGGAAACAGTGGATTGGATATCAATCTCCCTAATCCTGATGTCATTGGAGAAGTTCAGGATGTCACAGCATGAAGGAAAATGTTGATTCACTGGTTCTAATCCTGTAGTGAGTGTGGAGTTTGTAATTAGAGATCACCCCTCTTTTCTCCATTAGGCTTGTGTTTGAGTGTTGTTTCACAGAACATAAAACATTACAGCACAGTACAGGCCATTCAGCCCACAATGTTGTGCTGACAATTTAACCTATCCTTAGAATTTACCCCTTCCCTCCTACATAGCCGTCCATTTATTTTTTCTGTGCTAAGAGTTTCTTAAATGCCCCTAATGTACCTACCTCGGCCACCATACCTGGCAACACATTTCACATACTCCACACTCTGTGTGAAAACATGTCTCTGACATCCCCCTATACTTCCCTCCAATCACCTCAAAATTATGCCCCCTGGTATTAGCCTTTTCTGTGCTGGGAAACAGTTTCTAGCCATC
The DNA here is from genome assembly GCF_963921235.1 of Mobula hypostoma. NCBI lineage: Eukaryota > Metazoa > Chordata > Chondrichthyes > Myliobatiformes > Myliobatidae > Mobula > Mobula hypostoma. The sequence goes on along the minus strand of NC_086123.1, from coordinate 10,226,804 downwards.
CACTTATCATCTTGTACATCTCTATCAAATCACCCCCCCCTCTTTTTTCGCTCCAGAGAGAAAAGCCAGAGATCGCTCAACCTATCCTCGTAAGACATGCTCTCTTATCCAAGCAGTAACCTAGTATGTCTTCTCTGCACACTGCTGGAAACTAAGATACCAGAAGTTTCTGATTACTGACAACAGCTATCAGATATAATTTAGAAAACGATAAAGATTTACCACAGCATAATAGGATAGTTACATAATAACAATCAAATTATAGGGCTATTCAGTGCATGATACTTGCAAATTAATGGTCAATGTCCAGTGGAGATTATTTGCAATTAATTGCTGGCAACACTGTGAATTTTCAGTTTACACTCCTATCACAATAGGTTTCATTTTTAGCTTTCTGCAGCTGCTGCTACCCCAGCTCAGCACTGTGTGTTATATTCTGCAACTCCAGAAACTGCTCCCCTTTGGGCAGACTCGATGGGCTGAATGGCCTACTTCTGCTCCTATATCTTATGGCCTTATGGTCTTAAAAACATTGGAGCTGAGAGATGTGTGTCCATTTTTGTTTCTTTAGTGAGGTGTGCATGATGTGGTGGCATTTTGATATATGCCATTCATGTACCTCTACATATAACCTGTAACAAATTATGTAAACAAGAATGCTTAAACAATATATTTACAGTATTACTCATATTAATGAAATATTAAATACAAAACTCTTTGGATTCCGCTTATGCACCACAAAGCGTTCAGCAGTCAACAATTGTTTCGGTTCTAAATGTTCTTGCATAACTTTCATTATATCTACAAAGCTGGTTTGGTTGGAGCAGTTAAGCTTCTAAGCAAACTATGTGTTCTTCTACCTTTTGCATTCAGCAAAACTGGCATCCATTTCTCACCAGCTATTCCATTTGCTTCAATTTACTGCTCAATTCGTTCAGTATACATGATCCAGTTACCTATTATGCAATCAAACACTTCCATCTTTCTGATGTAGCCAGCCATTTCTACTTTGTAATTATTTATTATTATTAACACTCAGTACTCACTGTTTATGAACCCTTAAATTTTGCCCGTTTTTTGCCTTTTTTCATCACCTTTTTTGAGTGGATTAGACACAAATTGAAATTTCCATTCTGAGGATTAGAGAGTTTAATGATATCCACAGGATACTGATCTGTATCTGTTCACAAGGCTTAGCCCAGCTTCCAATGAGAATCTCAGTTGTCCAAAAGATCACATGGCAGCAGGTGAGAACTAAGGGAGAAAGGGCCAGTAAGTCTTGCACTGTAACTGTATGTTGCCTCACTCCTCCTCGGCAAAGAAAACTCACCTTTCACCAATGATATTTGAACGTGAAGAATTGTGGCCACGGAGCACCCACTCTTTTGGCCTATGTTAAATCAAGGGAATGATGTTGAATAGAAATGTGTGCAAGAAATGAATTCCTTCAAGGAAGAACTGAAAATAAACACCTTCTAATCTATAATTCACAAATGATGATATACCATTAATAATTCTATGCAAAAATGAGCAGTAAAATCTTCATACAATGTGTTAAACCAAAGAAGAGGAAACACTCTTACACCATGCAAGATTAATAAATTAGAGGTAGTCCCGAAGGGTTCAGCTCCTGAGAAGTGTCCATAAGCCAACTTCTCTGTAAGGTAGAAATTGTACTGAAATGGTACAGTCTGTGGTATAGCTGTCATCTGCAATCTGCTATTATATGTGTAACTCCAAAAGCTTATCAAAAGAAAAGCACGGGAACTGGGATAAACGTCTACTTTGCTTTACTTTAGTGAGGTGTGCACTTATGACATGATGGCATAGTAACGTATGCCATTCACGTATTTTTACATATCAACTGTAATGAATTATGTAGACAAAGAATACTTAAACAATATATTTATAATATTACTCAAATATTACTGAAATATTAAATACACAACAGTGTACATCATTCCATTGCAGTATAGCACACAGTGAAAAATGAGCCTAAAAAAAATCAAACACCCTCACACCAGATTGGCAAACGTGTGAGCACTGATGTTTGCAGTTCTCATGAATTGTCTATTGCTCAGTATCAGTGAACAGTAGGAAAGAATTCGCTTTGGCTGGCCATCCAGCAAATTCTTCCCCACACCACCACCTTACTCCACCTGCCTGCTGCGATCCTTTGAAAGGTTTTAAAGCTCTGGCTTTCTTGACAATCACACAGGCGGCTGTCAGCACTGAGCACACTGCACGCAGGCTGGCAGCCATTGGGAGGGTGGGAAAGTTGGCAAGACAAGAAAACGTAATTGGTCTGCACCAGGACCTGAAAGGGGGATGGTTGAAGCCGGGAGTAGAAGTCAGTGGTGGTTTGTAGTGGCTGCAACAAGGGGATCAGATACTGGTCTGAAACACAAGAGCAAGTGCAGTGAAAGTGCTTCCAGCTTCCCCTTGTTGTGGTTATTACAAGTTTTCAGTGGTTGATTTACATCAAAAGAACAGAAAGTTCTGGAAAGACTCCGCAGGACAAGTCATTTCTGTGGAAAGAGACATAGTCATTATCTGGGGCCTATGACCCATCATTGGACTGTGAAGTGGATTATCTAATTATTACTGAGGAAGTTTGCTCTGTGCATAATAACTGCCCCTCTGGTCTTAGACTCTCCCACTAAAGGAAACATCCTCACCACCTCCACCCTACCTAGGCTTTTCAATGTTCAGTAGGTTTCAATGAGATCCCCCCTCATTCTTCTAAACTCCAGAAAGTACAGACTCAAAGCTAGTAGATGCTGCTCATATATTTCATTCATGATATCATTTTCATAAACCTCCAGTGGACCATCTCCAATGCCAGCACATCTTTTCTAAGATAAGGTGCTCAAAACAGCACATAATACTCCTAACGTGGTCTGACCAAAGCCTTATAACGCCTCAACATCACATTCTTGCTTTTATATTCAAGTTCTCTGGAAATTAATGCTAACATTGCTGTTGCCTTCCTTACTCCTCCTGACTTATTCGGTAAATTAACCTTTAGGAATTCTGTACTAGGACTCCCAACTCACTTTGCATCCCTAATTTCTGAATTTCCTCCCTGCTCTTAGAAAATAGACATTGCCTTTATTCCTTCCACCACAGTGCATGACTTCCCTATATTGGAGGAAACTGTCAGGTTTCAGGAAAAATGGTTCTGTGCTTTGGAACACCTTACTGAATACTATTCATGAAGTTTAAGAGCAAAGCACTTCCAATGGCACCTCAGATCTGGAAAGTCGAAGGCCATCCTCAAACTGAAGGGGAAAAAGGAAAACAAAGCAGCCACATCAATACTTTACGATCATCATTGTTTGGAATTGAAATGGTCACCAGCAAGTCAAAACTCACTTCAGATCATTTCATCCAAATTATGCGTTGCCTGGGATTAACAAGCAGACAAACAGATTGGGAAAGAGTGAGTAAGTGGAGCTTGCATGTGGCGACCAGCTGAGCTCTATTGTGATTACGCAGCTCAAGTGGGACAGCTGGCCTCTTTATGTTTAAAGTGATTTAACTTAGTATGTTAATTTAACTGAATCATTTAAAAAGGCATTTTATTTTGCTGTGATGTGTACATAAAGATATTCAAAAATAAAATGAGGTGATAATATTATGACAGGGTTGAGAATAAAAGGCTTACTATTAAGACATAAAGGTTCCTTAAGGTTGTTATAGCTGGGGATGGTAATGGGGACAAGCTCCCACTACCTATTAAATGCTCCCAACGGCATGTGCCTCAAATAGTCTCTGACAACTAAGTCCAGCTCCTGGCCTTCATGTGAGGCTTAGCTACTAAACCTGGTGGATCTGCTTTGACTGATGGGAGAAAGAGCAAAGGCCGGTTACCGGAGCCTTAAAACCAGTCGCTTTTGGCAGATGGGGCTCATCTAGGAGAAGGAAAACTCTGATCTCGAACCTCCACTGCCTTGTGGCTAGACCCACTCATGGAGAAGGCTTTGGGAGTAACCTCTGAAGGAAACATCTGAAGATGGAGCCCCTGAGACAGCCCTACATCGAGTTCAAAGCTGGCTGGCGACTCCTGCAACACTATTGTGCCAAATGGGTTTATCAGTTGCATAGAGAGGAAGAGGGCTTGCTACATGGGCAAAAGTTTGCTCTCCATATTGTACTGCCCAGGTTTGCGAATCTAGGCAGCTAGAGCGCAACGTCCACGGTCAACTCTGACCAATGGAGGCCCTCACTCACTCATAGGATGTTCTTCATTGACTACCTTGAGGCATTCAGTACTATCATCCCCAAAAACTAATCAATAGGCTTCAAGATCTAAGTCTCAATACCTCCCTCAGCACAGGTGCACCACGAGGCTGGGTGCTTAGCCCCCTGCTCTACATACTTTATACTTATGACTGTGAAACTAAGCATAGCTCCAAAGGCATATTCAAGTTTGTCAAAGACACCACTGTCGTTGGCTGTATCAAATGTGGTGATGAATCAATTTATAGAAGGGAGATTGAAAATCTGGCTGAGCGGTGACATAACAACAAACTCTCACTCAATGTCAGCGAGACCAAAGAGCTGATTATTGACTTCAACAGGAAGAATACGGAGGTCCATGAGCCAATCGTCATTGGGGGATCAGCAACTTTAAAATCCTCAGCATTATCATTTCGGAGGGTCTGACCTCAGTCCAGCATGTAAGTGTCATTATGAAGGAAGCTCTATAACACCTCAACTTTCTTAGAAGTTTGCAGGTCATCTAAAAATTTGACAAACTTCGATAGCTGTGTGGTGGAGAGTATATTGACTGGCTGCATCACAGCCTGGTATGGAAGCACCAGTGCCTTTGTCCAAAAAATCCTACAACAAGTAGTGGATATGGCTATATTCATCACAGGTAAAGGCCTCCCCACCATTGAGCATATGTACATGGAGCATTGTCGCAGGAAAGCAGCATCCGTCACCAAGGAACCCCACTATCCAGGCCATGCACTCTCTCAATGTGGCCATTGGGAAGAAGACACAGGAACCTCAGCACCTGCACCACCAGGTTCTCGAACAGTTATTACCCTGGGACTGTACTCGCTGGAATTCAGAAGAATGAGAAGAGACCTTAGAGAAACATATAAAATTATGAAAGGGATAGATAAGATAGAGGCAGGAAAGTTGTTTCCACTGGTAGGTAAGACTAGAACCGGTGGGTAATAAAATGGACGAGTTCACAGCACTAGCCAGGCGTCAGAGAACATCTCGGGAGTGCAGTGTTATGTGTTTCACTGGAACGGGGCTGCACGAGGACATACCCGATCAAAACTTCTCCATGGATGGCTTCCAGACCATTCCGGCTGACCAGAAGTGCACTGAGAGCGGTAAGCATAAATGAGTTGGGTGCTTACTGTTCTGGTTAACAACGGATGGTGCAATCCGGGTCATATTACGATCGAGGAACGTGTTTGTAGACCGGATATTGAATTTCTTACTATTGGACTCGGTATCAATAAAGCATATCTATCTATCTATCTATCTACCTATCTATCTATCTAACTAGGGGATGTAGCCTCAAGGTTTGAAGGAGTGGATTTATGACAGTGATGAAAAGGAACTGATTTTCCGAGAGAGTGGTGAATCTGTTGAACTCTCTGACCAATAAAGCAGTGGAGGCTGCCTCAGTAAATATATTTAAGACAAGGTTGGATAGATTTTTGCATAGTAGGGGAATTAAGGGTTATGAGGAAAAGGCAGGTAAGTGGAAATGAGTCCGTGGCCAGATCAGCCATGATTTTATTGAACGGTGAGCAGGCTTGACGGGCCACATGGCCGACTCCTGCTACTATTTCATATGCTCTTATACCCCTCAAACATTAAGCTCTTGAACCAGAGTGGATAACTTTACTCAGCTTCACTCACCCAGCTCTGAACTGGGCTCGCTTTCAAGGACTCTTTATCTCATGTTCTTGATACTTATTGCTTATTTATCTATTATTGTTATTTTTTTTTCATTCTTTTTTCATTTTCAAAAAGCCTGTTGCATTTGTTGCACATTGGTTGTCTGTTCTGCTGGGTACAGTCTTTCACTGATTGTAATACATTTCCTGTATTTGCTGTGATTGCCCTAAAAAAAATAATTTCAAGGTTGGATGTGATGACATATATGTACTTTGATAATAAATTTACTTTGAACTTTGAACATATACGTGCCTTTCATATTGTGAAATTTTACTCAGGTATGTCATGTTCACTGCCGTTAATCTATCTTTTACACTGAGGGGCTAATATACTGACTCTAATAAAAGATGTAAGAGTTTTGTGAGAAAAGGTGACAACAAGCAAATTTGGATGTGATGAGGAATAAATCGATGACAGGCAGCGATGTCACATTCAATGTAGATAGAAGCATCTTATCAACACATATGCAATGCACAAACCATTGAACAAAACCAGAATTCACATGTAATTGTAAAATAAACTTTAAGTGTTTGTATCCATTGCTAAGAAGCCAGAGCTAAAATAATAATATTGGAATGTATAGCTTGGAAAATCCAATTCAAAAAAGTAACAGAATAAAATATCATTTACACAGTAAGACCTTGGTTAGACCTCATCTATTTTACAGGAACAATTTTAGCCTTCAGATATCAAGGGAGATATTAAAACATGTGGAAGAGTTTGGATGAAATTATTAGAATGCGTTTTTGCTTAAAGTTTTCTGGTAATTATAAAACGATTTAAGTGCCAATTATCTGTTCTCCACTAAAAGGACTTTCATTTGTTTGTGATTTTTAACGTTAGAGGAAGCAGTTTGTGCATCTGTGTAGATAACTGTTTCAGTTGATGAAGTTCGGGAAGTCAGAGGTCATGTACCTATATCATAAACACTGAGAACCAGGGTGGAAATGTTGGAGATATTTCATTTTGCATGTGGTCATTTAATAACAGAGCAAATTGCCAACTCCTGCAGTGACTGCAGATTCTCAGCAAGCATTCAAAATAGGCAAGTTCTAGCCTACAACTGGTTTTGTATGTGGGTTGTAGAGATGTCTATCATATAATCACTCATTTTGTAGTTATTTTGATCCCTGGAACATGCTTTGATCATGTTATTAAGTTAGATAAATTTCCCACATTTCTCCCTGATAACTAATAACCCCTACTCTCTTCTCCCCAGATTGCCTCTGCAGGCCATGTAAGTATCATTCCCCCCGCCCCACAATCACCCCCGCCCCACAGTCACCCCCCCCCCCCCGGCAACAGACTGACCTGGTTTGTATTATCTATTTTTGTCTCACTCTGGAGATTGTAAGGTGGCATGTTCATGAGGCCCATTTGGCCTTTACCTTCCAATACTGAGGAAATTTAGGCTTGCAATCATAGTTTAAGGCCTCATTTTATCCAGCTTCTATAAGGAGCTAATATTTAGAATTAAATATGACTAAATCTTCAGAATGCTTCTGGTTTCTTCTTCCTTGCTTCAATGCGAATATGATAGAAAGACCATGAATCAGAGTGTGCTTTCAAGTCAGAGCCTCCTCCTGTTTAAAACAAGTGGACGAGTCAGCTTGATATGTGACAGACCTCTCAGAATTGAATCAATGTGGTAATATAGACAAAGATAAAGATGATCTTTATTTTTCACATGCACATCATGCATGGGAGGCCTGATTGCATAGTGGTTAGCACAACGCATTACAGTTCAATTCCCGCTGCCACCTGTAAGGGGTATGTATGGTCTCCCCATGACCATGTGGGTTTCCTCTGGGTGCTCCAGTTTCCTCTCACAGTCCAAAGACCTACCGGTTGGTAAGTTAATTGTCCCAGTATTAAACCGGGGGAATTGCTGTGTGGTGTGGCCTTGAAGGGCCAAAAGAGCCTATTCCTTGCTGTATCTCAATAATTTTTTTAAAAATCTGAACGTCGAAACATAGGGTGAAATGCTTCATTTTGTGCCAATGACCAACACAGTCCGAAAATTCTGCTGGGGCAACCCTCGTGTTGTCACGCTACCAGCACCAACAAATTACTAACCCTAACCGTCCATTCTTGGAATGTGGGAGGACACCAGGGAACCCAGAGGAAACCCACGTGGTCATGAGGAGAACATAACAAGCTCCTCAAAGCAAGTTTTGGGGATCAAACTGTCCACAAAATGGTGACACTATGACAAGTAGCGGCAAGCTGTAAAGCAGTTGGGCTAATCGCTATGCTACATTGCTGCCGGTATCTGAAGACGGATGAAGTACACCTGCTATCATTTAGAAGAAGCCTGGTCTTGTGCTTCACATATCAAAGTTGCTGGTGAACGCAGCAGGCCAGGCAGCATCTCTAGGAAGAGGTACAGTTGACGTGTCGGGCCGAGACCCTTCGTCAGGACTATCTGAAGGAAGAGCTATTAGCAACTTTGATGTGTGTTGCTTGAATTTCCAGCATCTGCAGAATTCCTCGTGTTTGTGGTCTTGTGCTTGTTTCGTTTCTGTTCATTTCCATGCCCCACTTGTATCTCAGCCTCAGATTCAGACCTTTCCTTCCAAGTGGCTTTATTTACCAGTTGAGCTTAGGCAAAAGCTTTCCCTTTACCCTGTCAGTCAGAGGACATCAGGTACTCATTCTGAAATCCGAAAGAAAATGGAGCTCTAATGAAGGGTCATCAAGCTGAAATGTTTACTCTGTTTCTCTGTCCACATTTGCTGCCTGACCAGTTGGGTGTTACTCTGGTTTTCTGTTTTTATTTCCAAACTTGTAGCATTTGCAGGTTTTTTTTGATTTCCGTACACTCTGCCTGAACTCAGATTAGCAGATGGAGAGATAACAAAACTCACGTATCTTCTCTAAATCTCCCTGAGGAAAAAAAAATCTATAGTCTCTTGGGAACTCCTTGTTAACAGCTCAGTGTGGAAGAGGTTAGAATCTCAATTCCGTACACCGGGAGTACCCAGTGATGAACGGAGCCAACCTGCATCCGAGCCATCATTCACCTGTCCATCTAGCAGGTACCTCCTGCTCCAACTTTGTAAGATGGTGTAGACACTATGTTGTCCTCTTCGGTCATCTTAGAGCCCACAGAATAGGAGTGGAAGCAGTATCGTCAAAAGGCATGGTAAAAATTAAAATATAAAATGGGGAAAAAGTTTGAGCTGGAATTAAGCAATCTGAACCTAATGCTTTTTTTAGCTCCAATGTATTCCAATGATCTAAAATATCCTTGCATTTTTGTCCTACTTTGTATAAACACCTATAACAGTGAGCAGTCATGGAACAGAGGCTCCTGAATGTGTTAATAGGTTATTTGTTCAGAGTGAGAGCTAAAGAATTTGTCTGTTCTCTTTCTTCAGTGACCCAGGGATTTTCTCATTGAGGCATCCCAGTATCAGATGCCAAGTAAAATCTGCCTCTGTTTCACATTTGATTTGATACTGTTTAAAAAAAAATGCATGTTGCATTTACATGCAGCTGATGTAAAAGTAAAGATAAAAAAAAGTAACTGAAAAGTCAGAAAATCTAGTTTAATAGCAATATTCCGATATACTGCTATCAAATCAATTATTAATGAAGGAAATTTTGCTCGTAGTAAGAGTGATTTCAGCTAAGGGCAATATTTTGTTGAAAATTCTACATGGTCTTGAAGGAATTTTTAAATATTAATTCAGTGCTATGCATGAGACTTAAAATATTTTTTTAATAAATCCCCAAGCTGGTAAAATTATTGCTCTACAGGTATACTGTTGAAGCTTTATTTAGATGTGGTTGGTTAGATTTGTAACATCATATGATGTGAGGACAGTTTCCTCAAAATAAATTGTTTCTTTGTTCAAGGCTACCTTGAGAGAGCGCTCATAGTTAAAAGCAACTGATATTTGCATGAATGCAGAAGCAAAATACTGCGGATGCTGTAAATCTGAAATAAAAGCAGATGGTGGGGATAATCAGCAGGTCAGGCAGCATCCGTGGTGAGAGAAACAATGCTAAGATTTGAAGCAAATGATCTTTCATCAGATTTTTTTTTACAGAAATACATTAAAAAACACTTTCCCAAAACCCCAAAAGGTATGCCTGAAGTCACATTTAGAATTCAATCTTTATTTTCTTTTACCATAAAAGGATGTTAAGAGACAAAATGGTGCTGTCGACCAATGGGTGGCGTTTTGTATGCAGCAACTGGCTAAACAATCCGGTGCTTTTGCGATCTCCTGGGAGATTTGGCAAACTAGATTCTTGAGAGTGCAGGTACTGATGGGGCAGCCATTGCTAGGGGTGGACACTTCGCTGAGGTCTGACGAACCCATGGTCAGCTCCAGGTCAATTAAAGTGTCGAGAAAGATTAAAATTGTCGAGGATGAGGGTATAAAACAAACAGGTGTTCAGTGCTGTCTGCCCGTATTTGACTGATCTCGCTCCCTTCTTGCTACTCTCATCAGGCAAGAGGCTTGGACTCATGCCACCAGGTTCGGGAACAGCCATTGGGTTCCTGGACGGGCTTCACTCACCTCACGCTGAGAGGGCTCCACAGCTGTGGTCTCGCTCTCAGGGACTCTGCAGTTCATCTTCCACACGTCTTTGTCCACTCTTTTTTTTTACTATTTGCGTGATTTGTCCTCATTTTGCAAATTGGTACGTGGCGTCTTCTGTGTGTGTGTGTGTGTGTGTGTTTTAGTGAATTCTATTGTGTTTCTTTGTTATTGTGAGTGCCTGCAAGAAGATGAATTTCAAGATTGTATATGATGTACATACTTTGATAATAAATTTAAACTTAGAACTTTAAACATCTGTTTCTATGTGTGAGTGTGGACTGAGTAGGAACTACATGTGACCAGGAAAAAATCACAAGTTCCAGGAATGAGAAAGTTGCCCACATACATGGGAGAATGATCAGCCTTTGGGGGTTGGATGGGTTGATCTGCCTATGCTTTTAACTTGAACGAGTCACCCCCCTTTTATAGCCTACATTTGAATACTGGAGACGTGAGCCGACAGAAGCAGAAACCAGACATTTTGATACCTCCTACTCTGACAAAAAGCTGGAAAGCATCACGAATTTGTGATCTATCTTGCTGATTACCTCTTTGGTTTTTCTCCATTTTTGGCATGTGTTTAGCTGAAGTAAACACAAAATTGTATCTAAAAATAAGTGTATGAGTGCAAAATCACTGATCTGTGTTTTTCAAGGAAAGTGGGCAGAATTCTCAAAATTAACCCCTCAGTATAATGAAAAGTCCTTCAAGTCAGTAGGCCTTATTTTGACCCACAACAGCTTCCATTTACATGCAGCCTTAAATATTCAAAACTTTTCCATTGCTCATTGGAGAATTGGAAATTGGCAAACATGGCCTTATGTAAATTGAGTCACATTATGAAATTATTGGTAAATATAAATTGATTTATTATTGTCACACATACCAAGGTAAGGTTAGAAACTTGTTTTGCTTGCCATCCAGACAAACCTATTCATTACAATGGTCCATTGAGTTAGTACAGTGGAAAACAATAGCGAATACAGAGAAAGTGCAGGTAATGAGGCGCAAAGTCGCAATGAATTGGATTGTGAGGTCAAGAGTCCTTATTATTGTACTAGGGAAGCACTCAATAGCCTTATAACAGTGAAATAGAAGCTCGGGCATGGTGGTATGTGCTTTCAGACTTTTGTATCTTCTGCCTGGTTGAAGAGGGGAGAAGAGAGAATATCTGGGTTGGGTGGGCTCTTTAATTATGCTGGCTTCTTTACTTCTAGACAGAGTCCGTGGAGGGGAGGCTGGTTTTGTGAAATCCTGAGCTCTGTACAGAGCTCTCTGTAGTTCTCTGAGGTCATGGGCAGAGCAGTTCTAGTACCAAGCCATGACACATCCAGATAGAATGGTGCATCAATAAAAATTGGTGTAGGTCAAAAGGGACATGCCAAGTTTCTTTAGCCTCCTAAGACGGTAGAGGCACTGGTGAATTTTGTTGGCTATGGTTGAAGCAGAGTAGGCTATTGGTGATGTTCACTCCTAGGAACTTAAAGCTCTCTATCCTCTGAATCTCAGCACCACTGATATAAACAGGAACATGTACACTACGCCCATTTCTGAAGTCAATGACCAGCTCTTTTCTTTTGCTGACATTAAGGGAAAGGTTATTGTCATGACACCATGTCACTAGGCTTGCTATCTCCTTCCTACACTCTGACTCATCATAATTTGAGATGCAGACTATTATGGTGATATCATCTGACAACTTGCAGATGGAGTTAGAGCCATGTAGTCATGAGTGCATAGGGAGTTGAGCTGGAGGCTAAGGATGGATCCTTGTAGAGCATCTCTGCTTAGAGCAATCATCGTGTAGGTGTTGCTGCTTACCCTTACTGATTAAATCCTGTTGGTTAAGAAGTCAAGTTGCAAAGGATGGTGTTGAGTCCTAGGTTTAGAAGTTCAGAGATGACTTTGCTTAGAATTATAGTATTGAAAGCAGAGCTGTAGTCAATGGACAATAGTCTAACAAAGGAGACTTTATTGTCCAGGTGCTCCAGAGACTAGTGTAGGGACAGGGAGATGGTGTCTGCTGTAGACCTGTATCAGTTGTAGGTCAAGGGTGTTTGGGAGTCTGGAGTTGATGCATGCCAAAACCAAGCATATGAAGCATTTTATCATGGTGGTTATCAGAGTCACAGGGCAGTAGTCAGCAAATTACCTTGCTTTTCTTAATTACCAGCATGATAGTTGTCAACTTAAAGCAGGTGCAAAACTTACATTGAAAGAAGGAGAGGTTAAAAATGTTTGCAAATACCCCTCCCTGCTGACCTGCACAGGATTTAAGGACATGTCTAGGGACACCATCCTCTCATTTGCTTTTAGACTGGAAATTATTTCAAAATCACAGGAAAAGAAAGCGTGGTTTAAAAATTATATAAAGAATGGTTTTAACATTTCTGCCATACATTTACCTCAGCTTTCAGAATCATCTTCAAGAGCAAATGATAGGCCACCTATCAGAAGACTAGTAGGGTTTGGGGTTTTGCAGAGAAATATTACCATCATTGTTGCAATATTCTACAAAACAATGAAGAGACAAGCTGACTTGTGTGTTGATGCCATTAGATGAGGGGAAGTGTTTCAATTAAGGGTTATGTTTTCTTTCAACAGTGTTCTGAGACTGGTAATCTTATTTATAGAGAGAGGTCACTTCTTTCTTTCTTATCATTGAGGAGTGATCTTGATATGTAACTCTCTTCCTCTTAAACATGAGAAAGTCTACAGGTGCTGGAAAGTTCCAAAGCAACATCCACAAAATGTTGGAGGAACTCAGTGGGTCAGGCAGCATCTATGGAGATGAATAAACAGTTGGCGTTTCAGGCCAAGACTACTACTACTACGTCGACTCAGGGCTAGGGGGCTGGCGTTGGGCACAATGGCGGGCTCTCCACTTCTCCCTCTCGCTCATCAGTGTGTTCAGTTCATCTACATTAGCCGCGCCACTGTCTTCTAGGAGCGTGTTGACCATAGTCTTGCGAGGGCGCCCAGGGTTCATCCTCCCGTGCTTGGGCTCCCATATGATGACTAGGCTGGCAGGTAGCTCGGGGTGGCGTAGACAGTGCCCCGCTAGTTGCAGTCTTCTCGCCTCGATTTTAGTGGTGAGCATCGGTAAGTCGTCATAGAGCTCGACGATCGTCATGTGCTGTTGCCAACACACGTCAAGAGCCATCCGAAGCATTCGTGTCTGGCAACCATCTAGAGACTTTCGCATCGTCTTGGTGAGTGTCCACATCTCCCATCTTTTCATGAGAATGGACTCTATGACTGTTATGAAGATCTTCTTTTTAAGCCCTCTGCTTAGGTTCCACTTCCAGATTTCCTTCATGTCATTCATAGCCCTCGGCGCCAGCCCCTTCTGTATCTTTATGTCCTTCTCCGAACTCATCATTCTTGACCCGAGGTACTCGCAGTCAAAGACTTTCGTAATGGTATCATCCTTTACAGTCTTGATCATCGTCAGGTCAGGGCCTTGCCTTGCTACTGGTACCACGTAGCCCAGTACTGCCTGTCTCCGGTCGGGTTGTCGGTGACTCAACTGGCACGCCCACGGTGCACTTCGGTTAACCAGGGAGCAGGGTGTGTAGGCACCCAGCAGAACTAAAAACAAAACCTGTCAAAGGGCGGATGAACTCTTTGTGAGTCAACGGCCACCTACTCTCTGTATGAGGAGTGGCGCGCCACACAGTCTTCCGTTTCGCGCCTTGTAAGGCATTATGATGATGACAGGCCAAGACCCTGGAAAGGAAAGGGGAAGATGCCAGAATAAAAATGTGGTGGGGGTGGGGAGGAAGACTGGGAAGAAGGAGATAGATGAATGCAGGTGGGTGAAAACGGTAAAGGGCTGGAGAGGAAGGAATCTGATAGGAGAAGAGAAAGGACCATGGAAGAAAGGGAAGAAGGAAGGGCACCTTGGGGGTGGAGGGGTGGGAGGTGATAGTCAGTTGAAGAGAATAGCCAAGAGGCTGGAGGGGAGAATAGAAGAGGGAAGGGGGAAGAACAAAACAAAAATTACTGGAAGGAGAAATAAATGTTCATGCAAACAGGTTGGAACTACCTAGATGAAATCAGAGGTGTTCCTCCTCCACTCTGAGGGAAGCCTCATCATGGCAAAAGAGGGGGACATAAACCAACATGTCAGAATGGAGACAGGGGTAGGAATTAAAATGGTTGGACCCTTCCTCAGGACTGAAAAGGAAGGGGGAAGATGCCAGAATAAAAAGGCGGGGGGAGGCGAAGGAAGCACGCTGGCAGGGTCTCGGTGTGAAACGTTGACTGTTCATTCATTTCCATAGATGCTGTCTAACCTGCTGAGATCCCCCAGCGTTGTGTGTGGCTCTTCCTTTTACCTTTCAAGTTGCTCCGGTGACAAAGACCTCAGTTACCATTTGGGATACAGAATTGTTCAGTGAATTTACAAAAAGAACTAATTTCTATGTTTAATTTCTATGTTAACTCTTTTCAATCTAGTTACATTACTGGACTCTGCCTACACTTCTCACTGCTTCAGTAAGATAATAAAGAAAAAATCCAACCATCCCAAACATTATCTCTTATCCACCCTCCACTTGAGTGGAAGATACAAAAATCTGAAAGCACGTGTCACCAGGTTCAAGGACAGCCTCAATGCTGCTGGTTAATGGGTTGGTAGTATGGCAAAAATGGGAATCAATTTCTGGTAAGGGCAAAATAAACTCTTATTTCTACAATACAGTGGAATAACATATCCATCAACAGATGATAGGAAGGGCTGCTTTCCTCCATGGGTCATACCCCTAACTACTGGGACAGATCTTTTATCTAGCACACTTAAATGCACAATTCCAGACAGTAATTCCATAGGGTGACAAACAGCTTAAGATTTTTACAGGAGGGCAGAGAGCTGTTACTCCTACTCAGCTTGGAATTTTCAAACTGATTATTAGCCCTTTTTGAATTAATGAGTTCAGCTAAAACATTGTATAGTCAGAGATGAAGTTTTTGATGTTGATCCTTTATGATTTTTGTACCTTAATTAGGAAAATTCAGTGCCCTTTAGGCCGGTACTCCTCTGGGTATTAGAATAAGGCAAGATAAGTTAAGAAACATTCAACATTGTGGAAAAGGCCTGGTTTAGATTTGAAGAAGAAAATATCCATTGTGAATGGGAAGGAGATACTGAGATGGCAAGATGTTGGACAGTTCATGTTAAGACCAAGTAATGATTTCAGTGCAGCGCTGTGGAAAGGAACAGGACTGAGTAGGACTACTTGGATCTCAAAAGAAAACATAAAAATAATCAACGTACTTGTTTCTTCACTTGGTAATTTTTTTTTTCATGGTTGTGCACTTAATCGTGTTTAGGTAATCTATATCACAAAGTTACCTACCTTCATTAAAACGCTCAGTTTGTTTTGCAGTGTGAATTTGTGATGTTTGATTATGCAGGCTTTGGAAGAAAACCAGACCAACAGTTTTGGAAGTAAATTGGGTTTAGCCCACACATTTTCTAGTCCGCCTGACTTTGAGTTACAATATAGGGAAGGTGAAAATGAGACCTTTTATTAAAATAATGGCAGTCCCTTTTGTTCTTATCCCTTTTATTGATTCCCCTACCTGAGTTCCTTTATTAATTACACAAGCTTGGTTTTCCCAACTAACTAGAACCCATAAAATAGCACATCCCACTACACAAGCAGAGTTTTCCTTTCATGCGTGGATCAATGCTCGTCAAATTTGATTTGGAAACTAAAGGTCAGGGGGAGCTTTAAACTAACTGGTTAGGTGCCTCTTGTTCACCATACACTACAGGCTGGCATTTTGTGGGTTGCAGTTTTCAACCTGAACATATGAAGGAGAGAAGCTATTGTAAATTCTTCATCAAACATGCAGATTGGGCTTGGATGTAATTCATGGGATCCAACGTAGGTGCCAATCAGAAACTTACACGTGGAAGCGTTTGAGTGGCTCTTTTGCTGGACACCAGAAATCTTTTCTTATGGGATGCAAGTTCAGAGGAATCAGGGAGAGAAAAGGCTTAAAATTATAAAACCTTCAGACATTTCTTTTTAGAGACGGAGGGTGATAAAGGGAAGGTTAGGTTTTCTCTGGGTTTGGCCTCCTGTTCCCAGGAGTGAAGCCTATCACGCCAGTCACTTGCTGCCAGAGCCATACTCTTGGGCACAGTGCAGCTTCCTGAGTCCTCATACCTTTTTTCTCTTTTCCATGGTGTAGAGTGAGAAAGATGGTGGGAATATTACAGGATGAGGTCAGTTTTAGGTTAGAGGTTTCCTTGCCCACTGGAGTTTGGCTTCCTTGGAATCCATTTGCAAGCTCCTGCCCCAAGTGAAAGCTTCTGCATGCAAGTAATGTGGCTTGTGTGTAAGGGAATTTCAGTCAGCACCAAGTAAGGCTGGAAAGTAATCACCAATCCTGAATAATATGATGATTGTTGAAAAGACAGGCAACAATAGAGAATGTTAACTCACTCCGAGACAAGTGCACCTCCTCAAACTACAGTTTGATAGATGCAGTCCAGACAGTTCCATTCTTCAGGCTGCAGAAGGACAAGTAGCACCATTGGGAACAACTTTTGGAAAAATATAAATGCTAATTTTAAATAATTAAGTTTATAATGCACGTTACAAAATTTTTAAGTAGAAAGAAATGGCTTACACAGCAGTGTAAGTATGCAACAATCTGATTTATATAACATGCTTAAAAGCTGAGACATAACTTCCTGTATATTGTCAATATTTCACAGCCCCAAGTAAATGTCTGATTGTCAAGAACATAAATGCACTTTAATGACTAAAAACCCTATGCCTGAACTTAGCTAACCTGATTAAACAATGCTGAAATTGTATCTGTTCTTATAAATGGCTGGTTGTCATATATTACATTACCACATACAAAGTACAATGTACAACAATCCTTTTTTAAAAATATATATTCAGTGTATTTTACTATAGTGCCTACTACAGATGCCAAAATAGTAAAAGGTAAAATATATCTCTCATTTCCTTCTTTTATTTATTCCAATATGGTTGGACACAGTAAATGGTTTAATTTCAAAAGTAGCTATTCATTTAAGCTGTGTTCAGAAAGATTATAACATGCTCTCCAATAAATTTAAAGCTTATGTACAAGCAATGCTATTCTATCTTCATTTAATGACATCCATGTTCTCATAAGTTCCTCTGACTTCAAATTGGACGAATATTCAGTGGCTGGACTTTCTCCAAATGGTTAGATTTCCACTTACTTGTCTGTGGAATTTACTGCATTTCTCTACTTTTAACATCAAATCTGTCCAAGACCTGAACTCCGCTGCCACAGTTGAAACCTTTTGGCAGATTTTGCTAGGATAGACAATTGGCAAAACCTGAGACGCATGAAAACGCAGACGCTGGAATCTGGAGCAACGCTCAAAATGCTGGAGGAACTGAGCAGATCAGGCAGCATCTAGTCCAAGGGAAGGGTCTCGACCCAAAACATTGACTGTCAATTTACCTCCATAAATGCTGCCTGGTCACTGTGTTGCCAAACAGCCAAAACTTGTTGGCTGATAAACATTTTACAGAAAACCAATTGTTATTGCAATAAAAACTTCCTTCTTCCAATTTGGGACTTCAGTCCATAAATTTTTTAGGCATAGTCTGTTGACATTCAGAAGACTTTTGAACACTTAAGTCATTTCAAAACTTCTCAAAACTTTATTCCATCTATTATTCCTCTTTACATTTTAATTCTGCAAGTAATTATACAGTATGCCCTCAGTCATGCTTTCCCTGGATCTTAAAACAGTGGCAGCTTTCCAGAACCTGAGATAGGTTATTCTTTTTATTTGCATAAACTGCACATCAGAAGCATTTAACCTAAATTAGATCATGCCAGTGAGAACTTGCTGGTAAAGCTGTGAGTTTGGAACAGGCATTTCCATGTTCTGATCACGAGAGTGCGTGTGATGCTTTCCGAATCTAACATCGTAAAATGTTGAGGGAGATTGAAGATCAAGTTGAATAGTGCCACAACAACCTCTCACTCAACACCAGCAAAACCAAAGGGCTGATTATTAACTACAGGAGGAGGAAACCGGAGGTGCATGAGCCAGTCCTCATTAAGGGATCGAAGGTGAGATCGAGGGTCAGTAACTTTAAATTCCTTGCCGTTATCGTACCAGAGGATCTGCCCTGGGACCAGCATGTAAGGGCCATTATGAAGAAGGCACAACAACAACCCTACTTTCTTAGAAGTTTGCACAGATGTGGTTGTTTGTTTTTCATCAGTTGCTTGCCAGTCTTTGTGTATAGTTCCTCACTGATTCGATTGCAGTTCTTTGTTCTACAATGAATGCCTGCAAGAAAATGAATCTCAAGATGGTATATGGTGAAAATAAACTTACTTTGAACTTTGGACTTTGGCCTTTGAATATTGTAAGAATTCATGCTACACCCATTTCCACCCCTACCAATATAAACTAGGGCAGAAATGTGCAATCTGTGCTCCTCACTGAATGGCTTTACAAGGAATGCTGAAGCCCAGAATGAGGTGCTGATGTCTTGATCAAAACATTTGCTAGATCCATAGGCCAGTGGACAAAATATTTTTCCAAACACTTCCTTTCATTGTTTATACTCTTTCAGCGCATTGTGTTCATGGAACTTGGCAAGATAGTTGCAGGAATGGTATTTTCAGATGTTCAGATGTATAGAACGAGGGATATTGTCTCAAAATAAGGGGTGAGGTATCCAGCATAGGGATGACAAGATCTTTCATCAGCTAGAGTGTTGTAAATGCTTGGAATCCTTTACCTGACAGAGCTGTAGAGGCTCTCACATGTGTGCGTACGAGTCGAAAGTTGGCAGCTGTCTAGATATTAAGGAAATGGGGTATGGGGTCAGTGAGGAAATTAGCACTGGGGCAAAAGATTAACCATGATCTTATTGGATAGCTGAACAACTGTTTGCTTATAAGTGATACAACACAGAGTAGGCCCTCCTGACCCTTCGATTCATGCCGTCCCAGCTACGCCACAACCCGATTTAACCCTAATCTAATCACAGGACAAACTACAATGTCCAATTAACCCACCCAGTATGTCTTTGGATTGTGGGAGGAAACCGGAGCACCCAGTGAAAACCCATGTATTCCACAGGGAGGACGTACAGAGTCTCCTTATGGAATTGAACTCCAAACTCCTCAATGCACTGAGCTGTGTTAGTGCTGTGCCAATTGCTACAACTTGTCCTTCCTTCAAGTCAATAGGTTCAGAGCATTATCAAGTGAATACATTTGAATGCAAAGAAGCAATGCCATTTTGTCTGCCCTTTCTGAGTAACATAACCTTCAAGTGTTTGAGAGGCTGTGACCCAGGACACAGCCACTTGATGTCTCCTGGTGGAGGGAGCTTTCCCAGAAAGTCTTTATGTTGGCTGCTCTGAACTACAATGCATCCTTAGCATGTCCTGCAGCCTGGAATGTGCCAATCAGCAGAATTTCCTTACGGACGTCTCATTGCAGTGGAAGGACAACATGTTCTGGGAAGACCGACGTGTACCATTCACCAGCTTGATAATCCTCCAGCAGCATTTGATGTCTGCCTCAGTGTGCGTCCTCAGGACCAACCTATCGGTCAGAGGACGAACCTCTTGAAGGACCCTGGCATCCTTTTCCACACTTTCTGGGCAAACACCTTCTCCACCACGAGGCAGACAATTGTCCCATCCTCAGAGCGAGTGACAGCGTTCCTTCAGGGTGAGATGTATTGGATCTGTGCAGTTCCTGCCAGCGAATGGGCAGGTTCCCAATTTACTGCCCCTTATTGGGTGTGAACTGTCCCAGCTCAGATTCAAACCTCCTTTAGGTCAGTTTCAGGACCTTTTGCTGGTATAATTATTGAGTGTTAGTGCTATGAATATTAACAACTTAATCCACCAAAAATAGATGAGATCTAATTTCTAGGTACAAGTATTTAAAATCAAAACTTGCAATTATCCTAATAATTTTCCCTTATTTATCTTGTTAACATTTTCCTCCCACCTGGCTTCATTGGGTCTAGCCTCTTACTCTTCTCCTTGCCGGTATATCACTTCCCCCTGGTGATCTCCTTCTTCCCTTTCTCCCATGGTCCACTGTCCTCTCCTATCAGATTCCTTCTTCTCCAGCCCTTTACCTTTCCTTCCCACCTGGCTTCATCTATCACCTTCTAATTTGTCCTCCTTTCCTCCCACCGCCTTTTCATTCCGCAATCTTCCCCCTTCCTTTCCAGTCCTGATGAAGGGTCTGCCCGAAATGCATTTTTTATTCACTTCCACCCATGCTGCCTGACTTGCTGAGATCCTTCAGCATTTTGTGTGTGGTGATCTGGATTTAAAGCATCGGCAGAACCTCTTGTATTCTCAGTGAGTTCAGATGTCGTGTAATCCCGGGCATTAAGGAAGACTAATCACACTATATCTCACTTTGGAAATGAATCTTTCACTATTGTTGGGCCTAAATACTGTAAAGGGTACCTTCACCAGAGGGAGAGTAGCTATTTAAGAAGGCTCTTCCTTACAACCTTCTTTTGAATGAGCAATAATTGCTGGTCTTGCTTTCAATATCCAGGTCCTGCAAACATACAAAAACAAATCAAATCATCTTAACAACCCTTTATGAAACAGATACAAGGAACTGATGTTTTGTATACATTGACATTTAGATAAATGAGGACAGGAAGAGGTTGTTCTATGCATCCTCTGGGTTATGTAAAGATACAAGTACAAAACTCACAATATAATATAAGCTTGAGATTAAGTCCATCCTTATTTTCTTGGTGGAACTTTCCCTGTAGATCCTGTGCACACATTGTTGTCTCTCAGAGGCGTGAGCAGGTGATCTGCTCCAGGTCATTATTTGGGACCTGCTTCTCCCTGCCCCCTACATGACGATGTCTCATCTCACGATAATGATGCATCGCACTTGTGAACCCATGTTCTGGTTTTTAGAAACACCACACAACAGAGCGTTAAGATCCACTCAGGCAGCCTCAGTGGAGCTTCTGCTCATTGTTTGTTACTACGTAACTCCATTGTTAACATATAAACTCCATTGATTCCACTAAAGTCAATGTCTCATTCAGGCCCAGTTTACCGCCACAAAGTTAGGTCCCCTTTACCACCACCAATCTATCCTGAAAAACCAGTGCAACTCAGTGAACTTATCATAATTATTTCCAGCTGGCACTAACGCAAATGGTAACTACTTTGCATCAAGCAACTTTGTCTGCAGAGGCCAGTGAACTCTAATGGGCGGGTTAAATTGGCAATGCAGTGGGACACCAGTGACAACTTCAGCCGCGGATCACTCCTCGCTCCCTTCCCCCCCACCCCCGCTAACCTTCCACCCTGTGGCAAATTTCATTTCAGTTTTCAAACAAGAGCTGTTGCATTCTACTTTCTCAGAAAATGGGACAGGGTCTATGGTCCAGACCAAGATCCAGTTTGGCAGGAGTTAGAGAAGGCGGGTGAATAGCCTTAGTGCAACTTGGGTCTGTTCTGGAGCAAGGATTGGAGGAAAGGTGGGACAGCACGAGGGTAAAAGCATTAGGGACAGTTCAATGTGAAGGTTAAGAGGGTGGTGGTGCATTAATATCAGGACTTCTTCTTTGGCCGGGGGAGGTAAAAATGATTGGTTCCTTGGGTACGGGCAAGGGCTGGAGTGGTGACATCAGAATCATTCGAGGCTTGTAGTCAGGGCCAAGGGCCATGGCCACAGTTGGAACAACTAATCAATTGAGTGGCTTGATTAGTTTAGAGATTGAGGTGTGTCTGGAGATTGAGCATCTTCCGACAGGGGATTGCTGAGTTTGGTGGATGGATGATGTGAAGAGCTCTGGAAATCAGCGGTGGGTATTTTTGGAGGGATACAAGGGCTTGAGAGGATCAGAGTGCTGAACGTAGAAGTCTTGGACTGGGCCTCAGCGGTTTATGAGTGATGTAAATTGGTGTTGGGGAGGTGAGTGAAGTACAAGGGAGCTTGAGGGATTAAAAGGACAATCATTGCAGAAAGAATGCAGAAACAATTGTATTTTGACTGACAGAACAAATAGATTCCCATGTTTTAGCTTGATGGTTAATGGAACTGAAAAATGAGCATCACAAAAAAAAATCAATTGTGTGAGTTTCAGATTTCTGGTATGTTCAGGAAAATCACTGAGTCTGTTAAAGAAGGTTGGCATGATGTCCCAACGATTTATTCATCCTTCAGATGAACCACCTCCTTGTACCGCGGACATCCTAGTCTCTCTGTCATCCTGCTGAAATGGCCATTCCTCGCGGAAGTTTTAGTTCATCATAAGTAGGAAGCAAAATATGTAGATGTTAGAAAACAGAAGATGCTTCAGCAGGCCACACAAAATGCTGGAGGAACTGAGTGAGTCAGGCAGCATCTGTGGGGGGAGGAGGTGGCGAATAAACAGCTGACGGTTCAGGCTGAGAACCTTCATCAGGACTGGAAAGAAAGGGGGCAGAAGCCAAAATAAGAAGGTGAGGGAGGGGAAGGGAGATTAAGCCGTCCCCTTTGCCCTGTCTGCCAAAAAGACAGGATCTTCTGGTGGCTACCCATTTTAAATCAATCTCCCATTCCCATTCCGACATACCTGTCCATGGCTTCCTCTGCTGCCACGATAAGGATAAACTTGGGTTGGAGAAGCAAAATTCATGTTCCGTCTAAGTACCCATCAACCTCACGGTATGAACATCAAATTCTTTAATTTTTGGTATTATTCCCCCTCCCCCTCCCCCTTCTCACTTCTCCAATTCCCTATTCTGTTAACATTCTCTCCCCTTCTCTTCTCACCTGCCAATCACCTTCCACTGGTTCCCTTCCTCCCATGATACATTGTCCTCTCTTATTAGATTCCCTCCTCTTCAGCACTTCCCCTCTTCCACCTATCAGCTCTCAGATTCTTACTTTATTCGCCCTTCCCCACTCACCCACCTTTCCCCTCACCTGGTCTTGCATATCACTTGCCAGTTTGCATTCCTTCCCTCCCCTTCCTCACCTTTTTATTCTGGCTTCTTCCCTCTTCCTTTCCAGTCCCAGTGGTCTTGGCTTGACTGTTTCTTGACCAACACAAGAGGCACTGGAGGAGCTCGGATAGTACTGATGGAGGGCAATGGACAGTTGATGCTTTGGGTTGAGAACTTTGGGCATGAAACCCCGACTGTCCATTTCCCTCCATACTAAAATGCTGCCTGACCTGCTGAGTTCCTCCAGCATTTTCTCGGTGTGTTGCTCAAGACTTCCAGCATCTGCAGAACCAGCATTTGGAATATGCTGCAAATGCTCAGAAGGCTGACAAGTTTCTGTGGAGAAAGAAACAAAGCTCATCCTACAATATTCCTTTTCTCTAATTTAAACTGTGAGTCTCGACACCAAAGAAACAAAGGCTTATATTTGTGCATGGTAATAAACTTACATTTATATAGTAGCTTTAACAGGGCAATTTTAATTAGATTCCTTTGACGTGTGGTCATTATTTCAATGCCTTTAACTACAGAAAATATCATAAGGCTGTTAGGAGCATATTCAGATTAAATGCTGAATGTTTGCAGATGATTCAACAGCAGGGGACCTTGCAGCTGAACTCAGACCGAATTCCTTCACTTTCAACAGACAACCTGAGGCCACTTTTCTCTACCTAACCCAATGACTGTGGTCAATTATGGAACTTCCTAACCATCCCGGCAAAAATCAGCTAACTGAGTGGAGACTGGGGATCAAAAGTTCAATTTCATGGTCTGTATAATTTAGCTATTCGCTTGATAATCTTACTGAGTTCTCAGGAGCACCTAGATTCCCTCAGACTTTATTAGGAATATATTATTGTTTATTATTGCCATGTAATGTATAGGTGAGCTGTTTATAAAGTAAACACACAGCATCTCACTGATGATGTACCAGTAGCATATATTTATTATCTGCACACCTCCACTCTGCCATTAGCTACATACTTCTTGCATTTAGAACAACAGAGTTATCAGTATTCCTGTCTTGGCTGAATGCCCAGAACCACCATTTGGCTGCAGTTCCTGAACAACTGGGGTTGTGATTGTGAACTTACCAGGGAAAAAAAAGCAGTGTTAGTGGAGCCCTCAGAGAAAATGACAGCTTATGGATGCAATACTGTATAACTACTTTGGCACTCTCAGAGTGATTTCATCCTCCCACTCTGAAGGACAGCAGTAAAGATTTGACTGTTCACAGCAGCAGGAAAGGTTGAAGATGGAAACCAAGTGACCAATAACTCTGCTAATGCATTCACCTGAATGCTTGTTCAGTGCTAACACCTCCGTGGCCAATTCAGCCTGAGAAAACAGAAATTACCTGCAACCTATTCATTGCACTCAAGTCCGCACAGATCTGCTGTTTAATACATCATATATTGGAAAGAGATCCATGAGTGAATTGTAGTTCTGGGATGAAAGCACTATCTTCCAGTGACAGATCATCTGAAAAGGAAGGCATTCTGAATTCTGGTATACGCATTACATCTGAGACACACCCATACACTTGGCCTTGCACAAGCAAAGGCTTTCAGGGCTTAAATTCCTGCATCAGTGAGATCAGTTGTTATTGCATAAAATCCTCTTGTAGTTTAAGAAATGTTGTGTGAGTGCATGTCTGCCTTTAAGGACACTAATAATGTACTATGACATTATTGCCACTATATAACAGACATCTTTTATTAGAAAGCAGACCAGCTATTGACAAGGCAAACCACAGCAGACTGTAGTGAGACACTTGTTTACCTGCATGTAGACCTCAAGTAGAATGGTCAATATTCAAATGTAACAAAACCTGGCCACACCTCGGCTTCACTGAGAAGCTTGCATACATCAGCAAAGTGAATATGTTATAACCTACACCAAGAATCATTTGGCTTATAACAAGTTTCAGACCAAAAATAAATGTAAATTACAAAAAAAAACCCACAGCAATATGCCATTCATTCCACTTTGCTGATACTAGATCTCTGAAAGAGCTCTCTGATCAGATCTCTTCCATGCGTTCCCTTTAGCCCTGCATATATTTAGTCTATTATGTATGAAGAAATACCAGATGTTTATTTCATTTTATTGTAGAGATGCTCTGATTCTGAAAAGAATATAGCTGCCAGATTATGTTCAATGCCATTTTGACCATATGTACTGAATTTTTACTTTCATTGCTGGGCAGAGGAAGCAGCAATTCACCTCCTGCAGGAAGCATTTTATTTTTAGCTGTTATGGCCATGAGGGCCCATGACTGCTGGCATTGAGCTACCAGGCAATATTGGCAGCCGATGATCCCTCCCAGAACAAACCTGGTTTCATACATCACAGTAACTGCCAATCTGAATGACTCTGTTATTGACTGAAGACATCTCCTTTGTCATGTTGGCACACTGTCTGGAGCAGGGGTTGGGGGGGTGGGGTGGCGGCATTTGGAGATGAAGAGCCTTCACAAGACTAAGGTCCTGAGGGTTACTACAGCAGGTCAAGAAATTAAAAAAAAACAGCAGACGGTTTGGCTGGCTGGATATAATAGATACATAGGTGAGCTGTGGTCAAGTTCTTTAGAACAAAGGGCAGAGCAGTGAAATGCTGTGGAAAAGAAGAACTGCACAGTTGTACAGCTGTTAGACCTGCTGCCACAGCTCTGGAAACCCGAGTTCAATCTTGATCTCTGGGGCTGTCTGTGTGGAGTTTGCATGTACTGCCTCTGGTTGTAAGACCAGAAGACTTAGTAACATAATCATGACATTCAGCCCATTGAATCTGCTCTGTCATTCTATTATGGCTAATTTACTTTGCCCGCTCAACCGCATTTTTCTACCTTCACCCTGCAACCTTTAATGCCCTCACTAATCAAGAACCTATCAATCTATGCTTTAAATATTCCCACTGACTTGACATCCACAGCCACATGTGGCAATGCATTCCACAGATTCATCACCCACTGGCTGAAGAGATTCCTCCTCTCTGTACTATAGGGAGGTGCTTTTACTCTGAGGCCCTCAGGTCCCAGATAGTCCCACTATTCGGAAAATCCTCTCCACGTCTATTCTATCCAGTCTATTCAATATTCAATAGGTTTCAATGTGATTCAACTTCATCCTTCTAAACTCCAGCAATTACAGCGCCTAGAGCTATCAAATGTTCCTCATATATTAACCCTTTCTTTCCAGGGGTTATTTGAAAACCTCCTCTAGACTCTCGTCAATGCCACAGATCCTTCCTTAAGTGTGAGGCCCAAAATTGCTCACATTAACTTCAAAAGTGGCCTGATAATGCCTTATAAAGATTCAGCAATTATGTCCTTATGTGGTTTTCTTTCAGGTGTTCCAGTTTCCTTCTACATCCCGAAGATGTGCTTGTATGTTCAGTTGCTCTTAGTATGTACACAAGTGGAAGAATTGGGGGAAATCGATGGGAATGTGGGAAGAATAAAGAAAGGGGCTAGTGAGGGGTCCATTATGGTGGGTTATGGTGATGGTGGGTCAATGAGTCTATTTCTGTGCTGGACATTTCAATGATCTAAAACAGTCCCTCCTCCTAAGAGTATAAGTAGCAAGCACAATAAGTTTCAACAGTATGGGGGTCAGGCTGGAGATGTAGTGCATTCCTTTTACCTATTAAATCAAGAGTAACCATTTAGCCACCCTCTCAATGGCCCACTCCCAAGTTTCCTTTCTAACATTGCATTTTTTTCTAGTATTACATATGAGAAATGACAAGATGCTTTCCTTTTAATTGTAAAGATGGTCCGATCCTGAAAACATCACAACCATCATCACAAACAAGAGAAAATCTGCAGTTCTAGTGGAGTGTAGTGATCTCAGAGGGCTGTCAGGCCAGATGTCACCGAGATAAGTTAGGAAGGATTCAAAGACAGACCTTAAAAACAAGGATGAGAAATGTAGAACTGGTTTATTGGCAGATCATGGGACTCTGTGGATCAATGAGAACAGAGGCAATAGATCAATGAGACATGGGCAGCATTACATTGTACCATTTCAGGTTTAAAAAACATAGAGGGAGATGAGAGCTTAGTATGGGCAGAGGAACAGTCAACCATGAAAATCCTTAATGAGCTCCTTACCTGACCCCGATGGCCTGTAAATTCCTTTGTTTCTATGTGGCAGAATAGTGTTTTATAAGATATTTGGAGCCCTTCCTTTCACTGATTGCCCTGCATTATTTCTCTTGATAGGTTGGGAGGTGTATTTACAATGCCACTGCTGTTATTCGCTAGTATAATGCACATATCAATGATTTCACTGAAGAGGCAGAGTGCCATTTTCTCAAGTTTTCTGCTTATACAAATCTGATTGGGACTGCGAGAAGAGAAAAGCATGTAAAGAGGTTCTAAGGGGAGATGAATGAGTGGGTGAGAATGTAGTAGATAGAAGATATGGAAAGATGTGAGAATATTTACCTCCAGTGCCCAAAACAGAAAAACTGAGTGTTTTTTTAAAAAGGTGACGTATTGGAAAATATTGGACACAAATCACCAAATGCCAAACTACAGAACAGCGAGAAAGTGAAAATAGGCACATTGACCACAGTTTTGAGAGAATTTGAATACAGGAAGGTTACAATGGGTATTCATGAGATTATGCTTGAAGTACTGTGCGCGTTTTATCTCCTTACCTAAAAAGAAGGAGCAAAGATTCACTTGACTGTTTCCCGGGATGGCAAGACAGATCTTATGTGGAGAGACCGGTTTAATTAAGGCTGGCTTCAATATTGAGTTTAAAAGAATGAGCAGGGATCTCAATGAAAGTTCCAAAGCTCTTTCAGAGCTAGGCAGGACGAGTGTAGGGAAGATGTTACACTTGGTGAGTAGTTTGGAATCGAGGATCAAAGGGGCAGGTGATTTGGAATCGAGGAGAAAAGCCTTCACACGGAGGTTCACTGATTCATTTAAAACACAGAGGACAGAGGACTGTGTAGATAGTAAGCAAATCAAGGGATATTGAGGTAAGGTGCTTAACAGCAGAGTAGATGGTTCAGCTGGCCTACCCCATTCCTATTTCTTATGTTCTTGTGTTCTAATGTATTTAAATCAACATCCGTGGTACACAACACAAAGAACCCAGACGGATAGGGAAACCAGAGATATTACTATATGGTACCCTGTGGGAAACTGTTTCAATAAAGGGAAAAACCTCTGCAGTACCAAAAGAATGTTTTGACAGCTACCTTCTTAAAGGATTCAATGTTTGTTTTTTTTTAATATTCTGTGGAATATCATAAAACTTAGATAGTGTGATCACACCAATATGGGAAATATATATATAAATATTTCACATTACACACCATAGCAACTTACTGAATTTTTTAAATCAACCTTTTCTGGTAGGCCACTGCTGTGTTTCTCTCACCTCAGCTCGCAAGCTGCTGGAAGTATTATGTTGATTGCAGCATGGATCATTGTATCTGACTGCTGTCTCAGTGCTGCTTTTCCCAGTAGGTCCATTAAACTTCCATCCCTTTTTTGCTACCTGATTCTTTCCACACCAGAGACAAATCCACGCTACATTTGCCCCAGAGATGGATTTTGTCAAAGTTATACTGGGAGGAAGGACCTCTTGGAGCTGCTTCCCCAGGGAGTTGGACAGATTTCTTTGTGATGGCTGGGTTCTCTTTATTCAGTATGCAGACATTATTAAATGATTGCACATGTACTTTCCAATTCTTATCACGCATGAGACTGGATGATTTTGCTTCCTATTTTATATTAGGCTTTTTATCCTCCTTCCTTCTTAACTGACTGCCTCGTGGAGGCAATCTATTTCCCCATTCTCGATGACACCAGCTCAATTACACACCCCGGCATCCCGTAACCTTTTGCGCAGTGTAACAGAATCCTTGAATTGAGAAAATCATTACCATACCGAAAATCAGTCATGATCAGTGTTTTGCACAAAGTAGCCCAAGGTGAAAAACTTGAGAAAGTAATGAACTTCAGCAGTAAAGAAGGATATCTGAGACGTATAAAGCAGTTAACAGAACAGAGAAAGGCGATGGTGCGGTAGTGTAGCGGGTAGCATAACACCATTACAGCACCAGTGACCCGGGTTCAACTGTGCTGCTGTCTCTAAGGCATTTATAAGTTCTCCCTCTGTGTTGATTCCTCCAGGTGCTCTGGTTTCCTCCCACAATCCAAAGATAGTAGATTATTTGGCCACAGGGGTGTAATTGGGTGGCGTGGGCTTGTCAGGCTGGAAGGCTCAGGTACCATGCTGCATCTTTAAACAAACAACTAGAAATAGGTAAATCTCCCATTTGTGCCTCTTAGCCAATCATGATAATGGGAAAACTCCCCCAATTCTCAGTCACACTCAGAAACCATGAGCTGGTTGGGTAAAACGCGGAACAAGAGTGCAGCAGGGCATAATGTTAGTGCCGTGCAGTATCTTAAAGGAGAATTAATCAGGCTGAATTTCAATGTTCGAAAGGGAGGTGGTTTTATTATAAACAACTCTCAGCTTGATGATCATAGAAATAAAACATTGGTGGAATGAGGTGGAATCAAGGTTGGAGATCTGTTGTAAAGATGTACCTACATTGACTAAAAACACTTTAAAATATTGAAACTAAATTGAAAAACTGATAAAATAAATTCTGCCCTCACAACAGAACACCATTAAAAAAAAACTGAAATATGGACACAGACCTTCTGCATAAATTTTCTATGCTGGTTCAGGGCCCAAACCCACACCAGCACCACTCCCAATCCCCAACCAATTTTCAGTTTACTCTACCAGCCACACCTTTTCATTGCTTCCTCCCTTATGTACTTATAAAGCAATGGTAAATATGTCCGTGCTAACTGACTTAATCTTCTAACTCAGTGATGTAGATCTTCTGCTGCATCTGCCACATCCATTCTCTCATCAGTGACTCCGATTGAAAAGACAACCGACCTGGAGTACCCATCCCACTGGGAACTCATTGAGGAAAGCTTGTAGGGAGATTCATGGCACGGACCTTGTGCTAAAGAAGAGGGGTTGTACCTGAGTGAGCTCCACCTAAAAGCAGGGAGGAGGTTTGGCCAGCTGGCTAAACAATACCCCACGAGGGGTGAAACTGTCAGACTGATTGTTTCAGAGATATTTTGAAAAGTTAGCAAAAATGTTCAAAGCTTTTATAAAGCATTGAGAAAAATGGCACATGAGTTCACCAGCTTGGAAAAGTAGGCATAAGTAAATGGGAAGGAGAGTGCAGGAGAGGTTATTGAAGTCTCCAGAATGAAGAATAAGACAAAAATTTAACTTCAGGCGAGATGGAGAAATATTTGAGAAGTGTTGTGAATACAAGGTGTTATATTTGAATGCAAGCAATATACAAAATAAGGTATATGAACCTAAATTTGAGGGCATGATATTGTGGGCATCACTGAGTCATGGTCGAAAGATCACAAATGGGAGCTAAACATCAAAGGATACACAACCTATTGAAAAAGCAGGTGAGCAGAGAGTGTGACTCTGTTGATAAAAAGTGAAATCAAATCCTTTTAAAGAGGTGACATAACATCAGAAGATTTAGAATCCTTGTGGTGAGAGCTAAAAAGCTGGAAGAGTGAAAAGACCCTGATGGGAGTTATATACAGGCCTCAGAACAGCAGCTGGGACATAGGGTACAAATTACAACCGAAGATAGAAAGGACATGTAAACAAAGAAATGTTACAATGGTCATGGGGGATTTCAATATGCAGGAAATTGGGAAATTAGGTTGTTACTGGATCCTCAGAGAAGGAATTTGTGCAATGCCTATGAGATGGCTTTTTAGAGCAGCTTGTGGTCAATCCCACTGAGGAAAAGACCATTCTGGATTTGGTTTTGCCCAATGACCCAGATTAGATTAGAAAGGTTTGGGTTAAAAGAGGCAGTGATCCTAATATGATAGAATGCAGTTTGAGAGGGAGAAGATGAAATATGATGCATCAGTATCACAGGTAAATGCAGAGCACGAGAGAGGAGCTGGACAAAGTGAATTGGAAGGGGACCTTAGCAGGGATGAGAGTAGAGCAGCAATGGCTGGAGTTACTGGGAGTAATTCAGTAGATACACGATCAGTTCATCCCAAAGAAGAAGAAGCATTCTAAAAGGAGGATAAGGCAACCATGATTGATGAGGAAAGCATAAAAGCAAAAAAAAACAACAGATTCTAGAGGATTGGGAAGATTTTGAAAAACCAATAGAAGGGAACTAAATTTAAGACAATAAGGAGAGAAAAGGTAAACTGTGAAGGTAAGCTAGCTAATAATATAAAAGAAGATGCTAAAAGTTTTTTTCAGATATACAGTATAATGAGTAAAATTGAGGTAAGAGTGGTCAATGGACCACTGGAAGATAATACTGGAGAGGTAGTAATTGGCAGCAAAGAAATTGCAGATGAATTGAGTAAATACTTTGCATCTGTCTCCACTATGGAAGCACCAGCAACGTGCCAGAAATTCCAGGGAGTCAGAAGAGAGAAATGAATGTCCTTGCTATTACTAAGGAGAAGGTGCTTTGGAAGCCGAAAGGTCTGAAGATAGCTATGTCACCTGGACCAGATGGACTACACCCCAGGGTTCTGAAGGTCATCACTGGAAAGATAGTGCAGGAATTAGTAGTGATCTTTCAAGAATCACTAAATTCTGGACTGGTTCCAGAGGACTGGAATATCACAAATGTCACTCCACAATTTAAGAAGGTTGGAAGGTAGAAGACAGGAAATTATTAGATGAGATTAGATTAGATTATGAGGACACGCAGTCCTCTTTTATTGTCATTTAGTAATGCATGCATTAAGAAATGATACAATGTTCCTCCAGTATGATATCACAGAAACACAAGACAAACCAAGACTTAAAAAACTGACAAAAACTACATAAATATAATGCATAGTTACAACAGTGCAAAGCAGTACCGTAATTTGATAAAGAACAGACCATGAGCACGGTAAAAAAGAGTCTCAAAGTCTCTTGAAGGTCCCATCATCTCACGCAGACGGTAGAAGGGAGAGAAACTCTCTTCCTGCCATGAACCTCCAGTGCCGCAAACTTGCCGATGCAGCATCCTGGAAGCACCCGACCACAGCCGACTCTTGAGTCCGTCTGAAAACTTCGAGCCTCCGACCAGCCCTCTGACACCGAGCACCGAGCACCATCTCTGCCGAGCGCTTCGACCCCAACCCTGGCAACAGGCAATAGACAAAGCCGAGGATTTGGGCCCTTCCCCTCCGGAGATTCTCGATTGCATAGTAGCAGCGGCAGTGAAGCAGGCATTTCAGAAGTTTCTCCAGATGTTCCTCAGTGCTTCTCACATCTGCCTCCATCAAATCAGGATTGTGCACAGTACCTACTTAACAAATACAATATCATTTTGGAGCGGCCGCTTATAGGCCAGTTAACCAGATTTCAGTAATTGGGAAGATGTCTGGGTCCATTATTAATGATGAGGTTTCGGGGTATTTGGATGCACATGATAAAAAAGACTGAAGTCAGCATAGTTTCCTTCAGGGAAAATTTTGCCTGACAAATCTGTTGTGAGTTATTTGAGAAGTAAAAGACATAATAGACAAAGGAGAATCAGTGGATGTTGTATACTTGGATTACCAGAAGGCCTTTGACAAATGTCGAACATGAAGCTGCTAAATAAGATAGGAGCCCATGGTACTGCAGGAAAAATATGAGCATGGATAGCAGATTGGCTGACAGACAGAAGGCAAAAAATGGGCCTTTCCTGGTTGGCCGCTAGTGATGAGCAGTGTTCCACAGAGGTCTGTGTTGGATCTGCTAATTTTCACATAATATGGTAATGATCTGGATGATGGAATTGATGGCTTTGTGGCCAAGTTTATGAATCATACAATTATAGGTGGAGGGGCAGGTAGTGTTGAGGAAACAGGAGGTTCTGTAGAAGGACTTAGACAGATTAGGAGAATGGGGAAACAAGTGGCAGATGGTATACAACATAAGGAAAAGTATGGTCATCATACTTTGATAGAAGGAATAAGATGTAGACTATTTTCTAAATAGGGGGCAAATTCAGAAATTGGAGGTGCAAAGGGAATTGAGAGCCCTAGAGCAGGATTTCTTAAAGGTTAAGTTCAATGTCAAGTCAGAGGTAAAGAAGGCAAGTGCAATGTTTGCGTTCATTTTGAGAAGACTAGAACATAAAGGCAAGGAAGTAATGCTGAACAATTTTAGCCAATTTAAAATACTCAAGAACACTTTTAAAAACAGGTTTTAAAGTACAGAAAACTTCAAATTAACAATTGTCAGACAGCTCAGTATAAACCAATGGAAAAAGTCTTTCTATCCTTCCCTTTTAAGGCAATTCCACACCATGAATTGTATGGAGCCATTGCAACTTCTTGCTCCCTTGCCTTACTTCAGTATCAAAACTCACCATAGTTCCTGCGTAATTCCTACAGATGTCCCCAACGAAACTTGCTGTTGGTTTTAATTCCATGTTCTCATAACATTGTTGAGTTTTTGAAGTCAGTATTGAGACTGGTTGCAAAAAAAAATGATAAATTGCATTAAGAGGCATTGGGAAAATGACCCCAACAGGTCATCAGACTTTGAAGACCATGTTTCAAACAGCAACTGATGGTTTGGCATCTGTCTGAGGTGTTTCCAGTGGAAGTTCAGGAGCCTTACACTCAATGCATGATCTGCACTCAACGTTCAGATGTGCCCTTCCATGAAGTAATCTTAATCCTTCAATAGCTAATATTACCAATGTTGTGCAGAAGTCTAATCACTCCGGGAGGTCTTGTGACTTGCTGAATCGAAGTAGATGGACTGATATACATCTATAAAATCATCTTATGATTTATTGATATCTACCTAATCTTCAATTTGCATAAAATATTGTGGGGGAACAGAGAGTGATGACTTCAAGTAGATTTTTGATGCTGACCGGGAACTAACCCACATCACAGATTAGATGCCTATTGTTGGAAATAACTCCACTGTTTTGATTTCTATAGTGTCAGTTTTAACTCACGAGCTGCAAGCAGAAATTTGCCTTTTATATTACATCAATGCAAGTGCATTTGGAAGAAAACTTGTGAACCCATTCTTGCCCTTTGATTGGAGTAAGTATTTGCACCACTTCTCCTTGAGTTAAAGAGCAACCTGCCCAGGTCTTGCGTAGTTTTCTTTAAGGTGAAACATGGCTGAGAAAATGGAATGTTTAGTTTTTAAACACAACCAGAAGTCTCTCCCTATCATTTCTATTAATAGGACATTAACAAGGAATGAAGCGACAACCTTCTCTTCATAAATGTCAATAGGTAATAACAGTCTTCAAAGCTCACAGTTAATACACTAGTTACAGAGCAGTAATTTCACTATATTTTACTTTGAAACTGTTATTTTAAAAAATCTCATTTCTAATGATGACATCCAAGAAAATCAGGCAAGAAATATTTATCAGAATCTAACTGAGGTGTCACATTTGAACAAAGGAAATAAATATAGAGCGCACTTAATTTCTACAAATAGTGCAATGAGATATCTAATCTATTACAATAATGAATCTTTGGAAATTTATCCTGGATTATTAATCAAAATTGCTTTGAAACTCCTGGTAATGCAAAAATTAAAGAACAATGGAAACAATTTCAGTTAAATGTAGCATAAAATAATAAAGTAATGAGTATGTTTTGATTGTAAATGTGAAGTTTATTTGATAGAAAACTCGTTAGTGGACGTATTTCTCAGCCTACGCTTGGTCCCTGCTGTGATGATGTGCAAGTATTGGGAGTAGACCAACTTCAAAATGTGCACAAGCAAAATTCAGGCACAAAACAGGAAATAAAGAGTGGCCATGCAATTTTAATACATATAAGCCAAGAAATGCAAGAATTCCCTTGGTTGTGGGCAGAGAGCAGAGCAACCACTGTGGTGTCAGAGGTTACTGACCTACAGATTAAAATATCCAGTAAAGCATGGGTGAGACCAGAGAGGTTCCATGTTAAACAAATTATCAAAGCAGCTGAAATTAGCTTTTGCTAAGATTCTATAAGCAGACCCTGCTCCTCAGAAACATTGGGCAAAACACAGAATTTGGTTTAATCACGATTAAGAAAGTTACATTGAAATCACCCTTATTATTTATATTGGAGATTTTCACTTATTTCAAGGCAGTTCACTTTTAGGAATTTACAAATACTGTACAAAAAAACATGGAACAAGAAGCACAATAGATTTGCCAAGCATTGCATGTACAAAAATAGAGTTCTCCTTTTGAGTTTCAATAAATTATGGGTATTTTTCTTTGACGTTGGACACGTAGCTAATGTTATGCATATGTTCCCTTGCCTTGCCCTGAAAGGTCACATTGCAGTTCTGAGAGTTCAGACGACTATTTATTGATTTCCTCTCCTCCTCTGTTATACCTCAAAATAGCAATTTAAAAAAAATCTATGCTACAACATTTCACTTTCTGTAATCTTATTCACTGTTTGATAATTATGTCTTTCATAATTTGTATTCATAAACTTCTTAGCAGTAAAGTACAAAACTTACTGATTTGGAATGTAAAACTTGTTTTGACATGAGAATTTCCTGAGATAATTGATCTTGGCTGATGTTGTCTTGTATTGAATTTCAGTGAGCCTGTTGAAAACATCCTTATTCTGTGAAAGATACATTATCAAAATAAATACATCTGATTGATTGCAATTTGTGGCTTACACCTCCATCAAACAATCAGTATAAAAATGGTGTTATGGGCAAAATAGTTAATTGCTTGAAAATTATTTGCAATATATGAATGTGTTCACATGTAGCCACCTGCACACACATAAACATACAGCAGCTCAACTGAAACTGAGATTTCTGTTTCAATTTCCCCCAAATCTGGAGTACAATATTGATCAAGAGTCATAATTAGTCCCCTTATTGGGTGCATATTTAGCTGAAACTTTCTAAGGCCAGCATATTTGCAGAATTAAGCAGCGTGCAGATCCTTGGTGTCCGGGTTCTGCGCCACAAATATTTATTTAAGCGACGAAGCATCCATACAATGAGGTGATAATTTACAGCCCGGAATAACTTGGTTTGTTCTAAGGTGATCCAGGAAAAATCTCAGGAGAATTAGCTTGCAACAAATGCATTGAAAACATTATTTTTTGCTCACAGAACAAGGTGTAAGTACATTGGTTCAGCCTGTTTTTGTGCATTTTGAGCTTTTTGAGAAGTTACAACCAAGTATTTACTCTGTTGCCTTGCTCAAACTATGAAGTGGTAAATCTGAGAGAGGAGGGAAAAATAAGCAGTGCTTTTTTTTCTCAAAGAACTAGCATTATATAAATAGAGTATACATTAGGGACTAGTGTTTATGGATAATAAACCACTTAACTCATGGCCCAACACAGATTTCTGCATGACTGAGAAAAGCATGTTCTGTGCCAGCATAATGTTTGTATCAGCGCTCCAAGGGGTAATTCAACCCCTGTGTATTTAACAGTACCCCTGTGTTCAGTCATTTCATCTGATACATTTGCTTCACTATACCTCGTTGCTAGTAATGCTAGAATGTTGAAATATCTTTTCCCTTCATGTTACTGTTATTCTTTCTGCAGAGAGGAGTGGTTTAGTGCACAGGCAGACAAGAAGTTAACCAGAGTACAAAATGCTAAATATTTATCGGACTTGATCAATTTTATACTGTTTGCAAAGGAAATGAGGCCATCAGTGTTCCTGAAATTAGATAATATGCTTGATAAATAGCGTATATCATTTGGTCAAAACTTTTAATAAAAGGTTTCATTTCCCAAAGAAAGCCTCTTGACAAACAATTCAACTCCATGCACACACAAGTGTAAACTTGATATGCATATTGAGTATTAGTGAAGTCTTTTCAAACCCTGTGATTGGGAACAAATGAACACTCTCTCACATGCTTAATAAATCCCAGCATGAAACTGGGTCATTGTTCTTTGGCTACGGTCTCCTGTGAGCATTGCTTGCTGCTGGACACTTTTATCCATTTTGCAGAATGCTCACTGTTCACTTTTTCACAGGGGAATATGGAATTTCAATTCATATATTATTGATAGCAAATTAATGGATATGGACAGGATTAGCAGTGGCAGCGCTCACTCACTGGAGTTTGCATTGCAATTACATTTCATCCATTTTCAGACATCTTCTGTTGCTTGCTCCTTATCAGCCCCCTCCACATAAAATGAATAAGTTTATTTTAACTATGCCTTAATTTACAGCATAAAATGAGAAACGTTTGTTAATCTTTGACATGTGAGCTACTTTATCAACTTTTTCAAATGAATTAATTACAGGAATAAAATGGAAATAGAGCAAATAAAGTAGCTAGATCTTCAGTGTCTGCAAACTATAATTTTAACAGGCAATGACTCCTATAAATTAACTAATGACAAAAAAAAGAGAAAAATTAAAAATTATACGTCTTATCAATGTCTTGAACATAACAATCATTATCAGTGTTTATAGTGTTCATGAAGGAATACTAAATCTCACGCAGGTTAGCAAAGGATAAAAAAAAAAGCAGTGACAACATTTTCCCCATCTTTCCAAGAATAATGGAAGTGGCAAGTTTATTTTCACATGGGTTTATAGAGAGAATATTTCTCAAACTTACTAAATTTTTTCATCACTTCTATGTCAAGCAGAGGAGTACAACTTAATTCTAAAACAAAATCCAACTGGACTAAATGGTAATAGTTATTTCTATGCCTTTTAACTAATTACATAAGAAACCAATGAAAATAGTGTAATACTCTGACAATAAGCAGCAACAAATCATAAACTACCTGAATACATTAATTCCATTTTCCATTAATCAGTAAGATTTCTGGGAAATAAAAAACATATAACAAGGATTGATGATAAAAATCTATCTCCATTAATTTTCAAACGTTATTTTAATGTCATGAACAATTACAAATTTTGAGACTGAATAGAGGAGATGTTTTTGAGAATCTATATTATCTCTATGTAGCAGATCAGGGGAGCATTGAGAGGGCCCTGGCTATAAAAGGTTGCGAAAGATAATAGCAGTTGAGATTAGGGACTGATACCAAATATTGTAGTACAGTGGACTAATGGAAAAGTGATGTCCTAAGTGATAACCCTCTTTGCCTGCAATTGCATTGAATGACTTCCAAGACTATCAGCACATTGACATGGCAAAAGTTTTAAGTCTTCGGGCACTTAAGAATAACTGTACAAAGACACTTTGAAATGAGGGCTTTTCAAAATAGATGATCATTCTATTAAAACTTTTTCCATACATTTTCTCTTCTGATTGCCACCAAGATACTTATGTCGGTGGTTTGGTGAAGAAGACTGTGGATATGGATCCATATCTTGAAGCAAAAACATGGCAATGTAGAGGTTAAGTCACTGGATTAGCAGAATGAGTTTTAGGCCATTTTCCAGAGACGCAGGTTTGATCCAACATGGCAGCCGAGGAGCTTAAGTTCATGTAATGAACTAAATCTGAAAAATACTTTTTTTAAAAATTGTCTCTGTAACTAAAATACTAGTGAAATGTCATTTGATTTACTAATGTCCTTCGTTACTTTGATGTGTCTACTTGTGACTGTGTACCTCCCAATGTCATGGGCTCTTTACTGCCTCCACGTTTCCAGGGTAATTATGGATGCAAATTAAACGTCCTCATCTTGGCAACATCCACATTCCCTGAACAAATAAAAGAAGTGTAATAACTGAGGCAGAACCCAGTAATAAATATATTGCCAATAGTATCCGTGTAATATAAATCAAATCTGATATAAATTAGGACTAGAATGAACTGTGTGCAAATTACATTTACCTTGGTTGTACTATTGATGTTTGTGGCGATGTATGCACATCAATGAGTACATAATTTATTTAAACAATAATAACAATAAATAATAGCTTCACAATTCTAGATTGATTCTTCAAAAGCTTCAACTACTTTATTACTTTTTCATTGGAAGTGACATTTATGGTTAAGAAGATACTTCTCATGTTTTTAGGATTCTCGTTGTTTTGCAGTGAAGTCAATTCCGTTTTTAAAAGCTATAGACTTCCTTTTATTTAAAATATTTCCTGATTAATCATTTTTCAAAGGCTGATCATTGTTGGGATGTAGGAAACATAGTAGCAAATTTGCACACACCAGTTATACAAGGCCCAAGTAAGCTGTAGCAACAAGCAGTTGCTGGAGGAACTCAACAGATCAAGCGGCATTTCTCAGGGGAAAAGAATTGGTGACATTAGAAATGTTAACATCGACCTGAAGGGTTTTAACCTGACATATTGGCAATTTCTTTCTTCCCACACATGTAGGTTGGTTTGCTGAGTTCTTCCATCAGACTGGGTGTTGCTCCGGATCCAGCAACTGCAGTTTCTTATGCCTCCAAATAATCATTTCACTGATTCTAATTGAAAAATATTGGCTTGGACATCAGAAATAATACTGTTATGAATTGGAATCAGAATCAGAATTATTACCACTGATTTATATGATGCGAAATTTGTTTTTTGCTTGTGTCAGCACTACAGTGCAAAGTTGTAAAATTACTAAAAATTGCAAAGAAAATAAATAGTGTAAAAAATATTGGGGTAGTATTCATGGGCTCGTAGATCACTCAGACATCTCAAGGTAGGGGAAACAGCTGTGGTACTGATAAAAGGACATGTCCTGATTGTGAGTGTCCTTGGTGATGAATGCTATCTTCCTGAGAAACCGCCTCTTGAAGATATTCTCAGTGGTAGGGAAGGTATGGTTCTTTGAATAAGTAGACAGTCTGCATGAAGATAAATGAGAGGATGAAATCTTGGTTTAATACGTCATATGACAGAAATCTGGACCATTCCTCAGTTTTGCACTTGGTTACCAGTCAAGGTCTTGGTCTCAAGTCCACTGTGTAGGACTTAACACAACATCCTCCATTTCAGAGGCAGGATACCAATAACTGAACCATGGATGGTTTCCATTAGTAAATCAATGGAGTTTTCACAAGTCCAGATTATTTCATTAACCAAATTTAAATCCCTCAGATGCCAGGGTGTGATCTGAACTCATGTACCTGGATTGTGGACTTCAATTATTGGGTGACATCCAGTAGCGACTACCGTGCCAATGTACCTCAAGAGTTCAAGTAGCACATCCTGTTGACAGACTTCCCACCATGATAGGAGATCACAAT
Source organism: Mobula hypostoma (assembly GCF_963921235.1). Taxonomy (NCBI): domain Eukaryota; kingdom Metazoa; phylum Chordata; class Chondrichthyes; order Myliobatiformes; family Myliobatidae; genus Mobula; species Mobula hypostoma. The sequence continues at coordinate 10,186,131 of NC_086123.1, read as the reverse complement.
AATAATTTGTATATATGCTTTACAGATAAATAACATAGGATTGTTGATTCTAACATCCAGTGCACTAAGCGCAATATTTATGTTTGTATATTGCTGTTGAAAGTAGTTACACTAAACAACCACCATCTCCTTTAACATCATCATGCTTTGAATGATTTCTGGGCCACACAACTGTTCTGTCGGTCTCTGTACATTTCAGTAGTCATAGTTACTATAGTGTGTTTTCAAGCATACGAGTGTCGGGCAAGTTGATGTAACAATCCAACAAATTGTATCCTCACCATTCACAACCCCTTCCAACCTGTTTCCTGTAACTTCCAGAGAGAGACTGAAAACCAGAGTAAAAACTTTGTCAAGATGGGATTAAATATCCGGAAAAATTGCTCTGGCTCTCCAGATAATCAAAATGAATCAAGGGCACAATGACCATAATCTGTTAGGCAGCTACCTCTCTGTTCCAATTGGAAACCAGTTCTTATTCTTGTAAAATGAATTAGTTTCCACTACAGGAGAGTACTAGCTGCTCCTCAACACAAGAGATTTGGCAGATGCTGGAAATTTAGATCAACACACACAAAATGCTAGAGGGACACAACAGGTCAGGCAGCCTCTATAAATAAATAGTCAACATTTCAGGCTGAGACCCTTCATCACGACTGGAAATGAAGGGGGAAGATGCCAAAATGAAGGTGGGGAGAAGGGGAAGGCTAGAAGCTAGAAGTTGATAGGTGAAGCCAGGTGGGTGGGGGAGGGGGAAATGAAGTAAGAAGCTGGGAGGTGATAGGTGGAAAAGGTGAAGTGCTGGAGAAGATGAAATCTGGTAGAAGAGGGGAGCGGATCATGGGAGATAGGGAAGGAGGGTGGGTGGAGGACACTGGGGGGGGGGTGATAGGCAGGAGAGATGAAGAGGTAAGAGGCCAGAGTGAGGAATTGAAGAAGAGGGAAGGAGAAGTGGGGGGAAAAAATTACTGAAAGTTGAAGAAATCGATGTTCACGCTATTGAATTGTAGGCTACCCAGACGGAATATGAGGTGTTGTATTTCCAGCATGAGAGTGGGATCACTGTGGGAGGAGAGGAGGCCATAGACCAACATGTTGGAATGGGAATGGGGGTTGAAATTAAAATGGTTGACCATCAGGAAATCCCAATTTTTATGGATGACAAAGCAGACCCCCAGTCTATGTTGGGTCTCACCAATGTAGAGGAGGCCGCATCGGGAGCACCAGATACAATAGGCAACCCCAGCAGATTTGCAGGGTGAAGTTTTGCCTCACCTGGGTGGACTATTTGGCGCCCTGAGTGGAGGTGAGGGAGGAGGTGAATGGACAGATGTCACACTTCTGCCGCTGGAGAAATAAACCTATAAAAGGTCACAAATGAGTTGAATTTCTCGACGGCAAAATTCAGCATATGTGAGCTACTTCACAGCTTTTAATATCAGTTACCCCAAAAAACAAGACCTGTTGTGGCTATTGATGTTGAATCCGGTAACAGGATTTTTGGGTATGACTTCAAGGCAATTCCACCAACAGGAGAAGGGTGTCCAAAGAGGTATCAAATCATTTTTGGCTTATGCTGAAACAGTTTTCGTTAACTCCAGCCAATTATTGCAGAGGAGCAAGGAAGGGGAAGGGTGGGAGTGGGGGGGGAAGTAACTTTAATTTCTCATCTAGGTAGTCTCATGGTAATATCATTTTGGCACTCTGTATCCAAGACATCTCCAGGGAGTGGTGCCTCGAAAAGGCAGCATCCATCATTAATTATCCCCAACATCCAGGATGTGCTCTCTTCTCACTGTTACCATCAGGAAGGAGGCACACATTTAATGATTCAGGAACAGCTTCTTCCCCTCCACCATCCGATTTCTGAATGGACATCAAACCCATGGACTCTACCTCACTATTCACATTTTTTTCTCTCTATTATCATGCATAGCATTGTACTGCCACAGCAAAGTTAACACATTTCACAACATATGCTAGTGATACTAAACCAGATTCTAATTCACTTTCTGATTGTGCTGCAGTACCCTGTACAGGCCATGTTGGCTTACCGCCTACCTTTGGAATCAAGTGCCTCACTTTTTCTATTTATGTAGGAGAGTAAGTTGTTTCATTTTCTTTGAGAGCACACTAGACGATGCTTTTGAGTAAAACTCCTTATCATTCTTTGTTCTCTGTTCAGATCAACGGATGATAATTGTGCTAAACTATGTTGCAATTAACGCATTTACCAGTGTAACGCATTTACGCATTTAGACACTAAAGGAAGTTAAAATCCCTCATACTCTAGGAATGTTTGGAATCTTTGAAGCAATGTATTGATAGATAACCCTACACTCTCTACCAGCCCTTGAAATGGTTCCCATCCAATAACACCAAAAGAATAAGAATTATTATTTTAGTTTTCTTGTGGGAGTTTTTATTTTATATTTCCAGCATTAGTATACAATACAAGGAGATTTATACCTCTCTACTGGAACTTACTACTGTGTAAGGCCGCTCCTGCACCATAGATTCTTTCCGCTTGACCCCGATTAATCAGGCTGGACGATGAGCAAATGAACAGTTTCAGTCTCAAAGTGACAAAGACTTTCACCACATTTTCCATCTTGTAAACTCGTCAGCCTGTCACAGAGCACAGCCTCTGCTCCAAATTTGAGTCAGCATCACTGAAATGATTAAATATCCTTTGTCAAATATTTCAACCAGTACCACACATTGTTCATTATGTATCTCTGACCTTTCCCTTCCTTTTCTGGATCTCTCTGTCTCCATCTCCAGAGAAAAGCCAGGTACTAAGATCCAATACAAGCCTAACTACTCCCACAGTTATCTCAACTACTCTTCATCTTACACTACCTCCTGAAAGAACTCTGTTCGTTCTCCTTGTTCACCTGTTTACTTCATATTTGCTCCAATGATGAGACTTGCAATACAGATACCTCTGAAATGTCTTCCTTCTTCCTGAACCATGCCTTTCCCTCTACTGCTATTAACAAAGCCCTTGACTGCATCTCATCCATTTCCTACACCTTTGCTTTCTCTGCCCAGATCTAGTGATCTGCTGGTCCAGATATAGTGGAGCAGTTTATCCACTGCAACTTCAATCACCTTCTAAGAGATTCAGCCATTAGATATATCTTCCCTTCTTCTTCTCTTTCGGTATTTCACCGAGTCTATTCATGACTCTCTGGACCATTGTACCATTCTCACTAGCCAGACTCACAAAGGTCAGACTTTGATCTCTGGTATTGAACCCAGGACTCACTGATCATGAGACCCTTGTCCCAAGGAAGGGACCTCCGACACTGGGATCTGTAATAACGTCACACAATCCACAATCCGCTACTGTGGTGCCCTAAATCACTGTACTTCTTTGAGCTCTGAGCCTCGACCTTTGGATACGCACAGATCTCCAACCCTGGGACTCAGCCATTTGGGGAGGGGGGGTTATGGGGGTCACAAGCCCTCAAAGCTCCTGCCTGCAGTAGTTCTCCAACCCTCCAACCCTCCATCCCTGGCACTTGCCGACCTGGGTGGGGCGGGTCATGAGCCCTCATCCTCGAGGCCCACTGACCACAGTCCTTGACGATGGGAATTACTTGTCTACATCCTCAGAGCCTGTTGACCTGACCCCTAGAGATCACTGGCTTTTGACGGGTGGAGCTTTCCAGCCTGGACTCCTGCCCCCAACTTTTTATTTACTGCCCATTCCCTCGAACTCCCCCTCATCCTTGTCCCCAAACCACCACCCGAACTCCCCACGCTGACCCAAAAGCCATCGCTATGAACCTAACAATCAACTAAGTCCGAAGACTTCCAGATTAAGATGGCGCAACTGAAAATGTATGCCAGCTCACTGGTAGTTCAAAAGGATAGGAGTTCAATCAAAACCACTATTAATAGCATTTTTTCTTGAAGAAATTGTGGTAAACTATCACCACAAGCAATTAAGAAGCAAATGGAAATAAAGTAAATTCGTGGGATGTGCCCCGTTGATGTGTTGTAAAGTCGACGCAGTTGGAGTTGGAGCCATATTGGTTGGAGTGAACAACTTGGAGGGGAGAAGACGGGACAGAGGAGCTCCAATGCCCATCCAGCTTTTGCAGGTGCGAGGGTGGGTCGTTCTAAACGCCGAGCCAAACTGATGAAGTTGGAAACTGCTTCTTCGGTAGTGAAATCCTGGTCTGACGAGATGGGTGGCGTGCTCAAGGCCCGGAGCAATTCACCACAGCTCGGCCTGGGTCCTATTGTGAGGTACAATCTGCTGTTTGGACAATCTAAGTGGAAAGGCAGGGTGTTGAGAGGTGGATGAGGTTGGATCGTTCTGGGTGCCGAGTCGATTTGGAGAGGTCAAGAACAGCTTCTCCAGCGGTGAAATCTAAGATGGCAGCAATTTGCCAGCGGCAGGGCCATGTGCTAGTCCGAGGTTTGGATAATTTAAGTGCCAGCCCAGGTAGTCTGGGGGCTCCTCTCTCTGTGATACTGAGGCTGTAAGTCTGCCCCCGGCTGCTGTGCCTCGTGTCTGCGAACTTTGCGGCAATTTACCTCACTAATATGGTGGACTGAATACCTAGGCTTTGGGCCTGCTTTGAGCTGCTGTGGGGATTTCGATCTAAGGACTCGATTTGGCTCGGAATGCCGTTGCTGCTCACTGCCATTGTTTGCATGATGTGCTTTGTGTTTTCTTCCCCCTTTCTCTGTTAGCACTGGGGGTTGGACTTACTTTTTTTAATTGGATTCTTTCAGGTCCTTTGCTTTGCGGCTGTCTGTAAGCAAACAAATCTCAATTTTTGTTAATAAATTCACTTTGAACTTTGATGGACTTCACAGCTCAGCACAAACTTGGATCGTTCCTCATATTGGTTCTGTTTGGTTTCCTTTTTTTACTCTCTGGGAATGGAGGACATGCCCAGCCTGATCTGCCAACGTGACTTCCTGCTCAGCATTTTTTTTTATCCACGTTCTCATTCCCTAACTGCTGACCAGATAACTTTATTCCCAGTTCATCCCCATGGTCACCCTGGTTTTACCTAATCAGAGACATCCCATTCTCCCCTTCCTGCAGTTTAACAGGCTTCTTTTGTCTTCCACCCAGTTCGATGTCGGGCTGTCAATCTGAGGCATTATCTCTGCTTCTCTTCCCGCAGACGTGGCCTGCCTTGCTGAGTTTTTCCAGCATTCTCTGCGTTTATTTCAGCGTTCCAGAATCTGCAGATATGTTTGATTTTCGTTGTCAGTATTTCAGCTTAATTTCATGAAAATTTTTAACAGAATGAAACAGATGTTCACTTCCCATTCAAGATGGGGGAGAAATTCATCTTTTGTGGTGAGTATTAAGTACACATGGGGGTCATACAAGATAGAAACAGGCCCTTCGACCCAAGCTGTCTACGATGCTGACCAACAAGTCTATGCTCATCTCATTATCTGCTGTCATGGAGTAGTGGACGGTCTGCCTCGGTAACACCCTGAAGCTTCCTGAATGTTGTGAAAGTATCACCTTCACACAATCGGTTTGATTGACTGGAACCCACAGATAACATCCTTGCCTGCACAGTCAGAGGCACATTTCTCCCCTGGTGCCTTTTAAAACACGTAACGAACTGCCTAAATGTCTATGATTATGGCTGAAGCTATGACAGAAGAGAATGAGGTAAAGAATAAAGCAGACAAGGTAAAGAGTTTACAATTAATTGCTAACATGAAGCACTTAAGCTGATACAGACCCATTAACCTGTTTTTATTTTATAACTTGCACGGTTCCTTCTGTGCAGACGGAGTGAAGCTGATGGCTCTTTGTTTTAACTCACACCTGGGGTTAACATCTCAGCAATTCTGTGAACGGGTTTAGCGGAACTTGAAATAAGATTATGGTTTCATTGTATTTGCACATCAGTGTTGATCTGCTGGTCCAACGAAGGTTTATCAATTTCTTTCTTTGAAACAGAGATCTAATTCCCTGCTGGTTCACTCGCTGATGGCACTCTGCCTGTTTGCAAGTAATCTGTTACCATTTCACTTCTTTCAGAAGCGATCTCAGTCAAAAGAACAAAGGTGTTCCTCACAAGGACTGACACATCCTAGGAGCACTGATCGGGAAATTCCAAGTCTACATCCTAAAGCTTTCTCGCACTGATCAGCAACCAGTCAGGAAACGGGCTCAAGTACGCAAATAACTTCAAGCTATCAGAAATACAGTGTGACACAAAGGAGAAATGGTCATGGCCAGACACATAAAAAACGGGTAATACCACATCTGTTGCCTGTTATGTTCCTTCTGATATTCAGTTCCGCTGACTTCAACAGAGCCACACATCAAATGGATACTTTAGCAATATGATACTGCCCATCTAGCTCTACTGCCCCAGGTGAATTTCTAGCCCTAGAATGATAGAAACACCCAAAATGTCAGTCTGTATCTGAAGCTATAATAGAGCCATTCATAGTTCAGCTGTAAACTCAGCTGTAGATTCCAGTGAAGGGTCTACCCCGAAAATGAGATGAGTGAGTGCTCTCCTAAGGGCCCATGTACCTCCAGATTATTTCAGGTAATACCTCAGCATTACCTGAGGTCTTCAGGTAATACCTCAGTCTCCTCTACTCTAAAGATGAAGCCACACTCAGGTTGGAGGAACAACACCCTATATTCCGTCAGGGTAGCCTCCAACCTGATGGCATGAACATTGACTTCTCAAACTTCTGCTAATGCCCCACCTCCCCCTCGTACCCAATCCGGTATTTATTTATATACACACATTCTTTCTCTCTCTCTCTTGTTTTTCTCCCTCTGTTCCTCTGACTATACCCCTTGCCCATCCTCTGGGTTCCCCCCTCCCCCTTTTCTTTCTCCCTAGGCCTCCTGTCCCATGATCCTCTCGTATCCCTTTCGCCAATGAACTGTCCAGCTCTTGGCTCCATCCCTCCTCCTCCTGTCTTCTCCTATCATTTTGGATCTCCCCCTCCCCCTCCCACTTTCAAATCTCTTACTAGCACTTCTTTCAGTTAGTCCTGACGAAGGGTCTCGGCCCGAAACGTCGACTGTACCTCTTCCTAGAGATGCTGCCTGGCCTGCTGCGTTCACCAGCAACATTGATGTGTCTTGCTTGAATTTCCAGCATCTGCAGAATTCCTCGTGTTTGCGTTTTTAAATACCTCAGCATTTCCTTATTAAGATGAAACCCAAAAGATCCAGTTTCAAAAACCTTTTTATGGAAAATGAAATGTCAGATCATTATGTTCTCATTTGCCCTATGATAAAGCAGCAACTAATTGACAGAATAAACATTTGTGAATCTGAGAGTGAAGCAGTAAATTACTGCCCTGTTTCCAAGTTAGTTTGTAAAATGTTATTTTGATTTGAGGGGGAGCTCTATAGTGATGCACGCTGTTTGTTCAGGATTTCGTCGATCTGAACTAAATGTGATCTTGCAGTGTTTACCGTCACCTCTGCCATGAGTCAGTTCATGTGTCACAGAGAATCAAATCACTGCCCAGCGCCTGTGCTATGGTTTTCCTCTGAGTGGAAAGCGACTGAGGGATTTAAATCAGAGTGTTTACGAAGTGCCTGAGCTGGATCGCATTTGCTCCGCTTGAGCTAAAGTGGGGTGTCAGCAACTCAATCGACACTGAACGATTGAACAGAATTCACTCAGTTCTTCAACAAGGCTGCTCCAAGGTGCATGAAATTATTCTGACCATGTTGTTTCTGCACACAGGTGGAGTGCGCTCAAGGTGTTCCCTGAATGTCCATTGAATTAATCAATTGAATTCAAGGACTGACAGCAAATGCCAGCCATGCCAACTGTAGCAGGAATGAAATGAATTTAAACACTGTTGGTTAATTAGAATCAGAATCAGGTTTATTATCACCGGCATGTGTCGTGAAATTTGTTAACTTAGCGGCACTAGTTCAACGCAATTCATAATATAGAAGAAAAAATAAAATCATAATAATAATGTCAATTAATTACAGTATACATATATTGAATTATGTATAAATTGTGCAAAATACAGAAATAATATTAATTTAAAAAGTGAGGTAGTGTTCAAGGGTTAGCAATACAGGCCCAGAGCCATCAAGCAATCCTCAAACGTTAACCCTTTCTTTCCTGGGATCACTCTTGTGAACCTCTTCTGGGCCCTCTCCAATTGTAGCACATCCTTTTTCAGATAAGGGAGATAAAGGACCCAAAACTGCTCGCATCACAGATTGGGCAAGATGACACACTCGTCCCCTCCGGTACACAGCAATTTGAAAATCTGAAACAACTCCTCTCAGTTTAAAATGACATCTGTCAGAGTGACACCAGAGTAGGATATGTCTTGTGGTAAGTTTGGCTTCTGTTGGCACTGACTTTAGGATGTGTGACTTGGATGAAATACAGCAATGATGAAAGAACACATTAGAACAATTCCTGGGGAGAATCCAGCCTTTATCTTTATTCTTTAATCTTTAGTGTACAAGTGCAAACAGGGCATAAGAGTCCTTGACTTCAAGATGCATGAAGCATTTCTTTAGACTATGTAAATAACTGCGGAAAACACTCTCAAGGTTGCTGTACGTCAACATGGACATTTACAACTGTATCATAAATAATGAAAAAAGGATTCTGAGGGACATTTTGTAAAGCTCCCAGGGCCAAATTCAGATTCATCCTCAGAGAATTTAAAGGGGTTGTCAGCTCACAGATAGCCATGAAAAATCACAGATGAAAATGCATCCAACAGCTCCACGCAGCTTTAAACTCAAAGCAGCACATGCAAATACTCAATCACATGCCAGGTTCTGAGGGGGAATTTGAGATCAAATTCCTGCAATTATTATAACACTATAAAGATAGAAGCAGGCTACAACATAGTTAACTACCTACTCTATACTGGGAGCGGAGTTCAATGATCTGAAACTGTTTGAAGCACTTTGGGTCAGTTTCAAATAGCTGCTTTAAACATACAATTCTCATCCCTCCCTCTGACCAAACTTTCATGACTGATTGAGTGATGTTACGACAACATGTAAATGGCTCTGTAATACAATCATTGCACCAATGCTTCATCTGACAGGGAAAGTGAACTTGAGAAACTGGTTCATTCACAGAACTCGCCAGCAGCTCTCCCTGTACAGAATTGAAGCAAGCTGCAGAGAGTTGTAAAATTAGTCAGCTCCATCATGGGCACTAGCCTCCGTAGTATCCAGGACATCTTCAAGGGGCGGCCCCTCAGAAAAGCGGCGTCCATCGTTAAGGATGCCTACCACCCAGGACATGCCCCCTTCTCATCGCTGCCTTCAGGAAGGAGGTACAGAAGCCTGAAGTCACACACTCAATGATTCAGGAACAGCTTCTTTACATAACCATATAACCATATAACAATTACAGCATGGAAACAGGCCATCTCGGCCCTTCTAGTCCGTGCCGAACTCTTACTCTATCCTATTCCCACTGACCTGCACTCAGCCCATAACCGTCCATTCCTTTCCTGTCCATATATCTATCCAATTTAACTTTAAACGACAACATCGAACCTGCCTCAACCACTTCTGCTGGAAGCTCATTCCACACAGCTACCACTCTCTGAGTGAAAAAGTTCCCCCTCATGTTACCCCTAAACTTTTGTCCTCTTACTCTCAACCCATGTCCTCTCGGTTGAATCTTCCCCACTCTCAATGGAAAAGGTCTAACCACGTCAACTCTATCAATCCCCCTCATAATTTTAAACACCTCTATCAAGGCTCCCCTCAACCTTCTACGCTCCAAAGAATAAAGACCCAACTTGTTCAACCTTTCTCTGTAACTTAGGAGATGAAACCCGGGCAACATTTTAGTACACCTCCTCTGTACTCTCTCAATTTTATTCACATCCTTCCTATAATTCGGTGAGCAGAACTGTACATAATACTCCAGATATTAAGATATATTTCCCTCCGCCGTCCGATTTCTGAACGGACATTGAACCCATGAATACTACCAACCTACTTTTTAATTTCATATTTTTGCATTATTTATTTAACTGTAATGTTACAGTTATAATAATATAATTTTAGCAAGTGATATTAAACCTGATTTTGATTCTGATTCTGATTCTGTCTCTGTTGATAGCTCCGGCAGAATCCAGAGCCTGTCTGAATGGTGCCAACTATTGCTCCCGAACAGAGCGCAGTCAGAAATTGATGTGATTGTCCCCCCCCCCCCCCGCCCCGGGAGAACTGAACACAAAATATATCAAGGATTGAGGGAGTATAACTGTACTGGGAAAAAAGCAAGATGTCCCAGCCCACAGGTTATCATTGCCTCTTCACGTCTGTATCACGCAATCGGTGATTGGTTTGCCTCAGATAAAAGCAGAAAATGCCATGATAATCTGCATCCGTGGGAAGAGAAACTGAGTTAATAATTCAAGCTGAAGAGTGGCTTCAGGGATTGCCTATAATTAGGCTGTATCCAAATGAACTTCATGGACGAGGAAGTATGGAGTGAAGTATGACATGAACGCAGGTACTTTTCCCTTCTGGAGGTAGTGCGGTAACTCCCAGATGCTGACAGTAAGGTGCCACTGTTCTACCTGTGCTGTGTCGTGAATTATCAGGCATTGCTCCTCCAACAGTGTGTCATCGCCTAAACTACCTCGAATCATCATTCCAACATGAAAAGCACAACATAAATGCAAATATTATTAATTATAAATATAACGTGAGTGTTTTATTTCAACAAGTAATAACAGGGATTACAGGATTATTAGGAAAGGGAGCCAATCAGTTATAAATGCTCTAATAGCAACGTGATCTCATTTCTTCTCTCAAAGGAATACGCGTAACCACTGTCAGGCCTCACTGCACTAATAATGTCACGTAATGTCATCTTGTGAATGTGACTGAATCCGATTTTCATCAGCAGCAAAGGAATCAGGTGGTGGTGCAGTCTGAATAGTAATTATTTCAGGTAGTGTGTAAATGACAGCTTGACTTTTTCCCTCCATGTACTACAGAACACGCAATCGTGCGGCATAGTGTTAACATCACTCTTACATGACTAATGAGATATCTTACCAATGACTAAAACAGAATGCTTGTAACTTTACCCTGTACACTGTCTATTAATGCAGAGTAAATAGAAGCGATAAAGCTGGCATGAAAGCACTGTCATTAATGTGTCTGTAAAATAATATAGGATTTCATTAACAGAGAGGTGTAAATCTAAGCTGGTCCCACTTGCCTGTGGTTCACTCATATCACCCTAAACCTTTTCTATCCATGTACCTGTCCAAGTGCATTTTAAATATCGTTATTGTGCCTGCCTCAGCTATCTTCTCCAGCGGCTCATGCCATCTGTTTATCCCCCCCCCGCCCCCCCAAGTTCATTGTTAAACCTCTCACACTAAACCCATGCCTTCAGTTCTTGATTCCCCAGCACTGGGAAAAGGACTGTGTACACTCGCCCGATCTTTGCCTTATCTAAGTGTCTAGGTTTACGGGGATGTACAATGACCAAACCGTCATGTGATACCGTGGGCCACTGACAATGGGGTTGGAAAAAAATCACAAGCAGGAGAAAATCTGCCGACGCTGGAAATCCGAGCAACACACACAAAATGCTGGAGGAACTCAGCAGGCCAGTGGAAAAAAGTACAGTCGACGTTTTGGGCCAACACCCTTCATTAGAAGCCTTCAGGTTTTTGTGTGTGTTGAAAAACTCAGGTGTGATTGAATGATGGAGCAGATCCAATGGGCTGATTAGCCTAATTCCACTCCAAGATCTTATGATTTGCACAGTTATTCAGTGGGCAGCAACTCTTCTGTAAAAATGAGATGTTAGACAATTTGATTAGCTTTATTTGTCACAGGTACATTGAAACATACAGTGAAAGATGTCGCCTTTGCATCAGATCAGATCAATGAGATTTGTGCTGAGCAGCCCAGAACTGTGACCGAACTTCCAGTGTCATCTTTGCATGCCCACAACTCAATGACCCTAACCGTACATCTCAGGAATTTGGGAGGAAACTGGAGCTCACAGGGGATACCCACGTGATTACAGGAAGAACATACAAACGTCTTACAGGCAGCAACGGGAATCGAACCCCTGATCTCACAGCTTTTCAGGTAAAGCATTATACTGCTGTGTCAAGCCAAAATACAACACCTGAACTGGGACTTGAACCCTTGACCCTCAGATTAAAAGTGTGATTCACTGCCAAATGAGCTATCCAGTTTCTGACACATGTACAGCATCCCCATCAGTGGTTTAATTATTCTGTTTCAATTATTATTTTGTGAAACGTATACTAAGCTGAAAAATTGGCAAGACGGACCAACGATGACAGATATTAGTTACACCTGTTAGATTTGGATAGATCACAGCAAAGCAAACCTCTGCAATTCTCCTCTTGCTTTCCATTTGATGACTGGGAGTTACCCTGTTTCTTACACAAGCTGCACATGTGCTCTGCATTCTCTCTGCTGGTGTAAACTGAGGCACTCTCCAGGCATGTACTGAGCAACTCTGACGTGTGACACTCAGCCGACTGCACCTGCAACTGACTGAGAAGTCAGTTAAACCAGTTCTCCTGTTTCAAGTGTAAAAAATACTCTCCAGACCAAAGTGATTGCAGCTTGCATTTGCTGGTTTGTGGAGTGGGGATGACTTTTCAAGTGGGGTAGATGTCAAGGCTGTGGAGAATAAACCCCTTGGGACGGGAGTCCTGAGGAGGGATGGGTTTTCATGTTTCAACAAACCTGATTGTACGAGCAACCTAACACCGTGCTAAAATAGGAAAAAGGAAATGTTCCTTTTGCTTAGTGAGTTAGGCATCATATGTGGAGAAGCAGAGTTAAATTTTCAGATGATACTGTTACATCAAAACTTACAACTGGGTGGATATTAATATTCTACTGATTAACTTTCACTATACTTTGGCGGTACAAGCTGAGGAAATATTTTATTCTCAACCAGACCAGAAAAGCTCTCTGTATTAGACAAGCTCCTTCATAGCATTGACCAAACATTGGAAAAATACACAAGTTACAAGCAAAATGCTTTGCACAGTAAGTACCCATAATATGCTTCCTGTGATAAGCTTTGAAATCACAACTGCGATTGGACCTATATGCCTGTGATAATTAAATATATTTTCGATGCCGGATCCCATGTTTCCAGCTGGCAACTCTTCCTCCTTGTAAATCAGATCTACTCAGACTAGAAAGGTTATACAGTATCTTTGGCCAAGGGTCTGTACTCTCAGCTCAAAGATTATAATAACATAATACATTTTTTTGCATGGTTGGATTGGGAAGGGTGGAAAAACATTAAATAGAATCTCTCGTATAACACACAAATGCTGGATGACTCAGTGGGTCAGGCAGCTTCTCTGGAGAGGAAGAGACCCTTCATCAGGACTGGAAAGGAAGGGGATTATTCTAGCTTCTTCCTCTTTCCTTTCCCGTCCTGAAGGGTCTCGGCCCAGAACATCGACTCTTTGTTCCTCTCCATAGCTGCTGCCCGACCCACTGAGTTCCTACAGCATTTTGTGTGTGCATTCTGGATTTCCACCAAACACAAAATATTTTGTGTTTGTGAAAAAGAATCTTTACTTTCAACCACAATCCAGCAAGAAAGAGCACTGACATTCAGTGGCCACTTTATTAGGTACCTCTTCTACCCAAGTAAGAGGCCACTGAGTATATGTTTGTGGTCTTCTGACCTAGTAATCCATCCACTTCAAGGTTTGACATGTTGTGCATACAGAGATGTTCTTCTGCACACCATTTTTGTAATACATGGTTATTTGAGTTACTGTCGCCTTCCTGTCATCTTGAATCAGTCTGGACATTCTCCTCTGACCTCTCTCATTAACAGTGTGTTTTTCCCCACAGAACTACTGCTCACTAGATGCTTTTTTTTTTGTTTTTTTCACCACTTTCTGTAAACCCTTGAGACTGTTATGCGTGAAAATCCCAGGAGATCAGCAGTTTCTGAGATACTCAAACGACTCCATCTGGCACCAACAATCATTCCATGGTCAAAGTCACTTAGATCACATTTCTTCCACATTCTGATGTTTGGCCTGAACAACAACTGGACCTCCTGACCATGTCTGCGTGCTTTTGTGCCTTGAATTGCTGCCATGTGATTGGCTGATTAGATATTTGCATTAACGAGCAGGTGTACTGAGTGTACATAGAGACCGAGGAACAGTCAGATTGGATTGAACTGAACTGGATGAATTTCTCCATCAGTGATCATACCACTTACTATCTAATGCACAAGCGAAGAGCAATCGCTTAAAAGGTTAATTTTTAAATTTTTCTTGTATTTTATTTTATGTTGACTTGTACAACTTTTGAGGCAATGGATTGGCAATGTTTGCTGCATTAGCATCATTGAGTAATTTCTTGGCAGGACTGTTTTGCTGCATGCTGTTTAAATGATATGCAGTATAGAAGAACGCATGGGTAGAATGATCTGATAAGCTGTAAGGGGTTCTACATTGGCTTTGATCCAACATATTCCTGAGCAGGGATGCCACAATTATCCGGGGGGGGGGGCACTTTTGTGATTCATCCACTGACTGCTCATTCCAATAGCAAAGTCGTCACTGCCAGTTCTTAGCCTCTGATTTCATTCATTTTATTCATTACTGTTGAGTGAGGTGATTAGATGGATGGCTGTTGGCACTTGAGAAGAGCTGTTCTGTCTTGTGGAAAAAGTGCATAAAAGCACTCTGTGTCCATGGATATGTAAAGGCGCAGTTCACATGAATATCCACACAGGTCATCGTCATAATATGTCACTTTTTTTCTTGTTTAGTTTATCCCTTCCGGCTTTGGTTTGTCTTGTCATTGCTGTTCTGCTCCACTGTTTGTGGAATGAGTGAGGGAATTTGGACATCATGGTCCTCAGTATTACTTGGTGAGACTGGAGGAAAACACACAGAGGATGCAGAGGGGGATCACAAAGGCGAGGAAAGAGGACCGGGTGGAGACAACAGAGACTTATGGAGAAGAGTTGTTCGGTGGGTAATAAAATGGACGAGTTCATGGCGCTAGCCAGGCGTCGGAGAATATTTCGGGAGTGCAGTGTTATGTGCTTTACTGGAACGGGGCTGCACGAGGACATACCCGATCAAATCTTTTCCATGGACGTCTTCCAGACCGTTTGGGCTGACCGGAAGTGCACTGAGAGCAGTAAGCGTAAAGGAGTTGGGTGCTTACTGTTCTGGTTAACAACGGATGGTGCAATCCGGGTCATATTACGATCGAGGAACGTGTTTGTAGACCGGATATTGAACTTTTTGCTGATGGACCCCGGCCATATTCCATTGAGATGCAACACTGGGCGTCACGGGAGGTTGTTCCTGCCTGTGGCCTTCGAACTTTGCAGCTCCTCCCGTGGAGGGTCAGACACCCTGAGCCAAAAGACTGGTCCCGGACTTATTTCCATCTGGCATAGTTTGCATATTGTTGTTTGATTGTTTGTGGTTTTTTGTATTGCTACGTTTATGCTCTATTCTTGGTTGGTGCGGCTGTAATGAAACCCAATTTCCCTCGGGATCAATAAAATATATCTATCTATCTATCTGAGACACAAGCCCTTGATGGATATGATTGTTCTGGCAACTTTTTCTCTCCTGCTTCGCTCCCCCACTGCGACAAGTTGCCCCACTCCACAATGCCACCCACCACCCAGACCGGTAGCGTAATGGTTAGTGCACAATGCTTCACAGTACCAGCAGCCCAGGTTCAATACCTACCACTGCCAGGAGGGAGCTTGCCCATTCTCCTCGTGTCTTCCTTGTTTCCCTCCAGGTACCCCGGTTTCCTCATGCAGACCAAAGACGAATGAGTTGGTAAGCTGGTAAGTCATTGTAAATTGCCCCGTGATTAGGCTAGGGTTAAACCAGGGGTGGCACGGCTCAAAAGGCCAAAAAGGCCTTCTCCAGGGTGTATCTCAATAAAATAAAAAAACTAAATCTACTGCCAGGACCCAGTTGTGGAAGCTGATCGAAGTTGCCCAGAGACTATGGCCAAAGTAGGCTGAAAATAAAATAGCCCTCTGTTAGAGTACTGAACATCATTAACATGTAAAGTAATCTTCAAAAGGCTATGCCTCAAACAGGCACCATCCATCATTAAGGACTCCCACTATCCAAGACATGCCCTCTTCTCATTACATCCATCAGGGAGGAGGTATCGGAGCAGATTGCTCTTTGGAAATTTGTTATTACATGTTTATTTTGAAGTGATTTAGTGATTCATCAATAAATTAGACAGACCAATTTAAAAGATCAACAAATGGTGATGTATATAACACTGCTATAAATTATTGAAAGATTCTCCACAAATGATGCGATCTTTTAAAATATTTGTAGATGCCAGCATTTCTAGAGGAGCGGGTGATCAAAGCAAGTGAATAGGATTTTGATGGTGTCTCCAACTTTGTGTATTTTTCTGTATAGGATGTGCCTGCGTAATATGAAAATTCACCGGAAATACAATCACTTTGAACCGCGAGCATTCAAGCATTCCCAGAGCTACAGTGTGTATATTTGACGGCATTTCCTCTGGGATCATTTGCTGCAGCTGGAATCTATGTGGACCCCAATAACAGAACGTAGAATATTAAAGCACAGAACAGGCCATTTGGTTCACAATGTTGTGCCGATCTTACAACCCACTCTGTGATCAAATTCTCCCTTCCTTCCCACATAACCCTCCATTTTTCTTTCATCCATTTGTCTGCCTAAGAGTCACATAAATGTCTCGAGTGTACCTGCCTCTGCCACCACCTGTGGCAGTGCCTTCCACATGCCCATCACTTTAAACCTGCTGCCGATATCCCACCCTATACTTCCCCCCAATCACCTGAAAGTCATGTCCCCTCATATTAGTTACCCGAGCTTGGTTTACAGCTATGTCTCACTCATGTCCAACAACAGTTGGATTGTCGTATCATTCATAACTCAATAATAACAGATTGGTCTGGTTTTTACTCTCGGCAGTCAGCACTTTGACCTGAAATTGTTAAGAATCTGAAAAGAGAAACAAACCTTTCGACAGAGGTTCAGCAAGTTTCGTGGGTACAGCAAGTTACAGTGTGCTGAACCTGGAAATGTCTATCAGAATGTTTAAGTGATTATAATTCATTTGGAAAAAAATGAAATGAAGAGAGAAAAAGGAGGTTCAAATCAAAAGAGAAATGCAAGAGTTGTGGAGAATGTTTGTAAAGAACATCTTTAAATATTGCTAATAATTATTAAAAGCCAGAAGGAAAGCCAGGTCAATCTTTTCATTACTGTATTTATGGTTCATGTGCATGAAGCTTCTTGAGTTTATTTCCATTTAATAAGGAGAGGATAGCTCCCTTTTAGTCATGAAGAGTATATTTTGCTTCCTGTTTTATTTGTTACAAGCACTCATTATCTTTTCAGGAATGTTCCTTTCTGAAATCGTACATTTGGGGACAATTTTGCTGAGCACCTTCACTCTGTCGGCCACAAGATGCGGGGATCCCCTTCCTGGTGGCCACCGTTTTCAATTTCCCTTTCCAATCCCATTCCGATATGTCGGCCCATGACCTCCTCCCCTGCCACGACAAGGCTATCCCCCGGTTGGGGGAGCAAAATCTCATTTTCCATCTGGGTAGCCTCTAATCTGACGGCATGAACATTGATTTCTCTAACTTCTGGTAATTTCGTCTTCCGTCTGTCACTCCTGCCCTTCTCTCTGTTTCCATTTCCCGTTCTGGCTTCCTTCTCTTCTCTTCACCCACCCCTCTGGAGCCCCTCCTCCGTCCCTTTCTCCCACGCTCCACTGTTGGCTCCTGTCGGATTCCTTCTTCTTCAGCCCTTTACCTCTTCCATCTGTCACCTTCCAGCTTCTTACTTTCTCTCCCTCCCCCGCCCAGCCACCTTTCCCCTCACCGATCACCTGCCTGCATATACTCCTTCCCCTCCGCCGCACTTCTTCTGGTCTCTTCCCCCTTCCTCTCCAGTCCTGCTGAAGGTTCTTGGTTTGAAACATTCACTGTTTATTCCCCTCCATTGATGCTGCCCGGCCTGCTGAGTTCCTCCAGCATGTTGTGTGTGTTCCTTTCACAACTGACTGCGCCTATTGTTAACGTGACAGATTGCTGATCAACAGAGCTCCTGCTTTGTGGCTCTGATGAGCTCGGTTCTGTGAGGAGCAGAACTCACAGGAAAAGGCTTCTGCTTCTGAATGCCGATGAAATACCATCCTTGTGGCTGTAAGTATGTGTGAATGATGACATTCACTAAAAGAGAAACTCAGAGTCGAGCTTCAGAAGATGCTTGACTGTGCAAAATATATGAAATTCTCAGCTGTTGAGATTTTGTAGCTCATTTTCAGATATGAGCTGTCAATTTTATACAGATCTTAGGATGGTGATTGGAAAAGTATGGTAATTTGGGGGAAAAAGAACAACATTTCAGTCAATAGAATACGAAAGCAACCATGTGTTGTATTCTGCAGGAGAATACCTTTACATCATGATTTCAATAAAAATAGCTGAACACAAAAGCCCTGAAAATCAGTCGGGTGACATAAATCTTTGATATTGATTTAGATCCACCATTTGCTCCATTAAGCAGCATTTGATCAGCATGACTAGGGGTGACCCACTTCTGAATTCAGATTTAAAGCAGCGTGCATTTATGTAGCATCTGAAATGATTTGAAAAAGAGAAAGACCAATGCTTTAAAGTCACAGCAGTATCGCGAGACTGAGGAGCAATGTCTGAAGTTTAAATCTGCCTTAAAAAGTTGCTCATATCACAGGACACTGGCACAAAACAGATTTTGATGGATAAATCTTAACCCACAGCACTAGTCCGAGAATGACACAAATTCAGTCCAAATCTGCAGGTCCACGATGTTCAGAAAATGTTATAACATCTCAAGTGAAAGAAAAGAACTAGAGTCAGGATTATGCAGAGCTGATCGCTCACATGTCAGCCTGGAGCTGGAGGTTGACTTCTCCAAATAAGGCTATCACCACGACTAAAGGACTTGCCAGTTCCTTCAACTTGATAAGCAGACTAGGGTTCTGGTGCAACCACAACAACTTGGAACTGAATGCCCTCAAAACTGTGGAGATGCATTTCAACTCCAGTAGAAATATGTCTCTTCTCCACCCGCTCGTCACCAACAACTCTACAGTCAGCACCATTTCAACATTCTGGTTCTTGGGCATCGTTATCTCACAGGACCTCATGTGGGAGAAACCGTATCTCCTTCACTAACAAAAAGGCTCATTAGAGGATGAACCTTGCAGCAGCTGGCAAAATTCTATCTTCCCCAGATCATACTGGTGCATTTCTACACTGCCATCACAGAGAGCATCCTCACTTCAGCCCTCACTGTGTGGTTTAGTGCTGCATTCTCTCACGGTATATAAAAAAACTCCAGCGAACTGTTAGGACAGCAGAAAGGACATTAGCTGCAGTCTCCCATGACTTCAGGACTTGTATGTGCCCAGGACAAAAAAAGCAGGCAGGAAAGACCATTGTGGACATGACCTACCCTTTTCAAAAAGCTCCCTTCTGGAAAGTGTGATAGAGTTATGAAATCCAAAACTTCACACCATCTTAAAATTTCTTCCCCAGGCAGTTAAAACAATGAACTGTTCTAATTAGCCCTCCTACCCTTCTCTATCTATTTCCTCAGTCACGGCACTGGACTATAAACACTTTAAGCCTCTTTTTATAATGCTGTTTATACTGTAAATTATGGTATTTATGTATTAATGCACATTTTATTCCATATCCATACTTCTAATCACAAACAAGAGAAGATCTGTAGATGTGTCTTGCCCAGTATTTCTAACTTTATTTTTATATAATTCTTTATTCTTTACATTTGTTGAATGTTGCCTTTAGTTGCAAATTGCACCAACACACCACCATAAATTCCTGATACTTGGTCCTTCATAGTAACTCCATTAATCCAAATCCAATCAAGAATCATCTGTATAGCCAGCAAAATACATTGCAGGAAGAGATGAGGATTTATTGTCTGACCCACCCTCATTTAAAATATGCCAATTCCCAAAAAAAAAGAAGTTGGAAGCAATGAAGCCAATGTGACCTAGCAAGGAATAAACCTTCCTTAGAACTTTAGCACCACAGAAAACAGGTTACTAGGCCTTAAGTTTGTCTAACATTGTTTTTTCGCATCCTTTCTTCCTCTGCAGTTCCATTTCAAAACCACTTCACTGACTGTGAAACCATCAGGGTAGTCTGCGGACTCAGAGAAGCCAGTGCACCCTTCATCCAAATTTGTGTGTTGGCGATATAGGATGGGAGAGGGGATAGAATTGCTTCTCTTTTTCCCAGATCTGACTTCTGCACAGGGTTATCTGTAGATGGAACATTTCTAAAATAAAGCCCGGGTAGTCAAATATTTTGGAGAACCTTTCAAGCGTGACTCTCAGAGAGTGAGAACTAAACATGATTACAGCCATTCAACATTAGTCTTTGTATCGCGTTCAGTTTCCGAAATGCTGTGGTTAATATAAACGGTTGTTGTTCCTGCAGTTTTATTTGTTTAGTAATGGAAAAAATATATCTGAAACACTGAATCTTCCTCCAACATACTGAATAAAAGATGTCTCCCCAAATTTTGCAAGAATCTATCTAAATTTATATTTTTAAAAAATCTCCTTAGACTTTTTCACATCTGGATATCATGATTGCCGTTTTGTTCTTTCTGCATGTGCAGAAGATAAGGCACCTTTTTCACAGCCAGTTATCTGGCAGAATCCATATCTGTTATACTAAGGTTACTGGAACAAGCCAGCACATTTTGCTTAGACATAAGAAAGTGTTGTTTCAGTCAATTAAATCATTCCAGGTGGATAAATACTCTAACAATAACTTCTAAAGTTTTTTTTGATGTCCTGTTCAATAAATCTGTCTCTGGGCCTGTCAGTCCCCGGAAGGGGAAATATACCCTGAAGGTCTAAATCGAATCTCTTGTTCAAAATTGTATCAGGTATTGGTGAAATGTTTATTAACTGAAGAAAAGTTCTCCTCTGCAGACCAGATCTCTCAGTTTGCACATGGACATTTAGTGAACCTTGAACAGAAGGAAATGTTTCCAAAATTTCAGCCGTTGTTTTTTTTAAGTCTTATCACATCGTCAGGTCTTAGAGTGCAGTTCATTACATAAAACACAGTGTCCCACGCCCGTTGTGCAGGTCAACAGGGCAAGCAAATTCCACGTAAGATATCACAAGCTGTAAGTACAATTAGCAGCCAGCTGTCGAAAACAGGATCGAAGCAGGCAGGAGAAGAGTCAGAAATGAGCTAGAGTTCAAAGGATTTGAAGAGTAGCAAATGAAAGTGAGGGTGGGTGGGAGTTAGGGTGAAGGATTATGAAAGATGTGTTAAAGTGGCACTGACTGGTGGCTGACATCTGTTCTGCGTGAGGCTCACAGACAGCAAACTTCTACCACACAAGGCCAAAGCGTCTTCCGCAGCAGAACAGCAGAACAGCCTTTATGGAGCAAACCTCACATTAAACCCGTTTTGGAGTTTACAGAAGAGATTGGGTGGGCCACAGAGTGGATTGTAGGCAGGCAACAAGAGTTGACTGCTTACCTGACATTTTAAAAATTTAAATCCCCATTAACCCTCTTGTAAATTTACATCGGAAAAACGCAGAGAAATTCCAACTGTCTTGAGATAGTATTTCCAATACTCTGGCGAGTGATAAGAGCCGAGATTCTCTCTGCATATTTATTACTAAACTGCTGATGATTTAATTAAATCACATGATATACGTCATGATTACATGGGAAGGTCAACACCATTATCTGTGCGTGTGTGTGTGTGTGTGTGTGTGTGTGTGTGTGTTTGTATGAATATAGTTCAGAAGTCATTAAGTTCTCTGCTTAGTTTTCGTCAGACCACATATGACAAGCTGTTCTACCTGTTTAGCAGTGGTTGTTGTCTACTGGCACAGGAATCAGATTGCAGGTTTTTGTGTGAAGTTTATTTTTGGTAAGTGGTAAGTCATAAATTATTAATGGATTTAGACAAAGTATTGGACTCTCAAACAGACTGGGCTGAGTCTTGTGCCAGTAATATTCTGACTGTGTTGATGACTCCTAAAATTGGGTACGTGTCTTGGTGTGGGGAAATGCTTTACAACCAATAAGGACACAGAGGAGCTCAGCATATGTGGATGCAATTTCCCTTCATGCCATCTGTGCAAAGTGGAAAAAAAGTTATTTGCATACATTAGATTGCTCTGCATTGGCACTAAAGTAGCACCTGTCCATTATAGCTCCCAGTTTCTAATTGACACCTTCTTTTGAAATCTGATGCAAAACCCTCACCTTCTCCACAGTCATTTGTGCTTTGTCCTGTGGTTGAATCTTCCTGCCCCCTCCCCCACCCAAAGCTGCTGTAAAATCCAGAATGAACACCTTCACTCGCAACTTGGAGAACTCACAGTAAAATTTCACTCGGTCATCTCTATCTGATGTAAAGAATATGAGAAGTTTTTTTTTAGAAACACACCACCCACACTCTTCCTGCACCCAACTCCATCTAGTGGGTCATCCTCAGTGAAATGTGATAAGCCATTGATATGGAGAGCACCACACAGTTCTGATTCCCACAAACTTAAGTACAGTACTCATTCTGACCTCGCTGAACTGTGAGTGGGAGTATGGGTTCCTGGACTGCTTGCCACAACCACGTCTCCTCCACTTCCATCCCATCTGGCAGAGCTCACTCGCATGACTGGAGTCATCCTCAACTCCAAGGGGCACCCTGATATGTTACGGGAAACAAGGCCCTCACTTCCTTACAGGGAATGAACACATTTTGACAGGTTTCTGGAAGTTCATTGTGCAATCCGGATGAAGGAACAGTTTTGCAGTATATCATTTTTTTTATGTGTGTGGTTTCATGCAAATTAGTATTATTTGTGTAAACTGTTAAATTCAGAGCAGGGTTCAGAACGTACAGGAATAAATAGAACAACTGTTGAGACATCTGTCTTCAATGTGGCTAACCATAAACCTTGATGGCGCTTGCGGAGAATACACGATAAAGCCCAATACTCACATCTGGGGTATGACACACTGAGTGTGTAGCCGGCTCCAGATGTCCAAAGTCTCCTTCCGCAATGCAATCATTACTAAAGACAGGACCCCATCATCATTTTCCACTGGATGTCTGCATTTTTGCTTATGTTTTGATTAGAAACAAAATACTGTTAACTGCCTCTTAACATTTTCAAGGAAGTTAGATACATTGTGGGTTGTAAAATAATCATTTCATTGGAAAAAGCACTTCAGATGAGGATGCCACGAACCAATCTAATGGATGAGTGGAATGCTTGCGGATTTTGCAGGTTTCATGGTATGAGATTAGAGTTAAAATGAATAAAAATATTTTCAAAGTTTAAAATTCAAAGTGAATTTATTATCAAAGTACATACATGTCACCATATACTTACCTTAAGTAAGTATAAGAGGGAGAAAAAGTGTCTTCTATCATTTTGGATCTCCCCCTCCCCCTCCCACTTTCAAACCTCTTCTTTCAGTTAGTCCTGACGAAGGGTCTCGGCCCGAAACGTCGACTGTACCTCTTCCTAGAGATGCTGCCTGGCCTGCTGCGTTCACCAGCAACTTTGATGTGTGTTACTTACCTCAAGATCCACTTTCTTGCTGGCATTTACAGGAAAATAAAGGAATATAAAACTATACATAAGCAAGGACTGACAAACAGCCAACGTGCAAAAGAAGATAAATCGTGCAAATAATTTTAAAAAGTAAATAAATAATACTGAGAACATGAGTTGTATAGTATTTGAAATTGAGTGTCTTGGTTGAGGAGTTAGTTCAGTGTTGAGGTGAGTGAAGTTATGCATGCTGGTCCAGGAGCCTGATGGTCGTAGGGTAAAACTGTTCCTGAACCTGGTGGTGTGGGACCTAAGGCTTCCGTAACTCCTCACCAAAGGAACACAGTGAGAAAAGAGAGAAAGAATACTGGATTCCTCTGCTTTCCCAGCAGTGTGAAGTGTCTTTCAAGGGATCTCTTGGCTTCGAGTCTGCATCAGAAATTTGGGATTATGGATTTCTGACAATTCATTAAAAATCCATGCCATCAAAACATGAGGTTCCAAAATGCACTGGCAAGTAGCTGGAGGATGGAAGAATTACTTCAAAGTCTTCCTTTTTCCTCAGTTTTTTTTTGCCATTTAAAGCGAAAGAGTGGTTTCGTTAACGGTACCCCTGAGTGACTGGGTACAGCAGCAGGGCTCAACTAAAAATGACTGATGAGGGGAAAAGATGGAGGTAAATCCTCTCTTCTCAGAGTGACAAGAAAAGTGGGCGACGATGGGTTTTTGTCAGGTGGTGACAGCATCTGCTAGTTGGTCACTGGGTGGTTCTGTGTGAGCGGAAGGGAGACCAGTAGTAGGTGAGCTGATTGACTGATGATTCAAACAACTATGTTAGCAGTGGCTCACTAGTCTTACCCTTTTGTCTGTGTCAAAGGGCTGTGAATTCACGTCATACTCCAGAGATCTGACCAGAAGGCAGCTGATTCTGCATTGTCAAAACTGTTCTTCAGTGGAGAATTCAGACTTCGGCACGATCTGCCTTCTTTAGTAAAAGATTCCATTACAATTTTTTGATGAAGAATAGGGGAATTACCCTATGATCTGCTCTTTACTTATCCTCCAGTCAACATCACTAAAGCAGATGATTAAATCTGTGATCTTATTTCTTTTTGCTGGGCCTTGCTTTGTACAATGCCTGCTGCATTTCTGACGTTACAACACTAACTCCATTTCAAATATCTTAAAATTGCCTGGGGCACCTGGGGCCAGGAAAGGTGCTTTATAAATGTAAGACGTTCTTCTTACTAATAACAAGCTGTTCAGGAGCCAAGAATTTGATGATTCAGAGAAAGGGAGCCCATATAACTGAGATCAGCACTCATTTTATTTCTCCTGTTTATTGGCCCAAATCCATTCAAACTATCAATTAGTTGGTGAACTTCTTCTGCCTTCAGAGTGAGATTCATAACTTTTATAACATTTACCTCATTAAAAGCATAACTATTGAGGAACAGGAGTGGGATTTGTGCATTGGGAAGTAATAAAAAAAAATCCATGGAGCAGTAACTCAATATCCATAGTTCTCAGAGTGAATGATGAGAACCGGTTTAAATTCCCAATCCACATGCAGGTAATTGTAATGTTAAACAGAATCGTTTGCTCTTTATTAGCACAAAGACTGTGCCCCATGAACAATGCTCACTTCCAAGCTCGCAAACACAATGCTCGGTAAAACTAAGCCAGCTTTGAAGCCACACCTAATCATCAGTGTCATTAATAAAGTTTGTGGATGGAAAGAGTGCCCAGGTACATTTTGCATTAAGTGGACATTTGAGTCTCTCCCTGTGAAGGGAGTTGGATTTATTGTATAAATCCAGAAGCCAGTCTCCCACAATCCAAAGTAAAACTAAAGCAAAACATAAATCTGATTTACAAGAGCCTTATTTTACATGGGTATATTGGGAGCTGTGCTTATGACTTCACCGGTGGAGAGAACACCTCGCTACCTATACTTATAACAGGAAATAGTGTGAACACATCCCATGGCTTTCCCTCCATTAAATTTTGCACATGAAAAGTCACGGATACATGTGACTGCAGACCAGATTGCTGGTGGTAATGTGAATTTAGTAAACTAACACCACTGTGTATGTCACGTTTTTATTCAGAAGCACATTTTGTCTCCCATGTAAATCGATCACTACAGGGCTCCAATTACTCACCTCAAAATAAATGAGTTTGAAAAGTGTCAGCGTTGCATGGCTCTGAATTGCACTCACAACATTAGGTGCAAATCAAAAGAAAAACGGCTGGAAATCTGGAATTTTAAAAAAATGCTGGACATACGCAGCATATTAGGTGCATCTGTGGAAAGAGAAATAAAATTCATCTTTAGTTGAAAGACCTTTTATCAGACCTTGGTATTTTCTGTTTCACAACAGTTCAGACTCGGTTCTGCATCATCTGTTTTGAAACTACCTTGGACACAATAGCTATTTAAGTATGATCAGATCAAGTTAAAAAGACATCCATCAGAGCCTTCATTGCCACACTAGTTTTGTACCATATAGAAGAATTAGATTTAATAAATTACCGTTTTAACATCTGGAAAAGAGGTTTGCAGCATTTCATGACCTTGCAAAGTTTATGCCCTTATGAATGCACTTACAGTGTTTGGTTTCAGAATCAGAATCAGGTTTAATAAAAGAACGTAAGAAATAGGAGGAGGAGTAGGCCATCTGGCCCGTTGACCCTGCTCCGCCATTCAATAAGATCATGGCTGATCTGGCCATGGACTCATCTCCACCTACCTGCCTTTTCCCCATAACCCTTAATTCCCCTACTGTGCAAAAATTCCCCTGGTCTTACTGGCATATGTTGTAAAGTTTGCTGCTTTGCAGCTGCAGTACTTTGCAATACATAATAATTATAAAAATCTAGAAATTACAATAAGAAATATGTACATATATATTATTAAATTGAGTAAGTAGTCCAAAGAGAGAACAAACAAAAGTTATAAGTTCATTGTCCATTCAGAAATCTGATGGCAGAGGGGAAGAAGCTGTTTCTGAAATATTGAGTGTGTGTCTCCTCCTTGATGGTAGCAATGAGAAGAGGGCATGTCCTGGGTAATGGGATGGACAACGATGGATGCCACCTTCTTGAGACATTGCATTTTGACGATGTCCTCGCTGCTGGGGAGACTGGTGGCCATGATGGAACTTTACAACTTTCTGCAGCCTTTTCCCAACCTGTGCAGTGGCCCCTCCGTACCAGATGGTGACGCAGGCAGGTAGAATGATCACCACCACCCACTCATGCTCAATGGCTCAGATACATTATGTCCTGCTTAGACCTTGAAAAGATTCATTATTTACTTCTTAATTTGGACATAAAGTTCCAAAAGGTGTGGGGACTTTTTCTTGAATATTTTCATAATTCCCGTTTAGATTAAGGGTTTATCCCTCCTTTTTTTTTTGCATTTAAATCCCTTACTTCCAGCTTCTTTCGGTTAAGACTTGAGGCTTTTTTTTGATGTGTAAACACATTATAGCTCAGGTAGTAGGCTTCTTTTTATAATACAGCTCTATGGTGATAAAAGTTCTGATCAATTTTTCTATATATAGTAAGGTTGGCTTAGAGTTAGGTAGTGGGAGGGTAGGGTGGTAACTAACTTTATACGATTCTACTGTGGGTGCTTTTCCTTAACTGTTATGAACTGTACGTTTGATATGTTTGTTTTTGCACTGTGTAAACCTCTTTATTTTACTGTTTTTTGTTGTTGCATTGTAGAAACTTATAAAAAAATTAATTTTAAAAGAAGAATGATCTCCACAGTACACCTGTAGAAATTTGCAAGAGTCTTTGGCGACATAGCAAGTCTCCTTAAACACCTAATGAAATATAGCCACTGTCATGCCTTCTTTGTAAATGCACCAATATATTGGGCAATTCCAATCTGAGATTAATTACTTGATCAACAATAAATGAAAAGAAAAGGCAAAGGGAAAATGATGGAAATCTGGGGAATCAGAAACTGCCAGAAATACTCTGCAGATCAGGCTGCATCTGCAGGGATGGAAAAACTGAGTTAACATTTCAGGTTGAAGAAACTTCTTTGAGCTGAAATGTTAACCCTGTTTCTCCCTCCACAGATGCGCCTGATTTACTTAGTACTTCCAGCATTTTCTATTTATATTACTCAGAGAAGGTGGCGGGGTGTAGATATGTCTCTACCAATGGAGGTGTAAAGCGCTGCTTCCCTCCGCTAGCCTACAGGTCACCCTTGGGCAAGGTGTAGCACCTGATTAGCCCCCTGATCAGTGCCTTGTGAAGTCATATCACAAGTCCCTGGTTAGGTGACCACTGATGTCAGGCAGACAATTTCTGAAGAGCACTGATAACGTCTGGGGTCACCCATTTGGTGACCACTGATGTCAGGCAGACAATTTCTGAAGAGCACTGATAACGTCTGGGGTCACCCATTTTGTAAAGACACTGCCCTGAAGAAGGCAATGGCAAATCACTTCTGTGGAAAAACTCGCCAAGCTCAATCGTGGTCAAGACCATGATCAACCTCGTCTTATGTCACAGCACATAATGATGATGATGGTTGCTCAGGGAACAGTCAATAATGTCTACCGATTTGGTAAATTTGTTAGTCCTCCATGAACACTCTAATTGGAAAGTTATTGGAGACAACAGCAATGCTCCAATTCTGCCATGTGAACATACGTTATTTAACTTCTCTATCACCGGCAATCCTGCATTTTAAGTTTTGGAATTCTCCTTGCCTCTCTTCCTTTCACCCTTCCTGTAACGTGTGCTTTAAAACACATATCCTAATCAAACTTTTTCTTATTTGCCTTAATGATTTTAGGTGTGGTTCAGTCTTAGATTGTAATTATGAATGTCCTGGGAATGATGTTATCCCTTATAGGTGCTTTACATGTGTGATACATTGTTGATAGGTTTCTCAGTATCCCTATGGTTGAGAATCATTTGAGCACTAACAGCTTTTCTCATCAGTGGGTTAACACCACCGCCATTTGGCTTTACACTGATCTCTGACTTCGTATGCCCAGGGCATGGCTTCTGTGAGTTTTGTGAACCTCTTTATCCCCAGCCTGCTTACAGACAGGGTCAACATGATGAGGATCTCTGGGGCATGCTGACAGATAAGGAAACAGAAGGTTGTCCAGAATGGTATCAAGCTTGAGTCAGTGGAAAATAAAGTGGGACAATGGAGCAGAAGAAGAGTTGGGTTACGAATTTCCTGGGGCACAGGACCTAAGAGGGGAGTAAGGAAAGAAAGAGCAGGGATCTAAAAGTGGGAGGCAAAATATCCCAGTGTTTCTCATAGATGCTATATTGTCTGCAGAAGCTTGCTCAACTACTCTGAAATTGATTTTACTCAGCCTAGTGAAGCCAGCCTAACTCATAGGTGATGTGTCTGTGCACAACTACATATCAATTAAATAAAAGCGCACACAACTACATATCAATTAAATAAAAGCGGGAGGTGGCTTTGACTGGTGTATTAACATTGCAGCGCGATAGAGATAGAAAAAGAGAGGGGGGGTGGAACAGTGCTCATGCACAGACAGCAGATCAATACATTGTGCTAATGGGGGGAGGGGGTCTAAAAGAACTAAAGGAAATAGATCCATACATTACACTTCCTCCCCCTTTAGACTAATGCAACATAAAACTGTACATGTACAAAACGTTCGATTTCCTTTTCATTAACCCATACTCCAAATAAACATACTTTCACAATAACAGCCCATAGCTAACTTCACAGTTTTAAAGGTTCAGTCTTTTGGGTGGCGGTCTGTTTCTTTCAGGATAGCGCCTCTGGGCCTGTGGAGTGGCATCAGCTTTGGCAGGTGTTTTTGTCCAAGAAAATGTTCTCGCTTGCCGCTAGTCACGTTGCTGTCAAGTGACATGATCATCACTGAGAGGTAAGTCCAGAGGCTGCAACATGTTCTGTCTTGTTAGATGCAGTTGAGTCAGCTGTGTCTTTTGGTTGAGCATCCAGTATCTGGTCCATATGATGTCTCCATGTCTGATCTCCAACATCCACCAGGTACATCAGTGATCCAGTTCTTGTAGCTATCCTATCAGGTGTCCACTTGTCTTCTTGGTAATCATGCACTAGGACTTCCTGTTCAATCTCGAAGCTCCTTACTGCTTCACTTGGCAACAGGCTGAAATATTTACTCTGCACTTCCCTCAGTAGATCTGGTTTCTGGAGGTCTATACGAGATCTCAAATTCCTGCTCATGAACAGCATTGGAGGTATTTTCTTTGTTATCGCATGAACAGAGTTCTGATACAAAAAAAAAGGCAGTTGTCCACCCTATGCTGTAGAGAAATGACTTGCTTGTCCATTGCTTTAATGGACCTTGAAGGTTTAGATAAACCTTTCAGCTAACCCATTCATTGCTGGGTGGTGAGGAGCTGACTTGAAATGCTTGGTGTCATTTTCCTTCTTGAACAGTCAGATTAATTCTGACGTGTCTTGTGGTCCATTGTTGCTCTCAATTTGCTCTGGTAAGTTGTTTCTGGTGAAGGTAGACCTCAGAGCATAGAAAGTCTTTGCTGAGTTGGATGACTTCATTGGTATAACCTCTGGCCACTTTGAATGAGCATCTACAGCAATCAGAAACATGGAGTCCATGAATGACCCAGCAATGTCAATACAAACTCTTCGCTATGGTGAAGACAGCCACTCCCATGAGTGTAATGGTGCTTGTGGGGTGTGCCAAACAGCTTTTGTCAAGTCATCGATCTGGTTATTTATTCCCTTCACAAATACCTTCTGATTAGCATTATACAGCTGTGACAGTTAGTGCTACCATTTGGGCTGCAGTTGACTGTTGATGCTAAACTGAGAGCCTTGACTGAGTGTCAGTCTAGTTGGGTTTTTCTCATCCATTCACATCCAAAAAGTGCTGGCCCTCCACTTTTCAATACATAAAGCTCTAACTGCTGTGTTTGGCCTCCAGACGTCACATTTACTTTCAATTTGCCTTTGGGAGACGCTTCATCACCTGTATAAGTCTTCAGCATCACGGCAGACTGTATCTGTTGTAGTCAGCCTCTGGAATTATGGACAAAGCTGGCCCTGTATCCAGCTCCATTTCCAGCTTTACACCAGACACATCTATTGTGATCAAAATGGTTTTGTGATCTGCTTCAGTTCTAGGCATGACAGTTCACCTTTGTCAGTCTCTGTGTTGTCTGATTCTGTTTTACATTCAGTAACTTTATGCACTTGCTTAGTTTTGTGTGTAAAACTCTTCACTTGGTGTTGTTTTTCTCTGACTTGCACACTCTCTCCATGTGAACTTGTCTGTGACAGGTTTTGCAGACTTTTTCTTTGAACCAATAGTCTATTGTATCACGGGAGGATTTGCCGCATCAATAATATTTTTAGCTTTTTATACCATTCAGGGACATTTTGTGCATTTCACATTCTAACCTCCTTTTCTGTAGTTCTGCTGCATCCTTTGCCGCAATCTCTAACGATATTGCAATGGTCAATGCCTGTTCTAAGTTGGCCTCTATTGAGTGCCTTGACTAAATATGCCACATACAAGCATATCCCTTAATGCATCAGAAAGTCCATCTTTAAAGTCACAACTCTGGGAAAGTTTGCACAGTTCTGCAATGTATTCGGAAATGCTTTCACCTTTTGAGTAGTTCCGTTTGTAAAATCTAAATCTCTCAGTTATTACCAGTGGTTTAGGGCTCAAGTGATTTTGTAAAGTTGTAACAATTTTGTCGACCATCTTGCTTGCAGGCTTTCCAGGGGTTAGTAAGTTGCATAAGAAATGTACATTCTTGATCCCATTAAGCTGAGAAGCATGTGGGCTTTCTTCTGTTCCTCCATGTTGTTTGCGTTACGATACAGTTCCACCCTCTCAATATATGGCTCCCAGTCTACAGTAGTGCAATCAAATTCATCAGCTTTCCAGACCGAAGCCATCGGCATGTTATTTTCACTTTAAATTCAACGCGTCTTTCACTGTTACTCATGCCTTTGTCAGTGTCTGTGATGGCTTTCTCATGCTGTCTAGCTCTGGCTGTTTCATCCCGTAACCGTCGGTGCCATTTGTGATATTTTCTGACATTCAGGTTCGTACTCGTTGCCAATTTGTTGAGTCTGTGCACAACTACATAGCCATGAAATAAAAGCAGGCGCGCGGGAAGATGGCTTTAACTGGTGTATTCACATTGCAGAGAGAGAGGCAGAGCAACGTGCATGCGTGAACAACAGTGCATGTGCAGACAACAGATCAAAACATAGTGCTAAGAGGGGGCGAGGTCATTGCTCTGATAGAAATAGATCTGTACGTTACAAACACATTACATTCAAAGCATGAAGTCCCATAGCAAATTCATAAAAGTCGTAGCCGGTAAGAGGTGTCTTATCGTAGGCCCCTTATACATTGTTATAGTAAGCTGTGGCTCAGTATTGGAGGAACTGAATCAGAATATTATAGATTCATACTCCACTTTAGATAGCATGAAAATCTAAGAGTAAGAAAATGCAGTCAGGAATGTTGGCTTTTAAGATGAAATATTAAACAGAAGCCCCTCCTGTTTGGCCCAATGGATCTCTTGGTCCTTTATGAGAAAGAGTGGGAATTATCCCGATGTCCTTACCAACATACACTACTCAACCAAATATCCACAACAATTGCAATCATTTGGTCCTTATCACATTGCTGCTTGCAGATTGGCTGGTACACTTCAACAACGACTGTATTTAAATATACCTACTGCAATGCTTTGTTGCATGCTGAGATCACAGAAGGCAGACATTAAATGCAGGCCTCAGCAAATCCAGCCAATTCACTTCAATAACACACAGAAAGTGCTGGAGGAACTCAGCAAGCCAGACGTTCTCTATGGAGAGGAACATAAACAGTCAAAGATTTCCCTTCCATAGATGCTGCCTGATACGCTGACTTCCTTCTGCACTTTGTGCGTATTGCTCAAGATTTTCAGCATCTGCAGAATCCCTTGTGTTTACAGTTCACTTCAACGTTACTGGCAATAGGCAAAGAGGCAGTCACTCGGACCAGATAATGTCTCATCTCCTCCAACCTGTCACTCTCTGTCATATCATGATAATTGTTTCATGTTTATCATTTAACTGCTGAACCATAACTCCCTGATGTTGCCATGTCCTGCACTGCAAACTCTGACCTTTCAGTTCCATTTCAACAATATAAAAATATAATTGACATAAAATGCTAGTGATGTTACCTTCTGAAACTGTTTGTGGCAATTTCCTTGACTAAGAGTGATCAATTCTATATAAAGGGAAACCGAAGAGCTGCTTACCAGAAAGGAGAAGTGAGCCCTGTATGCCCATGTCCTCATTTTAAGTTTCAAGTTTAAGTTTATTGTCATGGGCAGATGCCCTCAGTGGCCACTCCATGGGGTACCTCCTGTACCTACTAAAGTGGCCACTGAGTGTATGTTTAGGGTCTTCTGCTGCTGTGGCCCATCCACATCAAGGTTCGACGCATTGTGCACTCACAGATGCTCTTCTGCACACCACTGCTGTAATACATGGTTACTTGATTGACTGTTGCTTACTATCAGCTTGTACTAGTCTACCCATTCTCCTCTGACACCTCTCATTAACAAGGCGTTTTCACCCACAGAACTGCAGCTTACTGGACTTTTTTTTTGTTTCTCACACCATTCCATGTATACTTTAGAGACTGCTGCAGCTGAAAATCCCAGGGGGATGTGCAGTTTCTGAGATACTCAAACCACCCCTTCTGGCACCAACAATCATTCCATGGTTAAAGTCACTTTGATCAAATTACTTCCCAATTCTGATGTTTGGTCTGAATAACAACTGAACGCCTTGACCATGTCTGCATGCTTTTATGCACTGAGTTGCTGCCATATGATTGGCTGATTAGATATTTGCATTACCGAGCAGGTGTATGGGTGTACCTATTAAAGTGTCCATTAAGTGTATAATCAGGACATAAATGTCATGAAAGTCAGCTCTTCACAGCAGTAACACAACTCATTACAAAGATGACAAACATACGTTAGCATAAATTATACATACTATTATATGGTATATTACACTGCTTTCTTTAAAAAAAAATCACTGAGCCTGTCATTGCTGGCATTGTTCGCAAACGGGCCAACTTCAGACAGCACGCTTGGCAGAATGGTTTTGATTTCACAAGAATATCTTAACCTGCCTAATTTGTTTTCAGAGACAGATTGGACCAGCGTGTATGCAGATTTTTCTCTTTTCGCTTTGGCCTGAAGAAATTCTGCCCTCTGTGCCCCACACAGTGTGTCAGTGTTGTATACGTTGGCTCCTGCCCTGCAGAGGACAGATGGAAGATGCAGCTGGACTGCCAGGCTGATGTGATGCAAGAAGACTGTGCAGCTGCAAGGAATGTTCACATTCTTATTATCTATAATCATGTTTTCATAAACTGATTGGACACTGCTTCTCAAGGACACTTAGCAGTAGCCAAGGCTGATGGGTGACAGAGTGCAGAAACCTTTTGCCTCCGTCTCTCAAGGGACCAGGTATTGTCCATACTCTTTGAAACATCTTTTACTCAGCTGTTGGAGTTGCTGAAAATCTGCTAGAATTATTCAAGTTGTTTTCAAAAGAGTTGAAAGTAGTTCTGGAATAAAATGAGTTTCTACCTGCTGAAAATTGTGTTAAAAATGATAAAGCTCATAATCAGGTAAGTGTGGCAAATACAAGGTAGATATATCCTACTCAGAACAAGTTTACCTTCCCACACTATGCAAGTATTATTGAGGGTTGTCCTTACCTCCAGTGCATATACCTCAACATTTTCTCCCACCTTTTGACTTCAACACATCAAGATAGTAAAGTTGAGTGTCTTGGGAACAGCAAGGTATTGGCAGAAGGCTGTCAAATTCTGTTCTGTTTGTTGCCTTCCTACATTAGCCTAACATTTAAGCTTCCACCCAAGGATTGTTGGAAAGCCTTTGGAAATCTTGTTCTTTTCTTAAAACCCCTTGTCCCTGCCTTCTGCTATTCCTCCACCCTTTCTGCAATTTTCTTCCAATAATCTCCCTTGCTGTTGCCATTTCCAGTATACTTAATTACCTCAACTTGGACAGTTACCTCAGAAGCATTTATAAAGAATACACATCGTCCAAAATTCAGCAAGAAGTATTTTGTGCTGTCCTAATAAAATTTGTTGGCCAAAGGCAAAATCTAGTATTTTAAAAATAGCAAATAACAAGACTGGTCAAAAAGAGCCTATATAAAAATCTTGAATGACAACTCAAGATTATTCTCTCATTACAATTAGTTAAATCCATGTACTTTAACATATTTAATTAGTACTAATAATAATGACCATTAAAATACCAAATTGGTGCAAAAATATCTATGTAACTAACATTCTGTTACATACTGTTGTGTGAATGAAGTAACCGGAGAAAGGCTCTGGTAGATACGGAGCAGCTTCTTCACTCGACAAAACGATGTACAGCAGGCATCACGGTACATTTGGTTGAAAGGTCTGGCTGGCCCAATGTGGGGCTCAATATTTTATGTGCTAAATGTCAAAGGACAATTGCATATTTACAATGTATCGACAATGCTTTCTTTGAAACTACACACAAGCTTTACGCCTCTTGATTCACACCCACACCACAGACATCCAAATGAATTTTAATCAGCATTGTCTGGTCTGGGATTCACAGCTTTTAGGAACCCACTGTTCAGAGCTGCTCTTCAAATTAAATCCACAGTACATATTCAGATGTGAAGACTGGTAGCCGAAGTAATTTGCTAAATGTAAACGTGCTAAACCCAAAAATTGCTCAAACACATACAGCGTCTCTACTGGCTCTGCTTTCTTTTCTGAATTCAACCCACAACTATGTGGTTGACTCTCTACAGTACTCTGAAATGGGAAAGCAAAACACCTGGATGCATCAAATTACTCACAGACCGCAGCAGTGAATAAGAAAGATCACTATCACCCCTTCTCACCTGGGTGACACAGTGGTGCAGCTAGGAGAGCTGCTGCCTCCAAGCTGCAGTGACCCAAGTATACTGCTGACTCTTGGTGCTGTCTGTGTGGAATTTATATGCCCTCCCTGTGACTGAGGGAGTCTTCCCCAAAGATGGAATACTGGAAGGCAGGCACACTTAAGTGCTTTTAACCTAACTCCTTAAATTGTAAAACTGTAATTAGTTGAAACTTGTCTCTCTCGCTTGCAGCTGTTCCATTCTATTGAAGTGAACAGTATTACTGAGCCTGCATCAGGTTTAACTTGGCTCAGGTTCAGCAGGCAGGCTGTGCAGTGTCACTTCAGGAGCAGGGTGAAAGATTGCCCTCCATTGCTGGACAATATGAGCCCACTCTTGGATTGCAGTGAGCTTGATGACGATGATCAGCTGTGCAGATGTTTGGGATGCACCACCAAATGTCTGGGCGCTTTTTGCGGAAGTATTGCTCCAATTCTGTACTATGACCCCAAAAAAAGCATTCTTAAAGAGGCATGCCTCACTGATAAGTCATCAACCTTATTTTGTTGGTTGCAGTGACACAAGAAACATATGGTCAGAATCTTGATATGTAACATGATCTTAACAGATGTGACATCTTGCTGAACAGGAATTTCTTCCTTCCCTAAATAATGAAGGCTTCCATTTGCTCTATCACACTACTAGTCACCAGCATATTAGCAGCTGGCAATTCTGAGAGGGAATGTTGATGAGTCAGCATTAAATATTATGTATAATAGTCGCTGCTAGAAATAAATCTTCTCCCTGCACAACATGTTGGAGGAACTCCAGTATTTAGTGCATTGCTTTGGATATCCAGCAACTGCAGAATTTCTTGTGTTTTTAATCTTCTAACTGACTATTTTTCTCACTAAGGCGCTGTTAATGTGGAATAAGTGAAGTTATGAAGGAAACTATGAATATGCAAATTAGGAGCAGGAGTCAGCCACCGAACTCATTGAGTTCAAGTCAATGTTCTTGACTGATCTGATTATAATCTCAACATATTTCTACTATTCTTGGGATCCTTTCACTTTTTTAAATCAAGTATCTAGTTACCTCACCTTTTTTAATGGGGCCATGGTTTCTTTGGCAATATTGTTAAGTGGGCTGGCACAGTGGTGTAGCACAATGCTTTGTAGGGCCAGAGACCCAGGTTCAATTCTCACTGCTGCCTGTAAGGAGTTTGTACATTCTCTCCACGACTGTGTGGGTTTCCTCCAGGTGCTATGGTTTCCTCCCACAGTCTAAAGACGTAGCGGTTGGTCAGTTTACTGGTCAGTATAAATTGTCCTATGACTAGGCTCGGGTTGCGGGGCAATGTGGCTTGAATAGCCGCAAGGGTCTATTCCGCGCTGTATCTCAATAAGTACACTCAGAAGTTACATGAGGAAGGTAAACTTGCAAGTGGAGCTATTGCTTCTGATTGTAAACCGAAATTAGAATGGTGGAATGAGAATATGTACCCAATGAACAAGCAGCACTTTGGTGACGAATGCACCCGGGAGAAGATCAGTGAAAATTTGTTGTCTGGTTTTCCTCGTGGGCTTTTAGCTAATCCTCAAGCAAAACATCTTCTTCCTGTAAGATCTGCATTTGCAATCAAAGCTCATGTGGTTTCTGCAGCAGGAATTTGGGATCTATTTCTGCAGCAGTGAAATGGGACGGGTATTGCTCAAAGACTATTGTCATTCCTGTGTGTGTGCTTCACCCATGTAAGACTGCAGCAATTTAATTTCACAGATGTTCGCATGCAATTGCTCATCGCACTTTGTGATTGATTTTGTTCTTTAAATCGAACACGTGACATGTAAAAAACATTGGCAGTACTATTGAATCGGTGGGCCTATATCCTATCTGGTGCACAAACTTAACATTACATCAATTGGGTTTCTAGATAATACCTAGGAAGAGATTAAATATTAACTGAAAGCTCAAAGGCAGCAGTTACTTAGAGGAGTTCAGAGCAGCGGGGAGCGCTGAGTGATTTGCCCCAGGGATCAGTGTTGGGATCCCTATTGTTTCTAATTTATATTAATGACCTGGATTTTGGAGATCAATGCAAATTGGTTAAATATGCAAGCTGAACCCAACGAGGAGTGACAGGCAAAAGCAAAGCTTTGGAAGTAGCTCTGTGAGGAGTCTTAACAGTAGCAGACAAATATAAAGTGTTGCATCTAGGAAGAAAATCATAAGCAGAAGAACCTTATTAAAAAGAACCGAGGAAGAAATTGAAAGAGAGTGAGTTTTGGGAATTAAGGGTCACCTCACTGCTCACTTTTCCTCCATCCACAAGTGATGCTGTTTCTTAAGAAACTCCAGAAGAGTTCGATTCTAGCCTGCTGGTTCATTCTCGCGCAGATGATCCTCAACATTTCTAGAGAAGTAATCAAAAGCAAATAGAGCCGTCCGCCACTGAGTGCAAGTCATCAAATTTAGGATCAAGGATCACGGATCAACTTGATGTGGCAGCTGTGTAGGTATGGCACACAAGGGAAAAATAGCTTTCAGTATAAAGAATTATGTAAAAAATAAACTTTGAGGTTTAAGTACATATATGGAATAAAATGTACTATACATTAAATACCAGCATGTATTTACAGTGCAAAAAGCATTATAAAAAGTAGTTTAAACTTACTGTTGAAAGATAAGGGAACGGCTAAACAGTGAAGTCAGGTTTATTGAATAAATACAACAGTTCCAGAATGTCTGTGAACTGAGGGGAAAATGAAATATAGGAAAAGTATGGTCCTTTCATTTCATAAGAGATGATTGAGAAATATGAGTAATAATAACTCACATAAAAAAGTTTGAACTGGTATATGCTTTGAATTAGAGAAGACTGTTCAACAACTGGGTACAGATTCAAACTAAATGAAAGTTAAATACAGGACATTCATCAGAAATATTTCCTTTGTAAAAAAGAACTCATCTGGATATACAGTGGCCTGCTGGGCAATGCAATCGAGACAAAGAAATACTTGGTTAGTTTAGGAAGGTAAAAAAATGTTGAAGCCGCGCAATGCTAATGGGTATTGAATGGTGTGTGTTGGCAGGAAGTTTGCACTCACAATCATCTGGCCTGAATGGTTTTCATAGACATTGAATAATACAGCAGGGAAAAGGCCCATCACCCAACTTGGCCGTGTTGATCAATATGACCATCTATATTAATCCTATTTGCTCCTGTTTGAGCCAAATCCCTCTTGTGTTATGTATCTGGGGATACATTACCTAATTGGTGGTTTTCCTCTTTTAGGGCAATTCATTGGGTTCAAGCAACATTCACAAAATGTTGGAGGAACTCAGCAGGTCAGGCAACATCTAAGGAGGGAAATTGAACAGCCAATCTTTTGGACGAAGATCAAGATTTCCAACATCTGCAAAATTCCCTCTGCTTCCTTGGAATGGAGGATGACTTGCTTCTGGTGGGTTTGGTGAGTTCTAAACAATTAAGGCGTGAACTGCAAACCCTTCCACAGGTGACCATATAGTGGCAAGTGTGCGGGTAGATCTTGAGGTGGCCAACTTGTTCTGTCATACTGCATGGTCTCCAGATTCTTCATGCCATCCCAAATGTTCCATCTCCTTAAGTAGTCTTGAGGTAGAGATTCTTAGAGTCAGTGGGGATGTTGCATTTTTTCGTGGAAGATGTCAAAAATCTCAGTCCCCTGGTAATTTTCTCCTTTGATAAAGTTTGGAATAGATGTATGTTTTAGGAGTCTGGTTCTGGTTATGCAAATAAAATATGCCACCACATATACACTGCATGTACTCTGGAGTAATATATACTACATGCATGAAAATTTTTCTGTAATGTTGAAACATATTTCATAACATGTACAAAATGGCTTTCTAGATTTCCAAATGCGCAAGAGGCTCCATTTTCCAAACTGATAAACAGAAATACAGAAGCTGACTTTGAAAGATAATCTGATAGTTTTGCTTCTTTCGCAAACATGACAAATGCTCTGCAAAATAATAATTTTCTTCACCTGGTTGATGCAGCAATCTGATCCAAATCCAATTTATATTCAAAGCCAGCAAAAAGTGTGGGCTGTTTCTATTAAAATTAAACTGAAGATAAATCTTACATTGGAGAGATCACAAGGGTTCAGATTTCTAGAGGATCTAGAGAAACAGATGACCAGGGAAATTTTGCAAAACAAAAACTGACAGTAAAATCAAGTTCTATTTAAGCTATTTTTAAACAGCTTTGTAAACATATTTATCCACAATGATTCTCTCATTATCTGATTGATAGAGTCTTAGGATTTGAATTACAACAACAGCAAGTTGCATTTACATATAGTTTTGATAATGGCAAGAATGTCACAGGACACACCTTTATTTATTGGTACACCTTAGCAAGAGAGAGAAGACCAGTACAGTGCAAAAATAGTATAAAATGTTCTTTTGTTATGATACATCAAAAATAGAAATGAAGTAAAAATTACATAATCACACTGCACAGTGAGACTCTGTCTCTCTCGTGCCTTTGTCCTCTGAAAATTCTGGCAGTTAATTGTGATGGTGGATAATCGGAGTGCAAATAATGGAGGTGGCACTGCTAATTATCAGATTACATTGTTTTGTAAATTGGTACATAGCATATTGGGAAGAAGTCAGTGAAAGGCCAGCAAACTACTAAACTGTACAGTGTACTATCCGGGCCTGGAAAGCAAACGCAACAGATAAGCCGTCTTATCAAGCTTCTTACATAAACATAGACATCATATCATTGTGCACATTTCTTTAGCTTGAAAGGCTTCAGCTTCGTAACTGGTTCCTTTCCTTCATGTCAATTATAATGCATCTTATCAAAATAACGAGAGATATTATTCAGCAGTTTCCAGTGTTTTATCTGCAGTACCAGTGGTAGCAATATACGTATTCATTCTGGATTTCTACCTTAACAGGTAAAAAGAATGTTATTTGACGACTACTAAACTGCTGAGCTGCTAATTGAATAGTAGAAGGGAGTTTAATAGTTCAGATCATTTATTTTATTACAGAGATTCATCTGGTGTTAAAACATAGAATGCAGCTGAAGTTTCTAGCACCCAGTCTCTGGAGATGCCTATCGTTACACTATTGTTTATAGCTGTGACCCTAGGATAAATGAACAGACTCTAAATGACTAAGCCTATTTAGTATGCAGAGTTTAATCCAATTCAATTCTAATCACTGTAATAATTGTGTGTGGTGAATGGCTCCAAATCCAATAGATATGCATCATAATCAAAGGGATGATAATTAAAATGTTATGTTGCGTTAAGAATGAGCAGTAAACAATAAGTTTATTAAAAACAAGATTTTTGATCAATTCTTGAAAAGGAAGTGGTTTTGGAAATAGAGGTTTATGTATTTCGACTTTTTTGTATGCAACTCTAAAGGCCGCGCTACAAAATACTGCCTCTTGGCCCAGTGAGGCCTCGAGGGAGTTGTATGCATACCACCGTCAAAGTGCTTAGGAACCAGACTCACATTCACCACAAGATCTATCAGGAGACGTGGACAGAGTCCCACTAGGAGTCAGGGACAGCCGATGAATATCCACTAAATTGCCACATTTAAAAAATCCACGCTTTTAGACCATGAGAAACACAATAATGAAAATAAAATTTTAAAAAAAGTTTTTCCTTGTTAGAGGTGCTGGTAACATTCTTTTGAGACTTGTACGTGTAGAGAATTGAGCAATGAGTTAAGTTTGATTATCTCATTCCCTCTTTCGGGCCTCCCTTCAACTCAGCACATACCTCCATGCTGATAGATGTTTCTCCAAACCTCAGTCCCTGGTATGCATTCTGAGAGCAGCATTTCATTATCATGAACATTAAAAGTTAAAAAAAGAAATACTCAAAATTAAACTACATCAGACAGTACACTGAACATCTGTACTTCAATCAAATCAAACTCTACATCCACTTTAGTTTATGTCATATAGTTTGATCCTAGGAGACAGCTTTTGGTTTGTGTTATGATACTAGTGAGAGTCAATAAGACTCCAGTCGTCTGTACTGTGCATGGTTTTACAAGAAAAGTGAAAATCGTACAGGATGTACAAACCAATGCTTTGAAATTACTGATATGCTCTATGTTCTTGTTGCCTGAAATCTTCTGCCTGCCTGGAACACGGACTTACATATTTTTATCCTGTTTTTCAAGGAACTCAAGCTAGAATTTCAAGCACAAGAACAATGAATTGGACTTTAGCTTTCAGAGTTTGCAGTGGGGTGCTTTGACCAGTTTGGTATGTATTAATCCAGTTTGCTTATCATTCAAATCAGTCTACTAATGATGCCATAATCTCTGCCCTCCACTCCATCCTGCCCATCTGGAAAATGGTGCCTCATTTGTAAGGCTATTGTTTATCGACTTTGGCTCCATGTTTAATACGAATTTTCCTCAGAAGCTAGTGGGTAAACAGGTCTCGTTGGGACTCCCTCTCTGTGACTGGATCTTGGACTTCTTGACAGAAAGACCACTGTGAGTCTGTGTCTACAAGCAACATCTCCAGCTCCAGCATGCTGGCCAGTGACGACCCCCCCCCCCAGGGCCGTGTGCTGATGCACGACTGCCCAGTTCAAACTGAATCTTCAGGCTCACTGATGACAAAGCAGTGACTGGCCTCATCAGCAATAATAATGAGCTGGCGGACAAAGAGCAGGTAAAGTCTCAACGTGGACAAGACTAAAGAGATGATTGTGGACTTTACAAAGGTCCAGGCTGACCATCCCTCGGTGCAGAAGTGGCTCATTCATAAAGGAGTTAGGAGAAGCGAGTTTCTGGAAGTGCACATAACAGATGGTCTCACCTGGTCCCTCAACATCATCCCTTTAGTGAAGGAAGCACAGCAGTAACTCCAGTTCTTGAGGAGATTGAGGTAAATGAGGCTCTTCCCTTCCACCCCACTCCCACCCCATTCTAACCAATTTTTACGGAAGCACTATTGAGAGTGTCCTGACCAACTGCACCACCATCTGCTACAGGAATTGTGAGGCACCTGACCGATAGACCCTACAAAAGATTGTGAGTACTGCCCAGAGGATCACTGTGGTCTCTCTTAGACAAATGCCAGAAACGCTGCTTTCATCAGTCCCCAACAATTAATTTTACAACTCTCTGCAGTTCACTTCGGTCCTGTGCAGTAGCACTGCCCCCCATGCCAGACAGTAATGCAGCCAGTCAGAATGCTCTCCATGGTACATCTGTAGAAATTATCCATATTTGTCCAAGTTGGCTGAGATTGGATGACCACAATATGTATTTTCACATTTTATTCTTAGAATTGATTATTATAATTTGCATGACCCTCTTTTGAACCAAAACCGTGTTGATGGTGGACTAGATTATTTGCTCCTTTAATTGCTTTGTCTGAGAATCTCAAAGTGAAAAAGTCCATTCTCAAAGATATCTCTGAATGTGCATCTGCTGGCTAACTCTCCAATACTGATTGTAACTTAATCACTTAAGTTAAGGCATAAGATGTCTGGTGAGGCAAATTGAAAAATGAGCATAAATGGAATAATAATTTGCAGTACACCATAAGCATATTGGGATACAAAGCTGATACTGTTAGGGAACTTTTGGAAAGATCTGGGAAATTTGGCTGATAAATTTTTGAATGCACGAGGCTATGAAGAAATGAGAAATCAATAGGATTTAATGATGGCAACCAGAAGGATTCTTATCATTGATCAGAATAGAGGTAGTTGCAGTCTACATTTGGTTGGATTGTATATGATGTTCAAGTACCTTGTGTTAACATTAGAAACCCAAAATTGAAAATTGGTTCATTCCATTAGCAAAAGAAATCCCAAAAAAAAGACCTTTCATCTTTATATTTTCTGTTGTGTCATCTCAATCCATTTTCAGACAGACATGACAGAATTTGGCATTCTAACACAAAAAGGCCATGAGGCTGATATGGGAGTGTCACATTTGTACAGTGGTCTATGATCCTTGATGTACCTGACCCAGGAATGCCCGATACTGCCAAACCTATAATTTTTAATCTTTTTTTTCCTTCTGAGGACATTTTAATAAAGCAGTTTTATATTTTCAACAACATTAATTAATTAATCTCCATTTATTCGATCATAATTGCAACACAGAGAAGAACTATTCTTTTCACTTCTCGCTCCAAAAGCAGTGGGATATTATGCTTTTGTACAAACCCTAGCTTTTGGCAAAACAGATCAGGCTAAAAATATGCAAATTTTATGACAGAATTAGGACAACAGAGAGTGAGTGTTCCCAAATTGTCAGTCACTTGTGAATTCATAATTGTTATATAGTGCCTACCAGAAAATCTTAGACTGTCAAATAAAGTATTAGATTGTCACAGCAGGAATAAAATTACCACAAAATATGGAACATATTTTAACTCCACTTAACAAAAAGCAACATATTTTAATTCTACTTAATAGTTCGATAGATTTTAGTCATGTGTCTGCATTATGGCAATCAATGTCCCTCAAAAGTAATTAATTACATGAAGTGCTTTGAGACATTCTGATGTGACGTGGTACAAAAACCAAGCAACATATTACTGTATGTGTATGGAAGCATATAATCTAACTAATGTATTCAGGAGATGAGTTAACTGTCAGTGCTTATACCTCATAGATGGAAATCCGTATGCTTTCCTTCTACTTCAACAGAGTCAAAGAGATTGCCTTAAACATTGCCACTCTATTGGGTGATGTGTCTTCCTTCAATTTTGCTGCAAGGCTTTGTTACGTGGCAGAGTGCATTGACAACTGGAGCCAAGCAGGTGATAGCAGACATAAGATGATTGGGAAGGAAATTGTTGCTTTACTGAGATGGGTCATTATGAATGGATTCACAGACATGTGGATTTATAGATCTTCCATCCAGGTCTCTTTTCTGTCTTTCCTGAAAGTGTCCTTGTATCATTGGACAGCATCAGCCGTAGCAGTGCGATCTCTTGAGTCAAGAATGATGTTTTCCTAAGTGGTTGCTCCTTTAATGGTGAACATCTGTGCATGACTTTGTTTAACATGGGGAGGCTGATGCATGGGCAACTACCAGATGGTCTTTGACAGATCAGG
The DNA here is from genome assembly GCF_963921235.1 of Mobula hypostoma. NCBI lineage: Eukaryota > Metazoa > Chordata > Chondrichthyes > Myliobatiformes > Myliobatidae > Mobula > Mobula hypostoma. Next base: position 10,141,410 of record NC_086123.1, on the reverse strand, counting down.
GTCATGGTCCAGTGAGTTGGAATGCAAGACGACTGGGGATCCTACGCTGCTGCAGCCTTCCTTTGCCTTCACTGCCGTTGTACCATGTCATTATCTTCTGACAGCTCCACCGTTGAGATCTTGGTTGGGTCATCCTTTATTTGGAACCTTCCCCTTGACCTTACCACCATGGATGACCCTACCAGGAGCAAAGCTCCAGACAGTATCGCTCTTGGGATCTCAGAACTCACAAGCCTCTCCACCATGACAAGAGGACGATCCGCTGAGGATTAGCGGATAACTCATCAAGCACGGATTATATTTCTGGAGCATATAGTAACAGAAGGACACTTACATATTCTTGTTTTTATTTGTTCTGTCTTAATTTGGAATGTTTTCATGAAAAAAATCAATGTAATACTAAATAGGAACTCAAAATACAAATAGCAATTTTTTATTCATAGGTTTCACAAAGGTGTTTGATGGGACACAGTACTATTATTATGATTATTATGATTATGAGGACACGCAGTCCCTTTTTATTGTCATTTAGTAATGCATGCATTAAGAAATGATAAAATGTTTTTCCAGAATGATATCACGAAAACACATGACAAACCGACTTAAAAACTAACAAAAACAACATAATTATAACATATAGTTACAACAGTGCAAAGCAATACCGTAATTTGATAAGAACAGACCATAGCACAGTAAAAGTCTCAAAGTCTCTCGAAAGTCCTGTCATCTCACACAGACGGTGAACCTCCAGCGCCGCCAACTTGCCGATGCAGCATCCTGGAAGCATCCGACCACAGTCCGAATCCGAGTCTGCCCGAAAACTCCGAGCTTCCGACCACCTCTTCGACACTGAGCACCGAGCACCATCTCTGCCGAGCACTTCAATCCTGGCCCTCGCAACAGGTGATATGCAAAGACGAGGATTTGGGGCCTTTGTCTCCGGAGATTCTAAATCGCACAGTAGCAGCAGCAGCGAAGCGGGCATTTGAGAAGTTACTCCAGGTGTTCCTCCATGCTTCTCACGGCTGTCTCCATCAAATCCAGATTGTGCACGGCCCCCTAGTTACACATAAGTGATATTCATTCGGAGCAGCCGCACGCGCTACGTCGCACCGCCATCTTCTCCTCCCTCCATCAATCCATTAATATATGTAAAGATATTATTCATTAACATGACACCACCAAAGAAAGTTAAATTACTTGTATATTATCAATATCTTATCAATTTAAAAGTGTTGTGCAAATTTATTCTTGTGCTAGTGTATAAACGCCATGAAAATTAGTTTTTATTAGTATAGCTCATAATAACATGAGGAAAAGCTTGTTAACATAGATTAACATAAAATAGTTAATTTAATAGTTAAATTAAATTGTATAGCTTTTTCAGCATATCATTCGGTTTATATTTCAGAACAATCCTAGATTTACCTAACATTTTGCACCCTTATTATATTCTGTTTTATTTATTTCTATCTTGAGTAAAATTGAGCATAAAACTGCACCAGCCATTCTCTGGTTAGAAATGACGTAATACTTATTACGATTTTGTGCTATATATTTGCCGATGTTACTACGTTTACAGTTTTGCCGTGTGCTAGTAGTAACTAAGAATTCAGTTACAGAGGGTGCGTAACCATTTTATATAATTCTTCAGATGTCACTACACTGGATCACTTGGCGAACTTCACTGCAGATAGGAAACAGTGGATTAAACACAAATCCCCGATTTGTATTTTAGATCTAACATCAAAGCAAATGCATAAAGAATAGGTGCAACTTGCTAATGATAATGGCTCCCAATACACACTTCTCTTGATGTTGGCACATGTTCAGATAAGTTATTGGATCCTGGGGTAACATAATTAACTGCATCAGTGAGAAAGACAGCATGATTTTGTAAGGAAAAGGAAACAGCTATGGAGTAATAAGGTGGAGGAGCATGTGTGCGAAGAAGACTTTGAGCCAGGTTGTGATCTGAATGAACAAACAACCTGCTTGGGAACAGTGAATAAAAAAACATTGTGTGAACAAGAATCAGCAAGGCAGCACTTCATTCTCTCCCCACCGTGACCCCCTTTGGATTGCAACAAAAATGAATGTGCAAACAAAGTGCATTGTGAATAGAATAAAATCATAATCTGTGTGCGGAACTGGAGACCAGCGCAATAAAATCAGTTACAGATACTCTATCCCAGCATAAACCATGCTGCTACTCCCATTATAATCATTAGAAGTTAAATGGAATCCGTTTCAATTAGTTTTCAGAAGGTAGCAATTCAGAAGCTCATTAAGAACAAGGGTGGTACACCTTTCAATCTGCTGATTTCGTTGCCGCTATTGCTCCAGCCATATTTGAGAAAACCGCAGAGGCAATTCTGAGCAGGTTGTCAAAGCACTCAAAGCATCTTGGATAATCTCCGGGTTTCTGGAAGATGATCTGCAACATCGCAAGACAGTTCTGAGCCCAAATGTTCAGCTTTACAAGGCTCCATGGTGTGTTTTCTTTCCACTGTTAACACGTTTGCCGTTCAGCCGTTTGAAGAAGGTGCATTAAATGATCTCTGTGTATGCTCCAGTGGATATAGAACTGTAGGCATTTCTGGATCTAGTCACTGACGATGACGGCTTTGTTCCAACAGGTTGAGAATCATGTACCTGTTCAGTAGAGTTCTTCATAATTATGTGAAACTGGTGTGTACAGTGATTAATGTGAGTTTTAAAGAACCTTAAAAATTCAGGCACTGTTAAGGCGTTACAATCCTAATGTGTCAATTACCATTTGACCAACTATTAGGTAGGTGTAGAAGCTGTGACTGAATGAGAATTATCCTTTGCTTCCCGTTGCCAAATTTCCTGCAACACTAAACATTAACAGATTGGTTCGTCCTAGTTATAAAGGAATCCATGCATAATCATCTGTATTTTATATTTTTCTGAATGATGATTATAGTCCTTCAGCTTTTATATTTATAGAAAAATCAAGGAGCACTTTTAATTAGCTCTGATGAAAATTCAAATGTCAGCTTATCAGCTCAACATGAAGTTAGAACAACAAGATTAATTTACACTGCAAACTCTTTGGCCTCCTTTACGGACTTCGGGTTTGTAAACTGTTGAAATTAAAGTCTATTTTACTTACTTGGAACCATCAGTCGAAGTGGCTAAAAAGGTGTCAATGCCAGTCAGAGATCGGCTGCTGCTTGAGGTTTCAGGATGTTTGATTCACTACAGGGCGATCGGTTTCCATTCGAGCCAGCTCTGACTGTGGAGCATCTCTTTAATTGAAGAATCTTTCTCAGTGCTTGAAAGAAAGTGGTGGCACATACAGTACAGTACAGGCCCTTCAGCCCACAGTGTTGTTCTGACCTTTTAATCTACTCTAAGGTCAATCTGCAGAGCCCTCCATTCTTTTATCATACATTTTTCTACAATTATGTCACATATTACTAGCTTAGTCAGTTATCTGCAACCAAACAGGCAGAAACTAAGAGTGCTGGTTGCACACTCAGAGATTCTCGAAATAGAATGATGGTGTTACAAGTCAAAATGTAACTATATTCCATGTGAGGCATTGCACTCTACTGCATGTATTTACAAGATCTGCAAGTGTCCTCCTTGAAAGAAAGTGTGATATGTTTAAAGGGCTTGCTGAGAGAATCAGGCCTGTAGTCCTCGGAGTCGCCTGATGCCAGTGGCCGGAGATGGGGATGTCGTAAGCGGTGTGCGAGGAAGCGGAAGCGAGGCGTGCGGGCAGGAGTCCGTGCCAGGAAAAAAAGCAAGCCCTAGCCAGCCTGCTCTCCCGTCCATTCTGCTCTCCAATGGACATTTAATTGGACTACATCCGACTCCAATGAAATACTCGTCGGGTGTCCAGAAACGGATGGAATCCCGGACGCCGCCATTCAGCTGTTTATTTATGTAACAGTTTTTCCCCCAAGCCATCGGACCACCAACCTACTGCCCTCTACTGTGCCTATTGTCTTGTTTATTATTTATTGTATGCCTGCACTGTTTTGCGTACTTTATGCAGTCCTGGGTAGGTCTGTAGTCTAGCGTATTTTTTGTGTTGTTTTACATAGTTCAGTGTAGATTTTGTATTGTTTCATGTAGCACCATGGTCCTGAAAAACGTTCTCTCATTTTTACTGTGTGCTGTACCAGCAGTTATGGTTGAAATGACAATAAAAAGTGACTTGACTTGACTTGACTTGATGAGAAGCTTCACAATGGTGGGTGGCAGGAAAATTTGTGTATGGCTCCAAATTTTTGGGAAAGTAATGATGTGCCACATTGGTGTAGTTGAAGCAGAAGGTTAGAGAAGTTATGATTTTCCCTTAGTACGTGGTTTACGGTGACTGTGACAGAGTCTCTGGAATTGCATATACTGCGCCCTTTGGTATTTTGTGTTGCAATTGTACAAAACATTGGTGAGACCGCACTTGGAGTATCATGCATAGTTTTGGTCAACACACACAAAATGCTGGAGGAACTCAGCAGGCCAGACAACATCCATGGAAAAGAGTACAGTCGACGTTTTGGCCTGAGACTGTTCATCAGGACTGGAGAGAAAAAGACGAGGACTCAGAGTTAAAGTTAGAAGGTGGTGGGTGGGTGGGGGGGGTGGGGGGTCACCCTGTTTTAGAAAAGACATCATTAAAACGGAAAGAGTGCAGAGAAGATTTACAAGGATGCTGCCAGAGCTCAGGGGCCTGAGTTACAGGGAGAAGCTGCATAGCCTAGAATTTTATCCCTTTGGTGTGCAGGAGATTGGGGGTTGACTTTATAGAGATGTATAAAATCAGGAAGGGTACAGACAAGCTGAATGCTTATAGTCCTTTGTCCAGCTAAGGGGAACCAAAAAATAGAGGGCATAGGCTGAAGGTGAGAGGTCAATTTCATTACACAGGGGGCTGTCTGCATAGGGAATGAGATGCCAGAGGAAATGGTTAAGACAGGTCCAAGAATAACATTTAAAAGACATTCAGGTAAGTGCACAGATTGAAGGATGCGGGCAAAATATAGACAAATGGGACTATCCTGGTGGATCTGGTGGTTGGATCGACTTATTGTGCTGAAGGGTCTGTTTTCATGTTGTATTACTCTATCGCTCTGTGACTATCTCATATGGTGGCATTGTATGTGACCCAAGAATAACAGCACTTCCAGCCGCTATTGTGGTTGCATCTATCTGAATAGTTAATGAAATAGGAACTATCAGGTGTAATGTAATTGCAAAGAAAGCACGACAGCGCCTCTACTTCCTTAGCAGTCTGCGGAGATTCAGCATGACACAAAACCCTTGACAAATTTGTGTAGATGTGTGGTGGAAAGAGTATTGACTGGCATTACAGCCTGGTATGGGAACACCAATGCCTTTGAATGGAAAATCCTACAAAAGGTAGTGGATTCAGCCCAGTACTACACAGGTAAAGTCCTCCCAAGCATTGAGCACATCTACATGAAATGTTGTTGTACAAAAGTAGTATCCATCATCAAAAATCCTCAGCACCCTGGCCATGCTCTTTTCTCGCTGCTGACATCAGGTAGAAGGTACAAGAGCCTCAGGACTCGCACCACCAGGTTCAAGAACAGTTATTATTTCTCAACCACCAGGCTCTTGAACAAAAGAGCATAACTACACTCACTCTATTTCTGGTGTTCCCGCAACCAAAGATCTCACTTTAAGGACACGTTATCTTGTTATTGCATGCTCTCGTTATTGATTGCCGTTTATTTATATTTGCACTTGCACAGTTTGATGTCTTCTATGCTTTTGCTCTTTCATTGATCCTGTTTACAGTTGCTCTTCTATAGTTTTGCTTAGTATGCCTGCAAGAAAAAGAACCTCATGGTTGTATGTATGTACTCTGATAATAAAGTTACTTTGAACTTTGAACTTTGGACTTTAATACTGGCAGAGTTCACCAGGAAAGTCTCCAAACTATGTAAATCCTGATAGCAGTGAAACCAAAGATTGGGAATTGCAATCTATTGTCCAAGCTACATCTTTGCAAAGGATATCTTCAGAGGTCAGAAATACCTCTGAATCATTTGGACTTGTGGTTGGAATAGTTTCCACTGTGGTTCTCGATTTAACATAAAGCCACCTCCCTTCTGGCATTGCAGAGAAGGTATGTGCATGGGTTTCCTTACACAAATTTGACATGAGGTTAAGTGAACTCTGCCAACCAATACTGGATGTACCAGTACCTGAGAAAATGTAGCATTAGAACCTGTTACAAGACTCTCGCACTGATTGGAGCAAAGGGTCTTTAAAGTTTGTGCTGAGTTTCTTGAAGTCCTTAAGGTTGTTGACCAGCAATCAAAATACTTCCAACTGACTGCAATCTTCCCAGAAGACTGTGGAGAACTCCTTTAGATTTAAAAGTGCAAGACCCTTCAGGTGAACAGCAATATTCCCAAACCATTAGGGTATCCTACAGTAGGAAAGCCTGGTGTGAACACTATGGTCATGCATAACACACATTGTTCAGCAAACGCCCGAAAGGAAAATCATTCATTGCACATGCAAAACACTGCAGATGCTGGAAAACTGAAAAAAGCAGAAAATATTGGAAATTCTCCACAGCTCAGAGAGCATTCGTGGAGAGAAAAAAGCAGAGTTCAGGTTTCATGCTTTAATCGATAAAAGTAAAGGGAGAGAAATGCACATCCATTCTGATATGTGGTTTTTCGGACCTTGCTTCACACAAATTAGCTGCAATTTGAGTCTGCAAAAACAGTCAACTTCACTCAAAAGTAGTTAATTGAATGGGAAGTATTTTGGAATATTTGGCGTGATGCTATATAAATCCAGATTTGTTCTTTTTCATTTTTCCAGAACAGCTACATTGCAAAGTAAATGTACAATTGTATATTTTCCATGGTCTTCGCGCCTGACAAGCCTAATTTATCAAAAAGATGAACTTTTGCTATTTAATTGAATCATTTTGTAGCTCACTAAGAATGAGAAGATATTTAATCAAGATTTTTATCTCCATTAATAGAAATGATTTTCTGTTAAATAAACATGTTCATTAATCCCAATGGAATATAGTGCTTGTTTTGGGATCTATGTACTTTAAAAGCTGAGGATAAATAAAACACAGGTTGATGTTCCTTTGTTTAAACAGCACCAATTGAAAAATCAGAATATTTGCAAGGGATATTAACACAAGATTAGTGTTCATCTGAGCTTAAACTGTAAAGCTATTTGATAGAGCCCTCTGAATGAAAGACCAGCCTGTGTTAATATTTAAATACCAGTGATTTATAAATTCTGTTAGCATTTTATTCCTGTTGTTCCTTCACAGAAGGCTTGTGCTTCTACCAACACAGAAAACTATAAGTGAAAAGTGGAGTATTCCATAGCTGAAATGTAATGAGACTTTGAGAGCAAGTGTGTGCAAAGAAAATTGGAGTTCAGGGAAGCATATGAATATAAGAAAGCAAAGAATGAGAATGGCCCAATAGGAAAAAGAAGAGATCTGTCAATGACAGATTTTTAGAGCAGAGATACATGTTCATAAATACAAAAACATCATCTGTCATGAGTGTCTGTGTATTTCAGAAAACAGCAGTAGGATTTCCCCGGTACTAACAATTTTTGTTTAATTTTAAGGGGCCTGCAGCCTCTTCACAGAAGTTAAAGGGCTTAAAAAGTTGAGGATATAACACATCAATTCAGCTCTGAGTTTGGAGTGTGGCAAATAATTTAGTTTAAGGCAGGGTTGTTGAAAGACACTAAAATTTAACTTGGCCAGAACAAACCACTTCTTCGCTTTTTATAGGTACAAAGTGTAATGAGGTTTCACCAGTGAAATGAAATGGCTATAGATAAAAAACCAGAAAATTTTTATGTGATGATTTTACTGTAACTTCTTGTGGGGATTATTGCACTGTTGAGTAAGATTTGCACTGAAATGGCACACTTCATAATAAAGCACAGTACAGTAAGTGGAGTACTTTCTGAAGTGTAGTCATCGTGGTAATGTCGAGAACATAGCAGCACCACTCAGGCACGGCAAGTTCTCAGTAATAGCAAGCAAATAATGCAAGATTGCTTAGTCCCGTTGATTGAAGGATAAATATTGTCTTGGTCAATAGGGGCAGTATCCCTCTTCATAACTGTGGCATCATTTAATCCCACTTCAGAGATAGCTTGGGCTCAGCTTAATCCCTCAACCTAATGAGGTTTCCTCCAATAGTGTTGCTGTGAGGCACCTTCCTAGATAGAGCTTCAGTTCATGAATATATAGCCACGATCTCGAGAGTTGAACACTAGTGCATGAACTTCTAAATCTAAAGGAGGTGTATTTCCAGATGTGTCACAGTGGACTCCTATGCTGTATTAACTAAACACAAGCTATTTACACCAAAAGTACTGATCCTGATATTGTTGGAATGAGAGCCGTGGGTTCTATAAGTAATGGGGAAAACTCCTATGCCAAGAGAAAACAGATCATCCCCATGTGATAAACTTTATTTCCAAAGTATTTGCACGTGTCTTAAATAGATTTTGAAAATGTCTACCTATTGTACATTCTCAACAAAAAAAATTGTCCATATGACCATAAGGCATAGGCCATTGAGTCTGCTCCACCATTTCATCACGGCTGATTTATTCTCCCTCTCAACCCCATTCTCCTGTCTCCATCCCCACAACTTTCGACATCCTGACTAATCAAGAACCTATCAACCTTCACTTTAAATATACTCAATAACTTAGCATCCACAGCCACCTGGGTCAATGAATTCCACAGATTCACTTCCCCTCTGGCTGAAGAAGTTCCTCCTCATCTCTATTCCAAAGAGTGTCACTGAGTTCTGAGGGTGCTTCATCTGGTCTTAGACTCCCCACTGTAAGAGACATCCTGTTCACGTTCACTTTGTCCCGGCCTTTCAATATTCGGTAGGTTTCAATGGTATGGGGATGGGCTCCTGCACAGGAATGGAAGAAGCTGCAGAGGGTCATAAGTTTAGTTGGCTCCACCTTGGGTGCTAGCCTACAAAGTACCCAGGACATCTTTAGGGAGCGGTGTCTCAGAAAGGAAGCTTCCATCATTAAGGTCCCCCAGCACCCAGGCATGCCCTTTTCTCATTGTTACCATCAGGTAGGAGGTAGAGAGCCTGCAGGCACACACTTAGCGATCAGGAACAGCTTCCAATTCCTAAATGGACATTGAACCTATGAACTCTATCTCACTTCTTTAATATATTTTATTTCTGTTTCTGCACAATTTAAAATCTATTCAATATGCATATACTGTAATTGATTTACTTATTTTTTCTTACATATTATGTATTGCATTGAAACTGCTGCTGCTAAGTTAACAAATTTCATGACACATGCCGGTGACAATAAACCTGATTCTGGTTTTGATTCTCCTAAACTCCCATGAGTACAGTTCCAGAGCAATCAAACACTCCTCATACGTTGTCACATTGTTAAATTTCAACATTTTGCTTCTTGTATTTTCTGTATCAAAATTAGTCTTGTTTAATTGTTTAAATCACAGACATGTTTTACTGCTTGAACATGGGTTGTACAAATACACTTAAAGGGTCTCCTCAGCTGCGGCCAGCAGGCAGATGCACAGTCCATGTGTACAGTATAAAAGGGTCTGGGAGACTGGTGGGATGGACTTGCTGGCTTCTGCCATGTGGGAGCAGTTCATGGCCGCATTTCTGACTGCAAACTGTTTGTTTTGCAACTTGGGAATGATCTGTGTATTGTTACATTTCTATGTAAGTATCTGATATTAAATCATTCTGAAAATTGCTCTCTTGGAAAGGAATACTGCTTCATAATATACCAGAGAATATCAAGTAATGAAAGTCACTTAAGGAATCAATTTTAAGTGAATTTGTCATATCTCTGACAAAGATGGCCAATTGCTTCACATGTAATTAATTGCTTAAAAGTGCAAAACTATTGTTCAATAAAGAAACGTAACAACCACTTTGCATACAAAAAGATCCAACTGACCACAGTGAGATCAATAAGGAATAGAATTATTTTCTTTCCCAGGGAGATTGCTGAACAAAAGGGCCAGAAGTTCATTTTCAAACTAAATACACAAAAATATACTGGCCATATGTTGTTTGTCTAAAATTTGGTTTCCGCAGAACTGAATTTCAACAAGGTTAACAACACGCAGTCATTAATTTATTTGTTGTTAAATGCTATTAATGGTAGACAAATTTCTACCTCATTGAATATCCACCTCAACAGGCTGAGGGATGCTTTTTTTCAAAAATAGGATTAGCATCAGTGCTGCTATTTGTCTCAGCCTTGTATCTGTGCCTGGTGGTTGTAGGCTAATGTTCCATGAATGAATCTGAGGCAATATCTGACTCAGCTAGATTCTGCCTCAGATTCTTAGGTGGGGTTTCAATCTACAGCTCTCTCATACTGATACAAGAGCCAACAGAGGCAGGTGGCAGCAGCATTATTAACAGCAAAGCGGATGTTTTAACATAGGCTGTGGATCAAGCAGGATCTAGTGGAGAGAAATTTCCGGAGAGGGAAAGGAAAGGAGGCGCAGAAGGGGTAGAGAACCATTAGAAACGGTGATCAATACAGAGAGCACCATACTTCAATAAGACCAGAATTTAAGAATTGCAGCAAATGATACATGATCTGTTGCATGATCTGTTTGCATAATGAGCAATACAAGAAGAATTAAAGCAAATTATATCAGTAGCTTGAGGAATAAGTTTAATTGCATGTCTAGCTACTGTTTAGTAGACAAAAACTGTCCAAGAAAAAAATATATAATTTTTTCAATATAATCTTTTCTTACAGAGAGAGCAGAAAGCAAATGCTCTTTCCCCTCACCAACAGGACGATGACCTCCTTGACTGCTTCATGCAGTTAGAGCAAGTCTCTTTTCAGCTGAACTGGACATGATGTTTCGGATTGATTTGCCTTGCCCTGAAATGAGAAGGTAAACTTCGAGTGTCACTGTGGAACAGAGCCTGCCTCTCTCCCAACCGTCTAATTCAAAGTTGCTCACTGATTGATCTGACTGTGAGGAGTACTTCCACTCACATTCAAGCTATACAATGGCCTCAGTGAATGGAGCATAAGGTGAATCAAACATATCTGGGACAACTGTATATTTGTAACATTTGGTCCCAGGTATTTAAATACCTCAAGACTGGAGCGGAAGCAACAGTTAAGTTTGAGTTTGTACACCATCAGAGCAATGGGGGAATTTAAAGTTTAGCTGTCAAGCTGGAAAAGTAAAATGGAGATATCTGCCATTCTTAAACTCGTCTGCCTTACAAGTGACTACAGAACAAAAGCAATGTGGTGACTCTTATAGTCCAGCTAGCCACGCATTTGTACATTACTGTTATACTGGAATAAAACTTGATGGACCAGCAAGCTTTAAACAAGTGCCAAGAAGGATTAGTACAATAGGTGTGTGGGAGCACCACTGACTGCATGTGGCCCTCCTACCGCTTGCCATCCTGACTTAGAAGTATAGGGCTGGCCCTTCATCGTCAGTAGATTTAAATCATTGGAACTCTGTGCCAATAGCACTATGGGAGAGCCTTAACCAGAAGGACTGCAGTATTCAAGAAGGTGACCCAACTCCTGAACATGAATTCAGGGAAATGCCATTGTGAAATATTCCCAAGTGGGGTGGATCAATAAATCCCACTGTGATTAGCCCAACAAAGGCAACAATTCAAGACTAAATAGAGCAAGGACTTTGGACCTACTGAAGAATGCTGCCTCCTATCTCACAAGGTATCCCAGGTTACTTTACCCAGTCTTCCCATTCGAATTCATATTGTAAAGTACTGGGGAAGTCCAAAGAAAAAGATAAATTATCACTACTTAAGGGGGTGTGATATTGACTTAATCACTCAATAGCCATTCTCAATAAAACTATGCTTTAACCAATAAATACTTCCAAAACCAAGGAAGAACCAACGTACTTGGACCAATCTATCACCACTCTGGCGTGAGTTTGTTTAATCACAGCCTCTATGTGTCTACTCATCAGGATTACAACAGGATGGGGAGAAATAACTAGAGGATTTTAGGCCCTGAGGGAGGTGCCTACAGTTGTAACATTAAATTGGGTTATGAGGAACACTGTTTGTTAATGTGCGATAGGAAGGCTTGAGGTCCAGAATGCATCTGTGAATATTCAAGGATCTAGAAAGCAGATGAGGCTGGCACAAGGAGAAGCAGAAGCTCTGATTCAATCTGGGCTGTGTTGATTTTTAAGCTGAACCCACATGCTAAGAAGAAATTGGCTTTTCATTTAGTGTCCTCAGTGAAGGGCAGGGAAAAAAAATAGCCCAGATTCTCAGTTCTGATGACTTCTCAGTAAACCAACTAGAATCAATGTTTGGTTGAAGAAGTGTAGGGCTTGAATGAAAGGCCCTCATGTGGGGGAATAGCCGGCCAATTCATATGCAGAGACCAGCAATTTGCTTGACAGGAGCAGAAAAGGTGACACAAAGAAGGAAAGGAAACCAAATAAACCTTACATAGTTCCCAGACATGTTAACACAAGCTCCACATTTTAGTTATTTCAGTGGCTCATTTCACGCCACTGTAAATCAAGCCACAAGATGAAAATGCTGGGAATTCTTACTAAGTCTAGAAATAAAAACAGAGCCACTACTACAAATCAATGACCTTTCATCAGAATTGAGGAACCTTAGAAAACAAATGGTTCAAAAAACAAACACTAAAAAGCAAGTTGCAAACATGTTTGATGTCTAAGGTTTCTCCGTTTTGAATTATGATCATTGACCTGAAACATTATCTATTTCTCTCTCTAAGGGTACTACCCGACCTGTTAACCCCCAGCATTTTGCCTTTTAATTCCAGATTTCCAACACCTACAGTTGAGTTTTTTTTCCCACATTGCTAATCTAATCCTGACGCAGCGCAGTGGGAGGGGCAGGTAATGTTGGGCGACTGGGGGGGGGGGGGGGTTTTGGCTCCCTACCTTGAAAATATGAACCATACTCGAAGAGACCAAGACTGAAAGGCTGGAGGCTACAAAAGCAAGCTGCTCATGGTGGTCACCTGTGGGAACATGATTGCCTGCAGGCTGTTCTGAGCACCTAGAGGCAAGAGTTTCATTTCTGGCAATATGTTTCTTTCCTCCCTGGAAATGAATTAGCAGCCACTAATGAAACAGCTTTTCAGTAGATAACTACCATCTGGCTAACCACTCTTAACACTGCAGCCTAAAGGTTCTTAATAATAATCATTATTTGAAGGTAGCCTAATCCTCATATATATTAAGCCTTTGTATATTAAATTTAATTCAGATAAAGCAACAAGAGACCCTTGCATGCACACTTCAAGGTTTGATATACCAGAAGCTAGGCTGATAATTTTGTGTCCACTGAGACAGCAGATCACTCGGGAATGCTGTTAACAAACTGGAGGAAGTACCGGTGCCACATCAACAACTCAGTCTGCAGGTTTTTGTCAGCACATAGAGCACATAAGAACTCAGACGAGCATGGATGAGCAGCCTCCGAGTCCCTCAAGCATCCGTTCCTTGGTGCCCCTCAGTAAACGATTGAGAACTGACAAACTCATAATGTAAACTGATTGCAGTGCAACCCTGTGTGAGTGGGACTCTCAGTAACAAGCGTGGCAAGGATTTTGCAGCTCAGCCTTAATTCTTTCTTAAGCACGACTGGAACAGAATTGACAATTGTCGGTAGAATTATGTAAAGATTCTTGTGAGCACAGCACAAGCTGAGGGGCAGTGCCTTTTCCTTTATTGGAACATTACATGGAGTATGATGGATGAGTTGCTGTCATTGGCTGTTTATTATAATGCAACCAATCAATTACAGTTTTATAATGCATGCTGTCCCAGAGGAAATTTTCAGTCTTCTTGCAAACTAACGCTAAAATGGGATATAATTTGCCAAATGTCCTTGCCTCGCTGCAGTCTGGTTATTGGGGCTTGTAGAGTACCATGTTCCTTTATAACATATAACAATATTGTCATTTACTTCACAGACAAATTTGGGTATTGCATTATTTATTTTTCTGCAGTTACCGCCATCCATGAGGTGTAGACTAAGAAGTGTTCTGTCATTATGTTCCCATATTTGCAGGTGATTATTATCCATTGATAACTATATTTTATATGCTTCAGTTGTTATTTATTTACGATAATTTTTTTTGAATCAGACTCTACAATCGGCATTATGAACCCAGCCATGCGATATGATAAACAACATGCCATAAGGTTACAGTGTGAAAGGACCTAAGAAGCCACTGTAAATTTGACAGATTATTCTTCTGCTTAATAGCTTGTGGCGCATCAGGATATATAAAAAAAAGGCACAAAACAATCTAGAGGACGTAGCTGGAGCAGCACATCCCCTGCCTTCAAACAATTCATCACAAGCTTGACCATAGACAGCACAACTATTTGCTCTGTTAATCATAGCAACTGCACAGCAGGGACATTGACTTCAACATGCTAGGGAGGCTCTGCTGACACCATTGCGACATATTCACAAAGAAAAAGCCAGCGATATAACCAGTACCAGAGCAACTAATGTAATATATAATCAATGAAAGGGAACTAGCGCGTGCAAACTCTTGGAAACCCGAAAGGAGCGCTCTTTTTCTTAAAAAAAAATCTAATTAACTAATTGCATAAAAATGAAATCAAATACAAATGAAACAAACCTTTTGAGAAAGCTTGTTGCAAGTAAATCACCAAAGCTCTGCAAAGTGCCAAACACTCTTAATTAGGTATACAAATATATATTCAGAGCCTGATTTGCCTCATGCCCATGTGTTAATTTGGATGCAATAAATGGTGCACAAAATCGGCTTTAAAATATCTATTTACATTGGCAGTTGTTTGCATGAGCCAATCAATACACACACACACACACACACACACACACACACACACACACACACACACACACACAGCTCTTAAGTGCATACATCTAAAGGGCTGACACAATGGCTTAAATTATGTGATCAGTAATTTTATGCCAACTGAAGAATCATACTGAATGATAGAACCACAAAAGAGAACATTGAGCAGGATGGATACAGCACTGAAAATCTGGTTGTGGATTTATTCATTAAGGTAGTCCTTCCTCAGCTAACAACAGGCCTCAGGGAAAAAGAGAAAAAAAAGACTTGGTTAAAATTGCTAATAAAACAATTCAATTAATTTTCTGGCCCAGTGAGATTGAGAGAAGCTTTTACTGATGTCCTTATCTAATTCAAAAAAAAGGAAGACACTATTAAGTGTTCCACAGACCTGCTTGAGGAAAAAGAAGACTAAATAATTAGTACAGACAATGTAGAAAGATGCAGGTTGGGATCTAAAAACTTAAAAAAAAGAGCACTTTGGTTATAAATAATTGATACACCATTTAACACTTCTTGAGCAGACAATTATGTTTGTCTCTACTTTGGAAACGATGTTCAGTTAAACATTCATTCTCTGTTTACGTATAAGTGACCGACAATCATCTTTACCAAGGTGCTATCCGGAATGAGACCAAAGTTTGCGAGTCAGGGTTCAAACCATTTGATTTGCGATGATCGACTACATGGGAAAACAGAATGAATCAAGAGGTGATTCATAAAAATTCTGCTCCTTTTGTTACCACTACTGCTAATACTTGCCAGTTCCAAAGATAATAATTACACAACTGTTTGAAAGGAGAAGCTATAACTACCTATCATACAAATCTGTCAATCATTCAGTGTTATCTAGTTGGTATGATGTACATTACAACCACCACACTATAAAGTGCGTCACGTTGCACGACAATGGGCATTTTTTTGTTCTAATTGTGCTCGCATAATTTTATATAGCTTATGTTTAATTTATACTTGTGAATGTTGTGTCTCCAATGCCATGTGCTTGTGATTTTGCTGTAAGGTTTTCATTACACTAGCGTATACGTGTACGTACTTGTTCATGGAGGAGGAGAAGATGGCGGCGCAACGCAGCTCGCAGCAGCCACTCCGGTGGTGATGTCTGTTATTTGTCAAGTAGGGTGCCGTGCACAATCCTGATTTGATGGAGACGGACGTGAGAGCACGGAGGAACACTTGGTGAAACTTCTTTGATGCCTGCTTCGCTGCTGTTGCTACTGTGTGGTCCAGAATCTCCGGAGGAGAAGGCCCCGAGTCCTCGACTTTGCTTGTTGCTCGGCGGCTGGGGTGGGGTCGAAGCGCTTGGCAGAGGATGGTACTCGGAGAGGTTGTGTCGGGGGGGCTGGTCGGAAGCTTGAAGTTTTTGGACGGATTCAGCGTCCTCTGTGGTCGGGTGCTTCCAATGGTACTGCATTGGCAAGTTTGTGGCGCTTGGAGGTTCATGGCAGGGAGAGTTTCTCCTTTCTGCCGCCCGCGTGAGATGATGAGGCTATCGGGACTTTGAGACTTTTTTTTTTACCGTGCCCATGGTCTGCTCTTTATCAAATTATGGTATTGCTTTGCACTGTTGTAACTATATGTTATAATTATGTGGTTTTGTCAGTTTTAGTCTTGGTTTGTTCTGTGTTTTCTTGTGATATCATTCTGGAGGAAAGCTGTATCATTTTTTTAATGCATGCATTTCTAAATGACAATAAACGAGGACTGAGTGTCCTCATAATCTAATCTAATCTAATATGACAATAAACTCAAATTTGACTGTGACTTTAACTTTGAAGCCAGGCCAGAGTGGGAAGTGGGGCCCAAAGACTGACAGCAAATACATCATCATTCACGTGTCCCTAAAAGTTACTGCAGTTGGAAAAGAATAGGTAGTTAAATAACTTTCATTGTACTGCCTTGTGGAAGTCAATGCATTGCAAAATACTCTCACCAATCTAGAGAGGGCAAATTGTTTCAACAATGCAATAGGCAGAGAAAGATGGGAGAAGTCAGCATTTTTGAAATCACCAATGAAGCTTAACAAGGTGAACAGCATTCGAATGAATAAATTCCTAAAATCCAATTAAACTGGTTATTGATTGAACTATATTAAAATATTTTTACTTGAAGCAGTTTTGCACATAATACAAGCTTATATTAAATTACATCTACTGTCATTAGCATATATTTACATTCCCCCACTAGCTTCTTCGACCTCATTGAAATGTTGCAGCCTGCTTGCTCTTTCACTTCTCTTGAGGGTATGTACTGTTGTTGTAATTAATGCAGTCCTGTTTTTTTTTAAATCTTAAATTCATTCCTATTATTCACTTGCAAACATTTGAATCAGTCCCTGCCTATGTCAGGGAGATTGATCATTAGTACATCTGTCATTTGTTTCAGTTCCATCTCAACTTGCTCCCTTTGCCCATTTGTAGTGCTGCTGATTGCTTTGGTGTGCAGGCAGTCAGTCAGGAGACCCTGCACATTATAATACGTCTTGCTACAAGCTGAACTCTTCGTTGTAACCTTTTCATATAATACACTTAGAGCTGTGTGCTCTGTGAAGATGTTTCTTATTTCAACCCAACAGAAGGACGTTAGACTGTGAGTAGTATTGAGCTTGCTTATTTATTTATGAAATGAATTCCAAATTCTATCTGCAGAATTTCCCACCAATTAGTAAAGGAGATAACACCGAGATACAGGCAGTTAATAGTCATAGCCTGCAACCCTCTTCCAGAACTTACTCATTACTGAGAATGGACAGAAAGCATAATGCATCAAAATGAGAGTCAACAGCAACCTGCCCTACAGAGAATGTAATAGAAATGACAAAAGAGATTCTTCGGTGCAGTCCACTCTGTGGTAAAAGGAGACTCTATGATACAACAGCTTGTACTTCTCTCATTCATTTCCAGGCAGGTTTGCAGCTAGGGGCCTGGCAAAAGATCTGCATTGTAAAATACTTAAGCAATGACAACAGTAGATATAATATTTGGACAAGAACTCAAAATGTATTTGCCGTGGTAATGCATTAACCAGGTAATAATTTTGCTTTATATACAAATACAATGCCTTGATTGAACTTCTGAACTTCTGGTCTTTGTCTTATAGATAGATAGATAGATAGACATACTTTATTGATCCCAAGGGAAATTGGTTTTCGTTACAATCGCACCAACCAAGAATAGAGTATAAATATAGCAATATAAAATCATAAATAATTAAACAATAATATGTAAATTATGCCAGATGGAAATAAGTCCAGGACCAGACTATTGGCTCAGGGTGTCTGACCCTCCAAGGGAGGAGTTGTAAAGTTTGATGGCCACAGGCAGGAATGACTTCCTACGACGCTCAGTGTTGCATCTCGGTGGAATGAGTCTCTGGTTGAATGTACTCCTGTGCCCACCCGGTACATTATGTAGTGGATAGGAGACATTGTCCATGATGGCATCTTGTCTTCTGGGTTGGAAGAAAGAGACTATGCCAGAGTGATTGTCTGATGTGCTGAGAACAGATATACTGTACTGCGAAGGAAATTAAGCAAACAGTGTTGCAGGTTGTCAGTGAAACAAGTTTGATGGCAAATTTGTAAGGAAGCTTAATAGAGGATACTGAAGGGACTGGGATTTGGGAAGGTAGTGCTGTGTGGGTGGTAATGGTGAAGGGAAATAAACAGAGGCAGTTTGTTCAACTGAGGAAGTAGAAGGTGTAGCAAGATTGATAATGTTGTCATGAATATGGGTGCAGAATAAGACAGATTGATGATAGGATAGAAAGATTAGGAAACACTGGGACGTGGAGGGTTAGTCTTGTTGAAGTTGCCTTCCAGAAGAACTCCTGATGTAAAACCTAAGGGAGGATTTCCTAGATAAAATTTGTAGACAGAATGGAAAGCACAGTGTAACTTCAGGAGCTACATGAGAGGAAAGATGAAGGAAAAGAGATTTAGAAATAAATCCTCCAATGATCTGACGTCCAATACTCTCAAAGCATTTTCTTAAATCACAGACTTGTGTTATCTGGAGTTATCCTATCTCTAATTGACAAACTGAAGATGTATCAGCTCGGACAACATATGTTCTTCTGTGTTTCAGATTTCATTGGTGGCGTTAATAGTGTAGCCAGAAAAAATATCTCGAACAATAATTGAATCATGTCTGTATTGAGAACAGCAAGTATGTTGGTCTAATAGGTGTATTAATTGGAAACATCCAGAAAATTTGATTATTCTTAATGCATTGACCACACCATGGGAAATTAGTCCAGAACATTACAAGATAAATTGTTATCAGTTTAATATATGACAGGAAGAGACAAACTACTATTGTCTTTTGATTTTTGTTCAACTTCGGTCAGCCTTGGCCTAAGGTTTAGGTTTTGGATTTCTGTGATCAACAGATGGGCAATTGAAAACAAAATGCTATCCAACAAGGCTCCCTATAAAGGAATTTA
Organism: Mobula hypostoma; assembly: GCF_963921235.1. Taxonomy (NCBI): domain Eukaryota; kingdom Metazoa; phylum Chordata; class Chondrichthyes; order Myliobatiformes; family Myliobatidae; genus Mobula; species Mobula hypostoma. Next base: position 10,122,051 of record NC_086123.1, on the reverse strand, counting down.
TTTTGTATTAGAGTTATATTCCTGGAACTTGCGACAACTTGGACAGTGCAACGACTGATTTATACAAGAGTATGTTCAATCTCCCAAAAAGACTCATCCTTGGTTCCTGGCAACAGCTGTTTCTTAACTTAAGTAAACATGCATTGCTCAGGCATTCCTAGGAAACAGTTCTGATTGTTTTTATTAACTATTTTTTCACTGTTTGCATGTATTAAGACCAAGCGAAGCTATATTTTTAGCACTGCTAGAGTCAAATAGAATTTGAAGAAAGATATCTCATGTAGTTTTGTTGATTGAAACACCACTCCTAATGAATATCACTGCAATTTATATCGGATGGTATTAAATGTACTGACACAAATAGGATGATTGGGGCATCCTAGCACTATAACCTTCAATGTGTAAATGCAACGGTTCCCAAGGCTGGGACGAACTATTTTCAGTCGGCACAAACAACCAGGATTTTTCTGCACCGCAACAATTTGAATTTTAAGCTTGAAAATTTTAAAAAAAGTTTAGAAGCATGGTCCTCCAAATAATCCTCAGAAGAAATATAATCAAAAAAGCACATATACTGAAGGAATGTACACCAAGTTGAGAGAGGAGCTTGCAGGATTGTCCAACACACTTCTGATCTGATCCTTGTAGGTTGATGAAAAATATGAATTCTTTAGCAGCATTGTGAGTGAGGTCTGCTTTGCGCTTTTAGAGACAGTAAATGCAACAGAAATAAAGGGGTCTCCAGTGACAACTTAAATGAAAGAACAAGGTAGCATATGGAATTCAGCTTCACTGGCTGACTGATGTCATGTACTAGTCATACACAGTCTGCATGACAAGCTCGCCAGGAGTCTGCCAATTCAACTCAGTGAAGCATTCCGACACAAGATGAAGACAAGCAGCCTGCCTGCCTCTTCCTGTTTTCTGAAGCATGTAATTTCTCCTGTGGAACAGGCCCAGGACAGACATGTGGCTCTGCAAAAGTTATCAAAGCACTCCATCCCCCCCCGCCCCCCCTGCTTTGTGTACTTTGGCCTGTTCTAAGAAAAACAACAGGGCTGATGGACGATGTCATGGAACAAAGCCAGCGTGTGTAATCTGAGTGCAGAAGACTGTGTTTACCCCAGCTGCAGTTTATTTATTAGCCAGTTCTCACAAAAGAAACTGACCGCAAACCGATGGCTGTGAGGGTCTTGGTTTTGCTTTTGCACTTGTATATTTTAGTGCCTGCATAGTTCACCTGTGGGCTAACTGAATGCCTCTTTCCAGTCAAACTGCATTCTTAAAAATGCAATAAACAAATTGTGCAGATTTTGATAAAGCTGCTGCTCCGATCAGGGTGCAGTCAAATGCTGAGTCAGACAGAGAAAGCAGGAACAGAGATAATAGCTGATTAATAACTTTGCAAAAACCACAGAACCACACACTGTACAACCTGATAGAGTTGTTTTCCTCTCGTGGATTTTGGAAACTATAAAATACTTCTGATCCCACTGTTCAATTCTTGGATTAGACTGTTTAATTGTTATTTTCTTTGCAGTTTAGCAATTCATTATCTTCTATTTTAAGTAGTTCTTATATGTATATGCAAATTTAATATGCCTCGAGTGACTATACAAAGTATAATTAGGGAAATCTCTGGAAGCTTCTTTGTTCTGCTTAAATACATGCTTTCTCATTGGTTAGTTTGCTATTGTGTATTCGAATGAGTACTTTCGAATTGGTTAATTCTTATCTATAGATTTGAATGGAATTTTTCTTATCTCTGTGGTATAAAAACTGTTGTTCTATGTTGCTGCCACCTTTAATCTTAGCTTTCTCTTCACTAGTAGACCCTGTCATTGTTCTGTTCCTGTTTCCCCTCTTCTATCATCTTTTAATAAAATGATTATGAAGCAACAAGTTTGATGCCTCTTTCCTGATTCCTAAAAGAACCTTGGATTTAAACACCAGAATCCAAGAATTTGAAATCAGGATATTCCAAAGTTTAGAACTTGGAACAATTGGAGACAAAAATGGAATTTTTAGCACACAACAAAAGGGGTAAGAACTTTCTCAGATCCTCTGTTGACATGTTTTTGCAAAAGTCAAAGTATAACAAGGCATTGCTAATTTTTATCGCAACTCAGCACATTTCTGCTATCTGCAAATCTTTGGTTGGTGTGGCAAAACCCCATCATCCACAAAGGTTGACTATAAATTAGTATTACTGGAAAATTATTTTATCTTAAAGTTTTCCTTTCTGATGAAAAAATTGTTGATCGGCAACACTGAGTAGATTATTCTGGTTCTGGCCCATTGCCTGAACTTATCACCTGTGATAATTGCTCACCATAATAATCTGATCTGGATCTAGAGGACTCTTATATTCGAAATTCCATACACAAAGTGGAGTAAGTCAAGATGAGACAGATGACCAAGCTTCCGGTATCGAAACTTAGAAATTCACATCTCAGAACACCCTGATCAGCTTTTGACAACTCTTTGCCATCAAATATCTTGAAACTGCGAGAGGAGAGAGAAGCAGCGAGCCGCGCGTGCGCAGCCCTCCGGTGAAAAATGATATCATATCCATTAAATAGGGGCCGTGGACAATTCTGATTTGATGGAGATGGACTTGAAAGCACAGAGGAACATCTGGAGAAAATTCTGAAACCCTCGTTCGCTGCTGTCGTTACTACGCGGTTGGGAATCTTTCGGAGGGAAGGCCTAAAATCCCTGGCTTTGCCTGCTGTTAGCGACCAAGATGGAGGTCAAATCGTTCGGATAGAGATGGCGCTCAGTACTCGATGTCGGAGAGCTGATCAGAGCTCAAAGTTTTCAAATGACTCAGAGTCAGACCGTGGTCGGGTATGGCAGGGAGAGTTTTTCTTCCTTCTCCCGTCTGCGTGAGATGTGGGACATTTGAGAGACTTTGAATTTTTACTGTGCTCATGGACTTCTTCATCAAGTTATGGTATTGTTGCACTGTTGTAACTATATGTTATAATTATGTGGTTTTGTTAGTTTTTTTCAATCTTGGTCTGTCCTGTGTTTTGTGATATCACACTGGAGGAAATATTGTATCATTTCTTAAAGCATGCATTACTAAATGACAATAAAAGAGGACTGCGTGACTTCATAATCTAAATGTCTCTACTATTTGGAGACATAAAAAAGGCAGTTTGCTTTGATTTAAAAAATTGAAAATGAGTATTGAAAGTTAGATGAAAGACATCTTGAAGTTCTGGAAATTAGATAAATACATTAATGAAATAGCAGGTGTGAAGGACATTGAAGCCCTCTGCTCGGTACCCTTGCTCCTTTACTGGACTCAGTGTGAATCCTGAGGTGGAGTGGCAAGTTGGATACACTGAAAGCTCCTCTTTCGTCTACATATTTCACTACACAAGTATGAAAGTGACAGACAGATTGAGAGCAAGTGTCAGGTCGACAGAAATTTGCCACTGAACCATTGGCCAGAGGTAAGAAAGATCTAGCACCATTATCCGTGCCTCTCGCACCGCTGGTACTACCCCCCTTCCCCCATGCCGCGTATTTCCGGCTCTCTCTGTCTTTAAAACTCACTTAGAGGAATATCGTATGAAGAACAAAATTTTTACTATTTTCAATTTAAAAATGAAACAGTTTTCACTCTAAACCAGCTGAGATTCTTAGTCTAAATGTTTTTGGATCATTTATTGCTATGTGCAACCAGCAATAATTTTAAATATAAAGTGATTTTCTCTTGACGTCTTTCAAAGTTCTGCTGATGTTACCTTGGTAAGATAAGCAAAAATAATAGTCCAGTAAGTGGTGTTGATGGGGCATGATTTTGTGCATTAGAGTTTTTCATTGAAGAGTATATTTACAGCACAGTTTCTTATAAGTTTGTCTGTCTGTCTCATATGAATTACTCTTATGTGTTAGCTCCTTTTTCTTCAATGTTATTGGCTATAATAAGCATGTTTGAAGTGTGCAGAATCCATTAGCGCTTCTTAACCATTTAGATCAGCTTCCTTTCATCTCCTGCAATTGTGGGAAATAAGCACCTTGAAAAATCCTTTTCAGTGATGACTAATTGAATTTATGTTACCTTCTGAAGCTTACGAAGCATTGACTCACACAGATCTAATCAGACTGACAAACAAAAAGATATAAAGTACTTGCATAAAGCTGAAGTTTATTTGCTGTGAGGAATTTTGTGTTATACTCTCATCAGTAACCAAAGCCTGATTATACAGGTACTTTAAAATTCCTTTTCATGGCACTGCACCATCAAGCTGTGAGACTCAGCCTGGTCTTTTATGGTGTCACCCATTCATCCAACAGTTGGTCTGGGAACATACCCGGTTGAAGAAAGTTTAACTTTAACTCACTTAAACTCGTCTTATCATTAGCAAAATACAAAATAAGCTTGTGGTCACTTCTTGCACTGAGGTTAGAAAGGTCATGCTGTGCCATAATTCTAAAGTCAAAAGGGAAAGTGTTCCAAAGACTGAATGCTCATATTATTTTTGCACAAGAGACTCATGTAAGGAAAGAGGACAATCAACGTTTCTTTAAGTTTTGGAGAGACCAACAATACCACTCAAATGCTCAGGCCAAAATTAAAGGCGTTTCAATTTTTATTGATCCTTCAATTACATTTATTCATCAAGACATTATTTCAGATCCTAATGGCAGATTTCTGTTAATTACTGGGGTACATTTTAATAAAAAGGTCGCTATGGTTAATGTTTACACTCTGAATGTGGATTATCCTGAATTTTTTAAACACTTATTCATTTCCTTTCCTAACTTAAACGAGTATATGTTGATAATGGGTGGTGATTTTAATTTATGTTTGAATCCCATGTTGGACAGATCCATAGCTAGTCCGGCTTTACCGAATAAGTCGGCTACTATTATTAACTCTTTTATTTTGGATTCTGGGATTTCAGAAATTTGGAGATTTCTACATCCAAATGATAAGGAATTCTCCTTTTTTTCACATGTTCATTGTTCTTTTTCTCGAATTGATTATTTCTTGATTGACTTTCGTTTGATTCCATATGTAGTTGATTGTAATTATGACAGTATTGTTATTTCAGATCATGCTCCAATGAAACTTTCCATCAAGTTAATGGACACCTCTTGTACTAGCCGACAATGGCGATTTAACCTTATCTTGCTTCAAGATCAGGACTTTGTCAAATTTATAAAGGAGCAGATTGATTTCTTCTTTTCAACTAATACTACGGAAGAAGTTTCCAATGGAATTGTTTGGGACGCCTTTAAAGCTTATATCCGTGGTCAGATTATTTCTTATTCGGCTGGTTGAAGTCGATAAAAAATATGCTATTTCTCCCAGTAAGGAACTGTACAAACACAGAGTTGAACTCCAATTGGAACATAGCTTATTATTAACATCCTCGATCAAAAATCAATTAATGAGAACTAGAAGTGATTTTTATATTCATAGCGATAAATTGGGTAAATTACTCGCCAACCAATTGAAATTTGATTCGGTTAAACGTCAAATTACTAAGATTCGTAAAGAGGATGATACTGTTACAGTTGATCATGTTGGGATAAATCAAACCTTTCAAGAATTTTATACCTCTCTATATCACTCTGATTTTCCTCATGATTCTAATTTCATGCATGATTTTTTAGGTAAATTGAGTTTTCTGAAATTATCAACCGAAGAGTCCCTATCATTAGAAACTTCCATTTCAGAGGAAGAAATAATAACTGCAATCTCATCATTGAATTCCGGTAAAGCACCCGGTCCGGATGGGTTTACAGTGGAATTTAAAAAATTTTTTTCCTCCATTCTTTCTTCTAAGTTGTCTAGAATATCTAAGGAAGCAATCAGTTTCGGTAAATTACCGCAATCATTTTACGAAGCCTCTATTTCCTTAATTCTTAAAAAGAATAAAGATCCTACTGATTGTGCATCATACAGACCGATATCTCTTCTGAATGTAGACTCTAAAATTTTTTCCAAAATTCTAGCAACTAGATTGGAGAAGGTGTTACCTCAAATTATTTCTATGGATCAAACCGGATTTATTAAAAATCGCTATTCATCCTTTAATATTAGGAGGTTAATGAATATTGTTTATACCCCCTCATTTACTACCCGGAATGTATTATCTCTTTAGATGCTGAGAAAGCCTTTGAAAGAGTTGAATGGCCTTATTTATTTAATGTTCTTGAGAAATTTAATTTTAATTTGACATTTATATCTTGGATTAAATTGTTATATTACTCCCCGGTAGCCTCGGTTTGTACAAATAATTATAGATCTCCTTTTTTTCGTCTTTTTCATGGCACTAGGCAAGGTTGCTCTCTTAGTCCTTTACTATTCAATATTGCTCTTGAACCTTTAGCAATTGCTATTCGTGACTCGCCAAATATTGTTGGTATTACCCGTGGAAACAAAATACATAAATTATCATTATATGCAGATGATTTGTTGTTATACATCTCTAACCTGGAGAAGTCAATTCCTGCTATCTTAGATCTGTTAGCTCAATTTAGTAACTTCTCTGGTTACAAATTGAATCTTAATAAGAGTGAATTATTCCCTTTAAATAAACATGTACCTACTTATGGACGTTTACCATTTAAATTGGTTACTGATTCATTTATATATTTAGGGATAACAATTACAAAAAAAATAAAGATTTATTTAAAGCTAATTTTTTACCTTTAATTGATCAGATGAAACTTTTATTTACCAAATGGTCGCCAATCTCTTTGTCTTTGATTGGTCGGATTAATGCTATTAAGATGATCATTTTGCCCAAATTTTTGTATATATTCCAATCGGTTCCAATTTTCATCCCAAAATCTTTTTTTGATAACGTAGATTCAAAAATTTCCTCATATATTTGGCAGAATAAAAATCCTAGGTTAGGAAAAAGGTATCTACAGAAATCTAAAAAGGTGGGGTGGGCTTGCCCTCCCGAATTTTAGATTTTATAACTGGGCAATTAATATTCGATATTTAAGATTTTGGTTACGAGATTTGGACGTATCCTTAAACCCTCATTGGGTAAATCTTGAATCTAATTCATTACAAGGGTTTTCCTTGGGTACAATTTTAGGAACTTCACTTCCTTTTACTTCTTTTAAATTATATAAACAAATGAATAACCCAATAGTTAAGCATACTTTACGTATATGGTTTCAATTCCAAAGATTTTTTGGGTTTAATCAAGTTATTCTATCAAGTCCCATTATATCAAATTTTCTTTTTCAACCTTCCACGATGGATCAAGCTTACTTTGATTGGAAAACCAAAGGTATAATATCTTTTCGCGATTTATTTTTGGATAATTGTTTTATGTCTTTTGATCAACTCTCTAATAAATATAATTTACCCAAATCTCACTTTTTTAGATATTTACAGATTAGAAACTTTTAAATTACTGTTTCCCCTAATTTTCCACACCCATATCCAATGGACATTTTGGAAAAAATCTTAGATTTAAATCTCTCTCAGAAAAGTGTAGTAGCAATTATATATAATATAATTATGAATTTATGTCCTGATGCTTCTAATAAAATTAAAGCTGACTGGGAAAGAGAACTTGAGATTAATATACCGACTGAAAAATGGGAAAAAATTCTTCAGTTGGTGAATTCATCCTCTATGTGTGCTAAGCATAGGTTGATACAGTTTAAAGTAGTGCACAGGACTCATATGTCCAAAGATAAACTATCTCGTTATTACTCTTATATTAATCCAATATGTGACAGATGTCATTCCGAGATAGCTTCTTTAACCCACATGTTTTGGTTATGTCCTTTGTTGGAGAAATATTGGAAAGATATTTTTGATATTATTTCAACGGTCCTAAACATAGACTTACAACCTCATCCAATTACTGCTATCTTTGGACTACCAATGATAGACTTAAATAATTTAACCTCTTCATCACGAAGGATGATTGCATTTCTTACTTTACTGGCTAGAAGGTCCATTTTGTTGAATTGGAAAGAGATTAACCCTCCTAATGTATTTCATTGGTTTTCACAAACTATGTTGTGTTTGAATTTGGAGAAAATTAGAAGTGCAGTTTATGACCCTTCCATTAAGTTTGAAAAAACTTGGAGGCAATTCATTCAGCATTTTCACTTGATGTAATTTGATCATTTCCAAACTTGTTTTATCTCTCTGTACTGTTGTTGGAGGGGAATGGAGTCCTTGACACTAAGGTTTTCTTCTTTTCCATTTTTAAGTTGTTAGTTTTGCCCAAGTCTTTTAGTTTAGTTGATTAATTCTGCTTTTCTTTGGGGATGGGGTTTTTTTTTGGTTTTGTTTTTTTTCTTTTTCATGATTTTTTTTTCCAGTTTTTTTTGATTTGTATTATCCGTTGTCAGTTCTACATGACTGGGAGCTTTGTTAACTTACACTATTTGATTTTACAATTACTTTTCCTAAGTGTGACAATATTTCTCCTACTATTTGTATTATTGCTATGTTTTGTTTCTATACTTCGAAATTAATAAAAAGATTGAAAAAGAAAGAAAAGGCAGAGTTTGAAACCTTCCCGTTTACTTCAACCCCTCCCACTCCCCAAGTAGCCACTCTTTGCAACTCAACTTTCCTGACAATGCAGGCGGGTCATTCAACTTTGGAGGCGGAGGAGAGATGTAGGGTGGTGTATCAGATAAAGGAGATAGTTCCTCCTGAGAACTGCACGTGCAGCAGTCCTAGCTGAGGTTGCAGCAATGTAATCAGGAGCATTTTTGGGACCTAAGAGGCAACGGTAATTCATGTGATATTGCTTTGGATTACTTACCGCAAAACTCTGAAATGAACTTAAAACTTCTCGAGCTGGTCAGCGGTTTGCTGCATCTCCCTGCCATGGCTTCCAGTGCAAAAATAAGCCCATAAAATGATTTGCTTTGAAAATATCCTGGAAGTACAAAAGAGATTGATCTGAAAATGCAATATTACCAGATTTGGACAGTGAGAAGGATCGGTAATTTGCAAATAGAAGTGCAAGTCAACTACACAGTCAGTGCTTTGAAAGAAAGCAACCCAGTGGTTACCCTGTACTGGATCATTATTCTAATTATAGATTACATTGGCACAAGATGTGAAGAAAATGCTCAAAAATGCCAGAAGCCAGAGGATATTATTGTAGTTATTAGTAAATGAGCATTTAGCAAATTCATATGCTGTTTCTCTATGCTATTTTAGAGGCAATTTCACACCATTTTAAAGTACCTCAGTTAAATTAGTTTATAGAGGAATGTCATATGATCATATTAAGAATTCAAGCCGTGATATTTCAAGCGGTAATTTCTGGGTTATTACTGTTCGAGGGAGCATTCTTAACACCAATACATCTTTCAAATATCAAACAGTTATACTGATGCTAAGCTTTCCATCTAGAGAGCTATGGAATAATCTAAGCTGAGGCACAGACCAAGGAGAAATAGTTACATGTTTGAAGTAAAGGGAAAGATAGAATTAAAGGAAGGAAGCAGAGCAATGAAGTCATTCTCAAATGTGTGAAGAAGCAGCCAGCACAAACACAATGGAATAAAAGGTCCTCCTTTTACTTTGTACATCTCTTTAATTTACAGAGGTGGACTAGCTTGGGATAACTAATGTAGGGCACTCTCTAGTGATGCGATTTTGTTTTCCGTTCCATTCCAGCAAATTAGTCTCAAAATAGAGGCCGATATTCAAGGGTTGTACGCAGAAGAGGTAAATGGCTGTGGGAAAAGGGGAACCAGTAGATGTACTATATTTATAGAACATAGAACAGTACAGCACAGTACAGACCTATGTGGTTCTGTAATTTGTAATCCATTGTAACATTGTAACCCACAATGTTGTGCCGACCATTAGACCCTGCCTCCTATATAGCCCTCCACCTTAGATTCCTAGATTTAGTTACCTAGAAGGCATTTGATGAGGTGCCATAACAAAACTTTTTGTGGAAAATAAAGGCTTATGGTGTAGGAGTAATACGTTGCCACGGACAAGAGGTTAGTTGGCCAATTGGAAACAGTGAACAGAGATAAACTGGTGTTTTTCTGCTCAGCAAGATGTAGTATAGTAACAGGTGCTGGGGCCTCAACTTTTTGCAATGTATATGAACGGCTTTGACAAAGGTACCATTAATAAATGTCTTGAAGGCATAAAGAAATCCATTGTCAAGAGGACAAATGGAGGATACAGAGAGATAACTCAGCTAATTAGTCAGGAAAATGAAATCGGCAGGATTACTAAAAATGCAGCAAATAGGAACACACACAAAATGCTGCAGGGAACCCATTTAGAATATGGATTTCATATTAGTCTCATCTAAGGATTTAAATGTGTTGGAAGCATTTCAGGGAAAGTTTACTAAACCCACACCTGGAATGGGTGGATGGCCTTATGAGGAGTGTAAGTGACATTAAAGAGAAGGCACAGCAGTGTCTCTACTTTATTAGAAATATGTGCTGATTTGGCATGTCTTCTAGAACTTTGACAATCTTCTAGAGATGCACAGTGGAGATTATCCTGACTGGTTACGTCATGGCCTGGTATGGAAACACCAATGTCCAGGAACAAAAAAGACTACAAAAAGTAAGTTCTACAGAGCAATCCATCGCAGGTAAAGCCATTCCTGCCATTGAGCACATCTACAAGAAGCACAAGAAAGCGGTATCCATCGCCAAGAACCCCCACCATCCAGGCCATGCTATCTCCTTGCTACTGCCATCGGGAAGAGGTACAGGAGCCTTAGGTCTCAAACCACCAGGTTCAGGAACAGCTATTATCCCTTAACCATCAGGTTCTTGAACCAGAATAGTTAACTTCACTCACTTCAATACAGGCTCCGCAACCTATGGACTCGCTTTCAAGGACTCATGTTCTAAATATTACTTATTTTTGTATTTCCATAGGCCGGCTGGTGGCGCAGTGACATCAGCACTGGACTCCGGAACGAAGGTTCCAGAGCTCCAACCCAGTCGGGCCGCTCCCGAGCACGCTCTCCAGCCGTGCTGGGTTGAGCATCGAGCTCGCAAATCAACCTCGTTAAAAAAAAAAAGGACTGCACTGTGAGAAGGATGTGGGGGACCACTCACAGAATCTTTCCTCCAAGACAAACACTTGAAAAAGTGGTCGCCGAGGCTCTGGCAGAGTATGGCACACTAAAAAAAAATAGTTTGTCATCTTTTGCACATTGTTTGTTCGTCCGTCTTTGTTTGCGTGCAGTTCTTCAATGATTTTATTGTGTTTCTTTGTATCTACTCCAAATGCCCGCAAGAAAATGAATCTGAGGGTAACACATATGGTGACATATATGGACTTTGATCTTTGAAAAGCTGGGCATTTATCCACTGGAATCTAGGAGAGTGCAACTTGACTGAGATATATGTGGTCTTGAGGTCTCTTGGTAGGGTCAATGTGGAGAGCATGTTTTTTCTGGCATGGAAACCTAGTAAAAGAGGTCACTGTTTACAAACAACACACATCAAAGTTGCTGGTGAACGCAGCAGGCCAGGCAGCATCTCTAGGAAGAGGTGCAGTCGACGTTTCAGGCCGAGACCCTTCGTCAGGACTAACTAAGGGATTTGAAAGTTGGAGGGGGAGGGGGAGATCCAAAATGATAGGAGAAGACAAGAGGGGGAGGGATGGAGCCAAGAGCTGGACAGGTGATAGGCAAAAGGGATACGAGAGGATCATGGGACAGGAGGTCCGGGAAGAAAGACAAGGTGGGGGGGGGGACCCAGAGGATGGGCAAGGGGTATATTCAGAGGGACAGAGGGAGAAAAAGGAGAGTGAGAGAAAGAATGTGTGTATAAAAATAAGTAACAGATGGGGTACGAGGGGGAGGTGGGGTGTCTGAATATACCCCTTGCCCATCCTCTGGGTCCCCCTCCCCCACTCCTTGTCTTTCTTCCCGGACCTCCTGTCCCATGATCCTCTCATATCCCTTTTGCCTATCACCTGTCCAGCTCTTGGCTCTATCCCTCCCCCTCCTGTCTTCTCCTATCATTTTGGATCTCCCCCTCCCCCTCCAACTTTCAAATCCCTTACTCACTCTTCCTTCAGTTAGTCTTGACCAATGGTCTCGGCCTGAAACGTCGACTGCACCTCTTCCTAGAGATGCTGCCTGGCCTGCTGTGTTCACCAGCAACTTTGATGTGTGTTGCTTGAATTTCCAGCATCTGCAGAATTCCTGTTGTTCACTGTTTACAAAGAGGGGATTACTCATTTTTTTCATATTTTCTTGAAGGAATTCATAGAACACAGAACAAAGAACAATACAACATAGTATAGACCTTCGGTCCACGATGTTGTACCAAACTCCAAGATCAATCTAACCCTTCCCTCCAACACAGCCTTCATTTTTCCTTCAGCTGGCCCATTGCATCTGTACCAACTTAATAAGCTATCAAAACCCATATCCCACTTAGTCCTCCACAATCTATTCCCTCTCAAGTTTATCAGCTCTGCCCTGCAACCACCTATGTATACTAGGGATAATTTATAGTTCTGAGGGGAAAAGATAAATGTTATCTTTATTTGACACAAGTACATTGAAGCATAAAATGAAATACGTCATTTGCGTCAGTGACCAATATAGACTAAAGATGTTCTGTGGGCAGGCCACAAGTTTTGCCATGCTTCTTGCACCAACATAGCATACCCATAACTTACTAACGTTTGCTAATGTATACATCTTTGGAATACAGGAGGAAATCGGAGTACTCAGAGGAAACCTACACAGTCATGCAGAGAAGTACAAACTCCTTACAGACCACAGCAGAAATGTGCCCCACTTACAGGAGTGATATACCAGCTAGTGGAGAGGTGTCACAGCAACAATCTTGCACTCAACATCAGTAAGACGAAAGAACTGATTGTGGACTTCAGGAAGAGTTTAGATGAGGGAACACATACCAATCCTCATAGAGGGATCAGAATTGGACAGAGTGAGCAATTTCAAGTTCTTTGGTGTCAACATCTCTGAGGATCTAACCTGGTCCGATCATATTGATGCAGCTATAAAGGAGGCAAGACAGCGGCTATATTTCATTAGGAGTTTGAGGGGATTCGGCTTGTCATCTAAAACATTCGAAAACTTCTATAGATGTACCGTGGAGAGCATTCAGACAGGCTGCATCACTGTCTGGTATGGGGGACTATTGCAAAGGACTGAAAGAAGCTGCAGAAAGTTGTAAAATTAGTCAGCTCCATCTTGGGTACTAGCCTCCATAGTATCCAAGACATCTTCAAGGAGCAGTGCCTCAGATAAACTGTGTCTATTATTAAGGACCCCCATCACCCAGGACATGCCCTCTTCTCATTGTTACTGCCAGGAACAAGATACAGGAGCCTAAAGGCACACACCCAGTGATTCAGAAACAACTTCTTCCCCTCTGCCACCCGATTTTTGAATGGACATTGAACCCATGAACACTACCTCAATTTTTAATATTATTTCTGTTTTGCACTATTTTTAATCCAGCTATTTATATATATTTACTGTAATTGGTTTGCTTATTCATTTTTTCTTTCTATATTACGTATTGCATTGAACTGCTGCTGCTAAGTTAACAAATTTCACGACACATGCTGGTGATAATAAACCTGATTCTGATTCCGATTCACTTGCTAGCATTGTAAAGCATTACACTAGCTGCCAGGCTTCTCTTGTGCCCTTTGTTGCCATTATAGTTGCCATTTAACCCACATAAAACATAGATCGCAGAGCACAGAATCTACTGTAGAACATAGAACACATAAAGTACAGGCCCTTCGACCCATGTTGTTGTGTTAACTTTTAACCTACTGCAAAACCAATCTAACCCTTCCCTCCCACATAGAGCTCTATTTTTCTCTCATCCAGATGCCTATCTAAATCTCTTATATGCATCAGCCTCTACCGCCACCCCCAGCAGGGCATTGCATGCAGTTACCTCTCTCTGTGTAAAGAAGCCTACCTATGACACCCCCGATATACTTTCATCAAATCCTCTTGAAAATATGTGCTCTTGTTTTAGTCATTGCTGCTCTGGAACAAACCACTGGCTGCCCACTCTATCAATGCCTCATCATCTTATACAGCTCTATCAAGTCACCTCTCATCCTCCTTCACTCCAACTAGAGAAGCCCTAACTTGCTCAGCTTTTCCTCATAAGGCATGCTCTCCAAACTAGGCAGCATCCCGGTAAATCTCCTCTGCACTCTCTCGAAAGCTTCCACATCTTTCTATAACGAGGCAACCAGAAATAAACACTGCTTCAACTCTTTGGGTTCTCCAAACTTGAACACAATGTGTGAGATGATGGGCTATCGGGACTTTGAGACTTTTTTTTACCGTGCCCATGGTCTGCTCTTTATCAAATTACGGCATTGCTTTGCACTGTTGTAACTATATGTTATAATTATGTGGTTTTTGTCAGTTTTAGTCTTGGTCTGTCCTGTGTTTCTGTGATATCATACTGGAGGAACATTGTATCATTTCTTAACGCATGCATTTCTAAATGACAATAAATGAGGACTGAGTGTCCTCATAATCTAATCTAATACTAGCAAGCCTTTGGGAACTAGGAGGAAAGCAAAGAAGCTGGGAGGAAATTTGCAAACTCTACACAGACGGCACAAAAGGGAAGGATTACACCCAGATATCAGGCATCAGCATTAATCATTGAACTATCATTCCACTCTGTTGTGCCTGTCCAACATTGTGACAGAGGAGGCAAATTTATTCCTCCTTGAACAACTAGGTCTTTGCATGTCCTTTCCATAAGGGATGGTAGAAATAGAATTTCACCAATATTCTTATGGCCAATATAGATAGTATCTTCACATAAGAGGTGGCACGGTGTTGTCAGGGTGGTACGGTAGCATTGCAGTGAGCATAATTGCTTTCCAGAGCCAATGATCACCGATCAGGGTTTGATCCCTGTTGCTAACTCCAGGTTTTCCCCACGACCGCGTGGATATCCTCCAGCTGCTCTGGTCTCCGCCCACATTCCAAAGGGGTGCGGTTCAGGCTCGGGTTTAGTGAGGTGTGAGCACTCTACGTTGGCACTGAAAGTATGGTGACACTTGTGGGTTGCCCTCCCCCCCCCCAGCACATTGTAAAAATGATGGTGCAGACAACACATCTCACTGTATGTTTCCATGTACATGTGACAAATAAAGCTTATCTTAAAGCTTAACCTTGAATGAGGGAACGAAAGATACATGGGACTGATAGTCGAGGTAGAAATGGAGCAACATACAAAGGAGGAGCTCATCAGGTCAGGCAACATCTAGGTTTGTAACGATTGATTTAAAATCAGGAACAGGTTCAAAGATCCACATGATCCAGTCCTGCTCCTAAGTTGTACAACACACTGTCGACGGTGCAGTATTTTAGACAGAAGCCCTCACTTACTCTTTCAGCTGCAAGCAAATGTTGTTTTACTTTGAGGAAAAGATGGGAAGTCCTTGCATGGCTAACATTTAGCCCTCATCTGGGAATATGATGGGCCAGATTATCCAATCATTATCATACTGCAATATGTAAGAGTATGCTATTATAATGACACATTGTAATGGTGACAACATGTAAAGACGCATTTAATTGGTTAAGCTGCCATGTAGCCCCAATACTGCCACACAGGAATCAGTAGACAAAAGGGCAGAAGAAAATCCTCCAGCTCTTCCAAGGTGTCTTCTGCTGAAAGGATGGTGAATTTCAGAATAGCATCCTAATGAGGCCCAGAAGTAAATTTATTGATGTTGTCTGTGAGCAAAATTATCTGAAATACACACTCATAGCAGAAATGTCATCTATGAAATAATTTCAACAAATTATATTATATATCTTATATAATATCATATTATATAACAAACTACTATATGATATTACTCAACAGGACAGAAGAAGGATCTTAACCTGAAATGTTAACTGTCAAATTCTATACATGGATGCTGCCTGACCTACTGAGTTCTCCAGCCGTTTTTATTACTCGTTGAACGGTTAATTGACCATATAATGCCACTGAAGTCAGAAAGTTTAACATTAGCAGTTCTCAAATTACTTAACAAGTTAAGTATTTCCATTTACATTGAAATTCTCTGCTGAACATGTTTTTGTAAACACAATGGTTTGAATAATAATGAATTTTAAGTGCCTTCTCCAGAGTTACTAACTCAATGGTCCTGTTGCAATGCATGGCTGGGGCTGAATGTTTCTTGATCCACTTATGTCGCAGCTCCGGGTTTTCCTGTGGGAGTAGAGAGTAAGGAACTCCACGTTGGTTAAGTATGTGTTGCACATAAATAAACTTGCATTTCTTTATTGGTGCATTACATCCCGTTTAGCGTAGTGACAAACTATGCTGATTACCCATCTGTCTTAGAATAGCTCTTATTTCTTCCTTGTTAGAGAACTGCATTCATACAAGATGGGAGCCAAGCTCTTGACTGACAAGTTTAAGTAGTCTGGGTGGTCACCCATTTCAATTTGACTTCCCATTCCCATTCAAACATGTTGGTCCATGGTCTTGTCTACTGCCACGATGAGGCCACTCTAAGGTTAAGGAACAACGTCTCTTATTGCGTCCCTGTAGCCTCCAACTTCACAGTATGAACATCAATTTCTTGAACTTCTAGTAATTTCCCTCCCTCCCCCTTCTTTCTTCCTCCATTCCCTATTCTGGCTCCCCTCTTGCTCCTTCTCTTCTCTTCACCTGCCCGACACCTCCCTCTGGTGCTCCTGCTCCTTCCCTTTCTCCCATTGTCCGCTGTCCTCTTCTATGAGATTCCTTCTTCTTCAGCCCTTTACCTTTTCCACCTATCATCTCACAGCTTCATTCCCCCTTTCACCTGGTTTTACCTCTCACCGGCCAGCTTGTACTCATTCCCCTCCCCTCTCTTCGCTTTCTGGCTGCTTCACTCTTTTTTTAGTCCTAATGAAGGGTCTCAGCCCAAAACATCATCTGTTTATTCCCCTCCGTAGACGCTGCCTGGCCTGCTGAGTTCATCCAGAATTTTGTGGGTGTGTTGCTCTGGATTTCCGGTGTATGTTTCGGTCTGTAATAGAACTATGCCCTTGTGTAGGTGTCTGACATATCTGAACATTCTCAGTAATAATCTCCCCACTGTCATAATTTCACTTTGTAGTTGCTTCTTTGGTGGACTTACTTTGATCAATCTTTCTCTTTGTAGGTTCTCCTTTTGATATGGCAAGAGCTGGTCTCTTGACTTTAAATTTGCTTAATTTGCCTAAACAAATCCCAGGGTCCTGTTACTAATGAAGTTAAAATTCATATTCTCTAACTTACCCTACACCTGCATTATAACCTCCTTAGGCGAAGTTACTGAGGTATCGGCAGACACTAGCTATTGAATCCTACCCAGACAGGTTAACTGCGTCTTCCTCAATTATATCACCAGTTCTGTCCTCATAATTTTTTATCTTTAAAACTTACACTGCAATTTTTGTACAACATAATGAACCTGATTTAGAGAGATCTCTCCATTTACTTCCTGCAAACAGACTTGAAAAGCAAAGAAGACAAACTGATTCTTTAGCAAAGGAGAGTTAATGTCGCATAGTACTGACATGAAACAGCAGTTGCTATGGAAAAGTCATAAGGTTTATGCAAGTCAGCATGGGCTTGCTCTATCTTTATAGTGATATTGTTTTGTCTGCATTTAGCTGGATGCTGATTATATTTCTGGTATTTTCGCATCCCACATTTTCTGCATCCTTTCAAATATTATAAAAAATCTAAAATATTATAATATTGTCATTGAGTCAAAGGAAGTATGGTTTCTTTTTAGGCAGAGGCAAGAGTAAACATACAATTTTCCTTCCAAATCAATTTCATGCTCACTTTGTGATTTGACTTTTGTGCTTTGGAGTGAAAGCAATGAGTCCCTAACACAACCTGTTTTGGCAGGCAGCAAGAATATTTCCAATGAAGAATGGATGGATCCTCCCAGACCATAATTACTGAATATTTTTGGGTAGGAGAAGCGAAAGCAAAAAGCTGAGACAGGAAGAGCATGTGATCTGGAACAGAAGCAGCACAATTGCAAATATTTTGATATTTTGGCTTAATTTGTTAACAAAGTGAGTTTGATAATTTCAGAAATAGAACATTGGAAATTGCAAGCAGAATGTGTGGATTTGAGGATGATGGTAAATAAATGTCAATGTGTTTTGTATTAAGCAGTGTTGAATGTGATCACATGAGGGATGTCAGCACTGGAAATTTGTGACAATTACTAGATCACTGGGGACTGCATGCCCAGCTGACAATATAATTTTTATCTCTGATATTTTATCTCTGATATTTTTATCTCTGATATTTTTATCTCTGATTAAAGTGCCTGAGACTTAGAACAGCTCTTTCAGCTCAAAATCACAGGTCTTTCTTAGAATGACCAAAGAGTTGGAAGCAAACCATCAAACCTCCATGAATATGGCATCATTATTAATAAGCACCAGTTCTCATTTACAATTTGGACAGAGCATCCCATAGAAGTTAAGGTTTGATGACAGAAATGACATTCTAGATTTATTTTCAATAAACAGAAATTAATGATCAATTGAATTGCATTGACAGGATATTTAGAATGAATGTCTATGTGTTTTTATGTGCCTGCAATTCTACACAGCTCCCATGAAAAGATCCTCTGAAAATCTATGACTGTTTCAGTAGTACAGACTCTCTTCATAATCTTAGCATGTTTTGATTGAAAATTCAAAGAATGTAAAAGGAAAAAAAAGGGCGGTCTTAATTTTATTCACAAGGTCATATAGTACAGAAACCAAGTACATGCCCAGCATCAAACACACACATTTCAAACTAATCTTACACTTTGTTCTCTCGATATTCTCACCAATTTTGACTCCCTATCCCAACATCTACAAGTTCTACTACTCATCTACACACAAGGAGCAGTTATTAACGAACTAACTGCACATGTCTTTGGGATGTGGGAGAAAATTGGAGCACATGGAGAAAACCCTGATGGTCACAGGGAGAACGTGCATCCTCCACCCAGAGAGCACTGGAGGATGGTACTCGGGGTCACTGGAGCCATGAGGCAGGAACTGTACCAGCTGTACTACTGAGCCAAATCATGCACAGTTGCAACAATATTTCTATGCTCAATCCATTAGCAATAAACAACGTGCCATTTGCCACCCTAGTTGCTCGTGTGTGGTTTCTTGCATTTCGCGTAAAAGGACAGCTAGCCTGTACGAATAGCAAAATAATTATTATCTTCACCATTTGAAATTGTGTTTTCGTTGTAATTCGTATTGAAGTAAATATTTGTGCATTTTCCCACTTTTAACTCCAGTGCTGCTTTCTTTTCCATTCACTTAACCCGCCCCTTTACAACCTCCTCTCAGCTTTTTATTGACAGCAGAATTGGAGACATTACACACATTCTGATCTAAGGCATTAATATAGATCGATAAAAGCAGAGGCTCAAACAACGATAGCTGTAGCTATCAGGAGCAGTTTTTATGATACTGCTCCTGGTTAAAAACACTCAGTTCCTTCATGCTTTCTTTACTTGTTCTTTTACCAATCACTTTTACCTTTTGCAATTACTCTGCTTGTCATGAAATCACACCGTCTTCTACCCCGTCAATACATGGAACATGGTGCAGAGTATATCACAAGAACACATTCTTCAACCTGTGATGTCCACACCAACCATAAGATAAACTTAAATTAATTTCATTTGCTTTCCCGTGGTCTGCATCCTTCCATTCCTTGTCTATTCATGCATCTGTCTAAATACGTCTTAAATGATGCTATCAAAGTTGTCTCCACCAGCTCCACGCCAGTGCAATGCAGCACTACCACTCTCTACGTAAAATCTGTCTTCACATATCACCTTTTAACTTTCTCCCTTTCATCTTAAGTCTACGCCCTTCAGTAGTATCCCCTTTTGCCTATCACCTGTCCAGCTCTCGGCTCCATCCCTCCCCCTCCTGTCTTCTCCTATCATTTTGCATCTCCCCCTCCCCCTCCAGCTTTCAAATCCCTTACTCACTCTTCCTTCAGTTAGTCCTGACGAAGGGTCTCGGCCTGAAACGTCGACTGCGCCTCTTCCTATAGATGCTGCTTGGCCTGCTGCGTTCACCAGCAACTTTGATGTATGTTGCTTGAATTTCCAGCATCTGCAGTATTCGTGTTGTTTGCCCTTCAGTAGTTGATATGTCCACCCTGAAAAAATCTATCTACCCTCTCTATGCCTCTCATAACTTTATACATTTCTGTCAGGCTTCCCCTCTGTCTCTGACACTCCAGGGAGCAGTTCAGGTTCAAGCAACCTCTCCTCACTGCTAATTCTCTCTAATCCAGGCTACATCCTTGAGAATCTCTTCTGCACCCTCTCCCAAGTCTCCACACCATTCCTGCCATGTGACGACCATAACTTCACATAATACTTCTAAATGTGGACCAAACAACATTTTATACAGCAAAAACAACATTTGCCAACTTTTATAATCAATGTGCTGAATGAGAAAAGGCAAGTGTACCATAAACAATTTTTAATCCATCCTATCTACTTCTGAGGCCACTTTCGGGGAGCTATGAACTTGTACCCCATGATTCCTCTGTACGTCAATCTTCTTGCCATTTACTATATACCTCCCTCGTACATTTGATATGTTCTTTTCTCTCCTCCCATGTCACTTTCCTTGCATTATCTTTGAAGAAAGATGAAGTTCTGATGAAAGGTCATTGGCTAGAATTTTCAATTTTTAATTTTTTTTTCTCTCCACAGACAAATCCAGACTTGCCGAGTATTTTAAGCATTCAGTTTACAGTATTTCTAACCTCTGGTATCTGGAGTAATTTCTATACTCCATTTTCTTTACTCTTACATCCAACTCCATGAGCCCCTATTTCTTGTAACAACGTTGTGTATAGAACATTATGGAAGACTAACCAGATACCCTGTATTCATTAATCTCCATTATTCACCCTACTAGTTACACTCGCAAGCAAAAATTCCACCAGTTGTCAAATACATTAAGTCCTGATGAAGGGTCTCAGCACGACGCATCGACTGTTCGTTCATTTTCATAGATGCCGCCTGATCTGCTAACGCACCAACATTTTGTATGTGTTGCTTTGGATTTCCAGCAGACTTTCTTGTGTTTATGAAAGACAATTTAACTTTCATTTCATTATGTAGATTTAGCTTTAGCGTATTGCTATGGCCTCAGAGACTTGTTACAACTTTCTAAGGATGGATCCCAGCATATTACCAGCGTGTCAGTTGATGAGTGGTTTGCAGAGACTTGGTGGGGCAAGTAGCCTGCTTCCCCACTGATTGACTTGATGCTTTCCACACGCCCTGAAATTCCCACCCTCTGTCATTTCACATTGCTGATTTTGTCAGCAGGTAATATCAATTCTAAACAGAAGCCAGCCATGTAGGAAAAGCCATGAGTTTAAGAAGCTCAGTAAGTTACTGCCAAGCTAAGCATTAAAAAAATCACAGGTAAGCATCTGTTACACCTTTATCTATAAATCCAAAGATCTCCCAGGCTTTTTGAATAGCCTTCTCAACTTCATTTTCATCTAACATTCCTAACTCACACTCCCATCGTGCCCCTCCCACGGGCCTTTCCACTCCCATATCCCTTTTTGAAATTCTTCTATTTAATTTGATATCAGTGGGGACCCTAGAAGAACCAGCAGGGAAGCAAATAATTTGAAACTACTGGTCTAGGAGAATAGGTGTTTGTCTATGCTTGGCAACATCTGTGTTAGTGTCCAGATGTCAATTCAGTATTTTGCCTTAAATAAGTTTCACTAATCCATGAACCAGTAGTCACCAGGGGGTCGGGGGTGGAGAGGGTCGGCAACTTTATATTCTTTGGCGTTATCATTTCAGAAGATCTCTCCTGGGATTAACATGTAAGTGCCATTACAAAGAAAAAAAGCCTTCACTTTCTCTGAAATTTACGCAGATTTGACATGTCATCTAAAATCTTGACAAACTTCAGGAGAGTATCCTGACTGGTTGCATCATAGCCCAGCATGGAAACAGCAAGTCACAAAAATGGAGAAAAAAGGTGATGGTACTGCCAGTGCATCACAGAAAAAGCCCTTCCCATCAATGAGCACAACTACGGTGCATGAGGCCACTAGAAAGCAGCATCCATCATCAAGGACCTCAACTATCCAGCTGTCTCTTCTCCTTGTTGCCATTGGGAAGGGGTAGAGGATCCTTCGGTCCCACACCACCAGGTCCAGAAACAGTTATTACGTTTCAACTATCAGGCTCCTGAACCAACTTGGCAGACCTCAACACTGAACTGGTTTCACCATCTGTCGACTCACTTTGAAGGACTCTACAACTCATATTCTCAGTATTAATTATTGACATTTATTAGTATTATTGTTGTATTTTTATTTTTTCTCCACTCAAGATGGTAAAATAATAATAATAATAATTATTATTATTATTAGTTTCTCTTTTGTATTTGCACAGTTTGAATTCTTTTGCTCATTGGTTGTTTATCAGTCTTTGTGTGTGTGCAGTTTTTTATTGCTTCTATTGTATTTCTTTGCTCTACTGTGAATGCCTGTAAGAAAATGAATCTCAGGGTAGTATATGGTGAGAAATATGTACTTTGATAATACACTTACTTTGAAACTTTGATAGTCTTGTGGAGCTTGCAACAGTTTCTGCTCGGTGTTGCAAGCAATTGGATTGTACTACTGCTTTGTCATTTATGAATAAGTCTCTGGAGACCTGGGCTATGAAATTGATGCTCAATTCAAATTCACATAAGCTTTAAATGGGGACATGGTGACTGAATGGAGGGAAATATGAAAAAAGCAATAGAGCTTTAAAACATTTCCGATCATATAATCATTCATAGCTTCATGAAATATTTTTGACGTGGAGTCATTGTTGGAATGGAAATAAAAGCAAAAGCTAGATTTCACTTGGCACTTATTAGTGGATAATTAATTTCTGAAATACTAAAGAACTAATGCTGATCAGCACCTTTTCCACCTATCACCTCCCAGCTCCTCACTTCATCCCCTCTCCCCTACCCACCCACCTTCTCCCTCACCTGGCTCCACCTATCACCTGCCAGCTTGTACTCCTTCCCCTTTCTCCACTTCCTTACCCTGCCTTCTTCTCCCTTCCTTTCCAGTACTGATGAAGGGTCTCGCCCTGAAATGCCGCCTGTTTATTCCTCTTCATTTGCACTGCCTGATCTGTAGAGCTCCTCCAATATTTTTCATTTACTTTACTTTATTGTCGCCAAACAATTGATACTAGAATGTATAATCATCACAGCAATATTTGATTCTGTGCTTCACACTCCCTGGAGTACAAATCGATAGTAAATAGTAAAAATTTAAATTATAAATCATAAATAGAAAAGGGAAAGTAAGGTACTGCAAAAAACCGAGATGCAGGTCCGGATATTTGGAGGGTACAGCCCAGAACCGGGTCAGGATCCGTTCAGCAGTCTTATCACAGTTGGAAAGAAGCTGTTCCCAAATCTGGCCGCACGAGTCTTCAAGCTCCTCAACCTTCTCCTGGGGGAAAGAGGGACGAAAAGTGTGTTGGTTGGCTGGGTCGTGTCCTTGATTATCCTGGCAGCACTGCTCCGACAGCGTGCAGTGTAAAGTGAGTCCAAGGACGGAAGATTGGTTTGTGTGTTGTGCTGCGCCGTGTTCACGATCTTCTACAGCTTCTTCTGGCCTTGGACAGGACAACTTCCATACCAGGTTGTGATGCACCCTAGAAGAATGCTTTCTATGGTGTATCTATAAAAATTTCATTTTATATGAAATTTCATTTCATTTTTTTATTTTATTTTATTTTATTGAGATACAGCACAGAAGAAGCCCTTCTGGCCCTTCGAACCACACCTCCTAGCAATCCCCCAATTTAAACCTAGCCTAATCCTGGGACAATTTACTATAACCAATTGTTATGTCTTTTGACTGTGGGAAGAAAGCGGAGCATCTAGCGGAAACCCAAACGGTCGTGGGGAGGATGTACAAACTCTTTACAGACAGTGGCAGGAATTGAACCAAGGTCACCTGTACAGTAAGGCATTGTGCTAACCACTACACCACTGCATTTCCTGCTCAGCACTCCAGAACTTCTTTTCTCTGCCACCCCCCCCCCCCACTGTGTCACATTGACAAAAAGGAACAACAGGCCATGGGTTTAACATATCACTGAAATATCGCGCCCCAGCTCTCCCTTGCTGGCACCCTGAAATGGCAGCCATGTTTATATGTTCAAACCTGGAGTGGGGCTTGAACTCATGTTCTCAGAAGCAGAACGCTAATGGTACCATGGCTTGTGTCAGTTTAGACTTAGAAATGTTAACTCAATGACTTCAAGGTCCTTTTCTCTTTTGGATTAGTGTATGATTAACAAGGACACAATAATACAAGGTCATCTCAGATTAGTAGACTGCAGTGCAGCCGGAAAAAAAATGTTTTCTAAGTGAAACAGGTTGTTCTGCTGAGGAATACTGTGCCTTAGCAAGGAATGAGCGAATCGATACATGGATCAAACTTGCTTTTAAACAGAACCAGGTCTTATGTGACTTGCTCTTAAATGGAGCATCCAGGATACATGATGACGAGTGGTAGTTCACCGTAATGTTTATAATCAAGTGGCAGTGAACCACATAATTCATCACGAGTCTCAAGGGCAAACAGGTCATGTAATCCGATGCCACCGTGATTTATTTGAAGCGAATCACCACTCCTATTGTGCACCTTATTTGTACGACACACATTTATTTTTCACTATATTTTGTCCTGAATAAAGACATTTTAAATTAAATGTTCTTTTTTGCATACTGAGCATGGTTTCTCAGGTAGTTGCCAAAACCATACTCCACCAGGCTTATGTGAGTCAATCTGTTCAAGCCCAGGGGAGCTCTGGACATCTGACTTCTTGTTTTTACAGATTAATGTTTGCATCTGTGACCGTTGATTTGAACAGAGGTATAATTGTGAAGCAGAGACTAGACTAGTGTAATGGATGTCAGGGAATACTGCAAAACAAATTATTACGGGCAGAGAATGTGAATTAGGGAATGCATGTTGAGGCAAAAAAGAGCAAACAGGTGAGATTGTGACAATGTTTTTTGTCGGGAGACATATTACATCAGGAATTAAGATAGGGACTTTGTACCAGGTCCTTTTCCTTTTTTTGAACATGAACTCTCTCGATGGTGAGAGAGAGCTTGTTGCTGATTCTTGACTCAAACTCTAAAGTGACTCTGAAGACTGTGACATCATAACAGTGAGCTGTTGGTCTCCCCGCTTGTTGTGGCAGGAGTGATACCTCTCTCTCCTTCATTACTGAGAGCGAGAGCCTGTGAGATGTCGAACTGTTGGGATGAACTGCGGTTTTTGATGGACTCAAGGTCATGGTCTCTTTGGGGGCTTTGCTATTGCTTGCCTGGTGGGTGGAGGAGGGGGGTGATGCTTTGCTGCTGCTTGGGTGTGGGATGGAGAGGGAGGCTTTGGGGTTCTATGTTTTTTTGTCATTCATTCTTTGGCGCTTTTCTTCTGTTTTGTAGGTGTCTGCAAAGAGTAAGAATTTCAGGTTGTATACTGTATACATTCTCTGATATTAAATGGAACCATTGAACAAGGAGATGGATGGGAGAGAACTAATGCAGAATGACATGAATTAATTAAGTAAATTGATGAATATCATCAGTCCAGGGATGAATGTAGGTGATGGCTCCTTGGGGCATAAAAAAGGAAGGCTGTTGAAAAAGTTTGATCGGCCAGATTTTACACTTGATCCCTCATCCAAATCGTTGAGATATATATCTCATGTGTCTGAAACTCAATGCATTAAAGCATGCAGATATGGTCAAGAGGTTCAGTTCTTGTTCAGACCAAACATGAGAATGAGGGAGGAATGTCATCCAAGTGACTTTGACCATGGAATAGTTGTTGGTGCCAGACGGGGTGGTCAGATTATCTCAGAAACTGCTGATCTCCTGGGATTTACATGCACAGCAGTCCCTAGAGTTTGCTGAGAATGGTGTGAAAAAGAAAAAGTAAATATCTAGTGAGCAAAAATGTATTGTTAGTAAGGAAGGTTCGATGAGAGTAGGCAGACCGGGTTATAATAGAGGTGCGCAGAAAAGCATCTCTCAATGAACACCATGTCGAACACTGAGCATAGATTGGGCCCCAGCACTGATCCCTGCAGCACCCAACTACTTATATCCTCTAAACATGAAAGTAACCTGTTTATTCCTGTACATTGTTTCCTCCCCATGAATCTATCCTCAATCCAAACCCCGCACTCTAACATTCTGCTGTGCAGCATCTTTTTGAAGATCTTCTAGCAGTCCAAATACACCACACAATAGGTTCAGCCTTATTCTGGTTACAATCTCAAAGTATTTAACTGAATCTTCCATGTTGCCTCATCCCAATCCTAATATTATTTTGTAAGTGCCTATTATTATTTATTTACAATACATTCCTACCATTTTCTTACTCCCAGTGCCTAGCAAATTGGATGGTTTTATTTCTCAACTTCTCCCTTCCCAAAATAATACAATTACATTTCCTACCTTCAAATCTGCCAAACCTATTCCACAGACGATCAAATTTTGGAAGATGACAGCAATACACTTATTAACTTTCTCACGATCTCTCTCAAAGCCCCAAGTTACAGGCATTTGGGTCCCAAGGCTTATCACGTTTCAGTCCATTAATTCCACCAAACAATTTGTTTTTTTTTTACAAATTGTAATTCTTCTGGGCTTCTCATTCATTTTAGGCAACTTCCTGTCCTTTGTATTTGCGAGGTTTTCTGTGTTTTCTTTGAAGACACCCACAAAATCTTCAGTTAACTTCTCTACCAGTTTATTATTCCCAATATAATTTCTCACATCTCAACTTTTCAGAGGTACAATTTAAATTTTAAATAGTCTCTTTACATATCTATATAGAAGCATTTACAGTCTGCTTTATGCTTGTCCCTAGACTACACTTCCAATCGGTTCTTCTTTTTCTTTAATCAAGGTCTTTATCCACTGTTACTCAACCTTCAAGCTTATTTCTATTTTGGCAACACTATAAATAGTATTGTAATTTTAATTTAATTTCTCTTGATACCACAGATGGACCATTTGTTTTTATTTTTCCTTAAAGGGATTTACACTCAATGGTACCTCCTGTACCTAACAAAGTGGCCACTGAGTGTATATTCATGGTCTTCTGCTGCTGTAGCCCATCCATTTCAAGGTTGTATTTATGCATTCGGAGACACCCTTCTGCACACCACTGTTGTAAATTGTGATTATTTGAGTTACTGTCAGCTTGAGCTAGTCTGGCCATTCTCCTCTGACCCCTCTCATTAACAAGGCACTCACTGGATATTTTTATTGTTTTTCACACCATTCTCAGTAAACTTGAGAGGCATTATAGTTTTTAATGTAGTTTCCCACAACTAACCCATGCTTATACCTATCATTTTTCTTTTCTTTATTTAGATTCATCTTGAGCTAAATAACGTTTAATTTTTATTTGAATTTCTTTCATTTATGATCCTTGTCCTGTAAAAGATCATTAAGCACCAAAAAAGTAAATAACTATTTCTCATCACACAATATGAGAATTAAGGTAGCCTTTTATTCTTATTGGCTCCTCAACTCTTTGGTCCAGAAAACCATCTCTTACATGCGACACAAATAATTCTTCAACATATTACTGATTACTTGGAAGTCTAATGATACATCGATTAAAGCTCCCAGTGCTTATTATATGCACCTGTAACTTGCTGGTTCATACAATCATAGTCTGTGTACAAGAAGGACCAGAGTCGTCTTTACTTCCTGAAGAGACTAAGGTCCTTTGCAGTATGCGGGCCTCTCTTTCACATGTTCTACCAGTCTGTTGTAGCCATACAATCTTCTGTGCGGTGGTGTACTGGGGCAATGGCATCAACATGGGTGATGCCAACAGCTTCAATAAACTGACTAGAAAGGCCAGTTCTATTATAGGACTCAAACTGGACACACTGGAGGTTCTGGTAGAACAAAGGACCCTACAGAAAATCCTGGCAATTCTGGACAACCTTTCTCACCCTCTACATGCCACCTTGGCTGAACAGAGGAGCACTTTTAGTAATAGACTAAGATAACTGTGCTGCTCCAAGGAGCACTATATGAGGTCATTTCCTACCCTCGACCATTAGGCTCTATAATGAGTCAACCTACAGCCGAGGACATGAAGACCCCCCTCCTGTTAGACTGTTTGAGGTAACTTCTTTTTTAGTCTTTCTTACCTCTCTTCTACGTTTGTAATATTTGTAAATTTGTATATTTGTTCACTTGTAATGCTACTGTAACACTGTGATTTCCTTTGGGATCAATGAAGAATCTATCTACCTATTACCCACAGCTGTTTGGAGGCCTACTTACCACTACTTCTCATACCTTTACTGAGATACAAGGTGGAGTAGGCTCTTCCGGCCTTTGGAGCCGCACCTCCCAGCGGTCCTCCGGTCTAAACCGGGCCTAACCATGTGACAATTTACAATGACCAATTAACCCACTAACCAATACGTCTTTGGAATGAAGGAGGAAACCAGAGCACCCAGAGGTCATGGCGAGAATGCAAAAGCTCCTTAGGCAGTGGTGGGAATTGAACCGGTGTCATTTGTACTGTAAAGTGCTGTGCTGACCGCTACACCACTGCGCCACCTTTTGTTGTTTCATTTCCTCACCCAAACAGATTATTTGGATTTTCTGAATTAAAATTCTGCCGCCTGGACCCCGTTCTTCAATGTGAGTGAATGCCTGCTTTCTTTTCTATCCTGTCTCTCTTAAAAGTGTAAGTATCCTGAATCTTTAGCCAGGGTCACTTTGCAGTTATGCTTCCTTAAAGCGCCCACTTTATCCCATTTGTGCCTTTTTTTGTGCATAGATATTAGTGACAGTGCTTTGTAATTTGAATCTGACATTCAATTCTATTTTTAAGGAACCGAATTTGAAGGGCAGGGTATCACACAAAGTCTCTGCTATATATTGTTTTTGCTTTCAGCAGATAAATATCAAGACAATCATTTCTATACAGTTGGAGGTTTCCTGTTCTAACTGTCAGGCTTAGCAACCGGCCCTCCATTGTTCAGCACCTTTGACATCACTCTAACAGTGACCCTTAACCTTAGTTTCAGATGATTACATCAGAGTGTCATTTCCAAGTCCTACAGCACTCATTACTCGTAGATTTCCGGAGAGAGATTGCCAATTTATTGTCAGTTAGTCCTGAGTTATGAAGAGTGTTTTGCTATGGGTTTATTTTCATTGATAACTTGGTCGAGGTTTCGCCAAAGCAGATGCTTCCAAATAGAGTGAAGTAAGCCAAAACCCTTTGCAAACCCAACTGGCTTTCGCAAAAGGACAATATTCTAACCACGAGAAAACATTTGCAATGATAATAGAATTGGTATACTCTTTGCAAAAATAAATACCTGCATTTCACTGTTATATTCATAGTTCAATGTTTTCCAATTTGTTTGTGTTGTGCTGGATGAAGGTTATAACGTCTTCTGGCAACTTCAGAATCACGTTGAACTTTATGGAAAACATTAGTGCTGCACCTGAACGTCTCACTTATTTCTCCTGCTCTAGGCAATGCTTAGAGGCTGGACAATATTTGTCAGGGTGAACTGCTTATACAGAAGTTAAATTACAGATGTGCTGCAGAGTCTCCGATCAGGAAAAAGCAGAATTTTATATATAGGAAATGGATCCTAATTTTCTACTGAAATAAAATCTGCAAATGCTGGAAACAGCTGTCACAAATTACTTGTTTCCTCGGTTTTTCCAGTCCTAGTGAAGAGTATTTGACCGAACACACTGACTTCGTTTCTCTTAGCATGCTGCTGACTGACCTGCTGAGCACTTTCAGAATTTTCCGGTTTTATTTCGTCTTCCCAAAAACGTAGATTTTATTTTGATATCCAACTGGTTGTGTTTCAACATTCAGAAAGGCCAATTTGAATAGGCGTCAATGAGATATCCAATTATCCCTGCTCTGCCAGTCAGATTTCATCTCACTTATGTCAGAACAGTGTATTTCCTATTTGCCCCACAATTATTCCCAATGATTGTTACTCCACGTCTCAGTTAACATTTGCACTATTTCTCACTTACTAATTACTGTTCATTATGCCACTGGAGTTTAGGACAGCACTGGAGATCCCCTATCTCTGGCTGGGTTCAAGGCTTCCCTCATCGTGTCAGCAGCTTCCTCTCGGTTTTCCCTATTGTCAGTCATGGGAGGCAGGAATACCGTTGCACTCAGATGTAGAAGGATTCTTCGTTGCTGCTTCCGTAACAATTTTGTTTGAGCAGTCAGGGTTATTCACCCTGAGCGTAAACCCCGAACCTGGAGGACCGGTGGGCCATTCGTAGTCTGTCCTCCTCCCTTTTGGGCGAGGGTGACCCTACCAAGAGCCAAATCATAAAGCTCTGACCCCAGTCAGTACAGCTCTCCGGGTCATTGAAGCAAAGCCCTTGTGGTCCTTTTAAAGGACTTGCACTACTTCAGGGATGCAATATTAGATGGTGTATGCATGAGTGCACGCTGATGTTTAATTCATCTGAGATGATACACTTCTGCAGGATTGATTCACAATGATGAATCCTGATCATGCAGAAAATGAAATGCAAACGAGAGAAATTTAGTAAAGAGGTGCAACTGTGATGTGGTTTGATTTGCATTTTTCAGGGGGCACATTCACTATATCACATGATAAATACATTTGTCTAAATTCAGGACACCTTGCAAAATGGCACTTAAAATTCAAAGTACATTTATTATCAGAGTGTGTATATATTATACAACCTTGAGATTTGTCTCCTTAGAGGCAGCCACAAAGAAAAGAAATCTAAATAAAACATTAAAAATCAGACCGTCAAATACTAAACGTGCAGAAAAAAAGCAATTTGTGCAAACAATAAAAATAGAAACATAGAAACGTAGAAAACCTACAGCACAATACAGGCCCTTCGGCCCACAAATCTCTGCAGAACGTGTCCTTACCTTAGAACTACCTAGGGTTACCCATAGCCCTCTATTTTTCTATGTTCCATGTATCCATCCAGGAGTCTCTTAAAAGACCCTATCGTTTCCGCCTCCACCACCACCACCGGCAGCCCATTCTACGCACTCACCACTCTCTGCGTAAAAAACGTACCCCTGATATCTCCTCTGTACCTTACTTCCAAGCACCTTAAAACTATGCCCTCTCATGCTAACCATTTCAGCCCTGGGAAAAAGCCTCTGACTAATAAGCAAATAACACTCAGAACAAAAGTGAGTCCTCAGACACGAAGCCTGGAGCAGACCACGGCCTCAGCCTCAGTTCAGCGCAGAGCCAAGCAAATGCTGTGGAGCCCTCAGACACTAAGCTCGGAGCTGTCCTCAGTTAAATACAGAGCTGAGTAATCATCACACAGCGGCAAGCAGAACTGGCCTGACCCTTGCCTCTGGTCCCAACACCCTGCCTTTTCAATCCATCTGGCCTGGCGTTGAAACCATCCAAACATCTTCACACTAGGACCCAGGCCCTGTTGCATCAGTGCGCTCTAAGCCTGAACTCCGTTGCCAGATTTTAATTCAGCCAAAAGTCTGATCAGCCACAAGAGTTCAATGACCAGGTGTGAGATGCCAGATTCCTGAAATATCATATTTAGAGAAATAGAAACACTTCCATTCCACTCTCAGGCATCTTGATTTATTGGGAGAATATTAGATGCACTTGCAGAGTAGAAAACCACACTGCAGGAAGATTAGATCTTGCTTATCAGAAAAGATCCTCACAAAGTTGGTCCAAGTTTTTCAATTAGTCAGATAGATGAGGAATCTCACAAAAAACACCAAGACAGACTTGCTTACTACTTACAAAAATAGCTGACTTAATAGTTGGTCTTCAGTTGTTTAAAAATACCCATCCCTGCATATTTATATCACTGCTCCATAGTTACATAGTTACCACATCCCTAAATTTTGTAAACAATTTCTATTTTAGGTGCATCATTTTCATTTTCATCATTATCATCAATACAATCCTCACATTGCTTATCATTGCTTTTAGTGTTAACCTCTTCCCCATTTCAGCTGCTTTCACTCATGGACTAAGTGCTTCAATGTCTGAAGTTATTCCAGCTGCTTCTCCAGCCAAGTCACCAGGACAAGATCGTACAAATGTTCCTCAGAGGAATAAAGTGAAATCTGCAGGCCAATCTCTAGCTTTCTCGGAATGGAAGCAGGTAGCAACCAAAATATTTTCAGACACAGTCACATGATTTACTACATTTTTCAAATCCATGTTTCCTAAGTCTGTTGGTGTAAGAGAGAATAATATTTGGACAATTGCAACCCCAGGTAGAAATTGTAAAACAGAAAATTGTAATGGCCGAAGTCTTTTCAAAATATATATACTTCTTGGTTACAGAGATTTATAGGTACATTTTAATTTTCCCTTAAATATTAAAATTATCTTTAATTTTGGATTCAATTTCCCAGTTGTGCCCAGAGCTGTAACTCTAAACTTAATCAGCTTTTCTCTTTACAAATCATGATTGACTTGCTGGGAATTTGAAGGCACATCTGCTATTTGATTTTCAGAGCTTTTACCTTTTACTTCTGATAACAAGTTATTTCCCCACTAACTAGATCTTCCAATCCAATTGACATAATTGGGTGTGCAGGTAGTTTGCCTTTAGCCCCTTGAAACTAAGTGAGCATGCCACTGCCCTCGAACACTAGGTTATATATAAATCCATGGCCATAATTAGCTCCACATGAACGCAGAGTACAGGTTGAACTCTTTTAGCTTCTTGGTATATTTTGCTGACAAAAATAAGAGAATTTAGCTTTGTGAAGTACTTCAATTGTCATTTAATCAACACTTGCACCATCAACATAGTTTTATGTTTGCCAGTCAGAAAGGAGGTTAAGCAATTAGGTCACAAAATAGCACATCCAGTAGAGTAGAAGTGTAAGAGGATGCACATGCTGGAATCTGAAGCAACAAACGGTCTGCTGGAGGAACTTAGTCGATCCAGCAGCATCTGCGGAAAGAGAGGAATTATCGATGTTTCAGGTCAAAACCCTGCATCTGGAAGGTTCCTCATGCAGAGGTCAGACCCAAGATGTTCCTTTCCTCCCACAGATGATGTAAATCTGCTGAGTTCTTCCAGCAGATTGTTTGTTGCAGCTATTAAAGCCAGAAACATGGGTTCAGTCCTGAACTTGCGTGGAGTTTGCATGTTCTCCCTCTGACTGCATGGAATTCCCCCATTTTGTTTCTGTGTTCCAAAGACATTCAGATCGGCAGGTAAGTTGCCTCTAATGGTGGAACTTGAAAAGAATTGATGAGAATGTGTCCGTCTAGGTACCATATCCAATGCGGACATTGGTGACCATGGTTTTCCGTGTAGATCTATCCCTCATTCTTTGGATGACTTCCATTTCCTCGATGTGTAGCCACCTGGCTAGGCTTTTGATGTACATAAGCCAAGGCTCTCCTCTAGGTTTACTCCCCTCAATCTTTCCAGAGAGTATGAGTTTTTCTAGTTCATCTTTCCACATGATGTGTCCTGGGAATCTGAGTTGTCTTTCTCTTATTGTTGGTATGAGTGATTGAACTGCTTGGGCTCTTCTGAGAACTTCTTCATTTGATGTGTGTGTGGTCCATGATATTCTTAACATTCTCCTGTAGAACCATAATTGGGCTGCTTCTAGTCTCTATCTGTAGAATGTAGAATATTGGATGAATATGGAGCTTGCCAAAATAAATGTTTAATGGATGGCATGGATTTATTAGGCTGTCTCCTTGCTCTGTGTCACTATGAACCTCTAACATTATAATTAGTTAGTCATCCTATCTTAACCCATATCTTCCAAACTTCAATATGTTACTCTAATCCAGTCTGCTATTTTGCTTTTTATGTTAGAGAATTGTCTGTCAGATTTAACAAGATTATAACTATGGATGCTTACATGTAATAAAAAGAGGCTAAGAAAACATGAACGTACACACAGCACCATGGTAAGGGAATATATTGCAGCAACTCAAAACCATAATTATTTATGGGTTGCGCTAGACAGTTAAGAAATTTACATTTTCTTTGGAAAAGTGTGCAGTGGACCTTAGATTATCTGACTGCATCAAAAATATATCCGTCTCTGATTGCACCTGTAATCAGTAGTTTAACTCTGTTGCATCCTTCCCCAGCACACACACACTTCCTTTGAAGTTCATAAGCATGACAAATTGTCCCTCAGAATCTTACAAGCTGCTAATTAAATCAAAGTTCTGATTCTGATTATGGTAAATGAGCCAATATCCATCAAGTTGTTTTCTGCATTTTCATTTATGTAACAATCTTCCATGAAAATTCGTTCTGTTCATCTAATGAAGGAAATTTAGAAATGAACTGAAGTATTTTTATTTCACTAAACTGCAAGTCTGTGAACTAGAACTCTACATGTTAAAGGCTAGTTCTGTTTTATCTTTTTAACAGAGTGATCTTTTCATCAGAGTACTTTTAAGGTTACAAATGCTCCATTTTCATACTTGATTTGAAAAGACATACCAAGACCATGAAACTTTTTATTAAAACTTGCATCTGATTTTCTGCTCAAGATGATTTCATTATATTATTCAGCACAGAGCATATAAAAGGATTGAGATATAAAAGGAAGGGATGTGTGTTAAATTACACTAGCAATCATTTGCATGTTGGTTAGTGACCATTTGACATTTGGTCCACATACTTCCAGATGGCATTCACATTAATGTGGCAACCATTCACACAGTTAATATGCCACACAGCACACATTAGCTTCTTTGGCTACAGGAATCCCAATTCTTCAAACTTTTTATATTAATTTGTAAGAACCAATTGGGAGTGTACTGTGCAGGGTTTGGGAAGAAAGATAGCAATGAAATGCAACTCCTTGTGGTCACATCACAGAAGGAATTCTTCAGCTCAGTCAGAGCTCCTGGTTTGCTCAATGTATAGGTGTAGGTTGGATCTGTTCGTTGAATGGCCATGTTGTCTATTCACAGAATAGACTATCATATTCACAGAGGAGTCCTGCCAAAGGGGTTCTGTGATGTACTCTTCTCCTAGATTCTGCCTGGCCTGCTGAGCTCCTCCAGCATTTTGTGTGTGTTGTTCGATCCTATTCTCCCTCCTCACATTCTCCCTGTTCTCCACAGCAGACTACCGCTGGACTGTGATTGCTTCGGGAGAGTTCTTTAAGAGTTGCCTGGTTTCCTGGCAGTTAGCACAGAGGTGATGTAGCAGTAGTCAGCGTGACACTGAGGACGCAAGGGAAATGCTGAGGTTCCGCCTCACCACATAAATTTACCTGCTCACCACCACAGCGCTGTATTTCACGTAGTTTTTGTATGGACTTGTGAGTTATTTCAGGAAGTTGGAATCGGTGTCAGTGCTCAATACACCGCCAAGATAGGACTGTTGAATCTTTTAAAGCCAAGGGTGGCGGACAATGCTTCATGATCAACTCCTTGTGGTGTCCAAACATGGCAGTGCTGTGCCAGTTCTGTTCACCGAACCTGGAACATCTCACAAGAAAGTGCCGTCAATTTTACCCGCCACGATCATTTTGGTTGCAGTGTACATCGCACCACAGGCCAATGTCAAACAGGCTCTAAACAAACTGAGTGACGTGATCAACAGGCATGAAACAGAACACTCTGATGCCTTCCCTGCTATTTTGGGGGATTTTAACCAGGCCAGCTTGAAAAACTCTTTAAATAATTATTACCATCAAATCACTTGTAGTATCAGAGGAAATGACATACTGGACCACTGTTACACCACCATCAAGAGCGCTTACTGTGCTATTCCCACGTCCGCACTTTGGAAAGTCTGATCACCTGGTTGTATTTTTACACCCTGAGTATAGGCAGAGACTGAAGACTGCAGCACCGTTGCTGAGGACCAAGAAAGTATGGACAAGGGAGGCACAGGAGTGGTTACAGGACGGCTTTGAATCGGTGGTATTCAGGGATTCATCTTCAAGTCTGAATGCGTACGCAACAGTTGTCGCTAAATTCATTAAAGCCTGTGAGGATGAGCGTGTGCCTACGAGAACCTACTGTACAGACCCAAATCAAAAGCTATGGATGAAGCAGTGGGCTATTTTAAGAGCGAAAGAACATTTCCGAGTGAGGTTGGAGGCAACGTGAGATGCACATTAACTCTGGCAGGATTTGCAGGCCATTACTTGCTGCAAAGCCAAAATCCAGCGTTGTGATTGGAAGTAATGCTTCATTCCCAGATGAGCTGAACAGCTTTTATGCTTGCTTTGAAAGGAATAATCAAACCACAGCTATGAGGATCTCTGCTGCACCCAGTAACGCTGTCATCTCTGTCTCAGAGGCCAACATCAGGCTGCCTTTGAATCCTTGCAAGATAGCAGGCCCCAGTGGAAAGCCTGGTAAGGCTCTGAAAACTTGTGCCAATCAACTGGTGGTGATGTTCAAAGACATTTTTGTTCTCTCATTTCTACAGCTGGAAGTTCCCTCTTGCTTCAGAGAGGTTGATCATAGAAACATAGAAACATAGAAAATAGGTGCAGGAGTAGGCCATTCGGTCCTTCGAGCCTGCACCGCCATTCAGTATGATCATGGCTGATCATTGAACTTAGAACCCTGTACCTTCCTTCTCTCCATACCCCTGATCCCTTTAGCCACAAGGGCCATATCTAACTCCCTCTTAAATATAGCCAATGAACTGGCCTCAACTGTTTCCTGTGGCAGAGAATTCCACAGATTCACCACTCTCTGTGCGAAGAAGTTTTTCCTAATTTCAGTCCTAAAAGGCTTCCCCTTTATCCTTAAACTGTGACCCCTCGTTCTGAACTTCCCCAACATCAGGAACAATCTTCCAGCATCTAGCCTGTCCAATCCCTTTAGCATTTTGTCCGTTTCAATAAGATCCCCCCTCAATCTTCTAAATTCCAACGAGTATAAGCCTAGTCGATCCAGTCTTTCATCATATGAAAGTCCTGCCATCCCAGGAATCAATCTGGTGAACCTTCTTTGTACTCCCTCTATGACATCATGGCTAGAACTAACTCCTGCCTCAGCATCGACCAGCACCCACTGTAATTTGCCTATTGCCACAATAGATCTATGGCAGACGTGATTTCATTGACTCTCCACACTACCTTGGATCACCTGGATATTACAAATACCTATGTCAGGACGCTGTTTATTGGCTACATCTTAGCATTTGACACCATCATTCCTACAGTTCTGATTGAAAAGCTCCAGACCCTGGATCTTTGTATCTCTCTCACAACTGGATCCTTGTCCTCCTCACTGGAAGACCGCAATCTGTGCGGATTGGAAATAGCATCCCCACCTCACTGACTATCAACATTGGCGGACCTCAGGGATTTGCGCTTAGCCCACTGCTCTATTCTGTCTACACCCATTGCTGTGTGGCTAGGCACAGCTCAAATGTCATCTATAAATTTGTTGGCAGCACAACCATTGTTGGCAGAATCTCAGCTGGTAACAAGAGGGCATACAGGAGCGAGACATACCAGCTAGATGAGTGCTGTCGCAGCAACAACCTTGCACTCAATGTAAGGAAGACCAAAGAGTTGATTGTGGACTTCAGGAAGGGCAACATGAGGGAACTCACGCCCGTCCTCATAGAGGGATCAGAAGAGGAGAGAATGAGCAATTTTAAGTTCCTGGGTCTTAATACCCCTGAAGATCTAACCTGGTCCCAACATATCGATACAGCTATGAAGAAGGCAAGACAGCAGCTATATTTCATTAGGAGTTTGAGGAGATTTGGTATGTCACCTAAAACACTCTCAAATTTCTATAGATGTACCATGTAGAGCATTCTAACTAGCTGCATCACCATCTGGTATGGGGGCAGGTGTACTGTGCAGGATTGAAGTAAGCTGCAAAAAGTTGTAAAATTATTCATCTCCATCATGGGTATTGCATTGTACTGCTGCTACAAAGTTAACAAATTTCAAGCTATATGCCAGTGATATTAAACTTGATTCTGATTCTAGTCGGCATGCATTTAAAACATTAAAAGAGAGTGAACTACAATTTCCAAGCAATGTACTTAACAAAATCCCAATAAATAGATATGGTCAGATTCAATTACTCTGTGGAAACTTTTTATTTTAGCTGTGACTCACTGGAAAAGTTCTATTCTCTGTTAAATTCAGCTCATCCAGAACTCTGGTGCTTGTTTCTAATTCACTCCAGGACCTAGTCACCATCACCTCTCAGCTCACTAACCTACAGTACATTTGGTCTTGCCTGACAAATTCTCGGATCCAAAATCCTCACCGCCTTATTAAAAGGTCTTGGACAACCTGCCAGTTAGTCTCTCTCTCACTCTCCCTCTCAATAATCTTTTGCAGTTGTACAATTCCGATGCTTCTCTTGTTCTGGACTCTTTGCCAACTCAGATTCCCTTTACCTGTCTGTGTCTCAAGCTCTCGATATGTTTCCTTCAGCTTTTTCCACTTTTCTTTTCAAGATGTTCCATAAATTCCAACCAAACTTTAAGTCACCACTTCTGATTTTTTTAAACAGAGATTATTTTCAAGTAACTTTCATGATAACGTCTCTTATGAATAATATAATCAGTTCATTATGTTACATTCTACATTGTTTGTTGTTCTGCAATTGGGAGGGTGTAGTGGCATCAGCGCTGGACTTCGGGCGAAAGGTCCCGAGTTCGAATCCGGCCAGCTCCCTTGCATGCTTTCCATCCTGGGCTGAGTGTCGAGCTAACAACTTGACCTCGTAAAAAAAACCTGGAGAGGGATGGGCTCCGCCAGGTTTCAGATGCCCAAAAAAGATTGGTGCAAAAGCTCCACCAGGAGTCTCACACACACACACAAAATTGGGAGGGTAATTGAGAAAATGCAGAATGTCTATTACTACCTATTAAACTCTGCTGAATATCTGCTCGTGAGGAAGTTATGCCAGGGCAGTACCAGACTCACTAGTGTTTACCGCACTCTAAACCAAGCAGCTTGTTAAAGCTCCTTTTCATGGCTCTCTTATAAATGAAGATCACATGTGCATGGCTCTGAGTGTGCATCTGGGGTATATGGGATACATTAAGTCAATGAATCAGGAGTGGAATAGAGAAAATCATTGGACAAATGCCCAGACGTACACATTTAAGCATGAAATTGCTGCAAGCTAAATGCAAGATAGTTTACAATTTCAGTTTGGACTCACCTTCTATGAGATTAAAGTGCTCTCAAAATCTATCTTAATGTATCATTAGCTTTATTGGCTTAAATCTTTCAACGGCACCCAAATCCTTCACCTTTCTAATCGTTGCAAGGCGACACCTCTTCAAAATACTGTGGTGCAACAAAACTATGACATTTCTTCTTGGACATGTCTATATGTTGGTTTGCCAAGTCTGGAGAATGAGGGTGAATTTTTTGGCTGTGTTCCTTCCAGTTTAGTTGGTTTCTTTGAGCATTGTCCAGGTTGTGGAATTTACAATGTCTGTGAGTTGGATCACTTCCCCCTGCTCGTTAATTCATGCACTGACAGGGAGGTGAAAAGAGCAACAACAAAAAGCAACAAACCAAGCAAATGTATGCTATTGCTTCTGGTTTAAAAGTAAATTTTAAGTTTCATATGGACTTCTTCTGTTGGTCAAATATTTGCCACTTTTCAGATCTGTTGTTCTATTTACAGAGGATGCAATACGAAGAATTTCTGCCATCAGCCACTTCTACCAGTTCTGTTCCCAAAATATTCTGGCCAGAACTTGAATGTTCTGAATTACATAATGTATTGACTATCTTCATTTGTACTTTGCTTGCCTTATACAACACTGGTGATATGATATGTACAATTAATGGAAATGTGATTAGAAATTTTTTTTTGACTAAATGAACATCTGAGAGTATTGCAATACAAGAGAGTCTACAGGTGCTGGAAGTCTTGAGCAACCCATAGAAAATGCTGCAGGAACTCAGCAGGTCAAGCAGCATCCATGGAAGGGATGAAATAATTGCCATTTCGGGCTGTGACCCTTCATCAGAAATAGAACGGAAGGGAGCTTTTTGCTTCTGCCTCTTCCTTTCCAATCCTGATGAAGTGTCTCGTCCTGAAACGTTGACTGTTTATTCACCTTCATAGACGTTGTCTGATTTGCTGACTTCCTCCAGCATTTTTGGTGGGTGCTATCCAAGAACATTGGGCTGAGTATTATCTTTACGTATTATTTAATTGGACTTCTGCATTGATCAAACACTAAGAACACTGATGATGGCCGAGGAATTCATCAGATCAACTGAGTCCAAATAGTCCTTCTTAATTTCTGAAAATCAAAAGAAAAGAATACATGTACTATCCAGATTTCACTGGGTTATAAGAACACTACATTTATCTTACCAATAAAAGCTAATACTCTCAAAATGAACACCTACAATGACTGGCTGCAAAGAGTTTGATTTGTTTTGCTCAAGGGGCAGGTTGCCCAGGATAAGATACTGAGGCAGAGAGCAAGTGGTGTGCAGAAACATTGCACAAACATTTCTGCATTTGTTTCTCCCACTACAAGGGACAGCAAAAGAAACGTTTTATTTGGATTCCAGTAAAAATTTGAAGAACTTCAAATGTTCTTTCCGTTGCTCACTTCCCCAGTTCTGCTGAAGGAACACTGACCAGAAATATGAATTCAGCTTCTCTCTCTTCAGAAGCTACCTGAGTGTTTACTGCATTTTCTGTATTAATTTCAGGTTTCCTATATCAACAGTTTTCTGATTGTCAGGTAGATTCTGATTATGTAATGAACAAAAATGTTGCACACATCAACAGAAATCTGGTAAAATAATTCAAGATGTTCACTTAATTAATACAAGTTTTAATCGCATTTTGACTGATTGTTTGTTATTTTGGAAGGGAAAATGGTTATTATACAGCCTCTTGTACAGATGAAAGCATCCAATTTTGGCCAAATTATGGATGAATTCTTTCGGAACTGAAACCAGCAGTTGGCAGTGAACCACCTGGATTTACCACTAACTTCAAAAGTAAATGTTTTTCAGATGCTGCTCCCAACAAGAATTTCTGAAAAATATTGGGAGGAATCTTCAATAGTTTGGCTCTCTATATGGAGAGGACCAGTTGCATCTAACTGCAATTATTCAGGATGATCGAAACAAGTTGGCAAACAAAAAAAGTGAAACTTCTCTCAGACACTTGACTACATTATTATACTTGACAGAGTTCAAACTGTCAAACCTGACAATAATAATTTTAGATAATCAATGTTTTCAGTGTCATAATTGACCTTCTCACCACCCAGGTCATGTTCCCTTGTCACTGCTGCCATCATGAAGAAAGTACAGGAGCCTCAGGGCTCACACAACCAGGTAACTTAACCATCAGGCTCCTGAACCAGAGGGGATAACCTCACTCAGCTGAACTGTTCCCACAACCTATGGACTCATTTGCAAGGAATCCTCATCTCATTTTCTTAATATTCATTACTTATTTCTTTATTATTATTTACTTATTTTTATTTTGTTTCTGCACACAGGCTGTCCTCCAAGTTGGTGTGGTCTTGCATTGAATCTATTATGGGTATTGGATTTATTGAGTTTGCCTTCAAGAAAATGAATCTCAGGTTTGGATATGGTGGCATCTATTTACTTTGATAGTACATTTATTTTGAACTTTGGTCCGATGAAGGCCCATCTACAAGAAATGTTAACTTTGTCAATGAGGTGGTGGAGCCTGCAGCTATATACTCATAACATCATCACTGGCTGGAGGGTAAAGTTACATTCTAAACTTTCCATTATATACTGTATGGCAATATATAAATTTGTGATGGAATAGATAGAGACAGAAGTGTGAAAGCTGAGTGAATGAGAAATGAATGCAGATCTGAGGTTTTTATTAAAGGATTTTGTGGATTAAAACATTTCCATTGGACCCCGCACAAAGGAAATCAAGACCAGATGTCATCCTTGGATGGTAGAGGACAGATAGAGCAAAGCATTAAGGTGAAATTCAATCCATGTTACATATTTCCACTTTACTTTGTGATTTTTTTATTCCTTAACATGTCCAGTTCAGAAGAAAATAGTCAATTTGGGAAGCAGAGGGGCAGAGCTTTTCGACGAATCTCTCAACAGCACAGAATGAAGAACCAATAGAAAGTAGTCTGATGGTCAGGATTGCAATATTGCTGGGAGTGTGTAATGACAATAAGATTATCTCTTACCTTTACCAATTCCACTGTAAATGTGAATAACACAATTTTTAATAGTTAAAGGAACAAAGATCAAGGACCAAAATCTGATAATATGACTAGAAGCTGTGCATGTGTTCTAAATCCCAAACAATAACAAGCTAGTATTAAGTAGTTAGTAGGCACAGTGGTACAGCTTGTCAAGTTTCGGCCTTCCACCTTGGGTGCTGTCAGTATGGAGTTTGCATTTTCTCTCTGTAGGTCCTCACTAACAGATCTGGCTGCCCCCCATGACCCTACAATAAAGTGGACACTGTAAATTGCCTCTGGTGTGTAGGTAAATGATAGAATCTGGGATATAGGGAGAATAAATTGGGATTAGTGTTGGATTAAGTAGGCACTCTGTGGTCAGTTTGAACCCTGTGGGCGGAAGGGCCTGTTTCTATATTGTGTGACTTTATGACTTTGAAATAAATGAGTGTGTCCTGTTAAACATTATGTTTTTTACATTTTTAGACATTATAATTTATTGTTTAATTTGAATTTGACTACATTATTCTAATTACTACCAGAGTAATAAATAATGTTGGGATTCAATCACACCAGGCAGAATGCTCATTTTAATCTTTCTAGAGAGTGTTTTGTGAAGAGTTGCTATTGATTCTAATGTTTTAATTGATTATATGTTGCCAATGATAACATGTTTGAATTACACTGGACAATGGAACTTAGTCTCTTTCTGCTTGTTTTTTAAAGGAGGTCTGAATTGCAATGTGCGTTCAATATGCAGATC
The DNA here is from genome assembly GCF_963921235.1 of Mobula hypostoma. Classification (NCBI taxonomy): domain Eukaryota; kingdom Metazoa; phylum Chordata; class Chondrichthyes; order Myliobatiformes; family Myliobatidae; genus Mobula; species Mobula hypostoma. The sequence goes on along the minus strand of NC_086123.1, from coordinate 10,079,001 downwards.
AATTTTATGACCAATTTATTCTTTGTCTCACAACAGAACATTGAAACTGCTTGGCACAAATGAGCTATCAGTTCATGTTAATATAACACGACAGACAGTTCAGAATCTTTGGTGGAAGTTTGAAATTAAACCATTCTTTAATGAACTTGCTCCTGTAATTGGTGTTCTATTTGTCTGGGAGATTCAACTCCACTGTCATTGTGCTTCCAAGACTTTGACCAAATACAAGTTTAAAAGGTACAAGAGCCTCAGGACTCACACTACCAAGTTCAAGAACAGTTACTATCCCTCTACCATCAGGCTCTTGAACAAAAGAGGATAACTACACTCATCTATTGAGATGTTTCCACAACAAATTATCTCATTTTAAGGACTCTTTATCTAGTTATTTCATAATCTTGTTATTTATTGCTATTTAATTATGTTTGCATTTGCACTGTTTATTGTCTTCTATGCTCAACTTGATCTTTCATTGATCCTGTTTACAGTTACTATTCTATAGATTTGCTGAGTATGCCCGCAGGAAAATGAATCTCAGGGTTGTATGTGGTGACATATATGTACTCACATAATAAAATTTACTTTGAACTTTGAAAATTTGTCTTTTGACATCGGAATGGCACCTCGTGGAAAGATAAATAATATATTTCACAAACACGAGGAAATCTGCAGATGCTGGAAATTCAAGTAACACACGCAAAATGCTGGTGGAACGCAGCAGGCCGGGCAGCATCTATAGGAAAAAGTACAGTCGACGTTTCGGGCCGAGACCCTTTGTTGGCATCCTGACGAAGGGTCTCGGCCCGAAACGTCGACTGTACTTTTTCCTATAGATGCTGCCCGGCCTGCTGCGTTCCCCAGCATTTTGTGTGTGTTGCTTGATATATTTCACATGTCACTTTCTGAAAGCTTTGACGTTTACCTAGGTACCCTGCTTTTTTGGCAAAATGAAATCATTAATGTGCAAATTCTACTTTGAGTAAGTTGATATAAATTGTCAGATAATTGTCATAAAATGTAGCTGAATGGACTCCCTACAAAGTCACGAGAAGTGGAATTTAGTCAAATACTCTCAGTAGTCACTTTATTAGGTACACCTGTACACCTGCTCGTTAATGCAAATATCTCATCAGCCAATCATGTGGCAGCAACTCAATGCATAAAAGCATGCAGACATTGTCAAGAGGTTCACTTGTACAGACGAAACATCAGAATGGGGAAAAATGTGAAATAAGTAACTTACGGTGGAATGATCATTGGTGCTGGATAGGGTGGTTAGAGTATCTCAGATACCGCTGAGCTCCTTGGATTTTCATGCACAACGGTCTCTAGAGTTTGTAGAGAATGGTGCGAGAAATAAATAACCTCCAGTGAGCAGCGGTTTGGTGGGTGAAGACACATTGTTAAACAGAAGGGTCAGAGGTTAATTGTTCAAGCTGACAAGAGATACCCAATAGAGTTGCCAAAGAGTATATATAGCAAAAAAAACCAATTTCTGAATAAACCAGTGGGTCTGGCAGTACCTGTGGAGGAATACACACAGTCAAGCTTTTGGGTTGACTGACTCCAGATGAAAGTTTTCCATCTGAAGCACGAACTGCCTATTTCCCTTCACAGTTGCAGCCTGAGCAGCATTTGTTCCCCCCCCCCCACCACCCCCACATTCTGAAATTGGCTGTGTACATTGTCTCTTCAGTCTCATGCATAATTAGATTTCTTTCTTTTTTGCACATGTATGTATATTATGCAGTGATAGTTCTGTCATTGGTCACTGGACAAATACTTCTGGCCTGGAGATATTATCCATTAGGAGATAATTGCACTTCTGATGAAAAAGTAACAAGGGTGCATATTACTTATTTTTTAACAATTGCTTGCAATGCTTATGGTTGCACTGTGTGGTGTTGGTCAGTAACATTGCAGGACGAAAAGGGGAGGTAGTCTGAGTTTTTCAATTCCTCAGTGAAGGAGTGACGGAAGATTTTTAAGTATATGTCTGTAGGTGATGGTATAGAATTCTTTTTTTTATCAAAACAAGTACCTGTATAAATTGAACTTTTAGTTATGCTTGTAGCCTGGCAGCTGGTTCTGCACTGATCCAACTTACAGGGTTTCTGTGGTACTGTGACACTATTGCTCTAAGTATATTCTATTTAACGTAGGTAAATTAATGAAACTTTGTTTACAAAATTGCGTTGAATGAGAGATGTACGATAACATTGCAATGTATCTTTTTCTGGTTTAGATTTACTTGATAACAGTAAGACAAATTCTGATTGTGTTGTTAAAAAAGCCTTCACAAAAGACAGTGCTAAATTTGCACTATGCTTGACAGCTTCTTCACAAGTCTTTTTGATAGTCTGTGACCAACTGTATATCAAATTCCCGTGATGCTTTCTCTAAGAAAAGATCAGTGGGAAAAGAAAAAGCCCTCTATAGAACATACAGTATGCAGTGTGTCAGAGTTTAACAATTAAACCAGATTCATTTCCCATGTCATTCCACTTCATTTCTCCATTCCCATTTTCCTTTCATCAGCCACTCACAATTTGTTTCATACTTTATTCTCAGAAGTCCATTCGAAGAGGAATTAAACACCAGCCTTCTGGAGCAATTCACTAATTCTTGTGCCAAGAAGGTGGTAAAACTATGTAATGATCTGAATCAAAATGGAGCAATTTGGGCAGTCGGTAGTAAGTCAGTAAATTTTACAGAGGTCAGGAGGCTTCAAATGTTTTGCACGCCTTCTTCTCTATATATTCAAAGCTTGCCTTCAAGTATAAAGATCAAATATCCTCAGTTTTATCTCACACAGATATAAAAAAAATCTGCATCTCGGCAAAAAGGAACTGTGTTCAGAATCTGGTGGAGTTTGTAGTCTGCTCACATCTCTAATGCATTCTGCTTTTATTGTGGGTAATTTAGAGTTTCTGTTGAATCTGTCAGTTGATTCTACATTTCAATGTAATAAATGCATGAGGAAAATGAAGCATGTTTGAAATAATGTCGAAATGTTCCATGCATAGAAAGAGTGAGCAAAGTATCAGTGGGAGAACTGGAAACGTGCTTTACTTTGTCTTAATGTTTGGCAAGCAGCACTCCCAGTCCACAGTTTTGAGCTTAAATCGACTTTTGCTGAAAACTGTTAGTTGAACTTAAACCAGATGAAATGATTTCAAACACAGAACAGAATCCATCATTGGTACAAGTTATCCGGGGAGGTAGAAAAGACAACAGCAGGCCACAAAGGAGCAGATGTGGCAGCAAAAAGGAAACAATGATGGAAATTCAGAGGAAAAACATACTGCTGTTATTTCTAAGCTATTGAGGCAAAACTGAGGAATTACTCATCCTTGGCTAGTTGGCAAGTAGAATTTTCCAGCCTTTTAATCTAATATCTGGGAATTACATCATAACTCATGGATGACACCAATTTCAACTCAACCAATAACTCAGCCCCTGATATCAGTGAAAAGATGAAACTCCTGTTGCAGAGATTATTTATCACCAGTCTAGACTTTTTCCTTAGAAACAAAAAGTCTTAATTTTAAAAAGGCAAATTTAAAGTTGGCAAAGGTGAACTCATGTGACTGTACTATAACGATGTTGTTAACTTCAATCATATCCCTGCCTGGATTTTACTGAGAATCCAGAGCCAAACTACAGACTAGTTGTATAAATGTTTTCTCTGTGGATTCTAATTCAAAGGAAGGAATTATAAAGCCAAGTATTATGAAACATCCTTTTTTCTCTCTCTCTAAAACACTGTGCTGGCAGTTAGTCAAACTTAATGGAAATGTAAAATGTATCGTGTGATACCACAGCCCTTGGGATGTCAAGATTTTCTTCTGTTAATTAAAAGAACCTTTCCCGAGTCAGAACAGTTACCAGCTTAGTTTCTGAAGTTCTTTCCAAGTGCTTCAAAGTCCTTTAGTGGAGTTCTGACCTTTGCCCTTGAGTCCACTTCCCTCATACCAGATTCATAACAAACATGTCAAATTCTTGATGTAAAAATTGGAGGAGAATTAGCCGCTCAAGAGGCAAAGAGGATTTGCAGGAGAGGTTCAGATCAGCTATGCAAATGAGCATATAAATGGCAAATGAAACTGAACACTAATAAATGCAAAGTATAGCATATTAGTCATTAAAACTATGGCTCATGTAGGAAATGAATGGAACAAAATCAGAGCACTGTAATTTAGAAAGAGATCTGGGAATAATAGAAAGATTAATCACTCTCACTGACTAGACAAAGCAGTGTAACAATTTAAAATGCTAATAAATGTTGGGATATATATGAGTTATGCTAAACTCTTACAATAACCAGTCAGAAAGAGAATCGCTTATGGTCCCATTCCACGAAGTAGAAGTGCATTCAGAAGAGTACTCTGGAGAATGGGATTATGCTTAAAAAGCAGCAAGGAAGAGCTGTGCAGAAAACCTTGAGATTTATAAGAAAGAAGGCAAGTTTATTGGTGGGGAGGTGGTGGGGCGGAATCTTGAAAATCTACAAAACATGAACTAGTAGACATAAAGTAATCTCCAATTGCAAGCTGAGAAAGTGGAAAAGAAAATATTATTCCGTACGAGGGGTGATTGATAAGTTTGTGGCCTAAGGAAGAAGGAGTCAATTTTAGAAAACCTAGAACATTTATTTTTCAACATAGTCCCCACCTACATGTACACACTTAGTCTAGCGGTTGTGGAGCATACGGATCTTGGACCTCTGGACCGCTGGCTCTCGTTATATGCACATGCAGGTCAACTCTGAGTGATTATGCAAAAAGTTTGAAGTTAATAACTCATCAGTTAATAACTCTTCGGGGTGATTGATATGTTCGTGGCCTAAGGTAGAGGGAGATGAGTTATACAATTCTCCTTACATGCACATGCAGATCAACTCTTTGAGTGATTATGCAAAGAGTTTGAAGTTAATAACTTATCAGTTAATAACCCATCAGGGGTGATTGATATGTTCGTGGCCTAAGGTAGAAGGAGATGAGTTATTTACTTCAAACTTTCTGCATAATCATTCAAAGAGTTGAACTGCATATGCATATAACGAGAGCTGTATAACTCATCTCCTTCTACCTTAGGCCACGAGCTTATCAATCACCCCTACTGTGGACACTTTCTGGAGGTCCAAGATCCATATGCTCCACGACTGCTGGGCTACGTGTATAAATGTAGGAGGGGACTATGTTGAAAAATAAATGTGCTAAGTTTTCTAAAATTGTCTCCTTCTACCCTAAGCCACGAACTTATCATTCACCCCTCGCACAATATGGAAAAATAATTTAAGGTAAGAATTACTTTGCTCAAAGTGAATTAATTGTTTTGGGTTAGAGGGTTATTTAAAATACATTGGAGTGTCGTAATGCGAAATTGTTGGAGAGTTGTGTTTTCCTGATTGAATGAGCTTTTTGTAGGATGTGACTTGCCATATAATTAAATTATATATGTACTGATAAATTCAATTGCATTACACACTTTTCTCCAGAGTCATGCAACTGAAATTTTATGTTATTTTGCATGAAATGTGATCATAACTATTTCCAGTTTATTTCATGCCATTCTGGAAATACGGTCAAGCAATTCCAAGGATGAACTAAAATCAGAAAGCGGTGGAAACTCTCAGCAGGCTAGGTGGTGCCGTGGAAAGTGTAAGGATCAGAGTCTGCTGGAGTTAGAGCTGTACTGGGGTTACAGCACTACATGTGTGCGTGGCTGGGAAGGAGGAATGGGCTTGTTCTCCTGTTGTTGTTTTGTTGCTTGTTATGCTTCTTTTGTTGTGTTGTGTTGTTCTGCCGAGCATTGTGGGTATGCCATTGTTGGGGCCTAGATGTCAGGGTGACACTTGCATCCTTAGGTTTGTCGGTTGTTAAAACAAACGACCCATTTCACTGTTTTTTTTTATGTCTGTGTGATCACTAAACTTGAATCTTGAACTAGAAAAGCAGTGGTTGGAAGAAATGGTAAACTCAACATGGCCTTCCCTTATGTCTAGCTGCCTCCCTAATTGTAGATGTAGGTGAGATCAAGCTAACATCACTTCACTGCCCCTCAGCATGTATTCTCAAAGCAATGCTGAGTAAGGCCATAAGAGATTGAGGCAGAATTAGGCCATTCAACCCATCGAGTCAGGTCTGCCTCTTCATCAGGAGTTCCCCTTCTTTCATCCCATCACCCCCGCTGTGGCAATAGGTTACCAATAGCAGCTCCCAAGGGTCCTCTGTCCTGTGCAGGTCTTTCAAGTTGTCCCCAGCTGTAGCCAATCTTCCAAAATCCTTTCCTCTCCCTGGGATGAGGTGCTTTGAGCCTCTGTTGCCGTTTCTGTAGCTCTGAGTTTTTACAGGATGGCGTTACTAGCCCAGTGTTCCGCAGCCATGTTTGGGACCGTCCATGGCAGAATTCCCGTGTAATGTCTTGCTTGCTAGGCCAGTTTGACGGTGGGGGGGGGGGGGGGAGTTGAAAGTTCCCTTTGACCGTAAAAGAGATGCATTCAAAGAGAGAATAAGGAATATTGAACACCGGCCTGTTCCCCCGGGACACGTGTACAAATGCAGACCAGATTGATGGATTAAAAAGCTCTTCCTGTCTGCTCTGTAAAGCTCTGGGAGAAACTCATTTCTGAAAGAAATAACATTTCAGCGAAGACTGTAATGATTTAAATGTCCTGTAGCTTTGATTTGATATACTTGTGTATTACATTCGGCACTTAGGTGGAATGTAAAGACAGTGGCCCTCCTCCTGGGCTGTCTGCTATTTCACTACACACTGCAGGAGCAAATGACATCAGTGCCTTCTGGAGATCTGCCACGGCCAATGCAGTCCTAATCCTTGCTTGTTTTTGTTCCACAATGTATAGTGCCAGGCAACAATACCACAGGGAATAGTAATCACCATTGCCCATTTTTAAAGATTTATTAGTAGAGTAACTGGTACTCATTGTAGCTTTACTTTAAATGCTCTCTAGTGCAGGGACTGTGTTTACCTGTGAGAATTTCATGTGTTCATTTCCACGATCTGGACAAAGCAATGTTTACATGGAGACGTGGTGGCGTTCTGTGCTTTTTTTTCATTTTTGTGATTTGGTCAGATCATTTAGTGCCAGTGTTCTTGGCAATCTGTAGACACCTCGTTATCCCCACCAATTTCAGTTGCTGGATGACTTGCAAACATTTGTGTGATAGGTCAGCACACTGGAGGAGGAACATTGTACTTGGTAAATTTAAAATGAAATCAAAACAGCTGCTGGTCAAAATGCCATTAGACTTTGATAGGCTAATTAACAATCTGGCAAACTGTCTGCACTGGTCATCCCTTTTCATCACAACAGCTGTAAACATTTCTGGTATAAATTAACATAGAAACATAGAAAACTTATAGCACAATACTGGCCCTTTGGCCCACAATGCTGTAAGAACATGTGCTTACCTTAGGAATTACCTAGGGTTACCCATAGCCCTCTATTTTTCTAAGCTCCATGTGCCTACCCAGGAGTCTCTAAAAAGACCCTATTGTATCCGCCTCCACCATTGTTGCCGGCAGCCCATTCAATGCACTCGCCACTCTCTGCATAAAAAACTTACCCCTGACATCTCCTCTGTCCCTGCTTCCAAGCACCTTAAAACTGTGCCCGCTCATGCTAGCCATTTCAGCCCTGGGAAAACGCCTCTGACTATCCACATGATCAATGCCTCTTGTCATCTTATACACCTCTATCAGGACACCTCTCATTCTCCGTCGCTCCAAGGAGAAAAGGCTGAGTTCACTCAACCTATTCTCATAAGGCGTGCTCCCCAATCCAGGCAACATACTTGGAAATCTCCTTTGCACCCTTTCTATAGTTTTCACATCCTTCCTGTAGTGAGGTGACCAGAACTGAGCACGGTACTCCAAGTGGGGTCTAACCAGGGTCCTATATAGCTGTAACATTACCTCTCAGCTCTTAAACTCAATCCTACAGTTGATGAAGGTCAATGCACCGTATGCCTTGTTAACCACAGAGTTAACCTGCACAGCAACTATGAGTGTCCTATGGACTCAGACCCCAAGATCCCTCTGATCCTCCACACTGCTAAGAGTCTTACCATTAATACTATATTCTGCCATCAGATTTGACTGACCAAAATGAACCACCTCGCATTTATCTGGGTTGAACTCCATCTGCCACTTCTCTCATGTCTTATCCTCTTGCTCTTCACATACTTTTAGAATGTCTTGGGGTTTTCTTTAATCCTGCTCGCCAAGGCCTTCTCATGGTCCCTTCTGGCTCTCCTAATTTCATTCTTAAACTCCTTCCTGCTGGCCTTATAATCTTCTAGATCTCTATCATTACCTAGTTTTTTGAACCTTTCATGAGCTTTTCTTTCTTCTTGACTAGATTTTCAACAGCCTCTGTACACCATGGTTCCTGTACCCTACCATCCTTTCCCTGTCTCATTGGAACGTACCTATGCAGAACACTACCCAAATATTCCCTGAACATTTGCCACATTTCTTCTGTACATTTCCCTGAGAACATCTGTTCCCAATTTATGCTTCCAAGTTCCTGCCTGATAGCTTCATATTTCCCCTTACTCCAATTAAACGCTTTCCTAACTTGTCTGTTCCTGTCCCTTTCCAATGCCATGGTAAAGGAGATAGAATTGTGATCACTGTCTCCAAAATGCTCTCCCACTGAGAGACCTGACACCTGACTAATACCAGATCAAGAATAGCCTGTAGGCTTATCAATATATTGTGTCAGGAAACCTTCCTGAACACACCTAACAAACGCCACCCCATCTAAACCCCTTGCTCTAGGGAGATGCCAATCAATATTTGGGAAATTAAAATTAAAATTGGTTAGCATATACCAATAGAGCACACAAGGGAGCAAACTTTTTCATTTGTCATTTGAATATACTTACAAAAAATTATACCATAAAACACCAAAGCTATCCTTGTGAGATACATTGCATGCTGTATGACCTACAGACGGCTACATTAAGCTCCAGCCTGGAGCACCACCGTTTAGCCACTTCCAGCTGTTCATTGTCGTTCTGTGGCTGATGGCATATAAATGACCAACAATAACAATTAATATTTATAAGGACTCGTTAGCATCAAAGAAACATCCTAAGACCGGGTTTAAAAAGTTTCCAATAATAAAAGAATATAAAGAACCTAAAGTTTTGGCCATAAATGTGGGATTAAAATTGCTTTTTAGAGGAGGAAGGAGAAGGAGCAAATGAGAAGGATCTCCTAGAAAGGGGGAAGTGGGATTGTAGAGCTTTAAAGACTTGGTAGTTGAAGCCACATCCACTGATGACGGAGACGAAGCATTTTGGGGTGATCGGGAAGCTGGGATTGAATAACCCCAGAAATTTTGGATGGCCAGAAGGCTGGAGGATAGTGGAGGGGCAAGTTCATAGTGGTGAGAAATTTATATAAGGGGCATTGCTTAACCAGGAGCCAGCATTGGGCAGCTAGCACAGTGGTGTAGGTGATGGGGACTTGATGTAAGTCAGGACATGCACAGCAGCTGAGGCATTCCCCCACCTCCTTCGCTCACCACGGCACCTGGCTCTAATTATGTTTATAAATGGAAAACCTTCTCCCTGTTAATATCTGGAGCCAGGTCCTCACCCTACAGGAATCCAGCCACTGCATGAAAACCACATTAACCCATAATGGACTTTTTGTTTTTGTTAAGAGCACCCCTGACTTGTACTTTATCCTTGAGTGCGTGAAGCAGTGCTCGCGTTCAGCTGCCAGTATCCCGATCTTCGAGCGTAAATTGCCAGAATATTGCTGGCAGCAAAATTAAAAATTTAAATCTAGCACTTACTGCCTGAAGGGAATATGGCTATGGCAGATACCCTGATCTACTTTGGCAAACAGATAGATCCCACAGGTTTCTTATCATATAGAGCTTGTGAAACACTGTAGTGCAGTTCCAACTGTTGCTGCTTACAACATCAGAAGGATTCAAACTCTTTGGGCCACACAATTGCATCACTTGCTTACTGACTGCCCGTTACACAGCCGGCTTTTAGGGCAGCAATGAAGGTCCTCCACCTCTGTCTGTCCTTGACCATCATCTCTATTGTGCTCCAGGTGTGGTTCAGGGTCCTCGCTTCTATCTCTACAGTACGGCGTCAAATTGTTTTTGGTCTCCTTCATTTCCTCTGCCCTTCAGGGGTCCAGTGAAGTGCTGTCTTGATGATGGGGTTCTCAACGCTTACCCAATCTACCTCCAACATTTTCCTCATGATGATTGCGGCCACATCCTCTACATGACACTGAAAGAGGAGGGCATGGTTGGACACAGCTTGCTCATTGCTCCGAAGACATCTCTAGCTTTGCTGAATCTGCACTAGCTGTTGTCCTTTAGTCCCACCGAAGCACCGGATGATGCCACTCGGGGAAGGAGAATCTGCTGGTGCTGTGTAAGTCAGCACCGTCTACCTTGATAGGAGAAGATGACTCTGCACTAAAGGTCATGGTCTCGGTCTTTCTCTGACCGAATCTGAGTCTGACCTGTCCACAGGTACTGAGGTTTCTCTGACACGTGCTGGTGTGTATGTGATAATAATGTGAGGTCATCTGTAAAGTCAAGGTCTTCCAAAGTAGAAAATAGAATCCCCCTAATGCCCCTCTGCTTATATTTTGTTTTTTTTTTTGCTTCCTAACCCAGTCAGTCACCGGGTTAAACAATATCACAGACATCACACGGCCTTGCCTCACTCCTGTCTTGACTTCAAAGCTCAAGTTGCTGTCCACAACTGTGCAGGTGAAGTTAGCACAGGAACTCTAGATGAGCTAGATAACTTTGGAAGTAATCCCGTACGATCTGAGAGTTCATCAGAGATGGACGCTGTCAAAAAACCCTTTCAAAGTCCTCAAAATTTACATACGGTTGTCTCTGTCACTCTGTGCATTGGTCAGTGATGTTACGCAGTGTGAAGATCTGGTCGACACAAACTTTGTCCTTTCTGAACCCAGCTTGCTCCTTCCTCAAGCACACATCAACAGCATCTGTAATCCTTTAGACAATGTCTTATGCAAGAATTTTGCTGGACACTGACAGAAGCCTGATGCCACACCAGTTGTTGCAACCACTTAGGGATTCTAACACTGACTTCCTTTGTCCTATCCTTGGGTACTTTAGTTTACTTTATACTTTATTGTCGCCAAACAATTGATACCAGAATGTACAATCATCACAGCGATATTTGATTCTGCGCTTCCCACTCCCTGGAGTACAAATCGATAGTAAATATTAAAAATTTAAATTATAAATCATAAATAGAAAATAGAAAATGGAAAGTAAGGTAGTGCAAAAAAACCGGGAGGCAGGTCCGGATATTTGGAGGATACGGCCCAGATCCGGGTCAGGATCCATTCAGCAGTCTTATCACAGTTGGAAAGAAGCTGTTCCCTAGTCTTCAAGCTCCTGAGCCTTCTCCCGGAGGGAAGAGGGACGAAAAGTGTATGGCTGGGTGGGTCATGTCCTTGATTATCCTGGCAGCACTTCTCCGACAGCGTGCGGTGTAAAGTGAGTCCATGGATGGAAGACTGGTTTGTGTGATGTGCTAGGCCGTGTTCATGTCTTCTGCAGCTTCGTCCGGTCTTGGACAGGTCAACTTCCATACCAGGTTGTGATGCACCCTAGAAGAATGCTTTCTACGGTGCATCTATAAAAATTAGTGAGGGTTTTAGGGGACAGGCCAAATTTCTTGTCCCCACTCCCGGATTATAGTAAACAGTGTTTGCTGAGTGGCTTCGGCATCTTTTGGTTCAGCTCTGAACAGTTCAGTGCTCAAATTGTCCGGTCCTGGAGCTTTGCTGTCCTTTAGTGATTCACTTGCAGCGACAATCTCTTCTTTTTTGGGTGGATCTGTGTTGATATTGAGGTCCTCAGCATCACTACAGTTAGAAAAAAAAGAATGAAAGTGTGCATATGAGTGTATCTGCATATATATATATGTACGTGTGATCACATATGAAGCACCAGTAGCATTATACTGTTTACTTTTTGACTTGTGTCACAAGTGCAGCATAATATTTATTGATTTATTTGTGATAGTATTACTTTATTTGTTTTGTGTAAGTTATATGTACTGTGTTGTACATTTTGGTCTGGAGGAACATTGTTTTGTTTGGCAGTGTGCATGTAGATGGGCGGATGACGATAACCTTGAACTTGAACTTGTGTACACATGCTGGAACAGGCAATTCAGTCCAACTTGTCCATGCAGATGTTTATGTTCTGCATGAACTTCTTGTGCTCTTTTCCACTTAATTTTGTCAGGATGACGTTCTCTCTCTTGTGCTTCTCTAATTACCCCTTAAGTACTCCATGGTCATTTATGGCAATTCCACTATGAGGCACCAAGATCCACGTCTCACTGTAGGAAATCTTGCCCTTCAGCTCACCAAGTTTACGCTGATTACCAAGCACCCACTTGTACTCACTCTAAATAAATCTCATTTTATTTCTCTTCACAATCACATCATCTTCCCCTCCCCCTAACCCCCAGGCCTCCTCCACCTGGCATTTCTCTCTCTCCCCTCCCCCCACCTTTCAAATCTACTCCTCAGCTTTTTTTCTCCAGTCCTGTCGAAGGGTTTCGGCCCGAAATGTTGACTGTACTTTCCTCCCATAGATGCTGCCTGGCCTGCTGAGTTCCTCCAGCATTGTGTGTGTTGCTCAGATTTCCAACATCTGCAGATCTCCTCTTGTTTCCCCAGATCAACTGCTGACTTATGCTGGTCAAATTGCCACTGGAGCACTTGAGACCTTTCTGTAAAGACGTTTGTTTTCTGAACCATTTTTCAGATTCCAATAGGCTTTCTTATATTAGTGTTCCCTAATTTTGCACTCCTCATGGGTAAAGCATCTCAACATTCAGCACTAACAGACTTTTTCATAATGTTACATCAGCCTTCTCACCTCCTGAATTTCCTGGTAAGTTTACTTCTTTCCTCCTACAGTAATAAATAGTCTAAGCTTTTTTTTAAACCAAGTGGCATGTCATCCTCCCTCATATAGGATATGAGTATCTTTCTTAGTTACATATATTGGAGGAAAACACTGAATTATTTTCTGGTTTTGCCGATCAGCTTCTGGTGCGGATATCTGGACTGGAAGGGCCATATTTCAAAATAACCATAAGTCAGATCTCTGGCAGATTACCCTGTGAAAAGGAGGCACAATGCCATTATTCAATGTGGTTTAGCTGTGAGGAATAAATTCAGTAACAGCAACCGTAGCTGAACTTTTTAGTATTTATTAGGTGCTCCCTTTAGGCTTTGATCACTGAAATATACAAACACTCATTCAATCCTTGATGAGAAACAGATTAGCATTCCCCTGAAGTTCAATGCAATAACATATTGATGGGTTGTATTTTTACAACCAACGAAGATCAACAGAAGCATATTCTTGATTGAAAGTAATCGAAATCTTATTGTCAACCTTAGTCTGAACATATTTTTAAATGTCATAATAATTTACATTGAATGTACACTCAGGCTGCAGCGGATGATGGTGATGTTGCTGGGAATAGTATTTAGTGGCAACACTGTTCTTATCCTGAAGAGATAGGACTGCCTCAACTTTACATGTCTGACTCAATATCTTTGATAATTTCACTTTTCCATATCTCCCCTCACCAGACTGTGTGATAGTTTCTTCTATTCCTTATTTTCTAGTCTCAGACATTGATTAGTCACTTGGAACCAATTAATGCTCACCTTGGAGAGTACTTCAAAGCTATGAATTTATCCAAGAGTGAACCTAACTGTGTTTTTCATATGGAGGCTCCTTGAGTTATCAGACATGCTACCAGCAGACAACAATGGTTTAGTTTCACTCTGTGCTCCATTAGATCCAAGCATTAGTCGATACTGTTCTTTTCACATGTCAACTATCCCTCAAAGTATTCCTATTTTTTACCCAGCATAAATCTAACATTCTTTTTTTAAAATAGATAACTAAATCTGGGGTCAAAGTTCCATATTAAGAAAACTGATTCTGGCAATTCAGACTTGAAGTTGCTGTCAAATGTCAGCGGACTGAATTGAACTGCCCAAATGAAACTTTATAAGAAGATTTGGTGATGGGGGGGTGGTTGTGCTACTGAAATCGAATTAGATAATTGTACAAAGGAAGATCTAATTGTACAATGAACTAATTTTGCATAATAACGCAAAGATATTGTGCCCATATTAATCAAAAAGGTTATATATATGAGAAGCATTTAACATTCATTTTTACCAGAATGCTGCCTGGTTTGGAGAGTATGGATTATGATCAGAGATTAAGGGAGCTAGGGCTTTACTCTCTGGAGAGGAGGAGGATGAGAGGAGACATGATAGAGGTATACAAGATATTAAGAGGAATAGATAGAGTGGACAGCTAGCACCTCTTCCCCAGGGCACCACTGCTCAATACAAGAGGACATGGCTTTAAGGTAAGGGGTGGGAAGTTCAAGGGGGATATTAGAGGAAGGTTTTTCACCCAGAGAGTGGTTGGTGCGTGGAATGCACTGCCTGAGTCAGTGGTGGAGGCAGATACACTAGTGAAGTTTAAGAGACTACTAGACAGGTATATGGAGGAATTTAAGGTGGGGGGGGGGTTATATGGGAGGCAGGGTTTAAGGGTCAGTACAACATTGTGGGCTGAAGGGCCTGTACTGTGCTGTACTGTTCTATGTTCTATGTTCTATGTTCATTATGTCTTTATGCATTGTGACAAAGAATATTAACTGGTGATTGTCAGTTTCAAATCTAACAGCTGTAATTTACAAATATAAAATGTAAAAAGACATTTTTTATTTCAAGAAAGAGCAAATCTTGAAAGATGTTTATATTGTTAGTGTATGTTGATAATGACATACACTCATAATGGGCATGATTTGCATTTGGACAACAAGGCCTCTGAAGTAGAAGTCCTAAAAGCTGATGAGGAGGAAATTAAGGTACAAATTCACAATCTTGTCTCCCACATCGGGGAAGAAGGGGTGCTGGGAGCTTGTGAGACATATTAAGAGCCCTCAGAAACACAGTAATCACGGCCATCTTCAAAAAAGGTGATAAATCCAATTACAGAAACAACAGGTCTCCCTGCTGTCTGGCACAGAAAATCTTATTGCTAGGGCTCTCCATATACATCTGCTTCCCATGGCTGAGGACCATCACCATAACTTGTAGTTTGCATTCCGCCTATGAAGAGACCCAGTTTGACTGCCTGATAACTCTATAAAAATTGCAAGAAGAAACATCAACCAATATACACAATCTTTCTTGACCTTGCATGAGTCTTTGATTCTGTTAAGTGAAAGGTAATGAGGAAAATATTTTTTAACTTTGGTTCCCCTCAGAATACATCATTAATTCTACATCCACTACATGAAGACATACAAACTGTGATTCTGATCAATGGATCATAGATTCTTGAAGAATTTTCTCTGTCCCCTTGGTAATCTTTTGTAACAAAAATGTAGGGAAGAGTACTTGTTTCCTGTATCTTGTATTGGATATTCAATGGGTGACCTGCTTATTAGAGCCAACTATGTGTAACCATAGATCCAATCCTGATGCAGACTCAAGTCAACAAAAGCTGCGTCATTACACCAATCATTATCTTAATCTTTCTTATAATAAAAGTGTCTGCACTTCCAACAAGATTACTGATAGAGTTGAGCTAAGCTGTGGGGCAAATAAGAAGTTTCCACATTAGAACCAAAATCACTCCAAACATAACGATTCAGGAGGCAGATGACACTTGAGCATTCACATTTGTAAACCAAACTCTAAGTCAGCAATAACTTACTGATCCATATAAGAGAAAAGCCCTAACACTAAATGTCCCAAAGCAAAGCTCCTCCATCATCCCGACCCATGTGCTCAACATCATCTCCTGGCAATAAAAATACACTATGAGACCCCAGCAAAATTAGTCATCTTCTCAAGTCTTGGAAGTCACATCTCAGTAAAGGCAAACATTGGCAATAATATTCACTATCATCTCCAGGGCACCGGCACAGTCTGCACTATTCTGAGGAGAAGACCGTCTGAAAATGAAGGTCTCAGATCTGGCACCAGTCACCTTGTCTACCAGGCATCAACGATGACAATCAAATAAACTTCAGATGTTGGAAGTCTGAATTAAAAACAGAAAATACTGAAACCTCAACAGGTCAGGTGGCATCTGTGAAATGGAGCTATCTCTTCAACTTAAAGATTCTTCGTCTGAGGAAAACCATGATCTACGCCCTCCTGCACTTTTCAGAGGTGTAGACCACAGACTAGGGTCACTTCAGAGCGTGGATAATTATCCCCAACACTGTCTCCACGAAATCCATCAAATTCACTGACAAGGTACGGTGAAACAATATCAATATTCTCTTACAGACCATCACCCTAATTAAACATAGTTGGCTGTCAAAAGCAGGTCAGATATGCATATTCGACGGAAGACAATGAAGCACGCACTCTTCCCATTATTCTTGTCGTAAGACACTACAAAGGGGGCAGATGAGGATGTGCTTGAGGGCAACTTCAAACCTGTGGGGATCCCTAACCTATGAATGTTCAAAGTGGAGCAGGTGCAAGAGCAGGAGCACTTGGGATGCGAAGGGGAAACGCCAAGTCCCTTCATTGGGAGTGTGAGTAGAAGGAGGGCACCACTCCAATACTACCGACATTATACTCTTCCCCATCAAATGTCTTCTGCCCCACCAAGAGTCTTCCCGCACACAAATGTATCAGAACCCACAAATCTGGTGTGGAGGCAAGTTATCCTCAATCTGAATGCTTAAGGAGAAGATATTTCAAAAAATGAAACAACAACTGATTATCTTCTCTTGTTGGAAAATTATTTGTTATTCCAATGAACTTAACAAGAATGCACACCTCCTTCTCAAGTTAACATGCCAATAACATATTCAAAATTTGATTTCTGAGAATATAATTTTGTGTTGAGAAGTACAAATATCTTACTATTTTTTCAATGAATTCCACTTCAAGATCTCCGCAGTATTTTAAAAAAAAATGCCCTATTTGCTAACTTGCAGTAATTTTACTCAAGTGCCAGTTTATGGTGGTATAACCTTATCTTCCAAAGTTCAAACTCTTATATTACTTTCTGGCAACGTTCACTGGAATTTTGCTTTGATAACTCCAGTTAAAGTACCTGATTCATACTAAACTCATTAATGCTGGTTGCTTAAGTGTTATAGATTCCTTGCAAAACCACCCCGGGCTAATTCTAGTAAGGAACCTCTCCAGTGACACCACTCTGTTTATGATACAAGAACAATTCTGTTTGTGGCCAAAGCTTCCTGAGAAGCCAATGATAAATTTAGTCTCCACAACCACACTAGGTTACCGTGAGAATGAGGTCAGCAAATGACGGGCAAGCTGATAATGTGTAATAAATTTAGAATTTGTAATTTGCATAGATTTAAACTCTAAGATGTTAATGTTCAATTATGCAGATATTTCTGCTGTTACTCTTTCCTCCTGCTCAGTCTGTAGGTTATCCTTCATTACAAGTACGCACATCTGTGAATAGAGAAAACATCTTGATTCAATTGTCCAGCAGGCCAAGGAAATGAATTCATTTATGTTGTGAAATCACTTTGTGTCTGTTTTACTCATAAAACTGTACAAATTGCAGCTCTTCATAGCTTATTTGCAGAAAATAACAATCCTGGACTGATTCTGAGTGTCATTAATTCGAGATTACATTTTGTGGGACAATTTTCTTGGTCTGAATTTGATGACCTTTTACCAGGAGGAATGAGATTTGGGTTGAGGAAAGAAGCAAAGAATAGTCATGAAAGGACCAATATTATTTTTTTAGTCCTTCAGACTAAGGCAAGTACTAAATAGCCAATTTGTAGGTAGGAATTCAAGGTTTAAGTGCACTGCTCACCAAATACTTAAGTAGCTGTGCAGTAGTTCCACTAATTAAACATGAGTAGACTGAAGGCTGGAGTGAATGGGCTGGATGCCACTGAAGTACAGGTGCTCAGAATTTCCAAACTTGTTTCCTGGTGATACCTCCTGCTGAAACCGCAGTTGTTTGGATAATGGTTAATGCCAGCTCTCCAGCGTTCTTTCTCTGAAGGAATGGTATCTAAGTCAGACTCAGTGCTTGTACGTGCAGAACATGTAATGTAGCTGCATTTGAACTTTCAATTCCACCTCTGAAATTAAGCTCCATTCACCACCAGGATGGAACTTCAGACGCAGAGTATTATTTTGTGTTTAAGACGCAGAGTATGTTCTCTACATGTATATTTTAGAAGGTATATACACTGCAATTTCATGCTTTTAATCTCTTTAACAGAAAACAAACTTCTATACTCTTGCGTCCAGCAGAGTTAAAACTGCAGAAGTATCATTTTGTTAAAAAAAACACAAATGTAATATTCACAGCCCAAAAGACAGATTCCAATACCATACGGCTTAAAAATGGGCTGAATACAGACCTCTGCTACCTGACAATGAGTGCCCTTACTTCCCCTGGAAGAATGTGTCTTTTGAGACATTGAATGACTGACCCTCAACAGGGTATTCGAGGGGTGTTAAAGATGATACCCACCTGACAGTTAACATCAAAGGATAACGAGGAGGAGGATGGGCCAAGATGGGATGTCTGGTCTACACATACACACCATACCTCAGCACCAACCAGGTCCTGAGTCCTGGTTTGCATTGTATTGGTGCTCCCTGGCTATAAGTATACCAAGTCAGGAGAGTTTTGCTGGTGTGGCTTTAATGGAAGCCAATATGTAGAAGCATTGCTGTGTCTGACCGCTTTCATTACCCAAGGGGCCATGATGTGATATTTGAATAAATTTTAATGGAGGCATTAAAAAAGTTCAAGGACATTTTATTTACAATTTTAATTTCGATATTCCAGCATTACAGCTCTACTAGGCTGATGGAAATGGGATTATGAATCTTTCATAGCAGCAATTGAATAGTAACTAAATAATTAAGGGAAAAAAATGGCTACCGCCTTGTCCTTGCAGTCCTCTTTCAAACTCTGCTTCTGCCAAGCTCGTCAGGCTGCATTATACAGTCACCGGTGCTGCCATTCATGCACCCAAAATCTCTCTGCCAGTGATGCAACCTTCAGAATTTTTGAAGTTCCTGGTGAAACTGATCTAATCCGGAAGGATTTGTTCAATTTATTCCATGGGTATGGCATAAATCAACAGAGCATCCGACCAACTGTTGGTGGGAGGGAAGATAAATGGAAAGAATGTCTTTTTTTAGATGATAAAAGCCAAGATTTCACCATTCATATATTCTCCACTAACCCAGAGAAATAATTCTACCACTCACCCAATGAGAAAAAATTTGTTTTTAATTCTGCTTAGAGTGTTTGAAAAGGCCTCTTTGGCTGTTAGCAAAAATGTTCAGAAAAAACGAGGTTAGGACAAAAATCTCATTCATTGTGCAACTCGACAGTTTTATGACCACAACAAGCATTGATTTCTTAAATTAAAAAGCAAAAAAAAAAAAAAAAAAAATGGCCCTGTTCCCTTACCGGAGTTTAAAGTATGCTTCAGTAGCTAGTTTGTGTCAGATGCTAATGCTTTTTGCTTATAGTGTAAGGAACTTGCTTTGTCATGGCCACTTGGGCCTTGGATTTTGGAATAATATCTCAAGTGATCTTTTATTATGACTTTGTGCGGTCTACCAAATACCAAATTGGCCTTCAATACAGAATGTGTCAGAAGGCAATTGGCCCTTAATTCATCATTTTGTGATATGCCAAGTCCAGTGAACTGAAAGCTTGGTTGTGGCATTCAGAAAAGGGTATTATTGTTGCAGTAACAATCATGACACTGAAAAGGTGTGCAGCATCACAAATACTCAACAGGCTGACAGGAGAAGATCAGAGCCAAAGAAAATGGTGGAGATCATCTGGTACTGTAAGGATATTGTGGGGGGCAGGGGGTGGGGGTGTTCTCAATTAGATAGCGTTGGAATTCAGCCAATGGGATTGCAAGATGCAAACAACCCTCATCTGATTGTAATGGTGCAGAATGGGCACTATCTTCCACTATGTTAAAGCAAAAACATAGAAACATACAGCATGGAATCAGGCTCTTCGGCCCACCAAGCCTGTGCTTTCCATCAACCTCCCCTTTACAGCAAACATTTTTCCATTCCCTCCAGATCATACCCTGTTCTACACATTAGACAATAGACAATAGGTGCAGGAGTAGGCCATTCAGCCCTTCGAGCCAGCACCGCCATTCACTGTGATCATGGCTGATCATCCACGATCAGTACCCTTTTCCTGCCTTCTCCCCATATCCCTTCACTCCACTATCTTTAACAGCTCTATCTAACTCTTTCTTGAAAGAATCCAGAGAGTTGGCCTCCACTGCCTTCTGAGGCAGAGCATTCCACAGAACCACAACCCTCTGTGTGAACAACACACATCAAAGTTGCTGGTGAACGCAGCAGGCCAGGCAGCATCTCTAGGAAGAGGTACAGTCGACGTTTCAGGCCGAGACCCTTCGTCAGGGTCCTGACAAACAGTCTCGGCCTGAAACGTCGACTGTACCTCTTCCTAGAGATGCTGCCTGGCCTGCTGCGTTCACCAGCAACTTTGAGGTGTTTTGCTTGAATTTCCAGAATCTGCAGAATTCCTCTTGGTTACCCCCTGTGTGAAAAAGTTTTTCCTCAACTCCGTTCTGAATGGTCTACCCCTTATTCTTAAACTGTGGCCTCTGGTTCTGGACTTCCCCAACATCGGGAACATGTTTCCTGCCTCTAGCGTGTCCAATCCCCTAATAATCTTATATGTTTCAATCAGATTCCCTCTTCCTTCTAAATTCCAGTGTATACAAGCCCAGTCGCTCCAATCTTTCAACATATGGCAGTCCCGCCATCCTGGGAATTAACCTCGTGAACCTACGCTGCACTCCCTCAATAGCTAGAATGTCCTTCATCAAATTTGGAGACAAAAACTGTACCCAATACTCCAGATGTAGTCTCACCAGGGCCCTGTACAAGTGCAGAAGGACCTCTTTGCTCCTGTACTCAATTCCCCTTGTTATGAAGGCCAACATGCCATTAGCTTTCTTCACTGCCTGCTGTACCTGCATGCTTACTTTCAGTGACTGCTGAACAAGGACACCTAGATCTCGTTGTACTTCCTCTTTTCCTAACTTGACACCATTCAGATAGTAATCTGCCTTCCTGTTCTTGCCACCAAAGTGGATAACCTCACATTTATCCACATTAAACTGCATCTGCCATGCATCTGCACACTCACCCAACCTGTCCAAGTCACCCTGCATTCTCATAACATCTTCCTCACATTAGAAGCAGTTTACAGTGGCCAATTAACCTCCCAACCCTTATGCCTTTAGGATGCTAGCAGCACGGTGGTGTAGTGGTTAGCACAACACTTTACAGTACCAGTGGCCCAGGTTCAATTCTCGCTGCTGCCTGTAAGGAGCTTGTATGTTCTCTCTGTGACCTCTGGGTGCTCTAGTTTCCTCCTGCAGTTCAACGACGTACTGGTAGGTAGATTAATTAGTCAATGTAAATTGTCCCATGATTAAGTTTCGATTAAATCAGGGGATTTGCTGGGCAGCATGGCTCGAAGAGTCTATTCTGCGCTGTATATCAATAAGTAAATAAAAATAGTCAAGACTAATCACACTTTAGACTGCCTTAACCCATTTTCACATGCCTCAATACTCAGAGTGTTTAACACCAGCTCAGAAAAAAAAAGCATAAGTAAAGCTAGCTAGGAACACCGAAGAGGAAGATCGTAGAAACTGACATCACACTAATAAAGGGCATGGATATAATGGGAGAATGGCCATTTTGGACATTTGAATTATTTGAATTTATTTAAAACTTACATCCGCCCCACAACATGAGGGAGTAAAAATCTTTGTGATATGACTCCAAAGCAATGTACAGACATGTGAATTTTTAAGTCTAATGGCTTATAGAAAGAAGCTGTCCTGTAGCCTGTTGGTCCTGGCTTTAATGCTGTGGTACCGTTTGCCAGGCAGAAGCAGCTGAAACAGTTCATGGTTGGGGTGACTGGTGTCCCCAATGATCTTCCGGGCCTTCTTTCTGCACCTGCTGCTGTAAATGTCCTCAAAGGACGGAGGTTCACGTCCACAGATGCGCTGGGCTTTCCGTTCCCCTCTCTACAGTGCCCAGCGATCAACGTTAGTGCAGTTCCCATACCAATCAGGGTGTTCTCAATGGTGCCCCTGAAGAAAATCTTGAGGTTTTGGGGGCTCATGCCGAACTTCTTCAGTTGCCTGACAGTTATTGTGCGTGTGACAATAAACTTGACTTTGCCTTTGATATGTGATCGACCAAGTGCTTGCTTGGGCTATTCTGACACTACATCCTGAGAACCTTGCCTCCAACACCAAGGAGAAAGGCTTCAGATGCACAGGAATCCAACACATCATAGATATCTCATCAGGAGATCATATAGAACCATACAAAATTATGAAAGTGGTAGATAAGATAGAGGCAGGAAAGTTGCTTCCACTGATAGGTGAGAGTAGAACTTGGGGACTTAGCCTCAAAATTCGGGGGAGTAGATTTAGGATGGAGATGAGGAGGAACTGCTTTTCCCAGAGAGTGGAGAATCTGTGGAATTCTCTGCCCAATGAAGCAGTGGAGGCTACCACAGTAAAAATATTTAAGAAAAGGTTGAATAGATTTTTGTATAGTACGGGAATTAAGGGTTATGAGGAAAAGACAGGTAGTTGGAGATGAGTCCATGGCCAGATCAGCCATGAACTAATTGAATGATGGAGCAGGCTGGACGGGCCTGATGGCCTACCCTTGTTCCTATTTCTTATGATTTTATGTTCTTATCTCCCTCACCTTCACTAAGATCAATGCCAGGAGCTCCCTACCCATGACACTGTTGATATTCCATCAGAAGGACTGTAGTGGTTTGAGAAACTGGCTCACCACCATCTTCTCAAGGGTAATAACGCTGGCCTTGCTAATGCTACCCGTATTTTTTAGAAGAATCCAAATCACAAGAGCAGCGCTTACCCAGAAGTGTCATGAGGGGAAGACAGTGGTACCAGAGGCTGTAAGTGCTTCTCAACAAAGGTCAATGAGTGGAACTAATACAAATCTTTGCGCTAGCCACCCAGAGGATGGATCCACGTGACTTCTATTGCAGAGAATTCAGATGAGAGCCTACAGGGTGGCTAAGGAGGAGGAGGAGATGGCGGCGCGACACAGCCCGCGCGGCCACTTCGGTGGTGATGTCTGTTATTTGTCAAGTAGGGGACCGTGCACATTTCTGATTTGATGAAGACAGACGTGAGAGTACGGAGGAACATCTGGAGAAACTTCTGAAATGCCCACTTTGCTGCCGCTGTTACTGTGTGGTCCGGAACCTCTGGAGGGGAAGGCCCCGAATCCTCGGCTTTGCTTGTTTTGGCGGCCGGGCGAGGTCAAAGGCACTCGGCCGAGGATGGCGCTCGGGAGGCTGTATCGGAGGGGCTGATCGGAGGCTCGAAGTTTTTGGACGGACGGACGGACTCAGTGTCAGCTGTGGTCGGCTGCTTCCAATGCATCGGCAGTTGTCGGCGCCTGGAGGTTCATGGCAGGGAGTGTCTCCCTTTGCCGCCTGCTATCGGGGACTTGGGAGTCGATCGACTCGAGACTTTGAGACTATTTTTTACCGTGCCCATGGTCTGTTCTTTATCAAATTATGGTATTGCTTTGCACTGCTGTAACTATATGTTGTAATTATGTGGTTCTGTCAGTGTTAATCTTTGGTTTGTCCGGTTTTTCTGTGATATCACTCTGGAGGAACATTGTATCATTTCTTAATGCATGCATGCATTTCTAAATGACAATAAATGAGGACTGAGTGTTCTCATAATCTAATCTAATCTAAGTACAAGTGATGTGGTTAGTCTGTTGTATAGGTTGCTAGGTGGCCTATATTCTCCACTGAGGCATCCAGCACCAAACTTGCCTACATCTGTGTGCCAAACTTGGGGATCATCTTTTCTAGCATGGAAGTGAAGACCATCATTATAATTAGGGGTGGATTGTTATGGGACAGAGAAGTGGGACTGTGTTCATTGAAAGCAGCATCTTAAGATCCATTTCTGGCATTGCCTGGCCAGAAAAAAGCACTTCATTTCTGGTCAGCCCCTTCCTTCTCCTCCTCCTGCTGCACAACAGCTACTGGTGTGGGTGGAGAGCCTGCATTGTTGTGGAATTAAACAGCCAGCATACTATAATGAACCTTTTGAGCTGCTCTGTATTGCACCACAGGACTCCTTCTGAATGGTCTGTACAGAGAGAGGATTGCTTCAGCATAAAATCACTCTGGTTCATCAGGGCGTGGGTGTGGTGCAGTTTTAGCACATTGACCTCAAGTGTATGGGTTATGCATTGGGCTCCAGGGCCAAGCAGGCAAAATATGCCTTTGGTGTGGTCAATTACCTAATTATCAAACAGAATGAACGACTGATTCACGGGTATCAGTCAACTACCTTTGCACTGCATCTACATACTCAGAGGGCGAAAGCTCTTGTGGTTGTGGTGCACCTCTGAATTCAAATGTGGTGTCCAATAGATGACGCTGGAGAAGCCGACATCATCCTGAATTATTTACAAACCCCTACTCCTGGCAGGACCATGTGCTCTCCCTGCTTGTTCTTCCCTGCTGAGGAAGAAAAGGGCCCATTTCCCAAGAGAGGAGCAGGTTTATTATCACTGACATACTGTTTATTGAGAAATTTGTTGTTTTGTGACAGCAGTATAGTGCAATACATAAAATATATCATAAATTGCAATAATAACTATAAAAATAGGGCAGGAGGAGAAGATGGTAGCGCGAGGCGCGCGCAGCTCTCTGGTAAAAATGATACCGTATCCATTAAATAGGGGCTTTTGACAATTCTGATTTGCTGGAGACAGACGTGAAAGCACAGAGGAACATCTGGAGAAATTTCTGAAAAACCGGTTCGCTGCCACTGTTACTGTGCGATCGAGAATCTCCGGAGGGAAGGCCCCAAAATCCCCGGCTTTGCCTGCTGCTGGCAACCGAGGCTGAGGTCGAATCGTTCGGATAGAGATGGTGCTCGGTACTCGGTGTCGGAGAGCTGATCGGAGGCTCCAAGTTCTCGGACGACTCAGAGTCGGACTGTGGTCGGGCATGGCAGGGAGAGTTTTTTCTTCCTTCTCCCGTCTGCGTGAGATGTGGGACATTCGAGAGACTTTGAACATTTTTACTGTGCCTATGGCCTGTTCTTCATCAAGTTATGGTATTGTTGCACTGTTGTAACTATATGTTATAATTATGTGGTTTTGTTAGTTTTTCAGTCTTGGTCTGTCCTGTGTTTTTGTGATATCACACCAGAGGAATATTGTATCATTTCTTAATGCATGCATTACTAAATGACAATAAAAGAGGACTGCGTGTCCTCATAATCTAATAATAAGTAGTGCAAAAAGAGAGCAAAGATACTGAGGTAGTGTTCATGTATTCAAGGACCACTCAGAAATCTGATGGCACAGAGAAAGAAGGTATTCCCAAAATATTGTGTGTGTATTTTCCAGCTCCAGTACCTCCTCCCTGATAGTAGTAATGAGAAGAGAGCATGTCCTGTGTGACAGGAGTCCTTAATGACGGATGCTGCCTCTCTGAGTCATCACATTTTGACGATGTCTTCGATGGTGGGGTGGCTGGTGTCCGTGATAGATTCGGCTGAATTTACAACCCTCTGCGGCCTTTTCTGATCTCCTGCGTTTGGCTCCTCAATGCCAGATGGTGATGCAACCAGTTAGAATGCTCTCCATGGTACACCAGTAGAAACTTGTTAGAGCGTTTGGTGAGGTAACACATCAACTTAAGCTCTGAATAAAACATAGCTCCTGGCACGGTTTCTTCATAATTACATCAATATGATGGGCACAGAGTAGGTGTTCAGAGATACAGTTCATGGAAGGTGGGGAATAAAAAAGAACTGGAATAATTGACTCGAAGTGACAAAGGTATGGACAAGGGCTAGAACAATAATTGGGTTGAGGGAAATAGAGAACAGTCAAAGGTAGAAGGTGTTGATGCTGGTGACTGACAGGAAATTTAGGTGGGAGCTAGATATCAAAAGCAGGATCGTCAATGGATCAATGCCCTTACTCACTAAAGAGTGCCCCGAAGGGAGTATCGCTTTTTGAAAAGCAGAAAATATGGAAATACCCCAACGAGGAAGTAACTGTGAAGGGAGAAATAGAGTTAACATTTTAAGTCAAAAACCTTTCATCAGTGACAAATAGGAATGACCGTGATAGGGGACGACCATGAGATTTCGGATGACCCAGATGGTGCTGGTACTAAAGGAGAAGAGTGATAATCAAAAGCGACTCGTGTGTAAATCGACAGAGATGAATGAGAACAGAGGAGATGGGGAAACAATGAAGGAACTACTAGCTGCAGCGGTTGCTGGGAATCTGAAATTAACAGAACTGCTGGAAACACAGATTCTGTTTTAATTTCAGATTTCCAGCCTCCATCTTTCTCTTTGCTGTGAGACAATGTCTGTTGTATTTGTGTCCTTCTATTTTGGAGCAATTTAATGTCTGCTGAGTTTATTGATCTGCTGAAGCTCCTGTCGGCTTGCTATTGGTTTGACTTCTATTTTAATAGTTGTAGTATACAACTTGTAAAAAGACCTTATGATCCATTTGATTCAAGGCACCAGGAGACAATGAAGAGATTGACATTACAACCAAGACCTGTCTGTTCTAATCTTGATTTTATAAATGTAATCCAAATTTCCTGAGTATATTCAGATGCATGGCTTGGCAGTCACTCTGCATTTGGGTGCATTACTTTCATCCCTGACTTTCTCACTGAGATTTCCTCCCTTCTGTTCTCCCAAAGCTTGTGTACTCAGTCACTCCACTTCCTCAATCATCTGATACTCTATGTCTTATGTACTCCTGAGCTCCATTTGCCCTCTGTCCTTTAATTTACTATTGCTCTTCCCTCCCTATACCTCTTCCTCAATATAAAGTCTCCTACGCATACCCATGGCTAGTTTTTCATATATAATGCACTGTACTGCAGCTGCTGCAAAACAACAGATTTCACGATATATGCTAGTGATATTAAACCTGATTCTGATTAGGATTCTTATCAGTCATCTTATTATCTCTACTTTCTAATGTCATTATAAGGTTTCTCCTTTGAATCTCATATCAGTTACGTGGCATATTCTGCTCTTTCTCATGGATCGTTGATGCGGGGAGAAATCCCATATTATGATGAACAGCACACTGTGCAAACTCCCTGGGCTTGGCCAAACAGTTTTGCAACTTTTGAACTTGCAATAATCTTCACCACCTCTAATACCCTAGTGGGCAGCAAAACTGTCATCATTTTCATTCCTGGTCATTGTCCCTGGTATTATCGAACTATCTGGTGCGCATCAGATGTAGCTGAAACACATCATGTCTCATCCATCTTCCGTCTCCTTCGCCAAAACTGTATCATCCTCCATTATTGTACAACATTAAGGTAAACCTCCCCCTCCACCACCAAATTCCTCTGATCTGTTCCCCTAACATCACATTCAACAACAGAAACATGAATATGTTGGATTTCTCTGTTCCTAAGATTAAAGCCATTTATTTATCTGCAGTTTCTGCTTTGAATACTTGCAGTTAATGACTGGGGTCAATGATAGTGATTTTTAATTTAAATGATAAGGTTAGTCTTTAAAGAATCTACTCAGAGCATTTCAAGCAAAAGAAAATTGCTGCAGAACATTCCACTTCTACATATTAATTATGTTTTGACAAAACAGTATGCATTAATTATATTGCATTAAGTGTTTTTTTTTAAGCACTCTTACCTCAGAGTCAAGGACATTGTGGGTTCCCACTAGATTCCAGTGGTCTGAGCACAAAGTCAAGTCTGGCATGGTGCTGATGGATATTTACATTGATGAAGGTGCTGTCTTTCCAATAGAATGAGAAGCCAAGGCTTTATCTGCTCTCTCTGGAGAGGCCATGCAAGATTCAGGGCACCACTTCATAAAGAAAAAGGTAATTATTCTCTTGAGCACAAAAACAAATTATCAGAACAATGTTCCACTAAAGTTTGTGGGACTTTGCTCTATGTAAATTGGTTGCTTCATTTACTACATTATAATAGTAACTATACTTCAAAAGTTCTTTGTTGGCTCTAAGCATTTGAGGACATTGTGAGAACAAGAAAGTAAATATGTCTTCCTTTTCTGGTAATTAAAAACAAAAGATTGAAAGTCTACAAAATGAAGTATTCATAAAAAAGCCTATATAATCAAGTAATTCGTTTTTACTAATTATTTGCAAGACAGATGTCATTGGAAAGATCAACACTTCATATCCATCCCTGCCTACCCTTGAGAAGCAGACAGTTAGCTAAAGGCCAGAAAACTATTTATATTTTACTGACAATTCAGAACAGATGGATTAATGGGTCAGATCTTTGTGGTTTCTAAGCCTGACCATTGCAGCAGAGAAGTGCAGAAGATGTAGGACCTCAGGTCCCTGCTCCTTTGAGCCCTCTCTCTGTCCTGAACTCACCATGAAGTCCACGAATGGTTCCAAATGGCCCTGAATTTAGGTGTAATGTACTTGGTCCCTCTGCTTTATCCCAGCCAATGGGGGTTGGGGGGCGGTGGGGGGATCACATGTCTAGACCAGCCCACTCATTTGAATGTGGTGACCAATCTGGATGGAAAAAAAATAAATAGATGCAAGATCATTTTAATTATTGATCTTGTTCGTGTTTCTAATTAATTTTCACAAGATGTGTCTTTTAGATAAATGCATTCTTTAAGTTAAAAAAGTAATCTTTACTTTTTGTTCGGTTATTTACTTCTATTTCAACATTTATGAACCGTCAAATGGGTTTTTTTTAAGAATAAGGACCATCAGGAAGGAGCTGAAAGGCAAAGCCTCTGATCTAATCAACACACACAAAAACTGCTGGTGAACGCAGCAGGCCAGGCAGCATCTGCAGGAAGAGGTACAGTCGACGTTTCGGGCCAAGACCCTTCGTCAGGACTAACTGAAAGAAGTTAGTCCTGACGAAGGGCTCGGCCTGAAATGTTGACTGTACCTCTTCCTAGGGATGCTGCCTGGCCTGCTGCATTCACCAGCATTTTTTTGTGTGTGTTGCTTGAATTTCCAGCATCTGCAGATTTCCTCGTGCTTGCCTCTGTTCTAATGCCTGGACCTAGTTCTCACTCACAAACCATTCCACCTCGTCAGATGGCTGTAAAAACAGAGCCTTAAGTTTATTTGGATCCGTGTATCAGTAAACAGTTTATGAGGTGATGGAGATATTGTGGGGTTGAAAACTTGAGATTCAGGTCAGTCACATTTAATTCTCTTGCACCATTCCTGGGTGTAGTGATGGTGCTCCGCACTGTTGTTAGGTGGGGAGTTCCAGGGCTTTGACCTGACAGCTATGAAATAACATGTGAACAGGTCTAACAGAGCGGTGGAAATGTTCCAATTAATTGCAATATGCTTGCATCCCTTCCAAACAGAAACACAAAAGATAGATGATTAACAAAATGTTATCATCACGCATTTCCTTTGAAAACTTTATTAACAAGGTGTTTACTTACAATTGGTGTAAACACATCATCTGTTTTACGTCCTGAAAGTTATTTCACAAACAATAATTGGTTTGTGCTGATTCAGTCTGTTAAACTGCAGAGGTCTTAATCTAATTAGGTGGAATTGGATTGGACCAATTGTTAAGGCTGGTGCTATTCACTCAGTGCAGTTATAGAATTAACAAAATCACAGTGTCAATGCAAGCCAGAAAGATTTCATTAAGATAGCCAAAGGCTTTTGGTATGGATCTTTCGACTTTAATTGCTCCTAGAGCGTGGTGGTAAGTGGCAGTGGGTGTCAAAGTTGTACATGGAATAAGAATGCATTTTATGTGATAACTACCATTTATACATAAAAGTAAACCCAACAGAGTATGACCTGATCTCCCCAGGTTGTTCCTGGGCGATTGCTGCTACTCGCTGAAATAGGCATTCAACAGCACAGCTGGTCCACTCTCTCCAGTCAATGGCAGAGAGCTTTGTGGCAGATGATATTTGTTATGTGACCCTTGACACTGTCTGCTGTTTCTTCTCATCTATGGCCAAAACCCATGGTGATTCTGTATCAGAATTGCAAATACGATCCTCTTTAGCTGCTATTTTGTTTCATTAACTACAGTTGTTCATTTAATTGAAAGAAAAAAAACAGGGGGAAACTTGATTTTCATAAATCTAAGAAATGTTATGTACACCCTAAACTGCTTATTTCTTTCAAGATCTAACTTGATAGCTCCTGGTAGCATCTCTTTTTTTTGCAAAGTAATTCAATACTTTATTAAAATACTGAGATAATGGAGTAATTAATATTTTTCTCAGCCAGTTCACTGTTTAATTTTATTACAAATACATATTTCTTTTCACTCATTAACAGTTATTAATAACCATTAAATACCCATTTTTCCATTTGACAACATTCCGCTAATTTCTGAACTGCTTCATAAATAATCACAGATTATGACAGCATTGTAGTGTGAATTGTAAAGGAAAAATCATTAGGTTTATTTTATTTTGTTGGGGTATAATTTATGGCTCCAATTTCAAAAATAGAAAACAAAATTGTATTTAAGTCAGTATTAAAACCTTCTCTGTAGTTCAATAAAATGATTTGCCATATAAAAAGGAAAAATTTATTATAATATGCTACGACTGCTGAACCAGTTTTTTTTCCACTATATCTAGGGAATAAAAATAACTCTCTGTTGGTATTGTGGATTGATTTATTTGATCAAGAGTGGACAAACCCAATAGGAAACTAACCAGCAGCCTCTGCAAAGTGTCAATTTGGAAGTGAGGAGACTTGCAAGTACTTATGGAAAAAAACCCTAAGTGAAAATAAAATGATTGAAGCAGAACTCACTCCATCCTTATTGTAACACACAGTTGTTGGGAAACGAAGCGTTTAGAATATTATGGATCGGCTTGTGTTACAATGAATGTTTCACAACAGAACACACAATGCAATGTCGAAAGTGGGGAGCCAAGGTCAGACAGCCTTGTAATGGAGCAGCCCCCTTCACTGACAGCATTCTTCTGCAGCTGTGGTGTTATTAAGGATAATTAAAATTAGACACATTTATGTCTGTTGGGGTATTCACACGCCTGTTGTCAAAAAATTGTATTTATATATTCATACAATCACATGCATATTCACTAGCATCTCTACATAAATATATATTTTTAAAAATGCCTGAGTTCTAACTTAACAGTTATTTTCTCCTTTTATCCTTTTGAACAACAACCCAGTTGCATGTAACATAAAACTCATGGACCAATCTGAGATTTGTTATGAAGGGAAGCAATTTTTAAGTCAAAAGTTTCTATTTTCTCAACGCTAATGGTCTGTAACAATGTCTTGAAGCAGAGAGTAAAGTTTTTTTAAAAAAAATGTACAATTCATAAAGTAGAACGGTTTGGGGTTAAAGCAAGAATTGTTTGGAGCAATGGCTGAGAACAAAATGATTGACCTCTTTCCTATTCATTAGCATCAACGTTGGAAACACTACGCTAGAGCAAGCCCATGGAAGATACCATGTGGAGCAGAAGCAAGGCACGATGCCCCAGGCATTGTCTTAATGCAGGTCAGTGTAGGAGCAGGGATTATCAAATTAAGGGCAGTTCTTCTGTGGCGAGGTCTTATGGCTACTTTATAATAGATCGATGCTGCCAATTCATCTTATCAGTGATTTTGAACAACCATCCCTCACAGTACAGCAGTGGAGTTTTTTATTGTCTGCTGACAAATGGATCCTGAATGTCAAAGAACAAAAAAGGTATCTACTTGGATCTTTTCCTCGAGGGAATCAATACATTTTCTGTTTAAAGATCAGAATAAGATGCACTTTTGCGAATGAAATAAAACACCACAGCAGTTCACATTTGAACCAGCAATATTCTCTGAAGATTTTACCTCCTATTACGGTTTTCTTAATTCAAAAAAAATCAAAATAACAAAGGTAAGATTAAATTCATTGAAATGCAATGAAAATGCAAAGTCTGCATAAAACATGTCATTTCTTCTGAAAGAGCAAATGTTTATTTCAACAGGTTGGGGGCCTGGACCAAAACTTAAGTTAAAAAGCTGTTGCTAGAAATTAACATATTTTGACACAAGGGAGCCATGGTAAGTGTTTTGTGCAAGTGTGCCCGGCAACCTGCCAAGAGACTGTGTTGCTATGCGAGAAAATTTCTAGCAATTTGCCTGATCCTTATGCAAAGCAGCAGCAATTTTCAGTATGTTGTGTAAAAAAAAAGTACCAGATTCCTTGAAGGGAGAATTTATAGCTGATATTTGGGGAACAGCATGGCTAACGGGGGAGGAAGAAAAGCATTTACTGTTGGTTTAATTGTGAGAGATTTTTCACTTTGTTTGCTGAGCCTTTAAAAAGCTAATCATGTGTTAAGAATTGGATTCCTCAATATTGAACTCTTGATGTACAAGTTACACATTTTCATTTAGTGGTATTGGTAGTGATGATTATTGAACAAAATTGAATCAAATGGCATTAAAATGGGCAGCTAACTCTCTCCACTCATTCTTCCAGCAGCAGAAGGTTTTTGCTCAGCACTGAAGTATTGCACTGCCCAGGGGGTATTAAAGAACCATTGACAGAAAGCAGTCTCCATCTTCATTTTCTCATATATAAAACAAAATGACCTATTGTTTCCCCATAAGAAGTCAAGGGTTGCACTCAGTAATGCAGGGTGAAGGGAACTTTGACTGAATGTTTGTCTTTAAAGTTATTTTGTTTTTAACATACTTTTAATGTTTGAAAAGGTATGCATTATATGCTTTGCTGAGCATAAAATATGCGAGTTAGGAGAAATAAAATGTAAACAAATGATGTTATCCCCAGAATTATTAAATTAATCAAGTCCCACATTTTGCTGCTTTTCAAAGAGAACAGTGCACCATCACCTCTTGTTGACTGGGGTGATTCAGTAATGCAACCCTATTGTCATTTATTATTCTAACTCCAGCTCAGAGGAAACGAAACAGGTAATAGTTAAGATGATAAATGGAAAAAGATAAATCATGACTTTGGAGTATATTCCAAACCAATGGCACGTTTCAGGGGTGAGATGACAGTGATAAACTATTCAAACTTTGCTCTTGTGGTTTACTATATCCTCTCAACCCGTCATTGTTACAACCTTGCAAGTAGCACACTGCAAATGTATGTTGTCTTCCCACACCCCCTCCCCCTACCTAGTGCTTTAATACAGCAAAAAACATATTATTCCAAATCCAAAATTTTCATAAAAAAACAACTTGTGAACATTTAACAAAGTGTGTGACAATAACCACGGTCTGGAGTCAAATCCATTGCTTCTCACTAATTGATGAACCAGCTTCCATTCCCAGGAGGAAGTAACGTTATCAAGTTCTGTTATCTGACTGATCGCTGCTCGTCAACCAACATATCCGTTATTGTGATGGCTGTGAACTGAAACACAAATAGCACAGCAAAATATTTTTTTTTAAATGTTGTACAAGATATATTTACCAGCAAATTTAATTGGCCAGTAATGTGACTGAGCTGCTGTTTGTTATTATGTACAAGGAGGAAGGGCTAAAGAAATAGACTCCTTTTTGTCTTAATAGTGTGATGTCATCACTAATTAAATCGAAATCTAATTAATCACAAAATGGCTGCTTGCAGCAAGCATTAGGAAACCGCTAGTGAGAGAGAACAAAGATCAGAGATGCATTCAAAATTTCTGTGAATTCTTAATTTTCCATCAGATTGAGAGAAATTATTTTACTGCGTTTCAATCTTACTGTCCATGAGTTTCCAAATGCCTGATCCAAGTGTTGATATATTCTGATTTCTTTGTTAATCTCACTGTCAAATTTGCTTCTCAAGAGATAAAACAGAAGACATGATAGTGTTTGATAGCCTTTGTGTGGTATGTGGTAAATTGCACAAAATACTTTTTACATTATGAATGCAGTATCAGAACACATTTAGAAGTGTCTGATTTATGTGTTTATTTTTACACACTATTCACAGATCACTGAATCATTTCAAAATACTCGATATTAATAAGAATTATTTTTATTTCATTCTCAGAACATATTCCACAGTGGGCACTTCCACCAACTTTTACAGAGTTTTTGAATTCTCTCTGAAGGCCTCACAAATCCGATCCGTTCACTGTCTACGTTATTGCTGCCGCCACTGTGAAAACACCCTGCCTAATTGAATGACGTGTAGGCGCCTTCATTAATCTGTTTCTTAAAACAGAGTTTAGTTGGTTAGGCAAGGCTAGTTACAGTACTTTGACACAGGGAACAGGTCTCATAAACTCCCAATAATTACCAGGTAATAATTAGCTGAGCAAAGTGGAGGGGGAGGGTATCAGATGAAGTCTAGATGAAAAGTTACTAATGCTGTAATAACTAAATGTTGCTGGTTTTAGTTTAATTCCCAAGAGGACTGCAACAAATACTCTAATTACATTACAGTTAGCTTAAATTGTACTTTCTAAGCCCATTTAGTGAGACATTTCTCTTGGCTTTTAGTGAGTGATGTGTTACAACAATTTGATTTGAATGAATTTCCACATGTTAATCTCACAATGACAAGCCGCCTCACTGAAATTGTGGTTTTGTAATCTCCGTATTTCATATATCCTCAACTTCAGACTAAGTGCTTCTTTCATCAAAGGAAATATACTACATCTCTCTTTTTATAATTGGATCAGTGTAACTTTGTATTGAATAAAAGCACACGGGAATGCTTCAATTAATTGGGTTAAAGTGTACAGTGAAAAACATTGTAATTCAATTTAGTGGAAAAAAATACATTTCTCACTGGCCTTTCACCCTCTTACTGACACAAAGCCACGTTTAGCATTAAATGAACTGCTCATGGAAAATAGTTGCGTAAATTTCCGCTTAATTACCATACTGTTATAGTATAACATATTTCACAGGTCAGTCACATAAAACAACATGGAATGATTGCCATTCACTAAAATTTCACAGGAGGATCCAAAAATATTCATGCCATGTAATCAAAATTAATTTCAAAAATATGCATTTACAGTTTGTAACTTTATTAGAAACCACTCATTGTTAATAGTTAGCACATGAAATTCCACTATTTTGCTATTTGAAATGAACTCAAGGAAAATAACTAGCCTAATACTGATTTTACTACAATGTTAAGCATTCACTTGTACCGGGAACAGTTATTTCAAAATGAGGCTTCTGAAAAGGAAAAGTGGCTTTAATATAATAAAAAAGAAACTACATAATCCTGGTCTTGAAATACAGTGTAGTTATTTAAAAGAAATTGTGAAGTTAATTCTGCCATAATTTGTTCTCGTGCTATTTTGGGTCATGTTTAATATTCTGACAACAATCACTTGTGTTTCATTGCTTCCTCAGCACATTTTGCAGGACTTTATTATATATTATATATATTCATATTAATCATGATTAGCTGTAGGAAGGAAGATGTCTTTTCATGGCAAACAGGTTCTGGCTGACAATACTTCTCATTAGCATTTACCCTCGTTGAGAGGTTTATCAGTTCAGAGTTGCAGGAAGGTACATTAATGCAATCTTTCACAGCCCATGTTGCAGCCAATCAGGGAGTTCCTGCAGGCTGCCCTATTCAAGTCTGTTATGTCTGGATCCTGTCCAGTCAAATGAAAAACGATGTGATAGGTCATGTGAGTTTGCTATGCTAGTTGCAGGTCAGACGCATTCAGCATCTAATTTTGCCCACTGCAAAAACAATCATCAGCTGCTTAGAGGTGGTAGTAACTGGTGACAGCTACCAGCGATGCACATGTTACCATCTCTCAGTGTTAATCAACACATCCATCAGAACAAGCAGACTTAAAACGTGCTGTTCTTAATTTCATGCCAAGCACAGACACTGTTAGATTATCCTCTAAAGAGCGAGGTAACTCATTTTCACCAATTATTTATTTGTTTTGCTATCCAAGTACTTTGATTAGCACTGCCTGCTGATTTCTTTTCCATTTTCATTTTCAACATGCATTCCTTCAATTTGGCTTTCCCGTGCCTTTTTTTTTGTAAAAAAAAGAGATGTTATTCTAAAATATTCCAAAAAACTGTCAAATTATCCAATGCTGTCAGCTCTGCAATTCTAGAGCTTGTTCCTTCCAGTTCATTGCCTGCTCTTCAGTGTGACATATCCCTTTTATGATTCAGTAGCTACATAAGGATGGACTAAATTGTATTCAGAGAAGATTAATAGTAATAACAATTAAGACCAAGTACCGCTTGCTTTTATCATTTTCGTAATGATTTCCGCCCTTTGTTAAAGCATGCGTTTTAATTTACGGCTGCTTGCTCTAGTCAATGAAATATCTGAATTGCTATGGTTGCCATAGAAGAAAATGTATAACCATATTTACTCTCGACCAAATGTTATGATTCATATTAAGCGTTTGTTCAGAGCTGCTGGCCGTTTGTTAAACCCATGCTGCTGTGCGCTGGTAACCAGGCAGCAATTCTGAAACACGGGCACTTGTAAAACAATTTTCAGAATATTGCTTTCCCCCCCCCGATCAAAGTGACAATATATTATTTACAGAACAGCCAGTCAATGAACTCACCTACTGAGGTCTAAAT
The DNA here is from genome assembly GCF_963921235.1 of Mobula hypostoma. Taxonomy (NCBI): domain Eukaryota; kingdom Metazoa; phylum Chordata; class Chondrichthyes; order Myliobatiformes; family Myliobatidae; genus Mobula; species Mobula hypostoma. The sequence goes on along the minus strand of NC_086123.1, from coordinate 10,042,230 downwards.
ATTCATTGCCCAAAGTTAACCACAGTCTGTCAAGGTAAAACAAGTGATAGTCACTGAATGAATAGAATATTTGTGAAGAAATGTTGTCATTTTACACCTTTCGTTTGTAACTTACATTCTAAACGACAGCCACAGAATATCAAGTTGTTGTTGTTGTTCCTTCCCTTGACCTGTGCTGCATCGGGTGGCAACCTTGCCGTTTCTCTCGCACTTTTGTCTGTTTTATTCTACGAGGCCAAGTTGCCAGCTCGATGCTCTACCCAGCACAGATGGAAAGCGTGCAAAGAGCTGTCTGGATTTGAACCCGGGAACCACTCACCTTGAAGTCTGGAGCAAATGCGATGGCTCCACCAACCAGCCTAGAGTATCAAAGTCATACGCACAAAATGCTGGAGGAGCTCAGCAGGCCAGGCAACATCTATTGAGGGAAATAGAGTCGACGTCTCGGGCTGAGACCCTTCATCAGGAACCAGAATATCGCTGCATTTTTGAACAGAAAATGCAATTGCTAAACGGGGATACAATGCATTTGTTTTAAAATAAGGTTTCTCTAACTGACATTTCTTAAAAAAAGGACTGCCAATGAATTTAAAAAATCAAATCCTCATTTGATTATCCATTCTTTGAAAACTGCTATAAACATAAAACAGTAACAAAATACTTTTATGAATCTAGAGGAATTATAGTTAAAGTTAACCATGTTTGAGGGAGAATGCCAATTATAATCTGAGGGCTTTTTTTTGGGTTTCAAAATGGGCATTTTTTTCACTTGTTAAACTTATTTGTTTAAACAGCGGATCTAAGTGTTAATTATTTGAATTAAAGTGAATCATGGACAATTAGATTCCTCAGTCCTTGTTGATGATCTAAAAGCAGCTAGTGTAGAGAGTGGCTGAGCAAGAAGGGCCACAGAGAACTGGAGTCCTGGGTTCTATCCTGACTTTGGCTGCTGTCTATAAGGAGGGTGCTCATTCTCCCTTTGAACACACAGATTTTCTCTAGGTGCTCCATTTCCTTCCAAAAGGTGTGCAGGTAACTATGTTAATTAGCCTCCCTAAGTTGTTCCTAGTGTGCATTTTAATTTATTTTAATTTTTGTTTTGAGATACTGTGTGGAGCAGGTCTTTCTGTTCCAAGGAGCCACTCCACCCAGCTGTGCAACAGTAGCCTAATCGCAGGACAATTTACAATGACCAGTTAACCTATTAACCAGTATGTCTTTGGATTGTGGGAAGAAACCAGATCACCTGGAGGAAACCCACATGGTCACGGGCAGAATGTACAAACTCCTCACAGACGGCGCAGGAATTTAACTCCAAATTCCGGCACCCAGAGCTGTAATAGAATTAGATTAGATTATGAGGACCCGCAGTCCTCTTTTATTGTCATTTAGTAATGCATGCATTAAGAAATGATACAATGATCCTCCAGAATGATAGCACAGAAACACAAGACAAACCAAGACTGAAAATCTGACAAAAAACACATAATTATACCATATAGTTACAACAGTGCAAAGCAATATCATAATTTGATAAAGAAGAGACCATGGCATGGTAAAACGTGTCGAGGTCTCTCGAAAGTCCCATCATCTCATGCAGACGGTAGAAGGAAGAAAAACTCTTCCTGTCATGAACCTCCAGCGTTGCAAACTTGCCGATGCAGCACCCTGGAAGCACCCGACCACAGCCGACTCTGAGTCCGTCCGAAAACTTCGAGCCTCTGACCAGCCCTCCGACACCGAGTACTGAGCACCATCTCTGCCGAGCGCTTCAACCCCGGCCCCAGCAACAGGCAATAGGCAAAGCCGAGGATGTGGGGCCTTCCCCTCTGGAGATTCTCGATTGTACAGTAGCAGCGGCAGCGAAGTGGGCATTTCAGAAGTTTCTCCAGATGTTCCTCCGTGCTTCTCATGTCCATCTCCATCAAATCAGGATTGTGCACGGCCCCTATTTAACAAATACCGATATCATTTTGGAGCGGCCGCGCGCACAGCATCATGCCACCATTTTCTCCTCCCCTCTACAGCTATGCTACTATGGAATCCCAAGGTGATTGGTACTATCGCAGTAACGTTGTTGAGAATATGGGGACAATTTTAGAAATGGGATTACTATGAAGTTAATGTCTGCTTGATCTTCATCACATATGCTGTACCTTCTCTGACTCCAAATTCAATTGACAAAATCCTGGGAATGTTCTGTAAAGTCTGAGAAAATAAATTGAAAAATGAATATTGGAAGCAGAGAGAAATGATCTGTTTGGACCTGATATTTGTCTGACATGTGGAAAAGGAGATTTAAAAAAGGCAGTACTGAGAATTACCAAATATTCCTTGGGTAATATTGGTGCTATCGCATTGATAAGCAAAGGTAATATTCAGAGAATACCCCAAGATTTTGGTCATCTGCCCTTTCAAACTCAGTGATTTATGTATGTGTGAAGTCCTTGGGGCTTTTTAGCTCCTTGAAAGAATACCATACAAAAGCAAGTTGAAGATTTTTTTCTTTTGTTGGAGAAGCGAAGAGCAGTATTGTCAGAGACAAAAATGAAAAGAAGGAATTAACATTTTGAAGAAATACAAGTCCCAGCTGTAATGAGGGATGTTGCTACACCTGACATAAGCCATTGTTTGACAAAGGACCAACTAGCCACATATTAGATGAAGGCAAAAGACGAGAGCTCAGAATATCTACGAAGAGAACATCTATGATGGTAAATGAATAAAGGTAAGCATTGCCTTTGACTAACTATTTAAATTTCTATTTCCCCAGCATTATAGTAGGCAAAAGTTGCAGAGGATTCCAAGTACCTTGGCCAATATACAGCTCAGCAGAACACACTCACTATGCAGCAGAAGGTTCACATTCACGGACTACTTTGTAGAGGCGAGGACAAAAATCTGGACTGGATTCCAACCAATACCGAGGAGTGATGAACTGCTAGAGGTGATGTCCTTCAAAAATGATTCTATTTGAGGCCCCATCAATGATGCATTAAAATCCATTCAGTAAATTGAATATAGCTCCAGGATTACAGTCCGAGTTTAAGACAAAATCAACATGAAAGGAACCAGTATAGCACCTAAAGCAGGGCTTCGTGACCGGGGGTTCACAGTCCCCTCAGTTAATGGCAGGGTGTCCATGTCATAAAAAGGTTCTGAATCCTTGATCTAAAGGATTAACCAGACAGACAGAAAAATCATCTCGGTAAGCCATGTCTCTATACTCTGCCTGGGGAAAAATGCTGGAAAGCACAAACAGAAACTTTCCACTGTCTCTCTCCCCACTGATTCTGCAAATTTTCCAAAATTTTGCTTGACATTTTCAGCAATACTTTTGCACTTTCATAAAGTCATACTGCATGGAATCAGGTCAACCATCAAACGCCTATTTACACGAACCTCCGTTGAGCCCGTGTTGTTTTCTTCACTGTCCCATCAATTCCACCGTCAACCTGTAGATCAGTGACAATTCAGAGTGACCTGTCCACCTGTCAGCTTGGCCATCGTTGGGATGGAGGAGAAGGAAACTGGAGCACGTGGGGGGAAACACGTGGTCACTGTGAGAACATTCAAACTATACTCACAGCACCTGAGGTCATGAGGAACTGGGGTCACTGGTACTGTGAGGGGTTGGCTCTGATCCATCCAATTTCTCAAATTTGTTCTGATTTCTGCCATCAGTTCAACCTTCAAACATCTATAAGTAGCATTGGGTTGGAGTGTGTCTTCCTTCTTCCATGCCTCTTGTCATACCTGCTGAGGCATATTCTAAATATTCACACAGCAATTGCCTCTACATTTGTGCCTCTTTAATAATGTTATGCATCCTGTGGTCAATATTTCATCCTTGCAGTTGGAATCTTTAATATTTATTAATTTTATAATACATCTCAGAATAATTTAGATGCCTGAATTTATGTGCTGTCGCTCAGATGCACAAAGGTTCATCATCTCAGTCTCTAACAACATTACTCTTCACCTGCCTAGTAATGGTCTGTCATTATTTTTAAATCCCTGTGGAAAAGCAGCAAAATTTCAACTTGCTTTTGTACAGTGTCCTTTATGGAGTCAAAAAAAAAAACAAGGTCTTCACATGTGCATAAATCAGTAGGTTTTAAAAGGCAGATGACCAGAAGTTTGCATGACATGTTGGATCCCCAACCTTGAGCTTCATCCCTTTGTCCATCAATATGGAAGCACCAATATTACCCTGAAAGTACTTGTTAATCTTCAGTGCTACAAACACAAGAGATCCTGCAGATGCTGGAAACCCAGTGTAGTACTCACACAAAGTTGTTCAAGGAGGTCAGCAGGTCAGGCATCATCAATGGAGAGGAATAAAGCGTCAAAAATTTTGGGCCCCGACCTGAAATGTTGACTCTTTATTCCTCACCATAGATGCTGCCTGACCTGCTGAGTTTCTCCAGCATTTTGTGTGTGTTACTCTAGTCTTCAATACAGTGTACCGCCTTTAAAAAAAATTCCTTTCACACATAACAGACAACCATTAAGTCCAAATAGCAGAAAGGCCATCTACAGTCTGAAGACGCACAAAATTTGGACTGTTGATTATTCATCAAAACTACAATCAATAAACCAATAGAATCTGCTATTGACAGAAAATTAAACAATCATATGCTCAAGCTTTCAATGGAGACAGCGCATGTTTGGCACAATGCCACAGGAGGGATAATTCGTTCACCTCCTGCACAACAGAACACTATTGATATAGCTGAGATAACAAAAGGAACACTGAAGTGTATTTGTGTTTCATTTATTAGCAAGGCACTAGGGATGTGTACCATCCAAAACAAATTGTAAATTGAATAAGCTTTACAACACGTCTGGGTGTGCAACATATGAACCATTTGATTAGTTCTTTCAACAATGGTCAACATTTTTAACTATCAAGCCAGCACATACCTGGCGGCAAAGCACTGAGAAAGGAGACAGTTTCTTTTATGGGACGCTGCCCTAACTGACATTTAGTTACAAAGTATAAGTTATTAAAATAACTCAGTCAGTAAAACAAAAAAAAAGTGCCATTTTCTGAGGTCGTGGTACAATGCAATTTTATCAGAACACTTGCTTATTCCTGCTTAGGTCAGGGGTCGGGGTAATCCAAGACAGATGATAGAGAGTTCATTTCCTGCTAAGAGCTTTGGATCATAGAGCACAAATTCTAGTACAGAAATGAGGCTGCTGTACTGTCAGCTGCGGTAATTCCAGTTGGTTAGAAACGATTCCATTGGTTCAATATTAAAGAATGGAGTCATTCCCTGAGTACTGTCCAATATTTTAGCACAGCCAGCATTGTCAAATGAAAATTATTTTATTTCCTTATCATTGATATTTGAAAAATCTTATTATGGTCAAAATTAGCCACTGTATTTCATACATTACTAAAATGATCCCACCTCAGAATTGGAACTTGTAGAGAAATCTGAGACTTTCTGAAGTTAAAAAAGACTTCAAATAAATTCAGTAATTACTTTGAAAACACTCAGTCCTGAAGAAAGGTCTCGGCCCGAAACGTTGACTGTTTATTCATTTCCACAGATGCCGCCTGGCCTGCTGTGTTCCTCCAGCATTGTGTGTGTATTGCTTTGGATTTCCAGCATCTGCAGATTTTCTCTTGTTTGTTGTTTGGTTTAGTTATTTTGCTGACTGTATGACCTTATTTACCATTTTTAAAAAATATTCAGCTGTTTCTCATCTGTTCCACTTAACACACAAACATAGTCTTTTCTCTCATATTCAAGCATTCACAAGGTCGCACTCAAACCACCTGTGCTCTGTTCTTTGGTTCAAGTGCACATCCTTTCAGTTCTGATTTTCTGTGTTCCGAATATCACACCTCAATTATTGTAACGTTTTTGACAGAACTACTTGCAATCAGTCTTTATCTTTTGACAAAACATTTTTACCATAAAAAGTGTGTTATCATTTCACAACAATTTTGACTGTTTAACCACATGTGGGCTTTTGGCTGTTTTGATATGACACTGCAAAGGAAGACAACGAACAACTTGTCATGAGCACATGATTGGAATTTGAAATAAAAACAGTGAAGACTTTATGAAGAATTGTTGCTTAGCACAAGCTCAGGTTGTTTTAAGGAAGTGGAAGTTTCGGGGACTGTATTTGCAATGCTACACCAATGTTGTTTTCAAAGAAACTGAGGACGTGTGAGAAATGTTTCAGTTGCATACTTTCACAATCACCAGTTTTGATTCAGGTTGGTTTCACTTTCTGGATAAGACTGCCCGAGACGGTGATGGAGGCAGATACAAATTTAGTGCTTAATAGATGTTCAGACAGATATTTGGATTGAAACAGTGCATAGGGAGGCACAAGAGAATGCACATGGAGATCAACACAAAATGCCGACTGTCCATTTCCCTCCACTGACCTGATGGGATCCACCAGTATCTTCTTTACTTATTCAAGGTCAGAGAGAAATGGGCCTAATGCATGCAAATAGGTTAGTGCCGATTTGCATTAGAGTCAGCTGGGGGGCAAAGAGGCCTGAAAGGGTCCGTTTCTGCGCTATGATTCCCATACAAGCATACATCACTTAGAGATGAAGTGACATAGAATACGACAGCACAGAAACAGGCCCTTCGGCCCATCTAGTCCACACTGAACTATTAATCTGCCTAGTCCCATTGACCTGCTCCCAGATCAAAGCCCTCCATACTCCTCCCATCTGTCTACCTATCCAAATTTCTCTTAAATACTGAAAATGAACCCGAATCCATGACTTCTGCCAGCAGCTCGTTCCATGCTCTCACCACTCTCTGCGTGAAGAAGTTCCCCTTAAGCAGTTTACTTTTCACCCTTGGTCTGTGCTGGGTGGCGTACTGGCATCTGCACTTGAACTTCAGAGCAAGAAGTCCATGCCATAAAAAATTAATAATAAAAAAAAAGAACAAGAAGTCCGAATCCAGGCCCCAATCCAGCTAGCTCCTTGCACGTGTTCCACCTGTGCTGGGGTTGAGCCCCGATCTAGCAACCCGGCCTCATAAAACAGACGAACGCAAAAGAAACAGCAGCGTTGTCACCCAGATAGGCATGGGGGGGATCTTTCACCCTTAACCCATGACCTCAAGTTGTAGTCTCACCCAACCTTGGTGGAAAAAGCCTGTTTGCACTTGCCCTATATCCCTCACAATTTTGTATACTTCCATCAAATCTCCCCTTATTCTCCTACACTCTAGGGAATTAAATCCTAACCTATTCAATTTTTCCTTATAACTCAGGTCCTCAAGTCCTGCCAACATCCTTACAATTTTCTCTGCACTCTTACAATCTTATTGATATTTTTCTTACAGGTTGGTGACCAGAACTGCACACAATACTCCAAATTAGGTCTCACTAATGTCTTATACGACTTCAACATAACATCCCAATCCCTGTATCCAGTACTTTGATTTATGAGGGCCAATGTGCCAAAAGCTTTCCTTCTGACCTTATGTACTTGTGACATGACTTTCAAGGAATTATGAATCTGTGTTCCTAGCTCCACTGTTCTAACACACTCCTCAGTTCCTTATCACTCACCTTGTAAGTCCTACCATGGTTTGTCATCCCAAAAATGCAACAGTTCACACTTGTCTGCATTAAGTTCCATCTGCCATTTTTCAGCCTATTTTTCCAGCTGGTCCAGATCCCACTGCAAGCTTTAAAAGCCTCCCTCTCTTTCTACTGCACCTCCATTCTTGGTGTCATTAACAAGTTTACTGATCTAGTTCACTACATAATCATCCAGGTCATTGATATAGATAACTAACAACAATAGACCCAGCACAAATCCCTGTAGCACACTGCTAGTCACAGGTTTCTAGCCAGAGAGGCAACCATCTACTACCCCTCTTTGGCTTCTCCAATATCTAATTCAATTTATTGCCTCATTTGGATGCCAAGTGATTGAACCTTCTTGAACAACCTCTCATGTGGAACCTCGTCAAATGCCTTGCTAAAATCCATGTAGAAAACATCCACTGTCCTGCCTTCATCAACTTTCCTGGAAATTTATTTGAAAATCTCTATAAAATTGGTTAGACTGACATGCAAGGCACAAAGCCATGTTGATTATCCATAATCAGTCCCTGCCAATCCAAATACTTATATATTCGGTTCCTTAGAACAGTGGTCTCCAAACTCCGGGCCGCGCCTCTGATCTGGGCTGACATTTATGTGCCGGGCAGCACCTAATTAATTAGCTTGTTTATTTCCGCTTTTTTCTTAAAGATGTGCTGGGTGCGTTCCGGCTACCGCTGCATTCTTCGCGGATCGGTATCTGTCCGCAGCCCGGGGATTGGGGACCACTGCCTTCAAATACCTTCCAATATCTAACTCACTTCTGATGTTAGGATCACCAGCCTATAAATTCCTGGCTTATTTTGAAGAGCCTTTATTTAAGAATGGAGCAACTTAACCGTTCTCTCACTCATTGCTAAGGAATTTTAAATATCTTTGGTACAGCGTCTGCAATTTCTGCAATAGTCTCCTAGAAGGTCTGAGAGAACACCTTGTCAGGCCCTGAGGAATTATTCCCCCTAATTTGCCTCATGACAGCAAGCACCTCCTCCTCTGTGATTTGTCTAGGGCTGATGACCTCACTTCTATAGGCCCAATGTCTCCCGAGTTAATACAGATGCAAAGGTCTCCCCCAGTTCTTCTGGCCCCACACATAGATTACCACACTGATCTTCCAGAGGACTAATTTTTGTCCCTTGCTTTCCTTTTGTTCTTAATATATCTGTAGAAGCCCTTTGTATATTCCTTCACCTTGATGGCCAAGGCAACCTCATGCCTTCTTTTAGCCCTCCTGATTTCCTTCTGAAGTGTTTTCTTGCATATCTTATATTTTTCAAGTACGCTACTTGGTCCTCCTGCCTATACCTGCTATGTACCTCATTCTTCTTATTAACCAAGGTCAAAATATATCTCACAAACTGTTTCCTAAACCTGTTATCTTGCCTTTTACTGCTGCAGGAACATATCAAACGTTCCTCTGAAATTTTCACTTTTGAAGGCTTCCCACTTTCCAAGCACACTTTTGCCTGAAAATAACCTGTTCCCATCCGCAGTAGCCGGGTCTTTTCTGACACCATCAAAATTGGTTTTTCTCCAATTTAGAATCTCAACCCAAGGACCACACCTTTTCTTCTCCATAATTAAATTGTAACTAATGGCATTATGATCACGAGAAGCAAAGTGTTTCCCTACACAAACTTCTGTCACCAGCCATGTCTCCTTCCCTAATAGGAGATCTAGTATCACATTCCCTCAAATTTGGACTTCTATGTATTGATTAAAGACATTTTCCTGAAAACTTTTGATGAACTGTATCCCTTCCAGCCTTTTTATAGTAGAGTCCCAATTAATATTTGGAAAGTTAAAGTCACCCTGTATAACAACCTTATGATTCTAGCAACAGTCTGCAATATCTCTATAAATTTGTTCACCTAAACCATACTGACTATTGGGTGGTCTATAACATAATCCCAAATCAGGAGAAGGAGTTAAAAAGGCAAAGCCCAGGGACAGGAGATCTGTAAGGACAGTTTTCTAAAGGTTTTTATGCAACAACTAGTGTTTGCTTACAGAGTGATGTTCAAGGGCAAGAAAACCATTGCCCACCTCTCTCTTTTTTGTTGGGAAATTTGCGCTGCATGCAGAAATTGAAGAGAAGAAAAACAAATTATATGGGAAAAATTAAATACCATGCTAAAACCTTCAATAATATTTCTGACAAAACAACCCTGTGGCAGGCTGCTCAAAGTTAAAGAGCAAATGCAATCAAAATAATAAACCCTTATGGCATTGGTTCCAATTTTAACAGTCTCATTTTTAAATTGCAGTTTCAAACTGTTTCCCCCAAGGAATGCTTGTCTGAAATCTAACTTCTAATAAATTTTCAATCTTCTACTCTTCCCTATAGGGAACTTTGATCACCATTCCTTCAAGTCAGGGTGATGTGTATTCAACATAACTATGACCATCAATGATAATTTCTAAAGAAATCTATTTATAAGAAAGATACTGTAATTATATTACACCATGGGATTTCATTTAAAACCTGCATGTAAAGAATATGCAAAATTGCACAAATTATCTTATTCCCTTAAAAGCTATAAACAGTGAATAAAGTTTACCTGTATCTGAAACACCCAATGGAATGTAGATTGTTAGACGGATTTGACTATATATTCTGGTTGCTTTCATATCTCAATAGCAATTGCTTCACAGCTTTTGTTTCAATTGGTCTCAAGTCACAATGGAACACAAATGAAGTGGGACAGCTTTAAGTTCCTTGGCATAAACATCACTGAGGATCATAAGTGGTCTGTATATACTGGCTCTGTGGTGAAAAAGCCACAACAGTGCCTCTTTCACCTCAGACAGTTGAAGAAGTTTGGTGTGGGCCCACACATCCTAAGGACTTTCTACAGGGGCACAATTGAGAGCATTCTGACTGGCTGCATCACTGCCTGGTATGGGAACTGTACTTTCCTCAATTGCAGGACTCTGCAGAGAGTGGTGCGGACAGCCCAGCACATCTGTAGATGTGAACTTCCCACTATTCAGGACACTTACAAATTCAGATGTGTAAAAAGGGCCCAAACGATCATTGGGGGCCTGAGTCACCCCAACCATAAACTGTTCCAGCTGCTACCATCTGGAAAAAAAAGCCAGGACCAACAGACTCCAGGACAGCTTCTTCCACCAGGCCATCAGACTAATTAATTCATGCTGACATAACTGTAATTGTTATATTGACTATCCTGTTGTACATATTATTTATTATAAATTACTATAAATTGCACATTGCACATGTAGACGGAGACCTAATGTAAATGTTTTACTCCATGTATATGAAGGATGTAAGTAATACAGTCAATTCAATTCAATTCAATGATATTCTCCCCCCAGTCATCTTTGCAATCTTTTGACCTATGAGTTAATGTTTTGATACGTTTCTTGACCTGTACAAATGCAAACATGCTTCACATGTTGCTTTCAAAGTTCAAAGTACAGTTATTATCAATGTATATATTATACAACCTTGAAATTTGTCTCCTTAAAGGCAGCTACAAAGCAAAGAAACCCGAAATAACCCAATTAAAAAAATAAACCCCCAATGTACGGAGAGAAAGAAAAGCAAATCGTGCAAGCAATAAAAGCAAGCAAATGGCACTCAGGACTGAAGTCCATAAAAGAAAATGCACCCACAGACACTAAACCACAGACCCTCAGCTCAGCACAGAGTCAAGTAAACTTTGCGGAACAGCAAGCCCTAACCATTCCTGGTGCTTAAGTTGTTATCCAAGTATTAGGTTCTGTCACTTCGATATGCTCTGCACTTACAGCTCTGCTCTCCCTTGTTTGTCAACACTTTTCTTCTTAGTATGCAGTCTTTTGAAAACTTCTTGTCTCTTCATTCACTTTGCTTTATTATAAATAAATGTGAGTTGTGCCACAAATTCAGCTGGAGACCTGCTTATAAAGAAAGGTTCTCCTGTATTGGGTAACCTATAATATTTGCCCTTATTGGCTCCTGATGTGCTCATCTGGTATTCTCGTGAGTACATCAGAAGGTCTGAGCTTCAGTGTTGGAGTTGAGTGGGTCACCTTGATGAGAGGTGAACCAATCACACATGCGGGCTTCAAAATCCAGTTCACTTTCTTTCCTATGTGTGAGTGAACAGCCAGACAACACACTTCTCTCAGGCTCAGTGATGAAGAGTTCCTGTGCAGGTGAGATATCATGAAGCTTTGTGCTTGAACTAGCAAACAGCAATTTGCACATGGGACTAGTGTACAGGGAATATTTCAAAGTCTCAGTAGCCTTGGGAAAGAGGAACAAAGAAGAATAAAGAGCAAAATTCCAAACAGGGATTTTAACATTTTCAAATCTTGCTAAGGCTAAACCCTTCCCCAAATCCTTAACCTCCTCCAATACTCCAACATACCAAAATATCTGCACTCCTTATCTATCCTCTTGCATATCCTCATTTTTACACACCTCATCAATGGCCATATGCCTTCAGTTGCCTTTTGCTTAAAACCCTGAAGTTTTCTCCCGAAACTTGCCTTTGTCTCCATCGTTATGTCCTCTTAAGATGCTTTCAGTAATCAAGCTTTCAGTCACCTGACCCAATTCCAGTTGAAGTAGGTTGGGATTACCTTTCTTTCATAATGCTACTAAGAAGTTCCTAGGGTACTTTTTAATTCATTAAAAGCAATATATAAATATAATAGTAATTGTTGTTGCTTCTCAGTTTATCTTGGCTAGGGAAAAGAAATGCATTCCAAATCCATTGGGAGAATGGTATGATTTACAATTAGGGGTGCAATAAAGGGTCAATTAGCTTTTCAGTTTACTGTTAAAGAGCCTTAAATGGTAACTGAGAGTAATTTGGGAGTTGAGTTATTGACTGTAAGTCTCCCAAGCCCTGGCAACATAGGCAGCTTTGGAGACTGAGGAGCATAGGACTACACTTTTTGTTTCCAGTGAGCTGGACTGTGGGTCATTTACTGGAACAAAAAGGCAATAGTTTCAGCCAAATTGTTAAATAAGTCTCCCCACTGTTTGAAGTATTTAAAAGATCCAAACTGAACCTGCTCTTTAGCCCTCCCAATGCTGACTCACTGATAAAATCATATTTCCAAAAAATTTGAAGAGGGGACTCATCCGCTGATGAAAAACAGTGGTCCCCAACCACCGGGCCGCAAAGCATGTGCTACCGGGCCGCGAGGAAACGATATGATTTGGCGATATGAAACGATATGAGTCAGCTGCACACTTCCTTATTCCCTGTCACGCACTGTTGAATTTGAACATAGGGTTTCCAACTGTCCCGTATTAGCCAGGACATCCCGTATATTGGGCTAAATTGGTTTGTCCAATACGGGACTGCCCTTGTCCCATATTTCCGCCGCTAAGGTAGAGCGTTCCTATGAAACCTTTCGTGCCGAAATGGCGTAAAGCAAAGAAGCAATTACAATTAACCTATATGGGAAAAATTTTTGAGCGTTCCCAGATCCAAAAAATAACCTACCAAATCATACCAAATAACACATAAAACCTAGAGTTACAAAATACATGTGGACTAAGATGTTAACTGTCCTGTGCTATCACCAGTGGGATCATCAGTTGATCTGCCACCTGTCTTCAGGAGTTTCGGCCCGCTTATGATCAAGACTCCCCCGAGGTGGTGGGCCAGCAGCGCTAAAGCACCATCTCCCACTGGTGAGCTTAAAAACTTGGCATCTGCCTCTATCAGAGTTGTTGGTCACTTCCATCCAACAGATAGACTGCTCTTCATGTGTCTATGCAACGACTGAAGGGTTTGCAAGATATGTATACACTGTCCGACTATCTGCCCCTCTGGACATACTTGGTCCATACCCATGCTGATCCTTTCTCTGCTGCCTCAGCTACAGCCCTGCTGGTTGACTTAGTCTCTCTTCTCGTGAAACCAAGGTCACGCAGCCACTTCTGGAAAGTGAATGCAATAAACCCACAGCAGCCTACTTCGAATGGATAGCATGAGAACTTCCACCCTCTGTCTCTGCACTCTGATCTTAATTCTGCATACTTGGTTAACTTGCGCTCATGGGCTTCATCGATACTAACATATAATAAAAGCAGGAATGATATGATAAATACACAGCCTATAAAAAGTAGAAATAATTTATGTACAGTGTAGTTTCACTTAACAGAATCGGGAAGATTAAGTCAAAACCAATTTGTAGAAAAAAAAAATCGGCACGTACACGCATGCGCACGTCATGTATGTGCATGTCACGCATGCGCACACAGGTGCCCGCGCAAGGCTTCATGGTAGTGGTAGTCTTTCTCAGGGTAAACACAAGTGTCCTGTATTCAACTGCTACTTTTGTCCCTTATTTGGGAATGAGAAAGTTGGCAACCCTACTTGAACAGCCCCCGCCATCCGTCGGCTGGTCCGCAAGAATATTGTCAATATTAAACCGGTCCGCGGTGCAAAAAAGGTTGGGGACCCCGATGAAAAACATTGGGACTGAGAAAACAATCAGATCATTGACCCTGACAAGCCCTAATATTAAAGTTATACAGTAAGAAAAAGATCCTTTACCCACAATGTCCTTGTTGACCATTGCGTCCAGCTACACAAACCTCATTTTTCAATAATTGCTCCACAGCCTTTGAAGCCTTGGTGATTCAAGGGCACATCCAGGTAAATGTTATGAAAGTCATTACTTCTGCTAACCCAGCAGGCCATGTGCTTCAGTGAAAAAGATTGCCCTTGAATATTCTCTTAACTATTCATCCCTTGCCCTAAAACCATGCCTTCTAGTTTTAGATATGTCTGCAATTTGGAAAAAGTTCCTTGCTTTCTACACTATCCAAAACCCTCAATTTTGTCTACCTCATTCAGGTACCTCTTCATCTTCCTCCACTCGAAGGAAAATAAACCCAGTCTACACACACTCTCCATGTAAATGAAATACTCCCATCCTAGGCAACATACTTAAACTCTCTAATATCCTTCAAGTGAATAAGTGCTTCCTGATTAAAAACTTGAGTGCCCAGTTTTATCTTTAATGTAACATTCTACTGTCCTTGACTCTGCTATCAGAGGAAATATTCCATCTGTACAAACCATTTGTAATTTCTGTCGCAGTTTAAGCACCTTCATTAGATAAGCTCTCAGTCATAGAAATACAAAGAACCACAAGTCAGGTTTATGGAAGTTGACATAACCATTTAACCCTTGGTATAACTCGAGTGAATTAATGCATCTCTCCAGAGGTTCAATGGCCACAGAACTCAGATGGAGTCTGACTATGGCCTGTAAAATGGAAGCATAATTTGCTCTCTTTGCATCCACATTACCTTGAGATCACGGCCAAGATTTCACAAGCTTTTGTCATCATCTTCTTGTACATTTATTTTTAATGGTTGGGCATGTCAGCCCTTCAATCCCAAAGCTCGTTCTGAACCATTAAATTCATTTCCCTTCGATCCAAAGTGGATGACCTCACACTGACCTTTAATGAACTCCATCAACTGCATTTTTCTTCAGTTACAATGGTCATATAGCTCTCATTCATGCACCTTAACAAATTTAACTTTGAACCAACTGCAAACTTAGAAACTGAACTCTAGCTCTTCAGGCAAACTATTGATTGAGTCGTACAGCACAGAAATAAACATTTTGGCCCCCTGTGTCATGCTGATTAAATGTTAAACCCTACATTGGAGAAAGGAAATGATGAAAATCTTTCATTGAAGAGTGCTGTACCTGAAAAGACAATTCCATAATTAATTTTGAAAGGATTTTAGACAATTATTAAATTACGAAGAACTTAAAGTACAAATTCAAAGGGACAAACTCTTCTTGTCCTTTTAATACTTAAGCCATTGTATACAAAGCATAACCTTGCCAATACACTGTATACAGTTGTTAGTTAAGGAGAACTAACCTTTCTCATTTGCTTCATCTCCACATTGGATTGGCAAATGAAATACAGAGGCATGAAATGTGAAGTCTACGTGACATCCAGATGTAAATAAGTGCAGTCACTCTGTGTCATGTTTGAAGAAGAAGAAGAATAGCCCTTAACTCGACAGTGGAGTTATCGGGGCACCACCATGACGGTGTTTCCGTAGCAAGCTATTCTTGTTTTTACGAGGCCGAGTTGCTAGCTTGAATCTCAACCCGACTTGGATTTGGGCTCGGGAACCTTCGCTCTGGAGTCTGGCGCTGATATTATTGCACCACCAAGCGGGACTGAGTCATGTTTGAGCACATTTCAATGCATGTTTGTCCAGATTGCAAGCAAACAAAGCACACCTTTCAGGGCTTTCCATGTTTCAAGTTGGGAACCTACAAGGACGTAGTCTATATGCACGATGGTGGCAAAAAGGAACAGGATGGAAAAGAGTTGATGGTTCCTGAGGGAACAAAGTCATTATGTAATGTATACATGTAGTGGTAGGAAGAGTTACAGTAACCTCAACAAACAAAATTGAACCAGTGATTTGAGCTCGGCTTCAAACACATGATAAATAAAGGACAGAGCATATGCATTCTTGAGTATCAGCCTTATAACTGCTGAGGTGGGTTTAAAGGGTAGCACTCAGATATTTTGGGTGTCTTTTGAGTGCCTTTGGTGATCATAATAAAGAATGCCAGTCCTTTAGCTTTTATGTAGAACAGTTGGACAAAGGGAAATAATATCATTGAAACTGAGGTCAAGGGAAAAGTGCATGCATTCAAAGCAAAACTGTGCAAGAGCACAATAACATGATCTTACTAATAGAAGGAGACTCGGGTATATCTGCTACTTTGGCAGCCTTCCCAGACAAGAGATATTTCTTTCAATGAGGTGATGGAGAAATTGCAAAATCGCTTTAGACCAGTACCTTTGGAGAATGAAGTTAGTACTGGAAACCAAAGATTATATTGAAATGCTGAAGAATATGTCATCACATTCTAGGTTTGGCACCTTTCGGAATCAAGTGCTGGACGACATACAAATTCAACCCATATTATTACAGTAAGTGCACAACATTTAATGTTTTACCATGCGTGCAAAAAAAATGCCAACACCAGAAGAATAACTGTGGCCCCGTGTAGAAATAAGTTGAT
Organism: Mobula hypostoma; assembly: GCF_963921235.1. Taxonomy (NCBI): domain Eukaryota; kingdom Metazoa; phylum Chordata; class Chondrichthyes; order Myliobatiformes; family Myliobatidae; genus Mobula; species Mobula hypostoma. The sequence continues at coordinate 10,025,578 of NC_086123.1, read as the reverse complement.
TCTGAGAGTCGATATAAACAGCCTACAATGAGTCAAAGCTAGAAAACACAAGAATAGCGCCAAACTTCGATCCTTCCGGGACACTCACATGCCTGGTTTTTGCCAGGCCTCACGATGGTACTAATATTTCTACTACTGTTGATGAAGGATAAACCATGGGGAGAGGAAAGGTCTCTGGAAGGAAAGTTCTAGGAGTGAGTCTTCCATGGAGCCATTCCCATCCTAGAGCTCGCATGCAGTGCCTCCAGTTGTACAACTGGGTTAGTTCTGGAGAAGAGCCAGTAAAGTGCAGTGGGCTTTGTCTTGTACTTACAAATGGAAATCAAGAGAAACTGCACTCATATGGATAAAAACCACTTGCAATCACAGCTAAGATCACATAGTTTCATCAGTTTCTGTTTAGCAGACCATCCACTTTGGCCATCGACCTCTAACCTCTAGGACAATATTTACCATTTAGGTGGTCTCAGTAATGTAGTGATGGACCACCCATCTCCTCACTGATAGTCTAGCATTGAATACCAGGCACCCAGATAGAAATCACAGCGGTGATGTTATCCAGCATGCCTTACAAAGGCTTCGATGCAAATATAGAAAATATGATATGCATCTTACTGGCTGGAGATGATATTCTTGTAACGGCCCAATAATAATGTATAAGCCCACTGGAAATGATAGTTTGGATAGATCCTGACCAGAGAGCGAACTAACAGAAGTAGGAAAGCTCTCACTTGCTGTAAGTTCAAGTTCTTCAGGAAATACTAGAATGGATTTTACTACAACAGACAAAGTTTAGCATTAGTGTTAATTTGACATTTTAAATATTCATCGGCATTGCATCCTTTAGAATGTCAATACTCTATCACACTTTCAATGAGAGGGGTGACTATTAATCCTTAATGGCAGAATGCAAACCCGTGATCGACTCTATTACTCTGCGCTGATTAAATCAACGAGCAAGATTAAAATCAACGAGGACGAGGGTGGAAAATGAACGGGTGTTCAGCGCTCTCCACCCTCACTTCACTGGTCCCCGTCTCACTGATGCCAGTGGAAGATGCAGGAGTCTTGGGTCCCAGACTGCAAGGTTTGATTCCTAGTTCTCAAGATTCGATTCGCGACCATGGCTCATTTCGGGGACTCTGCAGTTCACGTTCCATGGGTTTTTGTTTATTCTTTTCTTACTATCTGTGAGATTTATTCAAGGTGCTTTGATACAACTGGCTCTGTGGCTGCGACCTGCAGCCATCAACATAGCACTGGACTCAGTGGTTGTGGCCTCTGGCCATCATCTCCCACACTGGCCTCACTCATCTCAGCGGCGTGTGGACGTGGGCTCTCTTTTGGGGACTCTGCAGTTAGATGTCTAATGTTCTGTGTATTATTTGCTTTCTTTCTGTTGTTTCCGCGATTTGTTCTTTTTTTCCACGCATTGGGTGTCTGACAGTCTTTGTTTAGAGGGGTTTTTCTTTCAACTGTGGTGTTTGCTTGTGGCTGCCTGTGGGAAGATGAATCTTAGGGACTGCATACTGTATATAGCACATACTTTGATAACAAGTGTACTTTGAAACTTCACTGTTGCACTGGGATCTTGTGAACATCAAGCCCAATGACAGAACTCCTTTTCCAACTACATGGCATTATAAAAAGCTGAGAGTATTTTAAAAGCGAAATGCCATATCTTTTTGACTTTGTAAACTGTTAGATTAATAGCAGATTGATGATGGCAGATGACATTGGTGGGTTATTTGAATGGCACAGCCTCCCAGCATATGACTAAATATCCTTGAGGATGGGGGAGGGCGGGATGTGATGGCGGGGAGAGAGAAAATCCATGGAATACAAATCACTGTAAAGTTTGAGGTATCTACCTCAAACAAAATACCATTTCTTTCTATTTACAGAAATAAATATGAGTGTTTTAAACATTTATGTAAAAACCATCTTTATTTGCAAACCTCGTAAAAGCCATTAAAACAAACAACTAAAACTAGTTGCTGCAAGTAGTCCATGCCTCCATCCGACAAAAATGAGCCAGTTGTCTGTGTTAAAAAAAATGTCCAATAAACTTTAAAAAGAGGCTCATTTCCTTAGTTCGCCTTGGTGTTAAATAAATTATAAAGGTATTTTCTGTTTGTCTGATGGCTATCCCATACCATTGTAAACTGTTACAAAGCCAGGGAAAATGTAATGGCTGGTGTAATACACAGCAAACTTGCAAGTTGTTCAAAGGGCCAGATTTTGCCGACACCGGATCACAGCCTGTGGTCTGGATACAGAAGGCTGGAGCTTGCAGCTTCAGTGATATAACTTATGTGGCAGCAGTGAGTCCAATGCCACACGAAAAGTCTCTGGTGCTGAACATGATTGACAGCTGTCAAAGTCTCAACTCAATTTAGCAGTCTATCCAACCTGTAACATTTTCCTTAAAGTCGCTGAATATCTCTAAACTTCAGTGGCAATTAGAAACTATTGAAAACGAAAAAAAATCTGGAAATTAGCAGCATTCTTCTGGAAACAAAACAAGCTGTAGTTATATAAACCACACTTAAGTAAAGAACAGCATTAAATTGTCTCAAAATACTTTTAAAGAGATGTTTTACCTTCCTCGTTTCTCTCTCACCTTTCAGCTCACCAGTGAGTGCAGGAGAATAGGGAAGATGAGTCCTCGCATTGCACTGATGATGCTATTTACACCTGTTCGACTTTATGGGCTGAAAGAGATCTGCTACCACCTCACTACTGGGATTATATAGCGTGTTATATGATTTAATACAAGTATTCTCCTCTCCTAGAGGTTCATAGCAAGGAGAGTTTCTCCCTTCTACTGTCTGCGTGAGATGATGGGCTATCGGGACTTTGAGACTTTTTTTTACCGTGCCCATGGTCTGCTCTTTATCAAATTATGGCATTGCTTTGCACTGTTGTAACTATATGTTATAATTATGCGGTTTTTGTCAGTTTTAGTCTTGATCTGTCCTGTGTTTCTGTGATGTGATACTGGAGGAACATTGTATCATTTCTTAATGCATGCATTTCTAAATGACAATAAACGAGGACTGAGTGTCCTCATAAACTAATCTAATCTAATCTCATAAAACAACATTTTCAGTAGTTTACTTCCTTCAGGTAATGACAGGAGAATCAGCTAGTTTAATAAATATCTTTGAAATACATGAAGTCAATTATCTGATCTCCATGGACCTGAATTAGTTACTGAACTGTTTATGCTTACAAATATCCTGCTTCAGTGCTCGTTATTTAACACCACTTTATCTCTCCTAACAAGCAGATTTGTTATGAAGGAAGATCTCATGATCAAGTGGCTGATGATACTTGATGTTCATCAAAATGTCAGCTCTATAATTTTTAAATGCATGGCTTCTCAAGTGATTTTATTACTTCTCATCATTCAGTTCCTAAACCCTAGACTGATCTTGTAACTTCTGCCTAATCGAATTCTCCGCGACTTTGCCAAATGCATCCAGTGTCTTGCTGGCCTTACGAGGGGTCCTAGAATTGATAGGCTCATCTCTGTGGGCTTGCTGATCAGCCGGTTTGGAAGAGGCTGCAATTAGCTGTGGTATTTCATGTGCTGTAACATCAAGGTTGCAAGTTTCATTCCCTCAAGGACAATTGAGCACTTTTAGAACGCACTCAGCCTTTCTCCCTTTTTCTCAGTGAAAGATGCCAAGAAAAAGTCTCGATTCCCAGTCCTGATCAGTATTCAATTGTCCTAATGTATATCAAAGAGGAAATAAGAACAATCTTGTCTAATTGTTTTCACAATTTCAACCAATGAAGAGTTGCTTTTCCTAACCAACTAGCTGGCACATGCAAATCATTGTAGTATTTCTGCCAGGCCAAAAATCGGGCTTTTCTAGGATCTCAGTACACTTGCACTGAACTCAACTCGAAAGATCTACAAATAAAAATCTACATACTCCAGTCTTACCTTCTACTAAATGATGTCTAATTAACCTTCCATTTTTAAATATGATTAAAATTTTAATAAAGACTGCATGCTGCACAGAATTATTTCACATTAAGGAAATCACAGGATTTAAACATTTTATTTTCTCTTCTGGTTTCAGGCTGAAAGAAATTTTAGATGTGCAAGGAGGTTTGGCATCCTTGATTTCCATCAGTCGTACTCTCAATCAAATGCTACAAATGCTAGTTACTAAGCCACACTCAGGTTGGAGGAACAACACCTCATATTCCCTCTGGGTAGCCTCCAACCTGATGGCATGAACATTGACTTCTCAAACTTCTGCTAATGCCCCACCTCCCCCTTGTACCACATCCGTTATTTATTTATATACACACACATTTATTTTCTCTCTCTCCTTTTTCTCCCTCTGTCCCTCTCACTATACCGTTTGCCCATCCTCTGGGCTTTCTCCCCCCGCCCCCTTTTCTTTCTCCCTAGGCCGCCTGTCCCATGATCCTCTCATATTCCTTTTGCCAATCAACTGTCCAGCTCTTGGCTCCATCCCTCCCCCTCCTGTCTTCTCCTACCATTTCAGATATCCCCCTCCCCCTCTCACTTTCAAATCCCTTACTAGCTCTTCTTTCAGTTAGTCCTGATGAAGGGTCTCGGCCCGAAACGTCGACTGTACCTCTTCCTAGAGATGCTGCCTGGCCTGCTGCGTTCACCAGCAACTTTGATGTGTGTTAGTTACTGAGCCATTGTGATTAGTTATTTTCCTATCCATATGCATAATCTAGAGGTCTTCTCTATGGGACCTGATTTAGACAGTTTGGGCATATTTATTAGTCCCTTTTAGAATTACTCCGCATCAGTGTATCCTCAGTTCTTGATTTTTGTAAACAATTATTGACTAACATTAATCTTTAACAACAGCAAAAGCTCTTGCAATATCTGCTTCAATACAGTTGATTATTTTAATTGATATTCAATCTTATTCTGCTTTGAGGATAGACACGAAGGAAGGGGAGGTGGGGTGGCGTTGCTGGTTAAAAAAGAGATTAACGCAATAGAAAGGAAGGACATAAGCCGGGAAGATGTGGAATCGATATGGGTAGAGCTGCGTAACACTAAGGGGCAGAAGACGCTGGTGGGAGTTGTGTACAGGCCACCTAACAGTAGTAGTGAGGTCGGAGATGGTATTAAACAGGAAATTAGAAATGTGTGCAATAAAGGAACAGCAGTTATAATGGGTGACTTCAATCTACATGTAGACTGGGTGAACCAAATTGGTAAAGGTGCTGAGGAAGAGGATTTCTTGGAATGTATGCGGGATGGTTTTTTGAACCAACATGTCGAGGAACCGACTAGAGAGCAGGCTATTCTGGACTGGGTTTTGAGCAATGAGGAAGGGTTAATTAGCGATCTTGTCGTGAGAGGCCCCTTGGGTAAGAGTGACCATAATATGGTGGAATTCTTCATTAACATGGAGAGTGACGTAGTTAATTCAGAAACAAAGGTTCTGAACTTAAAGAGGGGTAACTTTGAAGGTATGAGACATGAATTAGCTAAGATAGACTGGCAAATGACACTTCAAGGATTGACGGTGGATATGCAATGGCAGGCATTTAAAGGTTGCATGGATGAACTACAACAATTGTTCATCCCAGTTTGGCAAAAGAATAAATCAAGGAAGGTAGTGCACCCGTGGCTGACAAGAGAAATTAGGGATAGTATCAATTCCAAAGAAGTAGCATACAAATTAGCCAGAGAAAGTGGCTCACCTGAGGACTGGGAGAAATTCAGAGTTCAGCAGAGGAGGACAAAGGGCTTAATTAGGAAGGGGAAAAAAGATTATGAGAGAAAACTGGCAGAGAACATAAAAACGGACTGTAAAAGCTTTTATAGATATGTAAAAAGGAAAAGACTGATAAAGACAAATGTAGGTCCCCTGCAAACAGAAACAGGTGAATTGATTATGGGGAGCAAGGACATGGCAGACCAATTGAATAATTACTTTGGTTCTGTCTTCACTAAGGAGGACATAAATAATCTTCCAGAAATAGTAAGGGACAGAGGGTCCAGTGAGATGGAGGAACTGAGCGAAATACATGTTAGTAGGGAAGTGGTGTTAGGTAAATTGAAGGGATTGAAGGCAGATAAATCCCCAGGGCCAGATGGTCTGCATCCCAGAGTGCTTAAGGAAGTGGCCCAAGAAATAGTGGATGCATTAGTGATAATTTTTCAAAACTCGTTAGATTCTGGACTAGTTCCTGAGGATTGGAGGGTGGCTAATGTAACCCCACTTTTTAAAAAAGGAGGGAGAGAGAAACCGGGGAATTATAGGCCGGTTAGCCTAACGTCGGTGGTGGGGAAACTGCTGGAGTCAGTTATCAAGGATGTGATAACAGCACATTTGGAAAGCGGTGAAATGATCGGACAAAGTCAGCATGGATTTGTGAAAGGAAAATCATGTCTGACGAATCTCATAGAATTTTTTGAGGATGTAACTAGTAGAGTGGATAGGGGAGAACCAGTGGATGTGGTATATTTGGATTTTCAAAAGGCTTTTGACAAGGTCCCACATAGGAGATTAGTGTGCAAACTTAAAGCACACGGTATTGGGGGTAAGGTATTGGTGTGGGTGGAGAATTGGTTAGCAGACAGGAAGCAAAGAGTGGGAATAAACGGGACCTTTTCAGAATGGCAGGCGGTGACTAGTGGGGTACCGCAAGGCTCAGTGCTGGGACCCCAGTTGTTTACAATATATATTAATGACTTGGATGAGGGAATTAAATGCAGCATCTCCAAGTTTGCGGATGACACGAAGCTGGGTGGCAGTGTTAGCAGTGAGGAGGATGCTAAGAGGATGCAGGGTGACTTGGATAGGTTGGGTGAGTGGGCAAACTCATGGCAGATGCAATTTAATGTGGATAAATGTGAAGTTATCCACTTTGGTGGCAAAAATAGGAAAACAGATTATTATCTGAATGGTGGCCGATTAGGAAAAGGGGAGGTGCAACGAGACCTGGGTGTCATTATACACCAGTCATTGAAAGTGGGCATGCAGGTACAGCAGGCGGTGAAAAAGGCGAACGGTATGCTGGCATTTATAGCGAGAGGATTCGAGTACAGGAGCAGGGAGGTACTACTGCAGTTGTACAAGGCCTTGGTGAGACCACACCTGGAGTATTGTGTGCAGTTTTGGTCCCCTAATCTGAGGAAAGACATCTTTGCCATAGAGGGAGTACAAAGAAGGTTCACCAGATTGATTCCTGGGATGGCAGGTCTTTCATATGAAGAAAGACTGGATGAACTGGGCTTGTACTCGTTGGAATTTAGAAGATTGAGGGGGGATCTGATTGAAACGTATAAGATCCTAAAGGGATTGGACAGGCTAGATGCAGGAAGATTGTTCCCGATGTTGGGGAGGTCTAGAACGAGGGGTCACAGTTTGAGGATAGAGGGGAAGCCTTTTAGGACCGAGGTTAGGAAAAACTTCTTCACACAGAGAGTGGTGAATCTGTGGAATTCTCTGCCACAGCAAACTGTTGAGGCCAGTTCATTAGCTATGTTTAAAAGGAAGTTAGATATGGCCCTTGTGGCTACAGGGGTCAGGGGGTATGGAGGGAAGGCTGGGTTCTGAGTTGGATGATCAGCCATGATCATAATAAATGGCGGTGCAGGCTCGAAGGGCCGAATGGCCTACTCCTGCACCTATTTTCTATGTTTCTATGTTTCTATGATTAAAGATCATCGGTTGGCTGGTAAAACAACTGGTTTACATGACATCTGTACTTCAATAAATGCTAATTTCTTACCAGTTGTCAGAGATTAGAATTAATTAACTCATTTGGCATATGAGAACATAAGCAGAATGAGGGGATGACCTCATTGAAACCTATCGAATGTTGAAAGGCCTTGATAGAGTAGCTTTGCTGAGGATATTTCCTATGGTGGGGGAGCCTAAGGCCAGAGGGTGCAGCCTCAGAACAGAGGGGTGTCCATTTGTAATGGAGATGAGGAGAAATTTCCTTTAGCTAGGGAGTGGTGAGTCTGCGGAATTCATTGCCACAGGCGGCTATGGAGGCCAAGTAATTGGGTAAACTTAAGGCAGAAGTTGACAGGTTCTTGATTAGTTAGGGCATGAGGAGATACTGGGAGAAGGCAGGAGACTAGGGCTGAGGGGGAAATGGATCAGACATGAAGTTGCAGAGCAGACTCGATGGGCGCAAATGGCCTAATTATGCTACTATATCTTCCGGTCTTATGGTCTAAAATAGAAGCAGGAGGAGGCTAGTTAGAGCCTCATGTCTGCCTTACAATTCACTATGATCATAGCTGATCGACCCAGGTTCTTTCCCCCTCTCTACCAGTACTAATCAAATCAGAACCTCTGTACCTTCCTCTGCAGCTGGATCCGTGATGACTTCATCAGGAGGCCACAGTTGGGAATAACGTCTCCTCCTTGCTGACCGTCAACACATGCACATCTTGAGGATGTATGCTTAGCCACTGCTCAGCCGCATCTACACTCACAACTTACGTGACTAGGAACAGCTCAAACACCTTTGATAAATTTGCTGGTGACACAGTTGTTGTTGGTAGAATCTCAGATGGTAATGAGGAGGTGTACAGGAGTGAAGTACAAACGTAGATCTCCTGGTAGAGTAGTGTCATAACAGCAACCTTCACGCAACATCAGCAGAGTAAGGAACTCAGCCGGGAAGGGGAAGTTGGAGAACACACACCAGTACTTATTGAGGGGTCAGCAGTGGAAAGAGTGAGCAGCTTCAAGTATCTGGGTGTCAACATCTCAGAGGATCAACCCTGGGCTCAACAAGGTAATACCCTTATGAAGAAGGTGAACTAGTGCTATATGTTAGAGTGATTTTTGGGTTTAGGACATATACATTTAGGAATTGACTTTGGATACCAGTTGTCACATCTGAAAGTGTATTGAGGATTTAATTTGGAGTGTAGCTTTGAACAATGGGCTCCTAAAAGCTGTGAATCCCAGTCTAGACAATACTGATTAAAATTCATTTCGATGTCTGTGGTGAGGATGTGAATCAGGAAGTGTGGAGGTTGTATGTAGTTTCAAAGAAAGCATTGTCCATACGTTGCAAATATGGAGTTGTCCTTTGAGGTTGGCCACATAAGATATCGAGCTCCAAGTTGGACCAGCAGACCTTTCGACCAAAAGCGTCTCCACATGATGCCTGCCGTACTTTGTTTTGTTGAATACAGAAGCTGCTTTGTATCTACCAGCAATCTTCTACGTTGACTTCTTTCACACAACAGCACGATACCTCATTAGGAATTTGAGGAGATTAGGTACGTCAACAAAGACAGTCAAGTTTCTATATGGAGAGCATTCGAACTGGTTGCATCACAGCCCAATATGGGGGCTCCAATGCACAAATCAAAAGGGGCAGCAGAAGGTTATAGACTTAGCTGGCTGCATCACTGGCACGAGGCTCCCACCATTAAAGGTATCTTCAAAAGGTGGTGTTTCAAGAACACAGCAATTATCTTCAAGGACCCTTGCCATCTCATGCTATCATCAGGGAGGAGGTAGTACCGTGAAGAAACACACTCAATGTTTTAGGAGCCGCTTCTTCCCCTCCACCATCAGATTTCTCAACAGTCGATGAACTCTTGAACATTATTTCATTACTCCTCTTTGGCATTATTTACTTATTTTATTTTTAATTGTAACTTGTAATGATTTCTTACTGTATGTCTTACAGCAAATTTCAGTGACGATAAAGCTGATTCTAATTTTGATTCACCATCTCTTCCCTCGACTTAACTGTTAACATCTGGTAACCATTAAAAAAAAATGTCCATTCAAATCAACTTCCTATCCAAATGGAAAGACGGTTCTGCTGCAAAATTACAGTATTGAGTCATTTTAAGAGATTCAAGATTCTTCTCCATTTTCTTGAACTCACCCAGTTGTGTCTTCTAGACATTGAAATTGTGTTTTAGTGTGTAGAACATCTTCTTATTAACTTTTGAAATACTTCTAACATGAGTCTACTGATGCATTTTCATTTCTGATAATGTTCTCCATTTACTATCCTAAAAATACCACCCCTCCAATTGCCTCTTTTTAACATCCACTTCTGTCTTGCAACTCACTCCTTGAATGGTAATGATCAGTGCTCTATGCACCATCTCTATGCACCATCTTCAAGGATTAAACATCTCCCTTGAGTGATAACTATTTTGTTTCAGGAACCAGAACAAGATACAATGACTAAGGTGTTGTCTGACCTGAGGCCTACACTGTTTAGTCTGTTTTTGTCGAATTTGTTCTGGGTATATAATTCAGAATTCTATTTGCTTTATTGATTGTTCTTCCACTGTGATTAAACACATTAAGTGCCAAGTATCTTAAAAGTCTTGGAACTTTATCAACTTCTAACTCATTATTTCAACATGATCCTTAAATTAATTTTGTTGTCCTGTGTCTTTGCCCATGAACAAAATTTGCAACTTATCCACACTTATAGCACCATTGCGGGAAAGCCGCATCCATCTTCAAGGACCCACACCATCCAGCCATGCTTTCTTCTCGCTGCTGTAATCAGGAAGGAGGTACAGGAGCCTTAGGTCCCACTTCATCAGGAACAGATTCAGGAACAGTGATTATCCCTAAGCCATCAGTTTCCTGAACCAGAATGGATGACGAATAAACTCTTCTTGGGCTTCCAGTTGGGTATAGGTATCGACTGTAACCAACATTTCGATGAAAAACTTTGCCATCTTCTTCAGGGATCATCCCTGATGAAGATGACAGAGTTTGTCATCAAAACTTCGGTTGTAAAATTGATACCTGTGCCTGGCTGGAAGCCCAAGAAGAGTTTATTCATCATATACACTGGGAAAGCACTAGATCCTTTTTCAGAATGGGTAAGTTTACTCACCCCAACTCTGAGTTGAATCCACAGCCTATGGACTCATTCTCAGTAATTATTACTTAGAGTATTTATTATTCTTTTTTTATTTTTGTGGTTACACAACTTGTTGCCTTTTGCACATTGGTTGTTTGTCGATCTTTGTGTGCAGTTTTTCATTGATTCTATTGTGTTTCTTTGTACTTACTGTGAATGCCCACAAGAAAGTGAATCTGATGGTTGTATAAGGTGACTTTGATAATAAACTTACTTTGAACTTTGAACATAAAGTTTGCATGTTCTTTCTGTGATTGCATGGTTTCCTCCAGTTTCCTCCAGTTTCCTCCCACGTGGGTTGATTGGTCATTAGGTCAGTGTTAATTGCCCATATTGTCTAGTTTTCAAATGCTGTAATCTGGAGCATGCTAATAACTACTGGAAGAACTCAACAGCTCAGGCAGCATCTGTGGAAGGGAATGGACTGTAGACATTTCAGGTCAAGACTTCCCATCTGAAATTTCATCTGAGAAGAGTGCATGAAAATGGAGAAATCTGTTCAGTTCTGGTCATCTCATTACAGGGAGGATGTGAAAATTTTAGAGAGACTGCACAGGAGATTTACCAGGATGTTGCTTGGATTAGAGAGCATGCCTTATGAGGATAGGTTGCGTTAGCATAAGAGGAGATTTAAAAGAGGTGTACAAGATAATGGAATGGATAGCCAGAGACGACTTCTTAGGAAATGCTAATAAAAGCGGGATTGTTTTAAGGTGATTGGAGGAAAGTATAGGGGCGGGTGTCAGAGGTAAATTCTTTACACAGAGAGTGGTATGTGAGTTGTACATCTGACCAGGGGTGGCAATAGAGGCAGATACATTAGGGGCATATAAGAAATTCTTAGATAGGCACATGGATGAAAGAAAATTGGAGGGCTATGTCGGAGGGAAGGATAAGATTGATTTTAGAATAGAGTAAAGGTCAGCACAACATCGTGGGCCAAAGAGCCTGTACTGTGTCGCAATATTCTATATTATAAATATAAAATGAAGTTTAACAGAGGGTTAGAAAATATGAGTGGTTGATGGTTGACATGGACCTGATGGCCTGTTTCAGTGATGTATCTCGCTATGACTCTAGTACTCTATTTTTGTCTCACCTACCTTTCTGTTGCCTTTCCTTGGAGCTTTCTCAGATTTATTACTATTACAAATACAATTACCAGTATTGTTACTCATATGAATATTACAGGATTAACACACAAGGAACTGCAGGCATGGCTCATACCCTGCATTGATACTGCAATAATTCTTCTCTATGGTCAGTATCACAACATATTTAAAATCAAGGCATTATATTAATGGCTCGATGGTTCTGGAAACCATTCTCAAGTATCTAGTTACAAATAACTTGTGCTTCCATCAGCACAGTCCAGAAAACTAGTAACTTACAAACTTATCAAATCAAAAGAAATCAAAACCTACAGATGCTGGAAATTAGAAACAAAAATATTTTGACGGTTTCAGGTTGGAGACCTCTCTGTCTTCGAAGAAGGGTTTTGACCTGAAATGTAAACTTTGTTTCTCTTTCCATAGATGTTATCTGACCTGCTGAGTGCTTCCAGTATTTTCTGTTCAAATTCCATTGCCAGTCTGTTTTAAGTATGTTTAACTCCATGTTTGCATTCTAAGGGTAGTTTGTTTAAGAGATTGTCTCTTTACTGCACCACACCATTTTTGCTCTTTTATCTGTGTCACCCTACACTAAATCCTAGTTTTTCTATTTAAGAGTAACCAGCAGATCGCCATTCTCAATACACTGCTGGTGCTAACTGCGGAATCAATTCCCAGCATAGTTCTGAGAGTTCAGCTGCAGGCCATACCTGTCTCCATTACAGTGCGACTGGCATGAGCAAGGCAGGTAAGCATAAAAAAGCCACTTGATCCAAATTCCTCATTCCTACCCGATTCTGTAGCTTCAACATTGCACTATTGAACTGTTTTAGAAGATCCAACCTTCCTCTCCACTGTATCTAAGGAATATTTCAGTGATTCACAAATCAAACAATCCCACTTATTAATCCAATGAAGCAAACCTGTAATGGTAAACACATATTTATTAATAGAGTAGAGCAAGAATAATAGAGCAGAGAAGTACAGTGTAATGATTACTTATCAGTTCGTACTCAAATATAAATATTCTTAGAACAAAATATTTCCTGGAAACTGGCAGTGGGCATCTCACCGGAACACACAGCACTCCCACACGGGCATGCAAGAACAAGCAAATCCTAAAGTTCATGTAAAGTGCTCGCCTATGCCTTCCCAGCAGTATTCCAACATTGAACCCGAACAATGCAGTTCTGTCTTCTGGCAAACCATCGGCGGTTATGCCAGGAAATCCATTTGCTGAACTTCTGCCCGACAAGAAGTGGTCCGTGATCACTAATTTCTTTCATTTAGATGGAGAGGAATGGGTGCTGGTGGGGTGGGGTGGGGGGGGGGCGCGATGGGTTACACAAGCGTCGGGCAATAGTTTAAACTGATGTACGTGAATGATTTGTACGTGTTGATTATCCTGGTGCAAATCCAGCACTTTCATTGAGATGAAATAATTGTCTGCAAATTGGCAAGCAGTCATTTTCATTTGAATTTACTCAGTAAGTTTTAATACTGCAGTTGTTTTAAGTGTATGTGCATATGGTTATGTTTATATTTTTCTTTTTTTGAATGAGTTTTTGACTAATTATACTTCTATATATTTCTGTAATAGTTCCAAGTCTACTTGAATGTGAGTATCAGAGATAGTCATACATATTCAATTTTTGTGATAGTTCATTCAGCTGCTGAACCAAAGAATGGGCCCGATCACCTTTCAAAGCCAGTTAATTGAAAGAAATCCTTCAACTGCTTTACATAGTCCCGTCTCTCTGAGCAGCTGGGAAGTGGTCTCCCAATGAAATATAGAACCCAAGATCATGCATCATCTGTTGCCGGGCAAGCAAGGATCGTGGGGCCAAGAGAAAAACATAAGGAAACTCAAAGTTCAAAGTAAATTTATTATCCAAGTACCCATATATCACCACATACTATCATGAGATTTATTTTCTTGCAGGCATTCACAGTTGACCAAAGAAATACAATAGAATCAACGAAACACTATACACAAGCAAAGGTTACAAACAACCAACTTGCAAATGACGACAAACTGTGCAAATACAAGATAAATAAACAAACAAACAAATAATACTGAGAACATAAGTTTTGGAGTCCTTGAAAGTGAGTCCATTGTTTGTGCAATCAGTTCAGTATTGAGATGGATGAAGTTATCCATGCTGGTTCAGGAGCCTGATAGTTAAAGAGTAACAACCGTTCCTGAACCTGGTGGCGTAGGCCCTAAGACAGCTGAATCTCATTCTCAATGGCAGCGATGAGAAGAGATCACGGCCTGGATGGTGGGATCATTGATGACGGATGCTGCTTTTTTGTGGCATTGCTGCTTGTAGACGTGCATAATGGTGGGAAGGTTTTTCCTGTGATGGGATAGGCTGCGTCCACCACTTTTTGCAGGCTTTTTCATTCTTGGGCATTGGTGTTTGCATACCAGGCCACGATGCAACCAGTCACTGTGCATCTATAGAAGTTTGTCACAGTTTTAGAGGACATACTGAATTTGCACAAACTTCTAAGAAAGTAGGGATGCTGTCCTGTCTTTTTTGTAATAGCAATTACATGCAGCTCCCAGGACGGATCCTCTGACAGGACAACCCCAAGGAATTTAAAGTTACTGATCCTCTCCACCTCCGATCCTCCAATGTGGACTGGCAGATGGATCTTTGGTTTCTTCCTCCTGTGGTCAATAATCAGCTCCTTGGTTTTGCCGACATTGAGTGAGAGGTTGTTGTTGTGGCAACGTTCAACCAGAAGTTCAATCTCCCTCCTGTATGCCGATTTGTCACCATCTTTGAATAGGTCAACAACAGTGGTGTTGTCAGCAAACGCAAGTATGGCATTGGGGCTGTACTTGGCCCCACAGTCATAGATATAAAGCAGGTAGAGCAGGAGGCTAAGCACGCAGACTTCATGGTGCACCAGTGCTGATGGTGATTGTGGAGGAGATGTTGTTGCCAATCCAAACTGACTGGCAGCTGCAGCTGAGGAAGTTGGGGGATCCAGTAGAACAAGGAGGTATTGAGGCCTAGGTCTTGGAGCCTATTGATGACTTTCGGAACAATGTTCAATCAGCATACAAGTTGATTTTTCACATTACATTACCTCTCAAAGCACTTCATCAAGGTGGGTGTAAATGCTACTGGATGATAGACATTGAGGTAGGTTGCCACGTTCTTCTTGGGCACTGGTTTGATTGAAGCCTGCTTGAAGTAGGTGGGTACCTTGGACTGCTGAAGAACAAGGAGAAGGAAAAGGCCACTGAGCCCCTCGAGCTTGCCTCACCATTCAACTCCGTTTCTGTGCCAGATCCCCATAGCCCTCAATTCTTGATTTTTCAAAAAATTATCTGCTTCCTCTCTAAATACTCCCAACAAACTAGCCTCAATAACAACCCTCCTGATAGAGTATTTCCGAGATACACAGCCAAGAGGCCAATGCATCTTAGCCTTAAATGGCTCACCTCTTAATCTTGCAGCTCTGTCTCCTTGTTTGAGATTCTCCCACTTGTGGACATCCATCCTGAACTGTCCCCAAGGATCTAATATGTTTCAGTAAGATCACCCTCATTCTTCTAAATTCTAAAGAACATAGTTCTAATTTCCTCAGTGGTGTGTGATTGAATAGCCCACTCATCTCAGGAATTAGCCAAGTGAATCTCTTTTGAACAGCTTCCTGCACCAGTATATCCTTTCCTAAATAAGGGCAAAATGTGCTCATTGCCCTCTTAGTTAATTTCTCCTGCACTCCAGACCTTGTGTCTTTGCCATTATATCATGCATGAAGATAGACCAATTATTTAAACATATGCAGCATATGCATAACCACTTTGCATATGTTAGCCAGCATATTAACTAAATGCTGTTCACCAGCATTCGTTAAAAATCTCCACAGGCTTTTAGGCAGGACAAGAAGACGTAATCATATGAGCCAAGATACACATATGCTTTCCATCTTGTAGGTTCCCACTCATGTCACTAAATGCAGCATGCTTGATCAAATTCAGAGAGAGTGGTACATTCTTTGCCAGAGTAAACTGGATTTCTCCTTTAAGTTATATATAGCACAATGATGTGACTGTGTAAATGTGTCACCAGAAGTAATCTTCCACATCTATACTCTGAAGAACACACTCAGGATGTCACTGACACAGGCTCAGCAGGCAATATTTTCACTATAGAAGCCATGACTCTCAATTACGAGGTGCATCGTTTGGCCTCTGAGACACTGGAGAATGGATGGAGGTGTCTTAAGAAATGGAAGCTACAAGATTAAGTTTCCCACAAATTTCTGGCCAAAGTAGCTATCTTCAAAGTTCAAAGAAAACTTATTATTGAATTTCATATATATCACCATATACAACCATGAGATACATTTTCTTGTGGGCAATCACACTAAATACAAAAAGCACAATAGAATCAATTAACAACTGCACCCAACAGGACAGACAACAACCAGTGTGCAAAAACAACCCAACAAACCGTGCAAATACAAAATAAACTAAATAAATAAGCAATAATATTTGTAATCCAGGGAGTGGGAAGCGCAGAATCAAATATCGCTGTGATGATTGTACGTTCTAGTATTAATTGTTTGGTGACTATAAAGTATAAAGTATAATAAAGTATAGAGTATAAAGATCAAGAAGATGAGATGAAGAGTCCTTGAAAGGGAGTCCATAGGTTATGGAAACAGTTCAGTGATGGGGTGACGGAAATTGAGTGAAGTTATCCCCTCTTGTTCAAGACCCTGATGGTTGAGAGGTAATAACTGTTCCTGAACACAGGTTCATACAGGTCCTGTACCTTCTTCCTTACAGCAGCAAGCAGAGATCATAGTCTGCTTCTAGCATTCTTTTGCAAGCACTTTCCCTTTCATATGAAGAACACTGTTGAAACACACAAAAAATACATTCAGGACATTTGGTTGCTGGAAGCTATGCTGATCTTAAAAAACGGGTGTGGTAATGAAAAAGTTACCTTGAAAATAGCAATTCACTATTTTGCTGCAATATGTGGAGGATATGCTTGATTAACTCCACTCTTCGTTGCCGGACCACTTGTTAGAATTCTTCTTCCTGAATAAGTGTGCCTTTGGCTGTGTAGGTTATTTGCTGGTGCAATGGCTGCTTCCAGGTTTATAAAGGTGTTCCTCATTTACTGGGGTGATTAACTTAACTGCCCGCAATTATTCATAAAGAATGATGGGCAAGAAAAAGGAAAAGGCACGGTGAAAAGTAAAGAAAAGAAACAAATATAGCAGAATTGAGAAAGAAAATTAATGACTGGGAAGGTCATCATATGCACAATCAAATAAAAAAATATACAATTTTGAACTCAAGACAATATTCTATAAAGACTCCTCTTCTGGTCCATACCTAGTCTACTAAGACAATTTTGCTTATAGTGGATAGACTGAAGATGGATTAAAGTTGAGTTAGTTTCAAAATGTTGATGGTCTACTTATCTGACGTCCATTAACACGTATGGACCAATGAATCTTCTCCATCCAATTCAGCCAGAAACTAGGTCTTGCAGTCATTGTCCTTGGTTCAATCGTTCTTCATAATTTCTTCACTGGTTTTCTAGTAGAAGAGATGGAGAAAGGGATATGTAGCATTGGAGAGCAGTGAAAGAATTAAACAATTTCTGATTCAAAGAATATAACGTAAATAAAAGTAAAAGCAGATACAAAACTTCATCCACTAGATTTCCCAGACATTTCCCTCTGAGGAAAGACACCATTTAGTATTTACTCTCTACAACAATTAAAACGAGTTCACAGAATGTAGGAAATGTGCATAGGAAACCACAATCCACTGGGACCTCTCTGGTTTTCCTCTTAGCCATTCTGGGTAGTAGACTGAATTAGTCAGTAAAGCAAAAGCCAAACCCTAAAATGAAAAATGACGTTGGGCATCATGCAGAGAACCTGGATATGGTCTACTACCTTACTTAGATCAGTAGACCATGATGTTTATCTTATGAAATGCACTTCCACTGAGGAGTTAACAATAGACAGGAGACAAACCTGTCTGTAACATGCAAATATATCAAATGCAAATGGATTTAAAGAAACTGATGTGGAAGTTCTGGGAGCTGAGAGGGCAGCGGTGCTTTGATGGAGGTGTTTAGGGACACAGCTCCGGGAGGAAGATTTGTGGTCTAATATATTCAATGTATTGCATTCTGGGAGAATAAGAATAGGCTAATGAGTGAGAAAGCTATGTGAAATCCAGCATTCCAAACTTGGAAAGGAATGTCTTGGGGAGTATTAACTGTCTTTCTACCAGAATCTGGAATTTGGAAGCGAATGGGAAGTTTTAAAATAATGACCAGGAACTGAATGCTGTTTTCTGACCATTAGCTTCCAAGGAGCGCTGCCCCAAGAAAACAGCATCCATCATCAAGGACCCCCACCACCCAGGCCATGCTCTCTTCTCGCAGCTGAAAGAAGAAAGGAGGTACAGGAACCTTAGGTTCCACACCAACTGGTTCTGGAACATTTATTAACCCTCAACCAGCAGGCTCCTGAACCAGCGTGCATAACTTCACTCATCTCAACTGTGAACTGATTCCTTGACTTACTTTCAAGGACTCTATAACTCATATTCCCAATACATTTATCTATTTATTTATTAACTTTTTTTAATATTTGCATTGATTGTCTTCTTTTGCATATTGGTTGTTTATCAGCCTTTGTGAGCATACGGTTTTTCATTGATTCTATTGTACTTCTTTGTTGAACTGTGAATGCCTGCAAAGAAAATGAATCTCAGAGTAATATATGGTGACAAATATGTACTTTAATAATAAATTTACTTTGAACTGCTTATTCTGACTTCCTTGTGTTCAC
This sequence comes from Mobula hypostoma, assembly GCF_963921235.1. Taxonomy (NCBI): domain Eukaryota; kingdom Metazoa; phylum Chordata; class Chondrichthyes; order Myliobatiformes; family Myliobatidae; genus Mobula; species Mobula hypostoma. The sequence continues at coordinate 10,006,721 of NC_086123.1, read as the reverse complement.
TTTGGGAAGGGCAAAGACTTGACAGACCATAGAGCGAGAAAAAGTGGTTTCTTCCCTGAAGTGTTTTATTAGCATGTTAATCAACTGATACAAATATTAACAAATATGTATTGCTAAACATATCAAAATATTACATACCTCAAGTTGTTTTTAGAAATGATCCAGCCACAAATGTGGTTTATTGGCTTTCTCCTAAAATGATTCATCTTAACCGGATTTGGAGGCAAAATGAAGTGGGAGGAGCCTAAAATGATTACCATGTTCCACGGTCAATTAAATAGATGACAACAATTTTCTATTAAGTTTCAGAAAATTATAAAAATCATTTGCTCAAAGTAATCACTTATTTTTTTTGAATTCTAAATACAAGTACAAAGTTAATCATATCTTTCAGATAAGTTCAGATTCTGTAATCAAAAAAACAATAAAAATGCACAGAAAATCTCTGGGAAATACTCCCTTCAGTGAGATTTAGCTGAAGTGAAAAAAACACACACACACATACAAGAGTTCTTTCAGAATGAAAGGAGACAATATTTCTCAAGTCCAGAGAAAGCCACCGATGCAGATAAGGAAATTGAACAAGTGCATTCTCAAAAGGTACATTTCTAAGTAATTTCACTTCCTCGCAGTAAAGAGCTGTCCAACCATATACTTCCCTCTTGTGATACAATGGAAAATTTACAAGAAAAGAATGATTTTCCTACCCAAAATGATTGGATATTAAATATATCGATACCAAGTGTGAAATATGTGAGCTCAATGAATTCTTAACCCTTTGACAAAGTCACTTGCGGTCTACCTTTCACCTGGGGCACACGGCATTCATTCTTAACAACTTTGCCTTTTGTTATTTGCCATCCTGTCCTCTTCGCCACTGTAGAACAAATTGAGATCAGAGGTTTTCTCTCTAATATAATAATGTCCATTGAAGAGACAATCGCTTGATTCCAGTGGACACAAGCACATGAAAAATGACATACGAAGTTTACTGCACATATGCGTGTATGTACAGACAGCCACTGGAACTTGATATACATATTGCAGTTGCCTTATCTTAAAGGGGTGATCACCTTAAAACAATGACTATCGTTTACACCTGATATTACATATTTTATTCTATCTTCCTGCTTAATTTAACGAGGTTTGTGGACTGGACTCTGTAGTTCATGTAATGATGTGTTTCTGGTTTCTGGTCACTCCTTTTTTTTGTTGCTATCTTGGGCGATTTTGATCGGGGCAGCCTGCAGGTAATGAATGGCACAGCGCTAGATTAAACTAGAACTGATCTGAACTGAATATGCCTGGACTCTTTCGATTTTGTGTTTTATGCTCTATTTCTCGCTCATTTGTGCAATTTGTCTGCCTTTGTGCCGGGGGATGGGTTTGGTGCTCTTCTTTGAGCCGTTTCCATAGTCTTCTTTGTTTCATGGTTGTCCGTGTGGACGACGAATCACAGGGTTGTTTACTGCATACATATTTTGATAATAATAATTGCACATTGAATCTTTGAACACATTTGCAAACTTTACAAATCCAGTCTGCAGGACCACATTACACGCCATACTTGATATACTCAAGTGGAAATGCTAAAGTTCAGATGACTCAAAAACCAGTTTGCTGGAGAAACTCAGTGGATCAAGCAGCATCTGTGGAGGCAAGAGGATGGGCTGAGACCTGGCATCAGATGCTGCTCGGCCTTATGACTTATTTTTTTTTTGCACCTTATCCGAGCATCTTTAATCTCTTTGAGTCTCTGGGATTCAGTTGTGTCCTGTGCATGCATATTTGAAAGTAAATATGGATAGGCAGCCCAAGAGCTAAAATTTGAATATTTCCATACCTAACCCAATCCCGATCCATCGTCAATCTATCTACTTCCTCTGATTAACCTGTCACAGCAGGAGACTGGTGCTGCACTGGAGTTTAGAGGAAACATCACAGGCTGAACTTTCGTTCTGATGTTTAATTGACCCTCTCTGACATGTCCTTCAGTGTTCCCTGTGCAGAGTGCAAGCTCACTTTCCTGCTTCCCCATTTGAAGGTGTGTTATTGAGAAGTGAAACGATGATTTACTTAGTTGTTCTTCTTGAATTTTTCAACGAGTCAGTATGATTTGTACTCTCTGTGATCTTTGTAACGTAGCTGACGGTACTTTTGTTGAACCCACAAATTCACCTGATGATGCTGGGATAGCATACGCCTCTGGTCCCCAATGATGGCTTATCTTGATTCCCATCCGAATATTGGTGTTTCTTGAGCAATTGTTTTCTGACACCTTCAAAGTATAAATGTCATTTTCTATATTATTTGCAGCTTCCTCATAACATAACAAGACGTCCACGACAGCCGTTTGTCTGCAAGATCTGAGCTCAATGCCGCACTCATATTAAAATGAGAGAATGGCCTCGTTTATGCCACATATGGGAAAAGCAGACCGTTGTCCCAGAAAATTCAACAAGAGGCGTGTAGGCAGTAGCTAATGTGAATGGCCTTCCCAGCAAAAACTGGTGAAAGCTTGTAATTCCGATCCCCATTCCCACTTCTTCATGTCGGTCTATGGCCTCTTCTACTGCCACAATGAGGCCATGTGGAATATTCCGTTTGGGTAGCCTCGAAACTGGCAGCATAAACATTGATTTCTCTAGCTTCCAGTAACTTCTGTCCCCCTCCCCCTTCACTCTTTTTCCTTTCCTTATTTGGCTCCCCTCTTACCCCTTCCCTTCTCCTCACCTGCCAGTCACCTCCCTCTGGAGCCCCTTCTCCTTCCCTTTCTCCCATGACCCTCTGCTATCAGATTCCTTCTTCTTCAGCCCCTTACCTTTTTCCACCTATCACCTCTCAGCTTCTCGCCCACCTATCTTTCCCCCCTCACCTGGCTTCACCTGACACCTTCTAGCTTATTCTCCTTCCCCTCCACCCACTTTCTTATTATGGCTTCTTCCACCCTCCTTTCCAGTCCCAATGAAGGGTCTCAGCCCAAAACATTGACTCTTTACTCCTTTCCACAGATGCTGCCTGACCTGCTGAGTTCCTCCAGCACTTTGCATGTGTAAAGTGTAGAAAGCTATTTTGCTTCCTCAGTCATATAAAGACACTGCTGCTGCGGTCAATCTCCTCCACCTCAAGATAACTGCTCCTTACCCCTATATTAAAACAGGACCATGCAGTTAAATGCAGGAAGAAATAACGCTGTTTATTGTTGATACCTTTAATCAATAAAACAGAACATTCACTAATATAGAGCTCTTAGGTTAAATTGGTCAAGTGGTTGTTTAGGGACACTCTATGTTACATTGAGTTCTCTCACCAACCAGTTATTGAACTGAGGCTCTTTGGCAATGACTCCAGAATGGACTTGTGTCTGACCCCACAATGAAACAAGGCTCAAAGTAATGGCAAACCCTAATCGGTTGTTACTGATCTTTTTGTGGATACCTATTGACAGATCATACAAAATAATTGGTTTGACTGAAGAATTTTTTGTCATCTTCAGATTTGAAGGGAAATTAAAATACAGAAATCCCAATCAAAAACAAATTTAAATTAATTTAAAAAATGTTGAAAAGACCAAATTAATTAATTATTAAGATTTTGACAAAAGGGCGCCATCTGGAAACTAATCTATGTTTTTCCTTCAGATGCCAAGACACCTGCTGTTTTTTTTTGTTTTAGAATTAATAACAATTTTTATTAATGAAGTGCAGAATTTTTGTGTGCACTAATTATTTTGGAACCAATGCAATAATCCCTCTAGTAACCACTGTAACCAGTTAAAGGGGAAATATTATCATGTTGATGAGCTTTGCAAAAACACCTTAATCTTCTAAGCACAGATAAAAATGCAGTGACGTGAATAACAGTAAAATGCCAACACAGTGTTCCATTTGTGAGAGCTGGTTCTATATTGATCTTGGCTCGAGTATGAAATGAGAAAATATAGCTAAACGCTGTAAAATTTTACATTAATCCTAACTTGTGCCAATCCTGATCCACTCTGCTAGCCAGCTATGCTGGTTCTCAGTCCAGCAATGTTTTGACTTTATAACACTTAAGCCTTGCACAGTTTGAGGATAAGGGGGAAGCCTTTTAGGACTCAGATTAGGAAAAACTTCTTCACACAGAGAGTGGTGAATCTGTGGAATTCTCTGCCACAGGAAACAGTTGAGGCCAGTTCATTGGCTATATTTAAGAGGGAGTTAGATATGGCCCTTGTGGCTACGGGGATCAGGGGGTATGGAGGGAAGGCTGGTGCAGGGTTCTGAGTTGGATTATCAGCCATGATCATAATAAATGGCGGTGCAGGCTCAAAGGGCCGAATGGCCTACTCCTGCACCTATTTTCTATGTTTCTATGTTTCTATGTTTCAAGTTCCGCTTTTCCCTTATTGCTCTAATCTCCTCAGAGATTTCTGAACCTTGTCTGCTTCCAGCTCTAGCCTTGATCCAAGCCCATCATCATTTGCTCACCATTGGTCATCATGTTATCAATGGACTAAACAATTCAACTAACACTCACCTTCTCCATCTTTCTACTTCTCTCCACTTCCTAAGAAGCCACATTAAATCCTGCTATTCTCAGAAAGCTTTGGGCACTGTTCCTAATGACCACTTCTTTGGCTCAGTGCAAATTTTTGCCAGGTGCATTTTTGAAGCATCTTGGGACATCTTATATGGTTAAACATGCTACGTAAATGAAGGTTGAAGTGATAGGTATATACTGATCACCTCAGAGAAAATTTATAAGCAATTCAGATTATTTTCTGCAATAGTTCTTTTGTCCATTTTAAATCAACAAAGCATTCCTGATCGGTTTTTGATACAATGGCCTTTTGAAATTACAATCCAAGATCATAACAACTGTTCCAGTTATGCAGAACCCCACTAGGAAATTATTAATGCTAATTAGCTCCAGATGTGAATCTGTTTCATTTAAGCAGATCGGAACTGGTGCATTTATTGGCACCTGCAAAGTCCTCAAGAAGATAATAGGAAAGAGCTTTAATGTGGTAGAACATTAAGTTTGCTCAATGAGGTAGAAACCAATTTCAACCATAATCTATTCAAAATATGCAAGTAAACATATTGGGTTAGATGTTTCCCTTGGCCAGCAATGACATTATTGATACTGCGTCAAACGAGCCTCTCACTCTTCAGCCAATAGCTGGAACTTGCTCTACATCAGGTTCTGATTGGTTATGAATGAATAAATAATGTAAAAATTAAATAGGACCAGGAAACCAGGAAGTATAATTGCTGTCTTCTCATGTTGCAGCAGCACAGTGTAATGAAGTTATTTTTTTCCCTCTTGCTGTGCCAATAAAATGCCTTTCACTCAAATTTCTGCCCCTGGGAACGGACACTGTCTATGATCCAGAGAGCTGATGATCGCATCTGTTCTCCAAAAATAAACTTGGTACATTCTGATTATCCTGCAGCTTCATGCTGGGGTAAGTTCCATTACTGGCATTAGTCTTCTACTGCTGGAGCAGTGGAGGGTGTGGTGAGAAGGAGATGGTGAAAATTAATTCTGAGCCAGCTATTGTCTGTAGTGAATAAATATATACACATTCCAACAGGAATCAGTATCCTGTGGCCAGGAGTATGTAACTGCATCTGACCAGTCCAAAAGTGTGCAGTTAATTCCTGCATCCTGAATTGCCCTCTATATAACCACTCTAAGTTTCACAGCTTCAATATTCCATTGTTTGTGTTCTCTAACTGTCTTCATTACCATGCTCACTAGATAACTTCATCAAGTTTATTCCCATAAAAGTCTTGCCCTCACCCTGCCAGAGATACTTCCTTTGTCCTATACATCCCTACTCCATACTCACTATAACTTAAAAAAAAAGCTTGTTTTCTCTGTTACCCAGTGCTGATGAAGGGACAGAGACCTGAAATTTTAATTCTCTCTTTCCATAGATGCTGCCTGACTTGCTAGGTACTTCCTGCAGTTTCTGATTTTGCATTACCCTGACTCAGCTCACTTAAGGCAGCACAGTGGATGGAGTCTTCGATCACACCACATGGTTGTCATATTTCATATTAATTATGACCAGTATTCTTGCTTTAAAGCTGTCACCCCCTCAAAATATTCTCACATGATTACTTGCTTTGTAGTTTGCAATAATGTGTGGAAGAAATTATAGAGTCATAGAACACTACAGCACAAAAACAGATCCTTCAGCCCATCTAGTCCATGCAAACTGTTATTCTGCCTAGTCTCATCGACCTGCACCTGGATCATACCCCTCCTTTCCATACATTGATTCAGATTTCTCTTAAATGCTGAAATCAAACCTGCATCCAGCACCTCTGCAGGCAGTTTGTTCCACACTCTCACCACCCTCTGAGTGAAGAAGGTCCCCCTTCACGTTTCCTTTAAATACTTCACGTTTCACCCTAGTTCGAGTCTCACCCAACCTCAGTGAGCAAAGGTGCTTGAGGCCCAGAACAGAGTAGGCCCTTCCTAACCTTTGAGCCGTGTTGCCCAGCAATCCCCTGGTTTAACCCCAGCCTAATCACAGGACAACCTACAGTGTTGAATTAACCTACCGACCGGTACGCCTTTGGACTGTGGGAGGAAGCTGGAGCACCCAGAGGAAACCCACACGGTCACGGAGAGAACGTACAAACTCCTCACCGTTAGCGACAGGAATTGAACCCGGGTTGCTGGTGCTGTAAAACATAATGCTAACCATTACACTACCACGCCATCCTTATCTATACCCCTGTGGTTACGTGAAGGGCCCTTGAATAATCTGCACTGTCTTTTTCAGCTTCTTGTACATATCTTTTTTGTTAAAGGTTAAGAATCCATTGCATACACCTACATTACACTGGTTAATTTATTGACTGAGATATCAAGTTAAATACCTCTACTAGATGGATGGCCTTTTGATTCTTAATATGAAATCTCTCCCATGCCTAATTCTATTAGGTTGTGAGAACTCCTGAAACATCGCTTCAAAATTCTTGCAGATCTGTCAAAACAGGTAACAGCATAGGTGACCTCTTCCCGTTGTCACCACAGTTCTGCATTCTGAATATTGTGTTCTTATTCTCCTCACTCTAATGAGCTGCTTGAAGTAGATGTACCAAGATACATATATTTGAAAGCAAGATGTAGCTGCTGTGGAATATAAAAATTGCCATTGAACATGCAGAGCCCTCTGTTAGAAATATGATCTTCTATCGGCAAAACATGTTTTAAAATCAAATCAGAAATCTATCACACAAGTGTAAACATTCTCTAATAAGCCAAAATGAGTATGAAGCAAATAAATCCATTTTTCTTTTCAGTGGCCGATTCTGACTTAAACGCTGGATCGTTGGTGAATGTTTCAGAATGTGAAAAGCTAAGATCAGGGATCAGGAGTGCGGAATTCGGCCCCTCATGCCATTCATGACACATGACAAATATGTGGCTGATATGCCACTTAATTCAGTATTATTTTGCAGTAATTAGTCCATATCTCTGCCTCCCTGCTTCCTGTGCTTATGATGTTTACTAGATAGCCTGCCTATTGCCGTGGAGAATTTGTTACAGTCTTTGGGATGTTTATGCTCCAGTAGAATTATGAGATTTGGACAGTAGACTTCTATGCTGGTACTTTTAAAGGACTAGTAAAACGCTTCGAATAACAGAGATGTAATGGTTCTTTCTTTTCCTGCTGGGTGTCTCTAATGATATTTGATGGTTTTCCTGCTGGGATATAGAGTTCTGATGTGAGGAAATGTTGGATTTTGATGTGTAGCTTTCCTTGTCAAGGTGGCAAAGGCCATTTTGGAAGTTCTGAGCCATCTTGCTGGGCTGGCTTAGGTCTACCTGCTGGGACAAATCAGGTCTTCCTGCTAAGTTGTGCTGATTTTCCTTTTTGGGCTTTCTTGATGGGATACACTGATTACATGAGATCATTATAGCATAAACGGCAGGATCTGAATAGTCCAATCAACTATTTAAGCCTGTCCCGTCATTTCACCATAATCGTGATTAATTCAGTACACATTTCCCCAACACCACTTGACTCCTTTGGATTTTAAATGTCAGTAAATTTCCATCTTGAATATATTAAGTGACACACCTCCACTGGTGTAGAGAATTCAAAAGCTTCACAACCCAGTAGGAAAGGTTCCTCTGCTTTTCCAGCTGTAATGGGCAAATCCCTTATTCTGAAACTATAACCTTTAGTTCTAGATAACCCCACTAGGGGAAATATCCATTTATTAGATTAGATTAGATTAGGTTAGTTCATGAGGACACACAGTCCTCTTTTATTGTCATTTAGTATTGCATGCATTAAGAAATGATACAATGTTTTTCCAGAATGATATCACAGAACCACATGACAAACCGACTGAAAAACTGACAAAAACCACATAATTATAACATATAGTTACAACAGTGCAAAGCAATACCATAATTTGATAAAGAACAGACCATGGGCACGGTAAAAAGTCTCAAAGTCTCTCGAAAATCCCATCATCTCATGCAGACGGTGGACTTCCAGATCCGCAAACTTGCCGAAGCAGCATCCTGGAAGCATCCGACCACAGTCCGACTCCGAGTCTGTCCGAAAACTTCAAGCCTCCAACCAGCTCTCCGACACCGAGCGCCGAGCACCATCTCTGCCGAGCGCTTCAACCCCGGCCCCGGCAACAGGCAATAGGCAAAGCCGAGGATTTGGGGCCTTCCCCTCCAGAGATTCTCGATCGCACAGTAGCAGAGGCAGCAAAGCGGGCATTTCAGAAGTTTCTCCAGGTGTTCCTCTGCGCTTCTCACAGCTGTCTCCATCAAATCAGGATTGTGCATGGCCCCCTAGTTAAGACATATCGATATCAATTCGGAACGGCCATGCGCGCTGTGTCGCGTCGCCAAATTCTCCTCCCATCAATATCAATCTCTCTCTGCATTTTATGTTTCAATAAGGTCTCTTCTCTTTCTTCTGTACTCCAGTCAGCATGGTCTCTTCTGTTCAATCTCTCACTCATCAACCTCATCATCCCAGGAAACCATTTAGTGAACCTGCTCAGCTCTGCCTTCAATGCAAAACATCTTCCTGAAGTACTGAGACAGAAGGTCTATGCAGCATTTCACATGTGGTGCATTACACCCCGCAGTTAGCATTTTTTTTAATTAAAAGGCCTTGAAAGAGTGGACATGGAGAGGATGTTTCTGATAGTGGGAGAGTCAAGGACCAGAGGGCACTGCATCAGAATATGAGGATGTCCCTTTAGAGCAGAGATGAGGAGGAATTCCTTTAGCCAGGGGGAGGTGAATTTGTATCATTCGTTGCCACAGACAGCTGTGCAGGCCATGTCATTGGGTACATTTAAAGCGGAAGTTGATAGAGTCTTGATTAGTAAGGACGTCAAAGGTTACAGAGAGAAGGCAGGAGAAGTGGGTTCAGAGGGAAAATAAATCAGCCATGATCAAATGGTGGAACAGGCTTGATGGACCAAATGGCCTAATTCTGCTCCTATGACACACAGTAGCTGCATATTAACATATTATGTCTTCATGTATTATGGCCACCAGATCCCTTTGATTCACCAAATTTTGAATCTCATTCTGATTTTAAAATAAGAACTTGCTTTAATTTCAGTCTGCATTTTAAAGTGAAGAACCTCATCTTTTCCCAGTTATGTTCCAACCCATTCACATAACCTACCTACATCCCTCTATATTCTCTGAGTCATCTTCATAATTTGCTCACCCAGTTATCTCTGTATCATTAGCAAACTTGACTGCCGTTCACTTAGTCGATTCATCTGATGCATTAGTAGAGATTATAAACAGTTAACACTCCGCATTGATGTACGAAGCATTTCATTAGTTACTGAATGAAATTCCAGAAATAACCTATTTAACCCAATTTTCTGCTTTCTGTTAGTTAGTTATGTACTTATCCATGCCAATATATTATCCCCAGTCACATGTACTCTTGTGCAGTTAGCTTTTACCCATTACCTTATCCAGTGCTTTCTGGGAATCCAAAATCTTCATCTTCTAGTTCTCTTCTTTTATATATCCTCAGAGAATTCAAGCAAGTTTGATGAACATGATTCCTTTTCATAAAAGCATATTAACTCTTCTAGATAGTCTTTTGATGTTTTAGGTGTCTGCTATGCCCTCCTTTATGAAGGAGTCTGGCATTTTCCCATACAAGGATGTTAATTTAACTGGCTATGATGCCTTGTTTTCTATCTCCCCTTCTTCTTGAATAATTCTTCTTCTTCTTAAGCCCATCACCCCTGCTGGGGCATAGGCCGCCAACAGCAGCTTGCTGTCCTCTGTCCCTGGCCAGTCTTTCAAGTTGTCTCCAGGAGTAGCCTACCTTCAAAGGTTCTTCCTCTCCCGGGGATGAGCTCTTTGGAGTTTCTGTTGTCATTTCTGTGGCGCTGGGTTTTTTTCTAGGATAGGGTTGCTAGCGGCAAGCCCAATGCTCCTCATTTTGCAACCAGGCCTCGGACTGTCCATGGCAGTGGTTCGGTTCTTGAATAGAGGTCTTATATTTGTGGCTTTGTAAATCCTATGGAACCTGCCCGGAAAGTATTGGTGTATTGCAACCAATGAATTCACATTCTCTGCAACCACCTCCTCCAGGACCTCAGCATGAAGGCCATCAGATACAGAAGGTATGTCATCCTTTCGCCCGGTTAGTTAGACAATGAATCGCCAAAGAAGATTTGAGCAATTTGTCAGTGGTACATACCTTAAATCTCAAATACAACATTCTGAATTTTAAATCAGGGTTTCAGATATGTTTGTTAAATGCTTGATCACAGCACTTTTACTACTGTTTATGGGATCTTTCCTTTTCTTGGCTGTGATCCATTTCTGAGTGATGTGTCAGGGTATGCAAACATCCACCATAGTCACCAATATCCCCAGATGACCAGGCTACAACTTACTTCAGGAAAAAAGGACATGGGCAAAACACATAAAATACTAGAGGAATTCAGCAGGTCAGGCAGCATCTGTGAAGGGCATAAAACGTTTTGGGACGAGACCTTTCATTAGGACTGGAAAGGTAGGGAGCAGAAGCCAGAATAAGAAGGTTGGGGGGGGGGAGTGAATACAAGTGAGCAGGTTATAAGTGGGACCAAGTGAGGGGGAAGGTGGGTGAATGGGGCGAGGGGATGAAGAGGGAGTCGATTGGTGGAAGAGGTAAAGCTCCACAGGGGACTGTCTTGTCTCCCTTTCTCTTCACCATTTACATCTCGGACTTCAAATACTGCACAGAGTCTTGTCATCTTCAGAAGTTTTCGGATAACTCTGCCATAGTTGGAAGCATCAGCAAGGGAGATGAGGCCGAGTACAGAGCTACGGTAGGAAACTTTGTCACATGATGTGAGCAGAATTACCTGCAGCTTAATGTGAAAAAGACTAAGGAGCTGGTGGTAGACCTGAGGAGAGCTGAGATACCGGTGACCCCTGTTTCCATCCAGGGGGTCAGTGTGGACATGGTGGAGGATTACAAATACCTGAGGATACGAATTGACAATAAACTGGACTGGTCGAAGAACACTGAGGCTGTCTACAAGAAGGGCCAGAGCCGTCTCTATTTCCTGAGGAGACTGAGGTCCTTTAACATCTGCCGGACGATGCTGAGGATGTTCTGTGAGTCTGTGGTGGCCAGTGCTATCATGTTTGCTGTTGTGTGCTGGGGCAGCAGGCTGAGGGTAGCAGACACCAACAGAATCAACAAACTCATTCATAAGGCCAGTGATGTTGTGGGGATGGAACTGGACTCTCTCACGGTGGTGTCTGGAAAGAGGATGCTGTCTAAGTTGCATGTCATCTTGGTCAATGTCTCCCATCCACTACATAATGTACTGGTTGGGCACAGGAGTACATTCAGCCAGAGACTCATTCCATCGAGATGCAACACAGAGCGTCATAAGAAGTCATTCCTGCCTGTGGCCATCAAACTTTACAACTCCTCCCTTGGAGGGTCAGGCACCCTGAGCCAATAGGCTGGCCCTGGACTTATTTCACAATTTACTGGCATAATTTACATATTACTATTTAACTATCTATGGTTCTATTACTATTTATTATTTATGGTGCAACTGTAACGAAAACCAATTTCCCCCGGGATCAATAAAGTATGACTATGACTATGACAATGACTAAAGGCTGAAGTAAAAGGAATCAAGTTGGGGAGGAACAGTGGACAATGGAAGAAAGAGAAGATGAGGAGAAGATAAGGGGAGAGAATATTAACAGAATATGGAAAATTGGAAAAGAGAGAAGGGAAGGGGGGGTAGTGATTACCAGAAGCTGGAGAAATTGACGTTCATGCCACAAGGCTGGTGGCTACCCAGATGGAATATGAATTGTTGCTTCTCCAACAGGAGATTTGCCTCATCGTGGCAGTAGAGGAAGACATGGACAAACATGTCAGAACGAGAATGGGAAGTTAAATTGAAATGGGTTCCACCGGGAGATCTTGCACATTGCGGAGAACAGAGCGAAGGTGCTCGCCGAAGAGGTCCACCAATCTGTGCTGGGTCTCACCGACGTGGAGGAGGTGGCACCAGGAGCACCGAACACAATAGGTGACCCCGACCAGCTTATTCTTCTTAGTCTGTCTTCTGCCCTCTTCCTTTCCAGTCCTGATGAACAGTCGCATCCTGAAATGTTGGCTATTTCTTCCCCACCATAGAGGCTGCCTGACTTGTTGGGTTCCTCCAGCACCTGCAGAATCTCTTGTGTTCGTTCTTTTTTTCATTATGCCTTTGTCCAATGGAATAGTTCAGATCAGTACATCAGCATGTTAAATCATGCCATTCCATCATCATATGCTGTAAGAAACCAAAATGAAAATGAGTCAGAGCTGTCAGTTTTCTCTACACACAATCCAGATGAAAAATGTGGGTCTGCATATTTCAAGACTACTAATACTTTCTTCCTGTGATTTTCGATAAAAAAAAACATCAAACCCTCCACTAGTTGTAGAGAGCTGTACTTTATCTGACAATTTTCCTGATTCATTAGATTACAGTCCTGAACATTATGTCTGTTGGTAAATAGGTATTCCTTTCTGCAGTAAATGAAATAAATACAATATATTTTGTTCTGTTGAAACTTGCAGGGGATGAATCTTCTATGATATAGAACATTATTGCACCTACTTTCGATAAAAAAAACAGATTTAAATGTAACACAGTTGATACAGCTAGTCACAGATAGCTAAAAAATATCCAGTCCTACATTTGTTTGATTATTAGGGAGCTGTGATTGGAGGTCCACTAAGTGATTAGATGCCCACTTCTTTCAGGGTTCTCTTAAGGGACTGGGCTTCCGTTTGTGGATCTGAGATTTGGTCAGCTCTGCTGGGATTTTCTCAGCGTTCCTTATATCTGAGGTGCAGGAGCTCACCAAAATGGTAAGTTTTGATGGGTTATAAAACACGCTTCTGCTTCCTCAGCAGACTAACTGTTTGCTTTCCCAGGTTTTTAAGCTGCTGCCCGTTCCTTTCTCCCATAGCAGTGAGACATACTGTGGACAGGGAACAGAATTTTAACTGAAGTTCCAAGCCCTGGCTTCAGACTGGCGATCCTGCTTCAGGACACTTTCCAGTCCCTCTTTACCTCTTAATGAGAGCTAACTCGCCGAAATAATGCACTAACGAGTGGGTCATGTGAATGTGCATTCTTTGTGGTCAACAGGACAAAGTCATGCATTGTCCATAAATCAGTCTCCGTTTGCATATTCAAATTAAAATCTGGAATTGAACAGATTTTCACTCGTAGCAATATTATTTCTATAAGTTTCTCCCATGAAAGAAATTCTCTGCTGCTTGACTCACTAATGCCAAATGGAAGTGCATCTACAACATGATCCAAGTTTTCTGTTCCCAGATGCATCCAGATTATTTTAAAAGGACGTTCCAAGCCTGCTTAGAACCAATCTCTCCCTTTATAGTCAAGTGGTGCCCTGAGATTGCTGTACGTAGCTCTCCCGTAAAGGATAGGTTAATGGATGAGAGAACAGTCTGAATTTATACCTGTGGAAATGCACATCATCAAAAGGTGAGCAGATTCCAGAGAATAAATTAGGGAAAGTAAAGTAACACGACAAACTGCTGTTAGATGAAAAAGCTGCAAGATAATCCTGCCTACTAGCTCGTATGATGCCTATGCTGTTAGATGAAAAAGCTACAAGATAATCCTGCCTACTAGCTCGTATGATGCCTATACCAATAATTCTTTCTGGTTCTTTGCGCACCTGTACACTACAGTGGCAGGTATACAGCAGTTAAATGTAAATATTGCTGTGGTGCACTCAGAATTTCCCTCACAATGTTGCCATCGTTGAAGTGTCTGGTTTATTTAATTGGGATTATGTTAGAAAATGGCTCATGCTGATTCTTCCTCTGAGGAAATGTGACATCACACAGGAGTGAAAGCCTGTTATTGTAACTTTACACTTGGCTGATAAAATGGAAGTGACAATATCAGAAAACCGCTCTACAAGCCAACTGTTTAAAAACATCTTTCACAAGTCTGTTAACAGCACCACATCTGCCCTGTGATATTTTCCACTGAAAGAGATTCCTACGCTTAAAAATTGCTAAAGGAAGTGGGCATTAAAATATTATTTTATAAAAGAGTGTTTTTTATGGAAACATGTGGATGGCAGAATGGATATTGCGTGCAAAAATCACATCAGAAATCAGTTTGTAAATGGCAATATCGCCTCCCATGACCTCCCCCTATCAGCACAAGCTTCAGTCAAAGCTTTGCTGCTGTCAACTTGATTTGAATCGTTTCTCTCTGCCAGGGTCCCTAGTGGTTTGCTAAAACCTGCTTTCTCTCAGCCGCTGTGGGCTTTTCCTCTCTCAACAGTCTGCTCTATTGTAATTGTTATTAGCTGCAAACCATTTAAAAGCAGAAAGAGGCACTCAAGCAGCGAGAGGCAGTGTAGGGAGTGCAGGGTGTCTTCTGCAAACGCTTGGGGCTCTGCGTCCACTGGTGCGCTCCTCGACAGCAACAAGGCAACTTCATTTTGCACTGAATGCCCTTCTGCAAATTTGATTTAGTTGTTTGTGCGAAATGCACAGGAGATTGCCGACAACATCGTGAGTACCACTGTTGACTGTGCAATTACATCATTTAATATGATAGCCCAGTGCTACATTATTTGAGGAAGGTGTTACGTCTGGTTGCCTATAAGCCTTAATGATCAACGGCTAGATTTGAATGAACTTTCGTAGTCAAATTGAAGCTTTTCTCTTTCAAAACACCTATTTCTCATGATTTTTTTTGTGTGAGATCCATGTTCTAAATTGGATCCCCTGTGCAGCACAGACATGATTCATAAGTGTGGGTATATTAATTACCTGCTCTGAGTAAGCACAGTACATGCAGTGCTTGCTCATTTTTAGGCAGTCTTAATGTATGTGAGCCATCTGACATTTAACAGATCACAAATAAAAACACACCCTCCCCAACCATCACCCTCATTTATATATAAAAAGGCATTGCTGATAAAAGGAAGAATTGCATTTCTAAAATGCCTTCCAGAACCTCGAAGTGTTTTATAAGCAATGAATTTTTTTTATGGGGGAGATGCTATTGTAACTAAGATAAAGCTACAGTCGATTTGTATTCGGCAAGCTCTTGCAAAGAGTATTGAGTTAATGCCCAGATAACTTGTAATCTTTTTAAAAGTCTGGTTGGTTCAGGGATGAAGATTAACCAAAACTCCCTGGTGACTAAGTGTGAGAGCTGCTGAAAAGGTGCACAGGCAACATGATATACGATTAACTCATGTCCATTGATTGCAATGCAGACAGAATGTCAAATTTCTGCTGCCTGTTCATTAAATGACTTCAGCACACAGGCTGTGTTAGCAGTGCTGTTCATTGGTTGAACACATCAGCAGGAAGCAGTGTCCTGAGTGGCTGGCTGCAGAGTGGGGAGGTGCATTGTAGTCGGCTGTAGGCTGGCATCCCTCCAATCTAGAAGGATTCACAAATGGGGAAACATGGGACAGAGTGGGGTCCTGTGCAAAGAGCAAGACAGATGCCTAATCGCCCAAGGGCTCAGGAAGCCCTCTGGACATGTGCACAGAAGGCAGAAGGATCTGGAGGTCAAGCCCCAAGTGCTATATACAGTGCCACAAAAAGTTCAGCCACCTCCTCAGAGTGTCAAGGTCAGTGAATGTGAATGCCAAAAGCGAAGGCTTTACTCTCACCATTGCAGCCAAATCATGTTTTTACCAATCAGGAGTCAACCATCTCATCCTCATACGTTTCCAACCATATCTCACAGTGTGCATGCTGCGCGTACCCCTCCCTCTCGTACAACCAGAGGCACGCACAGGTGGGCTTACTAGTCGTGCTCCTCCACTGACCATCGCTGAGACAGAAGCTAGTAGATGGGTGGGGAGCAAATCTATCGAAGACAGGCACATGGATGATAGAAAGATGGAGAACAATGCAGGAGGGAGGAGTTAGATTTAGTAGGTTAAAATGTTGGCAAAACATTGTGTGCCAAAGGGTCTGTGGTGTTCTACATTCTTTTAGATAATTATATAAGGTACACTCATATCCCACCACCTCCTGGTCCAATAATTATTGCTGGCTTACAACTGAAGATCATGTAATTATTCAGTTTTTACTTTCCATCTGCCTGTCAGTCCTGCCATCAGAACCTCTGTCAGCACCCCAAGCCCCTGACCTCCCCCTCTTCCTCAGCCACTTTCTTCTTTCAGATACTCAGGTTGTCACAACCTGTCTAGATAGTGATGGAGTAGCAGGCTGGCAGAGATATTGAAGATGAAAGGCCAATTGATTTCACACTTTGCTTCAGATATTGGCACTGCTTGCAATTTAGAGACGGGATCTGCCTGCGTCGGGACATGTTACGGTGACAGATAGGAGAGCTGCCTGTTACCTGGAGGGTGAGGTCACACAAGTGACTGTTCTGAGAACTCATACGAGCCTTTAAATGAGGCAGAGCAGAGAGCAAAACCGATGATTTTTCAGAACGACGTGTTTGATGCACAGGGATAGCTAAAAGTAAGCCAGTGTCAAGGACTTTTGTCCAGCACCATCCTGAGTCCTTTGCAGTGTGGTCCAGCATTCAAGTAAACATTACAGACATAGACATAGAAAGCTACAGCTGGAACTGGCCCTTCAGTCCATAATGTTGTGCTGAAATAATTAAACTAGTAATTAAATAATCCCAGCTACCTTCACAATATCCTTATCATTCCATACTCTATATACTCATTTGCCTATCTAAGACACTCTTAACCGTATTTGCCCCACTTTCACCCCAATAGTGTTTTCCATGTACCTACCGCTTTCTGTGTAGGACTTGTTCTCCACAACTCCTTTGAATTTATTTCCTTTCACCTTGAATGTATGCCCTCCCCCCCATTATTGAACTTTAAAACCATAAGATTTAAGAACCGAATTAGGCGATTCAACCCATGAATCTGCTCTGCCGTTCAATAAAGGCCGATATCTTTTTTACAATCCCATTCTCCCTTCAACCCTCAACCCCATTGGCAAACAGGAGCATATCAGTTGTCCCTTAATCACACCCAAATGACTTGGCCTCCACAGCCTTCTGTGGCATCAAATTCTATAGATTCACCATGCTTTGGCTGAAGAAATTGCTCCTCATCTCAGTTCTAAAGGTCTGGTCTTTACTCAGAGTCCATGCCCTCGGATCCTGGACTTTCCCATGAATGGAAACATCCTCCCCACATCTACCCTATCCAGGCCTTTCACTATTCTGTAGGTTTAAATTTCCCTTCATCCTTTTGAATTCCATCAAGCACAGGCCCAGAGCCATCAGCCATTCCTCATATGTTAAGCCAAGCAATACGCCTGCTGGTAAATAGGTCTTCCTGTAAACAGTAAATGAAGTAAATACAATATATTTAGTTCTACCGAAACTTGCAGGAAATTATTCTTCTAACAATGTAGGTCAAAATTGCACCTATTTTCCAGAATTAAATATGACTCTGATGGTACAGCTAGTCACAGGTAGATGAAAAATATCCAATTCTACATTTAGTTCAAAGTTCAAAGTAAGTTTATTATCAAAGTACATACATGTCACCATATACAGCCCTGAGATTCAATTTCTTTCAGGCATACTCAATAAATCCTGAGTTAAATAATAACCATAATAGAATCAATGAAATATCGCACCAACTTGGACATTCCACTGGTGTGCGAAAGACAACAAACTGCAAATAGACCATAAGACAAAGGAGCAGAAGTCGGCCATTCGGCCCATTGAGTCTGCTCCGCCATTTTATCATGAGCTGATCCATTTTCACATTTAGTCCCACTCCCCCGCCTTCTCACCATAACCTTTGATGCCCTGGCTACTCAGATACCCATTAATCTCTGCCTTAAATACACCCAATGACTTGGCCTCCACTGCTGCCCGTGGCAACAAATTCAATAGATTCACCACCCTCTGACTAAAAAAATTTCTTTGCATTTCTGTTCTGAATGGGCGCTCTTCAATCCTTAAGTCATGCCCTCTCGTACTAGACTCCCCCATCATGGGAAACAACTTTGCCATATCCACTCTGTCCATGCCTTTCAACATTCGAAATGTTTCTATGAGGTCTCCCTTCATTCTTCTAAACTCCAAGGAGAAAGAGAAAGAAATAATAATAATAAATAAATAAGCAATAACTACCAAGACCATGAGATGAAGAATCCTTGAAAGTGAGTCCATAGGTTATGGGAACATTTCGGTGATGGGGCAAGTGAAGTTATCCCCTTTGGTTCGAGGGCCTGATGGTTGAGGAGTAATAACTGTTCCTGAACCTGGTAATGTGAGCCTTAAAGCTCCTGTACCTTCTTCCTGATGGCAGCAGTGAGAAGAGAGCATGTCCTGGGTGGTGGGGGTCTCTGATGATGGATGCTGCTTTCCTGCGACAATGCTTCATGTAGATGTGCTCAGTGGTGGGAAGGACTGTATCCATTACTTTTAGAATTTTCCATTCAAGACCATTCATTGTTAACATCTTGGATTGGATGTCCAGTCTGTGATCCGATGTCCACCTCTTTCAGAATGTCTCTTGAAGAAATAGGCTTCTTTCTGTGGATCAGGTGATCAGTTCCGCTGAGATATTCTCACAGCTGAGGTGCAGAATCCAACCAAAATGGTAAGTTTTGATGTGTTTTAAAACATGTTTGTGTTTGACACTTCCAAGTTCCTCAGAGCCCCAACTGTTTGCTTTCCCATGTATTTAAGATGCTGTCGTTTTCTTTCTCCATTAGTGAGCCACTAGTGAAGACACAGACAGGGATGAGATTTTTAAACAACAGCTCCAAGGCCCAGAGTCAACCACCGCACCTCATATGTTAAGCTTTTCATTCCCAGGAATGACTTAGATAAGCAGCCAACTACATTAGCATGTTTACAGGCCCAACCATGATGCCACCACTAATGGTCCATCTCTTAGCACCCAAGCAACAATCTCTAAATTCAGCTGCAGTATCTCAGACTGGTGTCATGCAAGGTATCCCTGCTGCCATGTGAGGAAAAAAAACTTACTGCTGTGATTGCGGTCAGCAGGGTGCAAAGCAGCTGGCGCACTGTCCCAGCAGTTCAGTAATCTGTCGACGAGATTATTTGGATGGTTGAGGCACTGACCAAGAGATGAGTCTGTGGCCCCACGGAGGACAATCCTGCTGCTGCCTCTTAATGTAACACCAATCAGGATCCCAGTTACAGACACTCTTCTACTGCTCTTGCTATTTCCTGGTGGATGCAAACCTGTGGATGTTTCGAACAACCTATGGTTGGCCTCTGGGACCATCTGGAGCCTTCCAGAAATTACTGAAGCCCTGCCTAGAAGCATTACAGCAGACAAGATCACACAGAAATACCAGGAATGCACAGGAGTGATTAATCAACTGTTGTTAGTAAAAATGCATGACATTAGATTTTGGACTACTCATTTTGTGGTGGGTTTTGTGTTTGCTCTGTGGTCAAGCACTGTACTGTGTTGGTCAATGGTGGAGGGTAGTTAAAGTGTGGGAACTGGCATTGTTAGTACTGCTATTGCTTTAGGCTGAGTGATTTCCTGACAGACTAAGTAGGATTAGAATCTAGGTTGCCTCCTTCCTTCTCTCGTGCTCCTGAACTACTCACAATACGACTAGTCTCTTCATAATTATTCATGAACAAGACCACGGCAGGTCCTAATTCTCACTCTGCCAAGTACTGCAAAGGTTCTTTAGAATGGTCTACATAGTTCATGTAAAGGCTAAAATTGACATAGTGCTCACAGCTGGTCTGGAAATTCTCTCAAATAATTATTTAAATGGGTTACATATGAATTTTGTCTAAAATTGACTCCCAAATAAGAGCAGGTATTTTGTGAACTGTTATGCCATACTATATACATATTCATTCGGTGTACAATGTGCCTTTTTGCAAGCTCATGTCGCGCCTGCATGATTTGCAGGTAGCCAAGGTTATGGATACTTTGCATGATGGTCCTGTTGTCTTTATGCTTCACTGTGTCAACATTACTGGCCAACCACTGGGTATTCTGCCAGAACCTCAGTTCTGTTCTAGACTAGAAAAGGTTGGAATGCGCCTGCTGGAGCAAGAGAAGGTCCTAGAGCAGAGATTTGATTAAAATGTTCACATCTATGAAGACAACGTGAGTAAGAATCACAAGTACTTGCAGCCACATGTTTGAAGTAGTAAAACTAAAAGTGACCAAAGGAAATTCAAATGCACAGTGATTATTTGTGATTTGGAATTCACTCTCTGATAGGACGATGGAAGAAGATTCAATTGTCGTTTTGATGAAGACACTGGATAAGCTTAAGGGAAAAAGTTTTGAAATGCTGCAGTGTTTCTAGGAAGAACTTAACAATGAGATTAACTGACAAAATGACAAAACTTTTTTTGTGCTCTAACAGTCCCATGACTTATAATTCCTTTGGAAACATTAAATGCTTGTCAAGTCCCACCAA
Organism: Mobula hypostoma; assembly: GCF_963921235.1. NCBI lineage: Eukaryota > Metazoa > Chordata > Chondrichthyes > Myliobatiformes > Myliobatidae > Mobula > Mobula hypostoma. The sequence goes on along the minus strand of NC_086123.1, from coordinate 9,985,738 downwards.
TAAGCCAATGAATTTAATCAGCAACTAACCTGTAGATAATGGATAATTTCTTTAAGTAGATGAAGAGCTGTTCCTGCACGCTCTGTTGAGTGAAGAAGAGAGAGGGTATAAAGTAAGCTTCATAAAGACAAGCTGATTGTCATCACAATCTATCTCATTTGAAGATCTCTGGTGGATACAAAACAGTAAGGTGTCAGCAATAATTCATCCACAAATCACATGGATATCGCAGATGCCATTTTGTTGCTTTACAGGCACGAGTTCATGTGGAGAAATTCATACCATGCAGATCAATCTTGTCCTTCTGATTTCAATGACGGTTGATGATGTTTAATTACATAACTGGTAACCTCCTTTACTTTGAAATACATGGACATTCTAGTATCCTTCTTTCAGAATTTCAATAACTTTTCAAATTCTATCCATATCATTAACCTCTCTTTCAGATCATCATGACCTGCTCTGCACTTCTATATTAATTTTAGGTTTTTAGTACACTTGATTCTTTCTTTTTTCATTATTAATTCCTGATGAATTGAAACTGGGACAAAATATTTGAATAAAAATATGGAATAAGTTAGCTCTAGTAAAATAATGTCTGATCCAATTATAATTTCTTCTGATTTGGCACCGATCCAGTTTGATTAACGTAATAAATTTCCTCTGAGTAGCTCCATCATGGTAAATTGTAAGTATCATTTGCAGCAGTAGATTTATGAGCGGCATTCATGGAAATAATACAAACAGACCCATTTCAAGTTGTTTTGCAGGAGGAAATAAAAGTTATGACATCATGGGTTATAATTTCTTTCATATGTAAAGAAGTGCATTGAAAAGTAAAGCCCCGGTGACCTGATATTCTCCCCACACTCAAGGTCCAAGGAAATATGCATGAAGAATAGGTCCTGCTCATGCAACACTAATCTGGACTGGTTTTGATTAAATTAAGCAGTGCATAAAATAATTGCATTGTGAGATAGTTTCTAGGTTAATATGATTAGATGAGGTTCCTAGTCCCCTAGAATCCATTGGACTGAATGAATACTTGATAACACTTTATGTATTTATTGAGATACAGACCTTTCCAGTCCTTTGAGCCACACTACCCAACAATCTCCCAACTTAATCCTAGCCTAACCAAGGGACAATTTACAATGACCAATTAACTTACCAACTGGCAGGCCTTTGGACCGTGAGAGAAAACCAGGGCACCCGGAGGAAATCCATGCAGTCACATGGAGAACATACAAGCTCCTTACAGGCAGCAGCGGGAATTGAACCCCGGTCACCTGGACTGTAAAACGTTGTGCTAACCACTACGTGCCACCACTCAAGTTCCAAGAAATCGTACATGACAGAACAGATTCTGCACATGCAACTCTTCTCTGGAAGAGTATTGATTAAATTGTATAGTGCTTAAAATAATTGCATTGTGAAATAAGATAAAGGTCCTAGTCCCCTCGAATCCTTCAGACTGGATGAATACTTGACAATACTGTGCTGTAGTGGAGTAAGTCACTAAATTGTCCTAACGGAGAGTTAAATGGTGAAATTGTGGGGGAGTATGGGAAGATAAAATAGATTGATGTTGGATTAGTGTAAATGGGTGTTTGATGTTTGCTGTGGGTTCACTGGATTGAAGAGCCTAGTTACATGTTGTATCTTTCTATGATTCAATAAACTATTGTCCAGCTCAGATGGAAGTCGATTGGCTGGTGCCACCTGTAGCTTTTATAGAGTCATGCAGCACAACAGTGGGCCCTTCGACTCCCCTCATACATGAAAAACCGTTTTTTGCCCATTTACAAAAATCCCATTTGCCCACATTAGGACCATATCCCTTCTATAAATCGTATATTTAAGTCTAAATGCCCCGTGAACATTGTAATTGTGCCTGATTCCACCTCCTCCTCTGGCAGCACAATCCAAATAAAGCTGAGCTTTGTTTTTCTTATGCACATTGAAACGTACAGTGAATTGCCTCGCTCCCGTCAATGACCAATATAGTGTGAGGATGTCGACAGCAAGGGACGCCACGTCTCTGGCACCATCACAGTGTGCCCACAACACAGTGATCTGAGCACATAAGTCTTGGAAACTGGGATGAAATCGAAGCATCAGGAGGAAACCCATGCAATCACGGGGCGAACACGTAAGCTCCTTACAGACTGCGGTGGGAATTGAACCCTGATCAGTGATCGCTGGTGCTGTAAAGCATTCAATTAACTGCTACACAACTGTCCTGTCCCTATCAAACACTCACTGTGTAAAATATCTAACCCCTTTTAAAGCTTCATCCTTTCACGTTGACCCTATGTCCTCTTGTCTACCAGACCGCTGCCTTCCAAAATCTTATAGACCCCAGGACCATAAGACATAGGAACAGAATTAGGCCATTCGGCCCATCATGTCTGCTCCATCATTCCATCATGGCTGATTTATTATCCCTCACAACCTATTTTCCTGCCTTCTCCCCATAACCTTTGACACCCTTACTAATCAAGAACCCTATCAACCTTTGCTTATGTGCATCGATAAGGTCACCAGTCTGTCTCCTTTGCTTCAGAGAAATCAACCTTATCCAATTTCTCCCTATAACCAAAGTCCTCCAATCCAGGCGACCTCCTGGACTTCTCTGCATTCTCACCCTCACTATCACATCCTTCCTATAGTGTGCTGATCGGAGCTGCACACAAGAACCCAGGTGTGGCCTAAAAATTAGAATCAGAATCAGGTTTATTATCACCGGCATGTGCAGTGGAATTTGTTAACAGCAGCAGCAGTAGAATGCATTACATAATATAAAATAAATAAATAAATTACAGTATACATATATTGAATAGATTAAAAATTGTGCAAAAACAGAAATAATATGATGATGATTATGATTTATGATTATGAGGACACGCAGTCCCCTTTTATTGTCATTTAGTAATGCATGCATTAAGAAATGATAAAATGTTTTTGCAGAATGATATCACGAAAACACATGACAAACTGACTTAAAAACTAACAAAAACCACATAATTATAATATATAGTTACAACAGTGCAACGCAATACTGTAATTTGATAAGAACAGACCATGGCACAGTAAAAGTCTCAAAGTCTCTCAAAAGTCCCATCATCTCACGCAGACAGTGAACCTCCAGCGCCGCCAACTTGCCGATGCAGCATCCTGGAAGCATCCGACCACAGTCCGACTCCGAGTCCGTCTGAAAACTCCGAGCCTCCGACCAGCTCTTCGACACCGAACACCGAGCACCATCTCTGCCGAGAGTTTTGACCCCGGCCCCGGCAACAGGCGATATGCAAAGCCAAGGATTTGGGGCCTTCGTCTCCAGAGATTCTCAATCGCACTGTAGCAGCAGCAGCGAAGCAAGCATTTCAGAAGTTACTCCAGATGTTCCTCTGCGCTTCTCACGGCTGTCTCCATCAAATCCGGATTGTTCACGGCCCCCTAGTTACACATACAGTATCGATATCATTCGGAATGGCTACGCGCGCTGCATCAAGCCGCCATCTTCTCCTCCCTCCTTTATATTAAAAAATATATATTAAAAAAGTGAGGTAGTGTTCACGGGTTCAATGTCCATTTAGGAATCAGATGATGGGGGGAAGAAGCTGTTCCTGAATCACTGAGTGTGTGTCTTCAGGCTTCTGTACCTCCTTCCTCATGGTAACAGTGAGAAACAGCCCTGGGTGCTGGGGTGGGGGTGGGGGTCCTTAATAATGGATGCTGCCTTACCCAGACACCGCTCCTTGAAAGTATCCTGGGTGCTTTGTAGACTAGTACCCAAGATGGACCCAACTAAATTTATGACCCTGTGCAGCTTGATGGTAAAGTTGCAAAACAATATCCCAACCCTCACATTCGTTACCCTAAGCTGTGGAAGCAACATGCCATGTGCTTTACCTACAGTGCATCAACCTGTGTTACCACATTCAGGAAAGACTGAACTTAACTGCAGGGACCCTTTGTCCATCTCCAATCCTTTGTGCTCTACCATTTACTGAATATATTCTACTCCTGTATGACCTCCCAAATGCAGCACCACACACTTGTGGGGATTAATTTCCATCTATCAATCCTCTGCCAAAGTTCCCTATACTTTGTTTAGCCTTAGACAATCTTCTTCACAATCCACACTTACAATTTTCTTTACATCCACAAAGGTACCTGCTTTCTGAATCCTCGTTAATTTCAAAAGAACCCACTCATTCCCCAGAACCCTTCAAGCATGCACCCACTTCAAAAGCTACAGATGAATTTGTTCCTACCTTGTCCTGATGCAATAGTTTGCTCCACAAAATAGAATTCCCCACTGGCTCTTCTGTCAATGACATTAAATTAAATTTGCACTTGACTGGTGCAAAAGAGCAAACAGTTCAAACCTGAACTGGTTTAGAAGTCCGTGGAATGTTACAGATAAGTAATTGCACGGCAGCAGATGAACAACCTTGCTGTTAAAAGACCCTGTCTTGCAACAAAGAGAGGTTGCTGTTGATATGCTTCCAGCAGGAAACAGAAGACAAATGACAATTACAGACATACAGATTACATTGCAAGTTATGAAAGGCGAGTCATGTTCTGCGCTTGTCTGTTGTAAGACTGTAAATGAGGTTATTAAACGTGAAGGAAGGATGAACATGTCTTCATTGATCAGTCACATCTATTCTTGTTCTAATTTTATGAACCATGAGCTAAGCAGTCAATAATTCAAATTACTGATTTCTAAATGCTACAGCCAGCTCTGGCAGCAGATTGTTACTCTTTCAATACCAGGGAGTTGCCAGTTCAACACCAGTCTTGATAGCCATTTGCCTTCAGCTGCCCTAACCAGCTCTGAGCTGTTAATCCTCCATCTCACAGAGGAGAAGTCAGAAAATAAAATACTAATGGCCCTAAAGAAATGTCTTGGCTCAAAATGTTGACTGTTTATTACTCTCCATAGATGCTGCCTGACTTGCTGAGTTCTTCCAGCATTTTCAAGTGCATTTATTACCAAAGTATGTATGCAGTATACAACCCTGAGATTCACCTTCCTCACAGACAGCCATGCAACAAAGAAGAACCAAAGATTCCGTTCAAAGAAAAGTATCAACCAACCCCCACGTACAAAAAAAATTTCACAAGCAGCAACAAAAAAAAACGGGCGAAAACACAGAACATAAAACATAAAATCAAAAGACACATTTCAGTTCAGCTCAGTGTTCATTATCTGCAGGCTGCCCCAATTCAAAAATTGCCCAAAAATAGCAACAAAAAAAAGGAGAAACTAGAAAAATAATAATAAAGGCATCCGTTAGTCTTGCGAGACCATGGATCTGTGCCTGGAAAGTCTTCACTCTCTAGGGCGCAGGCCTGGGCAAGGTTGTATGGAAGACCGGCAGTTGCCCATGCTGCATTTTCCCCTCTCCATGGCACCGATGTTGTCCAAGGGAAGGGCAAGGGCCGATACAGCTTGGCACCGGTGTCTTCGCAGAGCAATGTGTAGTTAACTGCCTTGCTAAAGGACACAACATGCTGCCTTGGCTGGGGCTCGAACTCACGACCTTCGGATCGCTAGTCGAATGCCTTAACCGCTTGGCCACGTGGGTACTAGAAAAATAGAACACATCATAACAGATCGATTAAACCTTGCTCTGGCACCATCCTCCGACAGCACCGAGGGAGAGCGTGATGGCCACATGCAGACACTCTCCAAATCGCCCAGCCAGCCAGAAAACACCTCACCAGGCTCCAGCAGTATCAGAACCACATCTGAAATAAAAGGAAGTGAAAGGAGTTGCTTCATGACTTGTCTTGAGGATGTCGCCCATGGTAATGTTGTTCGCTGTATGTCACTCTAGAAGATTTCCAACATCTGCAGAATCTCTTCATAAATAGTTTTCACCTGCTGGACCGCTTCTGCGAAAGGAGATGCTTTTGGTACTACTTCTCAGTACCACACTGAAGTAACAACAGAAAATGAAAAGCCGGACAATAGAACACCTCCGATACATGGGGCATTAAACAATAGTAGTTCTGCAGGATGAATCACAAGGTAATCATCTTATCTTACTCAGCTGATGATGCATATAAACTACTTGACCTTTGTTCTTATGGTTTATGATTATCAGTTCAACCACCGATAAGATTATTGCTTTGAAATCACTACTATTTGCCCGCATATAAGTGCGTAAAACTTGAAGAATTTATTCCAAAGGCAGTAAATGACATATATTTCAATAGCAATCACTATTTTATAAAGAAACATTATGCAGATGGAAGATGGTAGACCCACATAGAAGGGAGAATTTAATTTTTTTCTTTTAAGTCATATTAATTTGTAAGTCATATTAAGGTGAATGGATCCCCATGAACAAAAAGCTTTTTCAAAGCCTGATGGCCGATGAGGAGACTGTCTTAACAGGAGCATTTTCCAAGACCACTGAGCACTTCTTTCCTCGCCTTATAAGTGGTCCAATTTTCTTTGGAAATGCTAAAGAACATGAAGAGTTAAATCTCAATGTGACTTTCTTTAGTCTGTATTCACTTGACGTTGATTGAAGCTTCAGAAACGTCATTAGTCATTTTTAAAATTAAGAAAGAATAGGCCTTTTCCTCATTGTGGGAGATATCAAGATTGTGCTGAATAGAACTCTTCTCATTTTCTGTAAAACACACATTGTTAATAAGACCCTTGTGTCTTGAAATTATTCTGGTGATATTAAGACTTACCATTGGAATCAGTGCAACACACACAAAATGCTGGAGGAACTCAGCAGATCAGGCAGCATCTATGGAAAAGATTAAACAGTTGATGTCTCAGGCCCGGTGAAGGGTCATGGCTTGAAAAGTCAACTGTTTACTCTTTTCCACAGATGCTGCCTGGCCTGCTACGCTCCCCCAGCACTTTGCGTGTGTTGCTTCGGATTTCCAGCATCAGCAAATTTTCTTCTGTTTGTACTGGAATCAGTGAGTGCTTTGAACTTACTATGACAACAACTGATGCGTCAAGCACACAATTGGAGAAAGGGATGCAACTTTATGAAGAGATCAAGTTTCCTGCCTCCGCAGGGATAGGCAAAATTCCTGCTGGGAGTGGCATTTCACAGTAGTTCTGTGCAAGTTATAACAGTAACAAGGTGGATTTGATATGCTGAGGTTGCCCTTGCAAAGATCACTCTAACACTGAAAGTGTTATCCTCCAGTACAGAATATGTCTCTCAATGTAGTGTATTCTGCCACTGAAAACCCAGAATGAAACAGGAGCTGCTGAAGTTAATCAGTGGGCTACGCAACAACAGTGGAAAGGGAAACAGTTAATACTTCCATCAGATAAAATCCAAAACAAAACAACAGAAGTGAAAAATCTAAAATAAAAGTACAATGAAAACAGTCGGTAGGTCAGGCAATATCTGCAGAAAAAAACCAAAGTAACATTTCAGGTCATCTGAAACCTTAACTCTGTTTCTCTTTCCACAGATGATGCCTGACTTGCTGAGTGCTTCCAGCTATTTCTATTTTTAATTATGTTACCCATCAACATATTTGGGAATAAAGAGAAAAAAAAGCTACCTTTGTGATGGAGAGGGAAAAGAAAGGGAAAAGAAAGGGAAAGAGAACATATAAGATGACTTTTTGTAGGAAAGGCTGAAGGACAGAAGAATTGATGGAGCCTCATCAATGACAAAGACAAGTCTGGAGATGTTGAGAATAGGAGTAACTAAATAATTACCAGGTAAAGAAAAGCCTGAGCGATAGGATTGTGAGTTATGAAGTTTAGACTTCTTCACGATCTAAGAAGGCAATAATGTACCTTATCAGGAAACAAGATGGAATTTTATTGAATTTCATCAGAATGTTAACGGTATACAAATGTCGAAAGAAGAAGGAACACTTGATTTGCCCAGAAAACCAGGCAATATCTATAGAGAGAAAAAATAAAACAGAGATAAATAGACTTGCAACAGATAAAGGGAGTTACCTGAAGCTGCCGAATTTGACATCTATACAGTTCATGTCTTGAATGGGCTGAAGTAACATTTCCTGCACAAATTGAGGAGAGTGTTCCATTATTCTGCTGACTCGTGCCTTGTAAAAATGGTGGAAAGATTCTGCAATGTCAGGAAAGCAGCAACATTTATCACTGAACCTGCACTGGTAGCTGTGGTATTTACCTGGCTGGTACAGTTGTATTTCAGGTCAATGGCTGATGAGAGAGATATTGCATTGAATACCAGGGGGAAGGTATTAGAGTCTCACATTGGAAATGATCATTATTGGGCATTATTATGATGCAAAGTTTTCACACGTGTCCCTGGTATACAGATGGAGGCAGTTACAATTTCATAATCAAAATGGGCAAGTACTGGAAAGAAAAAGCAGAGCTGCTAAGAAAAAAAAGCCAGAAAGGAAGCTGGCAAGAGCTCAGTGGGCTGAACAGCCTCCCGTTCTGTAATGATTCAACGTAGCAAGTTTCAGAGGAGAAGGGAAGCTGATTACAGAAACCACTCATTTGTTGCAGCCATGAGCAAAAAGATATTAGGAGAGCGCCTAAATTGTAACTCAGGGCATCCATAAACGTATTGACAACTTGCTATTATGAATTGCTGGTTGACAAGCTGAAAGCAAGTATCAAAGTAGAAAATCCTTCAACCATGTGCAATACTGTCAATGAAAGAGACCAAAAAAGCAATATAGGGTATCGTTAAACTGACACATATTCCAAAGACTAATTGCACTAAATCAGTCTATGTTATCCACAAACTGAAAACACTATAACTTGGGCAGTGCACAGGCAGCTCAGAGAATTGACCTGCAGCTAATTTCAGTCTTTGTACTTGGGGAACACACCAAAGCGCAAATAAAACCAAGCCCTGCTATCATAATCTTCAACTCAGATAACGTTGAATAAAAATAAATAAGCATTGTAAATGCAATGGTTTAATTCTGACTATTGAATGACGGTAGATAGTATTCAGTGTTGGGGGCTCTTCCACCTCACTCGTTATGGAATCGAATCTTCAGATAAAGGGGTGACAATAGAGGGAATGAATATTAGGAAAGGGTTTGAAATAGTGAATGTAAAGAAGATCTTTTTAATTGTTAACATAAATATGAGAGATGCTGCAGATGCTGGAAATCCAGAGCAACCACTCAAGATGCTGGAGGAATTCAGCAGGTCAGCCACTATCTATGGAGAAGAATAAACAGTTGATGTTTTGGGCCAAGGTCCATCAGCAGGACTACTTAATTGTTGTGGTGCCCTGCGGGTCGAACAGACAAGGCAAGATCTGGTAAAGCAGGATCCGACAACATCCTGAAGAAGCTGCTCAGCCCGAAACATCGACTGTTTATTCATTTCAACAAATGCAGCCTGACCTGCTAAGTTCTTTCTTTTTCAATCTTTTTATTAGTTTCATAGAATATAAACATAACATAGCAATAATACAAACTTGTTGGGAACACATTGTCATACTTAACATGAGTAATTATAAAATCAAATAGTATTTAATTGACAAAACTCCCAATCATTTAGGATACCAATGAATAATACAGGACAAAATCATGAAAAAAGAAAAAAAAATTAAAAAAATAAAAACCCCTCAAAAAAAACTAATCTAAACAGAATTAATCAACTAAACTAAAAAAAGACCTGGGTAATTTTAACAACGTAAAAATGGAAGAAAAGAAAACCTTAGTGTCGACGACTCCATTCCTCTCAACCAACACTACAGAGAAGTAAAATAAGTTTGGAAATGGTCAAATTACATCATATGAAAAATGCTGAATAAATGGCCTCCAAGTTTTTTCAAATTTAATGGAAGGGTCATAAACCACACTTCTAATTCTTTTTCAAATTTAAACACAACATAGTTTGTGAAAACCAGTGAAATACAGCAGGAGGGTTAATCTCTTTCCAATTCAGCAAAATAGATCTTCTAGCCATTAAAGTAAGAAACCCTAATCATCCGACGAGCTGAAGAGGTTAAGTGATTTAACTCTATCTTTGGTAATCCAAAAATAGCAGTAATTGGGTGAGGTTGTAAGTCTGTATTCAAAACCATTGAATTATTATCAAAAATATCTTTCCAATATTTTTCCAACAAAGGACATGACCAAAACATGTGAGTTAAAGAAGCAATCTCAGAATGACATCTATCACATATAGGATCAATATAAGAATAATAACGAGATAGTTTATCTTTGGACCTGCTAAGTTCTACCAGCATTATATGTGTGTTGCTTCCGATAAAGCATGTTATGAATTCAGATTGTGTAGAAAGTCGATTCTGCTATGACAGAGAGTTGTTGAGGTAAATGGCGTTTTGGAGGATGCTAGGTGGATGTGTTTGGAAAATGAAGAACAAAGGAATGCTAATATACTTCTTTGAAAAGGTATGGGAGAAACAGAAAAAGAGAAAGTAAACTCTAACTGTGCTGAATATCCTGTTTTAAGTTGTATGTTCACCATAATTTTAAAAAGGTTGCAAAGTTAAGGGATGAATAGTGTGCTAAGGCAAGATAAAACTTTTGACTTGCATGAGGAAAGCAGAAATGACACCTGCATGCTCTCTCTCCATTTGTTCTACCTGAAATCACCAAGTTACACACAATGCTACAATGACATCGTTCTCTGAAACATACCTTGGGATAGAGAATTCAGCAAAACAGGCATTCCCCTTCAACACTTACTTGCTTTGCTGGATTTTCTGAGAGTTTTTACCTTGCAAAGCAATCATCCACACCTTGGGAACATGAGGGTGGAGTTTTGGTTGGAGACACGGGGAGGGACAATTCATGAATTCCCCATCAGGCAGTACAAGGTACAAATGTAGAAGTCAACTAAGATGAAGCATATCATTCCCCACACGGAAAACATGAGAAACTGGGGAATCATTGCCTTGTTTGAAGATGGGATTTGGACTTCCCATCCAGGAGGGAGATGTACACACAGCACCTACTGGAAGTGACAGAACTGGTACTCGTGGTCTATCGCCACATAGTAACAAATTTCCAGGGAAAATCAGTAAAGCCTCCCCTTTTTAAAATTTGGTATGTAACAAGGACACCGTTTCAAATCAGAACTAGGCTGTAGTCATGGTGCACAATTAAGAGTTCTGTAGAATGTGACTGCGGTAAAACTGATCAAGCTACAGACTGCATCGTGTCAATTCAGACTCTTTATACTTCATACTTCGCATATTCTTAATACTTCCTATCCCCTTTCCTCAAGAGGATTAAAGCTACAAATTAGAAATAACCTTCAACTGAAGTTATAATTATTACCTCAAGTAAAAGAAGATTTGTGTCCTTCAGCGGCAGAGGATAGTGTCAAACATAATGTGTTACAGCAGTTCGGGTAACAGAAATTAGCCTTCACAGAATTCTCAATTCACGAGCAAAAATTTTGGGATACAGGACACAAAACTGCCGATTTGAAATTTATGTGAAGTAAATAAATAAACACAACATTTATGTTCATTAAATTTGCATCTCTTGGCAGTTGTGCAGATGACACAGCTTTGCATTATGGAAAATCATGGTAAGGACCATTTCATAGCAATCCACCCCCCCCCCGGCCCAATCCAAATGTGGGTGTTACCTGTTCTCAAGTGAATGGAGATTAAGTCCTGAGAAATTTCAAGACCTTCACTTGGAACAAATAACAGAAAGTTTGAGTAGGAAACATCGGGAGTAGAACTTAATAATTTCTATTTAGATCATGGCCCAGAATTTCCTCCAGAGATGCAGATATCAAGAAGGAGGGCATGGGTGTGTCAGATTGGAGGGGCCGTTTCTGTGGCTTCTAGGACTCCAAGAGGTTGTGAGATAGTAAACCAACACCTGTTTTGCTAATGGGACTGTTATGTGGAAACTGAATAGCATCTGATGTTATCTGAGGCCCCAAGCATTACTCAATCAGCCTTTGATGAGGTAATTCCCCCAGGGGCTGTATCAGTGCGGGTGTAAAGGATGGAGATGAATCCAGGTTCTGAAATGAATTAGGGTCAGGGAAGCCCGGCGGTGTGGATGCGGAGAATGAGGCACCTACTGAAGAAGTTGGCAGAGTGAGTGTCAGCTACATAAGGTGGTGAGCTTAAGAGTAAGATAATCAGAGGGTTCGGAAGATTTGTGCGTTGCAAGGGTAAAGTTGGGCATGGGTTGCAAGCTTGGGGCTGTTGGTGTGGTTGGATAGGGGTCATCACTCACTCTGCTGGAGACCAGAAAAGTAAGTAACTTAAAAAGGAATTTACCCAGGTGTTTTTCCTTGGTAAAGCCTGGGACCTGTTCCACAGGTTTCCCGTTAACTTCTGCAGAAGCAAAAACAATAAAAGCATGTGTTTGATGGATTGACTTGAAACCACACCAACATAAATGCAAATCCCAGAAGTGGCATCTAGATTTGTGTTGCATGTCATTAGCTGGCAGTGTGTATGTCCTGGGTTCTTCATGCATTCTGTGGCAAAAGCACAGTGTAATTCAAAATGAAAATCACAGCCTTTATGAATCACACTGCAATTCATTTCTCAGCGAAATTGTGTCACATAGCGCACAAAAGCATGCCATTGTGAAATCTAATTTCCAGGTATTTATTGCTATCATACACTATGATTTGCTGTCTCCCTGCTTCCTTCCAAAGATATAGTCACTGAATAATTTAACCCCATTATGAATGTAAGCTTTCTTCTCTTTAGTCAGTGGCTCCAGCTCATAGTTGTGGTGATATGTCATTTGTAGGTCAGACTTGCTTTCAGGCTCCTCATCAGTTACACTTGCAACCGGCACTTTTGTTAGTGAAGACAGTAGCTTAGCATGATCTCCCATTCGATGCCTCTCCGACATCTGCAAGAACATCCAACTCATGAAACACACTCCTTTTGATACGAGTAAGCTTAAAAGCCAACAGGAAGGGGTGCTGTGAATGTGATTCCACAGTACAATGTTTTGAACACCAAACATCTAGATTAATCTTTCCTAATAGTCAAAGACTTCTTTCCGTCAGCTGTCAACAGTCAAAACAGGACGCAGTAAGTCTTTGTGATGGCTTTCCACCTCTGGATACAATGTAGAACGCACACTGACAAATACTGTGACTCATCTTACAAGACCTGACTCAATTTGAGGATAGTCCAGGGATAGATTAAATGCTGTTAATTTCAATAGATGTTGAAACACAGTTGTCAGTTTTCGTCCTGTGAGGTTACAAACAAATTACTGGAGTAGAAACTTGATCACTCAGTCTGTAAATGAAACAGCATTCTACTGTAGAAAATGGGTTTCACCCTGGGTGGAGCAATTTTAACATATTTCTGGGTATTTTGGGGACTGTTGGGAAATTTATCTGATATTTTGGCGGGGTTTTTGTTCTCCCAAGTAACTTTACCCATCAGAAAAATCCCCCAAACAGCGCCAGTAGTGTTCAACACACAATGTATTTCAGTAGTGACATCTTCAACCACACTGATTTAAACAACAGTACTTACTCAAAGAACAAGTAGGTTTCACTAACTTTAACTAATCCCACTTCTTCTCAATCTGTGTTATTTAAAGAGCCAACACTCAAGCTGCACTCTTTGATCTCTTGTGGTTTTCCATAACAAATACAACCTCAAGTATGCGCCTTGACCACCCCCAGAGTTCAGGGTTTTGATATTAACTCAGTTTTCTCGGCTTGGGGTTATTCCAGGCTGGGGCTACTGAATCCTGTAGCAGTTTGCTCTCCTCTGATACTTCAGGGAGTTCACTCAAACTCTATAATGAATAACAGGTGAGTTGAGTTGCTTTACTTTCAGTCAACAGGAGTGGGAGAAGATGGCATTGGTATATGCCTGCATAAGGTTCTGCAAAATCTGGTCATTTCAAAGGCTGCATTCAGCTCTGCTACAAGACCCTGGTTGTAGACAAGAAGGGTCTCTGTAGCCTCCTTGCACTCTAACTATCAGCTGCCCATGTTCCTCTGACCATTTGAGAGGTCTTCCCTACCTCAATCATCATTGCATCCATCCCTTTAGTAACAATGCTGCTGTAAATAGAAACAACATTATTTGCAATGTGGCACGTGCCCTCTACAAAAGAGATCTGGTAGCTGCTGAGCTAAATGATGACGTTCGTAATAATTTACAACAATCATCAGGCAATGTCGAGCTGAAACCAACAAACTCAGTTTCAGAAAGTCAAAGGAACTGTAGTTACCAGAAATCTGAAAGAGAAGCAGAAAATTGCTGGAAATGGTCAGTAAGTCATACCAAGCATGCGAGGAGAGAAACAGAACTAATATTTCAGCTCGAAGGGCCGGATGAAATGAGAATTCCAGACAATTCTACGCCAAGAACTTCAGGCACTGCAGGACTACTCTATCAGCCAGCTGCTCGTTAATTGGAGTAGATGTCAGGGGCAGACCTGGCCAAAGTGTTCAAGGGGCCGGCCGTGATGTTGGAGAAGGAGTTGGCTGAGGTGTCGAACGAGCCAGCGTGATGTTGGAGAAGGAGGTAGTCGGGATATCGGGAAAGGAGACGGTCGGGATATTGGAGGAGCGGCCGGATGTCGGAGGAGCCGGCTTGGGTACAGAGGAGCTGACCTGACCTGGCCTCAGACTGTGTTGCCGCCTGCTACTCGGAAGCATTGAAGTTGGTTCAGTATAACCGTGGGAGGTAGTCTCAGACGTTTCAATTGCGATCGCAAGGCTCTGTTGGACAGTGATAACGTAAATAACTCCAGGCCTGTTACCCTTATATGGTGGAGGGACATGGGATCTGTGTAGCCTCGGCTGTAGCGAGAACTAGGCCTCAAGCCTCGGGCTTGCCTGCTGCTGAAGACCAGGTGAGAGACACGGAAGCGGTACAGCATGGTGTCTGCTCCCGTTGGTGCTGCCCTCCTGTGTTTGAGTGGTGGAATGACAAGCTGGATTGAGTGCATCTGTACACTGCTGGGAGACAGTGCCATCAATTGCCAGACATTGTTGCTCAACGTGTTGGACTATATATATCATTTTTTCTGAGTGAATATGTTTCCTTGCTCACTGTTTTGAATGTTATTTTGAAGTTTGCTTGCTGTTTTGCACCTTGGCCCCAGTGGAATGCTGTCTTGTATGATTTGAACAATAATTAAACTTGATTTGATTTGATTTTGGTTTTCTGTCTTTATTTAACATAATTTTCATGCTGACATTACATAGCAGAATTCAACAACCTAATATTACACGCCTCTAAACTTTGTGCACCACAGCATATGCCTGCATAGGATTCTGCGAAGTTTGCACATTCAAAGACTGTGCATTCATCTCTGCCACATGACCCTAGTTGTAGACTCTGTAGTCTCCTTGCTTTCCATCTATTCAGATTTCAAAAACATTATTGCTTAGGGCATGGGGCAATTACATGACCAGAGAACAAGTATGGCCCGATTGCTACAGATTTCATTAATACCCTGGCGGCCTTATTAGGAAATTGATTTCTCCTCTCGCAAATAAAGAATGCAAGCGAACCTCTCCAGATATGGCATGAATCACACTCTGAGGCATTCAGTCTGATATTAAACCCTACATCCAATTCATTTCCTCAGCCTATATCTCTTGTGGCATCACATTTTATAATTGGCAAGACTCCACTTGTTCCCAAGAACTGAGTCAAGGATTTTATCATTTTTAAAAAATGATGGTATTTAAGCAAACAGGCTCAGAGTTACGGACACATGTGAGTACATTATGCGGAACTGAGTCTTGTAAATTGACACTAGTACCATAACAACACCAGGACGTGGTATGATATCCTCTTCCTCCCTCACCGTCTCCCGAATGCTAAACAAACATTGGTCGGATTTAGAAATGATCCAGCAGTAGCAGGGAATGATCCGGATGGATTTGACGTTCATCCAAGGATTCGATGGGATTTCTTTCAAAGTAACTACACTTAAGTATTGTATAAGCTCTACAGCCGCTCCCTCTTGTAGTCGTATGTGCTTGATATTAATTGCCTTTGAATCGAGCCTTTGTCGGCCAACAAAGCTGACTCTGGTAATGGATTCTAAAACAAACCCTGACTTGTTTAAAAAGCCACAACATTGTCCTTTATTGTTAACAAAAGAGCATCAGAATCAAATTTTAACATTAGTGTTTTTATATCTGATGTCTCAAGATAAGAAATAACACATTTTATTTAAACATACATCGGGTAAAGCTCAGCTCCCATTTCTGTGAAACTCTGTTTACATCTATCTTTAAGCCTTTAGTTAAATACCTTAATTTGCTGGGAATTGGTAAAGGTCATTTAGATTATCTGCTTCAGCTTGTTCAGAATTAATAGAGATAATGGTATTCACTGCTATCTCACTTTAGCATAATCTGAAAATTAGTCAGGAAGTAAAGCATTACATCATTGTTTCTGCTAGTTATCTGTTCATAAAAGGGCAGCAGGAAGGTAGGAACCTCTCCTGCGAGTTTCCTCCCAGTCATATAAGATATCAGAGCAGAATAAGGCTATTTGGCCCTTCAAGTCTGCTCTGCCATTTGATAATGTCTAATTTATTTTCCCTCACGAACTCATTTTCCTGCCTTCTTCCCATTACTATTGATGCCATTATTCATCAAACACCTATCAACCACCGCTTTAATGTACCCAGTTAAAGCCTCCACAAACATCTGTGGCAATTAATTCGATAGATTCACCACCCTCGTCTCTGTTCTAAAGGGACATGCTTGTATCTTGAGGCAGTGCCCTCTGGTCCTAGAGTTTCCCACTACAGAAAGCATTCTCTGCGTGCCCACTCTACCTAGTCTTTTCAATATGTCAGAGGTTCCCCTGTCAGGATGTGCACAGGCAACGTTGGAACTCAAGAGCAGGGGAAAGACGGACTCCAATGTAGAGAGAGTGACCAGAGTTTACTCATAATAATTCCAACAGAACATCAATAGCTCAGCCAAGTGACACCGCCAGTTGTAACGTTCTCAAAACTAGGACCTCGCGATTAACGCTAATTGAGTGTCCATTTAAGTAATGCTTGTAACACGGAATCCCTGAACCTATCAAAATAAATGTAACAAGTTTATACAGAAAGCACCTGGAGACCACATTACGAAGAGTGAGCCACTCCAAAAAGAACCAGGAGGGACTCTAAATGATTAATTTCTCTCACTAAACAGCAATTAACCAATTCAGATGCTCTTAAAACCTTGGAGCCCAACACCCTACGGCTTCCCACACAGGCCCAAAGAGATCGTTGCTCCCCCTTTCTTCTAAACTCCAGCGATTATAAGCTCAGAGCCATTGAACACTCCTCATTGTTACTCCTTTCATTCCCAAGGTCGTTCTCATAAACTTCCTCTGAACACTCTCCAATGCCCGTACATCCTTTCTCACAATGCCCCAGATGTGGTCGGCACAATGCCTTAACAGTGCCTCAGAAGTTACATCCTTGCTTTTATATCCTAGTCTCCTTGAAATGAATGGTACCATTGCGTATACCATCCTTACTACCGACTTAGCCCACAAGTTAACCTTTAGGAAACCCTGAATGAGGAAACACAAGTCCCTTTGCACTTCCAATTTCTGAATTTGCTTGCCATTCATAAAATGGGAGGAGACGATGGCGGTGCGACGCAGCACGCGCGGCCTCTCCGGTGATGTTATCTGTTATCTGTCAAGTAGGAGGCCATGCACAATTCTGACTTGATGGAAGCAGACGTGACAGCACGGAGGAATATCTGGCAAAACTTCTGAAATGCCTGTTTCGCTGCCACTGCTACTGTGTGATCCAGAATCTCCGGAGGGGAAGGCTCCGAATCCTCGGCTTTGCCTGATGCTTGGCGGCTGGGGCAGGGGTCGAAGCTCTCGGCAGAGATGGTGCACGGTGTCGGAGGGCTGGTCAGAGGCTCGAAGTTTTCGGATGGACACAGAGTTGGACTGTGGTCGGGTGCTTCCAGGGTGCTGCATCGGCAAGTTTGCGGCGCTGGAAGCTCATGGCAGGGAGAGTTTCTCCCTTTTACCATCTGCGTGAGATGTTAGGGCTATCGGGACTTTGAGGCTTCTTTTTTTACCGTGCCCATGGTCTGCTGTTATCAAATTACAGTATTGCTTTGCACTGTTGTAACTATATGTTATAATTATGTGGTTTTTGTCAGTTTTAGTCTTGGTCTGTCTTGTGTTTCTGTGATATCACACTGGAGGAACATTGTATCCTTTTTTAATGCATGCCTTTCTAAATGACAATAAACGAGGACTGAGTGTCCTCATAATCTAATCTAAATGGTCTACTTCTTTATTCCAAAGTGCATGACCATTCATTTCCCTACACTGCATTCTATCTGGGATTCCTTTACCCATTCTATCTCCAAGAACTTCTGCAAACTCCCTGCTTCCTCAACAATACTTACCCCTCCACCTATCTTTGTGTCATCTGCAAGTTTGGCCATAAAGCAATCAGATCATTACATGGTAATGTGTAAATTAGGTGACCAGCGCTGACTCCTGTGGAAAACCTCTATTCACCATCAGCCAAACAAAAAAGGTCCCCTTTATTGCCATTCTTTGCCTCTGCCAGTCAGTCCATCTCCCGTACATGCTAGTGTCTTTCCTATAATACCATGAGCTCTTATCTTGTTTAGCAGTATCATTTGCAGCAACTTGTCAAAGGCCTTCTGAAAATCCACATAAACATATCCACTGACTCTCCTTTGTCTATCCTACCTGATATTTTCTCAAGGAATTTCAACAGATTTGTCAAATGAGATTTTCCCTGAATGAAACTATACTGACTTTAAACCATTTTATCGTGTGCCTCTAAGTATCCCAAAACCGCATCCTTAATAATAATGGACCCTAATATCTTGCCAACCACTGAAGTCAAGTTAACTGGCCTATAATTTCTGTCTTTTGCCTTGCTTGCTTCTTAAATAATGGAGTGAGATTTGCGATTTATCCAGTCCTCTGGAACCAGTCCAGAAGGTGGTCAGGGATTGTTATTGTCACAGTACTTTTTTTGCAGGTGAGGGGTTGGGACTGTTATTGTCACTGTTTTTTTTCTGTGGGGAGGGGAAATTTTAGGGTCTGTGAGTTTTATTTCTTTTCTTTTTCATGCTGATTGGGGGGGGGGAGATTTTGTCTTTTCTTTCATCAACTCCCACGGTCTTTCTGTATTTCATGGCTATCTGGAGAAGACAAATGTCAGAGTTGTATTGTACGTGCATACTTTGACAATAAAATGAACCTTTGATACTTTGAATCTAGTGATTCGTGAAAGATCATTACTAATGCCTCCATGGTATCTTCAGCTACCCTGGAATGTAAACCATCTAGTTCAAGTGATTATCCATCTTCAGACTTTCCAGCTTCTCAAGCACCTTCTACTCTATAATAGTGACTACACTCACTTCTGCCCCCTGAAACTCCCAAATTTCTAGCATGCAGCTTGAGTCTTCCACAGTGAAGACTGACGTAAAAAACTTATTCAGTTTGTCAGCCATTTTGCTGCTCCCTAATACTACATCTCCAGCGTAATTTTCCAGTGGTTTGATATCCTCCCTCCCCTCCCCTGATGTTCACTCTGGCCTCACTTTTACTCTTTCTATTATTGGCTAATTATGTTATATTACATTATACCTGATCATGGATACTTTAATTATCCTTTCAATGTTGCTGAGTCAAAATCCTGGAACATCCTGACTAACCAGACTGTAGAAATACCATCTTCACAAGGACTAAGGTGATTTAAGATATCAATTCACCACCACCCCCTCAAGAACAATTACATTTGAACAATAAATGCTGTCTTTCCCAGTGATACCCAGAAATGGATAACGACATTTTAAGAAATTGTATCGAAGGTGCTTGAAATTCTTAGCTTCAGCAAAATTCAAGCACCAAGTTTAACAATTGCATTAAAGTAATTACTGGCAAGTGTTTTCAAGGAACCTGGTGGCTAGATAACAGAATCAAAGGACAATGAGGTTCCCAATTAAATCAGAAGCTTCTGGTCTGGAAATTCTTCCGTATACTACAATAGTTTTATACATTATATGATGAATTTAATTTCAAACATAATCACTCACAAGTAAATTGCACATGTTGCTCCAAGTCTCAAAGCGAGTATTCTGCATCTGTGTAGGAGGCTCCCAATATATTCAGTGAGTTAGACTATAAGACCATAAGACATAGGAGCAGAATTAGGCCATTTGACCCATCAAATACACTCCACCATTTCATCATGGCCGATTTATTATCCCTCTCAACCCCATTCTCCTGCCCTCTCCCCATAACCTTTGATGTCCTTACGAATTAAGAATCTATCAACCTCTACTTTAAATATGCCCAATGACTTAGACTCCATCTACAGCCATCTGTGGCAACGAAATCCACAGATTCACCACCTTCTGGCTAAAGAAATTCCTATTCATTTCTGTTCTAAAGGGACTTGCTTCTATTCTGAGACTTTGCTCTCTGGTCTTGGACTCCAACAACCATGGGAAACTTCCTCTCTATATCCACTCTGTCCAGGCCTTTCAATATTTGATAGATTTCAAAGAGATCCCCCCTCATTCTTCTAAACTCCATTAAGCACAGGCCCATCTGGGTTAGTTAAAAGGATCCAGCGTTATTGACTCTATGGAAAACAAATCAGAAATGCCAATCTTCTGACAGGCGTGTTTCCCTTTAAGAACTATTCTGAGTGCTTGTTCCCATCACCACATTGATTGCTGTTGTCATCCAGTTTCTAAGGTTGTACATCCAACCCATTTCCCCTCCTCCCATCTCTCTTCCCCGAACATTTCTGACTTCCGATGCCCCATCCTTCCTCATTTTGGTTCTGATTCACTTTACCACTCCTTCCATCGCTCTTCCAGCTCCCTCGTTGCAATAACAATATTCCCACAATGCCTTAGGTCGAGGAAGAAAGGCCTTTGTATACTTTTGGCCCTGAGAAGAATGTAGATCTAGCAACGGGAACCCGGAGTCACGCAGGCCCCACTTAATTCAGCCGTCCAGGAGTTCCTCGACCAATCTTAATCATGTGGGATGGTACCAATTATATTTAAACACTATCACAGTGCCATCTATAGGAGTACCATTAACAGGTGACACCTCACTGTGAATGATCAAGGAAAGTGATGGCCCACTTAACAAAGTTGATGTAGAGTAAATAGACATCTGCTGCAATAAAAAGGCTAAAAATATTAATGGCTTCTGAAACAGCATTCACACTTGAGAAGCTGTTCTATATATTATGATGAAAATGTGGAACGGTGAAGCAGGCTTCCTGTGAGCCATGTCAGTGAATTCACAGATGTTATCAAAACTGTACATTTCACTAACAATATGCATAATAACAGCAAACTATTCTGGTAATTGGAAACTTTTTTTTCTTATATCTACCATACCACAATTTGCCACATAAAACGCAAGCAGTTTGTGCTTTTGTTTCCTCTGCAGTAACAGACATTTTTAAAAGCATGAGAAACCCTGTTTTTGATTACGACTATTAATGGATTCTGTGGCTTCACATTTACTTGTAACACTAAATCTTACTGAAGCAGAAATATATACACAAGTGATACACAAATTAATCTTAACAGCTTCCACACATTTGTATTTACAACCATAGCCACTTGTTTTCATGGCCATTGAGTTTGAGGAATAAAATTGTACACCCTGTTACACTGGAAAGTTGGTCAGCGAGAAAGAGCTGGTGTCCCACTCTCGTTGGCGCAGGAGCGACCTCTCCCTCCCTCGCTGGTGGGAGAGAGCCTGTCTGAGATACCATAGTGCTGGGTTGTGGTCTGCAGCTCCCGATAAACCTTGGATCAAGGCCTCTCTGGGGGCTTGAGCTGTTGCCCGCATGGCGGGGTAACGGAGGGGGCCAGTGCTCTAGTTCCGTGAGGTGAGGGTTTATGCTTCTGTTGCTGTTTGTGTGTGGGAGGGGAAGGGTGGGCTTTGGGGTTCTGATGTTTCTGTTATTCACACTTTGAGGGTCTTTTCCCCCTCTGTTTCGTGGATGTCTGTGAAGACTAAGAATTTCTGCTTGTGTTCTGTATACATTCCCTGATACTAAATTGATCCATTTGAACCATTCGCTTTGGTTTTGATTTGCCACTATGCTGAAGAAAAGCAGGATTAGAAGTAAAATTATTTCCAGTATCTGTCTCAAATATTGCCAGTTAGCTTCAACCAGCCCTCCCGAACATAGTTTAAGTGTGTTCAATTTTAGAAAAGCAACTTACAAGACGAGTACAACGCTTCATTTCTTTTTTTTTTTGGCCCTCTCTTGTAAGCTAAGGAAATTGTAGCCAAGTTTCAGACAGCTTTTAACTGCCAACTTACATATCAGGGTTGCACTAACTTCCAAAGATTACTATCATTTTTTGCTCTTCTATTCAACAAACTGAAGTAGAGGATTTTTAACTTGCAGAATTAGACTGACCTAAGATAGCAAAACAGTGCCTCGAAAGTCACTGGCCCAATATTTTCATTCAGTGCTAAGCAATTGGAACACAATACATTCTACAGTGACTGGAAATCCAGAGTAATGCACACACAATTCCCGAAGAATTCTGCAGGTCAGGCAGCATCTGTGAAGGAAAACAGACATTTTGGAAGGAGACTCTTCATCAGGACTAGAAAGAAAAGGGAAAGAAGCCAGAATAAGTTGGTGTCGGGGTGCGGGGAGAGAAAGGAGTACAAGCTGGAAGGTGATAGGTAAAGCCCGATGAAGGGTCTCAGCCCGATATGTCGACTATTCCCATCCATCTGTAGATGCTGCCTGACCTGCTGAGCCCCTCCCACATTTTTTATGTGTTATTAAGCAATTGGAAATGGGTTTTTTTCTCTATGAGTAAAATATGATAATGATCGCTTTGTGTTACTTGGAAGATTCGACCAATCATTTCCTGTCTTGATTCGCCCATGCAGTCCAGACGTCATTTTTGCATCAGAGTCTTGCAGTATGCCGTCATTCCTGCCACCTACAGAGACTGTGGGTCACAGAGAATTTGGACCATGCTGCCCTGGCACCCTAGAACTAGTTTTATTACTCGGTACCCATGTGAAAGACTTGCCTTATTCCTCAGATGTTTCTGGATTAAACATACCTCCCAGCCCCAGTGCTCCCTAATTTCTGGGAGGATCACAAGCCCATGATCCATGTCTTCCTCTGACCTCATGACCAACCCTCCTGAAGGTGTCCTTCCCCACCAAGCCCTTTTCTTTACACCACTGTCCCAAGACTGCGAAGGTGTCCGATGCAAAGTTCCCTCCAACCCGACCTCCAGTCGCAGGCCCAATTTCCCTCCCACCAGCCAACCTCCCTACTCAGCATCAGGACCACACATTTTCAACTGAATTTTGGTACATTCGGACAACCTACAATTTTAGAAAACATTTACATTTCAAGGCAAAGATCTTGGAGCGTCAGAAGTTAGCAGTGCGGGTATTGGTGACTATGTGTTAATCTGGACACTATAGTCATAAGATTAGGGTTCATCTATTTATAACCTAGCTCGACCAAGGCAAAATGGCAGGAACGCACAAGCAGAGTTACAGTTTTATTTATGATGTGAATAAACAGAATTAGCTACTGTTTGTGGTCAGTCAGACACACATTGCATTACTTCTGCCTTAACTGCTCTGTTTAGCTGGTAGGCAACTTCTGCGACAGCCCTGATAGCAATTAAAACTGGATATGGGCGTAAAGTTTCACACAGGGAGTCGTTCTGGTGTGCATACCGTCAGGCATTTATGTACGAAATACGAATTAGTTTATACATGTGTGAATAGATAAATAAATCCGGTGAATAAACATAGTCAATAATCGACTTTGTCTGCAATTGCTCATTGCCACAGTATCACTGGAAGTTGTTTGCAGGAATTAAAGCAAACCTGTTTCTGCTGCTGCTATTTGTCAGCTGATCACGGTGCATCATTATCCACAGTTGTATTCTGTACCTGCAGCTTGCTGCACTCTCCCGCCTTAAAGAGACATGCAGCACCACACAGACAACAGCAAGAGAATAATTGATCAGGGGAATTTTAATTTGGCACCAAAAGTGCACATTTTGTGGCGAGAGTGAGAGATCATTTCCACTATTGGAAACATATAACCATGTAACATTTACTGACCCAGTAAACTGAATTGTGAGAAAATGAATGTTATCTTATCTGGGTGTTGATTGACAATTTTTTCTCACTATCTCTGTGCAAGATGCTCGGTTTCTCTCAAAGTTTAAATTCCTGTTGTGGTTTTCCTACCAACTGCCAGCTACTTCCTGTGGCTTGCAACACAGTTTGATTTGGGCTCATTACTCAGGGAAGGGCAAAAAAGACAGTGTTTGTGACATTTACTGACTGCAGGCATGAGAGGGAAAATTAATTAGACCATTTAATGACATTAAATCATAATCAGCTTTCTGAACTTAGGTAATGAAAATCAGGAATTGGATTGACTCTTTAGAATAATCTAGAAAAAAATTATTAAATTAGTTGATACAAAATTAAAAATGCTGAAACAAAAGCAAAAATCACCTAAATATCTAACACATTACTCTTCCCTGTAAGGTGAGGTATTGTCTTAATTTTGCAAAGAATACAAGGGGCAGTTCAACACTTAGTAAACCATTTCTAAAGAGAAATAATCTTCTTATGCAAATCATTATTCCTCTAGGTGCCTATCATTTAACCAATAGGATGGATAATATTTGATATTTTTTCAAAAGAAAACATAAAAGCTTCAACCTCGTGTCCATCTCTGGCCTCACGCATAGCAACCATGGTTCTTTACTGACCTCCTTCCAAGCTTCCCTCCCTATTTATTTTAAACAGGTCAGTTTAGTACATGTTTCCTCTCCCCATGTTCATCTTATTCATAAGAATTTTGGATTTTTGTTCATTGCCATTTATATTTTCCCTATATATTTCAAACTGCTAACATTTACATTGCAAATTGAAATTATGATTTATGTATTTTATCTCAATTACATTTGGACTGGATGTAGCATCTTTGACTTTCCTGCACACTCCCCTATTGTTTCAGCATGAATGCTGAAATGGCTTACAACCTGTGAGATTTATCATCTGTGCAGAGCAAAGTTAAATAAGGTGACACAAACCAAAGAGGGAAGATAGGGCAGAATAACTGAGATCAATAAATTTAAAAAAAAACTATGCATTCCCGATTTGACCTTATTTCCTGTACAACTTTTTTTGTTCAGCAAGTGGTTTTGCTGCAAATATGTGAGACAAGATCAGCAGGCAGTGCCTCTGCTACTAAAACATTATGCTTTATGCTTCCCTTTTAAGCAGGTAAATGCACTTTATAGTAAAATACTGAGCATATGATTGCTTCCAATTTCTCTGTAATGTATAGGAAGAATATGTAATGATAGAGGATTCTAGCTTCTGCTTAATGTGCAGTGACCATTGCTGGACAATTTACATGCTGATATCAGGTACGAAAGTCAAAAATATGTGTTGCAATGGATCTACGCAGTGAGAATAAAGCCAGTGCATCTATGTCCTCATTCATGTGGACATTGTGCCAATTCTGAGATATTAATATCTATTGGACCACATGAAGGCCCTCTGGTCTTTAGGAAATGAGTGTGGGTGGGGAGAAGTGGGCTGGGCATGGGATTAGAGAAATGGTGAACTTCATCTATGCCAGAATGAACAGTTACAGTGAATGAGTAGGTTCTCCTCTTATTTGGGTCATAGGTCAAAAATCTTGCAGGAGTGGTTAAAGGCCTAGAGGCACTGTGTGTTTAAAAAACCACATTTCATTGCTGGAAAGCAATTATTGGCTTCAGAGTCACCACTGCTACTGTCACTGCAAAGATTATTTAATTTCTTTGGCTGTTTTGATATTATGGCAGTCTGGAGCGAATACACTGGGATGCACTTGTGAAAATAGTGATTGCAGATTAATATCATCATAATCTGACTGATGTACCATAGGCCAGGCATTAGTCCTCAAATACGATCAGCAGGGGTATGTGTTGTGATCTATTGAATAAACAGAGGTTATCTACAGGCAAGCAATACACTCAAAAAGTAAAGCCTTAAAGAAACAATGGTTTAGCTTACAGATCCTATTGTTTCCCATCAATATTGGGATACTTTCAGGAAAAAAATGGATTGTTAAGCTGCAGTTTGAAGCTATGCAGTAGAACCTGGTGAATGTTACCTTGATGTCAAAAGGAGCTGAGTTCTGAGAACTGCTGTAAGTGCAGGTCAGCATATGATCCATGAAATTTACTTAAAGATATGGCAGGCCCTCACACCCGGACAGAGTGATAGGTGATCCTGTGGGTCCTTTTCCTATCTCTGAGCAAGAGGAATTAGGCTGAGGACCCACTCTTTCCTCACCAATGAACAGAGGCCTGGACGTAGGCTCTGTTTCCTGGATTTCTATCCTTACCGCCTACCCACACACTCATTAGTTTTGGCGCAGTCTTGCAAGGAAAAGGTCAAACCTGTTAGAGGGCCAGTGAGGTATCACCATAGCTACTCCTCCCACTAGGAGTTTGTACATCCTCCCATTGACTGCTTGAGTTTCCTGCGGGTGCCCCCCACACTCCAAAGATATATGGGTTAGTAGGTTGTGGGCATGCAATATTGATGTCAGAAGCATGACAACTTTTGCGGGCTGCTCCCAGCACATCCTCTGATGTTTGGAGGATGTTGACGTGAACGAGACATTTCACCGCGTGCTTCAATGTTTCAACGTACACGTGACAAATAAAGCTAATCTGCTTCATTATCGTAGGCATACATACCCAGGATATAAATGCCATGAAATTTGCAAAAATAACTCTAAAATTGAAACTTTAAGTCTTCTCATCCCAGGACAAACCACAATGGATTGGGGGGGGGGGAGGCGGTGCTTTTAAAATTATGATAACAGGCAAAATACATTGGAATTAAGTGGGTTTGGGGAGTAACTTCCATATCACTGTCTGGACCTTGTTGGGGAAGTGAATTGAGTTGGAATGATACGAAGTTCACAAGACTGCAGGAGCAGAGATGTAAACCTTGTCTAAGACCCTGAAACAACTTAACCTTAACATAAGGAGCTCAAATCTAAGATTTGCTGGGCGGCACGGCCTGAAGGACTGGGAGGGGTGATTCTACGCTGTCTCTCAATAAAATACAGAAAAGTAAAGAAGCTGGGGAGGTGGAAAGTAATGTTGGTCAGTGAAGTAGAAGAGATGGCAGGAGGGCTTTGGTATGGAATAGAAAATGGGGCAGCATGGCTTTTGGTTTTGCAGAAGTTTACAGAAGAACGAAGGGTACTCTATAGTCAAAGCACGAGGGGAGTAAGTGTATCAGTGGCAGATGAGTAGTGATAAAACACATGACATATCACTCCTGGAGCTCATTGCGATTGTTACTGAACATAAACCATGCAGCATATCAGGAAATCCTTTTAAGATATAAGCACATCCAGAGTTACAAAGGCAAGTTGAAATTGGAATTTGTGACCAGCAGTACAGACAGGTGTGGTAAATCATTCAAAGAGCTGGAAATTTTGTAAGTTACTGTGGAGGATATCAGTTAATGTGTAACAGGGTGTGCGGAGACACTATGCGATCCGTGTACTTTGATCCTTTATTTTGTTTAAGGCAAATAACCTTACTGTAAATTGTAACTTCATGTTTGGCACTTTTCTTATTTTATTCATGGTGTTTGCATGAGTGTGGCCACTTAAACCATTGATTGGCAGAAAGAAAATCCTGAAATGCTAAACAGAGATCACCCTTCCCTTTATCTTTTTCAACGACCTTGCAGCATTGGCTTCCAAAACCTGGAGAACCTTCCTGAGGGCTGCCGCAGGAAATTGATGAGAAAAGTTCAGAATCAGGTTTAATATCTCTGATGTGTGTCGTGAAATTTGCGGTTCAATTGCATTCAACTGGCAACCCTCATAAATAATGCACTCTCATTACCTTCAGAAGTCATCCAAAACACTCGCAAGTTTCTACAGATGTACGGCAGGGAGCATTCTAGCCGGCTGCATCGCCATCTGGTTTGGACAGGGCTTATTGCACAGGATCAAAGTAAGCTGCAGAGAATTGTGAAATTAGTTAGCTCCATCTTGAGCACTAGCCTCCGTAGTATCCAAGACATCTTTAAGGAGCAGTGCCTCAAAAAGGCGGTGTCCATCACTGAGAACCCCCATTACACAGGACTTACTCTCTTCTCATTGTTACCATCAGGAAGGAGGTACAGAATCCTGAAGGCACACACTCAACGATTCAGGAACAGTTTCTTCCCCTCTGCCATCAGATTTCTGAATGGACATCGAACCCACGAACACTACTTCACTATTTTTTTTATATTTCCTTTTCTTTGCACTACTTATTTAATTTAACTATTTTTTATATATATATATATTTACTGTAATTCACAATTTTCTTTTTCTCTCCATTATTATGTATTGCATTGTACCATAGACCCATAGAACCATAGAAATTACAGCACAGAAACAGGCCCTTTGGCCCCTTCTTGGCTGTGCCGAACCATTTTCTGCCTAGTTCCACTGACCTGCACACGGACCATATCCCTCCATACACCTCCCATCCATGTATCTGTCCAACTTATTCTTAAACGTTAAAAAAGAACCCACATTTACCACCTCGTCTGGCAGCTCATTCCATACTCCCACCACTCTCTGTGTGAAGAAGCCCCCTCTAATGTTCTCTTTAAACTTTTCCCCCCTCACCCTTAACCCATGTCCTCTGGTTTTTTTCTCCCCTTGCCTCAGTGGAAAAAGCCTGCTTCCATTCGCTCTATCTATACCCATCATAATTTTATATACCTCTATCAAATCTCCCCTCATTCTTCTACGCTCCAGGGAATAAAGTCCCAACCTATTCAACCTTTCTCTGTAACTGAGTTTCTCAAGTCCCGGCAACATCCTTGTAAACCTTCTCTGCACTCTTTCAACCTTATTTATATCCTTCCTGTAATTTGGTGACCAAAACTGAACACAATACTCCAGATTCGGCCTCACCAATGCCTTATACAACCTCATCATAACATTCCAGCTCTTATACTCAATACTTCGATTAATAAAGGCCAATGTACCAAAAGCTCTCTTTACGACCCTATCTACCTGTGACGCCACATTTAGGGAATTTTGTATCTGTATTCCCAGATCCCTCTGTTCCACTGCACTCCTTAGTGCCTTACCATTAACCCTGTATGTTCTACGTTGGTTTGTCCTTCCAATGTGCGATACCTCACACTTGTCAGTATTAAACTCCATCTGCCATTTTTCAGCCCATTTTTCCAGCTGGTCCAAGTCCCTCTGCAGGCTCTGAAAACCTTCCTCACTGTCTACTACACCTCCAATCTTTGTATCATCAGCAAACTTGCTGATCCAATTTACCACATTATCATCCGCAAAGTTAAATTTCACAACATATGCCGGTGATATTAAACCTGATTCTGATTCTGATTCAGAATTTCTAGCCATCTACTCCAAATGTGTAGACACTTCGTAAATGGAGAATCTTGCATTGATTTCGAAGCCCATTCCATGGTTGGCTATAGAGAGAACCCAGGAGGTCAAATCCACTCTTACATTCAATATTCAAAGACATCTTTTTCATGGTACCGTGAAGGAGTAAGGTGTATAATGACAAGGAAATAATTTTGTTACTATTTCTGATCTGCAATGTTTTTCACACCATTTAATATTCTCATGACATCACATTGAGTAGCCACACTTTTAGTGTGTTATTACATTGTGCAAGTTAAGAAGGTCTCAGCCTGTGTTTGTACTGTACTTCAACAGCTTATCACAGCCAATGTGACAAGCTATTGTAACACCATTATAACTGATCACAGTGGTTTGAACTAAGTGTGAAAGTTTCCATATCTGACTGCCACTGAGTCATTGAATGACATGTTACCATTAGGGTTGCCAACTTTCTCACTCCCAGATAGGGGACGAAAGTAGCAGTCAAATATGGGACACCTGTGTTTACCCCGAGAAAGACTACCATGACCATGAAGCCTTGCGCGGGCACCTGTGTGCGCATGTGTAACGTGCGCATGTGTGTATGTGCCAATTTTTTTCCTACAAATCGGTTTTGGCTTAATCTTCCCGATTCTGTTAAGTCAAACTACACTGTACATACATTATTTCTACTTTATATAGGCCGCATATTTATCATATCATTCCTGTTTTAACTATATGTTAATGTTATTTTAGGTTTCATGTATTATTTGATATGATTTTGTTATTTTTTGTTTTTTTTTAGGTTTTATTTGATATTATTTGATATGATTTGGTTATTTTTTGGGTCTGGGAACACGGAAAGATTTTTCCCATATAAATTAATGGTAATTGTTCTTCGCTTTACGCCATTTCGGCTTACGTTACGAATGGTTTCATAGGAACGCTCTACCTCAGCGGGAAAAAGACGGTCCCGTATGGGACAAACCAATTTAGCCCAATATATGGGATGTCCCGGCTAATACGGGACAGTTGGCGACCCTAGTTACCATAACAAGAGAACAGATCAGGACTTCTCAAACTTCTGGTAAATGCCCCTCCTCCGTCACCATTCCCCATTCCTGTTTCCCTCTCTCACCTTATCTCCTTACCTGCCCATCAGCCCATCACCTTCCTCTGGTGTTCCTTCCCCCTCCCCTTCCTTCTATCCTCTTCTGTCCTCTCCTATCAGATTACCCCTTCTCCAGTCCTTTATCTCTTCCACCAATCAACTTCCCAGCTCTTCACTTCACCCCTCCCCCCCGCCCAGGTTTCAACTATCACCTGCCACCTGGACTTACTTCATCCCCTCCTCCCACCTTCTTAGTCTGACTCCTTTGCCTTTTATTTCCAGTCCTGATGAAGGGTCTTGGCCTGAAATGTGGACTGTTTACTCTTTTCCATAGATACTGCCTGGCCTGCTGAGTTCCTCCAGCATTTCGTGTGTGTTGCTCGGGACTTTGCTGTCATACGTTGTTCTCTCAGCTGTGTTGCATGAGAAATGTGAGCCATGTACCTGATAACTTATAGCATCTTTGAGAACTGAACCTTATCATTCAACAATGCCTTATAGTGAAAATTCAGAAACACCTGATTTTAAAAAAAGCTTGCTTTCCCTTTAGTTTTCCAAAGGTTTAGACTAAAGATGGGATCAGATGTCTGTGTGAGTGGCGGTACAAAAGCTTGTGACCCTCTGGGTACGTGCATTGGCGAGACAAAGGAGTTCGAGGATCCCTAGCATCGGCTAGTCCTGGGGACCATACTGAAGATCGAATCCTGAAGGCCAGTTGGATGCTCAGAAGTCAAAGTCTGATGGCTGAAGCCCCCTGAGGAAGCTGGAGGCCCATTGTCCAAAAGTCTGCTGGAGCTGCTGGAGGTCTGCCTTGGGATTAGAAGACTGCCTGTGTGGGTGGTGAGGGGGAGGACCAGGGTTTGTGTTGCTGTTTTTTTCGTTGCTTGTTGTGATCTGTGATGTTCTGCTTAACACTGTGGGTGTGTTATGTTGGTGAGGAATGTGTTGCAACACTTGCTGGTTACCCCAGCACACCCTTAGGCTGAGCTGGTTCTTAACACAAACAATATACTGTATGTTTTGATGTACATGTGATAACTAAACGAATCTGAAGAAGATCTAAAAATGAAAGCTCTGCAATTTCCAGCCATTTGAGTGTACATTCCACCCTTATTTTCATTTTTCAATCCTTCTCAAAACTGAACTGATTGACTCCTCCATTTCTATTACTGCCCTAATCTAATCCTATTACAATTAATTTTCCTCACAATATAGTTTCTTAGATGCATCACTTTACTGCTAATGCAAACTCTGTCAAAGAAGTAACGGAACCATACTGCAAACTGGTAAATATATGCTAAAACTTTTTACAGAATGTTAAATAATGGCAAACCAAGAATCAAAAAGACGCAAAGTGGTATAAGGCCCAAGCTTTGGTCTATTATTTTACCGTCATTTGTTGAGAAAGCAGTCTTGACTGTTGATGATGACTTAATTAATTAACCAGTTACTTTAGAATATTGTGTGATAGCATATCAGTTTCATTCCTGGCTGTAATCAGGTTGGGTGCCTGCTGATAAATTTTGAACGGTTTGCCAGATTCTATAATTGCAATCAGATTCTATAACACAGTCACTGATCAAATGACAAATTTAAAGCGAATATATTGGAAAGCAATAAAGGCAATACTTAAATATGTCGTGGCAATGTAAGATTTCAATAAACTTGGGAATGGTACATCTGACTGAATTTCCAGAAACAGGGATACAAATCTAATGTTGATTCACAGTAAAACCCAACCAACAATATTCCATTCAGATGTGGTCAGTAAACCCGAGAAGATATTAAAGGCGACAGAAATTCTACCAGGAAGAACAGCAGTGATTAATTGTTGGACACTGATGTGCCAGCCTAGATCATGGGTTCAGCCTTACAGTGGGGGCTTGACCCCATGACTTGCTTCTTCAATGAGAATGCTGCCATTATGCCAAGCCAACTCATTTATATTCATACTAGGCCCTGGAGTCACAGACAGCATAAGCATTATTTTGGCATTGGGTCCAGGAAGGCGTTGTGAAAGTGAAGGATTATCACATCTGGTGAGATAGAGAGCCTTTGTTTCTGCGATGAATGTAAGCATGTAATCCAGTTTCGTAAATTATCCTAACAGACAGAATAAAACAAAATGCTTTATCAGATGTGAGTTGGGAGCATGATGTTCCAAGGTTGATAAATATTTTCAGCGCTTTCTTTTTTCCTGCTTACCCGTATCAGCAACATTGCACAACTACAGAGTTTAAATCCTTACAGAACATTTTTTATATTAATAATAGCTGCACCAAAAGCAAAATACCAGTGCAGCTACAGATGATGGAAATGTGTGAGCTTCTGTGAATTCACTGGGTATCTGATAGAACCCTGAATCATAGAGGCTATGCACTCAACTGCAGTCAATTGCAGTGGTAAACCACAATCCCTGGAGCAATGCCACTGCCTGAATTATTATACGTGCGCCCACTGAACGGTTTCTATGTTTAAATAAGTTATAATATGGAACCCCTTCAGTTGCCAATAACATTGTACTTAAAATCATGTGACTGGCTTTTAATACATGAGTGTGTGGAGCCCCCTGTGGATATAGATGCAAAGTACACTTCCTATCAATTCCTTCCCAAGACAACTAAACTATCAGTCAGCCCCTCCATATGTCACACCTCACTTTAAGTCTTGCACTCTAATGCATTAAACTTTGTGTTTCACGGAGCACTTTCATTATAATCAGTCATTGCATGGGAGTTATTTACTAAATAAAGAACATAAGAAGTTGAGAAGAGATGGAGTGGGAGTATACCAATTGCACCACCCCCCCCCCCAGCCTTTTCCATCATCCATTCTTGACAATGACCACTCTGCCTCAGAGCTTATCTCCTTCTCTGTGGCTGCTCTCCGTCGCCCTCAGTTCTCTGACTTTGAAAGTTATGTCTACTTCCTCGTTAAATTTTCCAGATAATCCAACCTCCAGACCCTTCCAGAGTGGAGTTTCCAGAGATTCACCATCCTCTGGGAGAAGTTCCAACATATCTCACTTTTAAATGACCCCTCCTTGATCTACTAACCAAGTTCCCTCATCTGCAATCCTCTCAGTAGTGGGAACATCTCAACACCAGTCCTGGCTTACTTCTTTAGACCTTATGTGTTTCAACAAGCACCCTCATTCTTCTGATATCCAAGAAGTGTAGATCCAATCAATTCGATCATTTTGTTTCCCAAATAGCAAGTTTGCTTTTGAAGGAAGCGAGGCACAAAACCTCATAATCAACTGTAAACTACAATTAGGAGGTTGTTAGGCACCTGAGGCAACATCAGGAGCCCAGCGAGACTATTTATTGAGTAGCAGCCGCAGAGATGAACCTGATCAGATGAGGAAAGTTAGTCACACAGACCAGACCTTACGATGAGCCAGCACGAGCAGATAATAACAGGAGTGTGTGGTAATGAACAGAGGAGAAGGAGAATGCTGGCTTGAAGCAATTTCCTGTACTGCTGGTTTCTTTCCGTATCGTATCAGATCAAGTGTGAAAATGCAGTAGGTGAGCATGCAGTCATTTGCTAGCGCGGTGAATTGATTGAGTCTCCTACATGGGGAAGGATCTCTCTTTCTGGCGTGGGCTTTCGAGTGTGCATATTTTCACCTCAGTGGGCCTGGTTCATAGCTCCCATACTGTCACTAATATTACTCAGTAAGAATGTTTAATCATTCTATTCCGCTGTCGTTCTTACTCCATACATACGTAGCACCTTCAATGTCTCCAGCTTGATTTAAACCGTCCTCTAGCATCACTTTCCCTCACTTGGTTAACTTCCTAATGTGGCAATAATAGAGGCATTGTCTTGTGACCTAATTGATCCATTCGTGCTTACCTAGCTCTGGGTTAAGTAATCTTGCAGTTTAAGAGTCTGCTCTTGTTTCCAAGTCCTTTCATGCTCTGGCTTCCTTACCTTGTCAAGACATCCTCGCGCCTGGGCAACGTGTGCTCCCCACACCCTGGTTCCAGCATTATTTGTTTTTTTTTGTCTGAGGTAGAGGGGAAACAAGGCAGGGATTAGTAAACAAGGAGAATTTTAAAACTGGGATGTTGTTGACCAGCGTTTATGTCAAGCAGTTCCAAGGTAAGAGAGAGTCAAAACCTGATGTGTGTTAAGATATGAGTTTGGAAAGATGAAATGTTGATGGAGGGTGGAAGGGGAGAGGACAGATTAGAAATGTCATGCCTGGGGCTGGAAATGGTTTGGAAGATCCAATGAAACAGAGGAGATGAAGCAGAGATGGAGTCAGCCAGGATGGATTGGATCTTATGAGGCCATTTCATTTTGTTTCGGCAGTTCAAGTCTGCCGTCCCTCCTCTGCATATTACCGAGGGGGAGATTGGGATCCAATCCCCAACAGCACAGCAAACGTGATGTTTCTAACAGAACACAGATGGCTTTCCTTTCACTGAAGACTGCAAGTGACAGAATCCAACCCTGGTCGTATTCCCACTTCTGCATAAGGACTGGTGACCTGTCAACTTTGGAAATGGGAGCAGCCCCACTGAAAGAGCTCTGTTCCTGGCAACAGCTACTTTATTTCTTTCACAGATGTCTTCAGCCCTGCAACACGCTGAACCAGACTGTGTTCACGAGAATTTCCTTTGACAGAAAAATAACAGACAGGAAGTCTATGTTTATCAGCACTCCCAGTAATATCATTAGCTACACGCCATTAATACCAACATTAGGTTCAATGTCAATAATTTGAATTAAATGAAATTTCTAGCCTCATGTCTATATAATTAATTTGTTTGAAAGGATGATATAGAAGTTAGTAACTTCTATTCATTTTAAAATTCATTTACACAACACAGAGGAGTAGACCAATCAAAAATGAGGCAGAGTCAAAACAGCCGGTTAAAGTCTCAAATGAAATTGCCCAATGATATTACAAAATTCCACTGACCAATTCACCACTGAACTTCAGGATTTGATTAGATGGATGGGTTAAACATTGCTGGGTGTACCAATATGGATAAATGATTGAGTTTCACAAATACGAGAAAATCTGCAGATTTTCTCCACCCCTCCTCTCCCTCACCATTCTCCATTCCTGTTTACCTCTCTCACCTTATCTCCTTACCTGCCCATGATCTCCCTCTGGTGCTCCTCCCCCTTCCCTTCCTTCCATGGTCTTCTGTTCCCTCCTATCAGATTCCCCCTTCTCCAGCCTTTTATCAATTAACTTCCCAGCTCTTCTCTTCACCTCTCCCTCTCTCCCGGATTCACCTATCAACTGCCATCTTGTACTTCTTCCTCCCCTCCCCCCACCACCTTACTCTGACTTCTCCCCTTCCTTTTCAGACCTGAAGAAGGGTCTCAGCCCAAAGCGTTGTCCATTTACTCTTTTTCGTAGATGCTGCCTGACCTGCTGAGTTCCTCCAGCATTGTATGTGTGTTGCTCTGAATGACTGAGTTTATCCTTTGCAAAAGAGTAATAATTCTTCCTTCTGTTGCAAGACCAAGGTTCTTCAAGTGGGAACAGCTTGCATTTATCTAAGACCTTCAATGGGGTAACATGACAGGCTCTTGTCACCAGAGTGTTATGCAAAGCGATCTGATGCTTGGCCACACAGGAGACGTCAGGACAGGTGACCTTATGTTACATCAAAGTGACAGATTTTGAGAAGCTGTTTAGAGAGGTGGATGCTTTCATAAAAAGTTCTTCAAAGAGATGGCAGGGCAGAGTTACAAATATGGAAACATTAATGAACATGATATTTCATTA
Organism: Mobula hypostoma; assembly: GCF_963921235.1. Taxonomy (NCBI): domain Eukaryota; kingdom Metazoa; phylum Chordata; class Chondrichthyes; order Myliobatiformes; family Myliobatidae; genus Mobula; species Mobula hypostoma. The sequence continues at coordinate 9,949,439 of NC_086123.1, read as the reverse complement.
ATGGGAACATTGTATTATAAGTAAAGAAATAGGTAGCTCAATCTTATCCAGCAGGTGGTAGGTCATAAGATTCCAAAAGAATGAAATCTGAGGTCTAAAAAGAGAAGAAACATACCCAGGTTTCAGAATGCTTGGTAGAAGGACTTTGGGTTGTTTGTGGATGATTGATGGAGGAGTGCAGATTGCTGCTGAGGAAGATGGACTTGGCTTGTAGGTGGAGAGAGGTGTTGCTAGGTAAACAGGATCCAGTGTTTGCAATGAGATGAGGTGAGGGATAACTACAGCGAATGCTGGGAACACTCAGCAGGTCAGGCAGCATCTTTCTCGGGGATCCTTTGTCACATCAGGGAAAGCAAAAAAAGAGATTAGTTTTGAGTTGCAGGACTGATTGGAGTAGGGATGGTTACTGACAAAATGCTCTGCCTCTTTTTCAATAGGATTTAGTGAAGGAAACAGCAACATGTGGAGAGCTATGTCCACGATAACCTCTGGAGGAGCTGTGCAGAGAAGAAATCCAGTATTTTGGTCAGAGGGAGGGATGGTGCTGACCATGCAGGAGTTTCCTACATCTGGTCCAACACATGGCTGCTGAAAGCACAAAGGAAGCAGGTAGTCAGTACCCAATGATGCAGGGTGAAAAGGGAAGGGAAAAGAAGGCCTGAAAGGTAAATATTGAGACTCTGATAACCAACTGTGTCTGACACAAATGAATAGTGTGTTCTGTATTTTGGCCAGAGGGTCAGAAGGAAATCTCTCTATTTCCTGATTGAGCACAAAATCTTAGACCAAAATCTAGGAGGTCTGGTCTTTGTATGAAATATCAGACCAGGGCTCCATTTGTTCTCTCAAGTGAAGAAGACTGAGCCCATGGTTCAGGGAAGTTCCCACCAGTGACCTAGCTAAGATTTAGCTGATAACCAGCAATCTAAAAATTACCATTTTGCTGATTGTAGGTCGATGCTGTGCACTAATTCTTCCACCCACTAAGTACTAAGAGCTGATTATTGGCTTCAGGAGGAGGAAACCAGAGGACCATGAGCCAGTCCTCATTGGAGAGTCAGAGGTGGATAGGATCAGCAACTTTAAATTCCTCGGTGTTTTCATTTTGGAGGACCTGTCTGGGGCCCAGCACATAAGTGCAATTATGAAGAAAGCATGGCAGTGACTCTACATCCTTAGGAGTTTGCGAGGATTTGGCATTACATAGAAAACCTTGACTAACTTCTCTACATGTGTGGTAGAGTATACTGACTGGCTGCATCACAGCCCGGTATGGAAACACCAATGCCCTTGAACAGATAATCCAACAGACGGTAGTGGTTACGGCCCGGTCCGTGATAGGTAAAGCCGTCTCCACCATTGAGCATATCTACACAGAGCGTTGTCACAGGGAAGCAGCAACCATCGTCAGGGACCCCTACAACTAGGTGGGGGTCCCTCTGCAGTCACTCATGCACTCACTTTCAAGAAATCTTCATCTCATTTTCTTAGTGTTTATTGCTGATTTATTTATTATTATTATTATTATTTCTTTCTTTTTGCATTTGCATAGTTTGTTGTCTTCTGCACTCTGGTTGAACACCCAAGTTGGTGCGGTCTTCTATTCATTCTGTTAGGGTTATTATTCTATTATAGACTTATCGAGTATGCCCACAAGAAAATGAATCTCAGAGTTGTATATGGTGACATATATGTACTTTGATAATAAATTTACTTTGAACTTTGGTTCATGGGAATATCCTGAGCTTGGGAAATCATTCAGGGTTTTGTTTCCCTCCAGCAGTTTCAGGTTCTTTTATTGTGAGCCGCTTGTCCGTGGCGTGAAATGAAAGAATTCTCAACTGAAGAAGGGCCCTTGCTCCAGCGAAGGTGACTGTGGCCCCAATCTCTGAAGATAAAGCAAGAATGTTTGTAATCTTGGAATCAGTTGAAAGGTTGGCATACTGAAAGGGTAACTGTGCAGTGTTGTTCAGCATCCTTTGTTTTAAGAACAATCTTTAAAGTGCTTGCCACATCAAAGCAGGCCCTGGCCTCTCTGACTGCCCACAATGTCGGAACTGAGAGCAATGCCTTCTTGAAACAATGGGCCCAAGATGCAGCAATATCCATTCTCCGCCCTCTCCGCCTGCCCCACCAATGGCAGTGCATTTTCCTCCGGCTAAACCCGTGGGATCCATTGTTTTGGACACCTCCCACACTGCCTTCCTTCCACCGTGCGAAGTGTGCTGTGAGTGGCAACCAGGCCCCAGATAGGGGAACCCAAGACTCTATCTACCCTCCAAGCCCATCATAATGGCTTTTAGCGGCTCACTGTCAATGGCATTTTCACTGTTCTTAAATGCTTTTGATTTTATGAGAAATTAATAAAACAGTTAAAAATTAAAACTTAAGACTGTTTAAAAACATTTGGGACTCAAGATTTCCAGCATCTGCAGAATCTCTTGAGTTTATAAAAGGTTTAAAGCAATTTTTAACTACTGTGAGTTGGTTAGAAATACAGTATTTATTGTGTGGGCACGTGGCCAAGTGGTTAAAGCATTCGACTAGCGATCTGAAGGTTGTGAGTTCGAGCCCCAGCCGAGGCAACGTGTTGTGTCTTTGAGCAAGGCACTTAATCACACATTGCTCTGTGACGACACTGGTGCCAAGCTGTATGGGTCCTAATGCCCTTCCCCTGGACAACACTGGTGTCGTGGAGAGGGGAGACTTGCAGCATGGGCAACTGCCGGTCTTCCATACAACTTTGCCCAGGCCTGCGCCCTGGAGAGTGAAGACTTTCCAGGCGCAGATCCATGGTCTCACAAGACTAACGGATGCCTTTATTTATTATTTATTTATTTATTTATTGGTTGATTGATTGATTAAGATACAGCGTGGAATATTCCCATGCTGCCCTTCAAGCCATGCTGCTAGTAATCCCTGACTAAACCCTAGCCCCCACCGATTGAACCCAGATCTGTACTGTAAAGCATTAAGCTAACCACTACACTATGGTGCCCAAGTATAGAAGTAAAGAAAACTAATTAAGCTGATCTTACATCAAATGAATGGAGTTATTGTTTGTAATTAGTGACATAAAACACAGGACTAGGCAGGTAGTGTGTCTAAATTCAGAACAACCCATGGACTCAGTGATGAGTTCAATGAGATCACCGATAGCTGACCATTTATGTTCACTTTGCAGTGTTAGGCTGCAGAAGTCAAAGATGCTTCGAACAGCCAAGGGTGAAGGGGAAGGGGTTCCTGTGGCCCACGTCAGAGTCTGCTCTGCACAAAATGCTTCGAAGTTGCAACCGGGCCATTCTGTAAAGCCTGTTACGAGATTGGGTTGAAACCTTGTGCAGAGCTGCGCAGTTTCATTGTCCCCCGGCTGAAGTGCTCAGGGGAATTCAGCGGATCAGGCCCCAGATTTTTGCGATTTGATTTTTAAAAAACTCATGTTGTTGCATGCTTTAAATTTGTCATTCATGCCAATTGGCATGGAAATGTTTTCTGTCAAATATGAAGAGAATGCAGTGAGACAGAGAACTATACCTTTGTACAGCTGGGACCAGGAAGAATAAGACAACAGCTGCCAATTGCCAGCACTTGTACACTCTGTCGTGCAGATCTTAATCTGCAGCTGAAGGTACACGTGTGACATGAAGGCAGAAAAACAACACTGCTTTTTTTTATATATTAGTTATGAGTCTGTTGCCTCATCAGCTCTGAACCCGGTCTTGTTTACAAGTTCTCTCTTATTCAGTTTCATAATTTTTTGCACTAGATCTGGAGTAAACTAAAAGAGAACAAATGAGCCTCTGGAGAACGTCAGCTGAATCTCAAAGCAAATGTCAGCACATTCATGAAATCGAATTTTGCAATTTGTGGTCAGATTATCATCCAAGTGTTACCCAGTGCCATCATTGGTGCTGGTTACATTTGCGTGATCTTCAATGCATTGTTTAAGCTCAGGGAAGTACTTTTCTGTCACAGGTTAGTGAACTGTCAAACCCAAAACTGGCAGTCACTTGCTTCATACTTCCAAATAAAATTTTTAACGACGAACTCTTTAATTTGCTACCACTCCATATGTCCCTCAAAATCCATTCTGCCTCATATTTCCAGTCAGGAATGTCCTCCATCTACCATGCACCTACCTCTTTCTCCCACCTCCCCCCCCCCGACCATGTGGCTGAATCAGCCCATTATCCCACTTCCCCACTCCCAAGCTCGTTAGTTCACTAATCATCTCTGGCCTCTGTCTCACTACTCTCCTTCTCTACTTGGCTACCTCCCCTCTCCACTCTTACGTCCTGGCACAGAGTACCAATCCGCAATATTGACAATTCCTTCTACCCACTACCACCACAGATGCTGCTCAGCCTGCCGAGTTTCTCTAGGTAGATTGTTGCAGTCTAATTTATCTTCAAAAAAGAATTACTTGCTGAGAAAAAATTGCTGCAGTTCAGGAAATCAGTTACCCAGATTAAAAAAAAAGACTGGGCAGGAGCAGGAGCTTTATAGCATTTGCCAGACCTGTAAAAGAGCATAGCATGGTTCAAAACTTTGCAACATCCAAGGTACAAGGGCAGACAGACTTCTTCAATGAGCAAAGTTCCTTCCTACTCGTTCAAAGAATCATAAGTTTACTCAGTTCTGTTTTTATTTCATTTTTATTCTCTGCATTTATTATTAATGAATTCGTAATGAAAATTACAAAAGACATGGTTAAAAATTCTCTTTTTTGGCGCCAACTTTGAGTTTGCAGCTTCATGCCCCGCCTGTACTCTACAGTTCTCATGAGGAAATGCTCCCTTGCTGATGGCTTTTTCCTCGGACTTTCTCCCTTATTTGGAGCTCACAGGGAATTATCTAATCAACTCTAGAACCCAAGGAATTTGTTGAGGGAATGTCCCTTATAATGTAGAATGCTAAAACAAGGTATGTCTAAAGCATTCAAATAAATTAAATTTGGGAAAAATAATAGTTTCTCAAATGCTGGATTCTGACATAGAAGGCTTGAGGCCTACAGGTTGTCATGGTAATGTGATGCTACATTTTTGAGAATGGATGCTCGCTCACCCTCCTATGTATACCCTCGGACTTTATAAGAGAGCACTGTTAATTTGGTCAGCTGTAGTGTATTGTTTCTGATACAACACAAATTGTAAGTGACTTCTTCAAATGCAGACACAACATCACCCAGCACTAAATTTGTTCTTCACGGTCAGATTTCATTTTATGGCTTGCAATAATAGCTTTGATATGAAGAGTCCGCTGCAGTAGACAACAAAATGTTTACTGTCGAAAAAGAAAATGAAAAATAATCGCAATTTTTAGGACTGAATTGTGATCATTTGCTGTCCTACGGAGAAAAAAAATGCAACAATTACTGTTTCAGAATCGTTAGCAAAGCCTTGACCTTGGTAGTTGGCACAAACGTGTGAAGTCAGTTTAAGTTAAGTGAGTGGATTTAAAAAGTCCGATTAGATCTGTAAAGCAAAAAGAAACTGCTAAGCTAAACATCAGAAATAAAAGCAGAAGCTATGGTGTGAGGAGCGGAGCCATCATTTCAAGTCCATGACTTTCCATCAGAACTGTCTGATACCCTGAGCATTTATGTCTGTTCTATATTTATTCCACTTGAAAAAGGTTTCTATAAAATGAAGGACTTTTTATTTCCAGAACATTGTGTCAGAATTCCCAAGGCCAAAGGCACTCATAGTTATTTATGAACAACTCACACTAATCACACTGCAGCTTGAAATGATGGCACACACAGACACTCACAGACACATTCAGACACTCACACATGCGCGCACACACACACATACACACTCATGCGTGCACACATACACATATACACACACATGCGTGCACACATACACACACACACACACACACACAGATGCACATACATGCTCAGACGCAGCCACACAGACACACACACACACGCACACACACACACACAAATACACACTCACACACACACACACACACACACACTCATGTACAGGCATACACACACACAAACTCACACACACCCTCGCACGCTCACAGACACACACACACTCACAATCACACACATTCATTCACACTCACACTCAGATGCAGCCACACACACACACGCACACACACACAGTCACACACACACATTCACACACCGACACATACACATGTACAGACACACTCACATACACAGATACACAAATGCATACACACACACACTCGTGTACACGCAACTCAGATGCACGCGCACGTACACACACACACACACACACACACACACACACATACACACCAAAATCAATAAAAAAGAACAGGAACACAATAATCAACCCTCAAGTCCCCATTCCCTACACGAAATGCAGCAAGAACATTGGTCCCCAAATACCTCCCCCTGCACAAAAATCGCAACAGGAACATTGACCCCCAAACCCTCACCTCAACATGAAATGCAAAAAGAATATTGGCTTCCAAATCACCCTCTCCACGCACAAAGAAACTAACAAAAAGCATGCACCAAAAGCATCAATCCCCACACCCTCTGCTCCCCTACAAAACACCACAAGAATATTGACCCCAAATCCCCCTCCCCTAGTCAAAAACACAAGAAAGAACAGGTGAAAACACAGACTATAAAAAACTATGTCTTAAAAAAAAGCAACACATACAAAAAGTGCTGGTGAACGCAGCAGGCCAGGCAGCATCTACAGGAAGAGGTACAGTCGACGTTTCGGGCCGAGACCCAAGTCTACTGTCCATAGTACAAATTCATATCCATATCTCAAACACAGGAAACCTCTAGCTAGCTGTCAAACTCTTTTATGTGAGCAAGCCTTGTTCTTTCTTATCTTGTGAAGGTTACCAGAGGACTCACCAGGCAAACCTCTCCAAAGTAGGTTTAAATTTGTCCTGGAAGTCCAAAAAATTCCAACCTTTGTGTCAACTGAGTGACTACAGAACATTTACTGAACTGGAGATATGCTGCTTAGGACTAGCTGGAATTCAGTGTTTAGAGGTTTCAAGATTCTGGAATACAACTAATCAGAAAATCAATTGGACTGCTCAGGTAAACCCTATGTTTACAAAAGTAGGTAGGGGGAGAGTATCCAGTCATTTCCTGGTACCCCCAAGTTTTTGCAGGGCATTGAGACACGAGACACTGCAGATGCTGCAATGTGGAGGAACTGTCCTAATGAGTTCTGATTTTGGGCTTCAACCCAAATTGTCGCCATTTCCTTTCCTCCCACAGATGCTGCTCGAACCGCTGAGTCTTCACAGCAGACTGTTGGTTGCACAAATTAGGAATGTGATGGAATTCCCTCCACTTGTTTGGATGAGCATAGCTCCAGCAACCTTGTTCAGTTCAATACCACCCACGACAAAGCAGCCGATCGGTTATGTTCAATGTTGCTCTAACCACCAGCACTCTGTGGCATCAGTGAATTCCACCTGCGAAGCTGACAGTAACTCATCCTGACTTCTCCAGAACACTTTCCAACCTGCAACCTCTACCACCATGGAGGAGAAGGGTTCCAAGACTCTGGAAGCAACATGTGCAAGCTCCCTTGCAGGTCAAATGCCATCATCCCTGGATCTAAATCTTGAATGTCCCTACCCAGAAACGAGGGGCACCAACAGGACTGTAGTAATTCAAGATAGTGACTGACCACCACCTTCTCAGTGGCACTATAGGTGGGCAATAAATAGCAGCTTTACCAGTGATTCTTGGATTTCAAAAATAATTATCGGCCAAATGCAGAATACCTGTTATGTTGCATGAACAATTCCCATTAATTTTTCATGGACATTGTTGTGTATTTAATACTTCAATAATATCTGAATAATCTTGTGTATAAATAGTTTGTTTAAGCATTCTTGTTTGTTTATATAATTAATTATGGGTTATATGTAAAAATTGTATATGTCATCACGCTACCTCACAAAGATGAAGTTACACCTGCATTCCCAGACTCTTGTGTATTCCTTGAATTAGTTTAATGTTTAGAAGTTACAAAACATAACAGACAAGTTGGAATTACTGATCTACCATGATAATCTACATTCAAAGTTTCAAAAGACGTTTATTATCAAAGAACGTAGAAGTTATACAACCTTGAGATTTTTTGCTTACAGGCAGCCACAAAGCAAGAAACGCGAAAGAACACAATTTAAAAAATAAATTAAATGAAGGCCAACACCCAGTGCACAGAGAAAGGAAAAAAAAACACAAAGCATGCAAACAATAGAGGAGAGCAACATAATTCCGAAGCAAAATGAGTCCTCAGGTCCGAACCCCAGAGCAGCCCTGAGTAGGCCAAAAGCCTTTGTATCAGTTCCTCATAAGAGCAGGGAAGGAGCACAGCAGCCAGGACAGTCTTCAAAGCCTCAATGCCATGGAAAGAAGAGAGAACATTACGAGAGAGCGAGCGAAATTGACTCTCGCCTCCGATCCCGACACCCTGTCTTTCCAATCTATCTGGGCCAGCATTTAAGTTCTATTATTCTATTCGATTCTATCATTATTTTCCCTTTGTACTATCTTGATGTACTTATGATCTGTCTGGATAACATGCAGACAAAGTCTTTCACTCTATCTGGGTATATGTAATAAACCAATATTAAACCAATTATCAGGAGCCGTTTATTTTATTAATCTGGCAAGGACAAGTATGTGATGTTTTGCAATGCATCAACTACAAATCTTCAACTTGATTTAGTCAGATTGGGGGAGCAAGAGTGAATAAAATTTATTTGTGTTTCTGTAAATATCTGCCATGGTTTACATATCAACTTGCATTCTCATCTATTTTCAAATCCTCTTCAGCCAATTTTGCTTTCTGAGATAACATGGCAGTCAGGACGTCAAGATATAAGCAGAGATTTGGCTTGCCAGCGTATCACATCAAAATGCAGAGTCTATCTTTATTTTGTTAAGGCGTATGACTCACAGTTCGAATAAAAGTTGTATTGCTAATTTGTGGTCAAGTTAAACAGATGCATTAACAACGACTAATTGACATTACTAATCATTTTTCAAACACCTATACAGATGGCCAAGCAGTAATTCCACAGACTTTGCTTTCGTTAACCTGTGGTATTTCAGAGATTAATAAAACTAATCGCTAGCTTCCATTGACTGCTACATTTCTTGTAAAATGTACCTGCCAGAGCAAGAACATTAGTGGTACACTCGTGAATTGGGCAGGACGTGCGGTTACTGTTTTTATTGAGTGTTGGAAAAGTCTGAAATGATTAAATCAAGTTTATTCAGTCACATTGATAACACTAGCTAACATCGCAGCATTAAGGTTTGAAAGGAAGGTTGCCATACAGGCTCACAGATTAAGAGTACTTGGTTCAATATTTTTTTCTTATGAACTTCGTACATATTTGTGAATACAATTGCTGTTATTTTTAGTGCTTCTTTCAGGGCCGGGAAGCTTTGCTTGGCAACGTCAAATCATACTGCAGCATTGCTAGATATATTTTTTATGACAAAGCAACAGGATATACTAGTTTAGAAAGCAAAGTGAATGGTTCAAATTCTGGTCAGCTGTAATTAAGTGAGAATTTCCATTAGGCTCTGGTGTGTACAAGTCAATAAGCAACTCCCATACTGATTAAATACAGAGATGACAAGCTGAGGTGTTTATCAAAGCACAAGAATTGCTTATTAAAAAGGACATACAGCAAAAAATTGTCAAGTATTGTAACTACAGCTGTGCTATGTTTTAATAATGTCAGTGAGGTAAACCAGAAAATGCATTTATAGTGAAAGCAGAGTCAATATAGCCTTTCAAAAGGCATCAGAATAGCATTTGAGGGGAAGTACAGTGAAAAATGGGTGAAGAGACTGAATGATTCATTCTTCAGAGACTCAACATGCAATGGGGAGGGGGGGGGCGGGGTACCTGAATAATCCATCTTCAAATTCTGGAATGGTTGCAGCAGGGAGGAAGGGCATTCTGACCATCAAATCTATACCAGCTCCAAGCAGGATTAAGCTCAGGCTCCACATTTCTGAGCTCCCCCTGTGGTCCTGCAAACTCTTACACTTCGGATACTTTTCCAGCTCACATTTGAATGCTATACTAGACTTTGCCTCCACTACAACCCCTAGCAGTGAACTCTAACCTGCAACTATTTATTGTGCATTTCCTGGTTCTTGACACATCCACCAATCAGAACAGTACTGCTCTTTCTATTGAGTTTATACCATTCATAATTTAATTTTAAATACCACCCCCGCGCGCCAGCCCCCCATCTATCAAATCCCCTTGCAACAGTTAAGGCGTATTCTGGAGTTAGGGTATATAGCAAATATTAATCTCAGCAGCAACCAATCTCCAGATTTGAATGTGGATTGCAGATTGAATTTAAAACACAGCTGAAATCAATTAGACCTCAGACGCTAGCATATGCATGAATGAGGCCTAAAGTCACTGGCAATTAACATTCACGTTGGGTGTCTGGACTGTGGGCGCAAGGAAGAAGGGTCTTGAAACAATATGTAATTCAAAGGAAGCATTGTAGATACATTGTAACTATAGAATTGTCCTGCTGTTACCTTTGATCTTTAGCGTATAAGAATGCCATGTAAAAGGACAAACTCCAAGGCAGAGTACAAAGAAAATGGCAGGATACTTGGTAGTGTGGAGGAGCAGAGGGATCTGGGGGTACATGTCCACAGATCCCTGAAAGTTGCCTCACAGGTGGATAGGGTAGTTAAGAAAGTTTATGGGGTGTTAGCTTTCATAAGTTGAGGGATAGAGTTTAAGAGTTGCGATGTAATGATGCAGCTCTGTAAAATTCTGGTTAGGCCACACTTGGAGTAGTGTGTCCAGTTCTGGTCGCCTCACTATAGGAAGGATGTGGAAGCATTGGAAAGGGTACAGAGGAAATTTACCAGGATGCTGCCTGGTTTAGAGAGTATGCATTATGATCAGAGATTAAGGGAGCTAGGGCTTTACTCTTTGGAGAGAAGGAGGATGAGAGGAGACATGATAGAGGTGTACAAAATAATAAGAGGGATAGATAGAGTGGATAGCCAGCGCCTCTTCCCCAGGGCACCACTGCTCAATACAAGAGGACATGGCTTTAAGGTAAGGGGTGGAGAGTTCAAGGGGGATATTAGAGGAAGGTGTTTTTACTCTGAGAGTGGTTGGTGCGTGGAATGCACTGCCTGAGTCAGTGGTGGAGGCAGATACACTCGTGAAGTTTAAGAGACTACTAGACAGTTATATGGAGGAATTTAAGATGGGGGGTTATATGGGAGGCAGAGTTTGAGAGTCAGCACAACATTGTGGGCCGAAGGGCCTGTACTGTGCTGTACTTTTCTATGTTCTATGTTTAACACTGTTAAGTTACTTGTGCGTTGGAAGTATCCTACTAATAGTGTCATAACCCTGTTTCTTCCATGGACTTAATACTTGATCGAAAGCCCACAGGGAAGTACTGAGCAATGATATTAGAATCTCTAAACCTGTACAAAACAGGTTCTGTTTGTGCGGCTGCATTAGATCATTTGCTCAGGGGAGATCAGACAAAGTTCCTTAAATAAGCCTTCCCCTCACCACTTGTTTATCTTTTGTGTATATAAACACATTCCTTATGGCTGAGAAAGCTGTGACAGTTCAAAATAAATTTATTATCAAAGTGTGCATGTCACCCTATACTACCCTGAGATTCATTTTCTTGCGGGCATTCACAGTAGAACGGAGAAGTACAATACAATCAATGAAAAGAAACCACATGAATAAAGACTGACAAACAACCAATATGTGAAAGAGAAACTATGCAAACACGAAAGAAAATAAATTACACTGAGAACATGAGTTAACACCTTCAGCAAGGATGGGGTTGTGCAAGAGGAGATTCTACAGGATGTAGCCTAGAATTGGATGATCTTAGTTATGGGAAGGGATTAGATATGTTGGTCATATTTTTCCAGGGCAAAGGTTGAGAAATGACCTGAAAGGTAGATTATCAGAGTATTTTTCTCATGGTAAAAGAATCAAAAACAAAAGTACAAACTTGATTTAAGGTGAGAAGACAGAATTTTAAAGAGAATTAGAGGGATTTTTTGTTTACACAGTGAGTGATGGATATCAGGAATTTGCAGCCAGGGGAAGTGTCAGAATCAGAAATGATCACTACATTTAAGAGACAGACACCTAAGTAGGCAAGGCATGGAAGGCTATAGACATAATACAGATAAATAAAATTAAAGTTGACGGGGAAATGGTTGTCATGGACATATTAGCTAAAAGACTCATTTCTGTGCTATATCAATTTCTGTGTCTATGAGGGGGGATAATTAGCCAGTTAGATTGGAGCTGACTATCTAAAGAATAAGAGGGTCTGAATTGTGAAGATAAAAAAGAGTATCAGAATTATTCTGTGAAGCGAGAAACAAAAATGATACTTCAGCATCAATTTTCGCTCCCTCTGCATAGATGCTCCCTGACCTGCTGAGTATTTTCAAAATTTCCCTATTCATCAGATTTTCAGGTTTCCTATTATTTTACTGTTTCTTAAAAATCAGGTTTGAACATTTGACTCTTTAATACGCTGGTAATTTTATGCATATATTTTGAACACTATCCCATATAGATCATCCAATAATTTTGTCCCCATTGCCAGAGATGCCTTTTTTTGTTATGGACATAGTAACAATGTGTATTAAGCTATTTTGTAATCTGAAAAACCTCCTTATTATAAACATCTTATCCGTAAACCTTGAGTCTGTAGAATATTCACTTAAATCAGCAGAGTAACAAACACAGATGAAAACAGTCCTTGATTAAAAAAAGAATTATTTCTAGTGTGTTATTAACAATGAGTGTTGTCAGGAGCTGTTTTATATCTGCAGAGAAAGATGACATTTGTTTAGTGTTAGATAATAGGATAGTAATGGGAACTGTTTCTGCTGGCTTTCAGAATAGTCCAACTTTGAGAAAAGAATAAACACACTGAGAAAAATGTGCCATTTATAGCCAAGTCAGTGTATATGCAATGATTGTCTAAGCAATTTTTTTGGCAATTGTTCTAAAAAGTGCAAGTTGTTTCAAGCCGTGCTCCTTATATAGTGACTAATAAAAAGAGTTATTTTCAAGTTTGGTTAGTTATATTTTTCTCTCTTTTTTATATTTTACAGTAATATTTATTGACATTATCGGAGAACAGTTATGGTTCAGAAAGTAGTAAACCTTTACATAGCTTTAAAATAGGTTCTTTCCTGTTCAGATAAAATTTCTTCTACAGATTTTTTTTACTTCTTATTTTAGTGTGAACTGAGTTTTTGTCAGTACATTCGGATATGGCCCAGGTGCAGAGAGAGACACTGAACTGGGTCGACAGTTCATGGACTTTAATGAGAACTGTTGTAGAAAGGAAAAGAAAAACACTAAACACTAGGCCAACAAGGCCATTAACTAAAGCTCTCAAACTGAAAGTAAGATGCCAATCCTGTGGCTAAAAGCGATATCTAAATTCTAAATGAATACCACTCCTTCACAGCATCTGTCAAAATGGTAGTCCTCTTTCCCAGACAAGCATGAAGTAGCGTAATGGTTATCACAACGCTTTACAGTACCAGTGACCCAGGTTCAATTCCTGCCGCTGCCTGTAAGGAATTTGTATGTTCTCCCTGTGACTGCATGTGTTTCCTGCAGCTGTTTTGGGTTTACAAAGATGTACCAGTTGGTAAGTTAATTGGACATTGCACATTGTCCTCTGATTAGGCTAGGATTAAATTGGAGATCTGTTGGGCAGCATGGCTTGGATGACTGGAAGGGCCTATTCTGCGCTGAATTTCAATGAATAAGTAAATAAATAAAAGCAGGAAGCGTAGCGATGCTGTGCTTTTTGGTCAAGTCTCAACAGGACTACAAGGTAGTTAAATACCTGCATAATGAAACAGGAATTAGCTGGAATGTGCATATTGACAAGCGCGATTGTCAAACCTGCTGCGCAGCCCGCCTGCGAGGGCCCGTAGACCCTGCAGCAGAGTCTGTGGTTGTGACAGTTTTACTGAGAAAGTAGCAAATGGTCATGTGACTCAGTGTGCTTCCCTTCCAATTGCCTAATAGCGTGCAACATGTATTTTGCTGGTCATTCATCAAAGACACAATATCAATTGCTCAAGACATCCATCGAAATAACAAGAAATTGCATTGATATGGCATCTGTTTAACGTTCATTGAAAGGTTGACATTTTCTGTTCTGGTTCGGGGTGAAATTCTGCAGTTTCTGCCAAACCGGCAGATCAGATAATTTTGCGACCATGAGAATTCTAAAATGCTTTAAGAACTCGCAACTGTTCCAGGAGCACAGTTGGTACTGATATCCTATTCTAAGCGTAATGTATGTGACTAATGGGATAAGGTGAAGTTTAATGTGATTGCTACAGTTACATTCACTATTTAACTGAGAACTAACAGGAGTCAGTTTCAAATGGGAACAAGAAAAATTTTCTTGCTCTCACGTTAACCCACAATCCAGTGGCAGAAGTCAGTAACTCATTTTTTTAATATAATTTCATGTTATACAGTAGCATTTAAATATTAGGACAATTTGTTAAATTCTGGAGAGGAATGTCATTATAAGCTGCTCAGCTGTCATTTCCTTAATGGGTTTATGCAAAGCACTTCTATAGGGAGCTATATTTATCCAATGCACCAAAAATATACTGAAACAGCAGCATAACAATTAAATGGTAGAATGAGGTTAATATTGGTTAACTTCATAATTGCATGTCAAAGAACAAATCAAAACAAGGTAACGGTGAATTATAAGATACTGTATATCCCCGTGTATTATTGAGCACTGGGCACACAGTATAATCATCGTCATATCTGTTTTGCTGATTGTAGGATAATATCATAAAGCCTCCAGGGCACAGTTCAATGACTTGTGTGAATTCTGCATTCATGTAAGTGGATGTTGCATTTCATCTCAGCTTTATACGTTCGAAAATGAGTGAACCTTCTTGTAGAACAGGTTAGCATTAGCAAGGTTAATGCTTAATGTGTTCATTCTCATTCTACAGCAGAAACACTCACTCAGTATTTAAGAGGTCTGCAAGGCACAGGTCACCGAGACAGAGATGCTTGCTGTGGCTAAGAAATCTAATTAATTAGTGTGTGATTTTAGTGGAAACCAGCTGCTTGAATCAAGTGTAAATCTATTCTTTTTGTTAGCATTGATAAACTAGGAAATAACTCCTATGCTGTCTTTCCTCGAAATGGGTGACACATAAAAAGAAGAGGAAGATGGTGAATGTTCATATTTGAATTGCTGGCCTGGTCATATTAATTAAACAGTCAGAATGGATACGTAATCAGAAGGACAGGATCTAGATTGCATTGTGCCCATGCAGTACCTTCAATGCAATAAATCCCTTCAAATGTTTTGTAATAATGTTAATCGATGAATCACTTTAATTACAGAGGCTGATTTAGATTGTATGTGCAAGTGTTATACAGTTAGTGCTCATTTATCGTGGAAGTGGGAAGATTAAGTGGCACTTCTATGTAAGGACATTTGTGCTGAAGGTATTTCCTTACTTAAATACCTTTCTAAGAAATGTAAAGATTATTGGGAACAGTTAAACTACAACCCCTTACCCACATAATTCAAAGTTAATAGGTCATGCAAGGAAAGAATAATAGGGCTGTTCTGGGGAATCAATAGGGCAAATTTCAAATATTTATTTAAATCACACCATTCCAAAGGTTCAGAAGGAGCAGATTCAATATTCTTCTTAGGAGTGTAAAGTGATCAGAATTTTTGTCTTTCCAATCAGTGTTTCTAGGAACTCACCTTTGTGGAGTTTTTTTCAAAGCTATTCTCGCTAGATATCAGCCCTTCCTCCTCCACCCCCCCTCCCCCACCAACTTGTGTTAAATCCTTCTTAAGGACGACATTTTGCTTAGCATTTGTATGACTGACTAAATAGAAAGACGATTTTCCAAGTATAATCAAAAAAGATTTTCACTTACGCGATGCCCAGACAACCTCAATATAATTTCAAATTGCTTTAAACCAAATGAAGTATATTTAAAATATGGTCACTATAGGCAATTTAGGTTCCTGTAAGGTTGTTGGAGCTGGGATGGTTGTGGGATCCAGCTCCCACTACCTATTAAATCCTTCCAATGGTGTACATCTTAAATAACTTCTGACAACCTAGTCCAGCTCCCGGACTTCACGTGTGGCTTAGCTACTAAGTCAAGCAGAACCATCTCTACTGATAGGGGAGGAGAAAAGTGGGGTTATTGGTGGCTTAAAACAGTCACGTCAGGCAGATGGGGGTCAGCTGTGATTGGCACCTCATCTAGGAGAAGAAAAACTCCAATCTCAAACCTCTGCTGCCTTGCAGCTATACTGGCTCATGGGGAAAGCTTTGAGAGTAAACCCCAAGGAAACATCTGGAGCTGGAGTCCTACATTGAGTTCAACGCTGACTGGCAATTCCTGGGACACCACTGGTGCCGATCTGTGTTAGTCTCTGCTATTCCTTGGGGTTCATCAGCTGCAACAGATTGCTCTACATATTGTACTGCCCTGGCTTGCATATCACGTAGGCAATTGGATCTCAACATCCATGGTTGACCCTTACCAACAGAGGGCCTCAAGATAGGCAGTTTTCACAGAATCTCCCTCAATTTGTATCCAAGTTCTCCCAATCATTATTCTCATTGCAATGTATGCCAAATTTAATGTGGATAAATGTGAGGTTATCCACTTTGGTGGCAAGAACATGAAAACAGATTATTATCTGAATGGTGGCCGATTAGGAAAAGGGGAGGTGCCACGAGACCTGGGTGTCATTGTACACCAGTCATTGAAAGTGGGCATGCAGGTACAGCAGGCGGTGAAAAAGACGAATGGTATGCTGGCATTCATAGCAAGAGGATTCGAGTACAGGAGCAGGGAAGTTCTACTGCAGTTGTACAAGGCCTTGGTGAGACCGCACCTGGAGTATTGTGTGCAGTTTTGGTCCCTTAATCTGAGGAAAGACATTCTTGCCATAGAGGGAGTACAAAGAAGGTTCACCAGATTAATTCCTGGGATGGCAGGACTTTCATATGATGAAAGACTGGATTGACTAGGCTTATACTAGCTGGAATTTAGAAGATTGAGGGGGGAGATTGAGTGAGAAAGAGAGAAAGTAAGAAAAGGATGGAGACAGAAAGAGAGAGAAAGAAAGAGAGAGAGAGAGAGAGAGAGAGAGCTAATGGAAAAATATCTTGGGTTCTGAAGAGCAGGCCATGAAAACTACAAAAAAGGCTAAAATTAGAAGAATTTGCAATGTATCCTACAGTTGAATAATGTCTCAAAGTTCTTCACCAGTAGCCTGTAGAATAGTCATGGGTGGGTTGTTGAAAGGAGAAATATGGAAGAAAAGGAGATAAAAGTTGGAATCATTTTTTTAAAAAAACAGGATAGGAAACCAAAGGATTCCACACAGAATTCTGAGGGTGGTTTTCCTGTATAGAAATATACTCTGTGGCCACTTAATTAGGTGCACCTGTACACCTGCTCATTAAAGCAAATATCTAATCAGCCAATCACGTGGCAGCAACTCAATGCATAAAAGGAGGCAGACAGGGTCAAGAGGTTTGGTTGTCATTCAGACCAAACATCAGAATGGGGAGTAAGTGTGATTTAAGTGACTTTGACTGTGGAATGATTGTTGGTGCCAGATGGGGTGGTTCAAGCATTCCAGGAAGGTTCAAAGGTTCATTCATTATCAAAGTCCACAATTCTGAAATTGTTCTTCTCCAAATAACTGCGAAACCCAGAAAGAAAAGAATAGCAATACGATCATAACCCCCAAACCCCCATCCCTGCAAAAAAAACAAAAATGAAACTGGCACATCGACCCCCAAATCCCCCCTTCCCCCATACAAAAAACAAGAAAGGTCGGGTAAAAAATATGGAATATTTTTTAAAAACTATAAGAATGAAGAACAGTCTATAGTCCAAGTCCATATCCAAAATGAAGAAAACCTGGGTAGCATTCCCCGGGCACAGCAGCAGCCTCTCCCCTCTCTGATAGCAGAGTGACCCTACCAGCGATCAAAAGGCAGTCTGCCCTATCCAATAGCACAGTGACACCACCAGCAATCAAAAGGCAAAGTGATCCCCAGTCATCGAATGCCAGGTAGCCGGCACTCGCCTTCTGCAATTGCCTTAATGTTTCAATCTCCATCGTTGCTTTAATTGGAAGCTTTAATCAGTGAAATGCAGTCAAACATTGGCTCCTGCCACGTGCTACAGCCTGCTCACCACTAGGTTCGTGCACGCTGCCTCTTCTTTCCAGAATCCTCTTGGAGACTGCAGAGCGCTGAAACACCCAAGTGATCTACAAACGGAAAACCACAGGCTCCAACAGTTCCAGAATCACATTCAAGATGAAAAACAAACGTAAATGATCATGATTTCGTGATATATCCAGAAGATGTCGACCAAAGGAGCATTGTACATAGGCGCCATCTTGACAGGAAGACAGATAGACAAACCGCTGACCTCCTGGGATTTTCATGCACAACAATTTTGAGAGTTTCAAAAGGATGGTCCAAAAAACAATAAACATCCAGTGAGTGGCAGTCTGTGGGCAAAAATGCCATATTAGTGACAGACGTCTGAGGAGAATGGCTCTAGCTGACGGGAAGGCGACAGTAACGCAAATAAGCGCATGTTACAACAGTGGTGTGCAGAAGAGCATCTCTGAGCAGCTCTTGATGTGGATGGGGCACAACAATAGAAGGCCACGAACATACACTCAGTGGCCACTTTATTTGGTACAGGAGGTACCTAATGAAGTGTATCTTACTCTGCAACTCTTTTTTGCTCCTTAGCAGTTATGCTCAAAGTGTACGTGGTGCAGGAAACAAACAACTAAAGCACACACCTAATTATGCCTACATGGTGAAACATCTTTTGTCATGAGAAAAACCACTTGTTTCTGAAAGCACAGAAACAGCTAACTTACAAGCTATTAGTAAGTCTCCACTTGCAGACAAGATAGCTGAGATATCCTCCAGTCTGGGTGAGAATTTAGTACTGTGCAGTGCAGCAAGTTGTGAACATGCAGTCATAATTAAAGACCAAATAATTTGGAGAAAGAAAAACACAGTTTCTAGTAAAACCATGTAGACTGTTGTTATAGTTACAAAATTGTTCTAATTGCTCTTAAAATGATTTGAACGTGATAATATGATCGCGATATATTTATTTCAGGTAATTTAAATTTTGTTGTACATGTACATGAAATATTTGTTTGTTTGCCAAAATGAGTCATCAAAGAAACTTTCCAGCAAAAACTCAATTCTATTAACGACAATTATAAGACATACGAGAGGGAAGACAGAAGCTGGCAAATACTTAACGCTTTTCTGGTCAGAGAGTTACATAATTAAACAAACTTTGTTTTGCAATAATATTTGAATTCTGTTGAAACAAAGCACGCACTAAAAACAAGAAAAGAATTAAGAATTTGCATTTGACTGACATCTTAACTGTTGTCAGAATATTCCAAATTAATTGACAATTAAAGTGTTTCTTTCGAAAGCTCGGGGTTATTGCTCTTAAGGCTTAGCCATTTCACACTTCAAATAATGTCGGAACAAATAAGGAAATGATCTGACATTCTTAGAGCAGTTTATAGACAAACTTTCTTCTATTTGTTTCTAGCCTTCCCTCTTCCTTTTCTATGCCTGAATGAACAGGTGTGTAGGACCTCAGTTTTTGCTGGAGCTACCAAAATTGAGAGTTAGGGTAGGAAGGATCCACTTTGAATTAATGGTTTGATGAAAGAAAGAAAAGATTTAGGAGAAATCAGGCACAGATTGAAGTTTGTACAAAAAACACACTCTCACAATTAAATTAGTAAGTGATGGCCTATTAAACACAAAGAAAATCACAGAAGAAGTAAATGGAAGTGTGTTAGTTGCAGACATTGGCTGAAAAACTAAACCATCTCTACCAAAGGGAAAAATATTGAGGATGGTGCTAATTATTTAATTGGTTGAAAAAGAGGCAATACATGTTATAAGAACATAAGACCATAATGCATAGGAGCAGAATTTGGCTATTTGTCACAACCAGTCTGCTCCAGCATTCAATCATTGCTAATTTGTTTTCCCTCAGAACCCTATTCTCCTGCCTTCTCTCCGTAATCTTAACAACCTTACTGATCAAGAAGCTATCAACCTCTGCTTTCAATATACCCAATGATCTGGCCTCCATTGCTGCCTGTGGCAATGAATTCTACAGATTCACCACCCTCTCCTCACCACTGTCCTAAATGGATGTCTTTCTATTCTGAGGCTGTGGCCCCTGGTCCCAGACTCTCCCACTACTGGAAACATCCCCTCTATGTCCATTCTATCTAGGCCAGGGGTTCCCAACCTTTTTTATGCCATGTAGCCTTACCATTAACCAAGGGGGTCTATGGACCCCAGATAGGGAACCCCTGATCTAGGCCCTTCAATATTTGGAAGGTTTTAATTAAATCCCTCCTCATTCTTTAAAATTGCAGCAAGCACTTACACAGAGCCATCAAACTCTCCTTATTCATTAGCTCTTTCATTCCCAGGATGATTCTTGTAAATATCCTCTGGACGCTTTCCAATGCCAACACATCCATTCTGAGACATGGAGCCCAAAATAATACTCAAAATGCTGTCTGACCATTGCCTTATAAAGGCTTGGCTTGATTAAGTTATAGTCATTGAATGGATTGCAATTAAAGAGGGACAGATTGTGGAAGAGAGACATCCACATTCTCTCAGGGGACTGGAGAACAAATCACATTTCAAGGCTCTGTGGGATAGTGTGAAGAGTGGCAAATATGCAACAGAGATTGTTATTAAGTTCAAGCCTTTTGTTCAGAATCTTCTGTTATCCTTAAATCTAAAGTTATCAACCACCTAAATAGGACGATCTAAAAAGAAGTAATTAATAAGAATTTTAGTTTGCCATACTGTGTTGGCAAAGCGTTGAGCAGGCCACAGGTATTAATGTGTGATCGATGTGATAAAGATGGGTCTTTGATAAGGCATCACAGAGGAGATTACTGGAGAAGATAATGGGGTATGAAACTGTAAGTGTTTAAAAAAACCATGTAAGAGTAAACTAAATAATTACAGACCAGTCATTTTAAACTTAGTTCTGGGGGGGAAGCCATTGAAACGATAAACGAGAACAGAATTATCAGTTTCTTGCAAAATGTGGATTAATTAGAGAAAGCCTTCATGGAATTGTTGGATGTGGTGATGTGAACTACCAAAAAAGCATTTGATGAGATGCCGTAATAGCCTTTTCATCATGCTTGGTGGGATAACAGGGACTTTTGCTCCATGAAAAGGAGATTGCTTAAGTAGCAAGAAAAAAAGAACAGCAGTGTGTGGTTGTTTTTGGACTGGAGTTCCCTGGAGACGAGAACTAGAACTATTAACTTTCTTAGTGCATATTAATGATTTGGATTTGTGTGTATGATTTGCAATTTCCAAATATGATGACGACACAAAACATGAACTGTGAGGAAGACAGTGAAAGGATTTTGAGGAGATATAGACTGGAAGAAGGTGTTGTTATTTCCTTCTGTATAAAGGAAGTTGTATGGTGATTTCATAGCAGTACTTAACAGTATGAAAGGTACAGATAGAGTTTATGGAGGGAGTCTGTTCCTATTGGTGCAGTGGTGAAGATCCAGGGACATGGAAGGAGGCTGAATCCAAAAAAAAAGAAGATAATCAGTAAATTACAAAAGCAAAAAAATACACACAGAATGCTGGAGGAACTCAGCAGGTCTGGCAGGATCTATGGAAATGAATAAAAGGATGATGTTTTGTGCCAAGAACCTTCTTCAGTGCTGAAAATGAAGGGGGAAGATGTCATTATAAAAAGGTGGGGAGAGGATAGCCAGAGGGTGATAGGTGAAGCCAGGTAGATTGGAAAGCTAAAAGGCTCGAGAGGAAGGAACACACACAAAATGCTGGGCACACACAGGACTGCTGAAGGGTCTTGGCCTGAAACGTCGACTATACTCTTTTCCATTGATGCTGCCTGGTCTGCTGAGTTCCTCCAGCATTTTGTGTGTGTTGCTTGGATTTCCGGCATCTGCAGATTTCCTCTTGTTTGGAGAGGAGAGTGGACAATAAGAAAAAGGGAAGGAGGAGGGGACCCAGGGGAAGGCGATAAGTAGGCGAGAAGGGGTAAGAGACCAGAGTGGGGAATAGAAAAAGAAGTGAGGGGAGGGAAAACAATTTTTACCAGATGTTCATGCCATCAGGTTGGAGGCTCCCCAGATGGAATATAAGATGTGCTCCTTCACCCTGAGCGTGGCCTCATTTTGGCACAAGAAGAAACCACGGTCTTTCATATTGGAAATGGGAATGGGAATTGGAATTAAAATGTTTGACCCCCGGGAAATTCCACATTTGGCGGATGGAGCGGAGGTGCAAAATTGATAGGTGGCAAAATGCTTTTACACAGCAAGATATGAACTACCCTGCCAGGGATGCAGAATCATTTGCAACGTTCAAGAGAAAACTGGATCAGTTTCTGAAAAGGAGGGATCTACAGGGCCACTGTTAGAAGCTGGGAGAGTGAGACCTGCAGGATCGCTCTTGCATACAACTGGTACAAATCCCATGGGCTAGGTTGCTGTCCTTGTTGGTATCATTCTGCAATTCCAACTTAGAAAATGAGTAAGGGTGAAAAAATACTTCTCACTAAACCTAATTAAAATGGAGGAATCTTAAATCGAACACCTAGTTCCCATGGTATTTTCTGGTTACATTGGTTACACTGACCCACAATGTTCCTTTCTGGGATGACCTCACCAAGCGCACCAGTCATTTGGAGATGGAGTTGAAAGAAGTTCTGCTTAGTCTTGGCGATGTCATAAAAGCAGGAGAAATTGAAAACATTTCTGAGGTCCAAGGGAAGCAATGGAGGGATCTCTGCGAGCTACTGGAATGGGCGTGAGGTTGATGGAGTTTGCTGCATGTTGCTTTGACTTTTTGTTGAGCTTGATTACAGTGATCTGCCACATGATGTACTATAAACCAAAGTAGCCTCTTCCAATGACCAAATTGTTGTCTACTAGATGTGCACTCACATTCGACTAGCCTGGTTGAGAAGGGTATAGTGACATCCAGCAGCACTATGAACTATGGCCCATCCATAACCAGTGAAGAGATAGATGCCACCAGTTCATCATCTCCAATGGATCAACTGCTGCGTAGAGCATTGGGATGGAGAAGGATCTGTCAACAGCTGGGTGCCCCAGTGATTGCAACTGTTCAGGGCTGGCTTGACCCTGCTAGAACTGTGAGTTGGTGGATGCCAGTATTATGAGCATATTGTACAGGGAGTAGCTTGCTGCCTGGTCAGAGGAGATACAAGCTATTCCTGGAAAATGGAGAACTGTGGAGATAACAGATAACAATAGAAATGTTTAAAATTACTTGAGGAAGGAACAATTGCAATTGATACAGGAAAGGAGAACACAGAAAATAATTAAGTAGGAGATTTTCAATATGATAGTGGAATGTCTAATTTTACATGCAGGGTTGGGAGTCTATTGAATGCAGCAGCAGGGTCAGTGACTGGACCTATGCCAAATAGGTTGAAGGGATGGGAGAACAGAGATGCAGGAATAGATTGCGCTCCTATCAGCTTTCCCAGGTGTAAATGAAGTTTATCTTGCAATTGCTTCAAGATTAGGTGCAGTGCACCTGCTCATAACTAGCAGCCATGCAATCATCTGCTTTATCTTCATCGTCTACAGTTCTCCTAAACATGTCTGTCTCACCATTTTCTGCCGCTTCTTCAAATCCAAACCCTTGACAGAGGTTTCGCTTACTCCTCATAACATTTTCATTTTCCTTACTAACCTGTTTTTGCTCTGATTGATCATGGAAACCTCTACATAAAAGCAAATTTAAGAAAAGCAATGCCTAGTTAGTGGAATGTAAAGATGGTTCAAATTCCTTTAAACTAAAATTCATCGCTTTAATGTGTTGGGATGCATTGACACACTACAAAGCTCTGAATTTAAACTCCACTGTTTGAACTGAACTGTCGATCAATTTGAACCATGGTGATATCAGGATTTATTTCACCTCATGATGCAGGGAAATGTCACAGCTTCCTTATGTTAAATGCAAAATAAGCAACCCATGGGATATAACCGATATCATAATTCACAGAGCAGGGGATTATGAATTTTAAAAAAAGCTGAGCCTAGAAATTAAATTAATAGATTATGGAAGGCAATATGTAAAATATGGTATTTTATAGTAATATTTTGCAGATTTGTGATAATTTGAGGGTTCACCTTTGATTGTTTAAAGGGAGCTCCAAGGCTGGACACTTACCAATTATTCCATAGAGTGTTATTCTTTTCATAAAATCGATATTGTTTCATCAAAGAATTGTAATATAGCAGTGCTATAAATAAAAAGATTATGGGCTACATTGAACTATAGAGCTTTGCATTGAAATGTATTTTGGATATTTTGGTGAAGAAGGAAAACTCCATAACATTGAATTGATCACTGATCACAACACATGGACTCACTTTCAAGGACTCCGCGACACATGTCCTCGGTATTTTTTCTCTCAGCTCAAACTGGTAAAATCTGAGGTACGGGCATAACCATGCACACGCATTTTTCAAATGTTAGGAACATTCAGACTATTCTCATGGTGTTCAGTATTGTGGCATTCCGAAGATTTACGTAAATATTTACATAAATAAGTAGGCCTAATTGTTTAATGCTATTGTGTAGTGACTTTGGGGTGACACCATTTGTAGATATTACCATAGTGATAATGTATCCCCTATTCACGTTCCAGAATTTTTCAATTTCCTCTTTTAATTCATCATATTTCCGATGTTTTTCACTTATTGATTTCTGTATGTCATGTGCATTTGGAAAGGCTGCATCTATTAAGTAAGTTGTTCTTGCTTGTAATATTATATCCGGGCTATTATCATGGTTTGACCTATCTGTTATAATGGATTGATCATAATATAATTTGTAGGACTCTGACTCTAAAACTGGATCAAGCTTGTATTTATAGTAAGTCATGGTGTTTTTTTTATGAGATTGTAATTTAAAGCAGGATTTTGGTGAATGATCATTGCCACTTGACTGTACCTGTGTAAGTAATCAGATTGAGTTAAACTGCTACAGGATCCTGTAATGTTTCTGGTTTCTCTTGGTATTTTCTACATTTATGTCTTGAATTTGTTGATCTTTTACTATTTGATTTTTTTTGTGTGTGTTAACTCTCTGATCCTGTATTTCCACAGGAAACCCTCCAGGTTCTGGGAGGAGGTCTCCAACACTGAGCCAGGCATTTGACGCTTCCTTGTCAATATGTGGTCTGCTAGATCATAGGGATGTCTTCCATGAAGAGTCACGCTCTTCCATTGGTTAATTTTTTCTTCTATAGTGCTAATTTCTTCATTTTTCTCAGCTGCGCTTTCACTTAAATCTGTACTTCTTATCCAAATCGTACTTGCTCGCATGAAGTGCGAGTGTTTTCATTGACAAAACCATAACCTTAGAAGTTTTATCTGACTGTTGTGTATTTTTTTAATGAGTGTTATTCCTCTTTCTCCTTCTGTGCTAGGAAGTACTATTTATTCATTTTTCTCTCAGCTCAAACTAGTAAAACCTGATAAATGAGCATAGCTAAGCACACTCATTTGGCTAATGCTAGGAACTTTTCGACTATTCTATTGATGGTTAGTGTTGTGGCTTTCTGAAGATTTACATAGATATCACAGTGTAGCCCTAATTTTTTAATGGTATTGTGTAGTCCCTTTGGGATAACATCAGTTGTAGATACAGTATTGCTATTGGGACCTAGAGTCCTAAAGTCTTTCAATTTCCACTTTTAACTCGGCATATTTCTGGTATTCCTCTTTTATTGATTTCTATATGTTCTGTGTGTTTGGAATGGCTATATCTATTAAATAAACTGTTCTTGCTTGTTTATCCTGTATTATTATATCCAGACGGTTATTGTGGATTGTCCTATCTATTGGTCATATTTTAATCTGTAGGATTCTGACCCTAAAACTGGATCAGGCTTGTGTTTATAGTAAGGTATGATCTATTTTGTAAGTTTGTATTTTAAAGCAGGATTTTGATGAATGATATTTACTACCTGATTGTGTCTGTGTAAGTAAGTAATCTGAATCGTGTCAAACTGCTACAGGATCCTGTAATGTGTTGGAATGTGTCTGTTTTTAATTGGCATTTTCTACATTTATCATCTTGAATTTGTTGGTTTTTTATGATGTATTTTCTGATAATTTTGTATTAACCGCCTGGCACTGTATTGCCAGAAGGAACCCTTCTGTATCTGGGAAGAGGTATTCAACTCTGAGCCAGACGTTTGGTGTTTCATTGACGACATCTAGCCTGTTCAGATCTTGGGATGTCTTCCATAAAGGGTCATGCTCTTCTGGGCTGTAGTCTCATTTAAGTTTAGTGGTGTGTACGTTTCATTGGAATTGCAAATGTTTGCGTGGAGTGTTGATTCTCGTTTTGTTGATGAAAGTATATCCTCAGAAGTTTTATCTGACTGTTGTGTAGATCTTTAATATCTGTGATCCCTCTTCCCCCTTCTGTCCTAGGTAGTGTTCATCTAAGTGCATTCCAATGTACGTAACGTTTTCTGAAATTTGTCATTTCAGTTCTTATTTTTCTTTGTAAATTTTCCAGATCAGTTTCAGACCAAGTTATTCTGCCAAAAGAATATGTTAATATAGGTATAGGGAAAGTGTTTACTCCCTTTGTTATATTTTTACTGTTGAGCTCTATTTAGCAGATTTTCTTAAGTCTTGAAGTAGATTCTGTCAATTTTTTCCCCTTTATCATACTATGATCTATTTTCTTTCCTTGTTGATATTCCAAAGACTTATATGTTTCATATTCACCCATCGGTTGTATTGTATCCTGCTGCTCTGTTTTGTATTCTATTAGCTCTATTGCACCTCTCATTATGTTTAATGGTCTGCGTTTACCTAGTCCAAAGTTCATGTTTATATCTTTCGAAAACTTTTCTACTACAGTATTTGAATTAATTGCTTTAGCTTTACTGATGAAGGAGCATATAACGTCAAATCATCCATGTATACAAGGTGTATTAAAGTATAGCTCAGTTTGTTGTTTCTGATTTGAGACACAATTTTTGTCCGATTCAGTAAATTAGAGAGTGGGTTTAAAGCTAGGCAGAACCATAGTGGACTTAGAGAGTTGCCTTGGAAACTCAGTTTATTTTGATAACGGTAGTTTTTGTTTTGGCTTGTTAATATATAGGGTGATTACAGTACGCCTATGCTTCATCAGATGTTGTAGGAATTCTACAAGTATAGGGTGTAGTTTATATATACTAAGAGCTTCAATTAGCCATGAGTGTGGGACAGAGTCAAATGCCTTTTGGTAGTCAATATAACAACATGAAAGATTTCTGCTTTTCCTCCAGGCTTGATTTAGAATTACAGAATCTATTATCAGTTGTTCTTTACGTCCTTTCATACCCTTACAGCACCTCTTCTCCTCTTCAGTAACTGTATTGTGGTTATCTAAGTGAGTCGTGATTTGTTGTGAGATACACAATGTTACGATTTGATATATAGTTTGTAAACAAGTAAGCTGCACCCCTTCTACTCTTCAGTAAATACATTGTGGTTACCTAAGTGAGTCGTGATTTGTTGCGAGATACACGATGTTACGATTTTATATATAGTTTGTAAACAAGTAATAGGATAATATTTTGATGGATCTTTTGTGACTTCTCCTTTAGGTAAAAGATGTATTTTAACTTCAGTCAAAATTCAGGTACTTTTTCAGGATTTTTAAGAAAATTGTTAATATGAAATAATAGGTATAAATGAAGGCAAGTTAATTTTATATACGGGTAATTATGAATATTATCACTTCCAGTACTTTTCCAGTTGTGGCTGTTTTTTAATAACTTCTTTCAGCATATCCAATGTAACTTTGGGTGTTTGCATTTCTTCAGTTGTGTGTGTGCGTGCTTCTTCCCTCACCCAGCTTGCTTCTTGACTGTGCGTCTGCCTGTTTCACCAGACATTAGACCAAAACTTCATTACCTCTGTGTCTGTAGGTAATTCTGTGCATTAATATTATTATTTTTATTATTATTATTTGTATTTTTATATTTGCACATCTTCTTTTGTATATTGGTTGCTTGCCAGTCTTGTGCATAGTTCTTCATTGATCCAGTTGCGTTCCCTTGTTTTACTGTGAATGTCTTTAAGAAAATGAATCTTAGGGTAGCATTTGGTGATGTATACAGTATGCACCATGATAATAAGTTTACTTTGAACTTTAAACTTTGAAGATTGGCGGGTAATGGGAGAGAGGAAAATGCTTCTTGAAATCATGACCAGAATAGAAGATTCAATCTACATTCATATATTACCTTTCTAGCAAAATGCATTATCTTCATGTTTTGAGAATCGTTGACACCACAATACTGCTTTTATTTTCTTCTAACATTTTACTCCTTGAGTTCCCCTAGACTGTCAAAGGCATTGATCTTCCAAATTTTCTGTACATTTTAGATGACTAAAATTCGCCAAAGATCCTGGGTAAAATTAAGGACAAATGGACAGGAATAGTTAGCCCTCTCTTAGACTGGGATTTTCTCAGTCTCTGACTAAATTTGCAACAGGGTATAAAAGGAAACACTGTGGATATTCCTCCCCAAAGTTTACTGTAGTGACTTTTATGTGACACAATCATTTTCTGGGGCCTTTCACCCCTACTTTATAGCTTAAAATGTTATGTGTGAAACTGGAGGAAATAGTTTGCTAAATTTGACAATAGGACTATTAACCATGAGATTTAAGATAGACAGAAAAGAAAATGAGGTGTGATAGAGGAGGAAATCAGTCAATTACAGTCAACTTAGATACACCGGTGCCAAGCTGTATGGGTCGTAATGCCCTTCCCTTGGACAACATCAGTGGTGTGGAGAGGGGAGACTTGTAGCATGGTCAACTGCTGGTCTTCCATACAACCTTGCCCAGGCCAGCGCCCTGGAAACCTTCCAAGGTGCAAATCCATGGTCTCACGAGACTAACGGATGCCTATAGATACAGAAAGAAAAATCAAGAGACGAAAAGAATGATTACATTGAGAGCAGCAGAGAGATAGAAGGAACAAGAAAAATAAATCTGAATTAATAAGAAGAAACATGTTAGAAGAGTTTACGACCGTCATGTGATTCTAGTTTTCCTTTCCTGGGTGTGTTAGATTGAATAACACACCAGAAATATAAAACTAGTCTTTAACAAGGAGTTTAATTCACTTCATTGGCGTAAATGCAACAATTCTCTTAAATTCATGAAGAGATTCGCAACAAGCTTTCCCATTTGCAGACCTATCAGTAATTGACTGATTTCGATCTTTTTGCAGTAATGCAGTCGCTACTCAAAGTCCCCCAAAGTGCCACCTTGGCACAAACTTGTTTACAAAAGTATAATTAACACTAACATGACAGAGCTCATCTGTGTCCTTTCGCACAGAATGCCAATCTGTTTACTAGAATGTTCTAATTACTTCTCCTGCTGCATGAAATAATTTTTACATTTAGAATTCATTAGAGATCAGTGGAGCAAACATTTTCTAACTCTAGGGATGAAGATTTGTGTTGGCTTTCACTTATGGGAATAGACTGGTAAGCCTTCTGATATTTCAGTTAGATTTATTTATCTCATTTTCTATTTCTGTCAGTGGACCCATGAAATTATTCCTGACTGAAACGTTCCAATTACTACTCCCAAAGAAGGGTTCCCGCCCGAAATGTCGTCTGTTTATTCCTTTCCACGGGTGCTGCCTGATCTGCTGAGTTCCTCCAGCGTGTTGAATCAGTTACTCCCTATTACTAATCAGGTTTTCTGACAAAATATAATTGTGCTTCAATAATGGTTGATGTTTTGTTCTACGAATTCAATGGTCCAGAGTTGAGTCACAATAACAATTTGCCACATTGCTGCAGCAGGGTGGATTTTACTCTATTTACAATAGGATCACCAGACCTGACTAGATGGTTTCCTGATTGACCCTTTTGGCCTCAAACAGTCAATATAAACATTTTGGCCATCTGCAATATTTTGTTTCGCTACTAAAAAATATGCTCAAAGATGGCGATTTTCTTTTTCAGATGCTCCTACTATTTTGCTTCTGGTCTGTTTGCAGTGGTGTCCAGGAGATTAAGTTTTAATTCATGCAGAACATTCCAAGAGGAATGTTCTGGAATGAGGCAGGTTGGTATGTGACCAACTTAGCAGGTTTTGTCATCTTTACCTTATCTGCCTAAGTGAGAGTCCAGTGTGCGAGCAGCAGATAAGGAGAGAAAAAGCAACATTACGCTGGTCTCAGTTTGTCAGTTCTATCCACTCAGAGGCTAGAGAGCAACATTTCGCCCTTGCCTGAGCCTCACGAGTATGTGCACAGATAAGAAAAATAGCCGTAAAGAAACACAGGAAGAAGCGAATGAAAAATGAAAAATAATACAATTTAGCCAGGTCCACTGGAGCCTGTACCCTTCTAATGGGATGTGTGCTCACAGAATAACCTTAGGACTCAGTACATCATTAAGTACAGTTTCAGACTCTCTTAAGCAGCAGGAACCTGCACTGCAATCTCAGTAGAAAGAAGCTATTTATTTTATTTATACATCAGACAGAGTCACCTTTGCGCCATTGATTAAACTGCCCCTTCGTTGTACATTAGTTGCATCGCCTTAATCAGACATTAGCAAATTTATGTTAAATGAAAAGTTCTCCACCAAAGGAGTACAGAGGGCCAGCATGATAGATTGTACATCAAGTCTTGCATGACTGCTCAGATAAACATATACTATTTTAGTACAAAATCTGCCATGGCAACACTGCAGAAAAGAGAACCAACACACATTTTTAAATTTCTTATTTATTATCAGGGTGTGTTCCCTCTGACAAGGCAGGCATTTTATGGTCCATTTCTAGTTTGTCCTAGAGAAGGTATTAACAGATTGATTCAACCGAATACCAAGCAAGACCTCTTTAGAGAGTTATTAAGAAGCAACAATAGTGATGTGCACCTGGAGTCACATAAAGGTCATTCTTTGTAAGGACACGAGAGAACCAGTTCTACAATAAGCTGATAACTGCATGGCCACTTTGCAGGTATCAGCTATTTGCTTCCAATTTTTTTTTAAACTGAATTTAAATTCACAAGCTGCCTTAGCAGAATTTGAACTCAACTTCAAAGTCCAAAGTTATTTTGAACTTTATTATCAAAGTACGATTATGTCATCACCGAGATTTACTTTCTTGCAGGCATTCACAGTAGAATAAAGAAAGGCAATAGAATCAATGAAAAACTACACACAAAGACTGACACACAATTACTGTGCAAAAGAAGAGTCTGCAAATACAAAACAACAAATGATCAGTAAGTAAATAATACTGAGAACATGAGTCATAGGGTCCTTGCAAGTGAGTCCATAGGTTGTGGAATCAGTTCGGTGTTGAGCTGAGTGGAGCCTGATGCTAGAAGATGCCTTGATAATGGATGATGCTTTCTTATAGCAGCACTCCTGGTAGATGTGTTCAATGGGGGGGAGGGCTTTTCCTGTGATGGACTGGGCTGTATCCACTGCTTCTATTGGCACTACCTTATTGAGTGTGTAATACTGTACAGTTAAAGCTGTACACTGCAATTCACTTCAGAAATTCAGTTCCATTGACTTCAAGGAAACTGAATTTCAGAAGAGGGTAACAACGTACAACTAATACCAGGATGCATATTTAGTGTAATGGCTGAAAACCAATTCTTCTCTTATAGTCTTTGTAATCTTAATGCTATTCTGTAGGTCATAGAGTTACGGACTCATAGAGCACCAGAGCATAGAAACAGCTTCATCAGCCCACCTCGTCCATTATGGCCTGGTTTTCTGTCAAATCCAATCGATCTGCGCCCGGACCATATCCCCCCACAACCCTCTCATCTTTGTACTTATCCAAACTTACAATTGAACCTGCATCTACCACTTCTGCTAGCAGCTCATTCCACGCTTCTGAGAGAAGTACCTCCCCCTCAAGTTCAGCGTAAGTATTTCATCTCCCACCGTAAACATAATACCTCTAGTTTTAGTCTCACCTAACTTGAGGGGGTAAAGTCTGCATGCTTTCATTCTATCCATACCCTCATAGTTTTGTATAGCACTGTAAAATCTACCCTTACTCTCCTGTCCTGAATAAAGTCCTAAATTATTCAACCTATTCCTGTAACTCGGGTAATCAAGTCCTGGCAACATCAGTGTAAATGTTCTCTGCACTCCAGTGACAGAACTATGCTGCTAATGTAGAAGCAACAAAAATAACAATTGGACAATTCACTTCCAACATACCAAATTATTTACAGAGATCTATAAACACTGTTTTATTACACAAGGCTATTTAGGCAAGTGGTTATGTGTTGCAAATGCTTTGTAGCTGCTTATTCTACATACTGAAGCAGCTTGTGCAGTGTAACAGCTAATGAAATTCAATCTGGGCTCAATGCAAAAACTGTTTTGGGATTTAGTGCCATAACACTGTATATTGACCATCGCTTTCCTGTGCTAGTGTTGATACATGGAACTGTAACTTCTTCATAATTGAAAACATTAAAATTTCCTAGTGGATGATTTAAGAAAAGACAAAATATCCAGGGGAAGTTATAATTGAACAAAGGGAGGATATTGTTCAGGGAAGTTTTATGCTCACTTCATAGAGAGAATGGACTTCTAAGGTCTGGCATTCTCATCGAATGCAAAATAAGTAATTATTTGTAATCAACAATGTAGCCTTTGTATCCCAAGCGACCTAAGTTTTTATTGGTCTCTGACTGCTTCACTAAACGTTGTACTTTGGGTGGAATATACCTTGTGGCTTCTGGTTTTTTTTGTTAACCTCTCCTCTTCCTTTCCCCTCATTCTCAATGTAAGGGGGTTTCGACTTTTATGTTTATGTTATGTTACTTTTATGTTACTTATGTTAATTAAAATGGCGTCTTTGTTATGTTAATCCAGGGAATGTGGCTTTGTTGTGTTAAACGCTGAGAAAGTTTGTGCTAGCAGCTTGTTTTCCTTTTGAGTGTGATAAGAGAGTGCTGTTAACCAATTGGGATAGTTGTTATGGTTTTGGTGTATTTGAAGATACTGTATGCCTGGGGTTTTGGGGCAGAAGGCGGGAGAGTGAGACAGAGGATGGACGATGTGCTGTGATGTCCGCTAATGGGGTTGGACCCCGAGGAGGGCGTTCGGCGAGGAGACGCAGACGGACTCGTGTGGAGCGTCTGGTCGACCACAGTTGTTGGTCCCAGGCGGCCGGTCGAGGTGGTCCGAGGGGTCGCAGGGTGAAGAAGAAGGTCCTTGAGCTCCAATGGTTTTTGTGCATGAAGAGATTGAACTTTGATAAGTGTGGCGCCTTTTATTTTCCTTTTATATTTTATTCTCTCTTAATTATATAGTTCCAGTAATATCTATAAACTGTAAATCATTTAATTGCATCTGGTGTATTGTCTGTTATTTGGGCGGGGTGGGGTACCTCACGCAGCATCCACACAAATGAATTATCCAGTTTGGCGGGGCCGAGGCTGTTTCCCTAGACGACAGCAAGCCGAGCGACCCTGAGGGTGGCTGGGGGGGGGGGCTACATCAAAAAGAGAAAATATAGCCTATATTACAGTGTTCTGAAGGCAAGAGAGGAAGAATAAGGCTGTGGATTAAAAGGATGCTGGGCACCATAGTGCGTCCCATGGCAAAAATGTGATATGGTATCTGCGTTCAGTTTTGCAATGTACGAAAGGTCATCTTAGTTGGTTCAAATCCCAGTGAAAACAGCAAATAATCAGAATCAAGGACATCATTATAAATGTAAAGGAACGTAAGATGAAACAACATTGTCTCCAAAGAAAGTCATGACTAGCCTCGGAAGAGCAGAAATCTTACAGTGTGTTAACATCTCCCTTTCTTGTGCTCTCTATTCTTCCATTCAGTAAAATAAAAACTGCTGAAGCTGAAATAATACCAATTACCGGTACTTCAGGGAGAGATCTGTCCTAAGTTTCTGTCTCCTGGGATCCAGTTTATAACTGCTGCAACCCAAAACACAGGCAGCCCTTAAAGATTTTCAGTGAGAGAAACATTTACTCCGAACAAGTGGCGGATTTTAAGAGAAGTGCACATGCACTAAATCGCAGATTTATCTGCAATATTTTGTAAGGTGGAGACACTTAAATAAGCTAAGTGGGGCTTTGAAAGATTAGACACTGGCACCTTGCCTTGATCTATAGCTTTAAATCCAGCCTAGGCCAATAGACTGCCTGCTGGCTGTATGGTCTTTCATGACAATGGTGCAGGCCTTATTCATTTTTTTATGGACTGCCAGTGTGAATCTGTCCCAAATGGGCACCAGTGAAGGAATCTCATTCAAAGAACTCATAGGACAGTTGCTGGGGGAGTTGGAAAATTGTTACATCTATGAATAATGAAGTACTCACCTAGATTTAACCTTCTGGGATTTGTTTGCTATTCACTTCTGGGAGCCGAAAATAAGAATGAATGAGCCTGCACTTACATGACACAGCTACAGCTCTCGTGGACACCCTGAAGTGATTCGCAGCCATCCACCAGCTTCAGAAGGACGGACACAGCTGGCTGCTTGGTAGAGCAGGTTCATGCTCAGTCAAATGCAAAAAACTAAGATGTGCATAGGAAGGTCACAAGACCAGGCAATTTGCTTTGCAAGAATTCTTAAATGATCTACTGCAATGCTTCTCAATCTTTTTGCTGTTGGAAACTAGTCTGCTACCTTCCTTGAGGTAATTTTCACCATGCACACTTACAAATGACTCAGTGTAAAATAAGGTGATCCAATCACCTTATCCTAACAAGATTTCTCAGCTGCTGTGCCAGCTACCTCACAGCCCCAGCAACTCAGTTTTACTCCTGACCTCCAGTACTGTCTGTATGTTCTTCCTGTGACTCAAGTGATTCTTCTGGGTGGTAATGTTTAACTATATTCTGTTTTCTTAAAGAGTTTGTTATAGAAAGGTGCCAGAAAAAAAAGCCAGCAATATCATGAAGGTTCCCACCCACCCTGCTTACAGACTGTTTATCCCACTCCCATCGGGAAAAAGGGTATGTAGCATCCACACCACCACCAGTAGATGCAAAAACAGTTACTTCCCCAAAGCTGTCAGGCTGATCAACACCTCTACCCCCAGCCCTCCACCACTGAATGTGCATCATCTAGCATCATTTTATCAGTCTAAGTTACTTGCACATTATGGTCCATAGTATTGCTTTTATATTTAAACTTATTGTGGCTTTTGTTTGTTTTTTATTGTCTTCTTTACGCTAATTGTGATTTTTTTTATATCATGCATTGGATCCGGAGTAACAATCATTTCTTTCTCCTTTACACTCGAATACTGAAGAATAACAATAAACAATCTTGAATCTCACACAAGCCAGCAAAGATGCCGCGGTAATCGAGTTGTTGAAAAACTGTGGTTTGATGAGATGTTTTCTATACACTCCTACAGGTTGGTGTGATACTTCTTATCCTATCATCATAAAGACTTGACCTCCAGCCAAGGAAAACCCTCTCAGTATTTCATGAAATCCCATCTATGATTACGTACTGGAGACAAGACTGGGCTTTGACATTCAACAGTATCCTCCCTCATCTTGAATGGCAGAAGCTCAAAACAAATTGTGTATGGTCATGGTAGAATTGTCCAGTTTACAAGTGGAAAGAGCATCTGGGCCAAGACATTTAGATATGATTGATATCTTCCTGGCAAGGCATTACATTAATGCATCATTTACAGTCCTCAAGGCCAAGCTTCTGTTTAGTTCAACCAAGCCCACATAAAAATGATTTAATTAAATCACCAGCTCAACAATTACAAGTTAATCATTCAAAACTAACATTCTTCAAAAGAGAGGATCTGGTCACCATTAGAGTGATGGGATCTTGCTGTATACACATTGGGTGCCTCATTTCCCTAGTGACAAAATGTCCACATATCAAAGACTCTTCATTAACTTTAAAGCTCTGTGATGTCCTGAAAGGAACGAGAAAAACTGCTATAAATACTAGCTTACCTTTTCTTAATGCATTTCCACTTGCCTAAGAAAACATTCTGATATTTTGCAAAAGAGATAGAAATAAAGGTAAGACCGTGAGATATAGGAACAGTTGGGCTATTTACTCCATTGAGTCTACTCCAATATTCGATCAGACCTGATTTATTATCTCTCTCGAACCCATTCTCCTCCTTCTCCCTGTAACCTTTGACATCCTTACTAATCAAGAACCTATTAACTTAACCTTTAAATATACCAATGACTTGGCTTCCACAGCCGTCTGTAGCAATGGATCCACAGATTCACCAAATTCGCTAAAGAAATTTCTCTTCATCTCTGTTCTAAAGGGACATCCTTCTGTTTTGAAGCTGTGCCCTCTGGTTCTAGACTCCTCCCGCTACTGGGGACATCCTCTTCATATTCACTCTATCTCAGTCTTTCAATATCCAATAGGTTTCAATGAGAACCCCTTTCTTTCTTCTAAATTCCAGCAAGTACAGGTCCTGAACCATCAAATGCTTCTCATACATTAACCCTTTCAAAACAACAAGTTGAACTGAAGTTAAGGAAAACTTGCCTGGTATTTAGACCAACCAAGGATATTACGTTCACTGACAAAACAAGCTGGAACAATGAAACACACAAGAGTGGTACAAGATGGAACAACTGCTTGGATTTTGGTAGCAAGAGGTGAGACCAGTTGAAAGCAAAACCAGAAATCCAGAGAAGTGGCCCAATGTGGTTCACATCCGAGATCACATGTGGATCATCTGCCATCTTTGCGGTGGTGGAACGGCTGGGGGGAGGGAAGAGGTGTAATATTGAATAACACAGAGGCTGCCTACCTGTTTCAGAGGAAGAGAAGGGAAGGGAAGGATTGCAGGTATCTGCTTTGCACCAGAGTGTGAGGGGGAGGGATGGGAAGGTTGAAGACAAGCCTATTCAAGGTGGTGGAAAAGATAAAAGATTTTGAGGCAGTTAAAGCCTAGACAGAGGTTCCACTGCCCCCACCCCCCAAGTCCAAACCAAATGTAAGAAAACCATTTCCTTGGTTTCCCATCTAGTAAAGCCGCTACCTGTATGGAAACTGAGATTTGTTATTGCTGCTGGCTAACGGCCAGAATGGCTTCAAATGTAATCCACCTACATTCAATACAGTTACTTCCTGCCCTTCCTTGTTTTGCGGAGATAAACGTATATTGTAGTGTTGAATAAATCAGACTTCAGATTCTACTGATCAGCAGAGGTATTGGCCATATTGACTTTGCGGCAAATGTCAAAAAGGCCAATGCCAACACAATGAAATTGGTAATGATATCAGTACCCAGGAGTTATAGGCAGGCATTCCAGAGTCAGGAGGGGTGAGGTGGCATTTCAAATGTGGTGGAATTAATGCTGTTCCCGCGCAGCACGATCCGTGTGGAGTTTTCTTGTTCTCCCCATGCATAGGTTTTGGCCAGTTCTCTGCTTCCACCTAAGGACAAACTGATAGGTGTTTTGGCTATCGATAATTAATGGAGGTTGGTGGCAGGAGAATCATGGGATGTTGATGGGCATGCGGAGGATTGATGTCAACAAAATTGAGAGAGTACAGAGAAGATTTCCTAGAATGTTACCTGGGTTTCATCTCCTAAGTTACAGAGGAGGGTTGAACAAGTTGGGTCTTTATTCTTTGGAGCGTAGAAGGTTGAGGGGGGACTTGATAGAGGTATTTAAAATTATGAGGAGGATGGATAGAGTTGACGTGAATAGGCTTTTTCCATTCAGAGTGGGAGAGATTCAAACAAGAGGACATGAGTTGAGAGTTAAAGGGCAAAAGTTTAGGGTAACATGAGGGGGAACTTCTTTACTCAGAGAGTGGTGGCTGTGTGGAATGAGCTTCCAGCAGAAGTGGTTGAGGCAGGTTCGATGTTGTCACTTAAAGTTAAATTGGATAGCTATATGGACAGGAAAGGAATGGAGGGTTATGGGCTGAGTGCAGGTTGGTGGGACTAGGTGAGAGTAAGAGTTCGGCACGGACTAGAAGGGCCGAGATGGCCTGTTTCTGTGCTGTAATTGTTATATGGTTATATGATTACAGATTACGGGAAATAAGGGGGTGGGATAGGACTGATGTGAATGCTCTGAGAGCTAGGATAGACCCAGTGGATTGTGTGGCCTCCCTGTAAATCATAAGAAAAATTGAAGATTTGAGAAACTGGGAAGTCCAGATTCCATGTGAACACACACTATCCCTGATCTGTTACCCATCCTGAAGTCAGACCAACTGAGGGACTCAGCTTCCAAATTGCTTTAGCATTTAAATATACAGAGGGGGGCAGAGTTTTCAAGGAGTAATATGTGATTAATATAGGATTAATCCCATGCTGCAATGGGATGCAAAAGAAGAGATTATTGGGGCACTGGCTGTGATTTCTAAATTTTGTTACATTCTAAAGACAAATCAGAAGACTGGAGGACAGTGACTGTGGACACTTTTTTAACAAAGGCAGCAGGGGAAAAACTGGCAATTATAGACCCCCTTGAGATAAATTTTCAGTCTTAAATTGCCTGTCATTGATGACCTGTTTGCCTTATGGATCAAGAAAAATGCTTTCCTTAGTCTTGTTATTTTGACTTGAATTATGAATTAAAATAACAATTATAGGCAATTTATTTTAAAAGAGTGTGTGACAGGGAAATTTTATGGTGATTTTCATGATCAGCAGCCCAAAATCCATAAGGTACACCAGAAAGTATTCAGGAAGCAACATCTTTGTTGTCCAGTGATATCAGTGGTAGGGAGGTTACTGGACAAAATATCAATCTGAGACAGATGGTTACTGATCGCTAGGAAAGTCAGAGATTAAGTAGAGCCAGCCAACATGGATTTTGCAATGACAGAGACTCTTCAACCAGTGTGATTGAATACTTTGAAGTGCTAATAAAACATATCAATGAGGGCAGGGTAGTAGATGTCATTTACATGGACTTTAGTAAGACCTTTGAAATGTCCCACATGGGGCATTTGTTCAAAAGACTGGGCCCCGTGAGATGCAGGGAAAAAGTTGGCAAACTGGATCCAAACTTGGGTGAGCAATAGGAACAAAGGGTGAAGTTGAGGAAATCTGGTATATCACTAAACAGATTTCTATAGATGGAGAGGCTGCATCATAGTCTCAAATGAAGTCTCCAATTCACAGGATCGCAAGAGGCTACAGACTTAGCTAGTCCCATTACAGGTACAATTCTCCCTACCACCGACGACACCTTCAAGAAGTAATGCATCAAGAGAGGAGTATTCATCACTAAGGACTCTCACCACCCAGGAGATACCATTTTCTCATTAGTTCCATGAGAGCCAGAAGATCAACCTTGAAGATTGAGGAACACTGCATGATCAGGTTTCTGAATAGTCCATGAACCATGAACACTATACTGTTATTTCTCATTTTGTACTACTTATTGGTGTAACTTATAGTAATTTTTATGTTTTTGTACTGTATTGTTACCCCTAGGCAACAAGTTTCATGTCATGTAAGTCAGTTATAACTAATCTGATTCTAATTCCCTCTCTCCAACCCCCAGAGCCACGGAAAGGAGACTCAGTACACCATCACATGGGGAGCACCTTTAATATCTGTGGGAAGCTCAACTCCTCAGAATTACATCGGGGACTTCTTGAACGATCACCATTCCCATAATTACAGGAATGTTCCATGACACGTTATACACATTCCACTCTAAACAATATAGATCACATTCCCAACATCCCCCAAAACAAATCGCCTCTGTGCAGCTCCCATTGCCTAAGTTATAATGAAAGCTGGGTCTTGACCAATGTGCAGGAAGTTGCCATCCCTGCTCCACCGACAAGCATGGGAAAGCAGATCTCCCCTGACCAATAACACAGTGCGGGCAACACTCCCAACCAATTACAAAGAGAGCAGCCCTCCCCTGACCAATAACACAGTGCGGGCAACACTCCCAACCAATTACAAAGAGAGCAGCCCTCCACTGACCTATAGCTCAAAGAGAGTGGCTCTCCTTTGACCAATAAAGAAAGGAAACAGCTGGGGTGGCATGGTAGTGTAGTGGTTAGCACAGCGCTTTATAGTGCAGGCAACCAGGGTTCAATTCCCATCGCTGACTATACACAGTTTGTATGTTCTCCCCGTGACTGCGTGGGTTTCCTCAAGGTGCTCCGATTTCCTCCCACATTCCAAAGATGTGGAATTAAACTGGGCCTACTACACACAATACATAATAAATAAATATCAGAGCAATACTCCCCCATCAATAAAAAAGGAGCAGCTCTCCCCCTACCAATAACACAGAGAACTGCCATCCTCAATCAGAATCAGAATCAAGTTTAATATCATCGGCATATGTCATGAAATCTGTTGTCTTTGCAGCAATACATGATGAGAAAAACTGATATACTTAACTGATATACATAATATACTTACTGAATTACAGTAAGTATATACTGTATATATAAAATTTTAAATTTAATAAGTAGTGCAAAAAATAAAAATAAGAATGTAGTGAGGTAGTGTCCCTGATTTCTAATGTCCATTCAGAAACCCGGTGGCAGAGGGGAAGGAACTGTTCTTGAACTGTTGAGTGTGTGCCTTCAGGCTTCTGTACCTCTTTCCTGATGGTAGCAATGAGACAAGGCATGACCTGGGTGATGGGGGTCCTTAATGATGGATGCCACCTTTTTGATGCATTGCTCCTCGAAGATGTCCTGGATACTACAGAGGCTAGTGCCCAAGATAGAGCTGACGAAGTTTACAACTGTCTGTATCTTATTTCGATTCCCCACCCCCCGATACCAGAGGGTGATGCAGCCAGTTAGAATCGTCTCCGTGATTAGAGTGGCGGAGAGCAGCCCTCACTCAGGCAATAAACTAAACAGAGCAGACATCCCCCACCAATAATACAATGATGCCCAGCCCCTTTACCAGGCCTTCAAAGCAATACACTTCCAATCCGTTTGGAAGTTGCAGTGCAAAAGGCAAATCAAGAGGGTATTTTGCTCCCACATGCCACATTCTAAGGAAGTTCCAATATCTTGCCCTATAAATTGAAATGAAAAATTCACTAAATATATCCTACATATTAAGTAAGAGAATTTATTTAAAACACCTTCTCACACACAGTATGAGGCAACAGAGGAAAGTCTGTATAGGCTGCCAAGATACATCATGTTAGTTTGTGCTTCTACCACTGAGCACAAAACATTTCCCCCCCCATTTTTGAATCCTTTGCAATCACTTGTACTTGGCAAGAACTGAATGCTACAACATGCAAGAACTAGCAATACTGTGGAATATTAGCAAAGATGAGAAGCTCTGAAGCAGGAACAGGGTTAATTCTTTTAATCTGTACCACCATTCAAATAAGATCATGACTGATTTATCTCAACATTATTTTCTTACTCCATTCATACATTTCTTAATAGAAAGATAAAATAAATATGTTTATATTGCACCTCTCACACACTTTCAGTCTCACCTCAGCAAAATATGTTTGCACTTCTAGTCACTGTAGTAATAAAGAAAACAGAGCAGAGAGTTTGTCAGTGCAAGTTACCACAAAAAGGAAGATGGCAATGATGAGATATTTTATTTCAAATGATACCAAGGAACAAATATCAACCAATCCATCAGAAAGACCTGCCTTAGTTCTCTTCAAAATAGAATTATAGAATCCACCTGAGTCGACAGTCTGTTTCTGAATTTGATATCTCATCAGAAACAGGACACTTCTTATAGTTCTCAATATTACCTTGAAAACCCTGTCTAGATTTCTCGGTTTGAACCCAGGACTTGAGTGTATCCTAACCCTTGCAAGTTAGCCAAGGCTGACATAACACTGAATAGTTTAATTTACTTCATATTCAACGACAATGATGGAACCTTGTTCTGATAGTTACATTCTGTGGATATTGGTGCTAGCTTATTTTCCAAACACAATTTATTAAGAAGTGGGTATAAAATTTGAAGTTAAAATACAAAGTAAATTTATTATCAAAGTTCATTCTCTTGCAGGCATTCACAGTAGAACAAAGAAATACAGCGGAAACAAAGAAAAACTCACACAAAGACTGACAAACAACCAATATGCAAAAGAAGACAAGCTGTGCAAGTATAAAATAATAAATAAATAAATATTAAATAAATAATAATGAGAATATGAATCACAGTGTCTTTGAGGCTAGTCCATAGGTTGTGGAATCAGTTCAGTGTGGTGGTGAGTAAAGTTGTCCATGCGTGTTCAGGAGCCTGATGGTTGAAGGGTAGTAACTGTTCCTAAACTTGGTAGTGTGGGACTTAAGGCTCCTGTACCTCCTTCCCGATAGCAGCAGCAACAAGAGACCGTGGCCTGGATGGTGATAATCTTTGATAATGGATGCTGCTTTCTTGCGTCAGCACTCCTTGTAGATGTGCTCACTGGTGGGAAGGACTTTTCCTGTGACAGACTGGGCTATATCCGCTACTGCTTGTGGGTTTTTCCATTTTTGAGCATTGGTATTTCCATACCAGGTCACGATGCAACCAGTCAGGATACACTCCACTGTGTATCTCTATAAGCTTGTTGAAGTTCTAGATGCTATACCACATCCATGCAAACTCCTAAAAATTTAAGGTAATTACTAGGCATTTGCACCCCTTGCAGCGTTCCAAAGGGAATTTTCCCTCTATAACCCCTTAATTCACTCTTCCATTTCCACCAATACCCATTCCTCTTTCAAGGCATTCCCGCACATCCATAGGAATTGTAATCCCTGCCCTCTTACCCCATTCCTTCTCACAACTCAGGGAACTAAACACTACTTCAAGCTGAGGCTGTGGTTCACTTGTACCACCTTGAAACACTTGGTGCTCATGATGTAGTCTCTCCTAGGTTGGAAAAGCTAAATACAGATTGAGAGACCACTTAGCAGAACACCTCCATTCAGTGACCCCGAGCTTCCAGTTGCCTGCAACTATGCAGTAATTCTCTGTCACACAATATCTCATTTAGAAATAAGTATATTCTAGCTCTCAGGACTCAACAAATGGCGCCATCACCTGGTCGGAGATCCACTAGCTGCGTTGGTTGTAATGCAAGTGGGGCATTTCACTGCATGTTTCGATGCACATATGATAAATAAATGAATCTGAAACTGAATTTGAACTCAACAAATTCAGGTAAGCAATATGCTTTGGAACTACCCAAGTCTGACGGAGAACTCCAACCTTTAATGTTGACTCAATATTTCTCTCTCCATAGTTGCTGACTTACACGCTGGGCATTTCCAGCACTCTATCAACTGCACTTTTTGCATTTCAGTTACATCAGAAAAGAATATGCTCTCTGCCGAGGGGAAATTGTGAGAATAACAAAGTTAAATGCCAGGGCATTGAGAAATTCATAAAACAACAAGTAAAGTGAACGTTGTTGAATGAAAGGAAATTTGTGGTTAACAATTTTATTAGTTCTTTGAGGATGTTACAAATATGGTAGATAAGGAGGTGCCAGTAGATCTATCTAGATTACCAGAAGGGATTTGGTAAGGTGCCAAATGCAAGTTTATGTGGGGTGGGCATGACCGTTGTCGAGGAGATACTTCAGCTTTTGGGGAAATGTAGAACCAGAGCCGATTGGTCCAGAATAAGACAAAAATGAAGAAGAATTGGTTCTAATTCTCTTCCTTGGTATAGTGAAGACTAAATCATGTAGGGTATTCAAAGCCATGGAGTTTTGGCCTTTATATGAGTCCAGTGTTATGGGGGAGTGGGGGGGGGGTGGAAGGGAGGAGAGTGTAGCTGAGGACAAGATCAGATCAGTCAAGACCATAGGAATATAGAACATAGTACAGGACAGCACTGGAACAGGCACTTTGGCTCACAGTACTGTGTCGGACCAGCTAAAAAGTAAATCAACCACCCCCCGCAAAAAAGAACGAACCCTTCCTACCTACGTCCATATCCTACGTCCTACGTCCATATCCCTCCATCTTCCTCACATTCATTTGCCTATATAAACATTTCTTAAAAGCCTCTAATGTATTTGCCTCTACCACCATACCAGGCATCCAGGAATCTCTGAGTAAAAAACTTACCCCTCACATCCCCTTTGAACCTACTCCCTCTCACCTTCAATGCATGCCATCTGGTGTTAGATATTTCTCCCCATCTACTCTATCTATGGCTCTCATAACCCTATAAACCTCTATCAGATAGATAGAGCCTCAGCCTCCGCGGCTCTAAAGAAAATAACCCATGTTAGTCCAGCCTCTCATGGTAGCACATGCCCGCTAAACCTGGCAACACCCTGGTGAACCTCTTCTGCACCCTCTCCAACGTCTCAGCATCCTTCCTATGGTGGGGTAACCAGAACTGTATGCAATACTCGAGATGTGGCCTAACCAGAGTTTTATAAAGTTGCAACACGACCTCTTGACTTTTGAACTCAGCGCCTCAACTAATAAAAGCAAGCATTCCGTAAGCCTTCTTAACCTCCCTGTTGACCTGTGTAGCCACTTTCATGGAGATCTTGGCCCCCAAGATCTCTCTGCTTGGCAACGCTGTTAAGGATCATGCCTAAAAAAAAGCAGAGAGCGAAGGGAGCTATGCTATTTCAGTTGCTGTTGTGGCACAGATGGAGCTGGCCCACTCTCCTAATGATCCAGCTGACAT
The DNA here is from genome assembly GCF_963921235.1 of Mobula hypostoma. Taxonomy (NCBI): domain Eukaryota; kingdom Metazoa; phylum Chordata; class Chondrichthyes; order Myliobatiformes; family Myliobatidae; genus Mobula; species Mobula hypostoma. Next base: position 9,904,591 of record NC_086123.1, on the reverse strand, counting down.
TCTGAAAGGGCAGCACATACCAGCTGATAGCCGCTCATTGCCTTCATTGATCAGAAGGAAGACGCTCATGAGCAGATTGCTGCAGTCCCTGAGCAGTAAGATGTTACTCCTGAGTAGATCACTGCTTTCGGTGGGCTGTTGCTTATTAGTAGTTCGCCGCTCGACATGAGCAAAGGGATGCAGTGTGTGTGTGCAGCCAGCTGTTCTCCTTGAAGCAAGTGATGCTGCACATCTCCAGATTGTTGTGTACAAGCAGAGCGATGCCTCGGGTGACTCTTCTACATGGTGCGGTACATGGAAACTTATAGACAATAGACAATAGGTGCAGGAGTAGGCCATTCGGCCCTTCGAGCCAGCACCGCCATTCACTGTGATCACGGCTGACCATCCACTATCAGTATCCAGTTCCTGCCTTATCCGCATAACCTTTGATTCCGCTATCTTTAGGAGCTCTAGCCATCTCTTTTTTGAAAGCATCCAGAGACTTGCCCTCCACAGCCTTCTGGGGCAGAGCATTCCATACATCCACCACTCTCTGGGTGAAAAGTTTTTCCTCAACTCCGTTCTAAATGGCCTACCTCTAATTCTTAAACTGTGGCCTCTGGTTCTGGACTCACTCATCAGCGAGAACATGCTTCCTGCCTCCAGTGTGTCCAATCCCTTAATAATCTTATATGTTTCAATCAGATCCCCTCTCAGCCTTCTAAATTCCAGAGTATACAAGCACAGTCGCTCCAATCTTTTGACATATGACAGTCTTACATATGACAGTATGACAAACTTACCTGTCTTCCGTCACCTCCACCAACCCCACTCCCCGCCCTGCTTAAAGTCTGTAGGGAGTTGACTGAGAATGAGCATGAAGACGCAGAGGTCAGACACCTGTGATTCAGAATCAGTCGGCCGGTTCACCTCCAGGCCTGGGAGTGGAAACACTTGTTAAATGCCCCATTTACCAGGGGGTCTGCACACCATTTTCTACCCAATTCCCCAGTCCTTCTTGCTCTCCAAAGCAAACGTTTTGTGTGGGTCCATGCGGACATCTGTCCAGGATCAAAGTAAATGCGAGCAGCCTCACGTGCAGGGCACAGGGGGCATTGTCTCAGGGCTAGGACGTTGAAACCCGTGCAAAACGTGGTCAATTGGAAGAACAAGTAACTTGAATGAAAAATGAACAAACAAGAGAAAATCTGCAGATGCCGGAAATCCAGACAACACACACAAAATGCTGGAGGAACTCAGCAGGCCAGGCAGCCTCTAGGAAAAGAGTACAGTCAACATTTCAGGCCAAAACCCTTCAGCAGGACTGAAAAATGACAGGATTTCCAATCTTTGTACTATTAATTTTTCTGTAATATATAATTCTGTAGATACTGTCGAAACGTGCCCTCATTCAGCGCAAATTACATGCATCACTGTGCAAGGAGGTAGATACTGGTGAAACAGCTGCTGGCAAAGTTGCAGACACTGCATTGCTACATTGCCTCAGTTGGATAGGCTGCTGAGGAGATCTGGCAGCAGTGTCACCCCAAAGGGCCATCCATGGAATATACATTTCAGCAGCAAAACGCCGGAGAATTTTGGAAGTTGCTTGAGCAGATCACAGTTAGCAATGCAGCTGCCTGAACTAGGGGAGCTAATGTCAGTAGTTGCCCTACAGCAAGAAGCAAATGCGCCAGACTAGAATATAAAAGCAAGAATGTAATGTCGAGGCTTGTTAAGGCATTGGTCAGACCACACGTCGAGCAATGTGAGCAGTTATGGGCCCCACATCTAAGAAAAGATGTGCTGGCATTGAAGAGGGCCCAGAGAAGGTTTATAAGAATGATCCTGGGAATGAAAGGGTTAATGTATGAGGAGCGTTTGATGGCTCTGTGCCCGCACTCGCTGGAGTTTAGAAGAATAGCGGGGGGCGGGGGGGGGAGGCTAGTGGGATCTCATTGAGACCTACTGATTATTGAAAGGCCGAGATTGAGTGGAGGTGGGGAGAATGATTCCTTTGGTGATAGAGTCTAAGACCAGAGGGCGCTGCCTCAGAATAAAAGGAAGTCCTTTTAGAATGAAGGGTAGTTTTTAGAAGAGGAGATTCTTTAGCCAGAGGGTGGTGAATCTGTGAAATTCATTGCCACAGACGTCTGTGAAGGCCAAGTTAATGGGTCTACTTAAAACGGAGGTTGTTATGTTCTTGATTAATAAGCGTGTCAAAGGTTAAAGGGAGAAGGCAGGCGAACTGGGCTGCGAGGGGAAATAAATTAGCTATCAGCAGACTCATTGGGCCAATGGCCTAATTCCGCTCCTATGTCTTGTGGTCATATGGCCTTAGAACAGCAAAGTACATTTCTGTTGTAGCATGGGTGTCCAACAAATGTTATAGATTACACCAAAGACCCCAATTTACATCAGTAAGGGAGGGGTGTCATCAGGGGGTGTATTTGACATCAAGGACAGGCCAGCAGTATTACAGCAAGCTATGTACAGAAATGTCCAGGCAACTGTCCCAATGGGAAAATAACCCAAATTTCACCAGGAAATCATCAAGGCATGAACTTGCCTGCATTAAAGTGCTTTAATACATGAATGGCACTTTCAAAACAAGCACAACTGGATGCAATTTCTGGGCTTTTCTGTGTCAAAATATTTCCCTCACATTCCCCCTGTAGCTTTTTATCACTGCGTTTAAGTCTATGTGCCCTGATCCTCAAATCATCCACAAATAGAAACAGCTTCTCTCCATTTACCCTGTCTTAACCTATCATGATCTTGTACACTCTTTCAAATATCCTGTCACCCTTCTTTGTACAAAGGAGAACAGTTTCTCCAGTCTATCCTTACAGCTGAAAGAACTCATCCATGGAGCCACTATAGTAAATCTTTTCTGTAGGATCATCGCACCTTTTCTAATGTGTTGTGACCAGAACTGGATGCAGTACCCCAGCAGTGACTTATGACAACTCAATATAACCTTTCTGCTTTGGTACTCTATACCTCTATTTTCAAATCCAAGATCCTAACTGTTCTCTCAACATACAGTGTCCTTCTCAAGGAATTCAGTAGTACAAATGATTTATGTTTTAATTTTCCTTGGCATTGCCACATTTGACACATTTCAATGCCTGCAGCAACCCTGGGAGATCCTGAAATATGAAAAACACTACATAAAAAGCCAAGACCTTTATTTCCATCTATTATCAGCCAACCTCCCTTTCCCTGAAATATGAAACGCACTCTGAGCCATTTAATTGATTTAATCCCGTCATGTGATTAACCATATTTATGGATCCACATTCCTTTTTCTCGAGGCAATCACAAAACGTGAGCGGAGGTCTATGGTTCAGGCACGGGTCGACGGGACCAGGCAGAATAACATTTTGTCACGGACTAGATGGGCCAAAGGGTCTGTTTCTGTGCTGAAGTGTTCTATAACGCAGGAAATGTGGCACCAGTACATGCTATGACATCAATAATGTTGGTGTTCCTTTCCAAATGAAAATCAATGTGTAGAGAAATATTATGCTTCCTTGCTGTATTTTTCTTATTCCTGGCAGATTTATCACATGTGAGGTGCATCTAACCCTGCTCATGTCTTGCCATGGGGTAAAGATTCCTCAGAGTGCCAATATATCAAGAAATAGAGATCATATCATTAACAACATGCACCATTTTACTGATAGAGTAAATTGAATAGATTTGTTTTGCCTCTACTTTTTAAAGTATGTGGAAAGTAATGTTATTATAATAAAACAACTTGTTGAACATTCATGTGGAAAATAAATTTAACTTCTGACTTTCGATGAATGGAAAATCTTTGGGTACACAATCTGTTGTTGTCAATGATTTCGCTCTTTGCAGCACAATTCTGGATGTTCCTTCCTGCCAAAACAAATCTTGGCACGCAGAAGCATTTAATATTCCACACCTTCAAACACATATTTTCCTAATTGGGCATGTCTGTGCTAAATATTTTCAACATGTGGACAATATCCTCTTCAGATTTTAGGCCAGTTTTATTTGTGACTTCTTATGAGGTTGATCTTTCCTTTCTTAAGGGTGTGTTAAAGAGCTATCACACATCTTCTCCTTTTAACTATAAGAATATTTACTGTGGCATGAATTGGCTCTCCCAGCTAACACAGAAAGAAAACTACTGACAGAAACATGGATGAGTTAAGGGATGTGTCAATGGATTTAAAAATAAATTACTTCCAAAGTCGTCCGTTTAAATAAGTGTAATCTTGGTGCTCAAGCTTTCCTGCCGAAAAGTTTAAAGCAAAGGTTTGAATAATTTGCTTAATTGACTTGTTAATATATCAACAGCTTTAACTATTTGGAGGCAGTTTTTAATCGTACTGTTTGTTTGAGAAGAATCATGTGTTCATTTTTAGAATCTATTTCTCTCCAATACTCTTTCACAAAGGAGCCAGAAACTAAAGCTCTTTCAGCTGAGCTACTGAACTAGCCCCAGAGTTCAACAACTCAACATCTTCTTAGAAACATCGAATAATGTAAATGAAAATACATTTCTAGGATCTATTTATATTCTTCAGAGGGCTGAGAGGGCATTGTATAGACCAGGACACAATCACTTTCTTGTTTGCACTGTTTATTTAGTTAAGAATTACAAATGGTATAATTTTGCAATTTGTGAGAAATAAAAAAGATGTTTTCTGACAGAAATTAGTGAGAACATAACGGATATATCAATTGCTTAAAATATACAATTCAATTGTTACAAGAAGTAGAAAATAGGGAAATACTTGGGTTTAACCTTTTTGTAACCTGTCAAACATTTTGTGTGCAGGCAGCTGGAAGCTGATTCACATCTTCCATCCAGATCCAGTCGTATTCTGGACAATTTCCCACATTCCCTCAGGTATCCTGTTACACTGATATGCTTCGAATGAAATGGAGGGAGGAGGAGGCAATTAAAGATTTGGGAAAGAGGATAAAAAATACAATTGATGGATGTTCTAATTTTGTAATAAAAAGCCCTCATGATTTGGAAAAAAAACAGTAATGCTCTCAGTTCCAATTTTGCTATGTTTTTAAGAGTGAGTAAAAAAAAACTCAGTGTATGAGCCAACAAAAAGAAATACTGCAGCCGAAAACTAAGCAACAATGTGCCCTCTCCCTGAATTTTCGCCTCATGCTGATAGATTGGGAAATAATGTGGATGCTTTTGTCATGATGTGGAATTTGCTTTCCTCAAGCCTCTCTTGTCATCCTAAAGCAATAAGATTTAGAGACAAAGCAAATGGCATTTTAAAACAAGGTATCATTTTACACTAATTAAAACTTACTCAGGAGTCTATTCCGTGACCAGTTTTCTTTTCTGGGGAGTACATGACAAAACTCCGACATGGTTTACAGCTGCTAAATACAATCTTTTATTTTTCAGCGAATCACTTGTTTTTGAAGCTGTATGCCCTCTACAGTTAATATTTTTCTTGGCTTCCTTTCAGATCCAATGGGTGTGCATGTGTTTTGTGTGTCCATATTTCATGTGGAAGGGTGTATGTGTCTCTCTCCCTCTCTCTATGTCTCCATGATTCTCCTTATCCTCTCTCTCTCTCTCTCTCACACACACACACACACACACACACACACACACACACACACGCACACAAAGGTAATGCACATCTGGCGTTGGAGTCACAAACACACCACATCATCACATTAGTTTTACATTAACCCAGCCAATACTCAGATCAATCTTCCCTTATCAATTAATTAAACTAATAAATCACATTAACGAAAAGATCTCTCATTCTAATGAGCAAGTCTCCTGTGTGTTCTATCTATTGTGACCCTTTATCCTCCCACAAGTTGAATCCTTGGTTCTAAACCTGCAACAATAATGAACATTACACTTTTGATCTTCTGGTGTGAATTAGTCCTCATCACTAATTACCAGAAATGTTGTTTCTATTGTACATCATTTGAACTTGTTTCATTTTATTTCCTGTCTTTGTTCAGATGACAGCCCCGAGATCAGTCCAGAACATACATAGGAAATAGTTTGACAATCTGTTTTCAGCATACCTAGAGAAGAGGGCGACAAACATTCTGCAATACAATTCAATTTCTTTTTCCAAAGGTAGAAATTTTAGACTAGAATCCATCTGCAACCGAAGAAACTAATCAAAGCAACAGCTTGGCTTTCCAATATTTATTTTATGACTGTGATTTAGTTATGAAGCACTGCAATAACTCCCTGAGGTGTCCATTACCATTTCTGATCTCCATCCAAAATGTTTCGAATTTTTCCATAGTTTATTTAAGTGGTAGTATTAACCAAAGAATGTCATATGCATTACAATTTTTCCTTCTCTATGAGCATTACAGTCTATTTTGCAATGTCTGTGACTTGAAAGGATATCTGAAGTAAACATGTTGAGAAACAAATCATTTCAGAGAATCTTAAGGGGCAACCTATTTATAAAGATTGGGAGTGTGTGTGTGTGTGTGTGTGTGTGTGTGTGTGTGTGTCTGTGTGTCTGTGTGTGTGAGAGGGAGAGACAGACAGGCCAGTGTTTCAATAGATACAGTATTTAATGGCATTAAAGTAACCTGTAGTCCTTTTTCTTTTGAGGGGAGGAGGAAGATTGTGACCTTTTTCTTCAATTACAAACAAGATAAAATCTGCAGATGCCGGAAATCCAAGCAACACACACAAATTGCTGGAGGAACCCAGCAGGCCAGTCAGCATCCATGGAAAAGAGTCCTGTTGTCGTTTCGGGCCGAGACCCTTTGGCATTTTAGATTAGATTATGAGAACACTCAGTCCTCTTTTATTGTCATTTAGAAATGCATACATGCATTAAGAAATGATACAGTGTTTCTCCGGAGTGATATCACAGAAAACAGGACAAACCAAAGACTAACACTGACAGAACCACATAATTATAACATATAGTTACAGCAGTGCAAAGCAATACCATAATTTGATGAAGAACAAACCATGGGCACGGTAAATAAAGTCTCAAAAGTCCCCGAGTCGATCGACTCCTGAGTTCCCGATAGCAGGCGGCAAAAGGGAGAAACTCCCTGCCATAACCGTCAACTTGCCGATGCCTTGGAAGCAGCTGACCACAGCCGACACTGAGTCCATCCATCCGAAAACTTCAAGTTTCCGACCAGGCTCTCCGATACAGCCTCCCGAGCGCTTTCAACCTCTCCCCGGCCGCTGAAACATGCAAAGCCGAGGATTTCGGGGCCTTCAGCTCCGGAGATTCCAGTTACCACACAGTAGCAGCGGCAGTGAAGCGGCCGTTTCAGAAGTTTTTCAGATGTTCCTCCGTACTCTCACATCCGTCTCCATCAAATCAGAATTGTGCACGGTCCCCTACTTGACAGATAACAGACACCATCACCGAAGTGGCTGCACACGCTGCCATTTTGTGTGTCTTCCTTCAATTCCTCTTTCTTAGATTCTGCTTGGCTGCAATATCCTTTAAATGATCAATACACTTGAAATAGAAGTTAGTTAAAGAATAGGAAAGAAATATAGAAAGTGACTATTATTTCTTCCACATGCACCTCACTTCTGAATCTGACTCAGCTTGCTGACTATCCAGCACACTTCAGGAACATGTATCAGGTGCTCTGAGTGTGGCCCCCTTCACATCAGTGAGACCCCATGTAGATTGGGGGACCAGTGTGGCGAATACTTCCTTTCAGCCAAAAAAAGTCAGATTTCCCTGTGGTCAACTATTTCATTACAACTTCTCGTACCATTCCAAAATTCCATGGCCTCCTCTAATGCAACGGTGAGTCCACACCTAGGCTGAAGGAGCAACACTTCATATTCCATCTTGGTAGCCTCCAACTTGACGACATGAACATTCAATTTCTCTAACTTCCAGTTTTATCTCCCCCTGCCCTGTGCTAGGTGAAAGGTCTCGAGCTAAAACATAAGAACATAAGAAATAGGACCAGAAGTAGACCATCTGGCCCGTCAAGCCTGCTCCACCATTCAATAAGATCATGGCTGATCTGACCATGGACTCATCTCCACCTACCTGCCTTTTCCACATAACCCTTAATTCCCCTACTATGCAAAAATCTATCCAACTTGTCTTAAATATGCTTACTGAGGTAGTCTCCACTGCATTATTGGGCAGAGAATTCCACAGATTCACCACTCTCCAGGGAAAGTAGTCCCTCCTCATCTCAGTCCTAAATCTACTCCCCCGAATCTTGAGGCTATGTCCCCTAGTTCTAATAAACATTAGCTGTTTACCTTTTACTATCGACGCTGCCTGACCTGCTGAGTTCCTCCGGTATTTTGTGTGTGTTGCTTTGGATTTCCAGCATCTGCAGATTTTCTTGGGTTTGTGATACCCCCTCCCCTCTTGTTTTTCCATTCCCCATTCTGGCACCCCCCTTAACTATTCCCTTCTCTTCACCTGACTATCATTTCCCTCTGGTGCCCCTCCTGTTTCTCTTTCTCCCATTGTTCGCTGTCCTCTCCTTGCAGATTCCTTCTTATTCTGCCCTTTTACCTTTTCCACTTATCACCTCCAACCTTCTTTCTTCGTTCTCCCTCCCCCACCTACCAGCCTCTTCCTTCACCCATCACCTGCCAGCTTGTACTCTTTCTTCTTCTCCCTCCTTCTTATTCTGGCTTCTTTCCCCTTCTTTCCAGTATTGATGAAGGGTCTTGGCTTGAAACATTGATTGTTTATTCCTCTCCATAGATGCTGCCTGACCTACTGAGTTCCTCCAGCATTTTGTGTGTCCTGCTCAGGTTTTAGAAGACACCGAACTTCAGTGGATCAGCAGATTCCTTACAGTTGATTCATAATATAAACAATATTACAAATAAACATTACTACTACTATGTCGACTCAGGCCTAGGGGATCTGGTCAGGGCCTTACCTTGCTACTGGTACCACGTAGCCCAGCACTACCTGTCTCCGGTCGGGTTGTTGGCTACTCAACCAGCATACCCCCGGTGCACTTCGGTTAACCAGGGAGGAGGGTGTGTAGGCACCCAGCAGGACTAAAAACAAAACCTGTCAAAGGGCGGATGAACTCTTTGTGAGTCAACGGCCATCTACTGTCTGTGTGAGGAGTGGCGTGCCACACAGTCTTCCGTTTCGCGCTTTGTAGGGCAAGGCAATAAGCATAACAAGTCTGATAAATCCTACAGCGTTTTCGATGATGTCAATACAATTTGAACTCAAGTAAGTTTTTCTGATGCGTGGTCCTGTTATAATATATGAAATAGGGAAAATACTTACTGCACAGCAGGATCTTGCAAGTGGCAATGCAACTAATGACCTGATAATCAGTTGATTGGGGGAATAAACTTGACAAGGCCATCAGGAAGACTCCCAACCTCTTCTGAAAATAACTTCACAGAATCCTATACATCGATCTAAGAAAACCAGGGTCCCAGTTTTAGATATCACCTAAAAAGTGGTGCTTTGGAGAGTGAAATTTTATCTTATGTTTTCTACTAAAAATCCAGAGTGGGACTTGAATCCACAACCTTCTGAGAATCTCACTGACCCAAGGTTCATTGTAATGAATATTGATAAAGTCATGGACCAATTAATGGTGACCTAAGAGGCCCATGGGTGGTAATGTTGTCAGTTCAAAGTTTTGGGAGCAACTCTCTTGTTTGTCCACTTCGGAAATGTAGCAATGATGCTCTGTTCAAAGGTGCCTTAGGCAGAAGGAAGAAAGTCAAATGCAAAATTCACAGAGAAATGATGGTGAGATGTAGGTTTTGGTATAAATGGTATTAGTTTCCATGAGTTTTCAGAATATGAAAGGCTTTATCTAAACACAAATTCAAAAATGAAGGACAATCTCAATATCAATCAAAGATCTCTTCCGATAGATTAGATTTTAAATTCCTTTGTTACGAGAATACACATAAAATTAAGATGTTTGCTGGCCTGGGCTAGCATCAGTGGCATCAGCAGTTGGTCTGCCACCTGCCCTCAGGGGAAGGAGAGATAAGGAACAATGGAGCAGCGTCTGGAGATGTGTAATGAAGGGATGTGGGAGAGAGAGCTGTCTGGAGCGGCTCCCCCCTTTGAACCCTGAACTGTTTGAAGTGATGGACAGGCGATACCCCAGCAGGGGGATAAAAAGGGACAGGTTCGCTAAGACAGGGACACACACGCCACCCGAGGTAACGAGACCCTGGAAGCGGTGCGCCTCTCACGAGTGGGTGAGAAGTACCAGACAACGACAAGGGTGGAAAGGTACGATCAGCGGGAACCCGGTGTGTGTCCGCCCTTGCCTGGGTGCCGGGTTCACTGCAGAGGATCGACCGCATCTGGAGGAGGGGTCACAGTCGGTGACCTCAGGTGACATCACCAAGGACCCGCCCAAAAGCTGTTTGTGAGCCATATCGCTGGTCTGTGAGTGAAGCCGTTCTGAATGATCAGTTGTTCCTATTCTATCTCTGTCTCTTCCCCCACCTTGTCCATCGCCATGGCAACGATTACTGCGAACTGAACTACTAACTGGACTGAACTTTGAGTCATTTTGAAATTGGTCATTTACCCCTAGACAACGATAGAGCTTGATTGATGCTGTTATCTTAATTCTGTGCACATGTGCGTTTATCATCGCTGAACTGTTGCATTTATTATCCTTTCGATTACTGTGTTGCTCGTTTCTTTAATAAAACTTTCTTAGTTCTAGTACTCCAGACTCCAACTGAGTGATCCATTTCTGCTGGTTTGGCAACCCGGTTACGGGGTACGTAACACCTTGATAGCATCAGATGGACTATGCCAGCTCCCAGTAGAGTTTTCTATCAATCTCATTCTCCTCATTTATTTGCTTGTACTCCTGCAAGTTCTGTTGTCTTACAGCTCCAGGAATCTAGTTTCTTGATCTTGTGAAAACAGGTTCAGTCCTCACCTTGTGTGTTTTTTGTATGGAGTGTGTATATTCTTCCCACGGCATCATGGGTTCCTCCTAGATGTCTTGTTTCCTCCTACATTTCCAAAGATGCTGCCTGACCTGCTGAGTTCCTGCAGTATTCTGCGTGTGTTGCACTGGATTTCCAGCATCTGCAGATTCTCTTGTGCTTATAGTTAAAGAAAACTATTCACAATTACTCTGCCCACAAAAGCAATAAGGTCCCATTTTTCTCTTAGGATAAAATGGTTTCTTAAAAAAAAATAGGTGACAGAGAGTCTTGATTTAAAGATGTGCCTTGGCACATGTGCGTTTCCTTACCTAACAGTACTAAAAGCCACTGAAGTATATGCAGAACTCTGGGCATTTTTTTTACTTTTCAAAATACTGAATAACCCTGAAGAAACTATGTTAGTAGGTATGTCAATCTTCATGTCAGGAAACGGAGATGAGGAGAGGTAATATAACTTCACACCGTTAATCTACATTCACCAGATAGACAGATTTGTCTCTGAGCTATAAATTGCATAGCTTTTACTGGAATGTAGTCAATTAACCTACCAATCAGTATGTCTTTGGCATGTGTGAGGAAATTGGAGCAAACCAGGGAAGGTGTTTAGTCACAGAATGAGCATTCAAACAAAGAGACAAGGATGGAACCTGGGCTGCTGAGGCTATGAGGGCAGCGGCAAAGACCTATTCATCCCCTCTGCAGCCCATCATCCGAGATGAGAAGAAATTTCTTGATGTAGATGGTAGTGAATCCTTGGAATTCTCCACTCAGGGGGGCTTTGGTGACGTGGCAACTGTGTATATTGATGCAGAGAACCATCCATTTCTAAGTATTAATGAAATATGACATTATGAACTTAGTACAGGAACGTGGAGTCTATTGAATGATTGTATTGAATAGTGGAGTAGGGACAAGACCTGAATGGTCTACTGCTGCTCCCATTTCCAGTGTCCTTGCAGGAGAAGTCATAGAAACATAGAAAATAGGTGCAGGAGTAGGCCATTCGGCCCTTCGAGCCTGCACCGCCATTTATTATGATCATGACTGATCATCCAACTCAGAACCCTGAACCAGCCTTCCCTCCATACCCCCTGATCCCCCTAGCCACAAGGGCCATATCTAACTCCCTCTTAAATATAGTCAATGAACTGGCCTCAACTGTTTCCTGTGGCAGAGAATTCCACAGATTCATCACTCTCTGTGTGAAGAAGTTTTTCCTAATCTCAGTCCTAAAAGGCTTCCCCTTTATCCTCAAACTGTGTCGGCACATAACCAGCATCATTTACAGAGACCTACTCTGGAGGATGGAATGTAGGCCGTTATTTGAAGTGGGAACCATGAACACAGAGATAACTAAAAATGATTGCCTGTTTTTAATTTATTCCTTCGCAGGGCAGAACATCACAGGCTTGACCTACATTTAATGCCCATCCATAAGACCATAAGGTATAGGAGCAAATTTAGGCCATTGGCCCATCAAGTCTGCTCCACTGTTTGATCATCGCTGATTTTTTTGTCCCTCTCAACCCTATTCTTCTGCTTTCTTTCTGTAATCTTTGATGTCCTTACTAATCAAGACCCTACCAACCTCTGCTTTAAATATGCCCAATGACATGACCTGCACAGTCATCCATGGCAATGAAGACCGCAGATTCACCATCCTCTGCCTAAAAAAATTTCTCCTCATCTCCGATCTAAAGGTATGTCCTTACCTGGTTGTTCCCTCAGGTTCTAGACTCTGCCATCATTGGAAATATCATCTCCACATCCTTTCTATCTAGGCCTTTCAAAAGTTGGACAGCTTCAATGAGATTCCCCCCTCATTCTTCTAAACTCCAGTGAGGATAGGCTCAAAATCATCAAACGCTCCTCATATATTAATCTTTTCATTAGCATGATCATTCTTGTATAACTCCTCTGGACCCTCTCTAATGCCAGCACATCCTTTCTTCCAAGTACATAGATATACAAATATTAGAAGAGAAGTAAGAAAGGAATAAAAATGTTACCTTAAAAATAAGATGTACAAGATTTATAAGTCAAAGATTACAAGATTTCCAAGATTTCCAAGTTCACACTGATAAGAAGGTAGTGCATGAATTAAGGTAATATTATACAGTAAAGGGTGCATATTCATACTGTCCAGTTAAGAAGTGATGGTAGTATCATCCAAAACTGCTCACACAACCCCAAATGCTGCCTGACCAATACCTTAACTCGTCCTGCACATGAGTTAAGAGTTAACCATATTGCTGTGGGACAGGAGTCACCTATAGACTGGTCCAGGTGAATATAACAGATTTCCAACTCTGAAGGAAGTTAGTGAAGCAGATGTGTTTATACAACAAAACGGTATGTCCATGGTCTACATTACGTGATAATACCTGCATATTTTAGATTTATTTAAGGACATGAAGTTAAGTTCCTCAGACACTTCAATTTGGATCTCAGACACAAGACATCAGTAAAGTGGGATAACTTTAATGCTGCTGTATACTCATGGCTGACATGCCTACCACACATAATTCTAACCCTCAGGCTGCCACCGATGCAACTAATCAGTCCTCACTTGGTCTCGCTCAATTCAACGTAACCCTATCCTTGCTTTTCTTTCCTTAGGTCATTAATAATTGTCCATCCAGCAGCAAGTGAGAAAACAGAGAGCAAATAGGAAGGCAGGCATTAAGGTCAGTCGTCAGCTCAACTTTGGGTTCCCATCTAGCTTCTAGTTTAGAGCCCTGTCTTTGTTTCAGTCTCGTAGCATGTGTTGATTCTAGTTTTGGATACGCCAGGACTTGGGTCCCAAACATCCTTGCCTACATCTTGTGTCACAGTACAACTGAGCCTAACCTGGACCCAGCAGGGTATCAGAACCTCTCTTCAGTTGTGGCCAGCCACAGCGAGAAAATTTCCAGACAGAGTCTGGAGATACACGACCTCCATGTGGCCATACGCCAACTATCGCAAGGAGGAAGCAGGAGTCACTCAGGAGAAGCTGTTGTTTGCTCTGCGGAATCAGTCCATCATCAGCCCCGCCAGGAGAGATTCTGTGGTGACCGGGCTATTGCTGCGGCATTCTCACTCAGTGTTCGTTAGCGTTGGAACTCCAGCCAACCTGGTTCCCTACGGAGCATGGAAAGGTGGCGTTCATGATCTCTCTCCTGACCAAGAGAGACCTGGCCTGGGCCACCGCGCCTGGGAGCAGAGGTTGGAGATTTGCTCGGATTCAGAGCAAGTCACGGATGTCGCGAAGAGGGTGTTCCGTCATCCCGTCAGAGCAAACAGAGCCTTGGACCGTCTGATGAAGGTGTGTCAGGGTAGTCAGTCAGCAGTCAACTACGCTATTGAATTTCAGACCTTGGCTGAGGAGAGTGGCTGGGACGGGCAGGCCTTGGCCACTCTGCACCACCAAAGACTCCAAGATGAACTAAAGAATGCCCTTGCCTTGGGAGAGCAGATAAAGGACGTAGGGGCTCTGATTGCCCAGTCCATCTGCCTCGATAATTGCCTAATGGAGTGAGAGCGGGACTACCTCAAGAAGTCAAAGAGAGATAGCCTGAGCCCAGCCTCAATGTATCACAGTTCCACTTCCCGACCTTGGACAATGACCATCCCGTCTCCCGTTCAGGATCCTTTCAAGCCCATGCAACCCCTCTGCACAAGACTCTCCGGCAATGGGAGGTTCCGGCATTGGAGCCAAGGTTGCTGCTATTACAACAGGGAAGCAGGTAATCTGCGGGCCGAATATCTAAGGTTGCAGCCGTCACTGCTACGAACCTCCAGTGTTGGGAGGACAGTGACGGTAGCAGACAACACTCCCAACCCTACTGATTCTGGTGTCGTGCAGAAGGTGGAGATCTCCTGGGGTAGGAACTGACCAGAGATGAATGCCTTTGTGGACTCCCGGACTTGGGAACCACCTGTCAGTTCAACATACCTCTGCAGGAGTTGAGCCAGCCCACGCCTATAATAGCCCTGGAAAGTCGTCCTCTTGGTTCTGGGCAGATCCTGCAGCTGACATTAGTTTTGCAGATGAGGATAGAGGAACATATGGAGGACATCTGTTTCTATACCATCGATTCTCTTCACATACCCCTGATCCTCAGGCACCTTTGGCTGTCCCGGCAGAACCCATCCATGAACTGGAAGGAAGAGAGGATCATTGCATGGTCCAGTTGTTGGAAGAAGGTATGTTTTCAGACTGGTGTTCGAACCCCCAGACGCTCCTGAGACCTGCGGCCGACGAGGAGGCAGATTTTTGTTCAGGGGTAACCTGCAGTCTTTGGGAGACCCAGTTCTACCTCAAGGGACGGGAAAGAAGGCTCCAGCCAAAAGGGCCATGTGAATCCCGACCCTGTCTATTTGGGGGTGCGCTGGGACTAGAGAGAGGTTTCTAGTTCCGGAGCAAGCCAAGGAAGCGCCCAAGCAATCTGGAACTCTAGCATCCAAACCTAAGGGATCCAGTTGCCAGGTCCTGTCTAAAGGGAAAGCTCCTAAATGTAGACCCTTGGAGCCTAGTCCCAGGAGCATAAAGACCATTTGTAGTGTCTTGTTGTCATTGCCTGAGGATACTGATGAGGAATTGGGGTATGATGTGGTCTCTTTTTCAATTAAAGACTCTAGTGAACCTATAGAGGAGAGTCTGAAAGCCGACTAACTACGCTACTTCAGCTTAGTGGTGGTTCTGCAGACAGTGCTAAGAGATCCATGGGTCCTTTTATTTGGACTGCCAAAATGGAGGCTGCTTTCGCAGAGCTCAAACGACAGTTCACAACAGTTCCTATTTTGGTGTCACCTCACCCAGTCCTTCCCTTCATCGTGGAGGTGAATGCCTTGGGCATCAGAGTGGGTGAAGTTTTGTCTCAACAGATACCTTCAGACAATAAATTCCACCTGTGTGCATTCTTCTCCAGGCAGCTATCCCTGGCATCAGAAGTAGAGAGCTTCTTGCAGTCAAGTTGGCTTTGGAGGAATGGCATCACTGGCCTGAGGGGACCAAGAACCCTTTCATTTTATGAACAAAGCACAAGAATCTAGCTTATATCCGGGAAGCCAAAAGATTGAATTCCAGGTAGACCAGATGGTCTCTTTTCTTTGACCCCTTCCATTTCATCCTGACCTATCGACTGGGGTCAAAAAATCCAACAGAGGGGAGCAGCCTATTGACCATTTTCCCCCAAGGAATGGCGAGAGAAGTCTGACAATAGGAGCAGGCGTGTGAGGTGTGCACCTGGAACAAGGAGCCCCACACCAAACCAACCACAAGCAGTCCTCCACCTTCTGTCTGTTCCAGAGAAACCACGGGCACACACCCTTGTGGACTTTATCAAGGCTCTTCCACCCTCCAAGGGGAAGACCGTCAGCATGGCAATTGAAGATCGTTTGTCAAAGGCCTACAAATTCTATCTTTGGACTATTTCTATCTTTGATATCTTTTTTTCTCTTTTTCAAGGTTCTTTTGAAGACCCTGACCTGGAGTTACATTCTGACTTTGGTTCTTTGCGGGAATGGGACCCGCTCTCAGGGCCTCACGACCGGCCCATTTTGATATGTCAAGGACACGGCCTGGAAGACTAGCGTGCCTTCAGGGTGTTGCATTTTCATGGCTCTGGAGACGGGCTGATTCTAGACCAGTGCCCCTGACTGAGGCATTGCGGGAGAACACGGAACGTCAGGAGCAGTGGGTTGGCTGAGTGGGCTGTGTGTCTGGAGAGCTGAGCCATTTTGGGGCCGACTCTCCAGGCGCAGAGCTCGCAAAAAGTGACGCAACAGACTTTTAACATCATAAATTAGCAAGTTGTTTTGTTATGTCTCCCCTGTCGCTGTGAAACGGGGACACCTCTTTTTCCCTTATTAGGGACAGAGAGGGCAGGTGGTATGTCGAATTACCGGGAGAATGGGTAGTTTTTGGGGTACTGCAAGTCTGTGTCTTTATTGATGCTTTGCTGCACACGTGAGTGCTCGGTGGGGGATGCTGATGGTTTTTTTGCTGGTGGGGGAGGTCATTGCCTTGTTGCTGCTTGTGTGTGTGGGGGGGAGCTGGTGGGGGGCCTTTGGGGTTCTAATGTTTAACTGTTATTCATTCTTTGGGGCACTCCCCTGTTTTCATGGATATTTTTGGAGAAAAAGAATTTCAGGATGTTTATTGTATACATTTCTCTGACATGTGCCTATTGAACCTATCCTCTCATATCCCTTTTGCCAATCAACTGTCCAGCTCTTGGCTCCATCCCTCCCCCTCCTGTCCTCTCCTATCATTTCGGATCTCCCCCTCCCCCTCCCACTTTCAAATCTCTTACTAGCTCTTCTTTCAGTTAGTCCTGACGAAGGGTTTCGGCCCGAAACGTCAACTGTACCTCTTCCTAGAGATGCTGCCTGGCCTGCTGCGTTCACCAGCAACTTTGATGTGTGTTACCTACTGAACCTACTGAATTACCACCTGCGGCGGAGACAACCGAAATTGTCCTGCACGAGCTCTTCGTAGGTCCATGGATTTCTGGTGGACTTTGCGTCAGATCACGGTCCTTAGTTCACGTCACATTTTTAGAGGGCGTTCTGTAACCTGACTGGAGCAACAGTGAGTCTGTCCTCTGGGTTTCACCCGCAGTCCAACAGCCAGACGAAGCAGGTGAACAAGGATATAGAACAAGACATGGAATAAGATGCATAGCCTTGGAAAAACCAGATGAGTGGTGTGACCATTTGACGTGGGCAGAAGTCAACCACAACACTTTACGTTCAGCATATGGGATGTTCCCACCGAATGCCAATTTGGGTATTCTCCGCCACTCTTCCCTGAGCAGAAGGCTGAGGCTGGGGCTTCTATGGTCAAATACCGCACAAGGAAAAATGAACTCAGGCAAGGGAGATTTTGCTGGCCTCTGTTGGGAAGGCTAAGATAAAGACTAACCGCAAGAAAAGACAGGGACCTGTTTTGCAGCCTGGAAACTGGTCTGGCTGTCTGCTCAGGATTTGCCTCTTTGGGTGGAGTCTAGGAAGTTGGTGCCCAAGTTCAAGGTGCTCAAGAAGGTAAACCTTGCACCTTAGTTTACACCTTTCAGCCCCCCAAGACTATCAAGATCAATCCATCAATCCACATTTCCAAATTAAAACCTGTAAACATCAGTCCTTTAGCTCCACCACCACACGTTCCGCCGTCACCCAGGTTCGTCAATGGGGAATAAGTCTTCAGTGTAAAAAGAATTCTGTATTCACGGACTGTTTGAGATGTTGGGCAGTTCCTCATGGACTCGGAAGGATTTGGACCCGAAGAACAATGTTGGGTTCTGGAAAGGGACATCTTGGATCAGGCACTCATGCATGACTACCATCATCGTCTCTCTGAACAGCCAGGGCCATCTGGGGTTAGCCACTAGGGAGGGGAGGTTCTGTTATGACACACACGCACCCAACCACGCCAGCCTCCGGAGTTTAGATGCTCCAACTCTCTGGAATATGGATCGCTAGCACGTCCCCTTTTAAAGATTCAGGACTTACTGGCGGCTATGTTTTGGCACCAGGATTTTAATATTTAAAGAGCTCCTGAACTGAGGTTCAGTGCTCTATCGTCAGTATCATCAGTTCAACTTTGAATTCTCATCTGTTATCTAGTTTAGAACCTTGACTTCATTTCAGTCTTGCAGCATGTCTTAATTCTACTCCAGCACTTGGGTCCTAACCATCTGCGTCTAGGTCTCTCGTCTCAGGAGTACTGATTGATCAACTAATGGAAGACAGAATTTGATAAATTGAAACTTAACTTTGTAAGAATCCCTGAGCAGGGAAGATAGATACTCACTCGTAATTCTGTTCCAATTTCCCCTCAAAGATTTCTGCATATTCAGGAAGAATTGAAAAATATATTTAATTTAGCCATCATCCTGCCTCTCTTCCAGCTGCACGTTCCTGGTTATTTTTCTCATGCATTTGAACATTTGTCTTGTGTAAAGGAGTCATGGTCAGATTGTTTTGATTTGGATAATTATGAGGCTTGAGCAATAAAGGCAGGAAACAGATTTGACTCAAAGTTATAAGAGCAAAATGGGAAAAGAAGTAAAATTGTGCACGCCTCAGTACTGCAGAAAAATTGCAGTATTTGGATTAGCTATTTGGTATGTTGTGAAAATTAGCATCCAGATAAAGGCTAATATTTAGTTACTAGGGAAAGAATTCTGTTATTGTCAATAAAACTGAATGCAAACTAAGGTCAATTATTCAGAAAAAACAAGAATGAAATATTGAAGCAAATTATTAGCATGCAAGTGCTGCTTCTCACACAGAACATACACAAATAATAGCTGCTAACTCTGAAATAATCAATGATATTAGTTGACTCAACATATTCTTATCTGTACAGTTTTAAGTAAATTCCGGGATAAACCTCAGAATAAAATACATCTGGTTCTTTGCCAGGCACAACTACTGATCAGGAGACAGAACACGTCCAAAGTTAATTACTTTTTGTTTCTACTAGGGATTGGAACTCCATTGCATTCATGAGCCTGCTGTACCTGCATAGGCAGGTACCTCCCATTCTCCACCCAACTAACAGGAGTCACCTGCCACTCATTTCCAACTCATCACCTGCAGCCTATTTCAACCCTGCCTTTATCCACAGTCCTTATTTATCCATTGAACCAGTCAGCCTCAACCAGTTCTCCTAGCCGTCAGTTACATTGTTGTGTTGCCTGTGTTAATTGTCCATTCTTTCTTGTCTTGTGGCTCCGCTTGTCCTGTTATTTTGCAGTTTATTATTAAAGTGATCTGTCACCGCTAAATCGCCTCCGCTGCTCTGCGTTGCCGAAGGGAAGTCATCAGCTGATATGAGCGCCCTATCTAGAAGCAGCAGCAAGCCATTGACCATCTGCTCGCCACTCTCTTCCAACTCTCCGTCTGGTTACGTCAACCCTGCTCCAGTCAAGCCACCTTCCTCAGAGACCTGGAAATTCCAGTGTCTGAATGTTTCAATGGGACCCCAACTCGGAGCCGCGACTTCCTGTTCCCGTGTCTCTCGCACCTCGAGCTGCAGCCAACTATTGTATTGACTGAGCCAAGATTGCCTTAACCGGATGAGCTATGACCTGCATCATCGCTAACTGTGACAACAAAACCACTATCTGCAATAAATATGAGAAATTCACCACTGATGTGCACTGTGTCTTCAGCCATCTGGGAAGTGCAAGGAAGGCAGCAGGTCTGATACTTCAGCTGTGTAAAGGCACACACTCAGTGCCAGATTACCTGCACCATCTGCAGCTCAAAGAGATTGTGACAGACTTTAGGAAGACCAAGCATTCATTGCTCCCTGTTACTATTGATGGTGAGGACGTGGATGTGGTGAGGATCTGCAAGTGCCTACAGGTGCACCTGGATGACAGACCTGAGTGAAGCACCAACACAGAGGCTGTGTACAAGAAGGGCCAGAGTCACCTCTACTTCCTGAGGAGTGAGGTCCTTTGGAGTATGCAGGCCTCTCCTTCACATGTTCTGCCAGTCTGTTGTCGCCAGTTCAATCAGGGGCACAGGGGCAATGGCATCAACATGGGTGATGTCAACAGGCTCAATAAATTGATTAGAAAGGCTGGCTCTGTTATAGGAGTCAAAATGGACACACTGGAGGCTGTGGTAGAACAAAGAGCCCTACAAAAAATCCTGGCAGTTCTGGACAATGTTTCTCACCCTCTGCATGCAACCTTGACTGAACAGAGGAGCACTTTCTGTAACAGACTAAGACAACTGTGCTGCTCCAAAGAGTCCTCTATGAGGTCATTCCTACCCTTGGCCATTCAGGGAAGTGATGACCGCTCCCCCCCCCACCCCTGTTTGTGGTGACTTATTTTTTATTCTTTCTACTTTTCTTCTAATATTTATATCAGTGTATTTGTAATGCTACTGTGACACTGTAATATCCTTTGGGATCAATAAAGTATCTAACTATCTATCTATCTATCTTACTCCTTGGAATTCAGGACTCTCACAGTGAAATGCAGAAGTGCTTCTGGCCCATTACCATCACAGCCTCTCAGAGCACTTAAAAGACTAGCTGTTTACCGGGGAGACGTCCCCCGACCTGGAAAGCCTCATCATTCCAACCCTCCACGTTGAGAAGCGTCCTAATGACTAACCTTGCAAATCACCAGCCAGAACTCTATTTCCATTCCCAGAACTATTTTAGGCTGCAGGACCACATCAGCGATGTCTCCAGAACCCACGCAGTTAGGGATGGCTCCCTTAACCCCAACCCGCCCAAGAACAGGAACATCGGTGGAGGAACAACTTGTGTAATTACTGAGGAGCAGCCAATCAATCACCCATCAAGTGCCCACTGTGTCTGGGAAACTGGCACCAGTAGGTAGAGACAAGAGGCCATCTGTCTGGTAAGCTCCTCCGGCCCCTTGTTCCAACACCACAACCTGATTCAGTGTCTCAGTTCTCCTCCACGCCCCAGTGGCTCTGCGCGCTCAGGAGACAACTTTCTGGACTGACCCCTGTGTGCAGCTTGGACTTCTTACTGGGCCTATTTCACACCCCTGCTGCATCACAGCCCTTGGCAGACGTCCCCTGGGGTCTGGGATGGTAGAGCATGTACACGGCCTGTGCACATGAGCATCAGAGAACACTGCAAGTCCATTAAATTCCTCCTTATCGACTCACCCAACACTCCTCTCTTCTGACTCTCCACTCATGACCCCTACTTCGCCTGGTCATCCGGGTCTCTTCTGAGTTAGTGACTCACCTGCCTGCAAATTCAGTTGACTTCACTCTGCCAAACCATGGAGACAGAGGAAATCCTCTACCTCACCAAACGCCCACAGTAATAGAACGACTTAGTCGTCATTTTCAGTTCAAGAGAAGCCAGCAGCCGGCCGCCTCACCGACCACACGACTGTGCAATCAACCTCCTCCTGGGCACCACCCCTCCCTGAGGTCACCTGTCCTCCCTCTTCGCTCCTGAGACCCAAGCCATGAATAGCTACATCGCTGAAGCACAACAGCATAGCTTCATTCAACCATTCCATTCCCCAGCCAGTGCAGGATTTTTCTTTGTCAAAAAGTAAGATGGGGGTCTCCATCCCTGTGTCAACTAACATAGACTCAACAAATCTCTATTAAGAAAAACCCTTTTCCCTTGATGGATAGTGCATTTGAAACACTCTATAGGGCCCACATCTTTACCAAAATGGACCTACGGAGCATTACGACTTGATTCGCATCTGCCAAGGAGATGAGTGGAAGATGGCATTTTAACAACCTACTGACCACTCCAAATACTTGGTGATGCCTATTGGACTTTTCAAGATTCAAGATTCAAGATTCAAAAAACTTTATTGTCATTCTAACTGTACATCAGCTCTGCAGGGCAGAATGAGACAGCGTTTCTCAGGGGCAGTGCAATCATAACATAACAAAACGCAACAATAAATAATAAACGTAACAATAAATAGTAAAACACAACAGCCACATGTCAGCTAAAATCAAGTTATAAGTGTCCAGTGCAAGTTAAATGTGTCCAAAGCAGAGTCAGGTGGAGCAGCTATTTAGCAGTCTGACTGCCTGTGGGAGGAAGCTGTTTAGTAGCCTTGTGGTTTTAGTTTTGATGCTCCTGTAATGTTTGCCTGATGGCAGAAAAACAAACAGTTCATGGAGAGGGTGTGAGGGGTCTTTAATGATGTACCGTGTCTTCTGGAGGCATCGACTCTGAAAGAGGTCTTGGACAGAAGGTAGGGAGACCCCAATAAGTCCCAACAGTCCAGCTGTTTTGCAAACTTTCATTCCAAAGATCCTCTGAGACAGGCTACACAGGTATGGGTTCATCCACTTCTACATCCTCATCTTCTCCAAGGACCCCCAAGACCAAGTTTGTCATGTCCATTTGGGGCCAAGATTTTCTCGAAATCAAATGGTACTGCAATTTAGAGAAATGCCAGTTCCACACCCCAGTCATTTCCTTCCTGGTTTACATCCTTTCACCCCAAGGAATAACCATAGACCCTGAGAAAATGTGTGCTGTCGCTGATGGCCCTGATTGCACTCCCTCAAACCGCTGGAGGGTTTCTTGGTCTTCTCCAACTTCCACCATCATTTACTCAGGATCTACCACCAAATCGTTGCTTCTCTTGCCTCCCTCACCAAATCACCTACCTTCCATGTGTCCTGCCTAAAGCCCATTGTCCATGGGCCACTCTACATACCTGTGCCTGCACCTCCAGATCCTGGGCTGGTGAAAGGTGGTCAGTTGTCCAGTGTACTTGGTTGCTGGATTCACATCATCGTGGATGGGGTGAGCAGTACCTGGTCGACTGAGAAGAGTTCGGCCCAGAGGAGAGGTGATGGGCGCCAACCATTTTCATCTTGGCTTTATCACTCATCAAAGGGTTCCACTGGACCCATCCGGATTGTCCTGGTCCATCAGATAGTAGCCGTAGGGGGTGAAGGGTCCTTTCAGGCCTGCAGGGCAGATACTTCCTAGTCATCACCCAATTGATAGGAGTCACCTATATCCGATTTAAACCCACCCCTCACCACATTCCTTGTTCACCCACCGAAGCAGCCAACCTCAACCAGTTGCTCCTAGCCTTCACGTAAACACGAGGAATTCTGCAGATGCTGGAAATTCAAGCAACACACATCAAAGTTGCTGGTGAACACAGCAGGCCAGGCAGCATCTCTAGGAAGAGGTACAGTCGACGTTTCGGGCTGAGACCCTTCGTCCTGATGAAGGGTCTCGGCCCGAAACGTCGATTGTACCTCTTCCTAGAGATGCTGCCTGGCCTGCTGCGTTCACCAGCAACTTTGATGTGTGTTGCTCCTAGCCTTCAGTTACCTTGTTCCCTTGTCATGTTCAGTATCTGTTCTCTCTTGTCTTGTGGCCCCTCCTAGCTTGTTACTTTGCAGTTTATTATTAAAGCGGACACCCACCGCTAAATCGTCTCTGCTGCTCTGTGTTTGGGTCAAGCCTACTCTACATTTCCTGTCAGAGCCTCTCTCTGTATCTCCAGTCAATGCATGCAGCATATGGAATAAGCAGCATTTCTGGGAAAGAACAAGGACTATTTCCTGGTCTCTGGCGTTAACTGAGTTGTATTGAGAAAACTAGCCAATGTTTCTGTTCCTAGTCATGCACCAAAAAAAAGCGTATTTGGGACCTGAAGGATATGCATTAGAATGTCCACTCCTGTAGTACAGCCAGTGACCTTTCATACAATGTAGAAACTGGAGAAGCACATAATTCTCATCTCCATGTGCCCAGCTTCCAGGTTTTGCTGTTGTTCAAAGGGGTCCAGTGCAATTGACATCAGCTGTCAGTCGTAATTTCTTGTCTTGTCAACAGATACACTAGCACAAGGTTGCCAAGTATACCAAGGTTGGCGCGAAGGAAAACCAAGTGAGGAAAAGAGAACGGATCTCTGGCCTTGGATAAAATCAAGGGTACTTATTTTAAACTTTTTTTTATTGTTCAAGAGCCGATAATCTCCTCACTGGTGGAGATGCCGGAGGACATGTCAAAACCTCTGGAACAAGAGCCCAGTGTGAGATAGTGGCTTCTAGAAATATAGGGAGGAGAATGGAGGAGGCATCATAAATACTCCATATACTGTATAGGTTATGGTTACTTTATTGGAACCCCGACCTACTTCTCTTCTCAGGTTTTTATTAATTTCGATAATAGTTGCACAATCACGCTTGGAAACTGAAAGTTTGCTCCTTTTCAGTTTGTCAAGCAGGTTCTATGTGTACCCCCAGATCCGAGTTAACAAAAACTTCAAGAAAAATAAAATCAAGGGGGTAGTTTGCACCCCAGAACAGGTTATACAGTGCTGAGTAAAGACCTTTTGCACCTACAGCTCCAGTCTCCAAGGTGCTCATTTACAGTCACAACAGCTGGGCATATAGAAAGTACAGGTTTGCATTGGAGAGGATGCAGAGACGATTTACCAGGATGTTGCCTGCACTGAAAGGGAATGTCACTGATCTGAAGTGTTATGCTTATGTTGCTTCAACTATGAGTATCATCCACATTAATGCTCACTGTATTGGCTATTTACACAGTGTCCATTATCCACAAAATGCATAACCTGGAAGAGAGCCGGGGAGGATAGTAAGAGTAGGCAGCGTGGCCCAAATTAAGTTAATCAATTTTGAACAAATGTAAACAATCATCCTTGCCTATTGTTTCCCAACATTACCTCCGATTGTCTCCTTGAAACTCACAACTTTCATTGCAAATCTGTTGCAACTAATCCAGTTTCACAAATAAATTGTTTTAGGGGAACAGTTCTGTGGAGCCCGAGAACATAACACAAGCTTGTACAAATCCCTGGTCAAAAGACACCTGCAGATATACACTTCCTTAATCAAGTGCAAGATCTTATTTACTCACACACACAACCTTGGCATCAAAGATCAGAGGACTGTGGAAACAACAGAAGCAGCCAAGATGTTGTAGGTGAAACTTTTAGTCACAGCTGTTTACTTGTACCTCTGTATCTCTGATCTTTTGCACTCATTTTGGACTATGCCTTCTTCTGGTTGCTTCCATCAAGCATGAGGTACAGAAGTCCTAAATCCCATCACCAAGTTCAGGTACAGCAACTTTCCTACTACCACCAGATACTTGAACTAACTTGCAATGACTCTATTCCTACCTCAGCTACAGACAACCTCTATGGACAATCTTTAATCCTACCCCAGCAACAGAACACTACAGACCACCTCTAATCCTACCACAGCAACAGAACACTACAGACCACCTCTAATCCTACCCCAGCAACAGAACACTACAGACCACCTCTAATCCTACCCCAGCAACAGAACACTACAGACCACCTCTAATCCTACCCCAGCAACAGAACACTACAGACCACCTCTAATCCTACCACAGCAACAGAACACTGCAGACCACCTCTAATCCTACCACAGCAACCAAACACTACAGACCATCTCTAATCCTACCCCAGCAACCAAACACTACAGACCACTTCTAATCCTACCCCAGCAACCAAACACTACAGACCACCTCTAATCCTACCCCAGCAACAGAACACTACAGACCATCTCTTGCAACACCATGGATTTGCCCCTGTTTTCTTTAATATGAATATCTTGTTTTGCACAGTCTTTTTTGTCTCCTCTTCACTGCCTTGTATACTTTACGCATCACTTCGGTTCTGCATGTTGACTAAATTCATGTGCCTGTGGATTCAAACAAACGTGATGCTGCTACAAGCAAGTTTTCCAGTTTACCTGCATCTCACCATTGCATATGACAACACACTTGTCATAGAAGGTACTTGTCTTCTTTTGTTACCTCGTTATTTTTTTTCTTTCTTTTTGACTCTTGTGTCCCCCACCCCCCCATCTTCCTTCCAAACCACCTCATTTCCTCACAGCCCCTGACCCCTATTGCCCTTCCCTTCCCCATCCTAACCATCGCTATCATCTTTGTGCAGCTGGTTCCCTTGATTTCAACCAGAAGGACTGGATGGTGTGGGAAAGAAAATAAAACCACCTGTTTAAACTTATCAGTGATGGGAAGGTTCTGTTTACTCTGGCCTACTTCTTACTTCTGCTTAGAAAAATTGAAAGAGGAGCTCTTCTTCTAAAGCAGTTTCTTCTTTATTAGAAGTTACTATTAAAAGATAACAGATGTCTTTTGAGTTTTTTTTTCCCAGGGTATTTGTGCCTTCTTGCTCGGAGACAGTCGTCTCCACACCACCAGTGGCTCCCACTGGACTCCCTGGCCTGGAGCCTTTGGGCAATCACGATTTTAATCACAACTATTTGGCAAAGAAAAACATGGACCTTTCACACTTACAGGGACTGTGCCAACTAATGAGAAGCTATCTTTTCAAGCATATTAAGTTCAAACCAGATTGACAACTCTGCAGAATGATCCAGTGGCGATCCCTTATTAATTTTACCACAGAAAACTTTTTGCTATGGAGTTATGGACACACATTTGTCGCCATTGTTAGAATAAAGGCAGAGATTTGAAAACAATGATATGAAATTTGATCAATATAAACATCGTGAATACACATAACTTGCATGAAGAATTCAAGGGGAAAAAATCTCACAAGGCACTCTTTCATGGAGAACTGACCTTTTAAAAGAGTCGTTTATGACGTATTCAAATGGGGCTCAAAAATTCCAAATTGCATTAATAATGCAAAGAAAATGGGAGGCCAACAGAATAAATAGATGCCTACAGATAATTTCCTTTGTAACTTTTAAACATGTGTTTTCTATCATATAAATATCCAGTAAAATTATAATAGTGAATAACAAGAGCAAGAATTAAAAAACAGGGCAAGTTCATTGAATTGCTTTTTGTACAGTAACTTTATATTTAAAGTTCATAAATATGGAAGCATTTGAAAGTGATATCAAATATTGCCATTTTTCCTGAAAATTGGATTGAATAGTTTATTTTCAAAACCACCAAACCATTAATTGCCTGCTCAATTGCTGAAACATTAATATACCCCTTTCCTTTAACAGAACATCTAGAAAGTGGAAAAGTCAAATTTAATTGTTCAGAACGAGCTTTTCCAGCCAGCATATTTCTTATTCCACATGCTGTATCATTACTCCGAGAGCCCACGTTTCCATGACACCCAATCAATGAGCTCCCTTCCTCACAACATAAAACACAATGTCACTCCAAAGTGCTCCAGGAAGCCTCCAAGTCGAAAAGTAACCAAGAAGGAACACACAGGTCAACCACTTAGTAAAATCTAGAATTCAGGCTCTATTGCTTTGAAAGAAAATCTAATTAAATTCAAGGATTTTATTGAACTTGATGAGGCCTATCATTCTTTGCACCCTGCTCATACACGAACTAATTTCATAAGAATACATATGATACGCATCCAGCACTTTCCAAAATCAGAGTTTGTCAGTGAGACACACATAGTCCTCAAAGGCACCAGGCACAAATAACATACTGCTGAGGCCTTGCTTCCTCAGAAGGCTCTGACTACCTCTGACAAGAGAGTGGGTTAGAGACAGACCTCACAAAGTCTGTGAGACTTTATAACTGTTTTTATACACTTAAGATATACGGGGACATTTACAGGTTTTTAAAAAATCATTATAAATAATTAAGGAAATATATAATGTAGTTTTAAAGGAAAAAATAAAATTAATTTAAAACACATTCATACAGTAATAAATAATTAAAACATTAAAATGAGGTACTGTATAATACGTACAAACTAAATAATAGAACTTGCCTTTTCCATAAGACCATAAGATATAGGACCATAAGATTTGGCCCATCAAGTATGCTCCTGATGTACTATCAATTACTCCAAAAGACTGGAAGTAGAATAAATTCTGAAAGTGTTTTATTAACAGTAAAATGGACCTACGTCCATGCTGAATATCTGTCCTGGACTGAGGAAGGAGCAGTGACACAATCGCCTTTATTCAGGGATCTGTGGGAGGAGCCACAGGAGCAGTCAGCAGAGGGGCGTGTCCAGGCATGTCCAGACAGGTAACCCAGTTACAACCTATATACATTGTTTACCACAGCTCCATCATTTCATCATGGTTGATCAAATTTCCCTCTCAGCCCCAAATTCCTGCCTTCTCCCTGTATCCCTTCATGCCCTGACCAATCCAGAACCTATCAACCTCTGCCTTAAATGTATGTAAAGATTTGGCCTCCACAGCTGCTGGTGGCAAAGAATTCCACAGATTCACCACTCTCTGGCCTCTTTACTGGGAGCTTCTCTTCCCTTTTTGTTTTCTAAGATTAGTAGACAGGACTTTAATCCCATTATTAAACATACGTTAAGAATTTGGTTTCAGTTCCGTAGATTTTTTAAGTCAAATAATTTTGTTCTTTCTGGTAATATCCATTTCAATTATTTTTTTAAACCATCAATTTTGGATAAGGCCGTTTTAATTTGGAAAATCAAGGAAATAACAACTTTTTCAGATTTGTTTTTAGGGGATTGTTTAATGTCTTTTTCTCAGTTAGTCGATAAATATGATTTATCTAATGTACACTTTTTTTAGATATTTACAAATTAGGAATTTTTTACGTGGTTTGCTGCCAAATTACCCTTCTGCTTATCCACCTAATATGACAGATGCTCTCTTTCAGCTTAAACCACTTCAAAAAGGGTTGATAGCTATAATTTATAAACGGTTATTGAATTTACGAATGATATCTAACGATAAAATTAAACGTGCTTGTGAATTGTAATTTCAAGAGTCATTTTCAGATAATCAATAGAGTAAAATTTTTCATTTGGTTAATAACTCATCTATTTGTGCCCGCCACTCCTTGATACAGTTCAAGGTAGTGCATTGGGCCCATATGTCAAAGGATAAACTAGCGCGTATTTTCTCCAATATCAATCCAATTTGTGACAGATGTAATATTGAGGTGGCCACTTTAACTCATATGTTTTGGTCTTGCATAAAGCAAGATAATTTTTGAAAAGATGTTTTTAAAATGCTATCAAAAGCCTTGGATCTAGACCTACAACCTAGTTTACTTACGGCAGAGGTCCCCAACCTTTTTTGCACCGCGGACCAGTTTAATATTGACAATATTCTTGCGGACCAGCCAACCGGGGGTGGGGGGGTGGATGTTCAAGTAGGGTTAAACTCACCTCAACATGTCTTTTACAGTTAGGGTTGTCAACTTTCTCACTCCCAAATCAGGGACAAAAGTAGCAGTCAAATCTCAGGACACTTTACCCCTGGAAAGAATACCATGACCATGAAGCCTTGCGCAGGCACCTGTGTGCGCATGCGTGACTGCATATGTGATGTGTGCATGCGCGTACGTGCCGATTTTTTTCCCCACAAATCTCATTTACCTTCATTCTCCCAACTACACTGTACATACATTATTTCTACTTTATAGAAGCTGTGTATTTATCATATCATTCCTGCTTTTACTATATGTTAGTGTTATCTATTTTCGGTTTTATGTGTTATTTGGTATGATTTGTTAAGTTATTTTTTTGGGTCTGGGAACACTCAAAAAAATTTTCCCATATAAATTAATGGTAATTGCTTCTGCACTTTATGCCATTTCAGCACAAAAGGTTTCATAGGAGCGCTCTACCTTAGCGGGGGAATACGGGACAAGGGCAGTCCCGTATGGGACAAACCAGTTTAGCCCAATATACGGTATGTCCCGGCAAATACGAGACAGTTGGCAACCCTATGTTCAAGTTCAACAGTGCGTGACAGGGAATGAGGAAAGGTGCAGCTGACTCATATCGTTTCCTCGCGGCCCGGTAGCACATGCTTTGCAGCCCGGTACCAGTCCGCAGCCCAGTGGTTGGGGACCGCTGACTTACTGCAATCTTTGGGATTATCCCATCAGAAGCAGGAAATATTCCAGTTTCCGCTCAACGTATGATAGCCTTTTCAACTTTATTGGCTAGGAGAGCCATTTTATCGAAGTGGAAGGATTCTAATCCACCTACTCTCTTTTATTGGCTTTCCTCCATTATGTCCTGTTTAAGTTTAGAGAAAATAAGAAGTCAGACATTTGAAACATCCTTTAAATTTGAGCAAATCTGGCGATGTTTTATTCAATATTTTCATTTGATTTGTCTTATTACACTTCCAATTATTTTCTTCCTGAAGTTTTATATTTGATCAGAAAGTCTTCCTTTTTTTTTGGTCATTTTCTCAGAATGGACTGCCCAGTCCTTTTTTTTTCTTCCCTTTTTTCATATAGTGCAGTGCGTGGGAGGTTCTCTCGTTTTAAAAAATTATACTTTTTTCTCTCTCTCTATGAATTGATAAGAGGAGAATTAGCTGTCTTCTTTTTTATTATATGCTACATATTATCTTAATACTATGTATGATTTTGATAATGTCTATTTTACTTTCTGTATGTATTGTTATTGATATATATATTTGAGATAATTCTCCTCTTGTTTGTATATATGCTCTTTTTTTTACATCAATAAAAAGATTAATAAAGAAAAAAAAGTAATTTCTCCTCCTCTCTATTCTAAAAGGTGGCCCCTCTATTCTGAGGCTATGTCCTCTAGTCTTAGACTCTCCCAACATAGGAAACATCCTCTCCACATCCACTCTATCAAGGCTTTTCACCATTCAATATTCTTCAATGAGGTCACCCCCTCATTCTTTTGAATTCCACTGAATACAGGCCCAAAGCTATCAAACGTAAAAAGACTCGGTCCCAACACAGATCCCTGTGGAACACCACTAGTCACCAGCAGCCAGCCAGAAAAGGCTTCCCTTATGCCCACTCTTAGCCTCCTGCCAATCAGCCAATGCTTCATCCATGCCAGAATCTTTCATGTAATACCATGGGCTCATAGCTTGTTAATCAGCCTCATGTGTGACAACTTGTCAAGGTACTTCTGAAAATCCAAGAACACAGTATCAACCAATTATCCTTTGTCTATCCTGCTGGTTAAATCTTCAACGAATTCCAACAGATTTGTCAGGAAAGATTTTGCTTTGAAGAAACCATGCTAACTATGGCCTATTTTATCATGTGCTTCTAAGTACCTTGCGAACTCATACTTAATAATCGACTCCAACACCTTCCCAACCACTGAGATCAGACTAACTAGCCTATAGCTTCCTTTCTTCTGCCTCTCTCTCTTCTTGAAGAGTGATGTGATATTTACAATATTCCAGTCTTCTGGAACCATTCCAGAATCTTGTGATTCTTGAAAGATCATTACTAATGCCTCCACAATGTCTTCAGCCACTTCTTTCAAAACTCTGGAGTGTATACCATCTGGTCCGGGTGACTTATTCACCTTCAGACCTTTCCGTTTCTCAAGAACCCTCTGTCTAGTTATGATAACTTCATGCACTTCACGTCCCTGTCACCTGGAACCTCCACCATACTGCTAGTATTCCACAGTGAAGACTGATGCAAAATACTTATTCAGTTCACCACTATTTCATTGTCCCCTATTACTACCTCTTCAGCATCATTTTCCAGCAGTCCAATATCCATTCGCGCTTGTCTTTTACACTTTATGTATCTGAAGAAACTTTTGGTACCCTCTTTCATATTACTGTCTAGCTTACTTTCATATTCCATCTTTACCTTTTTAATAACTTTTTAGTTGCCTCCTGTTGGTTTCTGAAAGCTTTCTAATCCTCTAACTTCCCACTAATTTTTGCTCTATTCTATGCCTTCTCATTGGCTCTTATGTTGTCTTTGACATCCCCTGTTAGCCACGGTTGTGTCATCTATCCTTTAGAATACTTCTTCTTCTCTGTGTATATATACTGTACCTTCCAAATTGCTTCCAGCAATTCCAGCTATTACTGCTCTGCCATCATCTCTGCCAGTGTTCTTTTCCAAACAATTCTGGCCAACTCCTCTCTCATGCCTCTGTAATTCCCTTTGCTCCACTGTAATACTGATACATCTGACTACAGCTTCTCCTTCTCAAATTCCAGGGTGAATCTGATCATATTATGATCACTTTCCTCCAAGGGTTCTTTTACCTTAAGCTCTCCAATCAATTTTTGTTCATTGCCTAACACCCAATTCAGAATAGCTGATCCTCTAGTGGACTCAACCACAAACTGCTCTAAAAAAGCCATCTTGTAGGCACTCTAGAAATTCTCCCATCTGGAATCCAGCACCAATCTGATTCTCCCAACCTGTCTGCATGTTGAAGTCCCCCATGATGATTGTAACATTGCCCTTTCGGCATGCGTTTTGTATTTCTTGTCGTAATTTGTAGACCACATCCTTACTACTTGGGAGTCTGCATACAACTCTCATCAGGGTCTTTGTACCCCTGCAATTCTTTAACTCTATCCACAATGACTCAATAACTTCTAACCCTATGTCACCTCTTTCTAATGATTTTATTTTTTATCAACACATCAACACCACCCCCTCTGCCTTCCTGTCTCTTCTTTTGATGCAATGTACATCCTTGGACATTAAGCTCCCAGCTATAATCTTTCAGCCATGATTCAGTGATGCCTACAACATCATACCTGCCAATTTGCAACTGTGCTACAAGTTCATCTACCTTATTCCATATGCTGTGCGCATTCAGACACAACACCTTCAGTCCTCTATTCACCCGTTTTGACTTTGTCCACCTTTTACACTGCAATTCATCCCGTTGACTGCAATTTTGTCCTATCAACAACCTCTCTCACCACACATTGCTTCCTTTTGTAAACCAGCTACTTCATCCTTCAGCACTATTATCCACCTTTCCTACGATACCCCTTGCATTGAAATATACACAGCTCAGCACACTAGTTGCACCATGCTCAACCTTTTGATTCCTAACTTTGTCTGAGATCTTACCAACATCTGCCTCCACAAACTCTCCACTAACTGTTCTGGAACTCTGGTTCCCATCCCCCTGTAATTCTAGTTTAAAACCCACTGTGTCTTCATGCTAGGATATTAGTTCCCCCCCCCCCCCCCCGTTCAGGTGCAAACCGTCCCTTCTGTACAGGTCCCGCCTTCCCTGGAAGAGAACCCAATAATCCAAAAATCTTACAGCCTCCCTCCTACATCAACTCCTTAGCCACGTATTAAACTGTATAATCTTCCTGGTCCTACGCTCACTAGCACGTGGCACGGGTAGCATTGCTGAGATCACAACCCTGCAGGCCCTTCCCTTTAACTTAACACCTAACTCCCTGAACTTCCTATGCAGAACCTCATCACGCGTCCTAACCTATATGGACCATGATTTCTGGCTGTTTACCTTCCCACCTAAGAATGCTGAGGACTCGATCTGAGATATCCCAGACCCTGGCACCCGCTAGGCAACATACCATCCGGGAATCTCATTCTCGCCCACAGAACCTCCTGTCCATTCTCCTGACTAACGACTCCCCTATCACACAGCGTGCCTCTTCTTCCCCCTTCCCTTCTGAGTCACAGAGGCAGACCCAGTACCAGAGACCCAACCACTGTGATTTTCCTCTGTTAGGTCATCCTCCCCGACAGTATAAAAGGTGATTTACCTGTTGTTGAGGGGCATGGCCACAGGAATAACTCTGCACTGACTACTTAACCCCTTTCCCCTTCCTGACTGTCACCCAGTTTCCTGTGTCCTGCACCTTGGGTATAACTACCTCTCGATACGTCCTATCTATCACCCCTTCAGCATCTTGAATGATCCAGAGTTCATTCAATTCCAGCTCCAACTTCTGAATGCAGTTTGTTAGAAGCTGTAGCTGGATGCCCTTCTCGTAGTTTTTGTCGTCAGGGACACTAGAGTCTCCCTGCCTTCCCACATCCCGCAGGAGGACCATTTCACTATCCTGCCTGGCATCTCTACTGTCCTAGCTGAGCAAACGTAAAGGAGAGAAGGAAAACAATTCCCACTTTCAAATCTCTTACTAGCTCTTCTTCCAGTTAGTCCTGACGAAGGGTCTCGGACCGAAACGTCGACTGTACCTCTTCCTAGAGATGCTGCCTGGCCTGCTGTGTTCACCAGCAACTTTGATGTGCGGAGCTTTCCTTTGCTTTCTCTGAGTGAAGCCTCGAAGAGCTGAAGCCTCAAGATCACCACTCCGACTATGTCCACTCAGACGATGGCCGCTGCCTTCCTTTACTTTGGTCTTACTGATCAATCCCTAATGGCGATTGGCTGCTAGTTAAAGTTCTATTACACAGCTGCAACCTGCTCCTGGCTTTTATCCTTGGGCAGTGGACCTGATTGAAGTCCCCTCCTCTCCAAACCTCTGATGTCTGGATTGGCGGCTGACCAAAGCTCTGTTAGCCTTCTTAATCTGTAGGCCAGTCAACACGTGGAGCAGAATGGCACGTGCATATAACTTGTGCTCATCTAACACTGGTACGATACAACACCAGGCTACACTTACTGTACCTGCAAATGACTGAACTCCAGTTGCTTTGAATAAACTCTTCTTGGGCATGCAGCCAGGTACGGGTATCGATTATAACTGATGTTTCGATGACAAACTCTGTTATTGATTATTATCAATACCTGTACCCGGCTGGAAGCCCGAGAAGAGCTTATTTGTCATAAACTCCAGGAACGCACTAGATTCTTTTTCACCAGTAACTTTCTTTGCACCATCTATCATAGTCTGCAGGATTTAGCACATCAATCCTTAGGCAGTGGAAATACATTCAAAATAAAAAAGAGTTTCCAGTAATATAGTATCGTTTGTAATCTTAGGAACTAGACAAGTACTTTTTGAAGAGTATTCTCTGTTGTAATGTAATACTGTATATCCCAAGAACTCACAAAGTAGGAAATGTTTGCAAAATTACAAGACAACTATGCAAATATTTAGAGGCATAAGGTTATACAGCAAGGAAAGGCCCTTTGGCCCTCATGCCCCTGATGGCCGAGGTTTAGTAAATGTCTATCAAATTTTGATGTGAAAGCTTGGAGAAAAAGTGGAGGAAAATTTGTCAAGTGAAGAGGACTAGCCCTCATTTTAACTCATGTCCATGGAAAAATAGCACTCCAAATTTATACAGTTGCCAAAACAGCCCTTTGAAACAATATAAAACGATATCCTGAAATGTGACTCCTGGTGCTGCAGTATCGATGTTGTCTTCCCAACTGAGACATCTGTGTCTAGTCTCAGTTTGCTTTAGTTCACCTTGACTTTTGTTTGTCTTGACCCTAGTTTAAATCAAGGTCAAAGGTTAGAGAAAATACCTTAGTAGTTCAGGGTGGAGGAGCAACATATTATATAACCACTTAGGCACCCTCCAGCTTGATGGTATGAATATCGATTTCTCCTTCTGGTAAACAAATCTCCTGCTCTGACCTTTTACTTCTTCTCACCTGCCTATTACTTCCCCCGGGTCCCTTTCTCCTATTGTCCATTCTCCTCTCCTATCAGGTTCTTTCCTCTCCAGCCCTTGACCCTTCCCACCCACCTGGCTTCACCTATCACCTTTCGGCTGGCCTCTTTCCCCTCCCCCTACCTTTTTATTCTGACATCTTCCTCCTTCCTTCTCAGTGCTGAAGAAGTACCTCGGCCCGAAACGTCGACTGTTTATTCTTTTCCATTGATGCTGCCTGACCTGCTGAGTTCCTCCAGCACTTTGGGTGGGTTGCTTCAGTTTTCATCATTTTGAGAAATCCAAAATCTTTACTCATGAGAACATTTTTTTAGGTGCAGGAATAGGGATGAGATGTCTGCCTCTCTATTGAATTTGACATTTTTCAGTCAATAGATACAAACTCATAAAGGTTGTAAATAAAACATGGGCAAAGCAAAAATCACCAAGTTTGGAACTTATATTTTAATATTGGTGATTCAGGGCTCAATTCTCAACATGGCCATAATTTGTTATTTTTTAAAAATTATTTGTAAAAGTTTGGAATGTTGAAAGAGTCATTCCAGATTTTTGTGCTGTGATCGTAGTCTGTGTGCAATATGGATTGTGAACAATAATTATTGTTCTGAGTCTCTTATCTCCTTAAGGATTGTGCCATGTGACTAAATGCTCTAAGGAGTTCAACAATGTGAGCAGAAAGTTCCAGAGTTAGTCTCTGCAAATCTCTTCTGGGAAAAAAACATACACACATCCTTTTATGAGCTCATTATCTCTCTCGAGTCTCTGACTCCAGCAAAGGCTCTTGCTGGAGGTCAAAAGATCACTTTCCACACATACTGTATAGATTCAAATGAAATTTTAAACAAATTAAAGTTGAATCTACCTCTCTTAAAACTGTATGATCAGTTCCATCAAGCTTTAACATTTTTTTGAGAAACAAAGTCCTGAGGAAACTTGGCAGTTCGTTTTCTGAATGAATTAAACTCTTCAGTGCGATACACATGTTGTAATTTTGCTGGGAAGTTCACATTTTTCTCTCTTTCATCCCACCTCCCACTCCGACCCTTTACCAGCCACTATCATCCCCTACCTAACTTAATTTATTCAATAGGCCCTTATTCAATTGGTGTCAAAAATTAAGAATAGTGAATATGTAAGGATTCATTAAACACCTTTTCCTAGGTATTAAATGAAGTCTGGATCATGACAACACCATATGTTGTCTTTCTGCTACACTGTGTAACTCTCTTTTCAAAGAGAGATTCCAGGATGCCCTTGAGGAAGCCATTTTTTTCTCTCAGTGTTCCATGTAAAAGACATAAAAAAGTATTCCATCATGTGTTAAATATAGTGCCTGCAACATGTTATTCATCATAAGCATCACCAACAACAGGAAAGTCCAGTAACACGAACTCCTCAACTGAGTCAGAAATTCAGATGAAGTGCTGGTATTCAAGGCTCAGGCTAACTGATGTCATCCATGGCTCAATTTGTAACCCTCTCACCCCTGCTTGATACGATGGTGGTTTCAAAGTTCAAAGTACACACACAACCCTTACATTCATTTTCTTGTGGGCATACTCAGCAAATCTACAGAATATTGACTATAACAGGATCAATAAAGGATCAACCAGAGTACAGAAGACAACAAACTGCATAAATGCAAATATAAATAAACAGCAATAAATAACAAGAACATGACATAATGAGATAAAGAGTCCTTGAAAGTGAGATCATCGGTTGTGGGAACTTTTCAATGATGGGGCAAGTGAAGTTGAGTGTAGTTATCCCCTTTTGTTCAAGAGCCTGATGGTCGAGGGGCAGGAACTGTTCTTGAACCTAGTGTTGTGAGTTCTGAGGTTCTTGTACCTTCCGTGATCACTCCTGAAAGTTCAAAAACAAAAACCTGGGATGGCATTCTACCGAATGCCCATGGGATGAAATAGTAAAACAAAACCACCGACCTTCTCAGGAGAATCTAAGATACCATTCAAAAGGCACGAGAATTCCTAGTGTGTTTGCTAATATTTATTCTTGAAATAATATCATTACAGTATGACTGGGGCCCTTGCTATGTTCAGTCCGACCGTTCCCTATATCACTGTAGTGACGACACCTTCCACTCACCCAATTCAAATATACTTATTGTAATTGACTTTAAAGTGGTTTGGGACATCTTGAGGTTGTGACAGGCGCTACATAAAAGGAGGCTTGCTTCTTCCTTCTGTGGAACCCTTGAACACGACCTCACTTTTTAATATATTTCTGTTTTTTGCATGATTTTTAATCTATTCAATATACGTATACTGTAATTGATTTACTTAGTTATTATATCTTTTCTATATTATGTATTGCATTGAATTGCTGCTGCTAAATTAACAAGTTTCACAACACATGCTGGTGACAATAAACCTGATTCTGATTTTCATTCTGGTCCCAGCCACACCTGCAAGGCAGGATTGTGACAGGCATTTTCAGTGCTAAAGTTGACCTAGCTTCACATCACACTTAAGTCCGCCTGGCATCCCACCGTGTTGGTGCAGATTTATACAGAAAATACTTCGAACAATTGATATTTGTTTATTGCTATGTTCTTTTCAGAACCACGGGATGCTTACAGTGTGGAGTACTGTCAAGTCCACACTTCTGTCAGAATGATCCAGCAAATCGCTTTCCCCTACCCCTTCCTCATGGCCTGGCAAATTCTTGCCTTTCAGACATTTTCAGCTCCCCTTTGAACACATTTCAATGTAGCTCCAGTACAACTCCTCACAATACATTCCAGATTCTCAATACCCGTCACGCAACAAAGCTTTTCCCCTTGTCACTTTTGCCGTTTACTTTCATTTTGTATCCCCTGGTTCTAAATCCCTCCATCAGTAAAAACACTTGCTCGTTATCGACTCTCCATGACTTTAAATGCCTATAACAAATCCCTTGCAACTTGCACATTCACAAGGACAGTAAACCCATCACTCACATAACTAATGTCTTTCATCCTTGGAATCATTTTAATATAGTTCTTCTGCAACCCCTCTAAATCTGTAACGCTTTTTGTAAAGTACGCAATCCAGAACTGGATGCAATACATAATCCAATTTTATAAAAGTTCAAGAAGACTTCCTTGCTCTAACACTTTATGTCATTTTATAAATTTATACAAATAGTTCCTCTACCTATATGCCCTGTTCAATTATCTATACACAAGCACACTCAGGTGGAGAATGCCTGGCATGATATTATAGCTGCTGACTCATAGACACAGGTTCAATACTGCCCTTGAGTGCTGTCTACGTGTTCTCGCTGTGATCACATGGGTTTTCATCCAGTGCTCTAGTTTTCTCCCACATCCCGAAGATGATGTGTGAGGTAGTGACCAAGACTGCCTCTGTGATTCAGTGCTCTTGGAGATTTTTATTTAATAAATGAATGACGGCAGTTTGAGGGAGAGAAAGAGATACTTAAAGAGTGATAGTGAGATAGAGAGTGCCAGAGGTTGTGAAAGAGTCTGAGAGACAAACGTATTGAGAGTGAGAGAGAGAGAGACAGATGTAATGAGAGAGACAGAATGAGAGTGAGAGACGTAATGAGAGTGAGAGAGATGTAATGAGAGTGAGAGAGAGACATAATGAGAGTGAGGGAGATGTAATGAGAGTGAGAGAGAGACGTAATGAGAGTGAGAGAGATGTAATGAGAGTGAGAGAGATGTAATGAGAGTGAGAGAGAGACATAATGAGAGTGAGAGAGATGTAATGAGAGTGAGAGAGAGACGTAATGAGAGTGAGAGAGACGTAATGAGAGTGAGGGAGACATAATGAGAGTGAGAGAGATGTAATGAGAGTGAGAGAGAGAGAGAGAGAGAGAAGTAATGAGAGACAGAGAGAGATACAGATGTAATGAGAGTGAGAAAGATGTAATGGGAGTGAGAGAGATGTAATGAGAGAGAGAGGTAATGAGAGTGAGTGTGAGAAAGAGAAAGAGAGAAAGAGTGAGAGAGAGAGACATAATGAGAGAGACGTAATAAGAGAGCGAGAGAGAGAGAGAGAGAGAGCGCGAGAGAGGTGCAATGATATATATACAGAAGGATACCCAAGTGCAGAGGACCGGCAGACTGGCAGAGTCTGTCAAAGTGATTGCTGGCAACGACTCAGCCCAGGGGTAGGAGAACAGCAGTTTCCCCATGAAGAAACGGGAAGAAGAGGTTAGACATGGGAACACCAAAGCGCCATGAGACAAATCATTCTCCGCAAACACAAGGACTCCACTACAGCGCTAACAAGAGTTCCCTTTAAATAATCATAGAATGTGGAAACCCGTGCCAGTCACCATTAACCTTACAAGATTAAACAGAAGGCACCAGGGCTTAACAGCGCTAGCTAAGATAACAATGAATAATTACAGGCACTGGAGTAACCAAGAAGCCCAACACTTTACGGCAAGCCGCGGAGGTCAGCAGGGATCGTGACAGACCCAGCAGGAGCTCAGGTTAGGTGAGCACTATGAAGGTGACCTCTGTTCAGTCTGCAGGGGTGGCTTGAGCTTCGTTCTGACTCTCTCTGTAACTTGCCATCTCACCTTCACCCTGACTAGCTTCTTACCAGGCAGTGCCACGCTGCAGCGGGTAGTGCTGTTACTCACGGCTCCAGCACCCGGTGCAGTTTGCATGTTTTCTCTGTGACCGCATAGGTTCTGCTTCAGTTTGCAGAGGTGTGCTGATTGCTATGTTAGATGGCTACTGAAAATGGGTGATTGGTAGAAGAATTAGGTGTTGTCATAAAGAGATACAGCACAGATATAGTCCTCTCTGAGTCTGCACTGACCATCACTGACACTAATCTGATATTAATCTTCCTATTTTTTATTCTCCCCACATTCCCATTAACTTGTCCCAGATTCTATCACACCAGGGGCAGCTCAAGAAGAAGAAGAAGAAGAAGAATAGCCCTTAACTCGACAGTGGACTTATCAGGGCACCGTCATGACAGTGTTTCCGTAGCAAGCTATTCTTGTTTTCACGAGGCCGAGTTGCTGGCTCGACGCTCAACCCAACTTGGATTCGAACTCGGGAACCTTCGCTCTGGAGTCCGGCGCTGATAGTATTGCGCCACCAAGCGGGACAAGGGGAAGCTCAAGGTGTTCAGTCAATCTACTCGCACATATTTGAGATGTAGGAGGAAATTAGAGCACTCAAACAGAAACTTATGCAGGAACAGCGAGGGGGGAATGTGCAAACTCCACATGGATGGCCCCCAAGGTCATCGGGATGGAACCCAGGTCTTTGGCACTGTGAGGCAGTAACTTCACCACCTTCACCATTGTGCTGCCCATTCATGGACATGTGACGGAGAATATGTTACATGGTATGAGCTTAATGGGATTGCTCAGAGAACTAGAATAGACTAGATGGGTCAAATGGACTTCCTCTGTATCAGAAGAAAATATGAGAAATGTATATCCCACTAAGGTTGATGTTAGGCGAGCAACAGAATTTGGACTTACATTGAGGCACACTATAGACCTTACAACTCAATATTGAATTCAACAATTTCAGATAACCAACCTTTCCTGTTTGTTAGAACTGGCTAATTCTGATATAAGGTCTTCCACCCTATAAAATTAGTTCAGTTTTTCTCTCTGCTGGGAACTTTGGATTTTGGATTTCCAGTAATTGCTATGTCTGCAAGCAATATTTTCAGCATACCCAATTCCTTTCTTTTTCCATCCATCCTCATTCATCTATTAGCTTAGTGTTCCAAAAAGAGTATAGAACTGGATACCGTAACTATTTGCCCTGTTACAAACATTCCCTTTGTTCTCTCCACCCTTGCACTCCATGCAATCTAATCTTACAGTAATCACATTTCTTTCTCACCTTTCTTCTTCCAAAGGTTAATTGGGCTGAAGCATTAACTCTGCTTTTCACTCCACAGATGCTGACTGACCTGCTAGGAATTTCCAGCATGTTCTGGTTTTTATTCGCATTCACAACATTTACAAATCTGTTTGTTTTTTTTTCTCACTGCAGTTATCTGTTTCCCAATAATTAGCCATTAAAGCATCTTTTACTTCACAATACGAAAGCATAACAGTTAGCAAAATTCTTTATAGCACCAGCTGTAAGATTGGGGTTTAATTCATGCCACTGTCTCTAAAGAGTTTGTACTGTCACATGACCGGTAACAATGAATATAGAATTGAATTGAGTCAGGTTTTATAAAACAATCAAACATTTATTAAACTCTGCTCGATATAAAAAATAAACAAATGAAAATCTTAACCAGAAGTTAACTGCTATGTGGCCATTTAACAAACTGCCACTCAGTACTAGTTCTTAAAGTGATAAATGCAAAAACAGTTCTTAAAGTGGTAAATTGAAACACAGTTCTTAGAATGGAAAATTCGAAAGTCCAAGAGATTTATACAGTCAAATAGGAGAGACTTTCCTGAAGTAAAGAATTCCTCGAAGACACGACGTCACGCCAGTCCCAGCCAGATCCTGCCTTGTCCGCAGGATTCATGATGACAGAAATAAAATGGTTTAAAGGCACTGATCTTTCCTTCTAGGTACTAGATCCTGCACAGCCTTTTCTGCCACTTTTAGCGGAGGCTATCTCATGCAGATCACTCTTTCTTGAACGAATTCAATAATGGTCGATCCTTTCAACCGTCGAATGACTCCTTCTGGTTCCTGTCTTCACTCTCCAATACTACTGAAAAGGTACATCAACAAATCTGGCAGCTATTGGTTAAACTGCCCGTCCAGCACTTTTGTACCTTACAACAGAACGTAAAACTCCGTTTTAAATCGAAACTGCTTCATAAAGCAAATACGCAGCGGAGCGGAGTATCTGAATAACGTTCTAACTGGAAAACTAAACTGTGTCACCAGGGGTCCACACTTATATACCTGGTGAGAACAAGTCATCACGTGACCTCACATCGGCAGGAAAATTACATCAGGTGACCTCCAAAAGACCATTACATCATCCTCATAAGACATCCATGAGGTATGTAACAGTACGTTCTCCCCATGACCGCGAGGGTTTCTTCCAGGTGCTCCAGTTTCCTCTGAAGATGTAAGGTTAAGGTTGGTAAGTTGTGAGTACGCTATGCTGGCATTAGAAACATGGCACCATGTGCGGGCTGCCCAGAAAATTCACCGCTGATTTGATTTGACGCTTTTCACTGCACATTTTGATGTATGGAAATGTGACAAATAAAGCTAATCTTAAAAGAACAATGCTCCCTACATAATTTTTTGCAAGTTTTCAGCAATTCCCTTCTAACTCCTCCTCCCTCTACTCCTGGAGGATAACACATGGTGGCATGTAGTAATTCATAAATATTTCATTCCTTCAGCTGTCCTTTAGGTACATCACCTCTCTCATACCATTGCCTCCGCTTCTTCACTTTTACCACCCACCCTAAAGCCCATAAGTGACATTAGCACGTCTCAAAATTGATCATATTTGGCTAAAATCTTACTACAGTAACTTAACACAGAGAACATCCCAAATAGACTGCACATACAATGAGTAATTCAAGAGAAGGCATTGGTTTCTTGTGTGAATTGACCTGTGCTCATACGTCTTAGGTTCCCTACTACTTCAAGTAAAGATGGTAATGCTATAATTAAAATACTGGAACAACAATTTCTTGTGAACATGTTTAAATTATACTATTGTAACAACACAATTTCACTCCTAGTTCTTATTTTCATCAGTCAATGAGATGCACTGCAAATTCTGCTGACATGTACCATTCCAGCTATGTGCTGCCCACTGACAGGAACTGATCTGCTCTGGGTATTTTCAAGAATTTTACTGAATTGTGACTGTACAAGGAGCTGTCTTCTAATTTCATAAAAGCCATTTGTTCAGTTAATCAGCACTGTAGAGACAAACAGAGCCTCCATAACAAATGTCAAAAGCTTCTGACTTGGCAGAATCTGTAGCCAGTCTGTTGCATAAGCATCAATACATTTTCAGTAAGTTCAAGGACATCTGGCCCACACAAAAAAAAATGGAACTTGGGACTACATTAGGCAATACATGTTATGAACTTATGGATACTTTAGCTGATGCTGCGGTCACAAAACTTTGGATTACATACAGTATTGTTGATTTTGCTTAGACTTAGTCTGAATCTTGAGCAGCCCATTTATCATGCAATGACAATAAAATCCTTGCTGAATTAATAACTCATTCATATTGATGTGAGTCAAATTTGGAGAATTATCAAGTTCACAATCCAAGTCTTTTATTGCTGAGACCAGAATTTTTTAGTACAGGATTTGTCAGTCACAGACTATACTGTAGAAATGATTTTTAAAAGTATAGTACATCATCTGGTTCTGGAAAAGGAATGATCAAATAAATATGTTTGGTCACAATCAGTGTGGGCACCACAAAACATGAGTTTCAATTGACCTTGGACATTCCCCCCTTCTTTTTACTTTTGTCCAATCCAAAGAAATTGCTGCTTTCATCCCAAAAATGATTTTGAACAAAAGGACAGAAAATTTGTTAAAAGATGTTGCTCAGTTAGACAAGATACATCAAATTGGCCTGATCCTCTCTGCACTTTATTGTTGTGCTCTTTAAGAAGTTCAAGGTGGGACTGGTATCAATGAATTAGGAGTACACTGGGTTTAGAGTTCTGAAAGAGATCAGCTCACCGTATGTTATAATAGCGGAATATTTCCCTGGACAATGGAACCATAAACACGAGGGATTCTGCAGATGCTGGCAATCCAGGGTGACATGCAAAATGCTGGCGGAAAACAGCAGGCCAGGCACTATCTATGAAAGTGAATCAACGGTCAACGTTTCAGGCTGAGCCCCTTCATCAGGACTGGAAAGGAAAGGGGAAGAAGTTAGAAAGCTTTCTGGCTTCTTCCCCCTTCCTTTCCCATCCTGAAGAAGGGTCTCAGCCTGAATCGTTAACTGGTGCATCTCCATCAAGCTGAATCATGAAACTCAAAGTTCAATGTGCAGATTGACTGGGGGCAGGGGGGAGCGAATTATGAAAATAGGCAGTCAGTTGCTGCTGTTCATCCTTTATTAGTTATGCGATTCAGAAATTGAAGTACCTTCAATAACTCCAAAACACTGAAGTAGGGTAAATACTGAAAGGTTTTTATTCGCTGTACTATACGACTTCCATGCTGAGTGTCTGCCTCTGGACTGACGTGGAGGGGCAAGGCGAAATCACCTTTATTCCGGGGTCTGTGGGAGGAGCCACGG
The DNA here is from genome assembly GCF_963921235.1 of Mobula hypostoma. Lineage (NCBI taxonomy): Eukaryota > Metazoa > Chordata > Chondrichthyes > Myliobatiformes > Myliobatidae > Mobula > Mobula hypostoma. The sequence goes on along the minus strand of NC_086123.1, from coordinate 9,859,671 downwards.
GGCAGTCAGCAGAGGGGCGTGTCCAGACAGTTAACCCAGTTACAACATAGATATGGTTTACCACGGAAATCTGAAACCAACTGTGGATCATTGACTAGACCGTGACCATGTGAAACCTTTAAACGCAATGGTTATAAGTAAATGCATGGGTTTTATGCAAATGTAACAAGTTTACAAAACCTTTCCACTGGTATAATTTGCTGAAGACTACTCTTCAGGTTATGTTTCTAAATTCAACTCTACTTCTTCATTCTTCCTGCAAGATCTATTTTAGGAGGCACCAGACTTCCATTCTAATAACACGTTCAATCTACCTATATTATGCTTTAACAAAATTTCCGTGATGCTACTTGTGTCTGCACTCGCAGCAATCTCAGTGTTAATGATTCTGCCCCAACAGAAAATGCTTATCATTAACTGCACCAGGCGAATATGAAACTGTAAAGTCTGGTTACCACCCCAGAAAGGAGAGATGTTTAGATCACAGCGTTATGGATTTTCAACATAGAATATTGAACACAGAACAGCACTGGCACTTCAGCCCACGGTGTCATTCTGACCCACTAACCTACTCTAAGATCAATTTAACCTTTCCCTCCTTCATAGCCCTGCAGTTTGGTGGAAAGGCAGATGTGGTGTCAGCTGAGAACTTACTGAAGACTAGCTAGCTTTAACAACTCTGGCAGCAGTTACATGCCCACCATCAGAGATGGTGTCACAAGTTATGTAGAATTAGCAATTCAAAGCGATTTAATCTGGCACAGGAACATTAGAACGAGGAAGAATTAGAATTGAAAGATTCCATCCCTAGTGAGACCATAAAGGTTTAATGTTCAGGATGACTGTCAACAATGCCCAGGAAATCACAGTGATAGCAGAAATATAGGCCGTTCAATTTTCCTTAGATATGTTTGACTCTGTTCAGCTGAATATGAGTACTTACCCTGCTATAGAAGGGGGAAAATACTCCTGAGGATTTTGTGTCAAATTTCCTGCCCTTAATTTCCAACAGTTATACAAAGCAACACCCCTGAAGTAGTTCTGTCCATACACAGGTCAAGGTGATGTAAAATATATCGAGAGTACATTTTGCAAACCATCTCCTGCGTTCTCTGCTTGTCAACATCCAGTTTTTTTGCCTCAGCTGGTGAAGGGAGGTTTAGGTACTCTGTGATGATCAAGGGCACATTAGGACACTGTTTAGTGAACCGATAAAGTGTTCTGTCTAATTCTGTACATTAATCTCCTTGTCTTTGATGAAGATGTTTCTGTTTTCTGACTTTGAAGGAGCTGTGTCATATTTCCACGGTCCATAGAGAGAATTTAAAAAAAAAATTCTTGCATTGCTTGCTTTCTGTAAATCCTCTCCCACGACTCACTCCAAATTTTCTCTGAAGCAGATTGCAGATTGCTCTGTGGGTGCCTGAGATGTGTGTTGAAAATGTATGTTCTGCCATTCAATAAGGAAGGTGAGACAGATATAAGCACTAATCAGCTTTTTTTTGGGGGTTATTATATGATGGGGTTCAAATTAATAACACAGCAACTGTGATGTGCATTTGGCTGTTAAATACATTGTCATGTGATTTTACTGTGCTCTAGTCCGTAGCAATTTCTGAGGAGTGCCAAATTCATTTGGTTGCTATAAGTTTGTCAATCTGCCCATTTCCTCTCCCACAAGATTACACAAAGTTATGTAGGTACCACACTGGCCAGTAGGATGGACATCACTAATCATGGCTCACTGGGCTGGGAATTTTATGGAAGTGCAAGTAAAGCAAGCCAGTTCCAGGCAGCAGATTAAATCGAGGAATTGGGGAATGAGATAATTCCAGGAAAAAAACAGATTCAGGCCAGACACTTCACAAGGCTGAGTAACAATGTTACAATGACACATGCTTTTAGTATGTATGCATGTGGTACAAAGGGTGATTTCTATTATAAATGTAACAGAAGAGAGTGAAGGTGTTACCGTTCACGAGCATAAGAAAATTAACTTTCCTGTGCAAATGGTTTGGATACATACATAGTGCTAGTTAATTTATTAGCACTTGGAAAAAATCAATGAAGTTGTTAATATTTTGAGGAACTACTTTAATCCGATGCCCACAGAAATTTTCTGAAGCTGTGAGTTCAGTACGCACAAAACCCTAGAGAAATGACTGTCAAGGGATTTATCACAACGCTGCAATTTTTGGATATTATTAGACTGTGCATTAAGTGATCATTTTGTCTGCCAGCTCACAGATAAATCCATTTAGGCAAAACTCTTTAACGTACCAGAGTCCACATGTGAAATATTGCTATGGCTATGGAAGTAGTGTTGGGAAACATGAAAAACTGCTCTTTTGTGCAGGAGAATGCTATTCACACACACTGAACAAAACACTTAGTGGAGTGCAGTAACGTGCTTAATTTTGACTGTAAAAAATGATTTTATTTATGAATCCTGGTCAGGAAAGCCTCTGCTATGAATGGTGGGAAATCGTTTGAACCATTTATGCCCATTTAGACAGTCAGATGTCTTCATTATAACAAAGCAGGACAGAAAGTGTTTGCACAAGGTAGAATACGCACTTCAGGTAGTAGCCTGTAGCGTATCTAATATTTTATTAATATTTGAGTAATCTTGTATATATATCTATATATAAGTATATAGATATATATAGTTTGATTAAATAATTCCTTACAGGTTATATGTATAAATACATGAATTGCATATGTCATGACACTATCATGTGATGTGTACGCATATCACTTAAAGTAATCTCGAAGTTAGACTCGCATTTTCGGACTCCCATGCCTTCCTTTCAATTTAATGTTTGAAGTTACGAAACATAACATAGCCCACAAGAATTCATAGCACAAGGAATTATGTTTACAAAGCAAATCTACACAGTTGGGAAAACGTGGAATAAAATCGGGAATGCACCTTAGGTGCTATTTACGCCAATGCCAGTGCCCAACAACAAACAGCAGTGAACTTGAAGGCTACCAGGAAAATAAATGGTAAAAAGATAGAGACATATGTGGACATTGTGAGATACTGTTCAGTCATGGATTGGAATATTGACACTGAAAGGTTAATCGAGTGCATCACAGTGTTATGCGCATATTCAGGTTCGCTACTGAAGACAGTCAGTAAAACAATGTGTAATGTTCTTCACGAGGATCAAGAAATTGGATTGCCAGAGACTGTGGCTAACTACAGACAGCGAGGCAGAGATTGATGCAGACCACCCAGGCTGAACTGGTCACAGATCTGTATTATAAGGACAACAGATCTGTTGGGCGTTTCTGAGACAGTAAACAGATCTAGTCAAAGATTCTTGCAGTGGCATTGAGGTGAACAAGACCTATATTCATATTTGTCAGGAAAAGCCATACGCTATAGTTGGAGACCAGTTCCTTTGGTTCTTAAGGCCCAAATAAAAAAAACGAGGTATGGAAATTGGAACAACATAGAACACTGGATAAACTAGAGCAAAGTCAAAGTAAATTTATTATCAAAGTACACTTATGTCACTACATACTACCTTGAGATTCATTTTCTTGCAGGCATTTACAGGAAAATAAAGGAGTGGAGTAGAATTTATGAAAAGTCATACACAAACAAAAATTGATAAACAACCGAAGAGTAAAATATGACAACTTGTGGAAGTAAAAAATATAACACAGAGAACATGAGTTGTAGAGTCCTTGAAAGTGAGTCTGTGGGTTGTGGAATGAGCTCAGAGTTGTGGTGAGTGAAATTATCCATGCCATTTCAGGAGCCGGATGGTTGTAGGGCAATAACTGTGCCTGAACCTGGTGGTGCGGGAGCTAAGGCCCCTGTACCTCCTGCTCAATGGCAGTAGCAAGAAGCGATCATGGCCTGGGTGTTGAGGATCCTTGATGACGGGTGATGCTTTCCCCAAGCAGGATGGTCCCCAGCACCAATAGGGATATGTTTCCCTTTGCAGTTACTATGATGTTCTGATATTCTGAATTAAGCAGTGGCTGACGAACAGCACTGACTACATAAATCCCAGGATTTGCTGGCAGGTATTCAACTCTTTAGTGAGTACAATGTGGTTGGAAAGCTAACATTACTTCACACAAAGGTTTGCATACCTATACCAACAGCCATAAAAGGTAATGTTAGCCATATTGTTCATTCAGTTGTTCAAGGACCAGATACACTTCATCGTCTCTGCAAACAAGATGGCATATTAATTGTTACAGTGTCTGAAGATGGATTTTTCCAAAGTCTTAAAAACACATAAATATCAAATTGGATTGAGGTAAATGTGCCTTTTTTAAAATAAACTTGTGCTTCTAAGTCTCAAGGTCAACCAACACAGACTGAGACCTGCAAAAAAATGTGGTGACACTGAATGTCGGAGGTTTAAACAATGTTTCAGAATTTTGATCCATTCCAGAAAGGCTGCTCCATTACAACAGTTACCTATCAGATATATCAAGCACAGTACAACTGCAGATCACTCCTCGACCACAAATCATTTCCGGTACATTAAGGGATGAGCAGAGGACTGAGACCAGCCTGTGATACCTCTGACTGCACTGTTCAAACCATCATCTTTCACGTCAACAACACAGATCTCAGGAGACCAAGAGAATAAGGCCTCTAGTATACTAACAAGTGAAAAAAAAGTGAACATTAGAAAGGAAACATTGGTCATTTTTAAAAACGCAAACAACAGGAATTCTGCAGATGCTGGAAATTCAAGCAATATACATAAAAGTTGCTGGTGAACGCAGCAGGCCAGGCAGCATCTCTAGGAAGAGGTGCAGTCGACGTTTCAGGCCAAGACCCTTCGTCAGGACTAACTGAAGTTAGTCCTTCAGTTAGTCCTGACAAAGCGTCTCGGCCTGAAACGTCGACTGCACCTCTTCCTAGAGATGCTGCCTGGTCTGCTGCGTTCACCAGCAACTTTTATGTGTGTTGATTGGTCATTTTTATTGGATTTACTCATTTACTCCAGTTATAGAGGAACTCTTCACTCCAGTAATGGGGGAGAAAAGCTTTTGCTTCCTATTTTCAGGGCAAATTCTGAGGCATCTCTCCTCCCCCCACTTATACGCTCTCCCTACAACAGCAACTCCGAAGCTGCCAAATTTAGCTAAATTGTTCTTATGGTATCTCCACAAAAGTGGGGTACAACATCGCATTCAATATCACTTTACGCGGACGACACGCTAGTTTATATGGCGAATGTTCAACAAACTCTCCCCTATGTTTTAAAAACACTGGAGCAATTTGGATTTCTTTCAGGATACAAAGTTAATTTGTTAAAATCAGCACTGATGCTGATTAATACAGATAAAAGTAAGGTGTCTCTTCCTCCCCAGATTAAAGTTACAAATGAAGTCCATTACTTGGGTATTAAAGTTAATATTTCCCTATCAGCTGTGGCTAAAACAAATTACTCTTTAATTCTGAAAAAAATAGAAGAAGATATTAATAGATGGAGACACCTGCCGGCATCAGTCCCGGCCCGTATATCGGTCATTAAAATGAACATCTTACCCCGCATTAATTTTATCAGCTCAGTGATCCCACTTGCACCTCCAGCAGGATATTGGCAAAAACTGGACTCCTTACTACGATACTATGTTTGGAATGGTAAAAGACCCAATATAAAATGGTCAGCTCTACGATTCAAAAAGTCGAATGGGGGATTGGCATGTCCAAATTTTAAATTGTATCACTGGGCATCTGTATTAAAAAGTCTTAGCTATTGGATAGAGGAGGATAAAGTTTTGTCCTGGAAAAATATAGAACAAGAGCTAATAGCGCCAATAAGGTTGAAGGACTTCCTTCTTATAGGTATGTCTACCAAAAAATGTGATTTGTATTATGGTCCAATTTTAACCCATACACTACAAGTGTTTAGAGCAGCAGAAAAATTCCTAAAATTTAAAAGCGTATGGTGTAAATCATCTCCATTATGGAACAATAATCGTTTTCTATCTGGGGGGAAACTGTTCATTAACAGAACTTGGGAGGATAAAGGTATTACTACTCTTCAAGATATTAATGGGGCAAGTACTATCCTTAGCTTTCAAGAACTGATATCTCGATATAATATTGATAAACATTCTCTTTTCTTCTACTTTCAAATAAGATCAGCTTGTAAAGCTTACAGTGTTCCCTGGGGGTCAGATTTAAAGGACCATCCCATTTTAAGTTGGATACAGGGTGCTCCAGGATATCTATGATAAATTAAATTCCCAGAATTATATGCCCACATCGGGAATGAAAGCTTGGGATAGAGACATATCTGAATTGGGACAAGGCTTAGACTGGGATGCGATTTAGGATCATACTGCCGGTGCTTCGAAAAACCCAAATCATTGGTATATACACGTGAAATTTTGTCATAGAGCATATTTAACACTGAGAATTAGACATCAAATGGGACAGGTTCCTGACCCTTATTGCTCATTTTGTCCCCATAGAGCCATTGGCTCTTTTATACATGTTGTATGGGAATGTCCAGGGGTTTTTGGTTTGTGGGGAAGGGTTATCAGTACTCTTACAGAACTAACAGGGGTACAATTACCAATGGACCCCGCTGTACATCTTCTAAATGATGACTCCCACCTTTCCCTTACGGAAAAAACACGCAAAATCTGGCTGGCAGGCCTGACTGTAGTCCAGCGTTGGAAACCTCCCCATGATATTTCAAATACCCATTGGCTTCAGAGCTTTTTGGACCTTTCTTACCTGGAACTTTCATCAGCAAGAGTAAATGATGCACGACCAAACACAATCATAATGTGGACAAATTTGATATCTAACTTGAAAGATCTTTTGTTAAAATAGGAATGCTTTGTTTGTGTATGTATTCAGTTGATTGGTGGAGGGGAGAGGGATGGGGGGAGAGAGGGGTGGAGGGGGATAGTGATGAAGGTTGGGGGGGTCGCTGGGTTAAACAGTCAAAATGTAATTGGCAACTGGTTGTATTGAATGTAATTTGTTGGTATTGCAATAAATAATAATAATAAAAATAAGTGGGAAAAGAAATGCAGGAAAATGTCATTGTGGATTTCTCATAGACTCTTTACAAAGAAATAAACATCTTTTGTGAATGCAATTACACGCTACAAGCCATTAATCCCTTCAGCCCATGATATTATGCCAATCATTTAACCTACTCTAAGATCAATCTAACACTTCTCTCCTACATAGCTCTCCATTTTTCTATCATTCATGTGCCTATCTGAATGTGCTGGCATTGGAGAGGGTCCAGAGGAAGTTCACAAGGATGATTCCAGGAATGAAAGGGTTATCATACGAGGAATGTTTGATGGCTTTGGGTCTGTACTTGCTGGAATTCAGAAAGATGAGGGGGATCTCATTGAAACTTTTCAAATGTTGAAAGGCCTAGACAGAGTAGATATGGAAAGGATGTTTCTCATGGTGGGAGAGTCTAGGACAAGAGGGCACAGCCTCAGGATAGAGGGGCACCCTTTCAAAACAGAGATGCAGAGTAATTTCTTTTGCCAAAGGGTGGTGAATTTGTGGACTTTGTTGCCACATGCAGCTGAGGAGGCCAGGTCATTGGGTGTATTTAAGGCAGAGATTGATAGGTTCTTGATTGGACATGGCATTAAAGATTGCAGGGAGAAAGAAGGATGGGAACTGGGGTTGAGGAGGAGATTCATAAAAAGGATCAGCCATGACTGAATGGCGGAGCAGACTCGATAGGCCCGATGGCCTAATTCTACTCCTATGTCTTATGGTCTTATGGTCTATCTAAGAGTCTCTTAAATGAATGCCCCAAATGTCTCTAGTACCACCCCACACTACATTCAATGCACCCACCATTTTCTGTGGTTAAAAAAACCCTACCTATGAGATTCCCCCTATTCTTTTCTCCAATCACCATAAAATTATACTCCCCATATTTGCCAATTTCATCCTGGAAAATAGTTTCTGCCTGTCCTCACTATTCATGCCTCTTATCACCTTGTACACCTCTATTAAGTCACCTCTTATCCTCCTTAGCTTCAAAGAGAAAATCCCTAGCTCTCTCAGTCTATCCTCAGGACATGATCTCCAATCCAGACAATGTTGTAGTAAATCTCCCTGCACCCTCGCTAAAGTTTCCATGATCTTCCTATATTGAGACAACAAGAACTGAATACAATATTCCAAGTGTGGTCTAACCAGGGTTTTATAGAGCTGCAGCGTTACCTCACAGCTCCTGAAACTTATTAACAATTAGAAAAAAATTAATCATTCATTCAAGAAAATTGTTAATATTTTGATGACTACTTTATCCAATTCCCTCAGAAATGCTCAGGAGCTGTCCCCATTGGGAGATTGAATTTCAATTTATGGCATGACAAGTGGGGATACTAGCCACCATATTAATGAGGACTTGGCACGTTCAGTCCTCCGACTAATGAAGGCCAACCACCATATGACTTCTTAACAACCCCATCATCGTATTTGGCAACTTTGAGGGATTTATGGACATGGACCCCAAGATCCCTCTGTTCCTCCACACTGCTATGAATCCTGCTTGTCGTCATCGTTAGGTCGCTCTGGAATTTCCAGTTGGCGGACAATTTCCCTCCACGCCGCTCTGACATATGGGGAAGTCATGTTCATGGCAGGTTACAGCAGTGGTTTGCCTTTGCCTTCTGCCGGCTGAGTTTAAAGAGATCACCACCTCCTGCAGTGGATGACCAGGACGTCTAAGTGCCTTGCAGTGCTCTTAGCGCTCCACAACGCCTGCTGGCCTGCGTCCTTGACTGTTGGACCATTAATTGGTCTCTTCCGCTCAATCTACCATGGCGAGACTTCACATGCTGGGTTAGGCAGACCTCCTACCTCACTGAGGGTCGAAGACCCGTCGGCTACCCTCACCTGGTTTGGCCTGTCTGCCGAGACGGTTTACCGGGGTGTGGCCGCTGCACGTGCTACAGCTACTTGGACCCACAGGTGAGAGCTGAGCGCCAGGTGGGGACCAAAGGTGGACGAGCTGCCCTGAAAAAGGGCATGGCAGGCCCCCTCACCAGAGGTTACTCTGCCTTCAAACTTTATGCTCAGCATCTTGGCATTTCAGAAGTAGGCAGTAGTCTATTGGTTGGCAATTTACAGCTCAAAAGATGTAAGAATAAACAAGAATATCCAAGGGGGTGTAAGATGCATGTGATCTAGAACGAGGCAATTAGTGTTACAAGACGCTCCCAAATGCACCAGCTTCCGGGATTCAGATGCTCTAACTCCCCTGAGTACGGACAGCTAGCAAGGCCCCTTTATGGTTTCAGGATGGTCCCACTAATTGGTATTCAGGTCTTGGCCACCAAGGATCAAGTTTTTAAGGAACACCTGAACTGCAGTCCGGCACTCAGTCGCAAGCCTACCAATGGTATCGTCTAATGTTTGTTTTGTGCTCAGATCCAGTTTGATACCATGGCTCGAACCTTGCATCGGGTACCCCAGCATATGGGTCCAAACCATCCTTGTCAAGGACTCTCATCACGGTACCTTTGAGCCAACGTGGAACCAGTGGGTAATTGGAGCCCTTCATCAGCTGTGGCCAGCCGCAGCGAGAAGGTTTCAAGACAGAGCCTGGAGGCAGACGACCTCCAGGTAGCCGTGGGCCAACTATTGCAGGGAGGAAGCCAACGTAGCTTGGGTGAGGCTGGTCTGTGGAGCCAGTCCATCGTCCAACCCCGGAGAGATTCGACGGTGACCCAGGTTCTTGCCGCGGCTTCCTCATCCAATGCTCATTAGTATTCAGACTCCAGCCGTCCAGGTTCTCTTTGAAGTGCGGAAACGTGGCCACCTCAGGAGGTTGGAGAGAACCGGTCTGAGCCCTGTCCCTACGCATTGCAGTTCCACTCCCCAGCCTTGAACCATGACCAGCCCCATCGCCTGCTCAGGATCCAGTCAAACCCATCAATTCTGTTGCACTAGGCTCTCCACCGACCAGAGGTCCTGGCACTGGAGTCAAGGTCACTGCTTTTACCGTGGGGAAGCAAGCCACCTGTGGACTGGATGTCCAAAACTGCAGCCACCTGGGGAACTGCTAAGTCTGCCCAACGTCAGGAGGACTGTGACGGCAGCAGCCACTACACCCGCTCCCGCAGATTCTGGTTTCTTGCTGAAGGCGGAGTTCACCTGGGGTAAGAACTTGAGGGAGGCGAAGGATTTTGTGGACTCTGGGGCAGCAGGTAATCTTCTGGATTTAGGAACTGCCTGTTGCTTCAACATACCGCCGAGAGAGTTGAACCCGTCCATCCCCTCAACTGTCTTGGACAGCTGCCCACTTACAGATAGTGGTGTTGCAGATGAGGATAGGGGATCATGTGGAGGGCATTAGTTTCTACACTATCGACTCTCCACTCATACCCCTGAACCTCGGGTACCTTTGATAGCCCATACATGGAGCGAGGAATGGGAGAATCACCGCTTGGTCCAGAAATTGTACAAGGGTTTGTTTGTAGCATGGTGTCCCAACATCCAGACTCTATGGTGATCAGCAACTAGTAAGGGGGCAGCCTTCAGTGCGAGGGAACCTGAGACCTTCTGGAGACCTAGTCCTGCCCTCAAGAGCAAAAAGTCCAGTTCCAGCCAAAGGACTGTGTGAGTCCTGACACAGTCTAGTCAGGATCCCACAGGAACTAGAGAGAGGGAATCTCTGGTGCTGGAGCGGCCCAAGGAGATTTTTGCTTGCAGCGTTGCATGAACTGTCTGGGAAACTTGCCGCAAAGCTCAAGGAATTGAGCCTATGCTAGAAATCAAGGAAAGAAAAGGCTCCTTTATGCCGATCTTTGAAGCCTATGCCCGGGGGTGAGGTCAATGGCCATCTGTAACGCCTCACTGCCATTGCCTGTGGATACAGATGGGGGTATGGAGTCTGACTTGGCCACTGTCTCTATGAATGAACTTTGTGAGCTTACGGAGAGGACTCTGAGGCCCGTCGAATCGTAAATTCAAAATACTGTGCAGATGCTGGGGTCAAAGCAACACTGAGCTCCAGCGTGTTGTGAGTGTTGCTTTGACCCCATTGTGTTTTCCCCTATTTCTTCTTCACCTTTCCTGCCTATCCCCTCCCTGCTTCCCCTCCCCCACCCCTTTATCTTTCCCCTTTCTGGTTTTTCACCTGAAACCTACCATCCTTCTCCCTCCCACCCTCCCCCCACCTCCTTTAAAGGGCCTCTGCCCCTTCCCTCTATAGTCCTGACGAAGGGTTCCGGCCCGAAACGTTGACTCATCATTTCCTCAGATGCTGCCCGACCTGCTGAGTTCCTCCAGCGTGTTGTGAGGTCTGTCGAATCACCCCTGCCACCTAAAAAGCCTCAGGAGCCCTCCTCAAAGGAAGGACCGGAGGAGATAGCAACAACGAAACCTGTCAAAATCCCTTCTGTCTACAAGGACTAGGAGGAGGTCTTCTCCAAAGGAAAGGCCTCGACAGTTCCATCGCACCGACCCTTCAACTGTGCTATAGACCTGCTGCCCAGTTCTTGCCCCTGTGGGGTCGATTATACGTGCTCTCAGGCCCAGAGAGAAGCACGATGGAGGAGGACACAAAGGATGCTCTCGCCATGGGCTTCATTCGGCCCTCCACCTCACCAGCTGGAGCAAGCTTCTTCTTCGTACAAAAGAAAGATGGGAGCCTACGGCCATGCATTGACTATATGGGATTAAAGCACTTAACGGCCAAGAATCACTACCCCCTTCCACTCATGAATTTGGCCTTTGACAAGCTCCAAGGGGCGAGGGTATTCAAATCACATTTCTGTAGGGCATTCTGTAAGCTGACAGGGGCAACAGCGAGCCTTTCCTCTGGGACTTTCACCCGCAGTCCAATGGCCAGATGGACCGGACCGACTGCGATTTAAAATATACCCTAAGATGCCTGGCCTCGGAAAGACCTGATGAGTGGTGTGATCATTTAACATGGGCAGAGGTCACCCACATCACCTTACAGCATTTGGCACACGGGATGTCACCATTTGAGTGCCGGTTTGGTTATTCACGGCCTCTCTTTCCAGAACAAGAGACCTGAGGCTGAAGATCTCATCCAATGCTGCAAGCAAAAATTGGATTAGGGCAAAAGAGGTTTTGTTGGGCAACCCTACCACCTAAGAAGCCTCAGGAGTCCTCTTCCCAAGCTCACAAAGTTCATTCACAGAAACAGTGGCCAAGTCAGAATCTATATCCCCGTCTGTATCCACAAGCATTGGCGGTGAGGCATTTCAGATGGCCCTTGACCCCACCCTTGGGAATAGGCTTCAACGATTGGCATAAAGGAGTCTTTTCTTTCCTTGATTTCTACCTGGTTTTGATTTCTACCCGAAAAGTGGAGAACACGGCGAACTGAAAGAGAAGACACGGTCCTGCTTTACAGCCTCGCCAACAGGCCTGGCTGTCACTCACGATTTGCCCCTCTGAGTGGAATCTAGAAAGCTGGACCCAAATTCATTGGACCTTTCAAAATCCAAAGGAAAGTAAATCTCTTTCATTACACCTTACAGCTCCCCAAGAGCCTGAAGATCAATCACAACCTCCACAGCTCTAAATTAAATCCTGTCAGCACCAGCCCCTAAGCCCCACCACCACCCAGGATTATCAAGGGGTAACAGGTTCTCACAGGGACAAGACTTTTGGACTCGCATAGCATTCAAAGTGTTTGGCAATACCTTGAAGACAGGGAAGGATTCAGACCCGAGGAGAGCTGCTGGGTGCCTGAAAGAGACATCTTGGATCCAGCTCACATTCACGATTACGAGTAGCCAGGACCATCAGGAATCAGACGTAGGGGAGGGGTCCTGTTACAAGACGCTCCCACCCATGCCAGCTTCTGGGATTTAGATACTCTAACTCCCTGGAGTACGGATAACTGACGTGGCCCCTTTAAGGTTTCAGGACGGTCCCACTAATTGGTAATCATGTTTTGGGCGCCAAGACTTGAGTATTTAAGGAACACTTGAACTGCGGTTCGGTGCTCAATCGTAAGCCTACTTGTGATATTGTCTCGCTTTTGTTTTGCGCTCAGATCCAGTTTGATACCGTGCCTCAAACCATGCTTCGGATACCCCAGCAGATGGGTCCAAACCATCCTCATCAAGGACTCTTGTCACGTTCAGTAAAAGGTCGGAAAAGGTTATGACAGAAGACCCCAGAGAAATTCTGGTGAATTCCGAATGGAAAGATGAGTTGACAGCCATGGCAAATGTAAGTGAGATTTTGGACACATCAATTACACTGTGGAAGTCAAGATGCATGTTACTTTTAAATCTGTAATTATATTGTATATTTATTTTTGCTTTCCATTTTAATGAGGGGAGCAGTGTAGTATCCTTAGCAATGGCTGCCAATCTTTAACAGTGGATTTATAGCTGTCACTTCTGTCCGGACTGTGCCATGGGATTGTGGACAATTGTTTATGGATTTTGCAGTTCCACAGACAACCGAGGAGAATCATTTATGCTGCACTGCACTTGAAGTTAGTGGCCCTGTTCCATTCCTCACCCACTCGGCCATACTGTATGTCACAGAAGTTTGACAATCTTTGATTTTGCCATATTCAAGGAAGCGGCAATGAGATGAGATATACAGTTTAAGAAATAACACTTCAATATTCTCAGAAACAGGCAATGAATGCTCAAATTTTCTAGCATTAAATCCTACATAGGCACAATAGTATGCTAATTTCTTTCCTTTTTTTACCAGTCACCATTTCTTATCTATCTATCTATCTATCTATCCTCTGTACTAAGGAGGCGAGACGTGAAAAAGTGGTCAGATTTTTGAATATCATTGCAGATCCTAATTTTCTCACTGCAAGAACTCCAACTACAAATCTTTGTCCACATGCATTGATTTTAAAAACCATTTACTTACAATTCTCTTATTTTTATTCAAGATATTTATCTTGGCATGAGGTTATAATGATAGATAGGTAGATACTTTATTGATCCTAAAGGAAATTACAGTGTCACAGTGGCATTACAAGTGCATAGATATAAAAAACTACAAATATTTGATGAGAAATAAGAAAGAATAAAAGATAAGTTACCTCAGTCTAACAGGAGAGTGTCATCACATCCCCAGCTATAGGTTGACTCATTATAGAGCTTAATGGCCAAGAATGCTTCCTTGAAGTGCATTTTAAGTAACATTTATTTATTATTCATAGATATGTCTTTTGGGAATGCAAATATTCTCCATACTTTGTTTACCATAAGCAGTTATGGGCTGCTTATCTAAGAAATGATGTGGGGTTCCAGAGGAGGTTCACAAAAATGATTCGAGGAATGAAGGGATTAACATATGAGGAGCATTTGGTGGCTGGAGTCTAGAAAAATGTGGGGTGATCTAATTGATACCTGTTGAGCCTCAAAGATTATGCGAAGAAGGTTGGAGAACGGGTTTGAGGAATAATAAATCAACCCTGATGGGCTATGAACGCACCTCACTCAAAGTAAGTACAAAACTAAGACAGGTTATTCTTGGCTCCATGCTTTATTTTGATTAGATTTATGTTTTGGAGTTACAAAACATAGCAGTGGTGACGAGGAAATTTTAAACGAACCTGTTGAAGCACTGAGAGATGGTTGAGTTTAACAAAAGTGCAGTGAGACGTTTGAGTTTAAAAAAAGGTAGAAAACAGAATAATTCACGGGTTCATAAACAGTGAGTATCAGGTGATGATAATTATAAAGCAAAAATGGCAGAAATTGCTGGCTACATTGGAAAGATAGATGGATTCAATTCCACATGAGATAACAGAATATTGCTTACTGAGTGAATTGAGCAGTATCTTGAAGCAAATGAAACAGCTAATGAGAAGCAAGCGCTAGTTTTACTGAGTGCATTGAACTTAAAGGCACAGAGTTTGCTAAGATGTTTAACTGCTCCAACCAAAACAGCTGAAATGAGCTTTACTGATATCATGAAAGTAATGCAGGAATATGTGGAACCAAAAACATTGTTGATTGCAGAATGCTTTAGGTTTCATAAGCAGAATCAAAAGAAAGTGGGAGTCCATTTCAGCCTATGTGGCTGAATTGAAGAGATTGTCCGAGCACTGTCAGCTCAGTGATCGGCTTAATGATACATTGAGAGACCACGTAGTTTGTGGAGTCTTACAATAAAGCTTTCAAAACTGGCTCCTAACTGAAGCACAACTTAGATTTAAAACAAGCAGTTGAAACAGCTGTACTAATGGAAACAGCAGACAAAGGCACAATTGAGTTGCAGTCAGGAAAGAAAGTGAGCATCAACAAAATTGCAATGTCTAAGCAGAAAACTGCTTGGTCAAACAAGTTGTGTTACTGTTGTGGCAAGGGTTCACATACACCAGACCAATGCAGATTTAAAGGCGAATCTTGAAGAAAATGCCATAAAGTAGGAAATATACAAAGAGCATGTCAAGCACACAAAAATAAAGGACTGCAAGGGGAAGAGAAAAAGCTAAAGAGTCAAGTTCTAGTCTCAAAAGAAGCTCTAATCTGCATGCTGTTGATGAAAACTTTGATAATGAAGAGAGTGACGCAGGACTGAGTAGCCTTGAGACTTACAATGTGGGAATTAACAATAGACAAGCAATATCTTTGCAAACCTTTCTAGAGGAAACACTTCAGCAAAGTGGACTTAGCTGAGGCATACCTACAAACGGAGGTGGAAGAAGAGTGTAAGGTGTTTCTCACCGGAATCACTCACAAAGGGCTTTATCATTATAATAGGCTTATTTTTGGAGTAGCATCTGTACCTGCACTCCGGCAGAAAGCTATGGGCCAGGTGCTTCAGGACTGCTCAGAGTTATCTTGCTGACATCATTGCTGCTGGTAAGGATGACAAGGAATCTCTCCAAAATCTCAAGACAGTGTTTAAAAGATTAGAAGATTATAGGTTCAGAGCACGCTTCAACTAGTGATGCTTGCATCACTTACTGTAGCTACACCATTGACGCACAAGAATCACACAAGTGTGCTGAGAAAGTTCAAGCAGTGGTGGATGCCCCAAGGACTTGTCACAGTTTCAGTCCTTTTTAGGATTTGTCAATTACTATAACAGATCCCTTTGTAACATGGCTACTGTGCTGCACCCCTTAAACTCATTATTACGGTTCGGGAAGAAATGGCAATGGACAAAGCCGTGTGAGGTGGCTTTCAAAAAGCTACACATCAGACACTGTACTCATACATTATGATCCACAATGAAGCTTGCTTGTGTCACCTCTACTTATGGTATAGGTGCTGTCTTGTTGCATTTTATGAGGGATGATAGTGAACGCCCTATAGATATTGCATCACGTTTCCTTACCACTGTCGAGAAAATTTGCACACAGATTGACAGAGAAGCTTTGTGTCTAGTTTGGAGAGTAAAGCATTTCAACCAGTATATCCTCTATATCATCATGTATTGGACTGTGCTGCTGCTAAGTTGACAAATTTCACAACATATGCCAGTGATAATAAACCTGATTTTGATTCTGATTCTGCTTATGAAAGCTGATACATTCTGCAATCAACAATAGTTTCAGTTCTAAATGTTCCTGCAATATCAACAAAGATCATTTCAGCTAGTTTGGTTGCAGCAGTCAACCTTCTTTATGCTCTTCCCCCAGTTGCACTCAGTAAGACTGGTACTTGTTTCTTATAGGCTATTCCATTTGCTTTAAAATATTGCTCAATTCATTCAGTATATAAAACCCAGTTATCTTCTATGCAATTGAACATGTCTATCTTTCCGATGTAGCTTCCTATTTCTGCTTTTTATTTACTTATTATTATTATCACGCAGTACTCACTGATTATGAACCCATGAATTTTGTCCATTTTCTGCATTTTTTAACTCAATCTTCTCAACACTTTTCCAAAGAGACAATGTGTTTTGCTTTTCTGTATCTCAACTGTTTCTCTCCTCTTGCGAAGAAAGTGTGCTGCACTTTTTAAAAAACTCAAACGTCTCACTGTTCTTCAAGTTAATTTAAAGTTTATGCATTGCCACTGTTATGTTCTGTAACACCAAAACATAAAACTAATTGAAAGAAAAACAGAGTTGAAAATAAATCATGTATATTTAGTTTCTTTAATTCAGTGAGATACACTCTTATGATGTGGTGGTGTGATAGTGTATGCTATTCACGTACACGAAGTTCTAATAAATTATGCAAACAACAAAGAATGCTTAATCAAACTATAATATTACTCAAATATTCCTGAGATATTCAATACAACATATTTCATATGTACCTAATAGTACCTAATTTTAATCATAGAAATTGGACAATCTAACAAAATAAATCATAGCCTGTGACACAACCTTATTTTTCAGATTCCTACCTTTTTTCCAAGACAAAACAAAAACAAAAGACAATGACTTGGAGGAAGTTGTAGGGTAATTGGAGTGTACGATTCTTCAATCAGTTCACACCTCAAGTCCTGAATCCATTTCTGGCCATGAGGAAGTGATACCCCTCAGAAAAATGCAATGTATTATCAGGTGTCTGAACTTTAAGGAAACACTAGGTGGGATTGGACATGACATGTCTGAGTGCTGGGCCTTATAAAATTCCACATGACAGGTGAATACATTGAAATAGAATAATAATTTAACTCAAAAGAAACAAATTGCAGAGATTCTGGAAAGATGGGTACTTTTTCCTCATGATCAGGGCTGGTTATCTCCCACAATCTAAAGACGTTCTAGTAGGTTAAGTAGTCACTGTAAGCTGCACCTTACTGAAAGTAGGCAGCAAAAAGAATAAAACAAAAGTTGCAGACATTTGAGAGAGAATAAATTGCAAGACTACAGAGGAATTACTCGAGGGATATGGGACTGTTGATATATCGCTGGGAGCTAGCATATACCTGATGGGCCAAATGATCTACTTCTGAGTATAATAAGAAATCCCTGGATTATCACTTGTGCAATGTGTAGAAGGGCATGGGATCAATCAAGTAAGAGAGCTCAATGTGTAGTTCAAAGGCTTTGAGAGAAATGGATTTCAGTTCAAGGAGCAATGTCTCTGATGTTGGGGAAAGTGCAACATGTTTCATTGCTCCACTCAAATTAAATCAGGTCCAAACTCTACACAAATCAAGCAGCAGTGGACAAGACTTTAAACTAACTAAGACTTTAAGATAAATAAGACTTTAAAATAAATCCCACTATGGCAGCAATGGGATTTTAATTCAATTAATTATCTGTAACATTGGAGAAGAGGGAAAAAGATGTCAATTATTCTTAGTAATGATTGTCGTAAAAACACTCTGGTTCACTAGTGGGCAGGAAGCCTACTATCATTACCCAACACACACAAAATGCTGGAAGAACTTAGTAAATGAGGCAGTATCTGAGGATGGATATAAACAGTCAAAATTTTGGCCCAGGACCTTTTATCAGGACCATCAACTGTTTGTTTTCCTCCATAGATATCGCCAGACTGATGAGTTCCTCTGGCATTTTGTGTATGTTACTTAAGATTTTCTGCATCTGCATAATCTCTGTTTCCATCCTCACCCAGTCTGGTTTGTATGTGACTCAAGATGTATTGGATATTGGCTTATCCCAATGGCATAACAAGCCACTCCATTATACCATTACCAATGCTTTTACACAAAGAAGGGACAAAGCTAAAACACCTGGGGTTGACCAAGGGAAATGAACTTGATTATTGCAATGTTACTACTGGTGTGGTCAACATTGTAGAGCCCTCCAAACAAGAATTTGGGACTGGTGTCTAAATTAAGAGAACTGTTCCACAGACTGGTCAAACAACTGCCTGATATAGTCATACTCACATAATCATAATTTACAAACATTGAGGCAGACTCCTCCATCACAGCCCCTCTGGTGTCTTGTCCGGTTGGCAGAATAGATGCATGAAAGAGGCAGCAGAGTCATAAACAGGCAGAAGGGAGCAGTTCTTAGAATCCTCCACGTTGACTTCAGATCCGGAAGGTGTTTCATAGTGTCAAGTCGAGGGTGAGCAAAGAGACAGCGGATGCTGGAATTCAGAACAACAAACAAACTGCTGGAGGAACTGGATAAGATGAGCAGCTTCAGTGAGAGAAAAGAAATTGTTGAGGTCTCAGGCCAAAACCCCGAGCAAGGAGACCTTCTTCTGATTATCGTCTACCATCTTAGTGCTGCTGATAGTTCAGTGCTCCTCTTGAACAGCATTTTGGGGAGGAACTGAAAGTAGCAAGTTCACAGACTGTACTCTGGGTGGGAAACTTCAATGTCCAACACAACGAATGGCTTCAATGTCCAACACAACGAGTAGCACCACGCTGAACAAATGCAGAAGGCAGGCTGGGTGTCCAAGAGATAGCAAGTTAGACAGCTGGAGCAATAACTATGGTTTGGTATTCCTATTCCTAGGAAGGAGTCTGCTATAAAGGGAACATACTGAAGGTTCACCAGATGGATTCCTGGCAAGGCAGGTGGTAGTGGATGGAAAATGTGATATTATGTGATCCTGTACTCACTACAGTGTAGAAGAGTGAGAGGTGATCTCTCATAAAAATTCTTACAAGGCTCACCAGTATTGGTGCAAAAATAATGTTTTCTCTGAGTCAGGACAGTTGTGGTTATTGTGTACAGTTCTGGTCATCGAATTATAGGAAAGATGTCAATAAAATTGAGAGAGTACAGAGGAGGTGTACTAAAATGTTGCCTGGGTTTCATCTCCTAAGTTACAGAGAAAGGTTGAACAAGTTAAGTCTTTATTCTTTGGAGCGTAGAAGGTTGAGGGGGGACTTGATAGAGGTGTGTAAAATTATGAGGGGGATTGATAGAGTTGACGTGGATAGGCTTTTTCCATTGAGAATGGGGGAGATTCAAACAAGAGGACATGAGTTGAGAGTTAAAGGGCAAAAGTTTAGGGGTAACATGAGGGGGAACTTCTTTACTCAGAGAGTGTTAGCTGTGTGGAACGAGCTTCCAGTAGAAGTGGTTGAGGCAGGTTCGATGTTGTCGTTTAGAGTTAAATTAGATAGATATATGGACAGGAAGGGAATGGAGGGTTATGGACCGAGTGCAGATCGGTGGGACTAGGTGAGAGTAAGAGTTCAGCATGGACTAGAAGGGCCGAGATGGCCTGTTTCCATGCTGTAATTGTCATATGGTGATATGTTATATGGTCATAGGAGAGTGTTGCTGTCTCAAGGAGCTGACCAATCAGAAGTGTGCTGAAGAGAATTTTCTGCACCCTGTGGAAGATGAATCTTTAGGACTCTCTTCCAAGGAGGACTATGGAGAAGCAGTTGCTAAGTATATTCAAGCCACATAGCAGATGGATTTTTGTTCAATGTGAGGTAGCACCAAGGTAAAAGAACAGCCATGATTTTATTAAACAACAGAGGAGAAGTAAGATGTTGAATGGGTCAGTTGGTTAATCCACCGACCCGCTTCTATTTTCTAAAGTCCTTGATGGGAGACAGGCAGTGATTTGGATGGAGTGGGGAACATATTTGAGAGTTCCACTGGTCATTAGATCAGGTGGTTCAGGGCCTGAGACATAAGCATTTCTGTCATAGACTTGCTTGGTGCAGGTGAGGATCATATTGCTCACTAGATCCATGCCATCTGTTGTCGAGCCAGACATTCATTCCACTTCCCATAAGAACTTTTTTACACCCCAGTTGCAAATCCATTTCCCTGTGGAAAGCATTGACTAACGTTGTCTCCACCACAGTTATATGCAGTGTGCTCCAGGTCCTGACCATCCTCTGTACAAATATATATGTTGGCAACGAAACGTGTGGTGACACTTGTGGGCGGCCCCCAAAACACCCACGAGTGTGCTGGTTGTTAAAGCAAATGATGCATTTCACTGTATGTTTTGACGCACACATCATAAATAAACTTGAATCTTGAATTTTCTGCATATCCCTGTATAGTCTTTACCCTTTACATTGAAACCTCACCTGTGCATCAACAGCAACTTATAACGCGCATTTGGAATATTTCCAAGGCACTTTGCAGGAATTGTATCAGATATTTGAACACATTACTACAAATCAATTGGGAGTAATAGTACTGATCGATCTTTATATGTCCTCTCTCGCCAACTGCTATGCACCTATCGCAGACAGACTAAAAGTGACTAAGTAAGTACAAGTAAGGTACCAGATAATCTTCATCCTTGCAACTCCAGATACTTACTTTAACCACACCAAGAAACATTTGAGAATTGCCTATGATATTTTTGGACATGTTATGCTTGAAAAGATATTTCTGGAGTACACATTACATAAAACTTATAGTGCATTTCCTGTCAATTAGAGCCAAGTACATAATTCTTGGGCTGGCTGGTGGTGTAGTGGTATCAGCACTGGACTTTGAGGCGGATAGTCCTGAGTTCAAATCTGGGCGGGAAGCTATATATGTGTGGAAGAAAGACCTGGCAATTTACTTCTGTATCTTGCCACGAAAATTCTATGGACAACTACACTATCCATAGGGTTGCCATGAGTCAACAATGACTCAACAGCAGCATAATTCTACCTGTGAAGGTCATAATATGACCAGTGTTTAAAAATGAAAGCTATTGGAAAGCATTACAGAGCCTTCGAAATGAATAACACCGTGTAGAAATTCTCCCTCAGCCCCTTAAAAGAAATGGCAATTTTTCATCATGGGCTCTTACTACAAACCAATGATGACCCAGGGATCTGGTGAAGATAAAACTATTAGAAAAAGACCAATCAGCTTTTTGTACTTACTTCGCCATTACCACAGTGCCACATTTCCACACTGATTGTACATCCTTTGATTTTTTTTAATATCGAAAGTCTCAGTCTTGAATGCACTCCCGTGACTGAGATACCACAGCTATCTTGGATAGAGACTTCCTAAGATTCACTCTCCTGTGATTGAAAACAATTCATATCACTTCAGTCCCAAATAGCCAACCCCTTCTTTTGAGTCTTTGGTTATGAATACTTAAATCAGAGAAGATTCATCCTCACCTCCAGCTTGTCGTACCCTGCCACAATGTCGATTCACAGGAGACAAAGAGTGGGAATAGAGGAGTCCTTTTTTTGTAGGCTGCCAGTGACTAGTGGTGTGCCTCAGAGGTCAGTGTTGGCACTGCTTCTTTTCACATTACGTATCATTGATCTGGATGAAGAAATTGATTGCTTGTGGCCAAGTTTTACGGACAATAGGAAAATAGATGGAAGGAGAGGTAGTGTTGAGGAAGCAGGGACTTAGGCAGATTGGGGAATGGGCAAGTAAGTGGCAGATGAAATATATAGGAAGGTGCATGGTCATGCACTTTGGCAGAAGTGGAGAGAAAGTTCAAAAATCAGAGCCTTAGAGGGACTTGGGAATCTTTGTGCAGGATTCCCTAAGGTTAACTCAGTGGTAAAGAAGGCCAATGCAATGTCCACATTCATTTAGAGCACTGGAATATCAGAGCAAGTATATAATGTTGAAGCTTTATAAGACATTGGTCAGACCACACTTGGAACACTGTGAGCAGTTTGGGGCCCTTTATCTAAGAAAAGATGCACTGGCATTACAAGGAGTTCAGAGGAGATTCATTAGAATGATTCCAGGAATGAAAAGTTTAACTATGAGGAACAGTTGATGGCTCTGGGACTGTACTTGCTGAAGTTTAGAAGAATGGGGGGGTATCTCAAAGTTCAAAGATCAAAGTAAAATTTATTATCTGAGTAGATACATTTCACCATATACAGCTCATTGAAATCTATCGAATATGAGGTGAATATAATCAATGGCTAAAATGGTTTTGTATTTGCATATTGCTAATGTGTACTGTTTTCAGTATCTTGTTCTTAATTATTGGTTTAATAGCTTATTAGTGATTGGAGCCAATTCTCCCCTGCTCAACTTCAGAGAGACATTCAAAACGGACATAGTTCGTTTTCAATCCGCATTTATTCTTAACAAGTCCAAATTCTACAAAAAAGAATGACAATGTACTTATCTTCTAAAATAATCCTTGAAGTATTGTTAATTGAATTATCTCTTGCTTTTATGCTCCTTTTTGTTACAGAATGTAGTTTATCCGAAAGGCTGTTAACAGGCCGAGATCAATTTGTGTTAGAGACTTGACAGTTTGGAATGGACAAGATGAGCCATAGGGCATGTTTTTGTGCTTTGGTGTTCTATGACCCCATGACTCTGTTAACTGGCCACGAGGTGTAGAAGGATATTTGCAGAGTTTATTTAGCACAGGGGTAGGCCATTCAGCCATTTGAACCTCCTGTGCAATTCAAAGGATCATAGTAGATCCTTTATCCAAATAATAAATTATCACACTCTCCAAAAATCATCCTTCTTTAATATATTTAGTGATTTGGCCTTCGGCGCCTTTGATGATAGAGAATTGCTCTGGTTCGCCAGTCTCTGAACGGAGAAAGTCCTGATGAGCAGTCTCAGCACAAAACTTCCTCTGTTCATTCCCCTCCATAGAATCTGCCTGATCTGCTGAGTTCCTCCAGCATTTTGTGTTTGTCGTTCTTGACTTCCGGCATCTGCCAATCTCTTATTTTTATGAAGCTACCTTTATTTGAGTTTTGAATGCCTTACTTCCTACCTCAAGGCTGCGGCCTCTGTTTTAGACAAACCTACCCCCACCCTCATCCCCCGTAAGTTAGTAATGTACTGCTACCATCTCATCTATCTGTCTGAATTTTGTACTTTTCAACATGATTCCCTCATTGTTTTAAACTCTAGGGAATACGGGCCTAGTCACTCCACTGCTCTTACCAGGGCAATTTCGCCACCACAAGAATCAGGCTGTAGCATTTCCTCTCTTCTTAGGCAAGGAGATCTAAAGTGCACACGTTTCTCCAGATGTGCTCTGGGTAATTATAGCAAAATATTCTCGTTCCTATATTCAAATCCTTGTGCAGTGATTCATTTTGACCTCTGTCAGATGTACAGTATGTAGGCCCACCTAATCACCTTGTGTAAATTGCCTTGACATAGCTCTTCCCTCTCAATCCTGGCAACATCCCTGCAAATTTTCTCTGCACTCTCTCAATCTTATTGCTACCTTTCCTGTTGGTAGGTGACCAGAACTGCGCAAATACTCCAAATTGGGCCTCACCAACATCTTATGCAACGTAACATCCCAAGTCCTTTACTCAATACTTTGATTTATGGAAGATGTCACGCCTGAATCAAAATGGCAACATAGTCCGGAACCAGATATTCCTAGTGGAACCTAAGCAAAGCAACAATAAACAGTTACTGGTGAGTTAGTGCCACTTCATAACAGAATTGATGACACTTACTCTTACAGCAGATAAGTGACAGTAGATTGATGGGCAGTAATTGGTCATTTTGGATATGTCCTCCTTTCTGCAGACAATATATATCTGGCAATTTTCTATTGATATTGATGATGTAGTTATACTGGAATAGCTTGGCAAGAGACTTGGTTTATTTTGTAGCACTAGTCATCACACAACAGCTATGATTTTGTTACATTCCATAGCTTGTGCTCTGTCGATGTGCTCAGGCATTTCCTGACTTCACCTGGGTCAAGACCCTGCATCAGGACTGAGAGTGTAGAGGGAAGATAGCCAAGATATGGAAGTGAGAGGGAGGGATGAGGCAGGCTGTGGTTGAAAGGTAGAATCAGATGAAGGCAGGGGTGGGGGGGCTATGATGGACAGACAGAGCCAGAGCCAGGTGGGATAGGAGAGGGGGGGAAGAGGCTAGTAGGTAATAGGTGGAAACATAAGAATAGAAAAAAGAATTGCAGACAGAGATAGGTAGAAGAGGGGACTAGAGAAGCCAATCAATGAAGAAGAAACACAAGTAGCTTGATATGTGGGTGATCATTACGTGCATCCAGGTGGAGGAGAGTGATGAGCCTAGGTAATGTGGAATGGAGGTTGGGAAAGGTGAAAGAGAAGGAGAGAGAGGGGGAGGAGAGGAGGAAGGAGAGAGGGAACTGTTGGGGGTGTGTAAGTTTTCTGAAATTGTTATTTTTGAATCTACCATATTTTTTAAAGTGCAAGTACCACACAACATGTTGGGGGTTGTCCTCAATGTGTCAACAAGATTTAGTCTCTACAAGGTGGTTTGCCCTACAAGTATTGCCTTGGCCAATATCAGGTGACCATTCCCTTTGTCTTAGGTTTTTTGCTGTGTGCCCTGTCCGAAGTTCTGACTTCCAGGATTCTGGCTGGTTTAGGTGGTGAAAGCCAGGATCAGGGAGGCTAAAGATAGGTACAGGAGGAAGCTTGAGTGGAAACTCCAGCAGAACAACATGAGAGAGGTCTGGAGGGGGATGAGGACCATCACTGGGTTCCGGCAAACTAGCAACAGAGGAGCTGAAGGCAGTGTGGACAGGGCCAACAAACTTAACCTGTTCTTTAACAGATTTGACATTGAGGCCCCTGCCCATCCCCCACATGAGTCATCTGTTGTCCGCCCCCAACCGACACATATTCCACTCTCCCCTCCTACCCCTCCTCACAGTCCCCCACCTGCTCTCATGACTATACCTCTTCTCCACACGAAACCACCACAGTGGGCTTCACAGCTGAACAAGTGAGAAGACAGCTGAAACGTCGCAACCCGAGCAAGGCTGCAGGACCGGATGGTGTCAGTACCAGGGTGCTCAAAGCCTGTGCCCCTCAGCTATGTGTAGTACTTCGCCATGTCTTCAACCTGACCCTGAGGCTCCAGTGGGTTCCTGTGCTGTGGAAGACGCCCTGCCTCGACCCTGTGCTGAAGACGCCACGTCCCAGCGGCCTCAATGACTACAGACCGGTGGCTTTGACCTCCCACATCGTGAAGACCCTGGAGAGACGTGTCCTGGAGCTGCTCCGGCCTATGGTCAGGCCACACTTAGATCCCCTCCAGTTCGCCTACCAGCCCCAACTAGGAGTTGAGGATGCCATCGTCTACCTGCTGAACCGTGTCTACGCCCACCTGGACAAGCCAGCGAGCACTGTGAGGGTCATGTTTTTTGACTTCTCCAGTGCGTTCAACACCATCCGCCCTGCTCTGTTGGGGGAGAAGCTGACAGTGATGCAGCTGAATGCTTTCCTGGTGTCATGGATTCTTGATTACCTGACTGGCAGACCACAGTACGTGTGCTTGCAACACTGTGTGTCTGACAGAGTGACCAGCAGCACTGGGGCTCCACAGGGGACTGTCTTGTCTCCGTTTCTTTTCACCATTTACACCTCGGACTTCAACTACTGCACAGAGTCTTGTCATCTTCAGAAGTTTTCTGATGACTCTGCCATAGTTGGATGCATCAGCAAGGGAGATGAGGCTGAGTACAGGGCTACGGTAGGAACCTTTGTCACATGGTGTGAGCAGAATTATCTGCAGCTTAATGTGAAAAAGACTAAGGAGCTGGTGGTAGACCTGAGGAAAGCTAAGGTACAGGTGACCCCTGTTTCCATCCAGGGGGTCAGGGTGGACATGGTGGAGGATTACAAATACCTGGGGATACGAATTGACAATAAACTGGACTGGTCAAATAACACTGAGGCTGTCTACAAGAAGGGTCAGAGCCGTCTCTGTTTCCTGAGGAGACTGAAGTCCTTTAACATCTGCCGGACAATGCTGAGGATGTTCTACGAGTCTGTGGTGGCCAGTGCTATCATGTTTGCTGTTGTGTGCTGGGGCAGCAGGCTGAGGGTAGCAGACACCAACAGAATCAACAAACTCATTCATAAAGCCAGTGAGGTTGTGGGGATGGAACTGGACTCTCTGACAGTGGTGTCTGAAAAGATGATGCTGTCCAAGTTGCATGCCATCTTGGACAATGTCTCCCATCCACTACATAATGTACTGGTTGGGCACAGGAGTGCACTCAGCCAGAGGCTCATTCCTCCGAGATGCAACACAGAGCGTCATAGGAAGTCATTCCTGCCTGTGGCCATCAAACTTTACAATTCCTCCCTTGGAGGGTCAGACACCCTGAGCCAATAGGCTGGTCCTGGACTTAATTCCTGGCATAATTTACGCATTACTATTTAATTATTTATGGTGCAACTGTAACGAAAACCAATTTCCCCCGGGATCAATAAAGTATGACTATAACTATGATAACATTACCCAGTTATTCCTGGTGATGGACATTGAAGCCCCCACCTCAGAGTATAATCTGCACTGTTCAAGTAGAGCTTTAAAGGATTTATTATCTGATGGTGAGAGGTCAGTGCTAACCAGCACAAGGTTCCTTCAATCAGATTTGATCTTGTGGCATAAACTATCATCAGGTGTAGAGTCAACATTGATAATCTCCGGAATGATTCCTTCCTAACCCTGTGTCACTGCACTACCACCTGTAGGCAGGACAAGACGTACAGTATACTTCAGCTGCAGGATCAGACTGTGAACATGAGAATGGTAGACTTTGCACAATCAATCAGCTTAACAATTAAAATATGTTTTTAAAATATTAAACATTTAAACCATAAAAAATGAACTCAATTCAAGTAATTTGAACAATTATTATGTTAAAGCAATCTCAATTAACTAAAATAAAATGTAAATGACCTTAATCCAGGTCCCTTCTAGCCATTCCTCTCCATTCAGGCACAGTCACTGCTGAAAAATTGTAGCTAGTTTTAATTTGGACATGGTTTCCATTAGTTGGGTATTCATCTTTCATGTTCTGCCAGGAACTGAGGTAATTTCTGCATCTGCACAGGGATCCCAAACCCAGAGGCACTATCCCCAAAGAATAACACAGTCAAACCCAGGTTCGTGTCTTGTGCTTCCTGTAGCAGCTGAGTAATACAAACTGCTCAGTGATAGATGCTAAAAGCCACTGACAAGAGAAAATCTGCAGATGCTGGAAATCCAAGCAACACACACAAAACACTGGAGGAACTCAGCAGGCAAAAGTCGGAGTCCTGCCAAAGGGTCTCGGCCCGAAACATCAACTGCACTCTTTTCCGTAGATGCTAACTGGCCTGCTGAGTTCCTCCAGCGTTTTGTGTGTGTTGCTAAAAGATGCTGAATAATTTTAAAACATCTTATGCAGTACCAATTTCTTAAAATGTGACTAAACGTGTAGAGGTAAGTAAAATCTCAGTCGACTTTCATCAATGTCATAATGCATGCCAGTATTTTAAAAATCTCCTCCTCTGATTCTTTTAATGATCTGGGATAAATACTCATCTCTAGAAACATTTTTTTCCATTTTGATTAATTTAGATCATGTATTTTTTCCACATGGATAAAGTAACTGCTCAAAATATTAGTTGTCTTATTGTCACCTTGTCTCAAACTGTTTAGATCTTCACCTCTTCTTTTTTACATAGTAGCAATGAAGGATTTTTCTAATATTTGGCTTGGTATCTTTATTTTTAACGGAGCCACTAATAAGATCCTTTATCCTTGTCCGTCACAAATCTATCCTAATGCTGAAACTATGACATCATCTTCCATGTGTATAATGACTATGTTCATCTCACGACCGTATCTCTAGATGACACAACTAACCCTATATTGTTGCATTGCTTGTCTTACTTCCAACTGGTTGTAGAAGGAACCTCTTTCTATGCCTTATCTTACTATTTTTTTAGATTATGAAGACGCGCAGTCCTCTTTTATTGTCATTTAGTAATGCATGCATTAAGAAATGATACAATATTTCCTCCGGTGTGATATCACAAAACACAGGACAGACCAAGACTGAAAAAACTAACAAAACCACATAATTATAACATATGGTTACAACAGTGCAACAATACCATAACTTGATGAAGAACAGTCCATGAGCACAGTAAAAAGTTCAAAGTCTCTCAAACGTCCCACATCTCACACAGACGGGAGAAGGAAGAAAACTCTCCCTGCCATGCCCGACCACAGTCTGACTCTGAGTCGTCTGAAAACTTCGAGCCTCCGATCAGCTCTCCAACACCGAGTACCGAGCACCATCTCTATCCGAACGATTCGACCTCAATCTCGGTCGCCAGCAGCAGGCGAAGTCGGGGATTCTGAGGCCTTCCCTCTGGAAGATTCTCGATCGCGCAGCGAACAACAGCAGCGAACTGGCGTTTCAGAAATATCTGCAGATATTCCTCTGTGCTTTCACGTCTGTCTCCATCAAATCAGAATTGTCCACGGCCCCTATTTAACGGATATGATATAATTTTCACCGGAAGGCTGCGTGTGTGCGGCGCGCTGCTCTCTCTCCTCCCACCTCAGTACTATGACTCTATGACTGTGACCAGAAAAACCATCCTTGGCCCCACTTCACAGACTATTTCCCAGTCACCAAGTCCATCCATCTCTCTTCCATAGGATAGAGTTGTGGATTGAAAGAATAATGGAACACAGAATCAGGCCTATTGGTCTGTTTCACACTTGTCCCATTAACCAGCAATTTCCACAAGATATAGAAGCTATTTACTGACACAACCCCTTTTATAATGTTAGTACTTCATTTGAATTTAGAAGCCATCTATCATGAAATTTGTTGTATTGTGGAAACCTTACAGTGCAGGACATAAAAATGATTGTATTGTTCCTTACAAAAATGATTAGATACACAGTGCAAAAGAGGAATAGTGAGGTGGTGTGTATGGATTCATGAACCATTCATAAATCTGATGGTCCAGGGGAAGAAGCTGTTCTTAAAATGTTCAGTGTGGATCTTCATGCTCCTGTGTCTCCTCCTGATGTTAGTAATCAGCAGATGACATGTCCTGAATGGTGAAGGTCCTTAATGACATATGCTAATTTTTTGAGGTACCACCTTTTGAAGACCTCCTCGTTGGATGGGAGTATTATGTCCATAATGGACCTGGCTCAGTCTGCAGCCATCTGTCGTCTGTTTTGATCCTGTGCATGGGGAGCTTCCTTACCAGGTGGAGATGCAACCAGTCAGAATTCTCTCCACCATACATGTGTAGATATTAGCTGGAGTCTTTGGTGATGTATCAAATCTCTTCAAACACCAAATGAAGTATAGCCATTGGCCTGCCTTCTTCATGATTACACCACTGTGCTGGATCCAGGATAGGTCCTCTGAGATGTGGACGCCCAGGAACCGCTCACTCTTTTTACCACTGACTCCTCAATATGGATTGGAATGAGTTCCCTGACTTTCACAAGTTAAACAAAGATTATTAAAATTTCAATACTGCAGAACAACAATATAGAAAAACTTACTAGTTTCTGTACCTTACGTTTTTCCATAATAATGCTCTGTAATAACGCTATGATGTAGAAATATAAGAAACAGAATGTGCAGTAAACCTCATGGTCCTAAAATCCAGCTCCCCATTATTCAATAAGATCATGGCTGGTCTGCCCTTGTCCTCCGTTCCACTTGCCTGTCTGTTCTCTACTACTCACTCTCTCTGCCTGCGTAGGCCAAAAATTGCCCATATTGAATATGCTGAATAATTCATCCTCTTTAGCTCTCTGGAGAGAAGAACTGCAAAGATTCACAATCCTCAGAGACAAGAGACTCCTCTTGTCTCCATCTTAAATTCTTGCTCATCCATTTAAACTGCATCTCAATTTCAGATTTATCACCATCACTCATGAGTTCTTCCATTTACCTTTTGCTCTCCATTCCTGCAACTTTATCCAAAAGATTACTTCTGTAATTTTTGGCATCTTGGTAATTAACAAATTGAATTGGTGCACCATTGGTCATGGTGTTTTCTTTTGGAAAATCCTGAAATTCCCTCCCAAAATCTTCTTTCTACCACTCTTTCCTTTTAATGCCCTTTGATTTCTCTACTGTGCATTTTGGATTACACCTCCTTCTCGGTGCTGCTGCATTGAATTTTGTTTCGTAATGAATGCTTCCATGAAAAATTTGGCATTATTTTGCAGTATTAATATTTATGTATATATCTTGTCATTATAGTCAAAAAGTAAACTTGACACAGGAAATTGAAGTTGAAATAAAATCAGATAATATTCAACAGGACAGGTAGCATTTATGGAGAGAGAAACAAAGTTCAGGTTCCAACTCAATGAAATGTCATCAAAGCTGTTGCAGTTTTTCACTTTTGCAAAATAGACCATGATAAAAATCAAAGACAGCAAGTCCTTCTTTTGCACTCCTTTGTAACAAGTCACAAAGAACTGGTGGTGGCTGATGAGACAGTCCAGAGTAAATTGGATAAATCTTTTAATGGATAACATATGGGAACATTGGTGTCAGGTGTTCAAAAATGATTTCATTATAATATGGAACTGATTTAAACTAAGGGAAAGAGCTCTCTTCAGCAAAAATAACAGCCATAGCTGTATTTAGATATTAGGAAAAGCATAAATTAAAATCAAAGAAATAAAAATACCAAATAAAAATGCAAAGGTATTGGTGACAGAGGAAGGCATAAACAGAAAAGAAGATTTTGCAATTAGTAATAAGAGCTTCAACAAGAGGGAAATTTGATGTAAAAACAATGCAATAATACTTCATACTTCTATGAGGCAAAAGTGTGGACTATTGAAAGCTGATATTATTGACAGTACTAATAACAGAAATATTAGAAATTTTGAAAAGTTACAGTGGAAAAGAGACATTAAGCCAGACAGTGAAAGAAGTTTCTAATAAATAAGGAATGGGGATACATCAACATTTAAGGTGAGAAAAACAACAGATTGAAAATAATTATCCCATTAAAAGTGACAAGTCCCTAGATCCAGAGAATTTCCTACTCAGGGTTGACAGAAGGTAGATAAGACCACTGAAGATACTTCATACTCTTACAAAGTATTTTTTTGTGTGATGAAAATTTGAGATGCTGGTTAGAACACTTTGCTGTCATTCTGCTACATAAAAAACTTAACAGGGGTATCAGAGTTGCATCCCATTGGCCATTCATCAATTACTGCGGAATTAATTGACTCAATATTCACTAAACAGGCCAGCCTGGATTTGTGAAGGCCAGGCATACTTGACAAAGTTATAAACAAGAGAAAATCTGCAGATGTTGGACATCTGAGCAACACACACAAAATGCTGGAGGAACTCAGCAGGCCAGGCAGCATCTGGGGGAAAAAAAGTACAGTTAACATTTTGGGCCAAAACCCTTCAGCAGGACCAGAGAAAAAAAAAGCTGAGGAATAGATTTAAAAGGTGGGTGGGTGGAGAGAGAAGCCCTTGATGATAGGTGAAACCTGGAGGGGGAGGGATGAAGTAAAGTACTGGGAAGTTAATTGGTGAAAAAGACAGAAGGCTATTGAAGAAAGAAAAGAGGGGGGGAAGCTCCGGAGGGAGGCGATGGGCGGGCAAGGAGTTAAGGTGAGGGAGGGAAAAGAGGATGGGAAATGGTGAAGTGGGGGGTGGGTGGTGAAGGACATTACCGGAAATTTGAGAAATTAATGTTCATGCCAGCAGGTTGGAGTATTGTATTTTTTGAAGAGGTGACTGAATTGATGAACACTGGATGGATATTATTCACCTGGTTTTCCAGATGACATTTCATAAAGCACATCCAGGAATTTAGTTTCCTGGAATTGCAAGTAATTGTTGTTACATGTTCATTCAGAGGCTGAGGCAAAATGTAATTGCCCACTCCTCGTTGCCCTTGACAATATGGTAGCGCCTTGATCTGGTTAGGAACAACACACATAAAAAGCTGAAGGAACTCAGAAGATCAGGATAAATGTCGACTGTTTACTTCTCTCTATAGATGCTGCCTGACTTGCTAAATTTCTTCAGGATTTTGTGTTTGTTACTCTGGATTTCCAGCATCTGCAGAAACTCGTGTTTATAATCCTCTTAGAAATTTAGCTGTGTATCCACAGCCAGAGGATGGGAATAAACAACAGATATTGAGTCTGGAATACAAGTTAATTCTAGTGACGATCCAAGAAGTTACATTAGCCTTGCGGAAAATGTGGATGCAAGCACAATATTGAAAGGGATATTAATAAATTAACTCAATTCCAATGCCTGTAAATGTCTAGATTGAAAAATGAAAAGTTGGAAATAATGTGATTCTTCCAGAAGCCCACATAGACACCAGATTAACATATTGAGGGTAAAGAAAAACTGAAATGGCTAATGGAATTCTCTTGTCTTTGAGGATTGGAGTACAACATGAGAGTGCTTTCATCTAACAGTTGAACATAGCCTGTTTAGACCACACCTGGTGGTCCATGAGCTTTCCTGGAAACTTTATTCAGGAATGATGATTTAGCTGTGGAGAGGATCTACCACACATTTAACATCATTGTATCTTCATTTCAAAAGTTAAATTATGAGAGGTTGCGTTGGATTTTATTCCCTGGGATAAAGAAGGCTACTGGATGATTTGCAGTTTTCAAGATGCTGACAGAGAGTGGTACAATTCATGGAAAATATTTCTTTCACTTAGGGTTTGTTTAAAAAGTACAATCATGCTTTTCAGGAGAAAAGTTAGAAACCTCTTCTGTACTTGGGACCAGAAAATAAAATATTTCAAATGTCAATTAATGCTAGATTAATTGTTAATTTTAAATCTGAATCTGGTAGACTTTTGTTAACCTAAAGGGAAATGAATAAAGTAGACTATATGAAGTTAGGTCGCAGATCTGTCATGATCTTATTCAATAGTGAAACGAGCCTGAGGGGTAAAATGACCTACTTCTGTTCTTACATTTTCATGTTCCTACCTTCATACTTAAAAATATGCAGAAAACAAAACTGTATTACTTTTTATTGCTTTCAAGTGATTCACAAATCAACGGACCAGTTTGTATCAACATGACTTACTACATTATGGAAAATATCGGACTGGCTCTTTGTGGTAACAAAAAAATGCGAACTTATATTTAACCTCATCCCTTCATAGAGAGAAAGTTAATATAAAATAAATTCATCTTTGGTTCCTGCCACTAAACTGGTGTAAGATTATTAACTGCAAGTTCCATGTGGTTGCGAGACAGTCTTAAACCTATATTTTGTTCCAATGGTTTTCTCCACCTTGCAAGGCTGAAAATGTCCTTCAAGTTCAATCTGTGAATCTCGTAGTCGGCAACGTTCACCAAAATGGTACAGCTGCTACGTGAACCTTGAAAGTGCAATGGACAATAATGTTTCTTTAATATTGTTTAGATAATCAAGATTCTGAACATTAATAAAAATGCTGGAGATAACAGATCAGACAGTTAAGAGAGAAACAGAATTAACATTTCAGATCATTCACCTTTTATCTCTCCATAGTCATAAATTTAATGAGAAGGAAGCTAATGTTTGATCACAGCCACCAAATGGACATAAGGATAATGACTGTCAGTCCTATTTGGTTATGACAGACTCAAATCCATAGTTGGTTCCATTGGTTCTTTGTATCCTACAAGGCTTTGACAATGTAGTTAGAATTTCAACTTCAAGTACTGAGAATCTCTACGATTTCTGCTTTATTTCTCGTATTCAGAAACCTACAGTTAATTTTTTCTTCTCAATTACCATCATTTATGCTTAAGCCAGTGCATACTTTGAATAGAAATAGTCATGTGCTTTTAAAATAGTGTGATCATAAAAAAAATCATGAAATAATAGTAATATAATTGTACAGAGCAACACACACAAAATGCAGGAGGAACTCAGCAGGTCAGGCAGCATCTATGCAAAATGAATAAACAGTTAACGTTTTGGGCCAAAACTCTTCTTCAGGACTGAAATGGAAGGGGGAAGATACCAGAATAAAGAAGTTGGGGGGAAGAGGGTAAGAGAGGAGGGAGGCTAGCTAGAAGGTGATAGGTGAAGCCAAGTGGGTGCGAAAGGTAAAGGGCTGGAGATGAAGGAATCTGATAGGACAGGAGAGAGGACCATAGGAGAAAGGGAAGGGGGGGGGGACCCGGGGGGGAAGTGGTGTGCAGGTGAGAAGTGGTAAAAGGCCAGAGTGGGGAATAGAAGAAGAGGGGAGGGAGAGGGAAAAAAATTACCAGAAAGAGAAATCAATATTCATGCCATCTGGTTGGAGGCTACCCAGAGAGAATATAAGGTGTTTCCTCCAGCATTTAATATGTGTTGCTTTGGATTTCCAGTATCTGCAGACATTCTTGTGAATATAATTGTATCTGGCTTTAATATGACTGGCTGAATTCCTGAACAAAAATGAAAACCAGAAAGCATCCAGCGATGCTCAGCCGATCAGACAGCACCTCTGCAGAAAGAGTGTTAACATTTCAGACTGATGACCTATCACCAGAAATGAAAAAAAGTTGGAAGTCAAGCATGTTTTAAGTTACAGCGAAAGAAATGGAATGGAAGGCACAAAGAAAATGTCTGGGGTAGGGTGGAGAGTGCAAGTAGAGACGCTGTTAACAAAGACAGGGTGCTAATGGTTGATAATGGCTCATGGTCTGGAGAATATGTAATTAGAGACGAATGAAAACAGAAAAGATCAGGAATAAAAATGTTGAAACTATGGGGTAAAAGTACACCACATGTTCTAGAATTATGAAATAATACAGAAAATGCTGTCGATTTTCAGTACACTAAAGAAATGCTGGTCATCTGAAACAGTTTTATTCAATTTTGAATTCTGAATGCTGTTACACAATATGTCGGAAAATGAGGTATTTTTCCTCACGCGTTCTTTGGGCCGTGTGTGACAATGTATGGCGCCAACGGCAGAGAAATCAGAACAGTAGTAGATGGAGTGTTAAAGTGACAAGCAACTGGAAGATCAGAGGCACCCTGGCAGTCTGAAGGAAGGCGAATGCAAAACCATCACCCAATCTGTCTTTGGTTTCCCTTGTGTAGAGGAAACCACGTCTCCTGCTCAGAATACACTATATTGAAAGGAGTACCCCTGAATCCCTGCTTCAGCTGGAATGAGATATGTGAGCTGTGGTTGATGCAAAGGGAGGAAGTGATACGCACAACAATTTCTCCTGCCAGTAATTGAAATAGGTATTACTGGAGTGCAGAGTACAAACCAGGAAATGGCCCTTCTGAAATGCTGAAAGAGAACGTTAAGGAAAAATATCATGTTAAGGAAATTGGTGATGATGATCCACTGGAACATAGAAACGTAGAAAACATATGGAAGCAAAAGGGTTGGAAGATGAGGAAAGAGAAACATTTTCAAAAGGTGGCATCTATTTCTCTCACTTCTATAACCCTTCTTCACAAAATATATCTATTTTGACTTGGAAACCAGTTCTCCAAAATTGATAGAGCAAATTCCAGGAGTCCTTGATGGGTGGAGGCTGATTAACAGTCTGATCAAAGCAGTTTTGCAGGAGGGAGTGGGGAGAAAGAGAGGCTTACAATGTCCTGTTTTTGATGATCCAAGATACATCTCACATCGTCCGATCATAAAAGTGAAATATATTGCACATCAGGCTGTTAGTTATGAGCCACCCATTCAGAATGGATAATTACTTAACTCCAGACCTTTGCTGCACACAGGTTAGTCAGAGAAAAGGGAAGAAATCACTGCGTGATATTTACAAAAAACAATCTAACCATTGACGAACACAATAGCAACCATCCACAGTGCACCATATGCCAGACTTTTATCCTTTAGATAAACAATTAGCATTTATATCAGAAATAAACCCAATATCCATTCTGGGTCTATGGATTTGATGAATATAATTCTTTAAACCATTGTTGATTGAATACACAACACAACTGGACTACTAATACCAAAATCCTCAACAAAGTATATAATTTCCTCCTTCTCTTGCAGCCCAGTACCCATCCAACAACATCCACAAAAGAATTTTTTTAAATACCCAGCCCGAATATAACTAATTTTTTGAGAAATGGTTTATTTATGCGTTTGGATCAGGTTGTCCATACCTAATTTGAAAACAGTTCAGTGGAAAAAAACTAATCTATTTTTGAAAACAGCAGGCAAATTCCAAATTAATTAGAACATTCTGCTGCCCAGGCCCACCCTGGGAGAAGGACAATGTCAAGAACGGCAGTGAATACAGCATTTCACTTTAGTTACACAACCCATCCTCATCCTAACCACAATGTGAAATGTTAGCCATTGTACCAAATTTGTTCTTGACAGACTAGAACACAAAAGCATACAAACACTTGTATTTAAGAGCATATTTTTTTATTACAGCTAAGAGATTTCTCAATTTAGTATGTTGTATGAATCAAGGTGTAATGAGGGAATTCTGTGCACAGTGAGATCCCACAGAACAATTTCCTCTCATTTGATTGAAAGATAATTTAATTAGTGGATATTTAACATTCTACTTAGAAAGAGGACTCTGTCTGGTTACATCTGAAGTGCTATGCAGTGTTCACTCATTATTCTGTTGGGTAGAGGCAATGTTTGGGATTGAACCAATAACTTTAACACCTCCAGCTGAGCAAACATTTCATCAGGTGACCTGACTTGCAATGCCTACTTCTTCTAGTGAATGATATCAAGTTTATCCCAAATGCTTCCCAGCTTACGTAAACTCTCATGGTACTTGGCTAAAACTTATTCACAAGATTGTTATGCAGCTATCTCCTTTCAATCTTCAGTTTTAAAATTTTCTATAAATACAAGTTAAGTCAACTGAGAATGGCTGTATGAGCCAAAAGTTCAGCTGAGACATGTTAACTGATTTCAGTGCTGGGTGATTGAAGTAGTCAAGTTACCTACAGCTGAAAAATATTATCTCTGGCATCACAAATAAACATAAACATGTATATTAAAATTAACTCTGTTTGACAAAGAAAGCAAAAATGTATGCAATTTTGTGGATTCACTCCAACAAAATCCTGATCTGGTGTCTTTTTCAGGAAAGCATCATTTGGAAAGTCTGGCAACATTATAATGGAATTCCTCTTCCCTTTTCTCTATTCTCAATAATTTACCAGCTGTAGATTTATGAACTGGCATGTTTTAATGTAGATAATATTTTATAATGATTGTCATGAACTTTAACCCCTTGTTGTGCAAGTAAAAATCTGGACGGAAATGTATCGATGGATACAGATTTTCAGTATGGAAAGTGCATCACAGCCTAAATGTATGTAATTTGGAGGTGTTTCTAATTTTCTTGAAAGTTATTCTTCCTCTTCCATTCATAATGTAAATTTTTGCTCTGCGTCATTAAGTACGTTAATTACCCAAGTTGATTATTAATCATAATGCAGGTCGGAGTGAACGTACCACTAAATATGTTACTAATGGGCCAATAAAGTCATCTTTGAACAGGAATGTAACAGAGTACATGAGTGCTGTGACATTTTTTCTCCAGTCCTTACTGCCTGTCACAAATGCCCGATAACCTCCATAGCTTGGTGGGCAGATATGATGGCAAGGCAGTTGCTGGAGTTCTAAGCAAATGCATTTTAGGAGATGAAATTCTAGAACATGACCAGTATTTTATGGCAAAGAGATGTCAAATATTTGCATTCACTGATGTGCAACTGTTCCAATAATCCCAGCATGTCCTTCTAAATAGTCAAGCATTTACTCATTCTGCTATAGCTCTATACCCAGCACACTATCAATTATCTGCAAAATGATGGAAGGTGTCACCAACAACGCTGTCAACCAGCACTTATTGGCAG
Organism: Mobula hypostoma; assembly: GCF_963921235.1. Lineage (NCBI taxonomy): Eukaryota > Metazoa > Chordata > Chondrichthyes > Myliobatiformes > Myliobatidae > Mobula > Mobula hypostoma. The sequence continues at coordinate 9,821,239 of NC_086123.1, read as the reverse complement.
GTGAAGCATGAAGTTAGGATGATAAGCTCCATGTTGTGCTTTTACCACAAAAGGGCTAGAGTCCAATTGTAAGGAAGTTTTGCCAAGCCTGTAAAGGGCTTTGATGAAACCTTATTTGAAGGTCGTATGAACTTTGGTCTCCATACCTGAAGGACGATATACTTGACAGAGTCAATAAAGCATAGTTTCAATGGACTAATTCCCAGGATGAGGGAATCAAATTTGAAGAGAGACTGATAATGATATATAACTTGACTGGACATTGGACGGTGAGGGGAGATCATCTTAAGACCCACAGGATAATTGCTACATCTGGTTTAAGAACCCTGAAGTCGGCGAGTCTGGAGATCAGAGGACTGATGTCTGTAAGTCTAGGGCCACAGTATGGAGCTCGGAAGCCCAGAGGAGGATTATCCAGCGGCTGGAGGCCTCCCTCTGTGTGTGAGTGTGTGAATGGGAAAAGGGCTTAATTTACTGTTGTTGCTTGCTGTATGTTGGCTGCAGGCTGTTCTGCTGAGCATTGTAGGCATACTATGTTGGCACTGGAACGTGCAGCAACACTTACTGGTGAATCCAGCACCTTCTGGGATTGTGTTGGTTTTAATGCAAACAGTGCATTTCACTATACGTTTCAATGTAACTGTGATTAAAAAATAAATCTAATATAATATAATCTAGAACCTCAGGAGAAAGGGTTGGTCACTTTAAACTACAATGAGGAGAAATTTCTTTAACATTGGTGCAAGCCATTGAACCCAACAGCTCTAGATTTTCTGTACATTTGAGTCTAGTATCAATAGGTTTTTAGACGTATAACGAATCAGAGGACATAGGTCGAGGGGGAAAGTAGATTTGAAGCACAAATCTAGCCCATATCTTATAGAATGGCAGAGGAAGGTGAAGGGCCACATTGACAAGTCCAGTTTCCATTCATATGATTTAACTGCACACATTTATTTGAAATACAAATTGTGAAAACTGTACTCTAAATAATTATTAAAACTAAATTAAAAGAGTGAATGCATTAGCTTTATAATATTCATTAACATTTACGAATTGCCTTAGGCTTTCCCTGTGGCTTGGGGAGTTCAATTAGTGAATGCTGGATCACATCCACTGGGGCACATAACATGTTTGATCATGATCATGCCCTGATTGAGCAGTGAGTGTTGGAACAGCAAGCCTTGCAAAAGGGTTGGATGTTTTGCTAATATTGTACAAGGCTTCAGCAAGATCTCATTTGAAACACTGCTTAGAACTTTGATCTCTATCTGCAACAGACGATATTTTTGTCTTGGAGATATTCTATTATAGTTTCACTTGGTTGACTCCCTGAATGAGGCGCTTGTCCTGTAATGAGAGAATGCGTAGGGTTGATCTATAGTACCTTACGTTTAGAAGAATGTGAGTGAGCTCGTTGATCTTAATCTCCTGCCTATTATTGTGTCAAGCTCCTCCTTTGTATTCACAGATTTGGATACAATGTAGGAATGAGTATATATGCTGTAGTCTCATAGTTATAAAAGCTTCATTCATTCTCAAGGATCACACATTAATGATGGGCATTCTTAGACTGAAAAACTGGGATATACTCACTCCAACTTATCAATAGGGAAACATTCCTCAGTGACAGCCTTCTGCTTTGGTTAACAGTGTAAAAACAAAACCGGTCAGGAATACAAAATTATCTTGTATGCAAGTATCACTAACAGAAAGAAAACCACAATGAATAGTTATAAAGGCACCATCTTTTTGTACAGGCTGGTTAGCTGCCAAATTCAGCCAATCTGCCTCCGTTAAAAGGGGGAACTGTTGTACCTCAGCTTTCTGGGGACCAGCCAAGAATGCATAAAACAGGAAATTGAGTATCATTTTCCAGGTATTTATTTTCATTTTGGGCTTGCACACTTTTAATGGAAATGTTGCAGTATGGCTATCATTCTGATTTATGCCATATAGGCTGTTCAGACAAAATTATTGCACAATAGTGGCTGGAATTTCCTTGTACCTGTAGCACTCTGCAGAGACAGAAGCGGCAAAGAAAAAATAGCTAGTTACCTCATGCATAAAACCTTTAGCACCCACTGAAACTACTAAAGAAGTCCTCAAGAATTCCTGTGAATATGCAGAACTTTACCCAGCTCTTTTGAGCACGTCAGTAGCAGTTTTGATGTAATATGTGTATAGTTTGGAAATAGCAAATCAGAAATGGTTTAATATTATATTAAACTAAAAGGATGGTGCTTTAAGTTTACCAATGATAAAAGTAAAAGAGCTTTAAAAATTATCAAAATATATTCATAACGCTAAAGAAAAGAAATGATCTGATCAGAATTTGGAATCCTGTGTTACTGATGTTTAATTTGTGGTTACAAAATTAAGTTCTGAAAATTTTTAGGGGATGCTAGAGGTGTCTAATTTATTCAGATATGACCTCTGATATGCCCATGTACATTAGATGTTTGAATTGCACTGGATATACAACTCTGATTTCATATCAATGCCACCAATCTAGAGCTTGCCAGAACAGGCAAAACCCCTTCATTCATGCTGAACGTGCGTTCAGCACAAAGAAGATTCTCCTTCTATTCCTTACAGGGTTAATTATCTAATTATAAATAATTCCCAGATTATGAACAGGTTTAATTTTTACAGCCAATTTTGTCCACAAGGTGGACAATACACCAAGTCATTCAATACGAGAGTTGCATACTTAGCTCTAAAGCTCTGGTTAGGCCACACTTGGAGTACTGTGTCCAGTTCTCGTCACCTCACTATAGGAAGGATGTGGAAGCATTGGAAAGGGTAGAGAGGAGATTTACCAGGATGCTGCCTGGTTTAGAAAGTATGCATTATGATCAGAGATTAAGGGAGCTAGGGCTTTACTCTTTGGAGAGAAGGAGGATGAGAGGAGACATGATAGAGGTGTACAGGATAATAAGAGGAATAGATAGAGTGGATAGCCAGCGCCTCTTCCCCAGGGCACCACTGCTCAATACAAGAGGACATGGCTTTAAGGTAAGGGGTGGGAAGTTCAAGGGGGATATTAGAGGAAGGATTTTTACTCAGAGAGTGGTTGGTGTGTGGAATGCACTGCCTGAGTCAGTGGTGGAGGCAGATACACTAGTGAAGTTTAAGAGACTACTAGACAGGTATATGGAGGAATCTAAGGTGGGGGTTTATATGGGAGGCAGTGTTTGAGGATCGGCACAACATTGTGGGCCGAAGGGCCTGTACTGTGCTGTACTATTCTATGTTCTATCACTGGCACTAGCTTCTATAGTAACTAAAACATCTTCAAGGACACCCATCACCTTGGTCACGTCCTGTTCTCATTGCTACCATCAGGAAGGAGGCACTGGAGCATAAAGACACACACTCAATGATTCAGGAACAGCTTCTTCCCCTCTGTCATCCAATTTCTGAATGGACATTGAACCCATGAACACTATCTCACAATTTTTAAAAATTTTTATTGTTGTACTACTTATTTAATGTATCTATTTAATATATATATATATATATATATATATATACTTACTGCAATTCATAGTTTTTTCTCCACAATAATAATAATAAATACTTTATTGATCCTGAGTAGGCAATTCTTTCATTATAGCAACAACATTTAAAAACACACTTAGCAGTGTGTAGACTTAACTAATAATAAAGTACAGAATAATAACATACACGGTAGTAATTTACCAGTGTGCAATAATTTGCAATAATGTGCAATAATAATGTACAAAGACCATTGTACTATGATGTGTGTTCTCCTGTCGCACAGAGATGAACTGTTGTATATGCTTATTGCATTTGGTAGGAAAGATTTTTCTGTAACAAATTCCCCTCTGCCATCCGATTCCTAAATGGACTTTGAAGCTTTGGACACTACCTCACTTTTTTAATATACAATATTTCTGTTTTTGCACATTTTTTTAATAATCTATTCAATACATGTAATTGATTTACTTGTTTATTTATTATGTTTTATTTTTATTATTATTTTTTCTCTCTCTCTTTCTCTGCTATATTATGCATTGCATTGAACTGCTGCTGCTAAGTTAATGAATTTCACGTCACAGGCCAGTGATGATAAACCTGATTCTGATTCTGATTCTGAGAGTGAATCTGAATGAGCCTGTTCGAAAGGGTGCTTCACTCTCTATTCAGTAGGTCATGCCGGATTGTCCATAATGGATTACAGTTTGTTTAGTGACTTCCCCTCCACCACTAACTCAAAACAGTCCGGGTTGTAGCAAAGAATGGATCCAGCCTTTTCTGATGAGTTTATTTAGTCTTTTTGCTGCTGCTCCCCTGACATAAAGCTGCAAAGAAGACCGCACTCTCTACAACAGGCTGGTAAAAGATCTCCAACATCTTGCTGGACACGTTGCACACAATATGTATTGCATTGTACTGCTGCCGCAAATTTCATGACATATATGCCGATGATATTAAACCTGATTTACATTCTGCTGATAACCATACCTCCACAGTTTTGCAATGAACAGTGTTAATGATGGACAATGATCATGAATACTTATTTATTGCCTTCTCCTGCTTAGTTCTAAAGGTACCGAATCATGATATCCAATGTTTAAAGATCAGTTTCAATGGGCTTGAAGTATCAGTGCATGTTACATTGTTTAATAGAGTAGCACCACACAATTATTAACGGAAGTGACGGCTTGTCCATTTCCAAAATAACCCACTTTAGTGGCCTCCCGCAGTGGAACTGGCAGCCTGTATTCTTAAGGGACAATGTTATCTGATTGTTGCAGGAAAGTAGCATGTAGTCAGTTTTTTCCCCCGCGTGAATGATTCTTGCTTGTATTTATTAATATTTAAGGGAGCTTCATTATATCTACAAGTACTTGTAAGTGGGACGTTCATAATTCAGGGAGGGGACAGCAATTTCTGTTGGTGTTCCAATGACTATAAAAGCCCTTCAAGTCACGTTAGGGAACTACAGTGGTGAAGCCTCAAAATCTAGGCTCAATTCAGAGCCCTATTGCTGCCTGCGTGGAGTTTGCATGTTTCTCTATGAATGAGTTAGTTTTCTTGGTTCCCCATCCCGCCCCCACATCCCAAATACACTCAGGTTGTTCGGTCAATTGGCCAGTGTAAATTGCCCATGCTTCCTGGCTCTTGAATAGAATCCGGGTGGGCTTGATGAGAGTGTTGGGAAAATGAAAAATGATTTAGGCAGGATTAGTGTAAGTGGAAGCTTGATGTTTAGCATGGACTTGGTTTGCCGTAGGGCTTGATACTGTGTAAAATACATCGACATTCTAAGTACTTTCAAATCCTGAAGTTTTCCGTGTGATGTCCCAAAGGCAGAAGAACTTTTCCTTGATTTCAACACTCCTAGAATACATGAGTGAAAGTTCACTTTGGAATGCAGCATGACTGGGAAACTGAGCACGAGAAATGGAGAAGGGGGCAGAGACTGGCACAGGTAGGAGGAAAAGGGGGGTGAATGAATGGGGTAACAACTGGGAGCGTTCATGAGCACTCTTCTCCCACCTGGATGTCAGTAATAGGGCCGTCTGCTCCTACACTTCAGTAAGCAAGTCTTCACTGATTCTTATGACCGGCTGCAGTCAAGGCAAAGTAACACCAGGACAAGGCAAGGGCAATGCCATCAAAATCACTCCGCCCATCAATTTTCAATTTCATTGCTGCAGGGTTTGTCAACGGATAAGGAGATCACTGAAGCTGCCTTTTCAAAACGAGCCGACTTTGCTTAGTCATCTCTTCTCAAAGAGCATGAGATGGAGCCAGCATGGTTCTGCATGATTTGCACATTTTCTCAAAGATCAAGGTACTAAAAGGGTACAGGAAGTCATTTTGAAAGTATTCTGCAGAGGAGTGGAGTTGTATTCTCTAAACTTCCAGATGACGTAACCAGAGGTAGTGCATCATACAAAGCACTGTGGGTATTCTAATTTTTCACTCATGTCATGGCAGCAACTCATGCCACCTGGAGTTGAGCTGCCATGTCAAAACAGGAATAAGTAGGGGGTGATAAGGTCTATCCTCTGACGCCATGGCTTTGGTCTCCTGACACAATTCTGTTACGACTGCACAACAGAAGCTATACTGCCACAAGAGATGTGTTGGAGGAGAACAATGGTAAAGTGCAAGAGGACTCCCACTCCTCTATGTCATATGTCTGTACCAACATTAAGTCTTGGTGTTAGTCACTTCACGAACGGGTGTCGAGTAATACAAGGGGAAGGGACTGATAGAAGAAAAGGAGAAGAAAAGAAGGACAGAAACTGACTTGCTGGTTTCTGGCCACAAACACAAGAGAATCTGCAGATACTGAAAATCCTGAAAAAACACACACACACACATACACACGCACAAAATGCTGGAGGAGCACAACAGGTCAGGCAGCATCTATAAAAAAGGATTAAAGAATTAATGTTCCAGGTGAGACTTGATGTCCTGATGAAAGGCCTCGGCCTGAAATGTCAACTCTTTATTCCTTTCCATAGGTTCTGTCTGACCTGCTGCGTTCCTCCAGCATTCTGTGTTAAATTGTTTCTAGCAAATTGTTACTTTAAGAAAAAGGGGGGAAAAAATCAGCCTGTACCTTATTTCCTCTCTGTAACAGAGGATCGCAGACACTGTGAGCACACCTAAAAGGAGTGCTGCCACAAAAAAAAGCAGGATCCATCATCAAGGAACCTCACCTTCCAGGCCGTGCTCCCGTCCCGCTGCTGTCATTGGGAAGAAGGTATGGAAGCTTTCAGTCCCACATCACCAGGCTCAGGAACAATTAATAGCCTTCAACCATCAGGCTTGTGAGCTGGCATGGATAAATTCACTCACCACAACACAGAACTGATTCCACAACGTATCGACTCACTCTACAACTCATGTTCTCAGTATTATTTATTATTATTATGTTGCAGTTGCACTGATGGTCTTCTTTCACACATTGGCTGTTAGTCTGCCTTTGTAATTTTTCATTAATTCTATTGTATATCTTTGTTCTACTGTGAATGCTTGCAAGGGAATGAATCTCAGGGTAATATCTGGTGACATAAAGTATACATGCTTTGATAATAAATTTATTTTGAACTTTGAACATTGGACTTTGAAGTGAGCAGTTTGTGGTACACTGCAGGGTCCTTACCAACATGTATCAAGCACGGAGGAGCATCTGGAAAAATTTCTGAAACACTCGTTCGCTGCTGTCGTTACTGCGTGGTTGGGAATCTTTCGGAGGGAAGGCCTCAAAATCCCCGGCTTTGCCTGCTGGTGGCGACCGAGATGGAGGTCGAATCGCTCCGATAGCGATGGCACTCAGTACTCGGTGTCAGAGAGCTGATCAGAGCTCGAACTTTTCGGATGAGTCAGAGTCGGACCGTCGTCGGGTATGGCAGGGAGAGTCTTTCTTCCTCCTCCTGTCTGCGTGAGATGTGGGACATTTGAGAGACTTTGAACTCTTACTGTGCTCATGGACTTCTTCATCAAGTTATGGTATTGTTGCACTGTTGTAACTATATGTTATAATTATGTGGTTTTGTTAGTTTTTTTTCAGTCTTGGTCTGTCCTGTGTTTTTGTGATATCACAACGGAGGAAATATTGTATCATTTCTTAATGCATGCATTACTAAATGACAATAAAAGAGAACCGTGTGTCATCATAATCTAAAAATAATGATAGCAGTTACACCATACTAGAGTTATAGAATTGTTGTGACACAAAAGGCCATTCAGCCTATCAGGTGTCTATAACTTCCACTGCATCTCTAGACTAAAGACGACAACTGCTTGTTCTGAAATGGTAGACAATTCATTGAGTAACAGGTAATGGTTATTTCTGAAATTGTTCTCAATTAATTGCTCACCACTGCTATCCTGGAAAGGGAAATTCCCAGCAGCTGTTTCTGTCCCAGGCATGAACTCTCTTTGTGAGCTGAGAACTTGCTTTCAGAATTGCGGCATAGTTTATGTGCTGCTAGCCGCTCCCTATGTCGGGCCCACTTCGAATAATGCAGCTAATGTGCTGACTGCAAATGAGCAGATTGCTCGAGTCTGGCAGGCTTTCTTCATCAGAAGCAATAGGTTGTTCCTTGTGTTCTTCGCACCTGAAGTTACCCCCCTGATACAATACAACGTTCTGTTCGTGAATGTGAACCACACGGAACTGTGAGCCAAAGTGAACAAGGATAAAGTTTGGTTCATGTTGGTGGAAAAACTCTCAAAAGAATGGTGCCTCTTGTGCAGAAAAGAAAGCCGAAAAAGCCCTTCAGCATATGTCAAGAGCTATTATTTCAACTCGACAAGTTCTATAGCATCTGATGTTTGTGGCCAGTGCCAGAGAACCAAGAATAATCACTCGTCTTTTAATATTTTCACACATTTTTCCATTTACTTGATCCTTTTCTGGTTTTGCCTGATTCCTGGCATTAAAAATTGTGAACTTCTGTTTTTTTATTATTTTAGATTTCTAGCATCTGCAGTTCTTCTTATTTTCACATTTTTTTAAATCTTCAACTTCTAATTTTTTATGGTCTTAATGATGGCTTAAATTATCTTTACAAATTAGTCTTTGCTTGAATGAACGGAAATATTTAGCTGCATCCTTGTTACTAAATATATAACTGTGAATATTTCCTCCTAGTCTTCTGGTAAATTTTTGTTCCAGAGATTTACAATATTAGTCATTTGTGGTGTAATAAGCAGGTGATCTATGTAGGGCATTCTGCCCACCTATATTATCCAGATTCAGCTTCTCCATTACAAATGTCCATGTTATAAACAAACGGCAACGAAAGCCCAAAATCTCCAAATCTCATAATTAAATTTTAAATCCCATTTTACTACAGATATTCTCAGGAAATTAACACATCTGCAAGAGTTAAATGTAGGTTCTTATTATCAAAGTTAATTTTTTTTTAAATGTATTGGGGAAAAGACAAACATCTCTAAAAGATACGTTGGTAAAGAAATTGATAAAGAATTGTATAAATTCATCTATTCCCCAGTAGGGAGCCATTCATAAAAACTGTTCAAATGTTGTTGCCCAAACAAAGACTTAATATTATAGTCTCTGAGCCAAATTATCAAAGGTATTTTGCTATCCTTGTACACATTTTCTTAACATCTTGCAAACTAAAGATGAATTTTGTTTTTAATCAAAATTGATATAATTTATACACGAATATTTCCATGATTTACACTTTGAAATCTGAGGAAGAGATGTACAAGTGTGTGTATGGGGAAGGAATACATTCAAAAATAATCTTGTTTGTTCAAGATTGCTTTGCCTCTGTGCACTGCTGATCTTGCAATCTTCCTTGATGAAGCTATTCAATTATGATGAACTAAATGGCAACCAGTTTAAAAACAGATTTCTCCAAAGTAAATATTTCAAAATTATTAAATTAAGTATCAAGTACACAACATTATGATGTCCCGTATAATTGTACCAAAGCAATTCACACCATGAATTTATCATTTCCTGTTTATTGTGGATTGTGTGAACAAAATCATGTTTTTTTTTGTTATATTATTTAAACCTGTATCAAACTGGACACACTTTGAAGAGATGAGTTTTCTTTAATAAGAAGAAAATCATCAGCAACATTTTAAGAAATGTTTAAAATTTTGACCTATCTTATTCGCAAAAAAGAATTTGAATTCTAAGCACATAATTTGTAGAGCAGTACCCCACCTGGATATGTTTCTTCGACAGCACCTCTTCTGGTTTAGGTTAAGAGCCCCTTTTAAGCCTACAACCACTAACAGGAAGACAAAGGAATTAACATAAGGGAAGAGAAGCACTTCAAACTGCTGTCCGACTTACATACCAACTTGAACACTATTTTATGATCTCTGTGTCAAAATCTTAGAACTCCCTACATAACAGCTCTGCAACAGTTCAGGATTTAATTTACCTCCACATATTCATGAGTAATTCCGAGTGGGTTTCCAACAAGCATGTCCCATTAGTGAATAAAAGAAGATTGCATAGGTCAGGAGTATGACCTAATAGAAGAGAGTAACTTTGTTTTAGGCAATTTCATGTCAAGTTCACGAACATCAAATATGCTTTTTATGCTTGGGTTATTCTTTCATCCATGGAAAAGTCTTCAAACAACCTGTTTCTAATTTGTTACACATGCATTTCTAAATTGGTTTCTATTAAGTACATCAAGCCAACAATTTGTACACCGCTTTCTCCCTCACTCAGCAATAACATTATTGATCAGAACACTTGCTTCCTTTCTTTGGCAATGAAGGAAAAATTACTAAACTAGATACCAGACATTTCTATGGTACTTTGAATAAGCCCCAAAGACACCTCCAGATGGGGTTTCAGTTTAACAGGAGATTGTATATCTCATGCTGCATGTCTCTTCTCAGTATTGCTGTGGAGCCAGGTGCCTGTTTTCTAGCCCTTTAATCCATGAAGAAATCACATCAAGTCAGTTGCCATCTTTAATAACTTGTTGTTTCCAGTCTTGCTACAATTTGTATGTCATAAGATTAAAAAAAACTTTCAGAGGTCCTTTGGCCCATTTCATTCCATCATTTCAGAAATAAAAATGCATATTTCCCCCTTCACAACATCTATCAAAGCTTTAAAATATTTTCTCTCCCACTATATATGTTAGTTATTGTTTGGAGAATTTCTTGCCGATAACAAATTCCACTTTCCCTCTGACCAGCAGCATGGATAACAGCTTGAGCAGATTGAGCCAAATGTCTATAAAATTCTAATGATCTCTGAAAGCAACTTGACACAATCTGCATTTACACTGAACCTTGGGGGTGAGAAGGAAAGCAAATGGGCTCCTGATAGGAATTCTTTTATCTTCCTCACAGTATGCAATGAAGAGCAAGTTTAAATCCATGTGGGTAAATAGATTGGAAATATAGGCAGCAAGCCAGCTGTGGTAGAAAGTCACAAGCCCGTGATTGTCCTGGGGCACCAGGTCAGCACCAGCTTTAGCTTTTGGGTGAGGGAAAGATGAAGGGGGCAGAGACTGAGTCATTGATAATGTAGTGAACCTACAGCACATGACAAATTTTGTCGGCCTGCATCATGCAGTGCCTCCCCTCGATCCTTTAAGCTCCACCCATAATAAAAGGGTACATATGTTAATCTTTACTGCCAAGTGAAGCAGCAAATGATTTTTTTTACAGCCCAAGATGTTTCGTCAGTAGACATCTTACGCTGGCTTGGCACCAGCTAGATAATTGTGAGAACCTGCAACTTTGGATGATACGTTTTGAAATCCTCGCGGACCTGGTATACACACGAGTATTTGGACAGTAAATGGGTTGGGCTTGTTGACACTGGCTTCGCTCTGCTGATTATTTTTGCTTCTGGTGCTTCTGAGTGAACATTGGATATTCAGTGTTAGTAACAGTAAATACTGTATGTAGTTTGGCACCCCTATGAATATTCATGAGTCATTTTTTTCAGTGATGAACTTGGTCAGGTCTAATTATAGGAGTAAACTTACCGATGAAGTTAGTGCTACATGCAAAGCTCTCAAAACAACCATATACAAGACACATATAAAATATTTGTCATCGTTAATGTAGCAACAAAAATCTCACTGAGAGTAAAACGTGGTTATTTTCCACTCTTTGAATTTTTATGAATATGCAGCAAAGCTTATAATTTCCCATTCACATTTCTTATGTTATATATGAGAGACAATAACAATACTGTTTAAAAATGATATTATTTTTTAATTGTCTTTTTGAAAGATTATCATCTGTACTCTTAGAACAGGTATTCTAAAATGCTTCATTTATTTCAAACTGTTTCTGTTACACTTTCATTAATAGTAAAACATTAAATATATGCAAATAAGCAACAGGATTCATCTTTTTTTCTTAAAAAGGGGGAGAATTATTGTTAGTAGTTCATTAATCTAGAGCTGTGGATGTTGTCCACATGGATTTAAGTAAGGTGTTTGACAAAGTTCCTCATAGGAGGCACATCCAGAAGATTAAGATGCATTGGATCCATGGTGAAATGGCGGTTTGGATTCAGACTGACCTGCCCAGAAAAGACAGAGGGAGTAGTCAAAGGGACTTATTCCAGCAGGAGATCTGTGATAAATGGTGTTCTGCTGGGATTTCTGCAGGTACCTCTGCTGTTTGTGATGTATATAAATGACCTGGATAAAAAACATAGATGGGTGGGTTGATTAGTCTGCAGAAGAATCACAGATTTGTGGTGTTGTGGATACTGTAAAAGACTGGCAAAAAAATATAATGGGATATAGATCAGTTGCATATATAGGTGGAGAGATGGCAGTTAAGTGTTGCAGCTAGGTAGGTTAAATGATTAAATGTAAAGAGACAGTGCATTGTTGGAGGCATGACCCTGAACAGTGTTGATGAGCAAAGAGATCTTGGGGTCCGAGATCATAGCTCCCTGAATGTGGCTACCCGCATTAACAGGATGGTTTAGAAGGCATATGGCATGCTTGCCTTTATAGGCTGAGGCATTGAGTTCATAAGTCAGGAAGTTTTGTTGCAGCTTCACAAAATTCTAAGTTAGGCCGCATCTGGAGAATTGCATAAGGTTCTGGCAGCATCAGTTAGAAACGATGAGTCGACGTTTCGGGCCGGAACCCTTCATCGGGACTGAAGAATGAAAGATGGGGAAGGATTTGAAGAATGCTTGTAGCGTCAGTTGAAAGACCAGTAATTTGAAAGACAAAGGGGTGGGGGAGGGGAAGTATTGACGTCATAGCCCTGAAAACAATGGGTAGTAGAAGAAGGAGGCGGAACCATGAGGGAGCTGGGGGAGGGGGTAGAGTGAAATAGGGATAGAGGAAGGGAGTGGGAGGGAATTACCGGAAGATGGAGAATTCTATGTTCATACCAAGGGGCTGGAGACTACCTAGACGGTATATGAGGTGTTGCAGGTGAGGTGAATGAGGTGAATATGAGGTGAACAAAGTTCCGGCCCAAAACGTTGACTCATCGTTTCTAACTGATGCTGCCCGACCTGCTGAGTTCATCCAGCGTACTGAAAGTGTTCCTTTGATCACAGCATCTGCAGATTATTTTGTGTTTGCATAAGGTTCTGGTTGCCCCATTATTGGAAGGATGTTAAGGCTTTGAAGAAGGTGCAGAAGAGGTTTACCAGCATGTTGCCTGGACTAGACAGCACGTGCTATAAAGAGAAGATGGACAAACTACGGTTGTTTTCTCCGGAGCGTTGAAGGCTGAGGGGGGATCTGAGAGAGGTTTATAAGATAGTGAGAGGAATAGATAGAGTATTCAGACAGTATATTTCTCCCTGGGTTCAAACGTCTAATACCAGAGGCATGGCATTTAAGATGAGAGGGGCTAATTTCAAAGGAGATATGAGGGATAGGTTTTGTTACGGAAAGTGTGGTGGATGCCTGGGGCCGTGGTCGAGGCAGAAACATTAGGGACTTTTAAGAGATGATTAGATAGGCGTATCAGTGTGGGGAAAATGGAAGGAAATAGACACTGCGTAGAGAGAAGAGATTAGTTTAGTTAGTCATTTGATTACTAATTTAATTGTTCTGGCACAACATTGTGGATTGAAGAGCCTGTTGCTGTGTGGTACTCTTCAATGTTCTATGTTCTGATCTATGGTATTCTCTGTTGTGTCTGTGCACAACTAAATAGAAGCGCACACGTTGGAGGTGGCTTTATCTGGTGTATTCACATTGCGTTGAGAGGGAGAGAACAATGCGCATGTGTAGACAACAGTGAATACGCAGTCAACAGATCAATACATGGTGCCAAGGAGGGGTTCATGGCTCGAAGAGAAATAGATCCATACATTACACTTCCTCCCTCCTTAGATTAATGCCACATAAAAATGTACCTGTACAAAATATTCAATTTCCATTTCATAAACCCATATTATAAATAAACATGTTTTCACAGTCCATAACTAACTTTACAGACTTAAAGGTTCAGTCTTTTGGGTGGCGCTCTGTTTTTTTCAGGATAGCGGCTCTGGGCCTGTGGAGTGGTATCAGGTTTGGTGGGTCTCTTGCCTAAGACAACATTCTCGGTTTGTGGCGTCACATTGCTGTCAGTGACATCATCGCTGAGAGGTAAGTCCGGTGACCGTAATGTGTCCGTCGTGTTGAATGCAGTCGACTCAGGTGTGGTCTTCAGATGAGCGTCCAGTATCTGGTCCACATGATGTCTCCATATCTGATCTCCAACGTCCACTGTGCACATCAGTGGTCCAGATCTTGTAGCTATCTTACCAGGTGTCCACTTGTCTCCTCAGTAATCATGCACTAGGACTTCCTGTCCAATCTCGAGGCTCCTTGCTGCTTCACTTGGCAACTGGCTGAACCGTTTATTCTGCACTTCCCTCCGTAGATCTGGCTTCAGGAGGTCTACGCGAGATCTCAGATTTTTGCTCATGAACAGCACTGCTGGTGTTTGATTTGTCGTCACATGAACAGAGTTCCGACACACAAAAAAGAAGTTGTCCACCTTGTGCTGTAGAGAAATGTCATCCTTGTCTATCACTTCTTGACTCCTTGAATGTCTGGATAAACCTTTCAGCTAACCCATTCATTGCTGGGTGGTGAGGAGCTGACTTGAAATGTCTGATGCCATTTTTCTTCATGAACAGTCGAAATTCTTCTGAAGTGTATTGTGGTCCATTGTCACTCACAATTTGTTCTGGTAAGCCATTTCTGGTGAAGATAGTCCTCAGAGTGGAAACAGTCTTTGCTGAGGTGGTTGACTTCATTGGTATAACCTTCGGCCTCTTCGAATGAGCATCCACAGCAATCAGAAACATGGAGTCCATGAATGGCCCAGCAAAGTCAATATGTAATCTTTGCCATGGTTATAATGACCACTCCCACAGGTACAATGGTGCCTGTTAGGGTGCATTTTGAACATTTTGGCATCCTGAACAGCTTTTGGCCAAGTCTGCAATCTGTTTATCTACTCCCGGCCACCGCACATAGCTCCAAGTGAGACCCTTCATCTTGACTGTACCCAGCTGTCCTTCATGAAGATTTTCTAACATTCTGGTGCACAGTTTAGAGGGAAACACAACACAAGATCCACACATCAGCATTCTTTTACATACCAACAGTTAGTCTCGTCTCACTGAGAACCCAAGGAGCACAGTTACCATGAGCTGGCCATCCTGGCCATCAATGTTGCTGTGTTGTTTGGTACCTTTGTAGTCTACGTCATAGGAGTGAGCTCCTAGGAACAAGGTCCAACATTTTAACCAGGTACCAGTCATCACTGCAATTCCCTTCTAGGATTTAAAATGGACACAAGTGGCTGGTGATCTGTCATTTGTGTAAACTTTAGTCCATAGAGATAGTGGTGGAACTTCTTTATTCCCCATACTAAACTAGGGGCCTCTTGGTCGATCTATGCGTAGTTATGTTCTGCGCTTGTCAGTGATCTTGAAGCAGATACAATCAAACGTCCAGATCCATCTCACATAATGTGTGACAAAATGGCTCCAATGCCATAAGGGGGTGCATCGCACGCCAGTCTGATGGGAAGGGTTGGGTCATAATGGGTGAGCGGTATAAGCTTGTGACAAATCAATCTTTGAAAACCTCTCCCCGCCTGCCAAAGATGCAAAAATGTCTTCTATTTGTGACAGGAGTTACTGCACAGTTCGCAGCACTGGGTTGATGCTCACCTTGAAATCACCACATATTCAAACGGTGCTGGCTTTCCCTTTCTTGATAACCGGGACAATGGGCATGGCCCAATCATTCCACTCAACTTTGGAGAGTATTCCAGATGCCTCCTAGCTCTATAGTTCAGCATTCTATTTAGGACGTAGAATGTAAGGCACTGGATGCTTTATGGAATCTTGGTGTTGCTGCTTGAGTTAATTCAATTCTGGCCTTCATACTTTTGAGTTTAACAATCCCCTTCTCAAACACCTTCTCATCAGCATTAAGCCAGTCTCTGGTTAGTGCTACCATTTGGGCTGCCGTTGCCTGTTAATGTCACACTGACAGCTTTGATTCAGTGCCACTCTAGTTGGATTTTTCTCAACCACTCACATCCGAGAAGTACTGGCCCTCCATTTTTCAATACATAAAGCTGTAACTGTTGTGTTTGGCCTCCATACGTCATATTTACTCTCATTTTGCCTTTTGGAGACACCTTCTCGTCTGTGTAAATCTTTAGCGTCACTGAGATTTTTGCTAATGGTATCTTAGAAAACAGTCTGCTGCAGTCAGCCCCTGGAATTATGGACAAGGACTAGCCTCTGTATCCAGCTCCATTTTCAGTTTTACACCAAACATCATATCTATTGTGATCCAGATGATTTTGTGGTCTGCTTCAGTAATGCAATGCAGTTCTGGTCATGACAGCTCACCCTTGTCAGACCATGTTGTCTGATTTTGTTTTTCATTTGGTAACTATGCATTTGCTTAGTTTTGTGTTTGAAACTTTTCGCTCGGTTGTGCTTTTTCTCTGCCTCGCACATTTTCTCTATGTGACCATGTCTGTGACACTTACTGCAAACTTTTTCTCTGAAACAGTAGTCATTGGCATCATGGGCGAATTTGCCAAATCGATAACATCTTTGGCTTTTTGCACCATTCAGGCTCATTTTGTGCATTTCACATTCTAACCTCCATTTCTGTTGTTCTGCTGCATCCTTTGCTGCAGTCTCTAATGATATTACAATGGTCAATGCCTGTTCTAAGGTTAGGTCTCTTTCTGCTGGTAGCTTCATTTGTGTGATTTGACTATGCACGCCACACAAGCCTGTCCCTTAATGCACCAGGAAATTCATCTCTGAAGTCACAGTACTGGGAAAGTTTGAGCTGTTCTGCAATGTGTTCATCTTTTGACTGGTTCCTTTGGTAAAATCTAATCAGATATTATCTAATAATTATCTCTCAGCTAATACCAGTAGTTTAGGGCTCAAGTAACTTTGTAAAATTGTAAAAATTTCATCAAATGTCTTGGTTACCAGCTTTTCAGGGGGGTTACTAAGTTGTGTAAGAGACTGTACGTTCTTGGGCCCATTAAGCTAAGAAGTGTAGGGGCTTTCTTTTGCTCCTCCACATTGTTCATGTTACATTATAGTCCCACCCTCTCGATATATGACTCCCAGCCTTCAATAATGCTACCAAATTCGTCAGCTTTCCAGACTGAAGCTATCAGCATGTTATTTTCACTTTAAACTCAATGCATCTTCCACTGTTACTCACGCCTTTGTTCAGTGCCTGTGATGGCTTTCTCGTGCTGTTTAGTTCTTGCTGTTTTGTCCCGTAACCGTCAGTGCCGTTCGTGATATTTTCTGACATCAGGTTCATACTCGTCGCCAATTTGTTGTGTCTGTTCATAACTACGTATCGATTAAATGAAAGCACGCACACGGGGAGATGGCTTTAACTGGTGGACTCACATTGCAACTCGCATGCATAGACAACAGCGTAAGCGCTGAAAACGGATCAGTATGTAATGCCAAGGGGTGGGGAGAGTCATTGCTCTAAAAGAAGTAGATTCATGCACTACAATGGCATGCAAGAGCATTTTTTTTTAAGATTATCGCTAATTTGGACCCACACTCTCTAAAAGGTTTACCACCCTTGCCTAGGCTTTCTGGGTCAATTAACTGGAAGAACAGCCTTGCTCCTTCAGGTCCCCCGTCAAAAGGAAAAGATAAAATTGTCACCTGTTCAACCTCTAGATATTACACCAAACGACGGGTGACTGAGCCCTAATTTCCTCACTCTTCGCCCCGTGGTCAGCTCTCTGGACAAGCGGATGGGAATGGGAGAGTTGAGGGAGGTGGTGGAGAGCGAGGGAGGTGATGGAGAGTGAGGGAGGTGGTGGGGAGTGACATATTCCTGCTCCTGCAGAAGAGAGACACGTTCAAACTTACCATATCTTTGCTCAAGGAGCATTATCAAGGATGCATCTCACCCTAACCATGGACTTCTTACTCTCCTCCCATCTAGTCGGCGCTACAGGAGCCTCCACTCCCGCACCAGCAGGCACAGGAAGAGCTTCTTCCCTGAGGCTGTGACCCTGCTGAACCTCACATCACAGCGCTAAGTAGTACTGCACTCATATTGTACTGTCTCAGTACTTTTATACTGTGTGCTGTAGCACTTACTTTTTATTGGCAGTTATTTTGTAAATACACTATTCCTTGCATTTCTGGTCAGATGCTAACTGCATTTCATCGGCTTTGTATCTGTACTTGGCACAATGACAATAAAGTTGAATCTAATCTGAAACACGAGTAAATCTGCAGTTGCTGGAAATCCAAAGCAACACACACAAAATGCTGGAGGAACTCAGCAGGCCAGGAAAAGAGTAAAGTGTCGATGTTTCAGCCATGATCACGGTGAACGGTGGTGCTGGCTCGAAGGGCTGAATGGCCTACTCCTGCACCTATTGTCTATTGTCTATTGTTTCAGGCCGAAACCCCTCATCAGAAGAAAGGCCTTTCATGGGTTATATGGCAAGGGCTGCCAAAGGAAGTGATAGAGCTAGGTAAAATTACAATGCTTAAGACAGTCAGACAGCAACATAGATCAGAAAGATGAGCCAAATGTATGCAAATGTTATTATCATAGATGTGGATTTTGGATAGCATTGCAGAGATAGGCTGAAGGGCCTGTTTCATTGCTGTATAATATTATTTATCTCTGAACCTCTATGAATAAATGAGCAGCCTAAGAGCATTTAATAATCTAATTGTAAAGTGAAAACAATCCAGAACAAGGGCTAGGAACTGGAGACAATTAAACAGGAAATTGTCATATTAAAGCATTCTGTTGCAACAGGAAAATATGGCAAGTAGAAAAATATACTCATAAGAATGGCTAGACATTGGACAAGTGCCAAGTCATCCATCCAACCATCTTTATTATAATTTGTCACAAGTAAATTATTCTCCTCCTGGCAGGATTGTATCTATGATTCTGTACAGTGACTCTGTTGAGTGCATTATTAATGGCTCTCATTTTCATGTGAGGGGAACAACCTTTACATTGTTGTTATTCTGATTCTCTTTTTTTAAATTTAAACACAGACTGCACTTACACAGCTCCTTTCAGACTTTGCACTGATAGATTACACGGGGTTATTTTTGGAAGAGCAATATTATTTTGCACATTTCCAGTCCCTCTGAATCCTGCATGTATTTTTAACGATTTGTTGTTATGCTGTGGGCTAGTGAAGGTGAGTCCTTAATATTTAAAGCCTGACAAAATCTTCTACACTAGATTTCTACTGCAGCTATTAAGTGGAAAGTTTGCTGGATTTATCCTCCTGGCATTTATTGAAACGATGCATTAAATTTATTGTGTAAAATTTGTTGTCTAGGAATCCAGATTAAATGATGAAATGTGCTGGCATCAGTGAGAATTTTTAAATAGATACAGAGACTCAGATGATGAGAGACTATGGGAATAGGTAGGAAAATGAGCCTATATATCAAGCTAAAAAGGATTGCAGGTTTACATGAGATAGAAACTGGGTACAATTAAAGTTGCCACAGCAATTATTAGGATTTGGGAGAGGAAGGAAAGTCCCTTCCAGAATTTCCACTCAGTATC
Source organism: Mobula hypostoma (assembly GCF_963921235.1). NCBI lineage: Eukaryota > Metazoa > Chordata > Chondrichthyes > Myliobatiformes > Myliobatidae > Mobula > Mobula hypostoma. Next base: position 9,801,671 of record NC_086123.1, on the reverse strand, counting down.
TAGTGACCTCTACTGGAAAGTACGGCTTGGTGGACGACAGGTGAAGGCAGGAATTTATCTGGACGTGATGCAGCCGTCCACCATGGGTTAAAACCTCACCGACACCAAGAATGAAACAGTCTGCCAATAATGCAGTTCAACTGAGGTGGCAGGAAGGTCGAAAACACAGCAGTGCCAAAGGTCAAACCCTTTGCTGTTTATGGTTTTTGGTCAATTCAAATTTGTTCCAGCTTTATGATTTTGCATGCTTATTTTACAAAGTGTCCCTATGTTGGGGAAAAGGAGCAGGAGTGGAAGTGATATTGTGCTGTAAATCCAATCTGGTACTGACTCAAGGGTTAAGTATTTTCGTAATACAAAGAATCAGCGTTTACACAATAGTCAAGTCAGTGATATTCCTAATGGTTGCCCGACACCTGTGACCACGATACCTGAAAGTGTGCTCAGGTGCCCATTCCAGAAGGGGTCCGGCTGCTTTCCTAGATGAGATGAGAAAATCAGGATAAAATCCATGTTGTGCCTAATTGTTTTAAAGAACGTGGGTAGTTAAATAATGATCCAGCCACAGCTCACAGCTTGAAGATGCAGCTGCATTTTAACTCTGTTCCCACAAACAGTGGCTGGAAATCTCCAACACACAATTCCCTGAAGTGCTTTCCAGGAGACTCATCATTTATTTTTGAATTTTTATAAGCAATTACTGAGCACTTTTGCCATTACATCATCATCAAGCCCTGCTATAGGTGCAGTAGCCTTTATTAAAATGAGATACTTGAAAAATGTAACACTTTGTGGATATTGACAGCGAACAATTCTGTTGAATTCATTGGAATTAAGATTTGGAATATTGCCAGGTGTGAACGGAATTGGCGTCAATCTAACCCCCTTTTGAGTTTACATCATATGTCCACCCCCAGCCCTCCCCAGCACTGGGACAGTTTTTGTGTCTGCATTCGAGTAGCAATTATTGTGCAGTAAAACATTTACAAATGGCTTATGTCTAGGCTTGAGGTGACCTATCACAAACCATAAACCACTGCTGCTGAATGGTGCCTTATCTGCTTGCAGTTGGAAAGATGTCAAACCCTGCAAGTTCTCACCAGTATTCATCAAAATAATGTTATTTAAATGAGTTATCTGTGTCTGTGCAGTGGATGTTGTCCTTGCATAATGCCATAAATGGTTCTCTGGAATTAACTGTCTGGGGGACCAGTGTACATTGACGCACATCGCTTCACACCTATCAGACACTTTCACTCACTCCTTTATAATTGAATATTAAGTAGGTGGGCCAAAGAGATTCAGATGAATTTACTGACCCAAGTACAGTAACACCTTAACGTATGCAAGTTCAATTGCCAAAGTTTCAACATCAGTTCTTTGGGGCACGTATCTTCAATTTACAGAGCTATTTTTCACTACAACAGGCCCAGTCTCTGTGCATTGAAGTACAAGCGAATACAGGAATGCCCATAATACATATTACACTGCTTTTTCAATTTATACCGCTTTGCTTCATGAAACATTTTCTAAGAATGAATTTTTTTTTTCGTAATTTGAAGAATGTCTGTACTGTAAATCAGATCCATTTCACAAGCATAAATTAATATTTGTAGGTTTAATATTTCCAGGAGGAGACAGCCGTTGGAATTAGGACACAGAAATCAAAACCTGCAGCTGCGAGAAATCCGAGATAAAAACAGTAAATGCTAAAAACAGTGAATGTTTACATGTTAAATTGCAGCTGTGGAAAAATAAAAGTTCAACAGCATATAACAAGATAGGTTGACCCTGAACAGTTACTTCCACAATAACAGATATTTAATGAGCCAAACACATGCAACTGGACAAGTTGCAGATCACATTATGAGATGAAACTCAAATGTTAAAAATTGGAAGTAGTTTCTTGAGGGGGTGTAAGAGAAGAGAAAGGGAGAAAAAGAAGGGCAAGATCAAAGAAAGAAAGAGTGAGTATTTATCTAGAGACTTTGATGATCTTAGAATGTCTCAAAATAGCAAACAATCAAAAATATAGTCACTGTTGTAGTGTACAAAAATCTAGCAGCTAACCTATACAAACCAAGCTCCCACCTGCAATAAATAAATTATCACACAGTTTTTTGAGCAGTGGGGGTTGCTGTTGATTGATAGTCATACACTGGGAGGAACGTCAAGCAGATCTTTCTGTTTCTATTCTGAAGTCGTGTTTCAATCCTCATCATGTTGGCAGTGTGGTTGTCCAACCTGGTCACAAAATGTATGCTAGTTGACTTCATCAGCTGAGATCAAGTTCTCAGAACTGGGCTAGGCTCAGTCCCATTGTGCCCCTGAAAATAATACATTCTTTCTTCTGGTTGATTTATGCTTTCATTAAGATTAGCATTTTTAAGATTATTTTGTGCTTTTTTTTTGCATTTGAGCTGGGGTTCCTTGATGTTCCTCGTCAACATTAAAGAGAACTCAAATTTCAAAGTTTTTAAGCTGCAATTCATCTGGAAGTTCAAGGACACCAAATTTGTCAAGGACAAAGAGATCTTGCATCGATCCTTCATTATCCAAGTGTAAGTTTCTCACCAGAAATAGAAGGGCATAGTAATGAACCCCACTTCTTAGCAGGGAGGTCCTCCCAGGTTGGGTTCCTGAATTATAGATCACCTTTCTTTGCAAACGGCAAATTAGTCATGCAACACTTGCATGTTGAAGGAGCAGAGTGAGCAACATGTCCTGGAGATGCAGGGCAACATGGATATTAGAAACGATGCGTCACACAGCTAAGTTGCGATACAGTGAATTGAAGTGCCATATTTTGAAAGAGATGTGACAAGTCTTTCAATTATTGCCTGAAAAATTCTGGTGCATCCTAAAAGTCTCACTAGAACAGGACAGATGTGAACGGATGATGTCTGTTTCGATTTGAACCCACGGCATTAAAATTCAGTCAAACTTCAGTCACAACAAACGGAGCATTACACATTCTTGAATTCGAGAAGATGCTTCCTGGTACTCCTCTCCCAAAGCTGAGAAGTTGTTGGACCCGCTGCTCCAGTGGGTCAATGTGTAGAGTGCCACAATGGCATTGTTGTTAACTCACTGTGCAGAAACTTTCCAGCACTCTTGGTGTGTGGGGATGGGAGGGAAGAAGAATGAGGCCAGCTCGTCTTCTAGACAATAGACCTCAAGTTTCAGGTGGTGAGCACAGACCGGGGCAAGTTGAGGGATTTGTCGGGACAACTTTAATGCTGGAAGTGGGCAAGGGTTTAGGCAGAATGGTAGTGTAGCAGTCAGCGTAACACAATTACACCACCAGCAATCACCAATCAGAGTTCAAGATATACTAGTCTTTTTCCCGTTCTATATTATCATGGAATGCATTGAACAGCTGCTGCTAAGTTAACAAATTTAACGACACATGCTGGTGATAATAAACCTAATTCTGATTCTGATTCTGAATTCCCACCATTGGCTCTGAGAAGTTTGTACGTTCTCCCCATTAGTTTCCTGCTGGTGCTCCGGTATTCTAAAAACAATGGTTCATGTTTGAGTGTTGTAAGCATGCTATATTGGTACTGGAAGTGTGGTGACAGTTGCAGGCTTCCCAGCACAAACTCACTGATTTGATTTGCAGGCTGCCCAGTACAATCTCACTGATTTGATTTGATGCAAATTGACACATTGCATTGTATATTTCAATGTTCCAATGTACTTGTGACAAATAAAGCCAACCTTTTAAAAGTATGATGCATCAACTAGCTGCAGGTTCTCCTGGGCAGAGTGTCTAAGTTACTCTACAATTGTCCAAAAGGTTTGTGAGATCATATCCAAACATAAAATAGCAGACCTATCAAGATCTCAAGAGTGATTCAAGACAGGAAGTCCCCCCAAAGAGAAAAAAGAAATCTGAAATGAAGCAATGCAATTGAATTTCAAGGTATGTGCACTTTATCATAAATGAGTGAAATAGAAGTTACTTCAGATGTGGAACTTCCTTCCACCAGACAAAACCAATAAAGACATCATAATCTTCAAAAGGCAGAGATGAAATATCAAAGCGTGCAGAGAAGTGTGGGCAGAAAGCCGAGAAGTAGTGAGGATATGAATCAGATTTAGTGATGGAAGGTTCGCAGTAGGTTACCCAATCTGAGGCAGCCCAGCAAATGCAACGATATCCCAGCCTGAATTCCCCGGGGTTTTTAATCCACTTTATGTGGCACCTTTGTAGCTGACTGGAATGGGAGTGGAGCATAGATTTTGCAAGGTGTAAATTTGGCAGTCTAATTGTCGGTGATGGAGTACAACTGTGCTCAGTCCAATTTAGAGAAGTTGAAAAGAGCAACCTGGTCGTGTGCAGTGACTGGTGCCGGAAAGGAAGAACAACATGGATGCTGAGAAGGACAGGATGTTGTGAGCCAGAAACTTGCTGCCCTCACTTACAATATCAATTCAGCTGGGAGGAGTAATCCTTCGCTCCATGCGCTACAAAAAGCAGGATCTCCCGGTGGCCACCGGTTTCAATTCTACTTCCAATTCCCATTCTGACATGTCAGTCCATGGCCTCCTCTCCTGCCACAATGAGGCCACACTCAGGCTGGAGAAGCAACACCTTGTACTCCATCTGGGTAGACCCCAGCCTGACGGCATAAACATTGATTTCTCGAACTTCCAGTAATTGGTACTCCCACCACCCCCCCGCACCCCTTTACCATTCCCATTCCTGTTTCCCTCTCTCACCTTATCTCCTTACCTTCTCATCACCTCCCCCTTCATTTTCTTCCATGGTTTCATATGTTCTCCTATCTGATTCCCCCTCCTCCACGCCTTTACCTCTTTCACCAGTCAAATTCCTAGGTCTTTTACTTCACCCCCTCCACCTCTCACCGGCCACTTGTGCTTCTTCATCCCCTCCTCCCACCTTCTTACTCTGACTTCTCACCTTCCTTTCCAGAACTGAAGAAGGGTCTTGGCCCAAAACGTTGACTGTTTACTCTTTTCCATAGTCTGCTCCCTCGCCTTCTGAGTTCCTCCAGCTCTTTGTGTGCGTTGATTTGAAAACTGCTACTGCGTGAAGGACCCTCGGCAGATTTTCATAACCAAACGAAAAGGGGTAGCGATTTACCGTTGGTCATTAACACTAAACAAATCCCCTGATGCATTTTACTTCCCAGTACCTAAAGCTAATCTTGAGAGGGGTGTAAAATGGACATTAGTAGTAGTGTTGCTGTCCTTCCAGGTGAGGCGACACTTCACCTGTGAGTCGGCTGGGGTGATATACTGCATCCGGTGCTCCCGATGCGGCCTTCTATATATTGGCGAGACCTGATGCAGACTGGGAGACCGTTTCGCTGAACACCTACCGTTTTGCTGCCAGAGAAAGCAGGATCTCCCAGTGGCCACACATTTTAATTCCACGTCCCATTCCCATTCTGATATGTCTATCCATGGCCTCCTCTACTGTAAAGATGAAGCCACACTCAGGATGGAGGAACAACACCTTATATTCCGTCTGTGTAGCCTCCAACCTGATGGTATGAACATTGACTTCTCAAACTTCTGCTAATGCCCCACCTCCCCCTCATACCCCATCCCTTATTTATTTATTTATA